>NC_066618.1:65850304-67050304 GCF_025201925.1 Gopherus flavomarginatus
AGGTCACAAAAAGGTAACTATACGTAGAAGTGACTATAGCTTCTGTGACAAAATACAAGCCCAAAGCAAGTTATGATAAGGTTGTTCTGTATGCTGCAATTTATAAAGTATTGCGTTCAGTTCTGGTCACTGTAATGTCAGAGAGAGATTACAGCGCTTGAAAAGCTGCCGAATAGGGTAAAAAGACTACTGCTCCACTAGGAAAGGAAATAAATTATGATGACAAAGAAAATTCTTTTACCTTTACATTTGTAATGCCTAAAACCTGTACAGAATCATTTAAAAATCAGTAGGTAATGCCAGTGTTCTCCCTAATCCCGGTCAAATACAAATCCTAACAAAAAATATTAGTGTTCATATCTGAATTCTGGAATTTATTGCCTTACCTCCAATGTCTGACATTTAGCTCAAGCGCCCAAATCCTCATGCACACCTACAGTAATATATTCCAAAATATTAAAATGACAATTGCCTTGGCAGTATGTGGAAAGAAAGGCAGTCTCTCAGAAAGTCAGAGTCCAAGTCTTAGGGCTTTACAAATCAAAAAGCAACACCTTGACTTTTACCCAGCAGGGAACAGGAACATGGTACAACTGGCAAAGAACTGATGCAATATGTTTCTGGCATCAATTATGCCAAGATTCAGAGCCATCTTCAAGGATAGTCCAGTACAGATCATACTGCACTAAGGCAGTTATGATGGGGTTTCTGGACCCCACACTAAACCAGGGCAAGACACAGAGCAGTACTGGCATAGGGAGGTACCCTGTGAGAAAGCTCTCTCATGACAGATGAATAGTCAAAATCTCATGGTTACTGGTATCAAAAGCAAAATGACAGAACCAAGAGTCAACATGAACATCACAATTTTTACTATCCTCTATCTTGACTGATGAATACCAATAGCAAGTTCATCAACACACATCTGCAGCTGGACAGACTTATCCCTCTCTGCATTTACAGGGAACAGTTGGCCATAGTCCGCAAATGGTCATAGTCCACCACGTTTTGGGACTGGATTGTACTTTGTTTTATCTGATTCTGTGAGTCTTAAATACATTAATACCATTTAGAATACAGGTGTCCACTCAAGAGTTTAAACTTCAATTTTAGAACAGGGAAATGAGTGATTTTTCTCTTTCAAGGAAAAAAGGATTTAGAATTTTTATTTTTATTAACTTTAAAATATTTTCCAGTAATAGCATGACAGGAGTAACACAATACCAAAAAGACACAGCAAAAGAATGTGTCTAATACCAACAGGAGAACAAAACTATTCCCTATGCTTCAGAAATGGTGCCTTTGCCCTTCCCCTTCTCCTTCTCTCTCAAGGCATCCTCATATAGGCCCCCATTCAGCAAAACACTTAACTAGACGCAGTTGAATAGGGAAGGTCCTAGGCATGTGCTTAAGTCCCTCAACAGAGACAGAATTAAGTTTATACTTAAGTATTTTGTTTAATCACGGACTCACTTAAAACAACAACAACAACAACAGCTGCACAGTCCTGAAGTCTGCCCAGGTATCTGTAGCCACTTCTAATTGTGTGGAGGGAATAAGGAAATCATTCAAACAGAAAATGACAATTTTTTTTTTTTTTAAAGAAAACACTGAACAACTTAAGAGAAGAAGGGGATGGGAGGGAGACTCCCAGCTCCCAGATTTATAGTTTCAACTTCAAGGAGCAAAAAAAATGTGAGGAGAAGAAAGTGTGCATATGTACACAATTATGCTTTTAGTAAAATAAGAGCATTCAACAGTAGCAATAATTAAATTCTCAAATGATACAACAAATTTTATATACCTTAGATCTATATAAAACCTGAAAAATGATACATAATACACTTCAAAAGAAATCCAGTGCTGATGTTTTCTATTGGAGGCTTGCCCAGCAAAAAAACTTTGAATTTTAACTGTGAGTAGTCTATGACTTAATATCTAATAGAATTTTGTTGGATCAAAAAGGAAAAGCTTTTAAAAATATAGAACTGCTGGTTACATTGTAAGCTTGCGAACCACTATGTCATACTAAACTAAATGGGATAGAGGGTGCTACAATTTAGTACTTTCTGGAAAATCTGAGACACCATAAAAATGTGTTTTAGACGCTGCTATCCTTATCCCACCCATCTTAACTTTTGATCTTTACAGAGTACAGTAAACAATCCACATTCTATTCTCTTTCTTTCTTTCTTTCAACTTCTCCTCCTAAGTACAAATTTACTTGCAAGGTGCGTTTTCACTTAATTTTGTATCCATAACGCAATCAAATATTTTCCTCTAATAATTTCAGTTTAACCAAACAAAGGAAATTACAGAAGCTTTTATCCAGCAGTGGAAGAGCCAAATGATGTAGCAATGCAAGCCTATGAACAAATGCTACAAAAGCAACCCGAAGAGAAACATTACAGAACTTACATCTGATGAATTACTTGACTGTGATTATAAAATTCTCTTACCAAAAATATCCTACTTGGATCCTCTAGCCACAGCTCCCTTATTACTCCTCTTGCAGAATAGTTAGGTTTTCTTACTTCACAGAACCCTATCTCAGGATAGTGCACTTCAGTGTAAACTTTAATGCATTCATCAATTCCCTCAAAAATGACTTGATGACATTAATTTTGAGCAGCAAGGGTATAATTAAAAAAAATCACATTGAACTCTTGAAATACTTCTTAATATAAAGTTTAACATGGAAATATAAAAAGTAGACTGAAAAATCTTAGAGCAGAAAACAGAAATAGATCATTAGATCTCACCTTTCTACTTAAATACACTGCAGCTTTACAAATCTTTATACACTCCATAGACTTTATTTCCATGGAAATGAGAATGTTTTCAATTTGTTTAATATAATGAATCAAAGTTCAAAAAATCCCCACAACAAAACTGTCAACTTTTTAAAATAAATATAGTTTCCCCAACATTATTGCATTAACTCACTTGCAAAAAACAAATACTGCAAACAACTTTTCTTTAAAGGTAAATGTTTGCTACAGTGTTAAATAAAATGCCAGGCTCTTCTACTTAAAAGGAAAAAAAGGAAAATTGCCTTTTGCCCATTAACAGAATTAAGAGGGTAACAAAGTTAATTATTTCTCATAATTATGATTAGATAAGAGAGTCTTTGGTAATGAACTGCTCTAATGATGGAGGACTTGCATCCCAAGAAATACAATAGTACATTAGCATAACTGTGTATGCAAAGTACATAGAACCACTGCCACAGTTAACTTGTCATTGAATGATTAAATAGGAATTCATAATTAGAAAAATCCACAGTGTAATTTATTAGGGCTTTCCTGACAGTTCTGGTTCATTAGAAGTTGATTACCAAACAGTGACCTCTAGTGGCTCGGACTTTCTCATGCTCTCTTGTTCTCTTAAAGAGACAGTTTTCAGCTGGTATTTAACCTAAAAGGCAATTAATTTGAGGAGTTAAAATATGTTTTTCTTGCACATTCCAGTCAGTTTTTCCTCTTCCTGTACCCCTAAAATATATGCACAGTGCAAAGTATAGTTCTAGAAAAATGTTTACCTTACTGTGACCATTTATAAAATATACAAAATGTATATTCTAGCTGAAAGAACAGGAAATGTTGAACTCAGTCTGAAAGAATTCAGCACTGTGGTTAACATGTTTTTCACATTAATGAATATTTATATACCAATTAACATATGGACAGCATGTCTTCCAACAGTATTAGAATAATCAGTTATCTAATGCTGGATGTAGAAATTAGACTAGCTCATTTTTTAAGTAATCCTTGATATCAGGAGCATAGTGCTGCTAAGCACCAGAAGATTGACTCATATAAAGAAAAGCCTCCCAGATCTGTTCCGAGTAGAATAACCACAGGTTATTTGGTGTAAGGCATCCATTTAGCTGTAAATCTGCAATACACATTTGACCTGCACTTCAAAAGCACACATCTCCCCCTACTCACCTCCTAAAAAAAGTCAAGTAAAATTTCCTTTTAGTTGCAAAATCCTCTAAGCCTTCAGGAATGGAATTTGTTTCAGCCACCTTAATTAATAATTCAGTGTTAAGCCATTTATAAAACCTCTTATTAAATTATCCATTATGATATGTTGCTCTCTCTCAACTCTAGAACAATGATGGAGTTAAGATAAAAACATATTTTGCCATCTACTTCAACAGTGAATGGCAAGCAAGAGAATCATTTAGAAGTCCGCAACAAAATTTATTTTTTATGAGAAGGTATGTTCTACAATATATAGGAAAAACAGCTTTTTAATTAGTTTTTAGTTTTGCATCAAGTTGCATTTTCCAGAGCTAAAAGAAAATATATCTTTGTTTTGATTGTTTGTGAAGCCTTTCACCCAGACTATGAAAATAATATCCCTTAATTAGGAAGAGCAGAAAATGCACAGGTTCCTGTTTCATACAAAACAGATATTTTTCACTCAGGACCATTCCAGCTTCTCAAATAGGGGATACTTCTCTCGACCTCTTATACCACAGTCAGCTTGAACAATTTTTGCATGCATAGGGAGAGGAAAGGACGGGGGGTAGGAATGGAACCCACTTTCCTTGATTCGCCATTTCTGTAGACGGTTCTTAAGATTCCAGTTGTTTGTAACTATGATTTAATATAGTGGCTGGATAATGAGTTGGGCTTCCCACAGCAAACGAATCACCATTTAATGCTATTATCAACAGTTCATGACCCACCAGCACGAAATGTCAGCCTGATTAATCTAAATACTGCTGACCTCAGAAAAGAAAACCCACCTTATTGTCAGAATATTTTATATATTAAAAATACACAGAGAATATAAACATCTGATTAAGCAAAATCTTTAAAATTAAAATCTATTTGCTTTTGCTCTGCTGTATGCCTTAAAATATGCAAAGCCACAAAATAACATGTTTTTAATAAAATGCATTTCATCTGCTAGACTAGAATGCAACCTTTTAGAAGATATGCCTCACTATACATTAAAATATACAGTGGTGTTGTAGCCATGTTGGTCCCAGGATATTAGAGAGACAAGGTGGGTGAGATAATATCATTTATTGGACCAATTTCTGTTA
The DNA here is from genome assembly GCF_025201925.1 of Gopherus flavomarginatus. Lineage (NCBI taxonomy): Eukaryota > Metazoa > Chordata > Testudines > Testudinidae > Gopherus > Gopherus flavomarginatus. Next base: position 65,855,367 of record NC_066618.1, read on the forward strand.
ACTCAAAAGCTTGTCTCTCTTGCTTACACAGAGCTTACACTGACCTGAAGAACAGTTCTGTGTAAGCTTGAAAACTTGTCTCTCTCACCAACAGAGGCTCTGTTCTGTACATTAAAATAACATTTGAAAGGGGAGTTATGGGTTTAGTTTAAGAGTTGCTTCTGTCCATTAATACCATGATATAATAAAAAGAAATTGTTCATTTTTCCTCTGAAATCAGTGAGGTTGCATGACATTCAAGTCAGTGCAAATTCTGGCCTGTGTATTAGAATTTTCTACTTCTATTTCCTTTAATTTGGGGGATGCATAAACAAGATAGGAATATGCTCCCATATCTTCTACCAAAAACAAAGCAGAGATTAAATGGTTCATGTTGAAATGCAGACTTTTTGCTTTGCAAAGAGAAATTATTACCTAAAAAAGATAAAGATTACAGATCTATCTATCCAAATCTGTATTTAAGGAGCAGTTATTTAAGTGAAACTGTATGGCTCAAGGGTTTGGCTACACTTGCAGGTATGCAGCGCTGGGAGTTCCAGCTGTCTTCGTAAAAGCGCTGGAGTGCGGCTACACTGACAGCAACCAGCGCTGCAGTGTGGCCACATTTGCAGCGGTTTTGGGAGTGGAGCATTATCGGCAGCTATCCCACAGAGCACTCATCCCATTTTGGCGCCATGGGTTGTGGGAAGGGGGCAGAGGGTGCGGGTCATTCTGCTTCCTGTCCCAACGCCCCATGATGCATTGCTTCACATCCCAGCAATCCCTGTTTTTCCGTCCACGTTTGGCGCCATCTTCACTCTCTCAACGGTTTCTGTGTAGCAAGATTTCTGTGGGAAATGGAGCCCGAACTGCTGAGGAGTATGCTGACGAGTCTCACCAGCACATCATGTTTGGCAGTTGAGCTATTCCTTAAGATCCAAAGTGATGAGGAGTCTGATGATGATAGTGAGCTGCCTGACACGTATAACATTAAATTCCTTCTGGCATTCACGGAAATGATCAGCACCGTGGAACGCCGCTTTTGGGCTCGGGAAACAACCACTGAGTGGTGGGATCACATCGTCATGGAAGTCTGGGATGATGAGCAGTGGCTGCAGAACATTTGGATGAGAAAAGCCACTTTCATGGGACTGCGTGAGGAGCTCACCCCCACCCTGCGGCACAAGGACACGAGATTGAGAGCTGCCCTGTTGGTGGAGAAGTGGGTGGCTATTGCAACCTGGAAGCTGGCAACTCCAGACAGCTACCGATCAGTGGGGAACCAGTTTGGAGTAGGAAAGTTGACCGTTGGAATTGTGTTGATGCAAGTTTGCAGGGCCATTAATCGCATCCTGCTAAGAAGAACTGTGACTCTGGGGAATGTGCAGGACATTGTGGATGGCATTGAACAAATGAGTTTCCCTAACTGTGGAGGGGCGATAGATGGGACGCATATTCCTATTCTGCCACCACCCACCTAGCATCCGAGCACGTTAATTGGAAGGGGTATTTCTCTATGGTTCTCCAGGCACTTGTGGGTCACCGTGGGCATATCATTGACATTAACACAGGCTGGCCTGGAAAGGTGCATGATTCACGCATCTTTCGGAACACTGGCCTGTTCAGGAAGCTGCAGGCAGGGACTTTTTTCCCCAGACCGGAAGATCACAGTAGGGGACGTCGAAATGCCCATTGTGATCCTTGGAGACCCCGCTTATCCGTTAATGCCTTGGTTCATGAAACTGTATACAGGGAAGCTTGACAGGAGCAAGGATCGGTTCAACTACAGGCTGAGCCGGTGCAGAATGACTGTGGAGTGTGCTTTTGGCTGTTTAAAAGGGTGCTGGTGTTCTCTTTATGGGAAGAGAGACTTAGGGGAAAGCAGCAGCCTTGCAGTTATATCCACATGCTGTACCCTCCATAATATTTGTGAAGGGAAGGGTGAAACATTCAGTCAGGAATGGACCTCCGAGGTTTAATGCCTGGAGGCTGAATTTGCACAGCCAGAGAGCAGGGCTACTAGAGAGGCCCAGCACAGGGCTGCAAGGATTAGGGATGCCTTGAGGGAGGAATTTGAGGCTGAAAACCAACAGTAATGTTTGGTGCCTTGCACAGGAGTGAAGTGCAATGGTTACAATGTTAGTAGGAATCTGTGTTTCCTAAGCTGATTTGCAGTACCTGTTTCTTTTCTAGGCTAAGGTATCTTTGACTTTCTGCAATAATAAAGACTGTTTTCAAAGCCAAGAATTCATTTATTGAAAAGAAAATAACTTTATTGACAGACACACAACATTTTGGGAACCTAAAAGGGCAGAGGGGTTGGGTGGGGAACTGTACAGTCATAGGTTTGAATATGTCCTGTCTGGAGTGCTGTGCAATGACTGCTGCACTTCAGGATGCCTATACTGCATGGTGATGGGGGTTGAGTGCACAAGGTAAGGGTCGTAGTTCTCAGGGCTGGTTGGTGAACGTACAGGTGTTGGAGGCAGCTGGTGGTGGTAAGAACCTGCACGCTAGGGAAGCGGGTTTTGAGCTGACATTGGGGCACAAGAGAAAGAGCTTTGGGACAGTGGGGGGAGGGATGGCATGGTAGTGCTCTGCCTGCATGGCTACGAGCACCTGGATAGAGTCCGCTTGGTGCGCCAGGATGCTTATCAGCTGCTTTGTGCTTTTCTTCCTGGCCGCTGCGTTTTTCTGGCAGATCCTGCTTTCCCTTTCCCTCCAGTCCTGCAGTTTTTGATTCTCTGTGACAGAGTGATCCATAACTGCTTGCAGCAGGTCATCTTTGCTTTTTTGCGGCTTCTTCTGGAGGTTTTGGAGTCTTTGAGCTGTTGATAACACGGGCAGCCAAGATCTCAAGGTTGCTTGTGGAAATGCAAAAAAGGCAACACTTAACAGAGGCAGCACTGTTTATATCAGACAGTTATTCCCACACAGTTAAGGAGTTTACAGTCTTCACAATAGCATAATTTTCCCATACCAAAGAGAGCGCACATAACCCACAGGAGTCCCGAAATGGTGAGTAAGGGGGACTGATTGCTTCAAGGCCGTACTGTCCTCGGGGTTTCTGTGCGCTGGGGAAAGCAAACAGCTGCAGGGGGCACCTACACTGAACACTCTCCCAACATTTTCCACAGGAGTTGATCCTGGAAGATATCTCGCTGCTGCGGGTCACCTAGGAAGAGCAGGAGGGTCTTCTACAGCAATGCAGATTCCGCCCTGGCCCCTATGCAGCTTGCCTGTGTCTTGCAATGGTCCCCTCAACCCTCATGGCACAATGGCGCAAACGCATTAGCCTGACTGGGACAAGGACCACAGTGGCTCTCCCAGTAAATGTGCGCAAGCGCATTGCCCATGCTCTGGCTGAAACTTCTGAAGAGATTACCGAGGCCAATTACCACGACGTGATAGACCACATCAATGTGTTATTCCACATCTAGGCATGCATGCATGCATGCATGCAGAACTCTCCCTCCTCTCCCGAAAAATTTCCATCCTGAAAATAAAAGCCGTTTTACCGGGAACCCGCTCCTCTGTTTGTCCTCCACCAAGTACCAGCTCCTGCGACTGGCTACCTTCCTCCTGGCTTGAGAAGAGCTCCTGGCTGCATGCCTCCAGGGACACCGGGGTGTCTCCCCCCACCCCAGTACCCTCACTCTTGGTTTCCTCCTCCCCTCCTCCTCCTCCCTCCCCCCACTCTGAAGTGTCCATCGTGGTCCTCGGATTGGCGGTGGGGTCACCCCCAAGTATCACGTTCAGCTCTTTGTAAAAACGGCAGGTTGTGAGGGCAGCGCCGGAGCGGCGGTTTCCCTCGCAGGCTTTGCAACAGGCACGCCACAGCTCCTTCACTTTAACCCTGTACTGCAGCGTTTTCCGGTCATGGCCCCTTTCCAGCATGGCCCTTGATATCTGCCCATAGGTATCGTAATTCCTACGGCTGGAGCGCAGCTGGGACTGCACAGCTTCCTCCCCCTAAACACTGATGAGGTCCAGCAACTCGCCACTGCTCCATGCTGGGGCTCGTTTGGCGCATGGAGGCATGGTCACCTGGAAAGATTCACTGATTGCACTCCACACCTGGCTGAGCAAACAGGAAGGGGATTTTTAAAATTCCCAGGGCATTTAAAGGATGGGTCACCTGAGGCCAGAGCAGTAGAGTTCGAACTGATGAGCAGAGTGGCTGAACAAGCATTCTGGGATACCTCCAAATACCTTTGGAGGCCAACAACAGCGCTTTTGGTGGCCACACTAGCAGAGCAGTGCTGCAGTCATTATTCCCCAAGGCCGAGGTGGAATACAGCCAGCACTGTAGCCAGGGAGATACTGCGCTGTACGTGCCTTGCAAGTGCGGACGGTGAGTGAGTTGCAGCGCTGTAAAGCCACCACCAGGGCTGCAACTCTGCAGTGTAGCCAAGCCCATAGAAAAAAAGTTAATTTTGCCTAGCAGTGCTTAACAAGTTTACTGGGTATAGATTAGAAATCTCTAAAGCTTCATATGAATTGAGTTTAACAGAAATATTCTTCTCTCACATCTACCTCACAATGGTCCATTTTGCTCCCACAATTCTGCAACACCATATTAACAGCCCTAGTCAGCAGATTTTTATGGATCACTTCACTCCCTGATAAAAAAAAAAAAAAAAAAAAATTTTAAGACTACAAACTGCAATAAAGCTGATAATAATTTGGCTAATTCTTCCTATGAACTCTCCTTCCAAGATCTCTTTCATATTAAAGCAGACAGGGGTATGATGAAAGACATAGAACTATTAAGTCTCCTTTCAGTATTTCTATACCTCACAATATGTAAATTCCTCATAACAGATAAAACATTACTTAGGGAATAGAAACCTAGCCATCATAACAGAAATTTGGTAATTAAAATAGAGAAACCAATATCCCAAGCTAAAGCTGAAAGGGCTATAATATAAACAACCTAAAATTGGGCAAGATGGCTCCACTGCTATGCTTTTAAAATCTTTTGGGCAGAAATTAATCCTTTTAATCGAGTACCTTCTCTATGGAAATAAAAAAGAGTAGGCTCCAGGAAACTATGCAGTATGTATTAGTACACTGATAGGACCTACACTCTCTTTCTGCTATGAGCCAATTCATTTCTCCTTACTGACATCAGAAATTATGCCAAAATACAGACAATAAGACTGCTTAAATCAGGGGTGGACAAACTACAGCCCACGGGCCGGATCTGGCTCCTCAGGGCTTTGGATCTGGCCCGCAGGATTGCCCCCCGTGGTGCCACAGGCCCGGCACCACTCTCAGAAGCAGCCCCTAGGTGGGGAGGGAGGGGGCAAGAGGGCTCCATGTGTGTTGCCCTTGCCTCCAGGCACTGTCCCCTGCAGCTCCCATTGGCTGGAAATGGGGAACTGCAGCCAATGGGAGCTTCGGGTGAGGTACCTAGAGGCACAGCAATGGCAGCACATGCAGAGCTCTCCACCCTCGAACCGCCAGGGGCCACAGTGCTTCCTGAACTGGCACGGCGTGGGGCCAGGGCAGGCATGCAGGGAGCCTGCCCTAGCCCTGCTGAGCGCTGCTGTCACCGCCGAGCCATTTTAGTTAAGCGGTGCCGGGATGGAGCTCGAACCCCTCCTGCACCCTGCCCCCCAACTCCCTGCCCTGAGACCCCTGCCTGCACCTCGCACCCCAACTCCCCTGCCCTGAGCCCCCTCTTGCACCCCAACCCCCTTCCCTGAGCCCCCTCATACACCCTACACCCCTCCTCTGCCCCAATCCCTTGCCCTGGGCCCCTTTCTGCACACCACACCCTCTTCCACACTCCAACCCCCTGCCCCAGTCCTGCATACGATTTCCCCACCCAGATGTGGCCCTTGGCCCAAAAACATGTGCCCAACCCTGACTTAAAGAGATCAATACCAAACAGTCCAGTGTTATTTCTGGAAGACCATCCTCAAAACAATTTATGAGACACATTGAACTGCAACCATTTGCCTTGTCACCTCCTGACATATAGAAGGTCTTTGAGTGGGTTGACTGGCCTTTCCTAGTGGGTTGCCTTGAATGCTATGGATTGAAATGTAGAAAAATAAATATATACATTACAGTTAACATTAGAAGCTAACATCTTACTACAGAAATACTCCTGAAAACTAAATCCAGACAAAGGATGCCCACTCTCACATTCCTGTTCTATCAAACATTGCAAGAGGGCCTCATTGTATAAGGCACTGTACATAAGAACATAAGAACAGCCATACCGGGTCAGACCAAAGGTCTATCTAGCCCAGTATCTGTCTACTGACAGTGGCCAATGCCAGGTGCCCCAGAGGGAGTGAACCTAACAGGCAATGATCAAGTGATCACTCTCCTGCCATCCATCTCCATCCTCTGACAAACAGAGGCTAGGGACACCATTCCTTACCCATCCTGGCTAATAGCCATTTATGGACTCAACCACCATGAAGTTATCCAGTTCTCTTTTAAATGCTGTTATACTCCTAGCCTTCACAACCTTCTCAAGTAAGGAGTTCCACAAGTTGACTGTGCGCTGCGTGAAGAAGAACTTCCTTTTATTTGTTTAAAACCTGCTGCCTATTAATTTCATTTGGTGACCCCTAGTTCTTTTATTATGGGAATAAGTAAATAACTTTTCCTTATCCATTTTCTCCACATAACTCATGATTTTATATACCTCCATCATATCCCCCCTTAGTCTCCTCTTTTGCAAATACATAGCAAGTGATGGTCTCCATCCCAAAATGTTCTCAGTTATAAAATAAAGACAAACAAGTAGTCCAGGCTGGAATGGAGGAGGAGGAGGAGGAGGACGACAGCAAACAGAAAGAGTAGAATATTTTAGCACAGGCTGTTTCAACAATTTTAACCAACTGGTAGAAATAAATCATTACCCAACACTTACCTAGCCTTTAATCAGATAGTTGTTTTCTGTACGCATTATAGCAGAGGTGAGGAGGGACTTGAAGAAGGAAATGGTGGTGGCTTTATGGATTTTGTCTGGAAACTTTCTGTTGCAACAGGGGCAGCATGGACAAAGTATCAAGATGATTGCAGGAGAATTGAAGAAGTGGCTCATTGAGGCTGGTATCCTTGGCAGAGTGGAGACCGAAGATGATCTCACAATAAAATAATAGGACAGATAGGTGGGATGAGGCCAAACTGTGGCAGGCTTTGAAGGTTAGAACAAGTTTGTGTTTGGCTTACCCTCTTCCACTGCATCAAAAGAGGGACTTAAACAGCGGTGCTGAAACAGTTTGTATGGGGGGGAGAGCGCTGAGAGCCACTGAACCAAACTGTAAACCCTGCATATAATGGAAACCACTTCAAGCCAAAGGGTGCTGCAGCACCCCCAGTTTTAGCACCTATGGACTTTAAGGAGGATAACGAGCCAGGAAGATGATCTTAGCAGCAGCAGGGTTAGTAGACTTGGGGGGGCGGCCGATGCCAGAGAAGACTATACTGCAATGATCAAGGAGGGGGATAATTAGGGCTTGGACAAGAGTTTCATTACAGTGGGCAAACAGGCAAGCTCAGATCTTAGACAAGTTGTACCGGAAAATGCAGCAAGATTTAGACACTGCCCAGACAAGTGGGTGAAAAAAAAAAAAAGTGTCAGAGTCAAAGATAAAGAGATGTTTATAGGCTTGAGATGAGCCTATACTAGATAAATTGGAGGACGCTGATGCTGCGGACCATGACAGAGAAAGGAGAGTGGTGAGAGCCTCAGGGAACAGATCAGGTGCTCAGTCTTGGCTATATTAATTTACTGTTGATGGGTGCACATCCACAGAGAGATGTCAGCAAGACAGGCTGAGATATTAATTGGATGCAGGAAGACTGGCCTGGAGTACAGATGAGTCATCATAAAATTCAAGTCAATGCTATGTCTGCATATATAATCACCCAGAGATATGGCATAAAGAGAGAAGAGGAGGGTGCAAAGGAAGGATCCCTGAGGAACCCCTACCAACAGGGGGAGAGAAGACGATGACTACTACAAATGAGAGAACTAAGGGACGCTCAAAGGGGTAGGAGAACCAGGTGGGAATGAAGTCATAAAATTCAAGAGCTGACAGGATTTAAAGGGAAGGAGTATGATCAACTGTGGCAAAACCAGCTGGTTGGGCAAGGAAGATGAGGGTGGAGTAAGGGCCCTGAGGTATGAGAGGAAGATGAAGAGTCAAGATCAGAGATGAAGATGGATGAGAGGGAACTGCAAGGCAATAGATGACAAAAGCTTGAAGAGGTGGGGAGAGAGGAGACTGATTGAATGCTTTCCCACTTCCATTGAACGAGGGAGGGACTGAAAGTGCCAGGAGAGGGAGGAAGAAGAGGAGGAACCTAATAACTTTACCACATCCATTTGCAGATGTGCAAGAGGAAGCTTAGAGAGAGGGATATGAGATATGAAAGGGAAGGACCATTAAAGCAGAACAGATGATGGGGAAAGGCATAAGAGGAGAAGAAGGTGGGGATGGCATGAGGACCAAGGTTGAGTTGGTACAATTAGAGGCAAGGGTATTGGGTAAGGAAGAAGACAGAGGGGGGTAGAGTTGCCACCTCAGAGATGCAGAAAAACTGGCCACTGCCCCCCACCAGCATGATGCCCCCTCTTCCCCCCTCAGGTGCCCCCCCATCAGCAGACTGACCGCCTTCTACCACCCTCCTGCAGGTGGTGGTGCAAATGGGGGAGGGGAACCAGTTCAAGGGTTTTTTGCCTCTTACCGCTCCATAAGTCCCTACACCCATCCCTTTCCAGAAGACTCAACTGTTGAGGGAGAGCCCCTACTATCCCCTTCCAGGAACCCCAGCTTCCCCCACCCTGGTCTCCACTCTTTATCCCTCCTTGCTGGCGAGCTTTGGGTCCATCCTGCTTCCAGGTCCCTGGTGCTGAGATAAGCCGCTGCATCTCTGGAAGACTGAGTGCTTGGGATGCAGAGAGGGCTCTGGGTGCTGTGCCAGGTGTGCTCCCCTCCCAGTCATGTAACATGTGCATGCCAGAAGGTACATGCTGCACAGGCACTACTGTGTTTGCGCACTGCAGTTTACAGATGGAACACTGGTGCCGTTAAAAGTAAAAAGCAGGATATTTTGTAGCACATGGCAAAAACCATCCAGGTGGCAACTTTGAAGGAGATAACACAGCTGGTGTGAGATGCTGAAGAGGTAGCAGGGAGGAGGAGGAGATGAAGGAGAGGACAAAGGTAATGCACTGAAGGGAAGAGGGGAGTGGCATAATTAGTTATAGACAAGAAGAGGGAAGTGGTATAATTAGTTATAGACAAGATGCAGTTAATTGAAGAAACAAAACTTGAATTTATTAAGTGACGAACTAAAGTACAGTGAATCGGTTATGGATCAGATAAATTAAACAACAAAGCATCTGCAGGAGGAATCAATCTGTAAATAATCAGTCACTGGTATGCAGTCTCAAATAGGGAGCAATAAGTAAAGCACAGAGCAATCAAGGCAGTGGGGGGAAAGTAGCCAGTCAGAAAGCAGAATGTTGTTATTAGTTCCTGCATTCGATGAGGACTGAAGGATATCAGCAGTAGCATCACAAAAATGTATTTTGGCAACAAAATCACTTGCGGAGACAAATGAGAAGCAATGAAAATATTACAGGACTTATAACTGAAACCACAAAACATAAAACAGCCTTTTAAAAAGATGAGAGATTTCTTTATCTTCATATTGCACAACCTCTATCCTTGATACCTACAGTTTGACAGGAATGAGATTGTATTGTCCAGACTGATATGATATTGGTGTGGAAATCTCAGTGGAGTTAAGTTGTAGACAGCAAAGTTATATCAACTGAGATGGTAATGGTGCAGCATAAGCCTCTTGTGGCAAAGAGTATGGTACAGCATTGGGCAAGGAGGGAACTGAGATTCAAGTATGGGAAATTAAGGGGAAGTTTGTGCAAGCAGTATAGGATAACTACCCAGAAAAAAAATTAGCTGAAGAGGAGTGGAACCACCTCAAAAAAACATGGATTGCCATGGTAGAAGGGGTTTGTGGACAATGCAGATGGGGAAAACTGAGGAAGAAAGAGGAGTGTTTGTGGCCCAATGAGGTGCAGGAGGGAACCCGAAACAGGAAAATGGTGCAGAAAGAAAGAGTACTTAACTGGGTGTGAGTTCCCTGATACCACCAGCCTGTTAGCCGCCCAAATAATCTCCTCTGTGTTATCCTAGCTCTCACTTTGCCTTGCCTAGGTGTACCCCTGTCCTCTGTAGTGTCCAGCCCCTTCTCCACTGAACACTCAGAAATCCCCCGTCTGCTGTCCCCATAGAAACAGTGTGGACACCCAGCTTGAATGACTCAACTCAGGATCACCTCCTTGTATAACACCACAGCACTGAGATAAATTTATTTGTGAAAACATTGATAAGATTTTTTTTTTAACCAAAGATTTGAGATTCAAGAGAAAGTAAAGATCATGGAAACAAAAGGGTTACATATACAACAAAAATCACAACACAATTTCTAAAGACTAAACTTAACAATCTAACCTGTCTAAAGAAGCTCATCTCACCCAAATGTCCTTTGGAGCTTTTCAATCAAGTCTGGTTAAGATCCCATTTTCATGAATGTAACTATACCGCCCAATTACTCCTTAAGTCCAGGATAAAGGGGTGCCTCCTTACCTTCAACTTATAGCCCCAAAGTTTACTGCCAGTCTTCAGAGACTGTAAAAATCCCCATTGTTTGTTTTTCCTGTTGATTTCACACACCCTTGTTGACTTTGTATGCAAATGGCGGTTCGTTTGGGTTGGCTTACGATGCTTAATTTACATGCTGACCCAGAGGTAGGTAGATAAACATCTTTTGTCTGACAAAATACCTGTTTGACAACTCTGACTTTGGGAATAGATTTTCCATCATCATTACACACACACACACACAATGACAAAGTTCCTCCTCTACCTTGGTGGGTCCTGCGCTTATTGCCAGATTAGCTCACCTCAGTGATCTCCCCCACAGTCTGCATCAACTCCTCCTGTGTCTGATCAGGAGTTGGGAGGTTTGGGGGGAACCTGGGCCCGCCCTCTACTCCGGGTTCCAGCCCAGGGCCCTGTGGACTGCAGCTGTCTATAGTGCCTCCTGTAACAGCTGCATGACAGCTACCACTCCCTGGGCTACTTCCTCATGGCCTCCTCCAAACACCTTCTTTATCCTCACCACAGGACCTTCCTCCTGGTGTCCGATAACACTTGTACTCTGTAGTCCTCAAGCAGCACCCCCTCTCACTCTCAGCTCCTTGTGCCTCTTGCTCCCAGCTCCTCACATGCACTTCCTCTCCTCTAGCTCCTCCCTCCCTGACTGGAGTGAGCTCCTTTGTAAACCCAAGTGCCCTGATTAGCCTGCCTTAGTTGGCTGCAGGTGATCTAATCAGCCTGTCTGTCTTAATTGGTTCTAGCAGGTTCCTGATTACTCTAGTGCAGCCCCTGCTCTGGTCACTCAGGGAACAGAAAACTCCTCATCCAGTGACCAGCATATTTGCCCTCTACCAGACTCCTGTACCCCACTGGTCTGGGTCTGTCACATTACACACACACACACACACACACACACACACACACACACACACACACACCCTTTATCCAGTATCTGTACATTCATTTCACAACTGTACTAATGACCAGTGTGACCCTGGCTTCATTTAAGATGTCAATCATATTCTTTGGTGAAGAGAAAGTACAAACCAAGGTCAAGATATACTTGTAACCTCTTTGCCAGTTGGCACTGAGGTGTTCCTGGGTCATATGGTGAATACACTACATAAATCACCTAAAACTGTGGAACTATAGAATAAGCTCCTTTGACATAAAAGTTGGCCCTCAGTCCGCTACTGTTTATCATACTGATGGACTATGTCAGCAGGAAGACTTCAATAGGAAAAGATGAGAAGCTTATGTATGCAGATGATGTAGCAATAAGGGCATCCTCAAAAGAAGTTCTAGGGGAAACACTAAATCAGTGGTATGACCAACTAAGCAGGCATGGATTGCGAATGAACATGACTAATACTGAGATCATGTGAGTTAGCAGAGGTGTCACAGAAAAACTGGATAGAGAGATTAATGGAATACAATTAAGCCAGACAGACCAGTTATAGTACCTTGGTGGCTGGCTTATGGAAGATGGAGAGCTTAAAAGTGAGATACAGTCACGACTGGGGAGTGCTGGAAGAGTGTGGAATAAGCATATGCTACTGAGACTGAAAGCCCAAATGCATAGAATTATGGTGCGCACTGCAATGCTGTATGGTGCAGAAGCATAGCTGGTAAAGAGACAGTTAAACACCTACCAGTGTTCAAGCCGAGATGTCGTCAAGCAATAAAAAGAGTTATACGAAGAGACAGATTTCAAAATGAATGCATTAGGATGGAGGTCAAAGTCTGTAATGTGGCTGACAAAACCCAGGAAACACAACTTCACCGGTTTGGACACATACAGAGGATAAATGAAGAGGACCTGGTGAAGATGGCATGGCAGGAGAGGGTGGTAAGAAAAGAGACCCAGAGGAAAACTGAGGAAGCAATGGATGGATTGTGTCAAAGAAGATGGTAAGCAGGTGGATCTATGTGCTGCCTCAGACAGATGAAGATGGCAGATACTTGCACGACAATCCAACCCCAGATAATGAGATATGTGAAAGAAGAAGATGATTGCATTAAACAAATATTGGGCTACAAAGTGGGTATTCAAAGACAAAAACAGACAGGCAATAATTCTAAGAGTCTACAAAAATAAAATATTTCAATAGACTCACTCATTAGGCTAATTCTTCTCCTCCTCACAAAAGTTTCAGGAGGAAGCAAGAACCTGAAATAAACCTTTTGTAATGTGTCTGGATAGACCATGGGCCACATGTATGAACTGATTTCTGCATGTTTTCTACTTGTTTTATATGCGCCCTATAAAAATACCTAAGATCTTCTTTGAAAAGTTCGAAAATAACTGCAGCTAGATTTTTATGGGCCTTTAAAAACCATTGCCGTTAGCACAGGGAGGCATTAGGCTTCAAAACTTTAAATGTTATTGAGCAGCAAATTTAAGAACAGCAGCAGACTGGAATGAAAGTTAAAAAGTAATTGCATTGGTTCAATCTCTCTCAGGCTTATTGTGGTCTGAAGATAAGAAGTCTATTCTTAAGAAGCATCCTTTTGCTATCACAACTCTAAAATGTGGGCTTCAATAAAATATATATAAAAGAGAAAAAACTAGGAGTGATACACGAGATAACACCAGTTACGGTTTAGCAGACAACAGTCTACCCTATTATGGTAATTTGTTTCAGAATGAAAATTCATTCCCTGAGCATTATCAGTAAAAGTATGGTTCTCCATAGCTTTCCTTCCTCCTGTACCTATACTTCCTCTGGATAGTTTCATCACAGAAAATTAGCAAAACCTAAAGACGTTGATTTGGACAAAATTTTTATTCAAGGATTCTTAGTGGAAATGAATTACCAGTAGAATTTTTAAAATTTTACGCAGTTTGAACAAAATTAACAAAAGTACATCAAAAGATAAATGGAGGGGAAATCACCTAACTTCCTTATGGAAGTTGTTGAATGAACATAGAACAACATACACAAGAAGCACTGCTATTGATGGAAACTCAGTATAAATGTGTATATTAGGTAGATTATTTTATACCCCTTCCATGTTAATAAGTTTCATAAGCAGTTTGGGACAAACTGCAACAGAAAAGAGAATTGAGTATGTCTAATTTGGTTCTGCCCCAAAATATGGACAGATTGGCAGAAAATAATAATTTAAACTAAAAATATTATTGGAATGAGAAGTATTGAACTCTCCCTGAGGGAAATAATCTTAGGCATGGGTAATATTGAAATAACAAACGTGAACATAAAACTCTTATTGAACTGTCTTTCCTTGTCGGGAAACATACTGTTATGAAAGTTACATCTATAACTTGTTAGGCAGATAAATTTAACAGGTAGAATAAACAAAATAACTATAAAAGCTATATTTTAAGTGATTCTACATCAAAGCACAAGTCAGATTTGGTAAAATGAAATAAATGCAAAACACATTCTAAGCTGATTTTAACACTTTCAGTGCCCTTACAGTTTCTATGTCACATGATGAGAGCAGAATCCATCTTTCACTTCTTAAAAAACACTAGTGCTCATGGTCGCAAAGAAAAGCTGGAAAATGTGACCCAAGTGCAATCAATGACTGCCTAAATGTGCAGAGAGCTGAAACAACAGCTTCATGAAGCATCCCATTCATCTTAATTCTGAAATGTGTTGCTCTGGGAGCACCACCGCACATCATCATCACCCAGCTGAGGAGTGTGTTTCAGGGGGCCTTGATGCTGCCATCCCCTCATAACTCTGTGGTGCTGTCAGGAAGGCAACCCTAAACATAGGCACCTCTGCTCAGATGGGTGCTGAGTCCTGCTTTTTCAGAGGGAGACCCCAGCCTGCCTGAAAACAGGGTGCGGTGGTCCAGAGAGGGAGGCCAGCCTGACCAAGGAGAGGGGAAGTGTAGCTCCCTCATTAAATCAGTGGACAGCTCTTATGTGGGTGGCCCCTGCTACTGACAAACCCAGAAGCAGAGCCATGGTTCCAGAGTGGGGCTATGGGAGTCTTCCCAGGAGATGTGCACCTAGAGCCCCAGATTGGCTTAATCTGGGCCTGGTAACATGGCTCTGTTGCTGTAAGGGTAGGATTGGCCCGGCACAGCTGTTACATGTCCTGAGCCCTTTAAGATCAAGAGAATGAAGTTCCAGGTCCTATGACTGATCACACGAGCAAGGCAGGAAACAAAGGCAGGGCCTGTTGCTCAGTCTAGAAGAGACATGGGACAGGTGGTTCTCATGCTCTGTCTATGGAGGAAGACCCAAAAGGAGTGATAGCTGAACCAAGCTTTAGGAGAAGCCCTGGAAGCTTTTGGGAACAGACTGGTCTGAAGGAGCCTTAAGGGAAGCCAAACCTGAGGGGAAATCTCCTGTATAAACTTTTGGAGATGTCATGGGGCTGAACAAGACCCCAACAGGGCTGGACCCATTGTGTCCTCAACTTCAATGAACCATCATACAAGCCCAGCTAACACATTCCCATGTGATTTCAGGGCCCTTGGCTTTAAACTCTTTGAAGTACTTTTTTTATGTCCGCAAGTACCATGCAGTTCTTAAATACTATTTAAACAGTGCCCGTCTTACTTGCACAACTTACTTTGTTGTTGCACATTTAACATAGTTAACAAGCATTTAATTAAATTTTTTTTTTTTAACTCTAGTTAAGTTTTTGGGAGACATTTTCTTTAAAAGTATCAGACATTATAGCTAAGTGACATAGAATAATAAAATGCCAAATTCAATTCCCTTTTTAAAAAAAAATAGCTCAAAAGCATTCTCAAATACAAATAAAAATTGCTTATTGTTGGAGTTTTAAGTTTTCATTATTAAATGATACTCAAGATATAATTTCAAAAAACTTATATTAATCTTTCACCTATGTGGAATGTGTGTAACTAAAATGGTTGTTGTCTAAGCACATGGACTACTATTTAGGTTACTGCTTGTGTTATTTTTTCCTTTTGCAGCATATTTCTATGACTCTCTCACTGTAGCAGAACCTGCCAGCGAGAGGGATAAAGGAAACAAGCTATGGTGTTTAATTGAAAAGGTAACAAAACACTCGAAAAATTCTCTTAGATTGTGCACCTCTAACCAAGCATGCAGAAAAAAGTCCCACTAGTATTGGAACTAAATATGCAGAGACTATCTCAGATTGATAGATTCCCAACAAACTGCAGGAAAATACATTTGTCTCGTCCTTGTTCAAGAACAGAAAGGCTTTTGGAAGGGTTGGTCTCAGTAGTGAAGCAGCAGCTACTTAAACAGAAGCAGATTTCTGAAGCTTCCGAACAACTCTCACTGGTGACTTGTGGCATCCTAGCACTCGTCCCTGCAGGTCCAGTACCCTGACAGGCAGTATGAAAAGATTTTCTAACGGGGCCATTGGCTGTCAGAAGCCACCAGCTGGCCTGCCAGGGCTGTGCAATTGCAGGGGCCAGCTGACAGTCTGGGTGTTGCTGACCATGCTGAGCAGCGTGCCACCCAGCTGCTGTGTGGTCACGTCCATCTGGAGCTCTCCAGTCAGACAAATCTCTACGCCTGTCAGATCTCTTCAGCAAGCCTTGTTATGCAAATTCAATTACTCAAGTGTGCCCTATTACTGCTGGCTAACTGCTCCTAGAACCAATCTCATACTGACAATCCATTCACAGTTTTACTCACTGCAAGTACCTCATTTATTCTTGCTCAGCTATTCCCTTGTATCATTAAAGCAGAAGAGCCAAAGTCCACAGTACTGTAACCTCTCTGCAGTAGGCTATTGTTCCTTGCAAAGAACTTTGAAAAAAAATTAATTTAAAAAAAACCCTTCTAATCAAACATGATCTTGTTAAAGCCACAGTATCTACACAATTTCAGACATAAATTTTACTACCAGAAATGTGAATTTTAAAACTCTGAACAAAAGTCTAGTTAGTCTGACAATCCATTTTAAAAAGCATGAAACAATAGTCAGGATGCTCGTGAACTGTATTTTGGACATTCGCTTTATCTAAAGTGATTTCTGTAAAGCAAGCAAGATCTTTTAGTCAGACACTGTACATCACAATGACGTTTAGATTTGTTTCATTAATGAGACTGTTTTATCAATAGCCTTACATTTCCCTAACACATTAAAACATTGGATCCAATTTACCAACAATCTTTTAGCTGTCCACGTTTGCCTGGTGAGGAGACATACAAAAAGGTTTACTCAGGGATGTCATCGTGCAAATACAATGATAATTATATATAACAGCTATCTGGCCAAGATTTAGAAAGCAAGAGTTAAATGATGAGCCTTTCAAGGTGATTCCCCCAGCATATCAATATAATTTCCTACATACAAAGTCATTTTTAAAATGCATTTATTTATATTTGGAAAAATAATTGGTCATGGCCACAGAAAACTAAGCAAAAGAAGAGAATTTTAGTAGGTAGAACAAGCTATTGTAACAGTCTGTGTCTAGCATATATATGCTAAATTTAAAGTACATCTGATGTTTGTAGCCTAAAAGCCAGAATAAGAGATCACACTTCAGCTATTGGTAGATCTTTGCCTGGATTCAAAAATGCAAAAAGTAAACAACAACAAGTAACTTACCATATAGCTATTGTACATATGGGTGTGCATTGTGTTTTACAGAATAAGTAAGATAAAGATATTACAATCTAATTCAGATAACACAACAAAGGACAACGAGCCTCATTAGATGAGTTTTCTCCACTTTTATAGCACTGAAACAGTCTTTCTATATGTGAACTGTGACAGACGCAGACCAGTGGGGTACAGAAGTCTGGTAGAGGGCAAATATACTGGTCACTGGATGAGAAGTTTTCTGTTCCCTGAGTGACCAGAGCAGGGGCTGCACTAGAGTAATCAGGAACCTGCTAGAACCAATTAAGACAGACAGGCTGATTAGATCACCTGCAGCCAATCAAGGCAGGCTAATCAGGACACCTGGGTTTAAAAAGGAGCTCACTCCAGTCAGGCGAGGAAGAGCCAGAGAAGAGGAAGTGTGTGTGAGCAGCTGGAAGCAAGAGGCACAGGGAGCTGAGATTGAGAGGGTGTGCTACTGGAGGACTAAGGAGTACAAGTGTTATCAGATACCAGGAGGAAGGTCCTGTGGTGAGGATAAAGAAGGTGTTTGGAAGAGGCCATGGGGAAGTAGCCCAGGGAGTTGCAGCTGTCATGCAGCTGTTACAGGAGGCACTATAGACAGCTGCAATCCACAGGGCCCTGGGCTGGAACCCGGAGTAGAGGGCGGGCCTAGGTTCCCCCCAAACCTCCTAACTCCTGATCAGACACAGGAGGAGTTGATGCAGACTGTGGGGAAGATCACTGAGGTAAGCAAAATCTGCCAATAAGTGCAGGACCCACCAAGGTAGAGGAGGAACTTTGTCACAGAACACTGATCTATCTTATTAGCATCTGTCTAATTTGTTAAATATTAGGTGAGTTGGAAGGTTGGCTGAAAGGAGAACGTATTTGACAGATCAGAAAAGGAGAATTCAATTGGCTGATAGAATGAAGGAGCATACAATTGTAAAATAAGGAAAAAATCTTTAAAAATTAAAGCTAGAAATAGAAAATACATCCTTCTTTTCACAGGTGTATCAGAAAAGGCACCATTTGTGTAAGAGTTTATGAAAGTGATAGAACAACTGACTTGCCGAGTCTAAAACAGCTCTCTAAAAGCCAGTGGGACATAAGCATATGCTTAAGTGCTTTACTGAATCAGAGCTAGTTAACAAAGACAACAAAAAAGATTTGTAGGATGGGGAGGAATGGAAATGTACATCACTACAACCTTTGTTTTTGATGCAGCAACACTGCTGTTGAAGACATATTAGAAGCCTTGCTCCTATTGATGTTTGGAGTTTTTCTATTGGCTTCAAATGGGAGTAGGATGTATGGGGAATCACCTTTCCCCTTCAGACCCTCTTGTTTAAATGAATGCATTTAAGTTTATCTGTCATATTGCAACTTCCAGGAACGATGAGTCTAAATAATAAAAAGGCTCTAAATCTAATGTTTTTTATAATCCAAAACACACACAAAGTTTCTACCCACTACAAATGCAGTTAAGTAATGGTAAAGTTAACATACTAGTGAAATTCCATTTTACAAGTTATGCTGAATGATACTTTTCAAACAAAACAACACAACAGCAAAGATGATCTTGTCAATAAGCATCAAACATTGCCCAGCAATCATTTATGGCTAATTAAACAGGGCAAGCTTTACCATGAAAGTATAACAAAAATTATTGTTATGGAGGTTCATATTGTTATTAGACTGAACCTCTGCAACACTGCATTCTATTTCATAATTATGTGGCAACAGTACTTTTGCCAAAACAATAGCTGTCCAAATAAATGGACGCTACTAAAACAGTACTACCCACATCTCCCTGGCACACATATGAGATCATGAGTCTGAAAAGAGATTTTATCAAATTTTATTAAAATATACGCTAACTGAACTAGTCTGATTAACTGTTTTTATACAGCCCAATATTGATTCTGCTCATTTGACTTTCTACATTCCTTAGTCACAATAGGATAGGTTCTGTTACACCTCCTAACCAGTACCCCAAGTCAGTGGCAGAGCACAGCCAAACTGCACTGCCTTAGGAGTAGTTACCAGAGGAATTTTGACTCTGAGGCAAAATAAATCCTATCGCTGCTTGGTAGCTGGTGGAGCATCTCTCTGGGGAGCAGGGAGCCAGCCCGAGTGCATCTATCCAGTTCTTCTTGCTGGTGCTTAAAGGAAGCAGGACCCAATCCCATCCTGTCCAGACCTCAAGAGGGAGAAATCACAAGTGATTGCACTTCTGAGAGTCCAGGGACTGAGCTGCACATGTCTGCTGGACAATGACATGTGGGGGGGGGGGGGAAATCAGGAAGAGGGAAGGCTTCTTGCATCCTTTCCCTTGCACATCTTTGTAGTAAGGGAAACGTGGCTTATTCATAGCACCAGAAGTTTGAAGAGTATTCTGGGCTATGCTCTAGCACATTTCAGGAGACTGCATCACTACATGTTATTTGGGCATTAGTTATAGCTGGTTGTCTGTAATGGGGTAAAGGGGAAAAAAAAAGCCCCTGTTGGTGTGAAAAATAGGTAAAAGTCATAAATGTAAACACATTCCAAAAGTCACAGATCACACAAGTCTTTGAATTGCCAATACTGCAAGGTTCTAAATCACTTACGTAACAGGTTACAATTGTGTAAATTACAGTTCTCAGAGAATATCTCAGAGAAATCATGGAATCCATGCATGGAATACTCATGACAAGTCACTAATTATGCAAGTTTCTGCTCTGAAGCCACACAGAAAGCCTAGGTTTTAAAGCTGATAGTTCTCAATGTTCTAATTAAAATGGGCTCAGATGCTTACTATCGTCCACGTACCCACATACATTCTAAAATCCCTAAGTTGCATGAAAGGTTCTCTCTCTCCAATTTGTTTGAAAAAATCTAACATCTAATGTAATTGAATGTATCTGTGGATGTTCTTATTAGCCATACACATGTTTAATCCTTAAACTCTGCTACGGTCTTGGCTCCAAGGACAACTTTTGGTATTGAGTTCCATGGGCTAATCATGCATTGCATTTAAAAAAGAGTGTAGTATGAGTTTTAAATTTGTAGCCTTCCAGTTTCATTGAGTATCCCTTTGCTCTCATATCATGAGACAAGACAAACCAAGGAGCGTACTATCACCTTCTCTACACCATTATTTCGTATGCTTCTGTCATGTTACCTTTTATTCATCTCCTCTTTAAAGACCGCACATTTTCAGCCTCTCTTTCTATGAAGTCTTTCCATGCTTCTAAATAATTTTGCTTACCTAGCTCTATATCTTCTCCATTTCAGCTAAAGAAATTTAGAGGGAGTGTGACCAGAATTAAACATAGTATTACATGTGAGGACACCCCCTTGATTTGAACAGCGGTATTATTAGCAGCACTATTACTAGTGGCAGGGCCGGCTCTAGCCATTTCACGCCGCGGGGGGCACTCTGCCGCTCGCTGGTCCCGCGGCTCCAGTGGACCTCCCGCCAACTGGCGGAGCGCCCCCCGCGGCATGCTGCCCCAAGCACGTGCTTGGCGCGCTGGGGCCTGGAGCCGGCCCTGGCTAGTGGTGGTAGTAGTAGTATTTTCTATCCCATTCCTCATGCACTCTAATACTGTTTGTTTGAATGCTGCTGCACTTTGAATAGGTGTTTTCATTGAATTGTATACAATGATGCACAGAGGCAACTCTGCCCCTACTTACTTGAAACCCAGCAATACATAGGAGTCATTCAAATAATTCTTTCCAATATATCTTACTTAGTATTGATCAACACTAAACTGCATCTGACCTCATGCTGCTTAACTACCTAGCTTTGTTATGTCTTCCTGAAACTCTTAATGGTCTTCTCTAGTCATGAGTAATCTACATAACATTAGGTCATTCACAAGAGTTGCCACCTAACTGTTCACGTCCTTTTTCTGATAATTGATTAACATTTTAAGTAACACCATTCTTAGTTCAAAACCATCAGGTACCCTAGCTTTAGTAATACTACTACTGCGTGTATGGGAAAACATCAATATCACGTACAGCCTCTTCACCTTGCAAATAAAAACTAGAACTTAAATGGGGAGGAGAAAAATCTCTAGTTAGGTGAATTGACTCTGCTCTGTTAGAACCACTGCCAATGATTCAGATATCAGAGGGTAGCCGTGTTAGTCTGGATCTGTAAAAGCAGCAAAGAATCCTGTGGCACCTTATAGACTAACAGACGTTTTGGGGCATGAGATTTCGTGGGTGAATACCCACTTCCTCAGATGCATGTAATGGAAATATCCAGGGGCAGGTATATATATGTGTGCTAGCAAGCAAGTTAGAGATAACGAGGTCAGTTCAATCAGGGAGGATGAGGCCCTGTTCTAGCAGTTGAGGTGTGAAAACCAAGAGAGGAGAAACTGGTTCTGTAATTGGCAAGCCATTCACAGTCTTTGTTCAATCCTGAGCTGATGGTGTCAAATTTGCAGATGAACTGAAGCTCAGCAGTTTCTCTTTGAAGTCTGGTCCTGAAGTTTTTTTGCTGCAGGATGGCCACCTTAAGGTCTGCTATAGTGTGGCCAGGGAGGTTGAAGTGCTCTCCTACAGGTTTTTGTATATTGCCATTCCTAATGTCTGATTTGTGTCCATTTATCCTTAAGGTGGCCATCCTGCAGCAAAAAAACTTCAGGACCAGACTTCAAAGAGAAACTGCTGAGCTTCAGTTCATCTGCAAATTTGACACCATCAGCTCAGGATTGAACAAAGACTGTGAATGGCTTGCCAATTACAGAACCAGTTTCTCCTCTCTTGGTTTTCACACCTCAACTGCTAGAACAGGGCCTCATCCTCCCTGATTGAACTGACCTCGTTATCTCTAACTTGCTTGCTAGCACACATATATATACCTGCCCCTGGATATTTCCATTACATGCATCTGAGGAAGTGGGTATTCACCCACGAAAGCTCATGCCCCAAAACGTCTGTTAGTCTATAAGGTGCCACAGGATTCTTTGCTGCTTTTAATGATTCAGATGACATTTTAAAGTTTAATTCAACCTCCTGTGTATTAGGAGTTTTCTGTATCTCCACGACCCTTGCTGTGAGCACTGACAACAGTGGTCTCTCTCTTTCTCCACCTTACACTGATTCTTGCATGCACCATGAGGCCTCTCTTCTTCTCACCCTCAGCTAGTGGGACTGTGGACCTCAGCACCAAGTTCTTTTTCTTGTGGGAATCCTGGGGTATTTTCTTAATGGCAGACTTTCAGCAGGTCCTACATCCTTTCCCTTTAGCAAGGATTCACTCTGGCTGCCCTCCTTACTGCCAGCCATTCATTGCTGGGATTCAGGGTTTCTCCCTTCCCGTTGTTGAAATACTGGAAACGAGGGCTCCTTTTCACTAAAGCATGCTCCCTGAATAGCAGCAAGGATCTTGTCAGGAGGCGACCTCTGCGGTTTCTCTCCTGTATTCTAAGTAGTCACTGCCTCCCAGACCTTGAGAAGTCAGAGTAGAAATCATTCAAACCCAAACTCCATATTAAGATAGGCAAAATAAAAATGAGAGGGAAAAAATCCACACAGAATGGGACCTAAATCTTTAGGGCATTTGAAATGACATAGTTCTGTGGGTCCAAAAAATGGCAATATCGCCATTTCAACAGAGCTGCTTTCAGGTGATCTTGCCCATTTTATTCCAGTCAGAATGAAAACAAAAGGAAGATGATAAAAACCAAAAGGGAGAGTGTAGAATCTGCATGCCCACCCCTTTCAGTTTATAAGATAATTGTATAAAATTATTGATACAGTGAAAGAAAGCCAATGCCTCCTTCAAAAGCCTCTCTTTTAGAGTATGCACAATAGATTAATACTAGAGTCCCAAAAGGTCATTATTGGGTGACTTTCAGAGTCTTTGAAAACTGAAACGGTCAGGTCAGAAACAGAATGGTGTCTATGACAAGTATTTGTAACAAAACTATGGAAAGTAATTTATTCTAAAAGAAAACAGATGGGAATGGTTATTTCCACATAGAGAGCTTCTGTCCAGCACATACTAAAACACAAACATAGCTAATTCATTATATACTACCACATCTGCTCCAACCAAAAGGATACTTAATAGAGCTCTCCAAAAGACCAACTGTAAATCTAGCACCTTTGAAAAAAACATAACATGTACTTTGCACAATGAGGCATATTTCAACAGGACCTCTGCACCACTGCCACCGCCTAAAATGAACGTATGTTTGCAACATACACTTGAATAGTGTAAAAATTCCAAACAACCATTAATGAAAAACACTACAGCTTACAATATACACACCTCTAAAACGTGTGCAAATGAAAACACTGTAATGAGTATCAAACCCTGGACACCTCAAAAAAATGGTAAGGAGAAACTGGTGATTATATCATATAAACTAACTGAAAGACAAAGTTTTGAACTTGTTAAGAAAGCAGCAACCCTCTTTGCTTAATAACATCTCCTTCAACATAGCACAAAATGAACAATTAAAATGATTAAAGCACTTTACTCTCTCTCTCACACACACACACACACACACACACTCCAAAATTGTTTTGGGTCAGTTACTTTTTACCATGGTGTTTCAGCCAAACCAACCAGAAGTGCCATAACCATACTATTGATGCTGAGCTGGCTGGACAGGAGTGCACATCTTTTAAATCTTTTGTGATTTTTCAGTTTTAAAGTTAAGTAGATCAAATCAGATTTCCATTTAGACTATGACAGTAATGTCCAGAGTCTGTTAAATCCCTCTGAAATCTCCTTTAGTGGCTTTGGTAAATTAGGGCCTCCTTGCGTTAAATGCATTTTATCAAAGTACCCATATTTAGTAGAAGCTTCAACATATTTAGAGTACATGGATGGAGATATTGAGACAAATATTTCTGAGTTCCACTGAGTGTCACTGCAACACTGGCACATAAGTTTTTCTGGATAGTCAGTCACAAGGCTGATGGTAATGTAGAAATATGGTTGACCTTTCACAATATGCTTTTAGGACTGAGTTACCATTATTAACTAATAATAAACAACTTATAATGAATAATTAACTAATATTGTTCTGAACATGCATATGAAAGAAGCTTTGGATGACTGAACCTGAGAAGTTCTCTCATCTTTAATTCTAGTTTTGTCTTCTGAGCAAATGGCAAAGACATCCTGGTCATGTTTTTCCTCTGCATTCTTGGATGGCATCTTCAACAACTCAGACATAATATTCTGGAATTTTCTGTTCAGCTGTAGAATCAATAACATTAAGTAGAAACACCTGCAGGCATTATTGGTTCACTTCTGATTTCTGACAAGTCATCTTGTACTAATGACAATGTTTAATCTTAATTTTTCCACTCCTCCTTCACTTGCAGCATCTAGCACTGGACCCACAAGTTTAAATCTGCTTGGAGAAGTGCTAAACTGTGGTGGAGCAGTTATGTTTCTTTGAATGTACAAAAAGATGGGCAGTAGAATATTGCACATGCTGGAACCTGGAGAGCTGGGCTCTGGAGTGGGGACTATAGAGAAGGGAGCTGCAATACCAAGGACAAAAGAAGACAAGCTGAGGAGGTGGTGATAGGCAGATTTACAAACATGAGAGTTTGAGGAGAAGAGTCCAAAGTCAAGGAGCATGTCAGAGGAGGCAGATAAAAGGCCTGAGTACGAAAGGAGAGAGATTTATATTTGAGGATGTTTTTCTTGCCTAAGAGAAGCACTTTTGTTTGAAACACTTAGCTGAAGGAAGTTGAGATGAAGTCACATGTTTACTTGGTCAACGAAAGCAAGAGTGGATGGATAAAAGGAAGGTGTGTGGGGAGGGGGGAGCACTGTCATTACAGAGGTCAAAAGACACATACAATTAACCATCAGGGTAGAAGTGGTAACAGATAAGAAAACAAAGAGGGAGAAGGTAAGTGGGGAACAAAAGAGCTAAGGATTGAAGAATTTAACCTTGTGGGATGTCATTGAGAAAATTTTTTTAGCCATAACTCTCAATCATCCCAGGTACAACAGTATCCTCCTGATCCCCTCTATGGCTACTCTAAAACTTTCTGTATCAGAGGTTACCAGCTCCTCTGCCTACCCTGGCTCCTTTCTCCTCTGCTTGTGCACAGCTCACTGGATAATAAGATTCCAAGTGAAACTAAGTGTTGACAAGTTCATCTTTGCTTCAAAGCCACCAACACTGCCATTCAGTCCGATTCTTCTAAAATTCCCACTCTGTGAATCGGACAATGGGCCATGGAGCAGTGCGGTAGGGAAGCAACTAAGGGCAAAAGCAGAAGGTGCCACAAACAACATGACAGTTCCACTCAGATAGCCCTAAAAAACTCGTATGCCCACCCATCATCATGATATTCAAGCTCTCCCGTCCTATTACTTGGATCATCAGCTCTCTACCCAGCTAAGCAGGTTGTTTGTTGAGTACCCCCTCTTGCTATATCAGCTAAGTGGTCTGTTTAAAAATAATTGCTCCTCTACTAAGCTCCCCATGGCCAGGTAGGGTGCTCCGATTACTGCAGCAGGTGCCGGTGTAGAGTATCAGCAATGTAAGCAGTTGTCCCTGGGACATGGTTGCCCAGTCAAAGAATGAGCCAAAGACAGATGGGAAGGAATAGAAATGTAAATCAAAGACAAAAATTTAAATCTCCCTCTAGCACCAAGCAAATCTTTACTTAAGCTTGTGGTTGAAACTTGAAAGTTCTGGTCTTGGTGGTAAGGTGGAATCATCAAAAAGAGCAGTGATTTGACAGGCAGGAGAATTACTAGAGAAGCCTATTTAGCTATGGAGATGACCTGGGTAATGAAATGAGCCACACTGGCAAAAGTTGCACCAAGAAAAGTGTGTGTGTGTGTGTGTGTGCGGGGGGAAATAGAATGATCCATAGCCATCCCAATAAAAATGTATTACATTTCATGGATGATAGTGTTTTTGATAGAATGGCCAGCTTGAGAATCCTGCTTATCTATAAACCCTCAAGACACCAAAGCCTCAACAACAGAGATTTTTTCTTTAACATGTCTATGAAATACATAAGATTACTCACCTTGGGAAGCTTCAACAGTTATACAAACAAACAGTGGCCCAAAACTGGCAGTCCAAACTCTTCACTGTGAGTTTCTCACAGTTCTCACATAATAAATACATATAATGGCCATACTCTGGACTGAATCTTGGGCAAGGCATAGACATAAATTTAAGAACTGCTCCCTCTTGCCCCAAAACCTTGCCAGAGAACTTCCCCCTCGCCAGAAATAATCACCACCAATAAAAAACAAAACAAAAATAAATAAATAAAATCAACAACCAACCTCTCCGGTCATAGGGCAAGAAAAAGCCCATCCCCATGGTCTATACCTCAGAAACTCCTACGTCCTGTTAAAGTCCAAAATTAATTTACAGAAAAACTAATTCTTTTATTCTTTGGCCTCTTAAATGGTTAATGAGGCACTAGCCATTAGTCAAGGAGTGGTTGTAGAGACACTAATATCAAAGCCTTCATTCTACCACAGTCATCTACCACATGTTATTCAACATCTGTGAAGCTAATGGGACAGCTGATGAAACATGGGCTGAAGTGCATGGATGTCACTCAGTTAAAATTGCTTGGTGTCAAGCATAAACAGCAACCTCTCTTTAAAAAAAAAAGGTCAGTACTTAAATGAAGAGCAGCTGGCTCAAGCTAAATTCAGGGAAGACGGAGGATGCTGGTAGGAAGAGGGAAGTGACTTGAAGAACCTGCCTTCTACAATGGGGGATGTTATAGAAGAGATATCTGCTCTCAGATTGTTGTCAGTATACGGCCATGGGGACCTTTTGGACTCCTCCATGGTATTAAAAGCCCATATATCTACAGTGGCAAAACATACTCACTTCCATACGTGAGTAGCTAGAGGTTTGCAAGCCGGCCTGTTGGGCTCAAAGCTGGACAGTGATCCATGTTTCTATGA
This sequence comes from Gopherus flavomarginatus, assembly GCF_025201925.1. Lineage (NCBI taxonomy): Eukaryota > Metazoa > Chordata > Testudines > Testudinidae > Gopherus > Gopherus flavomarginatus. The sequence continues at coordinate 65,882,465 of NC_066618.1, forward strand.
ATTCCAGGTTTCGTTATTACAACTCATATCCAGGTCTGAAGTCACACACTTTTGAAAAAAGAGCTCTAGGTGGTACAAAAACCTTAGCAGCCTATCTATGTACCAACATAGGTCACTGTGAGTACACCATCCCAATTCTCTGCTAGTTACACTAGTCTCCCCCCCATACCCCATTGAACAGAATCCACTGTCCTGATATAGTTAGAGCGCTTCATGGATTGGTTGGATCAAGAGATTGGTTCACCCTCCATATGCCTGTAGTTTTCAAATAATATGCTTCACTGAAATGACAAAAATGACAAGTGCACAAATGTGTGAGTAGGTGCACAAAGATGTGAAACAGGAGTTCCACAGGAGCTAGTCCTAAATTATGGAATTCAATCCTATATGGAGAGAAGAATGACCACAAAATCAGCATGTTTAGAACTCAAATATGTTTCGTATACTACAGTATATTTCTCACACATCCCCTAATACAAACACAAAACCCTTTAAATGAATCAAGCTATTTCTCTTATAGGTAGGAAAGGAGACAGTTGCAATTTCTATTATTAAATACTTGGGAGGTGCTCAGATATTAAGATGATGGAGAGAGAAAAGAGAATACAAGAATACACATAATGATGGTCATCCCTCTATAATTCAAGATTAAGGAAGTTATGGCTTATGCGTTTGTTCACAGCCAGAACAGGACTTATGTGTCTGACCAGAGGCAAAATATGTTGCTCTCGCAGGTAAGGCTGATACTATGGCTGCTGTAAATACTGGCTCTTTGTTATGCCAGCCTATTTTCAGAAAGCTCCATTTCATCATTTGTCACCAGTTCAGTCAGTCAGCAACTATACATTTTAATGCTCTGGGCCACTGCCACTATCACACAGATTAAGCATTCTTGGACAATATTTTTCACAAAGTAGTTTATGAGAGATTCGCCGCTTATACTTCCCATCTATTCAGAGAATACAATTACTTCATCAAAGATGCATTTCAGTAGCTTTCCTGCATTCTAGTGAGACTAGCTCACTCCAGAATAGTGTTGGTTATTTTATCTTGCCATTTTAAAACTGAGAGTGACCACAGAGATCTTATATGGGAGTTTGCACATTATACTGGTAGCAAACCCATAGTTTTCAACAGATAGTTGGGTGGAAAGCACTATTGTACTGGTACTGTAGAGTTTGATCTTATGTTGTTTCCATACAACAGCCAAATACACAGCTAGCTTTTTGAATAGAGTATCATAAGTGTAGGACTGGAAAAGACCTCAAAAAGTCATCTAGTCCAGTTCCCTGCAGGCAGGACAGGACTATAATAACTAGACCAATCCTGATAGGTGTTTGTCTAACCTGTTCTTAAAAACCTCCAATGACAGAGATTACACAACATTCCTAGGCAATTTGTTTCAGTGTTTAAACTATCTTGACAATAGGAAGTTTTTCCTAATGTACGACCTAAACCTTCCTTTCAAGCCTGTAATTTAAGCCCATTGCTTCTTGTCCTATCCTCTAAGGTTAACGAGAACAATTTTTCACCCTCCTTCTTGTAATAACCTTTTATGTACTTGAAAACGGTTATCATGTCCCCCGTCAGTCTTCTCTTCTCCAGATTAAACAAGCTCAATTTTTACATCTTTATTTATAGGCCAAGTTTTCTAGACCTTTAAACATTTTTGTTGCTCTCCTCTGGACTTTCTACAATTTGTTCACATCTTCCCTGAAATGTGGCACCCAGAACTGGACACAGTACTCCAGCTGAGGCCTTAGAAGCGTGGAGAGGAAAATAAAAATTGCTTCTTGTGTCCTGCTTATAACACACCTGTTAATACATCCCAGAATTATACTCTCTCTCTCTTGCCCCCCGCAAGTGTTACACTGTTGACTCATATTTAGCTTGTGATCCACTAAAACCCCCAGATCCCTTTTGTAAGTACTCCTTTTTGTATGTGTGCAACTGATTGTTCTTTCCTAAATGGAATACTTTGTATTTGTCTTAATAGAATGACACTTCAGACCATTTTTCCACTTTGTCCAGATCATTTTGAATTTTTATGCTATCCTTCAAAACACTTTCAGCCCTTCTCAAATTGGTATCATTCACAAACTTTATAAGTGTACTCTCTATGCCATTATCTAAATCACTGATGAAGATATTGAACAGGACTGGACCCAGGACTGATCCCTGTAGGACCTCACTTGATGTGCCCTTCCAGGTTGACTGAACCACTCAATTACTCTCTGGGAATGGTCTCCCAACCACTTATGCACCCACCTTACAGTAGCTCCAGCTAGGTTGTATTTCCCTAGTTTGTTTATCAGAAGGTCATGCAAGACAATATCAAAAGCCTTACTAAAGTCAAGATATATAACATCTACCACTTTCCCCCTATCCACAAGGCCTGTTACCCTGTCAAAGAAAACTATTAGGTTGATCCGGCACAATTTGTTCTTGACAAATCCATGTTGATTGTTATTTATTACCTTATCTTCTAGATGTTTGCAAACTGATTGCTCAATTAATTGTTCTATTATCCTTCCCAGTAGTGAAGTTAAGTTGCCTGATCTGTAATTGCCTGGGTGGTCCTTATCCCCCTTTTCATAGATTGGCACTATATTGAAAAAGCCCTCACTGGAATGATTTAGTTGGGGATTGGTCATGCTTTGAGCAGGGGGTTGTGGCCAAAGGTGGCACATGAGCTGATTTTCAGTGGCACTCACACTGCCTGGGTCCTGGCCACCAGTCCAGGGGATTCGGCATTTTAATTTAATTTTACATGAAGCTTGTTAAACATTTTTAAAACCTTATTTACTTTACATACAACAATAGTTATTTATATATTGTAGACTTATAGAAAGAGACCTTCTAAAAACGTTAAAATGTATTACTAGCACGCAAAACCTTAAATAAGAGTGAATAAATGAAGACTTGGCACACCACTTCTGAAAGGCTGCTGACCCCTGTTCTATGGATTTGCCCTCTTCCAGTCCTCTGGAATCTCTCCAGTCTTCTATGAGTTTTTGAAGAGAATCGCTAATGGCTCCGATATATCCTCAGTCCGTTCCTTGAGTATTCTAAGATGTATTTCATCAGGCCCCACCAACCTGAAGACATCTGACTTGTCTAAATAATTTTAACTTGTTCTTTACCTATTATTAGCCTCAGATCCTATCTCATTTTTACTGGTGTTCACTATGTTAGACATCCAACTGCTACTAAACGTTGTGAAAACGGAAACAAAAATGGTCAGATAGCACACCTGCCATTTCCACATTTTTTGTTATCCTTCTCCTTTCATTGAGTAATAGGCTGTAACAGGGCCTCCTGGTCCACAAACCACTCAGAGACCCTTGTGCTGGCCCAACACCTTGTGCAGTTCATTTACAAATGGATTCCAACCACCTTCATAACATACAGTTCGTGTAACAAGCAGGGGAGAGCAATCTTTCTCTCCCCTTGCTGTCCGCTTCCCCCTTTCCACTTCCTTCCTGTGCCTATTTGTGGGCTCTGGCTAATGGCTTAATTAGCCATTCTGCTCTGCCCTGCCCCACCCACAAATTAGGCACAGCTCTGCTTAGTCAGCTCCTTTCTGCCTTGCTTGATTAAAGCCACTGTAAACAGAGTGCTGACTCAGCCTTTCTTGCCTAGCACTCTGTCACATGAGCCTACCCTGTCCTTGGTTATCCTCTTCCTTCCACTTGATTTGTACATCATTTTCTTGTTATCCTTTATGTCTCTAGCTAGTTTAATCTCATTTTGTGCATTGACCTTTCTAATTTTGTCCCTACATATGTGTGTCGTTTGTTTATATTCCTCCTTTGTAATTCAACATAATTTCCACTTTTTGTAAGCCTTGTTTTTGAGTTTCAGACCACTGAATATCTCCTGGTTAAGCCAGGATGGTCTCTTGCCATATCTTCCTACGGAGTGGAAGAGTTTGCTATTGTGCCCTTAATAAAGTCTCTCTGAAAAACTGCCAACTCTCTCAAACTGTTTTCCCCATTAGATACTACCTATCAACTTCCAGAGTTTGCTAGAGTATGCCTTCTTGAAACACACTGTCTTTACTGGGCTCATTTCCCTCCTACCATTTCTTAAAATCATGAACTATATATCATTTCATGATTTTTCACCCAAGTTGCCTTCCCACTTTCAAATTCTCAACCAATTCCTCGCTATTTGTCAAAATCAAATATACAACTGCCTCTCCCATAGTTGCTTTCATCCCCATCTGAAACAAAAAAAAGTCTCCAATGCATTCCAAGAACTTTTTGGATAATCTGTGTCCTGCTGTGTTATTTTCCCAACAGATGTCTGGGTAGCTGAAGTCCCCCATCATCATCACGTCCTCTGTTTTGGATGATTTTATTCGTTGTTTGTGGTCTGCTTTCATGCCCTTCTACCTCAGCAGCCCAGCTACACTCCAGGTGGAGCCTGGGATTTTGAACGGTCAAGGATCAGTTAAAGAGGAAGTGTTTCTGTGATGAATTTATGGTGGACATCCCAGACAGGGCCAATAAACAGGTAGATTACCAAAGGGAAAAGGATTGACAGCAAGTGGAAAGGCACAGTCAGGCAGCAGAGCGCGAGGAGAGAATTACTGACAGTGAGGAGAGACTTGCCACACTGTTTCTGGAACATTGCTCAAGGGACAAAGATAAGATAGAGTGCAGCAGAAAGACCTGTTTGAGAGGCTATTTACATGAATGGCACAAGTCTTTAGGCTTCTGCTCCACCCGCACCATGTCCTGAGTCCCCTCCACAGTATCATGTCCTGCAGACCAGGAGTGCTTTGGACAATACCAGGGTTAGGTGGGCCATGCAACCGGAACTGAACACCAGTTGGAGGGGGCAAATTTACCCTCAGCTGTCCTCCATTTCACCCTGCAGTGGCACCAAGTGCATGCTAAATGTGCTAGAAAGGGAAAGAAGAATGGGAGTCTAGGGGGCGACATGTAAAAAGTGTATTTGTTTGCAGTGGTTTCGCTGTTTTGCACTGTTCAGTGTTTGTTATACACATTTTATTACTGGTTTTGATATAGTTTTATTACTGATGTTTTGGTGTTGTAATGGCAGCGGACCTTCCTGTCATGGCTTTTATTTTTATTTTATTTTATTTTGAGAGGAGGGGGGTTAAATACTGTCAGGTTCAAGATAAAGGCTTTTAACTTATTAAAAAGTGTATTACCATCCTGTACAATGTCATATAATGTGTATTTTGAAGAATAAAGATAAAGGCAGACCTAGGAAGTTATAGCCAAACAATTTCTCAATACATCGATTTAGATCTATCCATAATGAAAGTCCACAATTCATGTCGCACAAACTACTGTCCACTCCCTTCTAAAGCAGTCATCTCATCTACAATTAACAATTCATGACAATTATGCACATCCCCCATTCATAGCATATAGCAAGAGTACTTTGTTTACTGTAAAAATGCTGTACAAATACAGTAGAACCTCAGAGTTATGAACACTTTGGGAATGAAAGTTGTTCATAACTCTGAACAAAACATTATGGCTGTTCTTTCAAAAGTTTCCAGCTGAACATTGACTTAATACAGCTGTGAAATTTTATTATGCAGAAGAAAAATGCTGCTTTCTTTTTTTATTTTATTTATTTGAGGTTTTGGGTTTTTTTGGCAGTTTACATTTAACATAGTGTTGTACTCTGCTTTTTTTTTTTGGTCTCTGCTGCTGCCTGATTGTGTAATCCCGGTTCCAAATTAGGTGTGTGGTTGACTGGCCAGTTCGTAACTCTGGTTCTACTGTACATCCATAAACATACTATTCTCCCTCTTCCATTGGTCCATGGAATTCCATAATGTGGGTGCACAAAGCATGATTTCTGTTGCCCTTGTGCATCTTGCTCCAGTTATGAGTGGGACATTTTCTGGCTGAGTGTTCAGCCATCTATTACTGTTTAGGTCTATTCATGGGTAGATGGATCACCTTTGGATTCATGAAGATTATGAAAAACCCAGCAAGCTATAACAGCATGGACAGCACTGACTGCAATAGAATCCAAACAGTTTTGTGAACAGTGCCAGCAGGATTTCAATCTGCCAAACACACGTTCAACTACCATTCTACACCTCCTCAAAAGGTAATTATATCATTTTTTTGCCAAGGCATCTCGGATCAGGACACGTTTTCATAAACCAAGGCAAAAGGGGATATGGGGTACCTCTAGAGTAACAGTGGGGACAGTTACTCCATTTATGACAATGTCTTTCTGGTGGGAATAGTGTCCCAGCCTGCCCATGAAGGTAGACTCTTGACCAGCAGAAAACCCTGTCATCATCAACTTTGCCATGTTGGCATCAGCCTTGGTGGTCCACAAGGGCTTGCTTAACAATGGAGTAGGGATTTACAACGGGTCCCATATGAGGAGAGATTAAAGAGGCTAGGACTTTTCAGCTTGGAAAAGAAGTGACTAAGGGGGGGATATGATACAGGTATATAAAATCAGGAGTGGTTTGGAGAAAATGAATAAGGAAAAGTTATTTACTTGTTCCCATAATACAAGAACTAGGGGGCCACCAAATGAAATTAATGGGCAGCAGGTTTTAAACAAATAAAAGGAAGTTCTTCTTCACACAGCGCACAGTCAACCTGTGCAACTCCTTGCCTGAAGAGGTTGTGGCTGGAACTATAACAGGATTTAAAAGAGAACTAGATAAATTCATGGTGGTTAAGTCCACAAATGGCTATTAGCAAAGACGGGTAAGGAATGGTGGCCCTAACCTCTGTTTGTCAGAGGATGGAGATGGATGGCAGGAGAGAGATCACTTGATCATTACCTGTTACGCTCACTCCCTCTGGGGCACCTGGCATTGGCGACACTCAGTAGACAGGATACTGGCCTGGATGGACCTTTGGTCTGACCCAGTATGGTCGTTCTTATGAGCAGCACCCTCTGTGGTTTATGTACTCAAGTGATCCTTCAAGAGGGCAAATTATGGGAACAGGAGTCACATAAATGGCCTTAGCACATATTGAAAACCCCATTCTCTCAAAACCAGCAATTACTTAAAGGTAGTGGACATAAAAAATATCCCTTAGGTACACCACACATGTGATTGGTGGCAGAGGTTTCTGAGGCACTCTATCCACAGTTGACTTTCCAACACCAAACTAGTTATTAATGGACCTGTAGCAGTCTGAGGTAGCCAGCTTCCAGATGGTTAAAGCAACTCACTTCCAGACCAGCATGGCCACCCTCACATACATGTTGTGATGCTAAAGAGTCATAGAACCTGCTCATGAAGCTCCAAAAATGTAGCTTTCTTCATGTGCAAGTTCTGGAAGCACCGCTGAATATCCCAGGTCTGTATGACAATGTGGTCCCACCAGTCTGTGCTTGTGGTCCTGCTCCTGAAGCACTTGTCAATGTAGGGGGCATCAGTCACTATACTAAGAGTCATTAGTAGCATCAGCCAATTTGAGTCTATCGTGTCTGTATCGTCCTCTGACAGGTAGCCTTCAGTAGCTCAAAAACTGGCACCAAAAGGCCCACCAGCATCTCATGGCTGCTCTGCCCATTGCCTGAAACAGGAGTGAAAGCCCAAGCAGGACAAGTTCCTGAAATAATGCTCCCTCCTTGGCAGGATGTCATGGTGGGCAACAACTTCCTGTAAAGTGCTGTGTGATGGACAGTCAAGATTCCCCACAGTGCACCACAAATAAATGGGTGAAGTGGCTACACCTGGAGAGGGTGCTAGGAAACCTGGGATAGGCCAGTTTGACTCAGATCTACATCATATAATATAGAGATCTGAGGACAGGTGAGAGACCCAGGTCCAGAAATCCTAAACCTAGGGTCAATATTCAGTGTGGACCCTCAAACCCAGACTTACAAACATCAGACCTGTGGGCTCAAGTCCCACAGATCCTGGGCTTACATTGCAATGCAGACATACCTTTAAGGTAGGACAAGAAATAGTCTTCATCTGCAGCAAGAGAGATTTAGGTTCAATATTAGGAAAAACTTTCCAACTATAAGGGTAGTTAAGCTCTGGAATAGGCTTCCAAGAGAGGTTGTCGAATCCTCGTTACTGGAGGTTTTCAGGAACAGGTTGGACAGACATCTTTCAGGGATGGTCTAGATTTATTTGGTCCTGCTGCATCCAAGGGGCTGGACTTGACTTCTAAAGGTCTCTTCTAGCCCAACTTTTTATGATTCAGTAATGAAGTACAATTATATAGCAAGGTCTGAATTCTATAAGGCGTGGTTTCATATGATGAAAGGAGGATATGATGTATGGTATTTTAGTGAGGGTTTCAATAAGCATGTTGATGAGGATGATCCAGTTGATACAGTGTACTTAGATTTTCAGAAAGCCTTTGACAAGGTCCCTCACCAAAGGCTCTTAAGTAAAGTAAGTACTCATGGGGTAAGAGGGGAGGTTCTCTCATGGATCAGTAACTAGTTAAAAGATAGTAAACAAATGGTTAGTTTTCACAATGAAGGGAAATAAGTAATGACGTGCCCCAAGGATCTGTATTGGGACCAGTGCTGTTCAACATATTTATTAATGATCTGGAAAAAGGGTGGAAACAGTGAGGTGGCAAAGTTTGTAGATAATACTAAATTAGTCAAGATAGTTAAGTCCAAAACTGATTGCCAAGAGTTACAAAGGTATCTCAGAAAACTGGGTGACTGGCAACAAAACAGCAGATGAAATTCAATGTTGATAAATGCAAACTAATGCACATTGGATAACAATCCCAACTATATATACACAAAATGATGGGGTCTGAATTAGCCGTTACCACTCAAGAAAGATCTTGCAGTCATCATGATAGTTCCCTAAAAACATCTGTTCAATTTGCAGCAGCAGTCAAAAAAGCTAATAATGTTAGGAACCATTAGGGAAGGAATAGATAATAAAACAGAAAATATCATAATGCCATTATATAAATCCATGGAAGACCTTCACCTTGAATACTGAGTGCACTTCTAGTCACCTCATCTCAAAAAAGATTTACTAGAATTGGAAAAATAGAGAGAGGCAACCAAAATGATTAGGGGTATGGAACAACTTCCATACGAGGAGAAATTTAAAAGACTGGAACTGTTCAGCTTAGAAAAGACACAACTAAGAGAGGATATGATAGAGATCCATAAAATCATGGATGGTGTGGAGAAAGTGAATACAGTAGCGTTATTTATCCCTTCAGATAAACACAAGAAACACGGGTCACCCAACAAAATGTAGAATAGGCAGCACGTTTAAAATAAACGAAAGAAATGTTTCACAGGGAAGCCGGGTTAGTCTGCATCAGCAAAAACAACGAGGAGTCCTGAGACTAATTTATTTGGGCATAAGCTTTCGTGGGCTCTAACCCACTTCATCAGATGCATGGAGTGAAAAATACAGTAGGGAGGTATAAATATACAGCACATGAAAAGATGGGAGTTGCCTTACCAAGTGGGGGGTCAGTGCTAACGAGGTCAATTCAACAAGGGTGGATGTGGCTCACTCTCAACAGTTGACAAGAAGGGGTGAATATAAACAGGGGGTTAATTATTTTGCAGTCACCCAGCCACTCCCAGTCTTTATTCAGGCCTAATTTGATGGTGTCAAGTTTGCAAATTAATTCCAGTTCTGCAGTTTCTCGTTGAAGTCTGTTTTTGAAGTGGTTTTTTCATTTTTGTTTTTGTTTTAAATGAAGAAATGGCCACTTTTAAGTCTGCAATTGAGTGTCTGGGAAGACTGAAGTGCTCTCCTCCTGGTTTTTGCTATACTACACAACAGAAAAACTAACCCAGGAACCAACCCCTGTAACAAACCCCACTGCCAATTCTGTCTACATATCTATTCAAGGGACACCATCACAGGCCCTAAGCACATCAGCCAAACCATCAGGGGCTCGTTCACCTGCACATCTACCAATGTGATATATTCCATCATGTGCTAGCAATGCCTCTCTGCCATGTACACTGGCCAAACCGGACAATCTCTACACAAAAGAATAAATGGACACACATCAGACATCAAGAACTGTAACAATTAAAAACCAGTAGGAGAGCACTTCAATCTCCCTGGAAATCCAGGAAACAAGTAGTCTACATTATTATTAGGGCTGTCAAATGATTTAAAAAATTGCGTGATTAATCATGTCATTAAACAATAGAATACCATTTTAAATATTTTTGGATGTTTACTACATTTTTAAGTACCGTATATATTCATTCATAAGCCAAATATATACATATATTTTTAGTAAAAAGAAGCATCAGAAAAAGAGGGTCCACGTATGAATGGGTAGAGAGGGAGAGGTGGCACACAGCCCCTCCCCCCCCCAACGGATGGAGCAAGGAGAGGCATTACAGCCAGGGCCAGCTTTAGGACATGCGGGGCCCAATTTGAAAGAGCTGCAGCCGAAATGCTGCTGAAGACAGTGGCAGCGATTGAGCTGCCACCAAAGATAGTGGCAGCAATTTGGCGGCAGCTCAATCACTTGCCGCTGTTTCCAGCGGCACCTCAGTGGAGGTAGGGTGACCAGACAGCAAATGTGAAAAATCAGGACAGGGGTGGGGGGTAATAGGAGCTTATAAGAGAAAGACCCAAAAATCAGGACTGTCCCTATAAAATTGGGACATCTGGTCACCCTAGGCAGAGGGTTCCTCAGCAGCTTGAGGGGCCCTCTGCAGTGCAGGGCCTGATTCACTGGAATTGGCCTAAAGCTGGCCCTGAGCACAGCCAGCAGAGCCAGAAGGAAAGAGGCGGGGCCAGAGTCTCTCCACTTCTGGCCACGCTGCTCCCCCAGCCTCCAAAGCAGCTACAGATCCGGGGCTGGCAGGCTGCAGCCGTGCCATGCCACCCGGTCCGGTCCGCTAGAGCAGGCTGTGGCCGCGCCACCCAGTCTGGCCCGCCACAGCAGTTCCAGCCAGGCCAGAGACATCCTCCCCTGGCTCTCCCAGATAATGTGGGAAGGGGAGAGTGTGGGGGTCCCGGGCTAGGGGTGGGGTCGGGGGAGGGGTCACAGGAGTTACTCCCCTGACTCCCAGCTTCCCACCCCCCACCGCCAAAACAAACAAAACAAAACAAAACAAAACAAAGGTTTCCCCACCAGTAGCTGTCCCGGCCCGTCAGGGTAAGCAGTTTGTGCGCTGGGACAGTTTGTTTACTTAGGTTTACCTCCATGCCTGCAGACATTCGAGGTAAACAAACCATCCAGCTTATCCTGATGGCCTGGGAGCCAAACTTTGCTGACCCCTGAATTGTAGGGTCAGCTTATGAACAGGTTATAAAAATTTTCCATTTTTACTTATCCATCTTGGGGGCGGGGGTCGGCTTATAAACTAACCGGCTTATGATCGAGTGCATATGGCACATTAATTTCAATTACAACAGAATACAAAAAAAGTGTACAGTGCTCACTTTTTTTATTACAAATATTTGCACTGTGAAAAAACAAAAAAATTTTAAATTCACCTCATACAAGCACTGTAGTGCAATCTCTATCATGAAAGCTGAACTTACAAATGTAGAATTCTGTACAAAAACTTGTATTCAAAAATAAAACACAATGTAAAACATTCGAGACTACAAGAAATAGGACTGAGTGGATTTGATCAGCCAATCACTCAGACAAACAAGGTTGGTTACAATTTACAGGAGATAATGCTGCCTGCTTCTTGTTTACAGTGTCACCTAAAAGTCAGAACAGGCATTCGCAGGGCACTGCTGTAACTGGCATTGTAAGATATTTATACGCCAGATGCACTGAAGCTTCATATATCCCTTCATGCTTCAACCACCATTCCAGAGCACATGCTTCCATGCTGATGATTGGTTCTGCTTGATAACGAACCAAAGCAGTGCGGACTGATACACGTTCATTTTCATCATCATCTGAATCAGATGCCACCAGAAGAAAGTTGATTTTCTTTTTTTGGTAGTTCGGGTTCTGTAGTTTCCACATCAGAATGTTGCTCTTTTAAGACCTCTTCCCTCTCAGATTTTGGATGGCTCCTCAGATTCTTAAACCTTGGGTCGAGTGCTGTAGCTATTTTTAGAGATCTCACATTAGTACCTTCTTTGCATTTTGTTAAATCTGTTGCGAAAGGCTTCTTAAACGAACATGTGCTCGGTCATCATCTGAGACTGCTATAATATGAAATATATGCAGAATGCAGGCAAAACAGAGCAGGAGACATACAATTCTCCCCCCAAGGAGTACAGTAACAAATTTAATTGATGCATTTTTTTTTTTAACAAGCATCATTAGCATGGAAGCATGTCCTCTGGAATGGTGGCCAAAGCATGGAAGGGGCATATGAACGTTTAGCAAATCTGGCGTGTAAATACCTTGCAACGCTGGCTACAAAAGTGCCATGCGAATGCCTGTTCTCACTTTCAGGTGACATTGTAAATAAGAAACAGGCAGCAGTATCTCCCATCAATGTAAACAACTTGTTTGTCTTAGCGATTGGCAGAATAAAAAGTAGGACTGAGTGGACATGCAGGCTCTGCAGTTTTACACTGTTTTGAGTGCAGTTATGCAACCAAAAAAAAAAATCTGTATTTTCAAGTTACACTTTCACAATAAAAGAGACTGCACTTTGTACGAGGTGAACTAAAAGTACTATTTCTTTTATCTATCATTTTTACAATGCACATATTTGTAATCAAAAATATAGAGTGAGCACTGCGTACTTTGTATTCTGTGTTGTAATTGAAATCAATATTGAAAATGTAGAAAAACATCCAAAACTATTTAATAAATTTAGTATTCTATTGTTATAATTGCAATTAATTTTTTTAATTGCAATTAATTTTTTAGTTAATCGTGTGAGTTAACTGCGATTGACAGCCCTATTAATTATTGTACTTAAATTCCTGTGAAAAAGTTGTGAAATAACCTTTGTCAAAGTTTAATCATTTCAGACAAGTTGAAAAACTACTCAATTCTTACAGTAGAAGAATTAATGCTTTCTATACAGCATTACAGCAGCATTGCCAACAAAATTAGAATAATCATTAATGTAATTTAAATAATTAAGCAATAAGAAAAGAAGAGGTGTGCTACTGGATTTTACTGCCACTTTTATGGCTGTGATACATTGTTAGGCATGAGGCTGAAGGTCGAGTGCAATAAACATATCAGATAATGGATTATTACCCAATAATGCACACCCTGAAGTGCCTCGTTGGTATTATAAAATGGGTATTTTTTTTTGTTGTAAGCAAGTTTTAAAAGCTTTTTGTTTTTCATTTTATTGAACTTCTGATATGAGAAACAGGACAATGTAGGATAAAAGATGAGGGAGAAGAGGTTTAAAAAGAAAATACTTGATTTAATATTTGTCCTCTCCACTGTCTCACTAATACTGCAGGCTTTAAACTAAACTGGAGAGTTCTAAATACTCGCAGGGCCCTGTCCTCTTCCTCAAAACGTTTCTGTCATTCCTCATCCTCCTCAACCCAACGTACACCTTCCCTGATTTGTTTCATATTTAAAATGAAAAACTTAGGACCACATTAATTCAGTTATCTTGTTTATTAGTTGATGTATTAAGGTTTCATTTTTAAAAGGGAACAAAAAAATCAAAAACCTTCTTGATTAGACTCATTGATTATGAAACAGTAAAAGCCATGGCAGAAAAATGACTTGAGATTCAGGGAAACAGAGGGGAGAATGCCTATTGCTCTAGCAAATAATTTTTAATCCATTAACTGAATGGCATGCCCAATAGTAACCAGCTATATGACTACCCCTCATTTTCTACCATGTCTACCCCTCTCCTTTTTATCAAGCATAACTCTGTCCAGGATAACTATAAGGAAACTAAATATAGTAAGGAACTTAAATCCCTTAACCTAATAATTATGTATGCTTCATCTCACTTTTCAACATGCACACTCCCTTTATTCATTTCACATACTCTCCATGCTACCCCCTGCTATTTCAATTGTATTTTTTCTTCTTCCATTTTTTATTTCTCCAGAGGAATAAACATTCTTCTGATTTCCCGGTTACAAACACATGTCAATAACACACCCTTCTTTCACTGCTTAATTCTTCTTTTCCCTCACCTCAGGATTTTGTGATTAGTACAAATTTAACATTTGTCAGAATCAAGGAGGAACAATACATTCCTGAGAACCACAATCTTGTGAATGAAGATTTTCCTGTTACTGTTATTTATTTTCTTTGGAACACAGGAGGACGTCACATAAATCACCCACAGTTTACACTGCAATGAGATATAGTTCAGAATACAAGGAAATGCATTTACTTGAATAAGCCTTTTGAAATACATTACAGCTATAGAAGAGATGTCTGCACCCTTAAAAATTGCTGTATTTCGGTTAGAATGACCTCCCTTCAACATGATTGTTCTTAACTGTTCTCACTTATGCTCTATTGCCCAATGCATCCCAGCTGTGAACTCAGATTCTACAGTGGATCACTTGAATTTCTGCAGATTTCATTTCTAAATACTACTTTGGGGCTTTTAACACTTTTCTGTATACACTCTCTCTCCATTCTTTTTAATATACAGACTGATGATCCTAAAAGACAGCTATGTTTGCAAGAAGAGTTAAAATAGTGTATAATTCCACTAGTCATTCTGTTCATTTCAAATTTCAGCATTCCTGGGAGTGTTGGAACTAATGCTACAAAGAGTTTGTAATTTAAAAGTTTTGGGGTGTTTTCCACAGAAGCAGTGTTAATTTTTCCTCTATATTTACTACTAAGGTAAGTATAAATTGATCTTGAAATGCCGCTCTTCTAGACATTGTTATATACTATTTGTAACTATTACAGAAAATGATGTTAATCATTGTCAGTGTAGCGTCTTGTCTTTATTTTGCTGCATTGACTTGTGTTTAATAAAGTTATATTTTTATGTGGTTTAAAAAAAATAAATATCTGAGTTTGAAATATATCTATCTATAGTTAGCTTGGGTTTTTTAAACTAAAAATCCTTTTTTTATTTCCATCTTTCCTAAGAGGCTGTTTTTTAACCATTACCTTAATGTTTGGCCAGTGCAGAATATTAAGAAGCAAATGTGCACGAACACTCATGCACACAGGTATACCCCCTACTGCATACACAGCTACACTTCATCCTTAAAGATGCATCTTTTAAATCCTATTATGTAAAGTAGAAAGTTTTTTAAAGCTTTTAGCTAACACTATATGCTGTATAATTTTTTTTTCCATTTTCACTGACCCAGGACAACAAAGGAAAGAAAATGTTAAGTCAAAAACTGTCCAAGTAGGAAATAAATCTTAATCCTGTAAAGTTTACAGCAAGGCTGAGGGGGACATCTTTTCTACAGATATTTTATTCTAAATTGTAGCTTACTGGAACAGATTTTAGTAATTAAACAATTTCAACACACGGTAAAAATTGGTGTTTAACAAAGAAATGTATTTTTCCAGGTGCTTATAAAATTAGCAATGTGGTATACAACTTTGATATGGGTGAAACAAAATATAGACATTACTAATATAAATTAAGAGTCAAAGAGGACTCTGCAACTCAATGAAAAAAAGTCATATTTTAGTAAGTTGTTTGCTTTCTTCCCATTTCCCATCAGTGCCTAATGTCTTAGGCTGGTTATGATTATTCCATTATTTTCCCTTTCACCCAGTCCTCTTTGTCTTTCACCCCATGCAAGGTTCCCACAGCTACTTCCACTAGTACTGGTGCCATTCCTAGCTGAAATCAGTAGAGCCAGAATCAAACTGTGATATGATTAAATAGTTCTATAAGTGAACAATTTAACATGTAGAGATTTCCCCCCACCCCCATCCTCAGCAACCATTATTTTTAATGAGGCTAGTTTACTTTTGGAATCTTGGCAACAAACAGTCATTTACTCCAGTCCTAGAGCAATGATTGCAAAATGAGCAAATATAAAGATTACACGCAATGTAAAATCTGCATGTGCAATATCATTATGCCACAAAAAATCACAATGTGCTAGAAGAGAGGCCCATCAAACTATTGCATTTGTTAATGAAAAGAACAGTTATTCTAAACCAGTCTACTGTATCAGATTTGATAAAACAAGTGTTAACTAAATGCCTTGCTTAAAAGCTTTGATGAGAAAATCTAACACATTAAACCAAGAAACAGTTCAAGGACAGCAGGAGGCAATTCCAGAACACAGGCGCAATCTATAAAGGCAAACTACCACAGCTTTTTGATGTTAAGTAGCAATATCAGCATACAACAAAGCTTAGAGGCAGACTGTTGTATCAAGTTTAAAAGTGTAATATCCAGGGTCAAAAGTCACAATTACCATATACTAACACTATTTTCAAGTGAAATCAAGGTCAGTTTTAAACAAATAGTAAAACACTATCTAAATTATAATATTTCCTCTTTATCCTCTTAACACTTGAGCTTTTAGATTTTTGGTTACGTTGTATTGCAGATACTCTAAGACTGAGACAACATACACACTTGGACTTCAACAAGGTGGGAGGTCACAGACACATTCTTTGAAAACATATAGATTGCTTAAAACAGGTTACGCACATTAAATAGTCTAAGTAAGAGAAGGGGCAATGGTACAAGATGAGTGACACTTCATAAAATTGTAGATAAATTACCAGAGTAGCACATTAAAGTACTCCCTATATAGTAAAAGCATAAAACCAATGGGTAGACTCAAAAAACCAGAAGGTACAGTATGAAAAAATTGCCTTCTTTATTCTATGATTTTCTGATTGTATTTTATCAAATGATATTAAAACTTGTCAGACCAGATGACAAATGTTATTAGCTATTTAATTTTGTTAAATGGTGAATATTTTATAGTCACACAATGGGCAGAAACCTTTTTTGTCTAGTTAAGGGGAAAAAAAACAACTAAAAAGTAAGTTACAAAATAATTTCAAATGAATCATTAAGATGTCAATTAAAAAAATTCTCCTTAAAGAGAAGAGAGAAGTAAATTTTCCA
This sequence comes from Gopherus flavomarginatus, assembly GCF_025201925.1. Classification (NCBI taxonomy): domain Eukaryota; kingdom Metazoa; phylum Chordata; order Testudines; family Testudinidae; genus Gopherus; species Gopherus flavomarginatus. The sequence goes on from NC_066618.1 coordinate 65,899,397, forward strand.
ATCATCATTTTTTTTGCAGACTTAGAATTGAAGAGAATGTCGAAGGGATGGACAGACTCCCTTACACTTGGTAAAAGGAAAACGCGTACTTCCCTTCCAACCACCCACCACCACCAGCCCCCGCCTCCCCGGAACGAACACATACACTTTAAGAAAATAATTACATGAATGAATGAATCCAAGTTGACTCATTAAATTCAACTCATACATTCAACTGTATTATCAGTGCACCACAGCAAATACCACACCACCTCACCAAAGCTTTGACCTGGCAATTTTAACATTTTTATCTGGCCCTCCTAATAAAATGAGTAAAATCCCTTACTGTTTCCTAGAGATGCTTAAAAAGCTATCTTTTATCTTATTTGTTACCACTACCAGAAAGGTTTTTAAAACAGGTTTTTAAAAGTTATGGAAAATAATAAAAAGAAAATGCACACTTCTGTCCAAATTTCTAATTCCATTCATTGACTATTCTGAGCAAGTTTGGTTGCAATGCCACCTGGTGGTTTAGAGAACTAACAGATTCTGTTTGAACTGTGCTTAATGGTTCGGCAAATATGCAATGTTCTATAAAATACTAAACCTAGCAAAAATTATTTAAGTTAATCATTTGCATTTATTAGTATACAATTTCTTTCATATTGATTTGTCAGTGCTCTGCATTCTAGAGGAATTTTTAAAATTCATACATACGGCACAAACTAAACTGGGATTTTACAATTGTTTTGAGTCCTGTAAATTGAACTCCTGGATCAGAATGTATACACCCTTCAGGCTTCTTAGAAGTAGCCCCCAAAAGTTGAATTTTTCCATCTGAGGAAAAATGAAATGCTGCAGAAGTCTTAAAGAAGGGTTACTGAACTGCTTTGTAAAATTACACTGTATAATTAATTCCATAGTAAGAACGTTTTTATGGTGTGTTTTGGTGACCTTTTATTACCATCAAGTTCACAATGCTGGTGGGCTGCCTTTTAATCCCTCCGCAGACAAAAGCCCTAAATAAACACAGATCCCTTCCTGGGAAAAAGTCCACTCTGGTTAAATGGTAAGGAAATGAGTAAATCATTAGTAATCTTTAAAGCCAAAGCTATAAACTCAAGTTACCTTAAGTTAAAATGAAAGTGTCCTGCAAAAGTTTCAAAGTTCTGTCACAGATAGAAATCTCCAGCTCTTGACTCCAGACTAGGCGCCAGCTGATAAACAAACAATTTAAGTCAAGAGCTGGAGAATTCCCAGCTTTTTCATTTAATGGCTTTGGCCAAGAGTATTTATTGCCTCCAGTTTTATTCTCACTTAGGTCTAAGAGGAAATTTAAACTCATCATTATCTGAAAGCCCCATATGGGCAACAGTCAGCTCACCTGATACAGCTCCTTTTACTCTGCATAAGTTTTAGTCTCCACTAGAAGTGATGTAATAGTGTAAACTAATTAACTGTAGTTTTAGGCTGACTTTTTAATAGGCTAAATAAATTTTGTTCACTATGGTTTATATTCCCACTTGGAGCAGTAACAAGTCCAAAAAGTTTAACTTTACAGTTTCCAGTCCAAACTACAAGTAGCATATATCCGTAAAGGACAACTGAAACAAAAATTCCTCTCTGCACAAGAACATCATAATGCTATATGCAACAACTTTTGGGAATTCTTTGCTATGGATCAGTTTTTCAGTTCTGAAAACTCTGCAGACTTTTGAAAGGTAAAATTTTAAACACAACTACTTCAGAAACATTTCTGAAGTATAATCCCAATATTTACACAGAGATATAAAATTAAAATTCTCAGTTCAGTACCAGTTGTAGCTTTTAAGCAAAGGAAAGCAAATTGTCAAATTTAAGCATAAACATCAATTAAGCATTTTTGGTAAAAGCTCCGAGAGGCTCAAACTAGGGTGATGAATGCAGGAGAAATTCCAAGATAAAATACTTCTATCATGGAGAAGTCAAAAGAGGGAATCATTCTATGCCCTCATCACCTGCACACTAAAAGAAATCTAAATAGATGTAGGCATGTACATCCAAATGCTTATTTCATCTTAGGGTGTTTGTATGAAGTTATACAAACCATTTTCTGATTCAGCAATGGTCATTTTGGTCCCTCTCCTCCTAACAAGACCTGTAAGTTTTACATTGCATAATTTGATTTAATGCCTTGTTACTAGAAATTTTACAAGTACTACAGACCAATACAGTTATGCTTAGTAAAGGAAACACTCTGACTTTCATCCCTTAAGGGTTAATATAGCTTGCACTTTAAACCAGGAGGTTCAGTTTCCCCATCACCACACTCCCCCCCAAATTCTTTCCTAACCTGACTTGGCTGAAAAATGCAATTAATAGTTCCAGTTTCTGCCAAGATTTTCTTATTCCTTTAAAATGAGGACAGCATTTAAAACAGCTGGCTATTCTAAAAACAGGTAATACCCCTAAATATGGGAAAGAATGAGAGGAAAATGAATTATGATCAACATTTAAAAAAGGATTTGCATTGTGTGGACAGGTGTCTTAAGACTATTATTCTTCCAGTATATGCTAAAAATGACTGGCCTCCTATATTTGAAATTACATACTTTAAAAAGATGTAGGAAACAATTATTAGGGTTGCTGTATACATTTGTGAAAACAATTTAAAACAAACTGATTTTTAAGAGTTTTTCCATCTCTGTTCTTACCAAACAGGACAATAATCCAGATAATTAAAGAAATAACACACAGTTCAAGCAGTTACCAATCTAAGACCATCAGCAGAAAGCCTGAGAAAATGCAACCCTTACAGAAGTGAGTCATTTCAGGTCAGGTTAAGGTCATTGCAAGGCAGAAAAAGAAGCCCATACTGCACTTGTCTGCCAAGTATCTGGTTTAGCAATGAATGGACTGCAATTAAATTCTCATTTACATTTCCAAAAGAAAAGGGAAGTCCAAAATAAATTAGACTTCTGTTTTCCATAGAAGTCATGTAAAGCTTCACATACCTTCTCATTTTGCAATGTCAATTTACTAAAATAATTTGTTTACTGTGTCAAAAAGTATTCAGAAAGGTGGCGATAAGAGATCATTGGATGACACAGTACTGATCACAAAACATATTACCAGTAAGTCATATGTTTAAAGTGATATGACTACCGCTAAAAGATGACAGTACTAATTAGATATAAGGTAAATACTTTAAAAGTGACATTCAGCTACCTCTATACATGGAACAAAATTTCACCGTTTTTAGAAATGAACTTGCATCAATTAAATAAATTATTTTTATTTTAAAATGTCAATCCTGTCCATTCCACTTTTGTTCACAAACCAAGCATTCAAAATGAAGCCTCTGGTTGTGCACACAAAATTTCTAGTAGAAAATATATTTTGTGCACTATTGTGTGTGCATACACAGGATGTACATCCACTTAGACCCAGACAATGCACTCAGATGTGTGTGAACAGAGCCCCAAATTGGGGTGGGGAGGGGCGCAGGGAATTTGTTTTCTAGTTTTTGAGTCTCTAAGATACACCTCCGTTTATGTTTTCAATCTTTTCTCCAACCATAAAGGCTAGGAGAATTTTAAACAGACGCTGGTATTTTCATGTCCTCTCTCGATTCCAGCAGCAGGTGTTTCAGACAAACAAATATCCCACCTACTATCACAAGGTTTGCAATAAAAATCACAAGAGGCTGCAATACCAAGATCATTACATCTGCACAGAGTCCCACTGTCATCAAATTCTCTATAGGTTCAGGGGTTCTCCCCTCCCCCCCACAGGGATCCAAATGCAAGATCAGAGCCCAAAAATCTAATGATTAAAACTCTTTGTCCAGACTATATCATCCTAATTTAGCATTTTATCTTTTGCCTACAGAATGTATATGCAGGACTCCAGTGAGTCATTTACGACTGAACACCAGCAGCACTGCTAAATGAACCTAATCCCTTAGTTCAATTCTCCTCTCCCAGTCTAGTTTTCCTTTCTCCTGCAAAACGTCCAAGTGGCTTGGCAGCCTCAAAATGACTTAAAAAGGAAGACATATAATTATAAGGGGAGAGATTATGAAGCCTGACTCACTCTGGTGAGCACTTATTCACGTGGTTAGCCCATTGGCTTCAATGGGAATTGCTAAGAGTACATCCATATGCGTAAGAGTTGCATTTCACTGCAAGGTTGCAAAGTGACTGAATTACATTAAACTTCACTTCCAGCATTTCAGGGAAATGTGTAATATAGTCATGCAGAGCAATGCATATGTTGGAAAGGAAGGTGGCGAAACATCAGGTGGATATCCAAATGCAAGAATAGCCACATAAGTGTTTTACCAAATGGTATTAAAGACAATCCCCATTTATTGGTAATGCACATAAGCATTTGGATGTGAAGTTAGAATTTTAGACTAAAAACACATGGCTATAAAAACACTTGGACTGCAATAGCAAGAGAAACTGCCAAGTCAAGTACTTACAGACAACTATACAGCAGCTAATAAACCAATTTTCTCCTCTCCCTTTCCCCCACTTCCCAAAGAATCCTATACTTTTGGATTTGTCATTAGACATCCAGACTATAATGGGAATTTAGGTCACATTATCTTTTATCCTATTAACTTGTGTGGAAAATATTCAAGTTGTTAAAGAATCAACTGATAAGGATTCAAGAATGCAGTTCTTTCCCAGCTGAGATTTCACTGGAAACAGCAATCTGAGCTCTAGCTTGAATGAGGATTAAACTGGACAGCATTTCTGCCTCAGTCAGTGAACTGAAAAGTATGGAGCAGTATTTAAAGGAGTCAGTCAAAGTTGCATTTGAAAAATCATCAATACTAATTATAATAAAGACTACAGTTTATGAAGTCTAAATACATACATTGGTTCACGGTCATATTTGCAGAAGTCAATTACATAAGTGAAATCTATTACTACCTTTCCAAGAATAGCAAACAAGCAGTCTGAATTTGTGTTCAAGTTATATTTCCAATGAGGTTTTTTATATTAAATTGAAAGTAACACCTCCCTTTGCTACTAAGATTTAATTGATACCAACACCAATTCCTTTAGGCTTAATTCAAACACAATTTCATCTAAAAAGGATGACATTTTTCAAAGAAATGCAAGAGATTAAGCTAAACATCTTCCATTAACACACCTGCACTGCTTTGAAATACCTGTGGTCCTGTGAGATGTTCTGTGAGGCAAACCACTGTGCCTGCATGAGATTCATTACAAGATGAAGGTCTTAGTGTTTAACAACACTATAGCTAAATAATAAAACTCTGAGCACCCATTCTGCAAACTGTTCAGTGTAGGTGGACCCCTAGGCCCTCATTGAGCATCACTAACACATAATTAAAGAAGAATGTGGATACATTTGTGGTTTCAAAGTAGCAGCTGAGTTAGTCTGTATCTGCAAAAAGAACAGGAGTACTTGTGGCACCTTAGAGACTAACAAATTTATTTAAGCATAAGCTTTCGTGGGCTACAGTCCATTTCCGAAGAAGCCCACGAAAGCTTATGCTCAAATAAATTTGTTAGTCTCTAAGGTGCCACAAGTACTCCTGTTCTTTTTACGTTTGAGAGGATCCAGAAAAGAACCATGAGAATGATCAGGCCTTTTAGTGAAAAAACCTTAAGGAGCTCAATCTATTTAGTTTAACAAAGAAAAAGTTCAGGGGTGACTTGAGTAAATATCTATATGAGGAACAAAAATTGGACAATGAGCTCTTAAATCTAGCAGACAAATCTAGCCATTTCTGGCTGGAAATTGAAGATAGACAAATACAGTCTCAAAATACAACGGGGGTTGCCAACTTTCCAATCACACAAAACCGAATACCCTTGCCCTGGCCCTGCCCCACCTCTTCCCTGAGGTCCTGCCCCTCCTCCAAGGCCCTGCTCCCCTCACTCCATCCTCCCTCCCTCTGTTGCTTGCTCTCGCTCATTTTTACTGAGCTGGGGTGTAGGGGGGTGAGAGCTCTATCCAGGATGGGGCCAGAAATGAGGGGTTCAAGGTGCAGGAGGGGGTTCCAGGCTGGGGAAAGGGATTGGGATTCAGGCTCTGGGGTGGGGCTGGGGATGAGGGGTTTGAGCCGCAGGAGGGGGACTATAAGCTGAAGCCAAGGGGTTGGAGGGGGATCAGGGCTGGTTCAAGGGGTTGCAGTGTGGGCTCTGGGAGCGAGTTTGAGTGTGGGAGGGGGCTCGGGCAAGGGATTGATTAGATGGTTTTCTAAAATATATGGTCTAGTTCAAAACAGGAAACCAATTCAGGGAAGTCCTATGGCTTGTGTTATACAAGAGGTCAGACCAGATGATCACAATCACTGTCTGTCTTTATAATCCAGGAATACATGAACTTCTGAGAATGAGGGTCCACACATGCAGAACAGATTGCAATATCAGCCTTAAAACCCAGTTCAGCACATATGTTAACATCATGCTTAATTCCCACTGCTGTCAATGGGACTTAAGCATCTACTTAAGTGTTTTGCTGAACTGGGTCCCTCAATGAGTGCACATACTACCTGTGTATGCTTACACGAGAGGTGGAAGGTTCTCTTTTCCTGGTGTAGTTGAGTATACATTTCTTGGTCTTTGGTGATATTTGGATACCAGTGACAATAACGCCTGAAATGATATCAGCGTTAACAAACCTTGCAATTTTATTCTGATATTTAGTGTTTTCATTAATGTCCCTGCCTCCTGGAGTCATGCATTTGTGAAGATTTTGGGTTTCATTAAAAAAAAAAGCTAGCCCTCATAGTCGTGAGCAAAAATCTTGAAAACAAGAATCCTAACAAGCTCAAAAAGCAAAAGAGAAAGAGCACCCAAATGTGTATTTTAAAAAAAAAAATCATGATTTTTTTTAAGCCAATCTCATGATTTTGGGGGGTCTGACTCATGAGTTTTGGATGCTTGTGATTGGGAATACTGTGATGTATGGTTTGATTTTCAAGGGCACAAATGGGAGCCCATCTGCCCTAAACGTGCCTTTGAAAACCTCCCCTTTACTGGGTTTTTGATATGCATAAAAAGACAGAATAAAACACTGTCTGAAGAAAGAAATTAGGTTTCTTTTCATCCTGCAATTCATACGTTATCACCTCCATTACTTTAGACTAGTTTAGGTTTCATGTCGAAGAATACACCTTTTTAAAAAATATAAGGTGGTACACTTTTTTTTAAAATGCAGACCTAGAGCAAAACAAAAATATATCCAGAGAAACTCTATGCAAAGTTACAAAATGGTTTATTCTGTTTTCAGTTTTGCACTGAGTAGTTTACACTTTTTTCTAATTGAACCCAGTCATTAGAAAAACTAAGGATAAAAGACAAGCTATTTTACTACTGTTTTCACAGTTACGACTATTATTTCTGGGTCTTGCCATGCATCACGTCAATGTGTATTATTTATGCATATTATTCTAGCAAAAACATACATGTTGATGTGTAGTAAAACATACTTTGCTCACTTTGCTTAGTATTACAGTAGAGCAACCTACAAGAATGAAATGAGTTATATTTACTCTGACCATGGCATGCTGGAATGGGGGAAAATGCAATTCACACCAACCTTGACTCAAAGGGCAAGCTGCATCCAAAAAAAAGGCAATTCACAAGCACCCTCCAGGAAAGAGCAGACAGTTGGGGAATGCAGCTTTATCAAGCACAAGGATTGTGATGAATCAGTTACTCTGACAGATCTCCTAGCCTCATCTCTTTCCTGATGAGTTCCACCCATTTTGTGGATTGCAATGACCAGCTTCAGACCTCCAAGTGGAGCTAGGCAATTTGTCCCTCCAAGATGGACTTTTACCACTGGGATCCAGTCTGGTTCTTCTGCTAGTTAAAGCAAACTGTGCCTTTGGGTAGGGGCAGAAGAGGAAGTGTTAGCAGCAACTTTAAAAAGTGGTTTTAGGTAATTTGATATAACTAAGGAAGGGTTAAACGACTACAAAATAAAATAAAAACAATTTTTCTTTCATTACACAGGTTGACCAAAAAGCTTCTGAAACTAAAATTAAACCCTGTATTCCCTTCCACTCCAAATACTCAGACTCCCACTCCCTTTCTCTAATAAACAGTGGCCAAACTGATTTAAACGAAATCTGTAAAAGAATTTGTGCTTGGAAAGAAATGGCATGTCGGAGCCCAAAGCAAACTAAAACCACCAAGTTATAAACCTCTCAAACAGAAGGTTTATAATGGAAATGCCAACAGACCTTTAACTATAGTGGTGCTGTTAGGGGCCAACATATAAATAATTTTAGTTTTTGTGGTTACCTCACCATAAATTAGATACAGTGCTAGTAGAAACAGTAGGGTTCTGATTCAGTAAACAGTAAAGACCAAGAGTGCATGTTTGTATTTTAAGACAAGCATAGCATAGATACAACATTGGCTCTGAAATGAAGTCTATAAGGGGCTGTTGGATAAAAAAAAATGTTAGTAAGCAAGCCATGTTCTAAATTCTTGAGAGCCTGTAAAGTAACAGCTCTCTAACAAGCTCTGCTGCCTACTGTTTCAATCTTCTAGGAATCCTTTAAGCAAGTTACCAAAAAAGCTCCATTCAACCTTTGTATAATTGTCTCTTCAGAAAATTCAGAGCGTGCACACACAGTATAAAGCACAATTACTCATACTGGACACAAGCAATCGCTGAATACAATATATACATGAGCACCTTCTGCAAAAAGGGGCATGTGATGGCTACACAATGTCTCAGAGTCACTTGCTTTGTTACTCAATTTACACTGGTGCTTGTTACATCATTAATAAATGGTTTGGCATATCCTAGTTTGTCTCAGTGGAAGTGTGATGCACTTAGAGGATCAAATATACTCATGCTGGCATGGGGAAATCAAAATTCTCTCTAAGGCAGCCTCGTCTCCTATGTCCTTGACAAGATGGGTAGGAGAGGTAACCAGTGGTACCACCAGCACACCCCCATTTAAGTTTCCATATGGGAGAATGTGGGAGCTCTAAGTTACAGCCAGGATTTAAGCAGAGGCTACCCAAGAGGATGCCCTACTTCAGTGAATGTTCTTAGTTGGCTCATCCATGCCGCCTTCCTAGTCAGGACTGCCCTAAAAGTGATAGTTACAGCAGATTTACTCTGACACCAGATCACTCTCAGAACCCTCTGCTGAGGTGTATCCTGGGCTGAATGTATCCCAAAGAAAATCAGATGTAGGCATTATTAACCAGAGCCTAACTAGCTCATTATTCCACCAAGCTGGTAATATTCACATATTCTCTCAGCAGACCCATAAGAGTGCTATAGTGAGTTGAACAGTTTCACAAAGTATACTAAGATTTACTATTCTACCCAGAAGTATTACAAAATAAACAAACACTGAATTACATTTAAACTAAAAGACAAGATTGTGGCCCCAGTACACTGAATAAAACCCTGCCCAAAACTGTCCACACATGGCTTACTCAAAGAGTATGACTATACTGCAGCTGGGAGCGTGCTGCCCAGCTCAGGTGAGCAGACGTGCACTAGCTCTGCTCTAGCTAACCTGCTAAAATCAGCAAGGTAACCAGAGTAGGAGGGGCAGAAGCTTAGGTTAGTTGCCTGAGTATAAACCCTCCCAGACTCCTGGGTGTGTACTGAAGTGGCTACACCCAGCTATACTGCTATTTCTAGAGTGCTCGCTCAAGCAGAACTACCGCATGACTGTCTACTCAAGCTGGGAAACACTGTCCCAGCTGCAGTGTAAACATACTCAAAAATGCAGCTGGGGTGTGGGAGTGGCAGGTACTGCACACCCAATACCCACTCAAGCAAGATGACAGGGAGAAGGTGGAGCCATGCCACTACTTTTCTACATGCCAGCCACATGGAAAGCACCAGAGGGGCAGGAGAAACTGCACTCTGAAGAGGAAGTGACACAAATTACTCCTCCCATGTTGTCCTCTTGCTTCTGGGAAGAGGAAGTTTTCACTGAGTCACAATTTTTTTCTGGGGTCTTGAAGCAACATACCACCCCATATTCAAGGTAGAGTCCAAATCAATCTGATCTTAAATAAACAGTGTACATTTTAAAATACAAAATCCTCAGCCTTTATTTTGTTGTGTGTTAATTTACCAGCAGTAAGTCTCCCAGTCACCGATGCAAGTTGGCAAGTCTACTGTGATAATCGTGTTTTTTCTTCAATGCCTCATTCATTAGAGATACAGAAAGACTATCTAATTTTTACTAAAAGTTTGGTTCTCTCCAGTGGCCAGAACTCTACTTAACTTGAGGTGTGTGTATATATCTTTTAGAGAAGACGTAATAAGTAGTGTGTCATCACAAAAGTGACAATAACTGCCAAGAAATGCCTTTGCTAGGGAACATGACACACTTAAGGTTGTAAATAGCATAACCATTACTAGCTTGATTCTGAATTCCTCCCTCTTCCCCCCCCCCCACTATCTAAATTCCACGAAAAGCTAGTTTCTACTCAAAATTTCTTATGCATGTTGTCTAGCCAGATGATGGTTTTATGGTGATGCTTTTGTTTCATTTGTTGTGAAATATTTGAAATATTAATTTAACAAGGTTTACCGGTTGCAAGTATGAAAAATACTTTTTCCTCCTGGAAAAGTCTACATTTTTTCCAGCGTATTCCATCTCAAATGCCTTGTTTGGAAACTCCAAATGTATTTCACTCAGTTGTTTCCAAAATCATCACTTGTGTTTTTGACTACTGGCAATTTTAGTAATAGTAGGCAATCATTGCGTTATTCACCATAAGTTTTCAGAAACCAGTAAACCTTATGAATTAACACAGCTAACCCTTCATGCATCCAGATTAATCCAAGCTTCAAATTACATGTCCAGTCCTTTCTGATATGTAATTAAATTTTTAAAAATAAAAACATAGGTCATAGTGCAACCTTGCCAACCACTTACATGTCATGTACACTCAATCCAAAAATATTGCCAGAACAAGATAAAGTCGAAAGAAGGCTTCTTCAATATCTGTGGGTTTGCAAACATATTGGTGGTTGTGACCAGACATACCCAACAACTGTGGCTCTTCATGAAGCAGAGGAAGTATACAGAAACTGAAGATAATATGACAGCAAGAATGCATGTTATCTTTGACAACACACAAGTCATCATACTGTGTGGTTACCCAATAACCAGTGTCTTACAACAAAGTACAGAATCCAGCAAGCCATATCTTTTAAACAAAAAACAAAAAAAACCACACAACACTAAGCATCAGATATCTCATTGGCAAGAATATTGCAGCTAAACATTAACAGAAGAAAGAAAGAAAAGTTTGCCGACATTCTACTCAACTTAAAGGGCCATCCTCAAATAATTGACATCAGTATTTTTTAAACACCTAAAGGGTTTAATAAAATTTTATACAATGTTTTCACCATTTTTTTTTTCATTTCAGTGGAGATATTTTTATTTTAACATTCCCCTGGAGTACTGAAAAGCCAAACACAACTGCACTATGCTGAGAAACAGAAACACAAACTTGAAGCCAAACATACTAGTTTTAGGGCATGGTTTTCAAAAGCACTCTATGTTGGCCTAACTCTGCTCCATTGAAGCCAACGGTAAAATTCCCTTTTATTTGTCTTAGGAGAAGAGTTAAGCCAATGCTAGGTGTGCTTTATAAAATCCCACACTCAGCGTCCAAGCTAAGTGAACTACAAAGATTAATGAAGCAATGTAAAAAATGCAAAGTTTTTTTTTCCCTCCCCAGTTAAGAGTTAAGATCTCAGGTCAAACTTCTAACGCAGCAAACCATTTTGCTTTCATTTCAGTTTTATATTATACTTGGCATGGAGGAATCTTAGTTACTGCAATAATCCTCTATTAACCCAGGAATGGAGTTAAATGAATCTTCCATATTCTCTGTGTTACAGTGAACTCTATGCTTCCTCTCCACCAAACCAAACATTACTTGTCAGACTGTGCGAACCTTGGCATAAGTCTTATATTCACATCTCATGAGCAGTACAGGGCTATGCAGTTTCATTTGGTTATGCACTTTCATTTAATACAAAGTAGTGGTACTTCTACCTGATTGGAAGAGGAACAAATTTAGTCAAGTTAATCCAGAGCTTCCACATAGTTTCAGGTAATCCAAGATCAGTCCTTTCAAGGAGAATGACCCAAGATGCTGAATCAATGAAAAAACTGACATAATTAATGCAGACTGTACTACTTTCACAATTTATTTTTCTTCTTTTTTTTAAATAAAGACTTTTAGCTTCTGTTAGAACATGTTCGCTTTTTATAAGCCCCACTTAAAAAGAGAAAAGTAAAAACAGAGGTGCCCTCCATTATGGGGCTAGTAGTCTCAAACAAATTGGCTTCTTGCAGTGTCTCTTGGAATCAGATGCATTTTTAAATATATAAAATAAAATCTCCTTCCTTGCCCAACCAGCTTCATAGTTTTAAGAAATAAATAGAAAGAATCCTAATGCAAACATCATTCAGATGGGACCCAACAGTAGGTTCAGTTTCAGACCTATTGATCTTGACTAAATCCATTTAAAAGATCAATAAGTGACATTTTCAGAAGTGAGCTTCAAAGCCCCTACTCTGCAAGATGTTTGTGTTGGTGGACCCCTGCACCTTCAAAGTTTGTTTATTTTTTAAAATAGCATAAGATTTCAGTGGGGCTGCACACAGGCACAGGAGTCCACCCCACTGCAGAGCAGCTAACAAGATTGGAGTATTTAGGGAGCAAGGCACTGAGGTACAATAGTCTCATGGATGTCAATGGGACTACTTGCATGTCTAAAAATCAGACATATGCTTAAGTACCTTCCTGGATAAGGGTCAAAGTTTGCAAATGCAATTTAAGATGTTAATGCAGATTGTCTTGTTGAACAAGTGGTTATACATATGTTAAATTAAAGTCTGTTTTGAAGCATCTTTGAAAACATCTAATGGGTTTTCTCAGTCAGTTACAGTAATTGCTTTTACTTGAGAAAGATTTTGACTACATTATTTTTGTATGCTAGATGAAACAGAAAAATCTAGTATACTTTTCTTTAAACTAGAGGCTTCATTAAAAAAAAATTCCCCATAACATTTAAAAATAAAAAAGAATGAACAGTTGTATATAGCTTCACAGCAGCCTTTGCATTCCAGAGGCATCAGCCTACACCACCTGCATCCCCTTAAAAGTTAAAGCACTTATAAAAGGCCAATCACTGGAATAAATTAAAAAGAAATAAGGTTTTCCCTTGGGATTACAATAGACTAGAGTTTGAATTTCTGTAGCCTTTTTCTCACTTTGTGTATCCCAAAGCACTTCACTAAGGGGTGAGTTAGACACTGGCATTAAAGCGACTGCAGACAAATAGAGCAGCCATTAGAAATTCAGTAACAGCTCACATTAGAACCAGTTTTATTGAGAAAAGAAATGAATGTTGAGCATAATTCCAGGGTTATCCCCTACTCTTTTCAAAGGGTGACGTGGGGATCATGAACTTCCATCTGGACAGTTTTCCTTTAACCGTTTTTGAACATCATTTGTGAAAACACAGTAGAATTGTAGAAAATAGGAAAAGAGCTATTAGATCATGTAACCCATCCTCTTGCCCATTAAATATTTTTCCCTACAGAATACTTTCTAGTGCTTTGTCCAGTCTATTTTTAAGCATATCAAGAAGATTGGCTTCTATCTCCCATTCCTCCTTGGAAAAGCATTCCATAATCTATTAAGAACATTGTTAAGAAGTTTTTCCTGGTGTATTCAGCCTACATTTTTCTTTAAGAAAAAAAAAAAAATTATATATATATATATATAATTTCCAGCCCATTACTACTAGTTCTATCCCACTGGACCACCTAAATGATTCTAATGATTCTCTTCTCTCCTTATCATTTACACCTTCAAATATATGAAGATGAATACTTCCCTCTGAACACCTGTGACTTCTTGGCCAAAAAACAAAGTTCCTACTATAGCCACACTATATGTTCAACTTGAATAAATCAATCTCTCCATCCCTATTTCTCTCCCCACCCCACCTTTTTAAACATATTGATTCAAACTTTGTTTACCCATTCTCGGTCTTCTAATACCTCTCCAGTTCTCCAACTGGCTCAGTCAGTGGTGGCACTCTCCACTGCCCCCTAGGCCAGACAAAGACATCCACTCAGGGATGCATGCTTATGCATAAGTACAAACAAGTTTTGCATCATTGAACACACTGAGGTACATCCCTTCTATGCATTACGGTGTTGCCTCTCTCATGGTGCGGATTGGTTCTAACAAATAAGTCTATCCATCATACTGTCTATTCATCATATTGTCCTTTCATATTGTCCAAACAGCATATTGTTTATACATTGCATTGTTCTTTTGTATTATTTATCCATCATATTGTCCTTTTATATGGTCGTCTTTAGACTGGGTCTGCCTGTTCCTTGTTATCTGTGTGGGTGCCGTCCTGGCATACGTTCATCTTATTAGTACTTACATGTGTATACACTCTTGCCAATGTCTGTGAGCAGGGCCTGCCTCTGGCTCACAGCCTAACTTTGCTTTATGTTAGCAATGTCTTGATCATTACTTCAGTTCAGGCCTCAGACCAGGCCTCTGATACCAAGGGTTTATGCTCCAGGGCCTCCTCTTACTACAAGGGGTTTATTACAGGAGTGGATGAATGAGATTCTGTGGCCTGCATTGTGCAGGAGGTCAGACTAGATGATCATAATGGTCCCTTCTGACCTTAAAGGCTTTGACTCTATAATATGTAAAACCAGAAAACAAAAGTCAAGTGAGTAAATTTGTTACCCAAATTCTTTTGCAGCATATTGTCCAAGCCTGTTGATATATTTATACTGAAAGTTTATATATTCTCATGTGTTCAAAAACTTGCATTTTATAAATAGCTAGATTTCCAAGATTTTCAATACTTTCTGGTTGTCCAGATTGCACTTACTTCTTGTTAAAGACTTCAGAAATAGTCAGTAATTCAGAAACTTTTAAAATAATTTATAACCCTCAATTTTAGTGGCCCAACTTTCATTCTAATATTTCTTCTTCCTTCACGCCTGCCTGCTCCACTCCCAATTCACCTGTAAACCTCCGTTATATTACCACCTACCTCTTTGATTATCAATACCTCATTTGGCTTTCAGAATACTATCACAATGTTTTGCATACCGTCTTTAATATAAACAGTCACATAAAATGATCTATACTGTAGTCTGAATGACAAAAAGCAGCTTTGCAAAACACATTGTATGTAGACTATATTAAAGAATTCAGCTACTAACACAAATAGGGAGAGAGAAAAACAAGCAGTACAGTCAAGGAAGAAAACAATGGACAAGACATGAAATGGAAAGGGGAGAGCAGAGGAAGTAGACAGTGATGGGAAAGCTCTTCCCGATATCAGGAGCAGTACAGATTATAAGGGGCAAGGTTTGTGAAGAGGGCTGGAGCACGTCCATGAGAGTTATAAAAAGGCATAAACCCAAAAATATCAGTGGTGCAAGAAGTGGAAGTGGGCAGAGGAGCATCATCTTATAATAGGCTTGCCAGTGAGTAAAAGGGTTAGAGATCATGACTGGGGGGGGGGGGGGAGTTTTGAAGATGTTCCATTTTCTGGGTATTGTTCCAAGGATCCTAATTAGTTTCTACTCCAAATAGAAATAGAAACACACACACTCTCTCTCTCTCTCTCTCTGAGGAGACAACTGAAGTGCCTTCCCTCTCCATATGCTAGAACAAAGAGTACTGTCTCTCTCTCAGCAGAAATGACAAATCCAAAAATTATGGAGTTTAAAGGACCATATGTAGACAGAGGCATCAGAAATAGGGCACAAGCACTCAAAAAATTATTAGCTTTTAGTAAACAAAAATCCTCACATCTCTGGAAGTTTGTCTAACGAAACAAAAAATTGAACCAGGAGTGTTGTTCAAAACATATTGCTGAACCTTTCATATTGTATGCACACATCTCTCTTTTAACTTGTGCATAATTTTGTTCTGCTTTGAGTCCTCTTAAAGTATACTCTGCTGGCCTGTTTGCTTGTATTAAGCATATCCCTAAGCCATTTATGAAGGCATCAACTTGCACAACTACTGAACTGGACAGCTATACTGAGGCATAGCTGCTTCGGGTAGTGCTAACCTCACTACCACAAAGGCTCTTTGCTCTGGCATCCACTGATACAGCACATAATTTTTAGCAGTTACTGCAATGGTACAATCAGCTTTGCTTCACTTGGGAAAAATACATATTGGATCTTTTCTACAGCTGACATTATGGCTAGTCTGGATTTGACCATGCCGATCTTCTGCCTTGGATGCTATGATCATGCCATCCCCTATAAATATTAACTTCTTCTATTTGGCAAAAGCATTATAAAGTCAAAAGTTCAGATTTCAGGTGCTGCAGTAAGAGCACCATACATTGTTTAATGGTTAGTAGAAGCTGGTGGAAGGCAAAGAAAAGGGAAATCCACAACATCAATTTTGGGATGGTTGTGGAGAAAGGAACTCTGTCCTTGTGTGACCATTTTCAGCCTGGAGATGCACAATGAGCTGTTCCAATATATGGGTGGTTTGCCCCCTCCTTAATCACCAAGTTAGCATGAGAATTGTTCTATACTTCACAGCCCTTTTTAGGCAGCATCAGACCACCATCTTCCACGGATTCTCACAAGACACATAAAAATGTCATGACTGCATTATGTGGTGAAGGAAAACCCATTAAAGTCTCATAGTCAGACTGACAATACTTCAGATATTCCTGGAGACAGTCTTGCTACAGCTCTGGGAAGTTAAAAACCAAACAAGCTCACAGATTTTGTTTTTATATACCACCTTAAAGAGACTGCAATACTAAGTATTTTGAGTAGAAGAGCTGATGGATATTGTATCCTGGATTTTTTCCACTAGTCTTTAAAATAATTATATTCTTGTAGGACAAAAGTTAAATGTAAAGGTTCACAACACTGATAATGAAACATACATTGCTCTTAAAATTATAAAAAAATTTTACATGAACAGATCAGCTGTCGTTTTAGACACAGCATAAAATAGGCAAACATACTAAATTCAATATATTAAAGAAGTATTACTGTGAGCTGCAAGCCTAAAATGTTCTATGACAGTCAAATCAGAATCCTGTAACTTCATAAAACAAACTATTTTGGTTTTGTTCTGTTGTTTCTGATATACATTGAATACTTTCCTTTATATATAGGACATAATGGGAGAAGAGTTTATCTGTGGCTTACTGTAGTAAAATATTTACTTAGAGTTAAATCAGTATTACGCCCCGAGACTATATCTTGCCTCCACTGAAGTCATTGGGGTCAGGATTTTATCCCTGTTAGGGTATCAAAATCTATTCCTTGACTCATGAGGAGATATTCTACCCTGCGCAAAGCCCCACTGATTCCAAAGGAAGTTAATTTTAATATGCTACATATATAAGCTTCTTTGTGTGATAATTTGTATTTATAGGAGGCTGTTGTAAAGTTGCCAAACCAAAAATTTTTGCTGAGCCAAAACTGAGTCCAATCAAAAAAAGGATCAATTTATTATTAGTCTAATTGTAATAGACATTTATTGGTTTTCATTGTATCCTCATTAGGCATGGAATATTTATATTCACGAAGAGCAAGCAGTAGAACTAATCTCCTGTTTTTAATCACATCAATATAGTGCTGACGATGGTACAAACTCTCTCACATAGACCTGCCAATGATCCTAATCCCCAATGTAAAGTGACTGCCATCTCTAGACAGTATTAATAGTTAAAATCTGAATGCAACAGTGGGAATGAGAAGTATTTTCCAAAGTTAGTTAATACAACACTGTAGCGGGTTTGTGTATTAATTTCCAGTTAGAAACTCCTGAATCTAGGCAACAAGTGTATATAACAGTGATACTCAGACTGAAGCTCTCAAGCTGCAATTTGCTCTTTAATGCATCTCCTGTGGCTCTTTGCAGCACGAGATATTAAATCACACAGTGTTTTAATTATTAACCACTCTAAGTTATTAACCAATAAGGATGCTTTTATTATGTCATTAACCCAGGCATCTCAAACTTGAATCACCAGGAGGGCCACATGAGGACAAGCACATTGGCCTGAGAGCCGCAACACTGCCACTTTTTCATATAAAGGTACAAAAGCCCCCCAACTCTGGGCCCCCCTTCCATGAAGCCCCATCCCTACTCTGCCTCTTCCCACCCCTTCCCCAAAGGCCCCACCCCAACTCTGCCCCCATTCCAACCCTTTCCCCAAATCCCCACTCTTGTCCCACCTCTTCTCTGCCTTCTCCCCTGAGCGCGTGGCTCCCCGCTCCTCCCCCCTCCTTCCTGGAAAGTGCTACCAAACAGCTGTTTGGCAGCAGAAAGTGCCTGGAGGTAGGCAGAGGAGTGGGGACATGGCACACTGGGGGGGGGAGCGAAGAGGGAGCAACGCAGCCCACAGGAAATAACTCTAGGTGGG
Organism: Gopherus flavomarginatus; assembly: GCF_025201925.1. Classification (NCBI taxonomy): domain Eukaryota; kingdom Metazoa; phylum Chordata; order Testudines; family Testudinidae; genus Gopherus; species Gopherus flavomarginatus. The sequence continues at coordinate 65,917,820 of NC_066618.1, forward strand.
ACGAGGGCAGTCACAGGGAGCTTGGCAGGCCACAGGAAATAACCCCACGAGCCACATGTTTGAGACCCCTGCATTAACCACTTGTAGTTGAAAATAAAATAAAATTGTGAGTCATTCTGCAGTGAGAATAGTACACAAATTCTCTCTCTCTAATATAGATAATTTTTTCACATCTTAGCTCAGAGCCGAGAAGCGATATTATATCTCACACACACTCTGACTGCCCAATTATTATCATCATTATTATTGTATCAACTACAATATAAAGTACTATAGTAAATGAAACAATGAATTACCACTACTGTGGCTCTTTTCGGTAATGTTGATTGCCAAGGTGGCTCCTGAACCACTGAGATCTGTGTATAACTGGTGTACAACATGACAATTTCACACCAACCAAGAAAGGGTGTAATTATACCATGGAATTCTAGGTCTGTCCTGAAATAAGCCTTATAAGAGAGAGTAAAAAATGCAAATTGTCAAATTAATGTTGCAAACTGGAGGTCATATGTATTCATTTCATTTGGAACCATGAACCTCATACACTGGACGCCAGCACTTTCTCCATGAGCTCTACAGCCCAAATGATTTCCAAAAGATTATTTGGAATGTAAACATATGCTTTCACAAAACAGACAAATATTTAACTTCCATTAGGAAACAGCATTACTCTGGGCACAAGTGGAACCATCTGTCAACAATGCTCTGTAAATGTACAGATACAAGGATGTTTGTTCATCTCTAGCCCCCACACCACTGCATTTCAAAACATCACAAGGCATGTAGATTTCTAGGGGAATTACTGTACTTCTGCTGGTCATTAGACCAATATTAAATAATGCAATCAAGATACACAGTAATTCCTCCAAAAGATCCTTTTATGACTTACTGCTTAATGTTATGTTTTATTACTGAATGTTTTATCTTTTTAATTCTTCTAATGCGACACTTAACACAGAACATACCCTGCAATTGGCACTAAACCAAATGAAAGTGGACAAGTTATCTCTTGTACAGTTAATGTTATCTTTATCTACTAGAAAGCTAAATATTGATTTCCCTTCCCCCCCAAAATGCTAAGTTGCTCATGATATTTTGCATTTTATTGGCATTACAAACTAAGTGAGAGAATTTTTATTCAGATAAGGCAACTATGTCTGTTATTGCTTTAATCGAATCTCCATTTTATATTCCTAAGCAATAAAAAAGCAGCCAATACAATGGTTCGAAGGGAATGTTTTAAAATAAATTAACTCAGTGAGTTCTGGGTAGAAAGAGAACAGGGAACACTTTCAGAAGATAACCAATCCGAGCAGGCAAACAATTTGTGAAATTATACCTGGAGTGGTGTAACAAAGGGAACCACATAAAAGGTCTCAATGCTGCCAAATAGATAAATATGACATACTATGTTTCAGTGGTTCTCAATCTGCCTGCGGCCCGGTCAGCATACAGCTGCGGCCCATGTGACATCCTCAGGGCCAGACAGGTAGTATATATATATATATATTGTGTGGATACGGCCCACACCACAAAGAGAGCTGCATATACGGCCCATAATGGTAAATAGGTTGAGAACCACTGCTATAGGAAAAAAATATGGTAGAATCTATTCCCAGGCTAACAATTTAATTTTACAAATCAGAAACAGATATTTTGGCTGTTGAGTAAGAACCCTTCCTTCCACATCTTGTCAGCTGATATCTTCGGAGTTTTTCTACCCTCTGTTCACAGAAACAGAGAAAAACGTTGTCCCCCAAACTTCAATTGCATGGCCAAATTCAGCCTCAGTTAGCTCTTGAAGTGAATGAAACTGCACAGATTAGAATCAGAATTTGCCCTTGCAGACTCTCTATCATCATCATCATGATACACAAATTAGAAGAACCCAGTTTGAACTTCAGCTCCTAGGGCCAGTTTGCAGGACTGCCAGCTTGGAGAGGTTGAGGGGGGAGGAAGAGGGAGAAGGAACATCTTTTTACTTGTAAACTGAGAAAATTTTTATCTGAAGTCAGTAAAAGATAATAAATATGAAACCACACAATGCCATTTACAGAGTTATTTTTAGAGTAGAACTGCAATTAAACTCTGGATGGCCAAGAATGATTGTCCCAAATAGTTCAATAAAACTGTCTGGTATTTTTTGTTTTAAAATTTCAAGACCACCTTTGCTATGTTGCAGGTTGTAAAAAATTTAGACAAGAATTAGGCTTTAATAATGATCCGTTAGTGTGACTTTTTTTTTAACATCTAATTTTACCAAAGAAAATGGAAAAGATTTGCATATTTTAAGAAGTGTCTCCTGACACATGCAATACTAAGGTCTAGAGCTATCTCCAACTTCAAGAGTATACAAATATTACAAATACACATTCCAATCATTTCCAAACCAGAGACAAGAGAAAGTTTGCTACATCTCACCGTTAGCCATTATGGGATACATTTAGTATGTTCTACATAAACACTGAAAACATTTGAAAAATCATTTAAAAAAATTGTCCTGCCTTTTTATTTTTAAATCATTTAGCTGACGCTCTAAACTTTAAGCTAATATTTCCCAAACAGGAAGTTGGTGGTTTGGTTTTTGTTGGGGGGGGGGGGGTATGTGCAAATAGTTTGCTTACTAATAGTGCTGTCCTAGGAAACTTGGGCAAAAGAAAAGGACCACAGTGCTGAGAGAAGGCTCTGTGAGTTCAGATCCAGTCTACAACCACTGCTGCAAAGTGTGCAGCTAAGGCTTTAGGTAAAGTCATTGGCAGCTTCTTGAAGGCCATCAGCCTTCCCCCTCTATTGCTGCAGGAGACTCTAATGCTGCTGGATGTGGAAACACTTGAAATGTACCAGGCTGCAAGATCAAGCAGAAGCCTACATGCCCAAGCTACCTTTCTCTGCTGCTGCAGCACTCCTCTCAGCCAAGAGAGCAAAAGTAACATGCCCCAGCCTTTAGAGAGGGCCAAACACCACACCCTGAAGCAACTGTGTGTGCTAGTGCATGTGTTAAGGGAGGCGAGCAGCACAAGAGCAATAAAAAAAATTAACAAAACCAAGAAAAATATATAACTGGACAAACAAAGGATAGGAGGGGAAAAGAAAACATTAACAAAAAGGGGTAGCAACTGTGCCAGGATATGGCACAAAGTTGTTCATAGCAATAACAAGAAAGAAAAAAAAAAGGTGAGGGGGAGGTAAGAGAGGGGGTAGGATGCACCAAGAAAGAAATGTCTCGTACAACACACAGGATTATATATTTAGCAAAGAGACTTACCACCAGAAACAGGGGCATCCATGAAAACGGCTCCCATTTTTTCAACTGCTTTAGCTAGTTCTTTTGAAACGGTAGGGTCAATAGTACTGGAGTCTATTAACAATGAACCTTTCTTCACTTTCCTAAAAAAAAACCAATATCAATAAATAAAATATTTGTAGCTAAGTAGAAACTGCATGATGACATCTCTGACTCCTGTCACTGGCTAGTGAAGCCAATGCACTCCATGCAAGAAAGTGGCCATCGATCCTTTTAAGATCACAGTCTTAAAATCCTAGTGAGTGAGACCTGCTAAGGTACCAACATATAAACCTGTTCCTCTTGAACTTCACTATACAAAGTTATGGGTTTGTTTGGGGTTTTTTGTTTATTTGTAAGTTTGGTTTTGGATTATCAAAATCAGTCACCTAAAATGGACTAACAGATACACAAAACCCTTATGAAACTGAACAGAAAACGGATGTTCTGCCTAAACCCTGCTATAACACAAAGGATCAAGATGACTTGCATTGTTTAGGTACAAATTCTATCAAACAAGATTATATATAGTTCTATATGTGGCAGAGTTAAAATACGTTTATACAATGAATGGTAGAGTACTGTATACAGGTATATAGATGCAACTCCCTTCAAACTTTTAAAGTTACATACACAACGGACCTCTTTTCCATAAGCAATTTCTTTCATATAAAAGTATCTGATGAGAATTACCTATTCCTTTCAATGTAGCAACCTCCTTTTATTTCCCACCCGAACTTGCTCTAAATAAAAACTATAATTACAAATTGTAAATTCAGCAGACTGAAATAGGTAAGAGAAATGTGAAGCAACATGGAAAAAAGTTGTGGGGTTGTTGGTTTTTTTCCTACTGGGGTCTGGTAAATGTATGTAGCATGGAAAAGTTCATTTTTCATATTGCACCTTTGAAATGTACACAAAGTAAAACGCAGATATCACACACAAAATATATCTTTAAATGGCAGCGGTCCACATTGGGGTCAAAAATCAAATTCAGACTGCTTCTTTGCCTCCTTCCTCCCCACCCCATATGCAATTCTTGCTCAAACAACTCCTAACACTCAGCTCACACAGCACATACTTCCAATTAAAAAAAAAAAAAAAGGTAATTTAAAGCTATATATTAGGCAATAAAAACCCATTCTATGATGTATCCAATTTCTATTTAGAGTACAGTGCAAATAAAATTAAATGTATTTCTGTATCAATGTGTTATTTCTGTATCAATGCAACATTGTTGCAAGTACACAAACACATCTTGTTGTTTAACATAAATGGTTAAATTTTGCTCTTGGATATACAGATACAAACATTTTTGACTTCTAGCCCATACTACAATTCCAGACTCAAACATTACCCAACATATGAAGTTCTCATCCTACTTAACAGAAGAAACGGACTGGGGAGATTGGATGCAGCCTAACAAAAGGCTAAGTAATTATGAAGATATGATTGGGTTACCTTCCTCCAGGTTCACAAGAAGCCCTCAAATAGGGGACTGATGGAAGTCTGTGCCACCACACCGAATATAGACCAGAGGTTTTCAAACTGTAGGGCACACTCCGAGGGGGGGGGCAGGGGAGAGCAATGACACGGAAGAGCCCTGGCCCCAGAGAAAACACAACTAAAAATTGTAACTCAGTGGGGAGGGCTCAGCTCACAAAAAAGTTTGCAAACCACTGATGTAGACCCACACCTCTTCTGGCAAATGGAAACTTCTGGAGTATGACTAGGATCATTCTTAAGCTCTTGGGATCAATGCTTTCTTGGCAAGAGTGAAGAATCCTTAAAAATGGTCAAAGTCCAACCTATTATCAAAAAAATGATACAAAAAAAAACCCAACACACAATCTGGCAGTTACTGCTAGTCTCTAGCTTTCCTTTATCGAGTGTAGGAATTGAGAAGGCAGATCCTCAGGTTGGGGTGAAACATCCAACCGACATCTTGAAACAGGAGAGAAGGAAATTCCAGCAGCGTTTAACTGCTTTCAGGATTCTAGGTTCCCTACAGCTTGAACTCACTGTCAGAGTACTCTTAGACCTACTGGCTGCCTTTGATACATGATTAAATGCTACTGATCCACCCACGGAAGGCAGCCACTGTGGAGAGAGCCATGCCGTAAACTCATCAGGTTTTACCTGAACAGGTCCCAAAGCATGGGGCAACTACTCTTCTCCAAAGGTTCTAATCTACAGATTCCTTCAAGGACCTAGTCTGTCCTTCCATCTTGCCAGTGATTAAGGCAATAGAACGCAGGGAGAAAAGTGTCCCACTTCTCTGCTGAACGCAGAGGGGAGCTCCCCCTCCTCTCTCTGGTTTGGGTAAAGAGTGCTTCCCCATGGTTTCTCCTCCTCCTTGCCTAGTGCGGTAATCCACTCTGTACCCACACTGAGTGTCCACACATGCTATGCTTGGCCAGGGTATACGCTGTGACAGGCATATACCCACATCCACAATGTCCCTTTGTGGTAAACAATGTTAGTGCTACCACTTCAGGATCTGTAACCCAGAGTCTTGTGCATAACAGGAAACACTCTGGGAACCACCTTGTTGCGAATTGCTGGTACAGTATGGCACCTTCACACTTTTGGCAATGGCAGTTCCCTCTCACCTCTGCCAAACTGCATGGAAGGCATGGAGCAAGTGTACGATGATGTGGTTCTGCTCCTGCTGGCAGGACAAATGTTCATGCAGTGCAGTACCAGTTACTGGATGGAATGGATCCAAAACTATTTGAAACACCAAAGATGGCTGACCAAGAAACTGCATGCTTTATGGAGAGCACTTAATCATTCTTAAATAACTGATGTTATGTAAGGTTTTGGGGGGAGGGCTTCCCACATTTCTTCTTCACAATGTTTTCTGAAGCTGTGCTTCCAGCACTTCGCTCTTACGAACGAGTACACCCCGGGTGCGGGTGGTGAGGCAGGATGAGTCATAAAAACACAGCTCAGTGTCATATCTCCAATGTTAATTTAGTTTGGTTTCTTCTGTTTGTATTATCACTCAAGTTATCAACAAAAGCGTAAAGACATTTCAGTTAACTTCTCTTCTGTTTTCAGTTTTCCATTCTGGTGCTTTGGACAGCAACAGTTATTTCACAGCTTAGCTCACTGTCACGAATCCTGCTTTTCTTTAAAAAAAAAAAAAGCAGCTAGGGGCAAAAGAGATGGAGAATGAATTGCATTTCTGTGGCACCACAGTTACAGAACTCTCAGTTGTGCTGCGAGTCCCGCTGACCCTTCCCAAATGTGTGGGAAATATCCCATACTCAGAAAACCAGGTGCACACACAAGTGAAGTGAACAGAAACTTTTATTTAAAGAGATACATGGAGCACAAAACTACAATATTAACAGGCATTACAAATGAGCAACAAAAAGATCAAATTCCCAAACATTACTGTCTGTGGACCCATCTCCTTGTCCTTCCACTCCCCCTCACCCTCAGAAGAGGCAGGGGGAGGGGAAAACAGATGCAGAATATTGTGCAAGGGGGCAAACAACAATGACTCCTGGGTGGAGTTTGGGATGACTCCTGGGATACAGCCACCAGCTCATGCTCACTGTTCCGTTCCGGCGTGTTCTGGGGAATTCCCCTGCAAGGGGTTTCAAGTGCCGATGGAGGATGTTGTGACAGGTGTCCAGCATGCTCCTTCCCACAATCAGGAGAGGCCAGTGGATTGGATCCACCACATTGGCAGCAGCCTGCTTGGCAGCTGGAGGAGCAGTGACTGTTGCTGGGGAGGAGCAGTGGTCACAGAGGCGGGCAGGCCCCGAAAATGTTCTGCCGCCAGTTGTTCTAGTGGCTGCACGAGTTCACAATCCCATTCTCTCTGGGCATACTCCTGTTCACTGTGGTGTGACTCCAGATCCAGGAACCAGTTCATCAGTGCCTCATCCTGCCTAAAGGTCCAATTCTCCCTCACAAGGAACTCAAACGGCTCCTGCTCCTTCTGTCACTGCCAATGAGCAGGTCCGCCATGGTCCTCCTTCATCATCTGCTATCTCTGGGACACTGCTCCTGCCCTAACCCAGTGGAGTGGGTTGCATCATATTTTATTTCTTCTCTGAAGGAACCTAAGGAACCCCTTTGCCCCCATAATATAACTGTGCTGCCAAAGGCCACAATATTGATACTTTTTAGTATCTCAGGAATGCAACTGTTAGTCTCCTTCCTTCTCAGACCACTTTTGCAGCCCACGAGGAAGGTGCCAAGGGTAATAATGGGATTATACCTACAGTACTATTATTAAAATGCTGTAATGTTTACAATACGTGGAGGGGCTGGTTGGGATGGGGTTTAGTTCCTTTCCAGGGGTACATCACTGCTTATTTATTTGTTCTTTAAAGGCTGGACACCATTTGGAGAACATAGTACTTTTCAAGGTACCAACATGAAAAAATAAAGGTGTACTTCCAGCGCTGTGGAGGGGCTCCAGCCAGCTATGTCAGAAAGAAGTTTTTACTAATGGCCACCTAGCTATGTATTGCTGAGTGGAGGGGTTTGGTGAGCTATGAAGGTGGAACAAGAACATTTGCCCTGTCCTTAAACCTGAAGAACCAGTTTGAATTTCAGCTGCAGGAAAAATTTGTTGAATTATGATTATAGGACTGGGAGGCAATCTGAGAGGCAATTGACCATATTCCAAGCTAGTAGACAGTTCCCAGACACAAGAGGAACAGAGAATCACTAAGAATGTTCACCCATCCCCTAGCCAAATCTGCAGCACTAGGAAGTCCAGCCCCTGTGTCCAGTAAACAGCACTGAAAGGGGCAGACAGTCACACTGCAAGTGTATTTTCTTCCCTGAACTTTCTGATTAACACTACAAGCCTGTCACCTCTCCACTGCTAAAGGACACAGCATTGTGTTTGTGCAACTACCAGAGAGGATTCTTCACCCACTTCCTCTTCACCCGGCTCCTGCAGAGTGATTCAGCACCAGAGAGGCCACACACCAGAGACTGGGAACGGTCATAAACATCTGAAATGGTCATCAGGAGAATGGACTGCTCTGATATTCCTCGGACAACCAAAATGTTCCCTGTTTCCAGATCTAACAAGGCCTGCACCAAGTCTCCAACCACTTCCCTTTCCTTTCCAAATGGGAGCCTACAGAAGGGGGTAGGGCAGAGGGATGATTTGGGGGTCTTTGACCAGCCATAAGTGTAAAAAAACTGTTCTTCTACCCACTCGGACCCTTTACATACACTCCTTTTCCCTCCAGTTCATATGGCCCAGGGACTATCACTGTTCACAGTGTTGGCAGTGAAATGAAGAGACATAGGAACTGCTCGTTAATAATCTTTTGTTATGGCTTCTGCTAAATGCATTACAGTGGTTCATGTAATTTCACTGAAATCACTGATTTACAGCTATGCCCTGCTTGGGGACCATGTCGAGGTGGAGCGGGGAGGTGGGGCAGCTTCAGGCATGTATCACCAGAGCAAGAGGGGAACACGGGAGTATATTGCAACTTACTAGTTTCGGGTTCTGGTTCCTGCAGCAGCTCTCGGTCCTCCTCAGGTTCTTCAGGGAAAGGCTTCCTCACCCAGGTCTACTAGGCAAAAGGCACAGAATCACATGCTTCTCATACTTCGGGTCTCCCAGGGCTTCCTCAGGAGTTCTCACTCTCTTCTTGCCCTGCCCCTCAGTGCCATCATATGAGGCCAGAGAGTTTGAGAAGGTGGTCATGAGTCACTTCAGAGTCTGTATTTGAAGCCCTGGGTAGCACCCAGTTCAGCTCATCATAAACATGGACATGTGCTAGGTCCTGAAATAATTGTCCGAGTCCATCACCCTCCGTGTATAGGAACCTCAGGCACTTCCAGAAATCCCAGCACTGGGACACAGTTTGGTGAATGCCCAACTCTTCCAGCTTCTGTGAAGTCTACCAGTAGAGGTGTATGTTCCTGCTACTTCAGTTGAAGTTGATGACAGTGTACTCTGAACACACCAGTGTACTCATCAAGATATGCTCCTGAGACCAGCTGGCAGCTCTTGGAACATGATCCACAATGGTCTGTGCTGATTAACGGAGCAGTTCCCCAGAAAACTGTTCTGAAGTGCTCAGCGCAGGCTGCTACTAATGGTGGCAAACGGAAATAAGGGTCTGGCAGCAAAGGGATCAGTACATTGTGGGAATGGCCCTGAAGGACTATTGAGACTCGTGACCTTGTACATGCCCCTTTTTCCTGTCCATACTGCACTGTAGAACACGTATGGGCCATGCCACAGCAGAGCCATGTATATACCCACATCCCTCATGCGTGTTAGCTTTCTTGCTGTGCACTCTCCTTCAGGAACGTGCTTCAGGTCTTCAGATATAGACAAGGGAGTGGGGAGGGTTATCACACAACACTGCACATCTAACCATGTACAGTTGCAAGTGTAGATGCAGCACAGATATCCTATGGACTCTAATATCATCAATATTAGACAAGCACTCTTCCTTCAACATGTGTAGAGCAATGATTCTCTATTCATGTTAAAATGCCTGACAAAACTGAGGGCCTAGGTGAAAATAGCTGGTTCAAGCTCAAAACAAAACAAGATTGAGGTACTGATCAGAAAAAGGAAGAACCTCAAGGAGCTGGCTAGAACTCACCCCTTCCCGCCCCTGCCCTCACACACCAAGGGTTTCCCCCACCAATCAAAATGGTGCAGAAGCTTGGAATTCTGCTAGGGATTATGCTAATCCTTGATGTTTTCATTGCAGCAATGGCCAGAAGTGCCTTTGGCTAGCCAAGAGACTCTGGGTCTTCCTATCAGATGCAGAGCTAACTATGGTCACCTATAAGCAAACTACCACCAAATGAGACAATTTCAATTAATTCTACCTGGGGAAGATCCTAAAGGCCACCCAATAACTTCAGAGAGTTATGCATGTAGCAGCCAAACTCCTGATTAAAACAGATCATACCAGTGCTCCGAACCCGACCAGCTATAATTACAATGTCCGATTCATTTGAAGGTGCTGGTCCTTCTCTTTAAAACTCTAAATGGATTAGGAAGCAACAACATCTCAGTGACTGCCTAGAGCTTTGTATACCAACATGTTGGAGCATTCCTGAATGGTAAAGCCCTGATTTGTCCACACATGAATTAGGGAGTAGAGTTTTCCTAATGGAGTGCCATCTGATTATGAATTGGAGTATAGGTGAACCAGAAGGACAGATGGAGCTGTGCTGATTTACAACAGCTGAGAATCTGGCTCCAAATGTTAACATCTTCAAGGCACAGTTGAAATGATATGCATATTTTCAAAGGTATTTCCCAAATACCCAATAAGAGGAGCAGAGTAAATCCTTTTACACTTTACCTGGTGTACTTATGGATACATAGCTGTTTTTACAGGTTTAATATTAATAGGAATATGTACTACTTTTTAGAAAAACATGAAGTTTAAATTGTGTCCCTCCTAAAACTTCACAGATAAAGTTATCTTTTATGAGCACAAGATTTATTTTAGTCAATGACATTTAACCAATATTTACTATTGAAAGAATCCTACATTTAGCGAAAAACAACCAGTCAGTTAAATGCATATCTGGCATAGAATTTAGTTAAAACAATAGAAAAATCACTTGATAAAAATCAATATTGTCTTGATCATAAATGGCAACTAATTAGCATAGAGCAAATTCTTACTTTAGAATTCCATTTGCTCCTGTGTAAACTTCTACGGCATTGGGGCTGGAAGGTAGCATAGTAATAATCCTGTCTGCTCTTTCTGCTACATCTGCTGGGGAATCCATTACCTTTAAAATAAATAAATAAATATAGCTGCTGTTGAAAGACAGAAAGAAAATACATCTTCTTTAATGACTTGTAAAGCACCACACTTAACAGCTAGACAAAAATGAAAACACAGGAAACAGACCACACCATTAGACAAGCTCTAGTGACACAGGGAGAAAAATTTGATGAGGATCCTGTCACAGAGATTCCTCCAAATTCTCCATCCCGGGGTGTGATCATCATGCTATCCAAGGATCCTCCAAGACTGAGGGCTATCTAATGATCTACTGCAAACACAAGGCCATCTATGCAAAATGCATCTCCACACTGTCTCTGGGGTGGTCCCATAATACCAGAGAATTAGTCCCACATGGATGACTGCCCCTAGGTCCCTTCTATAGATACTGGGAGGGACAGGAAAAGACCCCCCCTTTCCACAGATGTATTTAATTTTAGATCAACATACTGCGGTTAGCTTTAAAGCTAACCAATGCTGCCAGCAGGAACATATTGGCAGCATTATGCGTGTTCTGGCTGACTGCCAGGGAGGTTTCCAAAGGCCAAGGCCCTCTGTAAAAAGAGCAGTTGGTCCTGGAAAAGTTCTGACAGCAAAGCCATCCTAGCCAATCTTAAATTACTGCAACAGCACAATTGATACACACAGTGAAAAGAATGAAATCTTCAGACTTTTTGTTTCCACCTTGCCATAATCATATTGTCGCCTACAAATGAAGTCAAGTGAACAGGTAAATGCAGCCAACAACAATATACATTATTAGAAATTAGAAACAGAGACCTATTAGAATGACTAGACCAGCCTGGACAAGACTGTCACGGGAAGTGTAATTCCTGGAGTGACACAGAATTTAAGGCCAGAAGGGACCATCAGATCATGTAGTCTGACCACCTCTACATCATGAGCCACTAAATTTCACCCCAATAGCTCTATATGCACCTCCATGACTTTAGTCCTCAAGAGATAAAAGCCTGGTTATATTGGGTCATAATTATGCCACTGAGACCTAACCCACAATGTTAAGCTAGCTACTGCCTCCTGGGGAGGTGGTTTACCTACACCGACAGAAGAACCCCCCTCACTGGCATATGCAGCGTTTTCACTGAAGCGCTACAGCAGTGCTTCTGCAGCATTTTAAGTGTAAACTAGCCCTAAGCTGTTGTGTGCCACAGGCAGAGGATAGGAGAGACTAAGGTGCTACCAATATCCGAGGCCCCTGAAATAACAGGAAATTGATTGGCGAGATATGCCCAGATGACTAAGCAAACCATAACACATGCTGCAGAGAAAAAGTAAAATATTCCGAAGGACAAGCAACACACTAAATATCTTCTACCTATTAAGGACAGCAAGCAAAATAAAATAAACTTGACAAGATGAGAGATTAGGAAAATAAAATTATACTTTAATTTTTCTACAGCATGCAAGAATAAATTTAATTAAAAATCAAATTTACAGCACAGATATGCTTGATTATAATAGGTCATAATATCAATGTATAAGTTAACATAAGTATAGCTGCATTCGTATAGTCTAACCTCAAAATACAATTTATTACATGAAAAGTTTCTTACTGATGGAACTTAAGAGTTGTGTTTTGAGAAAAGCAACATGAGAAAAATAACGGACGTATCACACACTTAAAAACACAAGTTCAGACAACAATAAAAGTCAAAACCACATAAAAGACAGAGAAAAAATGACACAAACTTCATTGCTACAATTTGAGTCATTGTATTCATTTGAAACATTGCAAAAAACGTTAAAAAAATATTCACAATTTAAATATTGAATTCAGTTGATAACTGCTAATAAAATTATTTTAAGTGTATAGAGAGAAAAGACGTTTTAAAATAAGTTCTAAGAGACTTGTGCTTATTTTCAATACATTAACTCCCTTTTTCATAGTAGGAGGCTTCTTACATCACAAAGACAGACTGGATGGAAATTAATCTTTGGAGAAGTGTTGCAACATTAAAAATCAGCCAAAGCCACCAAACCTAAAAATGAATACGTTTTGGTGTCCAAAGGCAACAGTCTATTTGCTGACCACAACAACAATCTCACATTTTACTTGGCACAGTTACAGCAACAATGAACAGAAAGGATTTGTTACAAAGGAAGAAAAAAAAAAGAAGCACAGTCAAAATGATGCATTTCTGACAACCGTTTTTGTTTTTAAGTAAAAAGTTAACGGTTCAAATGCCCCTCTCCGGAAACTGCTATACAGGTTTCAAACATGTCCACCCTGGTAATTATTGAGCTGTTACAAAAGATATCAGACTGACCATCAGGGCTGGCACTTCCATTTAGGCGACCTAGGCGGTTGCCTAGGATGCCAGGATTTGGGAGGGTGGCATTTTGCGGCCCTCGGCGGCAATTCGGCGGCGGGAGGTCCTTCTGCACTCCAGGTCTTCGGCGGCAGTTTGGCGGCAGGTCCTTCACTTGCTCCAAGACCCGCAGCTGAAGTGCCCCGAAGACTGGGAGTGCGGAAGGACCCCTCCCGCCGCCAAACTGGAGCGCGGAAGGACCCCCCCACCTAGGGCGCCAAAAACCCTGGCGCTGCTCCTGCTGACCATCCACAGCATGCTTTGTCAGAGATATGGCATCTTCAGGAGACAAAATACACACACTGCAGGTGAAATCATGGCCCCATTGAAGTCAATGGCAGAACTCCCGTTGATTTCAGTGGGGGGGGGGGGCAAAATTTCATCCATAAGGTTTTTCCATGCTTTCTAATAATATTTCTGTGTGCCTTCAAATTTCTTTAAAAACTGAAGTTGCAAGTTTGAAAAAGAGATACAACAGTAAAGATAAAATACTTTTGTCTCTTTTCTTTCACATCCAATCATCTTCGTTTTTGAGTTAGCGAACGTGTTAACAAAGACTGTGAAACACAATTTTTAATCTTTCAGCCAATCCTAAACCATTAGGGTTCCAATCCTGCTTACTTTACTCACAAAAGTAGTTCTTTTGATTATAGTAGGATCACTTGCAGGAATAAGGTGAAGGGAGATCTTTTATAATTTTTTCATCTATTCAAGAGCCTAAATATCACATATTCATGTGAAAGAATATCCTTGATAGTATGATTGTCTATTTCCATATAAACTCTGAATCACAAAGCATAAAATAAGAGATTTGCTTTTTAGACCTTTTTTAAAAAAAAAAATTAATTAAGGCTTTCCACATCACAAGGCACTGTTAATGTTAAGGGGAAAAAAAGTTTGGTTAAAAATGAAAATATGGGTCCATGTTTATTTGACCCTAAACCAGTCCAACCGTCCCTACACAAGGGATATCTATGAGTTTACACAATAAGTAAACACATAAAAGGACATATAAATATAACTCTCATATACACAATGTATTTATGACGCTCTAAACCTCAAAAAGAGCCCATCGCCTTTTATTTAGGATGGTAGGCTTTTTCCTTGCTTTTAAACAGTGACCATGAGAGAGAAGTTGAAAGAGGAAAAATGGGACAGTTTAGGTAGCTGGGTTTACCCAAACGAATAATTAACTTTTTTCCCCTTTTTGTTTCAAATACAGAATACAGTATCTGCTGAGCGGTAAGACAAAGTTGCAAAAGGTGAAAGGAGGTAGACAGGTTCCAAAAGACAAAATTGACACTAGGTAGAATGAATGAAGTAATATCAGCAGCAAGGCTTACTACTGATTAGTATGTAGGATGTGTTCCCTCTGTGCCCAATCCCCAGATGATGGGAGTCTTTCAGTCTTTCCTTCTTTACTTCAAGATGTAGAAACTCATGCTTTTAGTTCTGGGGGGTCTCCAATTCAATCCCCGGTGCTAGTCCAGATGAGAGCCATCACATAAGTGGGGGCTATGCCAGAATTTTAATCTGGACTTGCATGCATCTTCTTATTTTAAATAACTATTTCCAGTTTTCTGACATGTAGGGTTGACAACTGTTTAATCACACAAACCCAAAACACCCTTGCCCTGCCCCTCCCCAGAGTCCCATCCCGCATCCCTCAATCGCTTGCTCTCCCCCACCCTCACTCACTTTCACTGGGCTGGGGCAGCAGGTTGGAGTGTAGGAGGGGACTCTGGGCTGAGCCTGGGGCAGGGAGGTTGGAGTGCAGGAGGGGGTGCGGGGTACAAGCCCTGGGAAGGAGTTTGAGTGCTGGAGGGGACTCCTGGCTGGGGCAGGAGACTGGAGTGTGGGAGGGAATGCGGGGTGCAGGCTCTGTGAGCAAGTTGGGTGCAAGATGGGGCTCAGGGCTGGGGTGCAGAATGGGTGAGGGATGCAGGCTTAGGCTGGGAGGTGCTTACTTCAGGCGGCTCCCAGGTCGCAGCGCAGCAGGGCTAACGCAGGCTCCCTGCCTGTCCAGGCTCCACGTCACTCCTGGAAGTGGCCAGCATGCCTCTGCAGCCCCTGGGGGGGGCAGGGGACTCCATGTGCTGCCCCCACTCTGAGCACCAATGCCACAGTTCCCATTGGCCTGGAATTGCAGCCAAGGGGAGCTGCGGGGACAGAGCCCACTGTGCCATGGACC
Source organism: Gopherus flavomarginatus (assembly GCF_025201925.1). Lineage (NCBI taxonomy): Eukaryota > Metazoa > Chordata > Testudines > Testudinidae > Gopherus > Gopherus flavomarginatus. The sequence goes on from NC_066618.1 coordinate 65,933,381, forward strand.
AGGAGCCGCCCAAGGTAAGCGGGGCCAGGGGGCTCCCCACACCATTCCAGAAGCAGTCAGCACATCTCTGCAGCACCTGGAGCAGACAGGGGCAGGTGGCTCCATGTGCTGCCCGCACTAATAGGAGCCAATCCCACAGCTCCCATTGGCCACACTTCCTGGCCGACAGGAGATGCGGAGTCAGCGCTGGGGGGGGAGAGCAGTGCACAGAGATCCCCCACCCCCTCTGCCACCAGTCACGGGGATGTGCCGGCTGCTTCCAGGAGCATCACGGGACCTGGGCAGGCAGAGAACCTGCCTTAGCCCTGCAGCACCACCAGACTTTCAGTGGCCTAAAATCTCCCGGTTTGGCTTCAGTAGCCTCCAAGGAGATAGGGCCTGAAACCAGGAGGGTTGGCAATCCTACTGATAGGGGTGAAAATATCAGTTATTTATACTGATTGATTGTACAGCTGAAAATTAAGCAGCCTATTTCCATCCTTTTACAGATATTATAAAGTCACTATCTACACTGTATTGGGTACATAAGTTAAAATCACTTCAGTTTAATAGTTTACCTGGATGTTATGGTTGCAGAACAAAGCTGCGTTAAGACAGTCTGATACAGTAAAAACACCTCGCCCCCAATAAATAAATAAAAATCCAAAACTAAAACTTTTTCCCCATTCACACTATCCAGAAAAACCTGAGTAAGTTTTAGAACTGGTCCAGTCATACATATTTCCTGTGCAAACAGAGCCTGTATTCGGATAGACAGAGGTATAGAAAACAGATGAACAATATTTCTTTCTATAGGTGCTTATTTATTCTGTCCATGGAAAAGCCTTCTTTTTTCAAAAATAGTGGGAAACACAAGTGCCACTAATCTATTATTATTTATCATAGTGCCTAAGAGCCATACTCATGGATCACGACCCCACTGTGCAAGGTGCTATGCAAATACAGAACCCAAAGATGGTCCCTGTCTCAGAGTTTGCAGTCTAAGACAAGAATTCATCAAATACTTCTGACGGAGAAAGCTCTAGAATGCATAGGATCTGACAGGAGAAACTGTACCAAGCCTCAGAAAAGCTGGAAGTCTACTGGCCATGTGTATATGTGAAATAGTTATTCAATTACATTCCTTTAAATCCAGAAAAGAATGCGAAGAGGAAAATTATGCACAATCATGAAGAGTGGACAGCATCTTCACATATCTAAAAGATTTTTTGCTATTTTAAAAAGAGGGGAAACCATCACACTTGTCCCTCAGACACTGAAATAAATCTGCATAATATTTCCAGCACAAACCACTTCTATTGGCAGTATACATCTCATTTAGTATTTGCACTGTCAGAAGTTAACTAAAATACTTTGAAAGAAATCAAAAATGTTTAAAGTTGTAAGTAATTGGGAATACTTGCTTTACTTTAAAAAGTACAAGTAAATACTGTAAGAGTTAATTTAAAAACAAAAACTGTCAACATAGGAATTGCCATACTGGAGCAGAGTAGTGGCCCACCTAGTTTAGATTCTGCCTCCAACAGTGGCCAGTGCCAGATGTTTTGGAAGAAACTCTGCAGAAGTAGGCAGTTAGAAGGAAACTTTACTGGGGTTTGGTTATCATATAACAACAGCCAATGGTTGTAAGTTGGTTGATGCCCAGAAGCATGGAGGTTTGCATCCCTTCTAAAGTTCTTGTTTAATAATTTAAAAAAAAATTTACTATTATAACTCAATTCACAGTTCTGTGTTTCTCCTGCAAGGCTGACACCATTGCATATACCCAAAACAGCACGGAAAACTCAATTTTTTTAGGCTTTTTGATGAGCCTCTAGCATCTTCAACTATTTTAGTGAACACCCCCTACAAATGCAGGTCCTAGAAGGTACGTAAAAGGAGTCATAATTGGATAGACTTCCAAATTCCCACAACTGGGTCACCTCTAAATCATTCTGAAATATGCCTTTTCCTGTGATTACTCCTTCTGCCACCCATCACAGAAGCCCATCCTAAGCCATCCTGCCTCAGAGCACTTTTCCCCAAGTCTCTTGTAGCTCCTCCCCTACACTCAGATGCCTCCGCCCTTTTCCTTACCTATCTGCCTTTCACCCTCTACTACAGGTACCTGTGTTTAGAAAAAGAGGCTGTTACTACCTGCTATTCATCACAAGCAGGAAGGTGGCCACCTTCCTGCTAGGTAGGCCATTCATCCAGTTTTAAACCACACAGTCCTGCTTTTGTAATACATGTCCCATGTCTGGTAATGAAACAAAACCACATCTGATTTTGTCTGGTAGCACAGACAACCAGGGACACCATTTTGAAGAGAGCACTGCTCTGCCCCCAACCAGCATGACCTCACATGTACCCCAGCAGTGTGACATTCCTGGAAGCAGTGGAACATCCAGTATTTTGGGGATGCGTAATTGGCCACCCTATTTCCTACGTATGTTGCTTCCCCAGTTGACTGCTTCCGAGACTACTGTAGTAATTGGGGAATGAGGCAGCGGACAGGCAAAGACACAGCATCCCCTCCCCACTGAACAGTTCCTAGCAGAAGCAGGAACCACCGGCAGTGAACACAGATATTTGACAGCCTTCACGGCTCCCTGCTCTCTTCTCTGGCACTCCTACTGGTTCTACCCCACACCCCAGATCAAAGGAAAAGCAGCCCTCGCCACTCAATGTTCCTTTTGCAATAGCTTCTACAAGGCCCCCTGAACTCAAGTTTCCATGTCCTGCAAAAACTGCTGGTGTAGGATTTACACCTATGGAAGAAAAGGAGGAAATTATTTTCAAGGGTTTTTTTAAAGTGTGTTATTTATATTTATAGTCTCAAATACAGTGTTCAGGAGCATAAACAGGCTTTTGGCTTTACTTACTTTTAAAAGCATTTCTGCTCACCTTTCAAGTCACTTAATATCTCACGTTAAGTCTTGCAGCTGATGCCAAGGATTCTATTACAATGAACTGTATGAATGGTCAGCCTTGACATGTCCCATTGAACAAAGGATATCCAGAATACAATCAACTACAAAGTCTTTTTTGTTGTTGTGTGTTTGTATAGTACCTAGTACAATAGTGCCCTGCTCCATGCATAGGGTTCCTATGTGCTATCACAAAACAAAAATAATAAAAGCCAAGAAACAGGCTGTAAAGGTTACTGATCCACTTATAGGCTTTTAGCTTTAAATTATTCAAAACCAGATGGAATTAGATGTTCAATTACTAGAGTGTTCTGCCCCGCAGAACATCTTGATAGTAACTTTCACTATTTAAGAATACAATTACAATCAGCTCTAAGAATTAAAGATCTTTAGTTAGAACTGTATTCCCTACACCTACTCACACTTCCCTTATAACTGCTGAATATTTTTCCCCCACTATTCATCATATCACATGCTGAGTAGCCACAATATTATTTCTGTTCTGATTTCCACTTACTCTAGCAATATCTTTTATCTTTAGCTCTTCTGTGCCCATTAATCCGCCTACAAATAATGGGTAAGTGCCAAGACTATTAGAGCCCTGTAATTTTTAAATCTGACACTTGCTCTGAAGTGTAAACCATACAATCATGCAGGATAGTGGTTAGAATCCAGGGCCCATTAAAAAGCAACGAGAGTATTGCCATTGACTGCAACAGGGTCAGCCTATCACAGGCTGTACAAGTGCAAGGTGGGGAGAGGGAGAAGAACAGCATATTAGCTTTATAATTAGCAACACATATCCATCATTTACTTTCCTTCTCTCCTTTTTCTCCCACTATAACACATCAAAATAAATAATCACATCACTAAGTGATGTGTACTAAAGTCAGAACATTTAAGAAGGAAAATCATTTTAACAAATGCACAGTTAACATTAAAATAAAGAAAGTTGGTTACTATACCTGTGCCCCTGAGTCTTGAAATTCTTTGCAAGCTTCTGGGAATATATCAAATGCAACAACAGGATATCCGTGTTTTACCAGGTTTTTTGCCATTGGATTTCCCATGTTACCAAGCCCAATGAATCCAACTGGGGTTTTGGAGGCCATTGCCCTAGAACACACTGATTTCAATACAATAAATGAATATTCTGGAGAAATACACCTTAAAACATAAAGAGTAAGATCTAGTGAGCAATTTAGCTGGCATCATTTAAACATGGGGGGGGGGGAAGAGGAGTAACTTCAAACCCAGTTATATTTAAATTTCATTAAGTGGACAGATTTAAATCCTATTCAGGTAAACCGTAAACAGTGTCCCATTACTTTTTACCAATATAATCTCAATCTGAGACAAAGCAATTTTACATTTTAATTTAATTTTAAAAACATTTCTCCAGCTTAAATATTGGACATTTTTTAATTGAATCTTAATGAATGATACCTAATCAATAACCCTGGAGACAGGAATCCCATTCAGCCACAGAACAGATAAGGTGGATGAGGTAATAGCTTTTATTGGACCAACTTCTGTTGGTGAAAGAGACAAGCTTTCATGCTATACAGAGCTCTTCCTCAGGCCTGGGAAAGGTATTGAGTGTCACAGCTAAGTATAAGGTCACAGCTTAAGTAGTTAGCATATATTCTAAAGGACTGTTCAAGGTGGCATGGTCGGTTAACACCCCTATAGTCACAGGACAAAAAGAGGAGTTAGTGGATTACAGATTGTTTTAATAAATCATAAATCCAGTGTCTTTTTTAAGACAATGGTACATAGCATCTAGCAAAAGTTATGAATTTAAACGCCCAGGCTTGTCTTTTGAAAGTGTTGTGCAGATATCCTTTGAAGAGGAGGACTGATAGATCAGATAAAGAGTGATTACTTTTTGAAAAGTGTTCACCCACAGATGATTTGGCATTTTGTCTTTTGTCATTTTCCTGTGTGAATTCATCTGAGAGTGTACCGATTATCTGGTTTCTCCCACATAGTTGTTATTTGGCCATTTAGTGCACTGGATGAGGTACACCGCACGTTGTGATAGGAATGTGTAAGACCCATGGATCTCGAAAGGTGTTTTGTGGGGGGTGTTGATCATTGCAGCAGAGACATGTTTGCTGGTTTTGCAACTGTTATTGTGGCAGGGTCTGATGCCACTCTGAGTTGGTATATCCTGCTCTGTGGGGAGCCTGCTTCTGATAATTAGGTTGGGCGGGTTGTTTGAAGGTCAGAAGAGGTTAAGGAAAGATTTCTTTCGCAGAGTACCTTTCTCAGACCTGAGGAAGAGCTCCATGTAGCTTAAAACCTTGTCTCTCTCACCAAAAGAAGTTGGTCCAATAAAAGATATTACCTCACCCACCTTGTCTCTCTAATATCCCGGGACCAACACGGCTACACACCACCACTGCATACAACAAAGGGGAAAGGTGTCAGGTGGCTGAAATAAAGGCTGCTTCTCACAGACACAGAGGGCTCTCACTTGGGATTAAGGACAAAGGGGGAGAGCTGGAGCCAGAAACGGATTCCAGCTTGGTTGGCTGAGTGCACTGGCTTGGCCAGGATGGATTATAACCTTTGCTTCTCTTTGCTAACCTGAGGACTTTCAGATTCTGTATGCCAGGTGACTAATATATTACCTTGTTTTGAAAAGGCTACCTATTGTAGCTGCAAATACTCACTGAGAGCATTGCATCCTGAAGGGGTACAGGACAAGCCTCCTGCACATGTCTAACTTGGCTGAATTCACAGCAGAAAGGTCCAGTCATGGAGGCCACAGGCCTGCCCCTTCAGAACTGTGAGAACCACTAGGGCTCGGCACACTAAAGGAGTTACTCCCAAGAGACTGGTTAGGCTAGGGCATAGACCAGACCCTGTTGTTCTGTGAAAACCACCAATTCATTTCACATAGGTTGCCAAACCACTATCAATGGTGACTGGCCACTACTGTCTGTGGCCAAATGTAAGCCACTGAAAGAGAAAGTCTCAACTACACATTATGAGTCCCTTGAACAATGACAAAGATTATTTATAAAATGCTAAAGTCTTCACTGTAGGAACAACTTTCATAAAATACAAAAAATGACAAAAATATAACATGATGTACAATATACTAATACCATGTGCTATGGCAGTTTATGGATAAATGGAAAATAATGTAGTTTTCAGCCATTTTTAGCACAAGCTACTGTGTATGAGTATATAAGGTCAGGCAATGCATAATTCCCATAAATACCAATGTACAATAATTCCTTTCTAATCATTCTAAATTAAAATAATCCTAGCTCAATGCTAGGGCAGACGGCAGTTTTTAGGTCTCACTGCCAGTTACAGAAGACAATTTTTCTTTGAAACGAAGAGAAAATCTCATTCAAATTAAACTATCCAAACTCAAAATTGCATATCCTATACTTCGCCTTTGAAATGTCTCATTGCTTAAAGCAGAATTTTTCTTAGTTCAGAAAACACTTCATTAATTATTTTAAAGTTTTTTTCTGACATTAAAGTGCCTTCTTAGCTAAGAACAGTCAGGCTCTTATTTACATCACTATTTTGTTAGCATCATATTTTATAAGTCAGGAGTATCGAGAGGACTGCTGTTAAGCCTTGGTTTCCACAAATGCCAACAACAATTATCTGGCTGGATAAATAGTCAGTTTAAAAACAAAAAAAAGAAGATTACACTATAATTTATATACATGTTCTACTATCTATATGTCCAAGTATGCAAAGAGCAAATCTCTATAAAACACGTTAAACATGCCAAACATAGTAAACAACTGAACAAAGAGCCAACATATACCCCTGACAATACCCTTCCTGAAATCTAGTCCTCTCTTGGCTTCTGTGATTCTGACCTCTCTTGGTTCTCCTCTTGTCTTTTTAATTGCTCCTTCAGCATGTCCTTCAAAGGATCTGCCTCATATCCCCCTCCCCGCAACTTTCTGTGGGGATTTCACAGGGCTCCATCCCTAGTCCCCTTCTCTTTTCCCGCTATACATTATCTCTGGGTAATCTCATCCACAAATTCAAGGACAGTCTCTATGCTGTTGACTAAGGCTAAGATTTTGTCAAGGATATTTTTAGTAAAAAAGTCACGGACAGCTTACAGGCAAAAAAGAAAAATTCACAGAAGCCATGAACTGTCTGTGACTTTTATTAAAAATATTGTGACAAAATGGGGATCTGCAGGTCCTCACACCACCAGAAGCGGGGTAGCTGCACAGGGGCTAGGAGCCGCCTGCAGCAGCTGGGGAATGTGGGGTGCCCCTGCCGCCCACAGCTCCAGGGACCTACAGCAGCTGGGAGCTCAGGGGTTACCCCGCCATGGCCAGGAGCTGCAGGGGGGTTCCCCACTGCCTGCAAAGTCCGGGAGCTTGGGGTTTCTCCCACAGCCGATGGCAGCTGGGAGCTTGGGGGTTCCCACACTGCCTGCAGCGAATGGAAGCTGGCAGCTGGGAGTTGCAGGGGAATGCCAGAGGTAGCAGGGGTCAGGAGAACATCTCCCACCGACAGCCTTGGTGCGGACAGTGCTTAGGTTGCTGTAATTTGTGTCACTCAGGGTGGTGGCTTTTTCACTCCCGAGCAACACAAGTTATATCGAGGTAAGTGGCAGTGTAGATCTGCCCTGAGCTAAACAGAGAAAGAATGGACCTATACCCTGGTGGTTAGGGCACTCATCTAGTACACTGGAGACTCAAATTCAAGTTCCTGCTCTAATGACCAGATAGTCCTAGAAAGTGGAACAGCTTCAATAGGAGAAATTGAGCAAGCCCTGTCCCCAGAATACCCCATAGCTTAGTGGTTGAGGCAGTCGCCTCTAATGAGGAAACTCAAATTTAAATCCCTTCTTTACATCAGGAAAAGGGAGAAACAGAAAGGTCTCCCACAGCCCAGATGACTGCTCTAATCACTGTGCTAAGGTTTTAAGGGAGGCCACTTCCTCCTCTTCTGAGTCCTCAATTAAAAAAAAAAAAAAAAAAAAGAAAAAAAAGTTGTGTCAAATAGTTTAGGGCCAGTTTGTGAATACACCGCTACCTCAATATAACACCACCCAATAGAACATAGATTTGGATATAATGTGGTAAAGCAGTGCGCTGGGGGAGGAGGGGGCAGCTGCTCACTCTGGTGGATCAAAGCAAGTACAGTATAACATGGTTTCACCCATAACGCGGTACAAGGACAGCGTTATATCAAGGTAGAGGTGTAGTTTTGAGCTGACCAAACTGCAGTTTTTGGCAAATAAACTATTTGTGCAAATTTTTTACACAGCTCCTAACCAAGTTAATCTACCCTTCACTTATCAGGAATAGAACCACAAACATTGGTTAAGCATATGGGTCAGACTGCATAAGCATAGATACAACTTTGTTAATTCTGGCAGAATTGTGCCTACGTACATTAGAAGTTAACTTGGCTTGGTTATAATGTCTTCAGGCTCAATACCTGAAATACTTGCAATTGCTCTGTTGTCATGAAGAAATTCTTGGCTAGGCCTTCCCTTCATTTTACTCACAAACAAACTCTCATCCTGCAATCAAATCTGTGCAAGCAGATCCTTTCGCCCGTTTACATCGAGGATCTACCTGTGCTGATTCAGTTGCAGGATCAGGGCCTTAGAATAGAAGGATTTCAAGACTATAAATTTAAACGTCTCTTTTAAAATGAGTCTATAAGAGTACTACTAAAATATGATTTCACAGTTTTGCTGAAGAATTCTATAAAACTGAGTGAATCTCTGAATGCCTGTTCCTTGATTAACATTAAACAGGCAATTGCTGATCAATGGGTAAGATACTTCCACCATAGATGCCCCCTTGCCTTAATTTCCTCATGAAGGTAAGTATTATTTTACAGACACTGGGCTGTTGGGAGGATTAACAAACAATGTTTGTACTTAAAGATAAAACTCCTAAATTTTTTTTCCCCAAACATGCATGTAATGTTACAATTCATATTTGACTCTGTGATTAAATACTATATTGGATTTGTTCTCTTTTCATCCCACTTGTCAATAGGCTAATAGAGCTAATCTGCATTAGAACACTAAAGTTCGTGGTGCTTCAGTCAACTGTAGGGCACCAACAGAAGCACCAACCAATTGGGTAGATACACATTATCAACCAATTGAGGAGGTCCATGTTACCAACCCTGAATTGATATAAGGTTTGTTTGTGTCCACAACAGGGCTGCCTAACACAGATTCAGTGGGAATGGGGAGAGGGCTGTCATCTTTGTCAAAAACAACAGCACTCCCTCAGTTAGCAAAACTTCTTACTTTGCCAGAAAGCCTCTCCACTAACCCACTATACCTCCTTCAGCAATCAGCAGTCCTATCCCAGAAGTGCCTCCCAGGAAGGGTTCCCCCCTCCTCATCATGACCCTACATAGTTTAATCTCAATCTCTCTCCCCCCGACCCCAATCCATCCATCTGGAAATTACCAGATGGAACTGCACACCTTGGCCATCCGATACCCTCATACAGACATGTCCACAACCACAAATACTCTCCCTACATGTTTCTCTCTTAGCTAAATTTATGCCTCCTGTACAAATGTACGAAGTCAGCAATGCAAGTGTGGTTTGAACCGCTACTTGCAGCTGGCAAACAAGCCACTAAGGAACTCACAGCAAGTGTGCTAAGGAGGTTCACTGGCTGAGGGAGCTGTCAGATCGGAGAACTGTCAGAGTTGACTGAACCAGTCATGACACTGTGGACATTACAATCAACTGACCTCTCTAAAACCAGGCAAACCCTTAGACTAACCAGAATTAATGAGGGAGGATGACAAGACTGATATGAGTGTAGAAAGAAAGAAAAGGGGAGAACATATGGATGACTGGCACTGCCTTTAACAGGCAACTGTATGTTACATTTAAGGCACCCAGTCCTGCAGACACTTCTCACAGTCAATGGGACTTTATGATAACATACAAGTGCTTGCAGCAGAATCAATTTAAGCACCTAGGGTATGTCTACACTGCACTATAAGACAGCCCTTAAGCTCGGGTTCAAGGCTAACCCTCCTTGCATCTACACTGCTTTGCACCAACCCAGGGCTCTGACCCAGGGTCCAAGCACGAGTCAAGCCAGGGCCCAGGGTTTGAGCCCTACTGCTTTGTACTGTAGACACTTGACTCGTGTCCTGGGAGTCTGCCAGAAGTATTACACAATGGACCAACTTTCTTAGTCCTCTCTATCCCAATAATCTGTAATTGACTCCATTGAAAACGGAAGCCACGCCCACTCCTTGGAGTATGGCAGCTGCTCCTGTCAACGTTAACCCATTCTCTTCTGATCACTGAGCTGCAAGCTGATTAGTGAGCCTCCTGGGTTTGCAATGGAGACTGAGCAGAGGAAGTCTTCTGCAAAGCATGCTGCTTTGTGGTCATGGGAGCACAGCCAGCTTTTGGTTAATCTCTGGTCAGGAGACAGCACTGATTACAGTGGCATCCAAATAGGTCTGTAGACATCTCCAACGTGATTTTAATTTGACAAAAGCACATTCAACAACTATTCTACACCTGCTGAGAGAGTAATTAAACCCATCTTTTATCAGGGCTTATGAAGTCAGGGTATGGTTTCATAAGCCAAGGCAAAAGTGGGTATGCAGGGTCCTCCAGAAAAATGATGGGGACAGAAACTCTGTTTATGTCAATGTCATTTGGTGGGAATAGTGTCAGTCTGTCCACGAATGTAGATTCCTGAGCGGCAAAAAACCTGACATTATGAACATTTCCAGTACAGCCCACACTGATACTCCTAAGTCCCTATGGTCCAGGAGGATCTGCATAATAATGTAGTAGTACCCTTTACAGTTTATGTACTCCTTGAGGAGGGCAAACTGTTGGCACCCATCAATGGTCCCAGCACAGTTAGGAACCCTCATTCTCTTAAAGCCAGCAGTTACCTTCAGAATATCTTTAATGCCCGTCACCTCAGATACCTCCGCCACCATTTTACCCACAGCTTATTGTTTGTCAATGAACCTGTAGCAGTCCAGGGTAGCCAGCTTCCAGACACTTATAGCAACCCACTTCTGGACCAGCAAAGCTGACCTCAGTTGTCCCTCTTAATATTGAATGGTAGGAGCAAGCTGCTCACAAAGCTCCAGAAATGTAGCTTTCTTCATGCAAAAGTTCTGGACCCACTGCTGGTCATCCCAGGTCTGCATGATGATGTGTTCCCACCAGTCTGTGTTTGTGGCCCTGCACCAGAAGCACCAGTCTACGTAGAGAGCATCCGTGGCTATGCCAATTGTACTGAGCAGCTTCTGTCAGTGTAAGTTTATCATGCCATGTCAGGTTATTCTTCCTTCTCTTCTGCCACCACCTCCTCCTCTATCAGTAAATCTAATAGGTACCTTCGGTGGGGCAGAAAACATCGCCAAAATGTCCACCGGTGCCTCACAGATGCTATGCCAGTTCCTGACACAAGAGTGAAAACACAAGCAAGACAAGTTCTTCAAAAGTTGCCTCCTCCATGCTGCTGGCTCCAGTAGCTGGGAGCACAGAGACCAAAATGACTGCTCAGCAGACTGTGCTGGCAGGCTGTTCAAACTTCCTGTAACATGCAAGGTGGCCAGTAAAGTTTTCCCCACAGCACATCACAGTCATAGGGTAGAGTACCCACATTTCAGGAGGGCGCAAGAGACTCTGGGATATGGCTGGTCTGACTTAGGTCTGCATGCTGCAGTGTGGATGCTAGACCCCAGGTTCAACACGGGTTAGAAAAATCTTAATGCAGGGTTAAAACCAGCAAACAAACAAACAAAACAGTGTAGACATTCAAGCTCAGAGTTCCCTAACACAGGCCAGATGACTCAAATCCCACTAACCCTGGGCTAACATTGCAGTGTAGACATAACCTTAGAGTGAAATCCTGGCTTCAGTTAAATCAGTGGAAATTTTGCCATTGACTTCAATAGAGCCAGGATTTCAGCTCAGACAGTAGTCATTGCTCTCTTGGGTCTCCATGCAAAAATAAAGCATATTTGCGCCAACCTTAAAACCTGAAGTAATGGTTTGTTCTCTCCCTTCCCCATCAAAGATTATAGATCTCAAAGAAACAATTAAAGTTACTTTGTGGTACTTCAGGAGAACTGCATTCTGGATCTCCTCTCTCTTGCATGTGTTGACAACATTCAAGCTGTCATGTTTAAGACAGTAAACAAAATCATAATGCTACTTCAAAGCTTTTACAGAAACATCTTTATGAGTAGCATAGACAGCAAGTATGAAACATAGTGACAATTACTACTGATAATATTGTGGCAAAAAACACCAGATAGACCTATTCTCTGTACCATTTGTGTATTTAATTTAACTTCACTAACATATGACTAAGTGCATCCATAAATCTGTATTCCACCTGAACAACTAAAACCTTTTTTTAAAAGTCAGACTCAGAAGTGTGAAAAGCTTTAATGGATTGTGCTAGTGGAAGAGAGGTATTAAAGTAAAACAATGCCACTAAAAGTTCATTTTAAAATAAAATTAAGAGTCAGATATTTGTTTTATACTTTTATTTTACAGATCAATGAAAAGGCACTAGAAGCTTAAAAAATACTTTTTAAATAATAGAGTAGTTTCAAGTGCATCCTTTGCCGAGTCCCCTGTCAAATTTTGTGATTTTAAAGTCACATTCCCCCCCCCCTTTTTTTTTTTTTAAAAACATACACATATATTTCTCTTCTGTTACTATGCGAGAGACCCCTAATAAACACAAGGGGAACTGACAGAGCTACACAAGGAGAACAGTAAAATTGTCTATAAAATGAAGTGCTGTCAAATGCACAAAATAAACATTAGAAAGACTGTAGAAAAAGATTCTACAATTTATTTCACTTATAGTAATCTGAGGTGTTACTTGTAGCAACACAAGGTAGAACAACTTCAAACAAAAGTATGATATTTAAATCACCAGTGTCCCTTTAAAAGGAAAGATCGGAGACAGGGAAAAGGTTATAATTTGGGCCCTAAACCTGCATATACGCTTGCTTAACTTTGCATTCAACTGGCCTACCTCTGTGTGTAAAGTGAAGCAAATATATGCAGTAACAGGGTCTTGAATATAAAAAAGTGCTGCTGGATTCAGCTTTGGCTCAAAAATAATGAAATATAAATAACAAAGCAAGCAAAGTATGAGTACAGATTACAGGTATGAATAACAGGCTGTTTTAAGTCACTAGCTTCACATAAACTTCTGTGGGCTGTTTTAAACTCTACATATGATATTTTAAATAAACATGTTAAAATATTTATTACACTAAGGTACTCACAAGATTAAGTAAGTATTGATATGAGCCTCATATAATTTTACAACCTACATGGCTTTAATAGGGTGCACAATACTTGTAAAAGGTGCAAAACACAAGTGATAATCCTCTCGTGCTATGAAGCACATTTATCAGGGGTTTCAAAACCCAATGCATGTTTCATCTGAAGAATTAGAAGTTTGTCAGGGGTGGGGAGTCCTCCAACTGCACTTAAATCCCGAGTACAGCTCCTGTATGCTTGCAACCCCCCCAACCCCACCTCCACTGTTTTCACGTGATAAGAAGTTCTAGGGAGCTGCTGTCACTTGAGTGACTCACGCCAATTTAGCGAGGGGGGCAGGAAGAAGCAGCAGCAGCAGCATTTCTCTGACTGGTTCAACAAGGAGGCCTCAGCCTTTCAACGCAACTGGGCAACGACTTGCAACCCCAGCTCGCGCTGTTAAAATGTCACCAAAACACCCAAGGCAAAGAGGGAGAGGCGGGTCCTTACCCATTGCAACGCTGGCAGCACGCACCCTCCTGTGCTTGTATAACAGCCTGGCGGAGCCTCTGAGCATTAAAACTGCTGCCATGCCGCTTCCCCGAGCTCCACTCTGCGTGACCTCCGCTTAAACACCACCCCTGCCTCCCCGGGCTGCCCTCTCTGCCTGTGACCGTGGACGGGGAGGAGAGAGAGGAGACGAGTGACGGCCAAGATAGCCAACCACAGCTTGGCCTTGGCAGCCGCACACCAATGAGAGGGGACATCCTCCTGTCGGTGACGCGCCGCGTTCGCCTCCAGACTCATGATAGACAGGGGAGCCGCCTGCCTCTCTTCTCTGCTCTAAAACCGAAGGAGAAGGGCCGGGCTGTTCTGCTGGGCGGCGCCCGCTCGTGGGCAGTTGCTGCTGGAGCACCTGGGGACAAGGCGAGGTTTTCTCCACCCACCTCTGTGCCGCCTTCAGTTATCCTTAATTTATCCCCTCCTACTCCCATAAGGCATTTCCCACCCCCCCCATGCCATCCCAGCCTGCTTCTCTGCGCTACTGTCTGCACGTATGGCATTAACTAGAGAGGGGGCAAGCAGAGCAACCGCGTAGCTCCAGCGGGTGGTTAGCCAGCCAGTCTACACTTCATCCAGGTAGCCTCAACTCCGTGCAACTGCCACGCAAACGGTAACCACACGCACTAGTGCAACATCCTTTTTGGACTTAACTTCACAGTGCTTTAGGGTTACACACTCAAGTTTCCTTTGTCTCGCTGTGCCTGCCTCTCCCTTGCTGTGACAGCTTTTAGCTTGAATATTTCCACTGCCTGCAACCAATCAACAGAATCTTCTTGGTGTCTATAATAAACATCTCGAATTTTATCCTGCTTCTCAAAATCCCATCCTGCTGTAGCCCTAGAGTTCACCACCCTGTTAGCATTTTTATACACCCATCAATTACTTTTCAAATATTCTTGCATATAAAATCTTACATATTACATAGCTCATGTATTTTTTCCACTAGCTGGTGGGGTCATTTCTATTGTCATAATATATAATGCATAACTGTAATGTCATACAGAATTAATTAATTTTGGTAATTAATATAAGATCTGATCCTGCACATGTGCAAGTAAATACTCCCTTTTCTCCTGTTATATTTTGTTCTTACTGTTGAGATTAAAAAATATTTTGTTTTGAAAAGACTTTTGTTGTTGCTGTATTCACAACTAGTCACAGCTCCTGAAGGGAAGTTTCATGTTGCCAAACCTAGGCAGGCCTGCTGAGGAATCACAATTGGTACACAGGGTACTGTTGCCAAGGGACTGGGTCTAAGAGTGGGAGTATCATGGGATTCCCTGCCAGGACAGGTAAAGGGATTAAGGTTAAGAGCTGAGAGGGGAGGAGTGTACTCAGAAAGAATAGAAAGAAGTCAAAGGCGCAGCTAGGCTGGTGAAATGTGACCTTCTCCCTTTTCATTCTTCATTTTATTTCATCTTGAATTCCACATATGGGCCATTGCAGATGAAGAGGTGTAATTTTCCACTTGTCATAGTCAATGTAGATAATACTGTTTAAAATATAATTTAATTGAGTAACAATCCAGCACCTGGCACAATTAATAGATCCACTAATGAACTGTATAAAACAGCTGATCCAAAATCTATTCCTACATTGATTCCATGTAGAAATCAAAGAGGCTTGCTTCATTGGTCGCATTACACAGTGTAGGAACTAGAGGTAATTTGGAAATCAAGTTAAAGCACTAATAAACTGATAGGCTGACTGTTCTTGTTAAACCTTAAATTATTAGCATGCCAATATTATAATCTCAAAGAGAGGACTCTCGACTCCACCCATATTATAAACAAGATTCTGCTTTTCTTACTGTTCATCATATAGTAAGAAGTCCAGTGGATAGATCACATTACAACACAATGAATAAGGTACTTCATACATCACATGGCAATATCAACTAGAATGCAGGTTTTGGATTACATCAAATTTTAATTCAATTAGCAGCATTGTCAGATTAACATACTAAATTAGGCAACAATTTTTGTATCACTTACATATGATATTAAAAGTTAAGAATGACTAAAACAACAATAGTCTAGGAATCACCTTTTTCAGTACAAGGATTTAATTTACATGACTAGAAAGGTAGTTAAGACTGAAGCTACATTTCACTTAAAGCCAAATTTTACATCTTTTCTAAAATCTACAACAAATAAAATTTAAAAAGTCAAATCAGTTTGAAAATTGGTATGTCAGGTCAATAGCTAGAGTAGAGTTTGTAGAGAAAACGTATCATAATTTGAACAAGGGGTTCTCTGGAGGAGGTACTCTAAAAACTGATCTGTTTTCAAAATTGCACATACAGGGATAGGAACACAATAAATTTATATTTCTGGATTCCCTTTGCTGAAATCTAGTGCATAATGCCAAAGAAGGTCTAATACAAGAGATATTAATATGAATTAGACCTCCTATTTGGAACTTCAGACTGGAATGCTGCAGTGCTGGGGATATTGCCAGATAGCATGCAGACTCCTTATCGCAAGTACTGAAAAAGCTTCAGTGACAGTTCTCTTCCAAATCTAAAAGGGAATGTGGTGGGGATAGGCAAATGCTTGCTTCTCAGTGCAGAATATGAACTCAGGACCTCCCATACCACAGCACAGATGTCTACAACTTGAATTGAAGGAGTAATTCCTTTACTTGGTAACAGTAGTAGCCTAATATAGAGACTAGCCACTGCAAAGGAAGACATAATACACATTGAACCATTGAACTACACTTACACAGCCACATGAAAATACCCTTTGACCTAGGCATTATGAAGTATAATTCATTCACTTTTACAGCATAATAACTAGGAACAGAACCCACATCTTTCATATAGCAGAACTAACTTTTACTCACTTACCCTATTTTCTCACAGATATTTTGCCAAATCGACATTCTTGGCTGTACTGTCTGTACAACAAGACTACTTTTACATATTCATCTCTACACAGAGTAGTGAGACACACAGTTGAACTGCTTAGCAAATAGTTGCACATGATGGAATTTCTGTGTAGTATATGAGGCAGAGGGCTGCAGGAAGAGAAAACATGACACTGTGGCTAAAGCAATGGAATAGGACCCAGGAGATCTGGAGCCATTCTGACTTGCTAGCATTTTACACCCCTGCAAAGCCACAGAGGATCAGGTCCAGCTATTTTTTCTGAAAGAGCCTTTTCCTCTTTCACTGTGAAGGTTGAACAGTGCAAAGTGAAAGAGGTAATTGTGCTGTTATTTGTGAATTATATCCTCAGTGTTCAGGGACTGGACTGCTCTCTTACTGCATACTGCCCTGAATGTGGCTCTGGCTCCCTGACTCATTCATTACACATTATCCAATCTGTGCACTCAGTGCCAAACTCATCATTAGTGTAACTTCATAGGTGTAAATGACTACTCAAGGTGTAATGCAGGAGTGAATAAGAGAGTCAATGCATGCTTACAAGAGGGCACAGTTAAGGTTATATGTGTTCATGTGCAACTCAAAGCTTGGGATTTCACGGATTTTGAGTACTGCATTTACTAATCTTAATGCACCTCTTACATAGCTTTTGTAGAGAATATATTACAGAGATAGGTACATTAGAAATACTTTAGACTAGATTAGATTAATTAGAGTCCCTTTTCCCACACTGACCATAGGTCACCAGCCCAGGCATTTTGGAATAGCCAATTTGAGAAGGAAACTAGCAACTGCAGGACAACCACACTATGGACATAAAAGAGAAAAAATAAGTAGGTAAATTAAGAGGCTTCTCCCGCCACCCCACCCCCCACAAAATACCCTCTAGTGATGTTTGAACTTTTAGTAGTTTATAATAAAGTTAGTTCATTTTGTTGAAAAATATATAATTTCACTTTTAGTACAGTTTATCTTAATGTAAACTAAGCTTTCCTAGTTAATTTATTTTTATATGTTTCTCATTTCTTTGCCAAGCTAATCACATTCTTTCCACACAAAATGCAGAAAAAAGCTTTGTTAGACTCCAACATTATTTTGTTTGAAGTAAATAGCTATGAAAGCTTTCACTTGCATTAGACTCTGGGACAAGTATGTTCTCATCTATTCAACATAGCAGCAATATCTTCAAAGTCACAACTAATAGGATAGCATTTCATAAAGAGATCAGTATATGATGATTTTTGAAATTGTTCAACAGTTAAAATGTAAATGTATAATTGAAATAGTTATTATGTGTATAGCATATTTCTACATATTGAAACATTTTGTCTTCCACACGTTAAATATCTGGGTGCATACACTTTCTGGGTGCATCAAATAGAACTACTTGGATACTTTTAAAAATATTACAGAAAAATCTTAAGTGTCTATAAAAAGAAATTCAATAGAGATTTCAAAATATCTGTAAGTGCTAAATATATTTTCCAGAAATCAGTGATTACACTTCAAATGCATCACAAAGGGGAACTGTTAACAAGTCTGACTTTGCCACTAGTAGGAAGATTGCCAACATTTAATTGGCTTTAAAGGTTCTGTTCCATCAATGGTGTATTGTGTTTTAAAGGCAATAATAATAGCCTTATGATTTAGGTGTGAAGAGGGAGCTCAAAGTATCTGACTGAATGTGGCATGAAGCAACTTATTTTCTTCAACAAAATTTGCTAAAATATTTGTCACCTTAGTTTAACTGCAATGTTAATTTTGTATTATGCAGCAAGAATCTGAATAGAAACAAATAAAAAAATAGCTCTTATACAGCACTTTTCATCAGAGTATCTCAAACTGCTTTAACAAAGGAGGATAAGCAACATTACCTCTATTTTACAGATGGTAAAACTGAGGTACTGAGAGGTGTAGTGAGTTTCCCAAGGACACTCAGCAGGTCAAAGGCAGAGGGAAGAGAACACAGGACTTCTATCATTCAAGTGTCCTATTCACTAAATCACACTGCCTCACTATAACCAGTGAATAATTAATTATTGTATCATCTGTCTTTGTAAAACACTAATGGATAAACTCTGGCTAATCCGGAGTGGTGCATTAGGTACAGAAGACAGTGCAGCAACCTTTTCACTGCCTTCCATCGCTTCCCCACCAGCTCAGAAAGCAAGCAAAATGCTGCCAATAGTGATGCCTGAGCTAGCTAGTAATCACAAGGTTGGGGATACAGTCAGGATTGTGCCCACTCTAAATATCTACTAGTGTGTGGCAGCAGGTGCTGCTGGGGAGCAAATGCTACTCTTTTCTTAAACAAACTAATAAGGTCAAGCATATTCTTCCTGGACCTTTCCAAGACATTCTGCCTGCATTTTCTCCGCTCAGGCAGAATTGCATGAAGAGACTGCTTGGCCACTACAGTTCAGCTTCCCAGACTAAAAACCCTCAGTAGAAATGTCAGAGCTTGGTTGTAAGGTCCTATTCCAACCTTACCCCACCACTGAGGTCCATGGAAGGACACACTACATTCCCCTCAGTGGCTTCAGCTGGAGATAAACTGAGCCCAAAATATCTTGCTTTGTTGTCTGGCAAGTTTTTTTTTCCATGCTATCATCCACAATCCAACTATTCTAATATAGTGGAACCTACAATAGAACTCCAATAAGTGTTTTTTGTTCCCCATATACAATTTAAATATTTAGCATATATCATAAACCATAATAAATGAGAATTAAATACTGTTACAAATCAGTCACTGAGGTCTGATATTGTTAAACAATGATCATGCTGCAATCTCAGTTTATAGTTAATCAAAAACTCTTCCACTGATCTATAATTTAATAATAATAAATAATATCAATGCATCCTTGCTAATGCTTGGTGACCTTCAATACTATGAGTTCCGTGTCTTTTAATGATTTAAATTGATTTTTATCACGTTAGTATATGAAGATCTTCCATGTGCCCTTTGACACATAACCTGAAAGCATATGGTACCACAGACACTTACCCTGGCGATCCACGTGCCAAAGATTGCTGACCTGGTGTAGATATACCTTTTGTGACTTGGGCTACTTAGTTAGTCAGGATTGGGCAGACTTTTCAGAAGTTTCCACTAGTTGGGGGTGATTAATTTTTTGAGACCTAGGGTTTTATTTTCAGGGGGGTCTGAGTATGCATAGCTTCCATTGAATTTATCTGAAATTGTATGTGCTCAGCACTTATGAAAAATGAGGTCCTAACTATAGAGTATTTAAATTCAACATTAACTCAATTTGGTGACAGCAAGCTGGAATGGATGCAGCAGTAAATTTGAGGATTTAGTTAGAAGAGAACTGGTAGCCAGGACTACTGAATTCTATTTCTTGCTCTAACACTTAATCTCTCACTTCCTCTGTATACTTACCTAAATTGTATAGTTTCCTTACATGAGTATGTCTTCTACACTGCAGCTCGGGTCATATAATCTAACCCCCTGCCAAGATGCAGGATTTATTGGGTCTAAACCATCCAAGAAAGATCACTATCCAGCCTCCTTTTGAAAACCTCCAGAATTGACAGACATACACTAGCTCTACTCAAGCTGGCATACCAAAAATAGCAATGTAGTCAGGGAGCTTGAGCTAGCTGCCCAAGTCTGCACCCAGAGGGCCAAACAGGTTTGTACTTGGGCGACTAGCCTGAGTTACTGCCCATGCTGCCGTAGGCTACATGGCTATTTTTAGCACTCCTAGCTGCACAGTAGATATACCTTAATGTTTGTAAAGTATTTTGAGATCCCGAATGAAAGGCACTTTATCAATGCAAAGCAGTTTCTATAAATATTATACTGTAAAATTCAAGAATTTCAGAGTTTGGGATTGTTTTAGTTTTCCACAATGTGCATACTGTTTATATGTCATTTAAAAATTAATACAAATTGATGTATTTTTGCACCTAGTATTATACAAAAAGTGCAGCTCATTTGCATTGATGTATTTTTTGCTTAGTTGTGTGACACATGATTGCTCAATGGTGTGTAATCAAGTACTTAACAACACTCCTGTATGTAATACATACATACTAGGAGGCAAAATTAAAGCTTTTGTGGGAACCCTACTTCTCAAATTCCTGAGAATTAAAAGATTAGAATCTCAGTGTCAATGTTGCATTTATACAGTGTTTGCATTAATGCTTACCGTAGTCTTATTTTGTTAGATATTTTTTCTGTTATATACAATTCTGTTGCTGTTTAGTTGGACATCTGAGGACATGCCAGACTGCATAGTATATGTCATCTGTGTTTATATTGAGTTCAACAAAGCCAAGTGTTAGTTTTCTTCTTGTCTGAGAGTAATTACATTAGAGCTCATAACCTTGAACTTAGGGATGGAATTTTCAAAAGAGTCAAAAGGGGCCAGGCATCAAATGAGATTTGGTCACCTAACTCCCTTAGGTTCCTTTGAAAATCCCACTCTAAAAAGAGAAAAACCTACAGAGTAATAAAGATAGAAATATTTGGAGGAAGAAAGAGAACTCCAATCCCAGACTTTTCCAAGGTAGACATATAAGGGGATGGTGCTGGAGTGCTGGCTGTGAGAAACTTCAGTTACACCAGTTCTGGGGCTCTCCTCGTGAGAATAGCTGGGCCACTAGCAGCAGAGCTTCTCCACTACCAGAATTTGCAAGACATCACAATATGGGAAGTTGTGTGTACTGCAGCCTAAGAAACTTCAGGTTCTATTCCACTTTTGTGTTGTAACTGAAGAATATCTCAGCTGACTTCAATGGATTTTGGATCAGACTCCTTATGCTGCTCATTTTCAGATGCTAGTCTGTACACTAACAAAGAGACAAGAGTAAGGCCCACAGACTAGCCCTACTATACATCACTTAGGAATCTAACGCTGTCAAGGTTCCTTCCCCACTCTGAACTTTAGGGTACAAATGTGGGGACCTGCATGGACACTTCTAAGCTTAATTATTAGCTTAGATCTGGTAACGCTGTCACCATCCAGAAATTTCAGTGTCTGGAGCACTTCTTGTCCCCTGCAAAACCTTCCCCTCCCTGGGCAGCCTTGAGAGGCTTCACCAATTCCCTGGTGAACACAGATCCAAACCCCTTGGATCTTAAAACAAGGAGAAATTAACCATCCCTCCTTCTTTCCCCCACCAATCCCTGGTGAGTCCAGATCCAATCCCCTTGGATCTTAAAACAAGGAAAAATCAATCAGGTTCTTAAAAAGAAAGCTTTTAATTAAAGAAGAAAGGTAAAAATCATCTCTTAAAAATCAGAATGGAAAATACTTTACAGGGTAATCAAATTCGTATAGCCCAGAGGAACCCCCTCTAGCCTTAGGTTCAAAGTTACAGCAAAGTTACAGAGGTAAAATCCTCTCAGCAAAAAAGGACATTTACAAGTCAAGAAAACAAAAATAAAACTAATCCGCCTTGCCTGGCTGTTACTTACAATTTTGAAACATGACAGACTGGTTTAGAAAGATTTGGAGAGCCTGGATGGATGTCTGGTCCCTCTTAGTCCCAAGAGCAAACAACACACACACACAAAAAAGGGCACAAACAAAGACTTCCCTCCACCAAGATTTGAAAGTATCTTGTCCCCTTATTGGTCCTCTGGTCAGGTGTCAGCCAGGTTTACAGAGCTTCTTAACCCTTTACAGGTAACAGAGGCATTAACTCTTAACTATCTGTTTATGACAAACATAGAGGGTAATTTTATTTTGGGTGAAGAGAGGGATTCCTGGGAAAGCAACTAAAGATGAAAACAAAACTATATATATATATATATATATATATATATATATATATATATATATATATATATATATATATATATATATATATATAGGTACGTATACAGAAGTACTCATAAGTGTTTGAAGTTTTCAACCATTTTATTTTCATCATTAAGATATGCAACATGTTACATATCAAAATGTACTGATTTATGTCAGAATGTGATGAGGTTCTGTGGCCTCCAATGTGCAGGAGGTCAGACTAGATGATCATGATGATCCCTTCTAGCTTTAAAGTTTATGAGAACTGCAATAACCAAAGGCCACACAATGCACATCTGTTGATTATGAGATACTGAGATACAGTTTAAAAAAAAAAAGTTGTTACAAAAAAGAAAGGAACAGAGAAAAGCTGATCTCAAAACTAGATGGGCCAAAAGAGGATGGGATAATCTTCACTGCACATTAAAATATATATCAACATATTTATAATTGTATAAATAATACAGAATATATCATTCCCGAACTGTTAACCTCCTACCACTCTGATCAAAGCCCAAACTGCTCCCACTTGGATATACAAAGGGGATTTAATACATAAATTTGGCAATGCCACAGTCCTCACTTTTGTCTTTGTCTACAAAAAGGCATAACAATACATTCTGTCAAATTGGAAACGTTTTCTTCATTAGGTACTGCTCTTAGCAAAATCTTGAATCACCTTAACATAGGGGCTGATTCTAGTTGCATTGAAATCAATAGGACTTGTATAAGGCCCATGGGAAAGAAAAAAACCTCCATCAATAATGGGCTGTCTGACCTAAAGGAGTCGGTATCCATGAATGAATGGAGCCTACGGTAGTATATGAAAATAATTAACTAACTTTGAATGCAGAGACATTTTTAATGAAGTAACAAAACTCAGCACAGAAGAATCACCTTCTGAAGACTATTGTCTACTCTTGGATACAGACTTCAGAATAGGGCTTGATCCTGAATTCTTTATGCACCCAGCCCCCATTGGGTTTAAGTCCTTTGCAGTTTGGGGTGTGTTTGGAAGACAGGACTCATTGACTTCAATTGGAGCAGAATAGGGCCCTAAGCCCTTCGCAAGAAAAAAAAATCTATTGTATTTTCACTTAACCATCACTGAAGTCAGTGTATATCAACATACTCTCTGTTCCATAGAAAGACAAAACTGCTCAATTATTTTAATATTTATTGTCTCAAAGTATTTTGAATTAAAATTTTATACAAAGTTCTGTAGTTTGCAAATATATAGGGCAATTAGGTACAGATATTTATTTTAACAAACTTCTGTCACATCCTACTAATTAAAGAGGAAAAATACACTTTGATGTTTAAATATCCTAAATACACTTGTTTCATGTGAATAAATGTTTTCCTCATTCATTTTGTGGTGTCTGTATTCTGTGTTCGCTCTTGCAGACCATTTCTGTAGGTTAACAAAACTTAAAGAAAGCAAAGTCACCTGCAACTAAAACAAAAAAAAATATTGGAGAGGTTATTAGAGAATAATACTCTTTGAGGGGCTAACTTTCATAGGCTCTGTAGCTTCTTCTGACTCAAGAACTGGTGGCATATGCTTCACCACTGCCATTTGTGGTACTACGGCTACTAAGAGCAATGCCACTGGGGAACTGGCCATCAAAACAATATAGTCACCTCTTAAAGATCAGCATGATGTAAGTGTTGCTATAAAGAATCATTGGTTCAAAGCAATGCCCTGCTTTTTCCACAACCACCTGGAAAGGACAAAGTATTTATTTACACTATTCCAACCTCATTGACAGTAACAGGAGATTTAGTCCTTACCATCTGAGATTATGATAAATTAAGAACTACATACAAAGGCACTGAGCATTATTCTATCAGTCAACCATTTAAATCCAGCAAAAAGAAAAAAGAATAATCTATTTGTAAAATTAAATGTGGGTAGATTATGAACTCACTTAATATGGACTTACACCAGTATATCATCAATACAATTAACGGAATTAACAAAGTATTATTGAAATCAGAATCTGTCTTACTGAATCTGCCTGTCCACACTTGACCAACTCTAGTGACAGATAACACAAGAAAAACAATTCTGATACATTTCCAAAATCCAGAGTTTCTTAGTTCTCCCTTTCCTTTTTTTTTTAAATAGCAGACTGGACTTTCTGCACCCCTTCATGTACACTGACTGAAGCCTTGATTCACAAATGAGAAGACCAATTGGTTTGAAATATGTATACTTTTGTATTGGGTTGTTTCTTTTTCCGCACCAGAGCTACATCATCCTCAATGCACATAAACCATCATTGGTTTACTACTTTAAAAAATGATCATAAATTTCTCATTATAAGTGGTGTAATACAATCCTATTATCATTTTATCAGCTAAAAGAGAGAGACAATATTGTTTGTTACAGCCTACAGAGATGTAACAAATCTAGAGAA
This sequence comes from Gopherus flavomarginatus, assembly GCF_025201925.1. Lineage (NCBI taxonomy): Eukaryota > Metazoa > Chordata > Testudines > Testudinidae > Gopherus > Gopherus flavomarginatus. The sequence goes on from NC_066618.1 coordinate 65,958,196, forward strand.
TGCTAGCCTTGTCCAAGATAGATTAAATTTGGAGAACTGGAATACATTTCCCAATAAACAAACACTTTGAGGTCAGGAGATCATACTTGTTCGGCTGTTCTCCATAAGCACTTTTGGAAATAAACTTTCATACCATCACTGATTATATTTCATGCTACTTAATAATACTATGAGCCAAGTGTAATGGTCATCTAAATGGTGGTTTAAGCTACACACTGGGTGTTGTAGGATGGTCAAAAACACATATAAGTAGCAAAATAGCGTAGGACTACAGGCATTCAGTGGGGAAAGTTTCTTCCTAATCTTCATCAGTTTAGGGCAGTGGTTTTCAACCTTTTTTCATTTGCGGACTCCTAAAAAATTTTGAGCAGCAGTGCAGATCCTGAGGGTAACAACAAGCTTTCATGGCCCCCTTAGACATAGGGTTCAATGGACCACATGTCGAAAACCACTGAGTTAGGATTGGGCATTATGCCCTGATCCATAAGAGTTGATATCCCTTCCAAAGCTCTTGGGCTTTTGGTTTGTTTTAGCCTTCACTATTGTAACTTACAACATATGATATGCCACATGTGATTTATCTGTATCTGAATATAAAAGATTGGCCTTTTGGGAGTGCAGCTTCTCATTAATGTCAGATAGAATACAAGAAGACACAAGGCTGGCGAAAGCAGTAAATCTACCATACCATATAAAGTATACAGTAAAAATACTTGTTTTATATCGTTAAAATTTAAATAGCACCTACTCAATGGTCATTTACATGCAGTTCTCTGTGTGCCAGTAGGAGGTGTGCTAAAAGTAGAAAACACCATAAATAAGAAATTAAACACTCCCCCAGACCTGGGTCTCCAGTGAACATATATTAATAATACCCCAGAGAGCAAAGACTCAGTGTGTGCTAGCATTTACTTCATTATTTGGATTTATTAAAAACATTCCTTTTCACTTTAACAATACAGTAATCCAACTGTGAAATAACAGCAATTCAAATGTGGTCATTTACAGAAATGTGGTTTCTTATGCCCATTGTACAGTGCAAAGCTGCCAAGTCTCACACCTTAGGAGTAAGCTCTCTCTTTCTTTCTCATACACACATGCACGCACACACAGACAAAATTAACATGTCTGCTCTCACCTATACCTTTATGGGAAAAGTCACAAATTTAATCAATCTCACTCATACAGATTTAAAAATCCTGGCAGCTTTTGAATAGCTTTTCTTCATCAATTCCAATTAAGTGCTGGAAAAGAAATCCAAAGTACACATACCGAAACCTTCTCCTTAATAAGGAAAGTTAGCAATATGTGATTTCTAATATGTTCTGAAGGAGTGCCTCCCAATCTTTTTTGAAGGTGAAGTCTGTAAGCACTTTAGTTAGACTTTTTAATGGTCAGAAATGAAACATTGTCAGCAATGAAAGAATATTATTTGTAACTATGTGACTGATTCACAATGATGTAACTATTAATTTTCTGTAAAATGATCTTCGATACAAGAGTTAATTAGAAGGTATACTTTATAACATAACTAGAAAGAGTTCCTGCTTTAGTGATTGATATACATCTTTTACATTTCATAGCAGCCCCAGACTTTTTACGGGGGTTGGAGTATGGGTAGGATTACAACTAAGTGGAATCATTGGAACCTACACAAATCAATGCCAAACTTCATCAGTAGCACTAAATCATGCCCTTATACTATTTAGCCACAATATACAGTATTCTTTCTTGGGTACTAATAATTAGGAGTATATAGTTTGTTTGCAATATGTATAAAGCAGAGAGGAGCCTGAATGGAAAAGTTCAGATCTAGATCAAAGCCTGAAGCCTCCGATGGTTTTGGTTCATTCTGTGCTGGAGACAGGGATCAAACAAGAGTTTTAGACTGGACCTGAATCCAGATTCAGATTTACCCAAGGTTACAGTTTTGTTTGGGCCCCATCTCTAATTTCCAGGCATCAAATTATTAAAGGAGCTCTTTTTTTTTTAAAGAAAGAAGCTATTAGGAGGAAGGTGAATCCCTTCCTTTTGTTCCCATTAGTAGTGTTGGTACTGCAGCAGTATCTTCATATTGTTGGGAAAAGGTGACCCTGCAAAGATACTTGTATGAATGAGTGGTTTTAATCCTGCCAGACATTAGGGCCTCCTCATCAGAAATATTTTTTCAAGAGTTAACCTTTTTGGAAAGTTCATATTACTGGTAACTATTGCATTATCCTAAAAGATTTCCAAATTTTACCATCTTTACTTTATCTGCTGGAGGACCTATTATTAGAAGTGGAGATATTTGTATTTGAAACAATGCAGAAGTAAGACATAACAGCAGTGCACTGATAGCCCATGAAGGCAGTAGCCTGGAAGCAATCTTGTGCCTGCTATTTGTTAGGTCCATGAATACGAGGCATAATTCTGAGCTAGTACACTAAAAGGAAGGATCCTAGGTGAATTGGTCTTTATGGGAATGTCTATACCGCAGCTAAATACTCACAGATGGTCACTTATATTCTCTGTTCTTCATCTATCCCCCTCTGAGGACTGTGCTGATTCCCTCTTGGCCAATGAGGCCTAGCTTAAATACTCTATGTAAGTGCTCAATATGATTAAGAAGCATAGGAATATTTCATTGAATTTTGATCTTCAGATCCAAGGTTCGGATTCATGCCCATTTGTATCTTCCTAAATTGCACTATACTACTCTGTGCAATTCATAATTCAAACACAATAAATGGTGGTTTCATCCCATTTCTAAGTATACATTCAGTAACCAAACCTGGGTAATTAAGTTAGGTGCTTAAATCAATCATGTTTGAAAAAATGTCTAACTTCTGTGCATCAGATTTCTAACTTACTTCTCTCACAGACATTTATGAGAAATAATTGATTATTTGTACAGAACTTTAAAGATGAAAATTATTATTTGATTTAGAAAATGAAACTAACAATTAAAATCAGTTACCTCCCTGTGAAAACTGCACGGCATGAAATATTTCTTTGGATGCTACACAAGAACATGATCACACCTCATGTTGCTCTGAGATCATTAAACATTCTTCATTTAATCTTAATCAGATCCAAAATACACCCTTTCCATTTTTACGACTGGAGATGGGCACTCTGTTGAAGTATTTCTATGTGACATACATTTTTGTAAACTCACTTGTCTATGGTATCTTTTTGGTTCCTTGATATCCCTTTGCGTTAAGAACAGAGAATAAGATGCTACAATCTCTGGCAACCTAGTGTTCTCTTAACTCTTACACTTTCCTCTGTGACTATCTCTGGGCTTGTAAAATAAGGCACAGAGATGAACAGGATGTAAAATGAATGAGTGACAAAGAGTTTATGTGAGTCACATTACTATATATTTATTCCTATTTGTCTTTTCACATTCTAATATCCACACAAGTAACAAAAGGGTTCTACCCACTTTGCGGTCAGCTTCAGGAAGAATATACTGACAAGTCAATTTCTCTTGACAAAGATAAAGTTGGCTTATTATTTTAGACATATCTGTAATATTTAAGCACAAGATCCAAAATTAAGAGATGTTCAAAAATTGTCATTTAAGGACTATCTCTGCCCCCACTTACTACAACTGCTGTTACTTAGAAGAAATTTAAATAAAAAACTTTTTTTCTTTAGTCCTTTTACTTTCTCCTTATCATCTGTCCATAAAGATGTTTCATAGCAATAGGTCTTTTCTTGTTTAGTACTTTTAAGAGGAAGATTGAGTGAAATCTCCTTGAAGCTGGTGACCATGACAGCCACCCTTCATTTAGGATAAATGTAGGAAGCAGTTAAACTCCTTTTGAAGTAAGATATCTAAAACAATAGGATCCCCATCCAAAACACAGGCCATGTGCAAGGCCAGCCAGGAACTGAGCTATGGGGGCAGAGGGATTTCTCTGAGTATTGCTTGATTGAGGTGTGCATGTTATCTGGGAGCAGCCAGAGATAGAGCAGAAAGTAAGTAAGTAAAGCAATAGTAATTTGGCCCTGAAAAAATTGGACAGAGGTCTTTTTGGGCATAGTGCTAGCTGGAAAGAGGTGTGGAAGTGGCCAGAAAGCTGTTGTTTGATTCCTGTGTTCAGGATTCCATGTCTTTCCGCGACGTCCATGACTTCTGCAGCTGCTCAGATGGCTCCTGGGACAGCCACACATGTGGCTGCTGGAGCTGCCACAGTGACAGCCACACCAGCAGCTGTTCTGGCAGTCCCCAGCAGCAGCCCTGGGGTGGCTGGAGGAGTCACAGTCCACAGCCCCAGCCAGCAGTCCCTGGCTGGCTGGCCAATGCAGCCATGGGCCGCAGCCACAGGCATCGGTCTCTGGCCGGCCAGAGCAGCCATGGTCCACAGACCCAGGCAGTGGTCCCTGGATGGCTGGAGCAGCCGCAGTTCGCAGGTGCCCCCCACCCCAGCAGCAACCCATGCCCCTCCAGCAGCGCCCCTGATGCCCCCAGCAGAGGCCCCCTGTACCTCCCTGCAGTGGTCTCCCCACACCACACTCCAAGATTTAATCATAGGTATTTTTAGTAAAAGTCATGGACAGGTCAAAGGCTGTGAATTTTTGTTTATTGCACATGAACTGTCCATGACTTTACTAAAAATACCCATGACTAAATCGTAGCCTTAGTTATGATTTAGCACACCCATTACATTCCCAAAAACCAGCAGTATGAGTACAAGAATACAAAATGAAAGCAAAATTGATTATTTTCATCAACTTCCCAGTGCTGGACCTACCAAATTCACAGTTCATTTTGGTCAATTTCATGGTCATACGATTTTAAAAATCTTAAATTTCATTATTTCAGATATTTAAATCTGAAATTTAATGGTGTTGTAACTGCAGGAATCCTGACCCAAAAGCTGGTTGTGGGGGTCAGGGCTGGCTCCAGCCATTTCGCCGCCCCAAGTACGGTGATATGCCGCGGGGGGCGCTTTGCTGCTCGCCGGTCCCGCGGCTCAGGTGGACCTCCCGCAGGCGTGCCTGCGGCTGCTCCACCAGAGCCGCAGGACCAGCGGACCCTCCACAGGCACGCCTGTGGGAGGTCCACCGCAGCTGCCTGCCGCCCTCCCGGCAAGTGGCAGAGCGCCCCCTGCGGCATGCTGCCCCAAGCACAAGTTTGGCGTGCTGGGGTCTGGAGCCGGCCCTAGTGGGGGTGGTCACAAAATGATTATAGGGGGTTTGCGGTACTGCCACCCTTACTTCTGTGCTGCTACTGGCAGCAGCGCTGCCTTCAGAGCTTGGAGAGCAGTGGCTGCTGGATGGGAATCCAGCTCTGAATGCAGTGCCACCATGAGCAGCAGCACTGCAGAAGTAAGGATGGCATGGTATGATATTGCTACCCTTACTACTGCATTGCTGCCTTCAGAGCTGGCCATCATCATCAGCCACCACTGTCTGGCTACTTAGCTCTGAAGCCACTGAAGAAGTGAGGGTGACAATACTATATACACCTTGTCACCCCACCCTCCCATGACTCCTGTTTGGGTTGGAACCCTGGGTTGGATAAATGCTACTCAAAAGACTTTAAACCTATACTATACACGTCAAGGGAGAGACCAGATTTCATAGTCTGTGGCACGTTTTTCACCGCGGTGAATTTGGTAGGGCCCTAACTATATTACTTCAGATCAGTATATATAGTAACTTCAGATCACAAAAAAACAGTGAAACAAGAGGCTGCTACATCTCACATCCTAAAGAGCAGTGTGGGGAAGAAATGGATGATAAAGGTAAAGCAAAAATAACTCTCTCCATTTCTTTAGAAATATTTATTGGTTTTCTGATTAACATACAAGCTAGCTTCATTCTCCACTCTAACAAATTCACTTGTGCTTACATGAGAAAGATTATTGCATGCTCTCTTCCTTTGCCTTGTGAACTGATCTCAAAGTAAAATGTACACATTGTTTTTGAAAAGCTTACTGTATATCCTGTGATATAACTAAATATAAATATCAGTCATTTAAATATTAAATTGTAGTAGAAATAAAACACTAAAGTTATTTTTGTAATTTTTGCTCAAAAAGAGTACAGTGAAATGCTTTGTAATTTGAAATATAAATGAATATAATCAGTTGTAGCTATGTTTCTGTCAGAGCTAATCATTAACAAGTTATGACCTTACCAAAAAGGTAAATCTGGTTCCTCAAGGACTAGTATGACTTCATGCCTCTGTCATGTACTCCCTTCACAATAACTATCACAGGGAGAGAATACAGGAGTACATTCAGGGTAAAGGAAGTTTTGAGGAAAAAGAGGTTTCTTTGTACTAAACAAGCTTCATTAGGCAGATGATGTTTTCTCATCAGTTTTCTTACCCAATCAATCCCTTTTTCGTTCTGGTCTATCACCTAACAAGGGGCTTTATAGCCTAGGACTTTGAATCCAACTCGGACAGGACTGAGTGGATCATTGGGCTAGATCTTCAGCTGGTAGAGCCATTGACTTTAATGGAGACTGCCAACTGATACCATCTGTGTTTAGGGGGGAGAAGCGCGCGGTATGAGGCCAGGTGTCGGGCTGGGGCTCATCCCCTCACAGGGGTGTGCTGGGGAGGCTGTATGGGACTAAGTCCCGAACCGCAGTAGGTGGTCGCTGGCCGAAGGTTGCCAAAGCACCACCCCAAGACTAATCCCGGGAGGGGCACAATTTTATCGGAGTAGGCCCCGCCCCTCTCCTGCAGTTCCGGCGCGGGACCGGAAGTGACGCTGCAGGGGCTGGGCCGGGAGGGCTAGGTGCTGATCTGATGACGGTGGCCGCGGTGCTGTGTTGATGTCCCCAGTTACCTCCGTGTGCGCCCCAGGTAAGGGCCCTTCTCGGCCTGTCCGTGCCCGGGCGGGGCGGCAGAGCGCTCGTGCCCCGGGACTCTGGGCCCGGCGGGCGCTACATGTTCAGTCTCGTAGCCTCGATTCGCTCCGCCCGGTTACCGGCCGCAGCGGCTCCCTGGCTCTCGAGGCCTCTGTCGGCCCAACTGCCTGGCACTGGTCAAACCGGGGGGCGGCGGTGCTGCTACGGCCGCTTTGGGTCGGGCAGGGCTGGACCTCCGTGGGGGGCGGGGCCGGACCTGCGTGTGCGAGCAGCAGAGGGGTGCTGGGGAAAGGTGACCTGTCTGGGGTCAGTCGCTCCTCGCGCCGGCTGCTGCTGAGGAAGCGGGGAGGGGTATCGGGCGCTGACCGCCTGGTACCGGAACTGCTTGGAGCCCAGCTGCAGCAGGAGGGGCCGGAGCTGGCCCTTGTTTTCCGAGAAGCTGTTCCTAGCGTTAAACTACGGTGTGTTGCGGGACGCACTGTCTAGTGTATGGCAGCAGCGACGTGTAAATGCTTCTCCTGGCAGCCAAGCCAGCTGACTCTGAGCTGGGTAAACAAGCGGCCCTTGCTGCTTCACAACTTCTAGAGGGTCATCCGTGTCACTCTAAATAGGTTTCAGCTGCATCCAAACTTCATAAAGATTTTTCCTACCTATAAGTAATAATCCGAGACGTACTCTGCCGATTTACAGAAATGCAAATTTGTAAAATACTAGCCGAGCCTGTTTTGAAAAATGTAAAAACAGATTTCAGTAAAGTTGTTGGTTATGCCAGATGGCTTGGCTGTCTGCAGAAACGAACATCTTTGTGTTTGTATTACTAAAAAGATCTTATGATTTTTTTTTTAAGCAGTGAAAGAATTTTAGAAGTACAATTTGCTTGTCACTTCTTTTTGTTTTGATTACTGTCTTGCATTTCACACCTTGGACAATGAAAATAAAAAATAACCATTTTCCTGCAATTCCTGCTGTGATGTTTTGGTTTCAAGCACCAGTGGGGACTGCTAAAAACAAATCTTTTAATTAGACTTAAAGAAAATTGTGGAAACTGTACTGCACATTTCTATAAAAGCTAACTTTTACAACTTATATTTTGGATAAAATGTGAGGGGAGTTTCTTAAATATCACTTCTGTTTATTTTGGGGGGAAGGGAGAGTGAGAGGAGAGAATGGAACAAGTATAACTAAGGAATAAAGTTGTACTATGTTTGAATTGTTTAGGCAGACTCTTAATGCTAATGGGTGCTACTACCCTAATATACTTCAGCCCTGTCATCTTCTCTTTCCTTGTCTCTCCAAAGCTATGTTAATGTCTTCCTTTACACTTAGTTTGCTTTAATTTATTTTGTGTAAATTGAAGTTTAATTATTCACCTGTACTTTGCAATCATGGAAAATCGCTAATTCTAAATCTTATTTTAACGTTTTGTTGTGTTAGTGAAAGTGCAAAACTGTGTTGATCCTTATTTAAAGTCTAATCTAGCGAAACAATATACCCATGCTTTTAGTGTATGGTTTATGTATTGTACTAAATCAGGTGGTAATAGGCTAAAGATATTTGAGTTTAGGGCTAGAAAACCTTGTTCAACGCTTCCTGGATTTGACTGAGCCGTATCTGTTCATTCCAGTTGCCCATTTTATTTGAAAAATTGGGCTAACTCTTAACTGCTTTATTTTTTTAATTTTTGGAAATATATTAATATTCCGGAAAGTTGGTGGGAACATTCTAAGAGCTGATTCTACTCCCTCTCACTTCAGTGGGAACTGGAATTAGTCAGCCCACTATGGAAATATTTCCAGTGGGTATTGAGTGTGTAGTTCTTGAAACAAAGTGTTTTACTAATGGTTCAGTTGTCGCCTGAATCAAGGCTTGTACTCAGTTGTTGTAATTACTATAATTTTTAATAACAGCAACTGCAAAATGGAGCAAGATAGACTCTAGGACTGGAAGGGACCTCGAGAGGTCATCGAGTCCAGTCCCCTGCCCTCATGGCAGGACCAAATACTGTCTAGACCATCCCATGTAGACATTTATCTAACCTACTCTTAAATATCTCCAGAGATGGAGATTGCCTAGGGAAGTTGTGGAATCTGTTCCAGTGTTTAACTACCCTGACAGTTAGATAAATTGCAACATTCAAATATTCTGCCTCCTCTCTCTATAGATGTATAAAGCTTCAGTCTTGTTAACACTTGTGCATATGCTTAGGTTTACTGCCATGAATAGTGCCATTGAAATCAATAGGACAGCTTCTTAATAAACAGTTTAATGTCTTAGAATGAAACTAGTACTTGTGTTTTAAAAACAAACAATTATTTCAGTTACAGCAAGTGAGGAGTGGACCTTCCTGTTTGCTTGCCATACTAGATGGGGCACCAGGCGTAGTAACCTTCCCTCCAGAAAAACAGCAGCAGCAGCCTGAGAGGGGACATTATGGTAGTCCGCAAGCCTAGGGTGCTCTTTACCAAGGCAACCAGCATCATTAAGAATATTGGTTGTAAGTCATAGCCCTCCTTGTCTCTGGATTTAGAGACACCCACCTGGAGTGCTCCATCTTCTTATTGTCTTTGGACATGCAAAGCAAGCTACCATTTCATCCTTAGAAGTCATCTAGACAAGGCAGAGTAGTTTTTGAAACCTTTTGCTGTAGCTGCTCGCTATGGAGTATATTTTCTGTGAATAGAGAAATTTATTTTGTAGGGCTCACGTTGTTGCACCATTCAAGAGAACTAAACGCGTTTATGATATCTTAAACTATTCTTCTGGTATAATTTTTCTGAAGTAATAAGAATTCTAATATTGTTACAGATCAGTCATGTCATCCTTTCAAGAAGCTCCATCTTCAAGTAATGCTCTGCAGACTTCCAACTTTGCACATGTGATCTTTCAAAATGTGGCAAAAAGTTACCTTCCTAATGTACACCTTGAATGTCATTACACTCTGACCCAGTATATCCAACCACACCAAAAGGATTGGGTTGGTATTTTCAAGGTAAGCAAGTTTGTAATTTTTCAATAACTGAATATTATTGCATTCTAAATTACTGATTCAAAAAATAAACTCTAAAAGCTCTTTGAAATGTTTGTGGGATAAATCCTGGTGGTGATAGCTCTTGATGCTTGCAAATTAGTGTCTTCTCTTGGTTTTCAAATATGCTAATTGAAATGCAGGTATTCTAAGTGAGCTGGTAGCACCATCTATTATGAAGGAAGCACAATGCTTTCTGTGATAAGCAACTGAAACAGAATCTTGTAATTTTGCCAAACTATAACTGTTTGAGATGAAATTTTCCATGCTGTATGTCTTCCCAAAAAATTAAGCTTGACGTGAACTTCAGCCAGGGGTAGGAAGAAAAATGTTGTCTTGCTGTGTTAAATTCTGGCAACCTTTTCTTTGAGAGACTCTAGTGCGCCCATGTTTTGGAGCAAAGAACATGAAACGTGGAAGGGGTGTGGTCTCTGTTTAAGGATGTGTCTTTTGCAGTCTCTGTGAAAATCTGCCCCAAATTGGGCAGATTTATAATAATGTGAAAAATCTGTTTGCACATGCTCAGTAGAGGTTTGCTAGAGCTTTGTAGCTCAATTACCCGATGATTCTGTCCACGCTGAGCAAGCTCCTGCAGAGGACTGAGCAGGAGTGTTCTAGTAATGGAAACTTCAGGTTTCTGTGGGCTGGTCAGGGAACTGACAGCAAGGACTGTCTCCCCTGTGCTCTGATTCCCTCCCTTGGCATGTAATAAGAAGCCATTTGAATGGAATGGTGGTGGAAGGAATTGAAGGCGAAGGGGAGGAAAAGAGAGTGGGAGCTGGGGTAGTGGGGAGACTGGCACTGGCTGGGCAGGAAAATTAGGAGTGGGAGCCTGGTGGGGAGAGCCTGAAACTGGATGAGGAGTGTGGAATGGGGAACTTGTTGGGAGGTGGAGAGACATAGCTTTTAAGGAGATTTGGTGTGGCAGTAGAATGGGGACTGGTTGGTCAAAGAGACTGGGACAGGGAACCTGGAGGTGAGGCACTAAGATTGGATAAAGAACTTGGGGAGGGAGACAGGTACTGGAAGCCAGTGGGATGAGGAACATGTGTGCGGGGACATCTGAAGGGGAAGATTGAATGAAGAGTCAAGAGGGGGGAAGTGGAACTGGCTAAGTATAGACACTGGAGACATGGAACCAGGGGAATGGAGGGAGACTGGGCAAGGGGACTGGGATTGGAACAGTGGGGAGCAGACTGGGACTTGGAGTCCGTAGAGAAGGACTGGATGAGAAGGCTGAGGACTGGACATTTAGACTGAGAAAAGGAGCGGGGGGGGGGGGCAGGGGCGGGGTAAGAGAATGGACTAGAATAGTGACAAGTTGGAGAGGACACAGGAGAATGTGTCAGTCTTGGGGGAAATGGCAGATGTGCGTGTCCACTGGAGAATGCTCCCCTCCAAAGCCTAGAGTGGAACCCAAAATTCTTGCCTCCCTATTCCTCTATCAGCAGATATTTGTGAAATGTGTGGAAAAATGTCTCATCCCTCTCAAATGCTGGTCCAAATAGAGGATTACAACCAACGATTGCTATCAATTACTCTGCTAGCCCAAGTGGCAGGATCTGTGCAGTGGATCTAAAGGTTCCAATCCTGATGATGACCTATGTGGATGTCAATATCATGCCCCATGATGCAATTTCTGTGTGTTTTGTTGTTGTTTTTTCCATATGATGCCACATGGTGGAATTGTTTGGTTTTTTGGTCTGTTTTAAAAATAAAAAAATTACGAAGTGACAAACACAACCTACGTCAAAAGGACATTGAGCTTGGAAGAAGCAAGAGAAGTTAGGAATAACGTAACTCTTACATCTGTGCAACCTTAATTCAGTCCCTTTGAGCGAATGCATTATAAGAGTCTTCCAGTACATGATCATATACTATATTTTCCACAGGATTATTAACTAATTCATGTGCTTTTCTGTGACACGCATCATAGTATCTGCTTCACAAACAGGTCTACTGAGAGAAATTTGGGGTTCTGGTACATCATATTGGCTGGGTCCCCATCCTCTCCCGTTTCATTTTATTTACACAGATGTTAGACATTTTGGGAGGGCTAAGGTACTGCTTTTCCCACCCCACCCACGCCAAGCCCTGTTCACAAACATAATTAATCTTCATAACACCCCTGTGAGGTGATACATGTGGGCAGCTGAGGCACAAAGTGGTTAAGTTCAAAAGTATTTGTTGTCAGGGCGGTGTTGTCAGAGGTGCTACCGGTATGGTGCTCTGCTCTGCTCTCTCCTTGTTGGTATCACTCGGCTGCGTGCGTGTGTTCCCTCTGTGTGCTGCCCCAGCTCTGTGCAGATAGCTGACACAGCAGACCCGAAGAGAACCCCCAGTGACCACAGAGTCTAGTAAAGTATGAAGGCACGTCGGCCAGGTTTATTGCCGTATTGGATACAATAATAGTTCCCTGTAGGTTTCTTAGCCTAAGTCAGGGCATACTACGAATATGTACCCACGGTCAATGGACTCGGCTCAGTCAGTGGCGGGACTTTCCACTGCCCCCTCGGCCGGACAAAGACATCACCCCAAGGATGCATTCTTATACACAGGTACAAACAAGTTACACATCACTCCTGACGTATTGAGGTACAACCCTTCTACGTAGCAAGGTACAACCCCTCTACGTAGTAAGGTGCCGCCTCTCACCTTGTACGTGTTGGTTTGAACAAAACAACTCTATCCATCATATTACCCTTTTGCCCCTGTCTTTGGGATGGGTCAGTCTGTTCCTTGTTATCTATGTGGAATGTGCAAGTATGTGAATGTTCTGATCTCTAGTGTTCAGTACCTCTTAGGTACTTATCTTCTTGCAGCATCAGCCCTTTCCTTGCCAGCTTCTGTGAGCAGGGCCTGCCTCTGGCTCACAGCTTCATTTTGCTTCATGTTAGCAAAGTCTTGGCCATTATTTTAGTTCTGGCCTCAGGCCTCATACTGGGCCTTTATCAGGGCCTTCACTTACTACAGTATTCACTAATTCTTAGTGCCTAGTCTGAGACATGTTTAGCATAATGTAGCACTGTTTATCTTCAGAGCATAACTCCCATTGACTTGGGTTGCAGATGCAAGTGCTCAGCACTTCTGAAAATCAGATTCCTGGGTCTCAAGTCAGAAACCCAGAAAATGAGGAACGCGCAATTAGTACCACCACCTCTGGAAAGATTGGTTTATGTGACTTGCCCAGGATCATATAGGAATTCTGTGTCAGAGGCAGGGATAGAATCCAGTTTTCCCAAGCAGCATTCAGCATTACCTTAACCAAGAAATAGTCCTTTCTCTGCCTCAGTCCCCTACCGCATTTGCCTTTCTAAGTTCTGCAACAAACGAGGCAGGAATCCTACAGACAATAGTTTTGCAACCCTGACTCATCCTCAGAGCTAGGTCCATTCTGTATGCTTTTTCCATAGATTGTTATCTGTGGACATTGTACAGTCCACTGTCTGCAGCGCTGAAATGAAATTGCTACAAGAATTATGCAGGAGGAGTACATGGTTTTATAGGGGAGACATTTTTCTTAAGCACACATTTTGTAAATCTGTAACGTTTGGGGCCAGGAGGGAATCAAAGTATGATTTCAGTCAGCTGAGTGCAACTAAATAAACGAGGTACATGAGGTAAAATGCACATCCATTTGAAGAACGGAGGTTCAAGCATTCCACTAGAATTTCAAAAGAATGTTGTTTTAGTGAAGAGGATAATAGGATTAAAATACTTTACTAAAAGCCTGCAGTAATAGGCAGTGACTTTGTATGACAGAGTTTCATTTTGTTTTATAAATTAATTACTATGAACTCAAATTTAAAGTTGTGGGACATTTTTGAGGCTGTAATTGATTATGGGAATATACTACTACTGTAAAACTTCTGAATTTAAAGAAAATCTTTAAATTTTGGAGTTGGCATAATTTTTTAGATGAACTGGGAAGAAACGAGGTAACCCACATATAGTCCTGTCATTCTTTTGAAGTAGTTGGAATTTAAATTTTAAAAAAGGATGTTACATGCATCTGATAAAAATCAGGGCGGCAGTTACTATACATTCTAGTATCCCTGTTTAAAAGAGAAAAAAATTCCAAATCTAGCCCCCTAACATTGGTTTGTTCTCCTTTTTAAACATTCTTTGCAGTAAAATGAGAAGCTTTTCCTGCTGAAACCACCATTATTGATACAAGATCAGACTCTATACTGGGGACAAAGATTATAAACAACTGTTAGAGATTGATTATGCCTTGGAGTTGCTGGGAAAATTGATTATTATTTGGGGTTTAGAAAGGTGAGTAATAGTGTGAAGGATATGAAGCATGCCTAGTGAAGTGGTCTTCAAGGGATTCTGATCTCACTAAATAACAAGAATGATTAAAGTCCTATGTAGTGGTCTTGATATTGTGTCTAAAGAGAATCAGACTTCTGTCAGTGACCTCAAAATGTAAGTTTGTTGGTGGTAAACGTAGAGGGATGGGAAGACCTTTGCGTTTTGTGGAGGAGAATGAATTGCTTAAAGTCCAAAACTGTTCAAAGTTTAAATGAATTCTGTCTTTGAGTGTTATGGGAAGTTATTGCTGTTGCACCAATGACAGTTGTGTGTCTGTATTAAAAACTGTCATGTCAAGAGGTCTAGTGGAATTTTCATTTAGTTCAACATTGGAAATTACAGGGGAATGGATGAGGGACCTGACTAAGATCTAAGGGCTGTGTACACTATGGGAGTCACAGTGGCACAACTGCAGCTGTGCCACAGCAGTGTAGATGCTTCCTGTATCAATGCAGCTAATCCACCTCCCTGAGTTGGCAGTAGCCCTGCCTGACCATGGGTTAGGTCAGCTTAACTACAGTGCTCAGGGATATGAATGTTTCGCATCCATGAGTGACGTAGCTAGGTCAATGTTCATTTTAAGTGTAGACAAGGCTTATGTTTGTTTCCACATACTGAGATGAGTTGTGGTATCTTGCCATATTTTTTCCCCCATCTAAATGTGTCAACTCCTTTTGGGGACAGTGGAGGTGAGGGGCACAGTTTTACAATCTCTTTTGTCCTTTGATGCTTCTGGTCACGTATATAAAGTTTGCTCAGCGTAATGAAGCTTGTCCTAATTCCTTTAAGGCCTTCGTTTTAGTCCTTGCCCCTATACTTTTTGTCCCTTTTTAGAATTCCATCCTTAAATGCAGTTTTAAACTGATTCCTTTCACAAACAGTCAGTTTCTCCATTTTGTGTGTTGTTGTATAAGGCATTTGTTTTCTCAAGCTCCTAGCCTGGGTTCTCAGACATCCTCCTGGAGAGAACCACAACTTAAGTGTTTTATCTCTCCTTGCCTTTGGGGTTGTAGCAACTATAGCAATTGCTTACATGAATAAGTAATGTTTAGGAAAGGACTAAATATATTTAACTGTCCTTAATGCAATAAACGTATTGTCTTTTTAAAATTAATCACTGTTTTCTCTTCATTTTGTTCTTTTCTGTTCCTCTTTTGTGCATGCTGCTTGTTTCCATCTTTCTCTAGGTATTCCTTTTTCACTAAAGGGTTGCTGATGGTGCCTGGCTTCTGTTGACTTACATTATGGAGCAGTGGCCTGAAAGGGAGGCAGCTAAATTGGCTGCAGTTGCAGCTGCTTTTATGGGCATTCTGGCAAGGATATTTGAAGTAGATGGAAAAAGAGGAAGGGCCAGCACCATGTTACCTATCAGTTCTTGGTTAATCACCAGCAGGTGCTTTCTGAGCCACCAGTGGTTAATAGATAACAGTTGGGGAACTGGTGTCCTAATTAATTTATACATGAATTACCTTGCCTCCTGAATTCAGACTCCTAACTTTGCTTGGACAGGTTATTACATGTTGATCTAGGCTGTTCTTTAACACTGATTTTTTTTTTTGACTGGCTTTCTCCCTTTTCTTCAAAAGTAAATTTATTTTTCTGTTTAAATATTGATGCTTGGTCTGAGTTTTAAGCATAGAACAGAAAGAGAAAATTGAATGACAAACCATGGTAAGCCTTTGAATTTATCCAGGGCAGACACACTTGCCTTAGATGTTAGTGCTGAAAAGGTCAAATTTTAAATTGGCATGAGTGTCAATGCAATACATGAATTTATCTGTAACTTAATGCTTCAGAGAGAATTAGAAACGAGATCATTTGTTACATCTGAGCTTCTGAAGACTCAAAACCAAGCTATAACAGGAGTATTTAGTGGTTTTTTTTCTTTTACGTTTATGATCTGTACTTCTACCAAATAACACAATTTTGTGTTTCAGTGCACACGCAGAAGTGTTGCCTCTGATTTCTCCATAATGTCCTAGTGGTGTATTTAGAAGATGATCACATTAGGTTGTCTTAAGTACCTAACTTTACTCACTCACTCACATCTGAGCATCTCACAATCTTTAACTTATCTTCACAACACCTCTGTGAGATAGGATAATGCTTTTATTCCCATTTTACAAATAAAACTAAGCCATGGAGACTCCAGGCATCTTGCTCAGAGGAACAGGGAACTGAACCAAGGTCTCCTAAGTCCTAGGTTAGTGTGCTAACCAGTGGACCATCCTTCCTCTCTTCCTTATTGCTTTTCTTTATAAATAGTTATAAATAGAGACAAAGGTAGGAAAACCTTAAAAAGTAAATTTATTCATACATCTAGCATATAATGCTGTGGACTAAGTAAGAACAAAATCCAATGTGGGGACTATTTAATTAAAAAAAAAAAAGGTTGAACCACCTACATATTATAATGGACAAGTCACAAGGAGTAAACAAAAATTCATGTCCGTTACCTGTCCATGACTCTTACTACAAATTCCTATGACTTAAACTTGTAGGGGGGGCTCAGGAGGGCAGCTCGGAGGGCACCACTGGTGCTAGGGAGGGGAGGGCAGCCCAGGGTGTGGAGGAGGAATCTACATCCACGTGTTGCGACAGGGATGCCTTGAAATATTTCTGCAGGATTGACATTGCCAGGATCAGATATTCACATATACTTGAATTCTCACTGATCAGGTATGCAAAAACACAGTGAAGTTAGACAACTGGTACTCTTGGGGGTATTCTGCACCAAAAAATTAAATTCTGTGCACCATATATTAAAATTCTGCATGTTTTATTTGTAAAAATAATGCAATAGAATTACTCTGGTTTCAATTATTTCAGTAACTTATTTAAACTACAATACAATGAATGGAGAATGTGAGTGGGGAGCATTGGAAGAAATCCCCAAACCCCCTTGCCTAATAGTAATGTAACTAGGTTTGACCCTTTATTTCTAGTTATTAGTCAAAAAAAAAATATGCAGCCATATGCTCAGTGTTACATTGTAGGCAACTGAAGAGCAAGTGAGGGCTGGGGAATCAAACTCAATATTTATATTGGCTACTGACCAGCTCCAGAAAGGTCAGTAGCAAACAGTTCATGGAGCACATTTTGATAGGAAATTTTTTCAGTCCAAAAATTCAGACCAGTTGTAATCACTAAATCATCATAAGCATTTATAAGGTCATACTGTCCTGTACACTACTCTGGCAATGTAAAGGTGCCTTGAAACTCTTACGCCTGTTCTATACTCCTGAGGGAATTCACAAATACAATGGGAACAATTCACTAAGCAGGCAGGCTTCTATATTCTGCTCTGACTGAGGGGACAGATCCTGCCCCATGCCTGCCTGCCTCAGAAACATCCCAAAGCCCTGCCCCTTCACGCCCAGCTTGCTGCAATAGTGAGGGAGAGAGTCTGTCTGTCTGTCTCTCTCTCTCTCTCTCTCTCACTCTCGTACATGTTTGCTGGCCCCCAGCGGTGATTTATGTCTCTACTGGCTGCTCTGGATGCCCAAGCCAACCTGCCTGTGCTACTGGGGAGGGCCGGGTGACTGCTTTTGCACCTTCCCTTTGCTTCCTCATCAGATGTAATTTTTTTGCGGGGAAGCAAGGAAATCTGCAGGGGACATGAATGCTGCACATGTGCAGTAACACAAAATTCTCCTAGGAATAAACTGAAAAGTAAGGCAAGATTGAATATTATATAATAAAGGTTTGCAGAAGACTTTGAATCAGCTACAAGCCTATTGCATCTACAGTGGAACTATGTTCTTAAAATATTTTGCTGGCTTTTCCAGATTTGAGTGAAGAGGCCCACACCAAGGCTTCAGAATAATAAGAACATTGACGTGATTTTGTATGTCACTATACAAAGAAGCTTGGCCTCTTGAAGTGCAAATAAAGGCTTTAGTGGGTGACCATCCTTTGTTGCCCAGCTTCAGTTCTTGTTTCAGACTTCGAGGACTTTATACCAACCTTGACTGCTCATGCCATCTATAGGTCAAATCCTAGCATCTGAGCAACATTTTGATTTCTTGAATAGCATGATGAATATTGATTTTCATGCTGCTGCATCACCTACGTATAGACTGAACCATGGATCTCAGCCTTGGGGTCATGACTTCAAGGTTCGTCATGAGAGGAATGCAATGGGGTAGTTAGCAAAATCTCTCAGTTTTAAAAATGAGGGGGAAACTGCCTTATCCCACTAGAGAAGCATTGTAATGTCTCGGCTAAACTGATGCTGTTTCTCTCCACTTGCGTCTCCTCTGAAGAAACATCTGATTTGGTAGCCTGAGGAACAGCGGAGGAAATTGGCTTCAGACTCTTCTGCTACAGGATCTGAAATTTTTCCTTTTTTTGGTAGAGAAAATGGATAATGTAATACCCTTTAATGTGGAAATGACTAAGGACATCTGGACTTAACTAATAGTGTCCTTGAGTTGAATTACATACAATATTTTTCTTCGTCATATAGATGTATTAGTTTTCTTAAACTGGTTACATTTGATAAGAGAAGAGTGGAATAGCAAATTGGGTCAATCACTGACAGAAGCAATAGTGGAAGGAAAAGAATGTATTATGCTACTTTGCATATCTATGAAAATTAATAGAAGTTTTCTCTTTCAAGTAAGAAGAATTCATGTACTATTTTTTTGGGGGGGACGGGACTACTTTTTCATACTTATGTTTTAAACTGATTATTATGCAACTTAACTGGTAAACCAGAAAGACAAATCTGATACATCATGATGTTTCTTTAGCTGATGCACATCTACCAATTTTTTAGCAGTAAGGTTGTACCTTTATTTTGGCTTATACCTAAAAAGGTGGGGAACAATGTTTCCTCTCTCTTCCATTCATGTGCAGAATAAATTTTATGTGCATCGATGTATATGCAGATGTGTGCTGCCAGTAGCAACAAAAAAACCTAGATATATTTTTAATAAGTTACCATAGGGATAATTATTACTTCAGCCAGGACAAGTTAGGCATTTTAGAACTCACTACTCAAATAATTAAATTTAAGTGTAAGAAATAAAAATGATCAAATGCAAAGACCAGTCAGAACACTAAAATAACACTGAAATTTACAGAGAATATATGTGCATTGCAGGAAGTACTAAGAAATAGTAATAATACAAATGTGTGTGAGTGAGTGACCGACCTAGAGACACTGTGCTGGTGGCTGGGGAAGTTTGAGAGACGCCGTGCACTCTCTCTTTAAAGCACTCACTGAAAGCTCTCCTGCTCTGTCCTGAGCCTTGTCTCTTCTCCCTCGTTCTGTGGAGAAGAGGTACATAGAGAGAGAGAGACACTGTGTGAGCTGAAGTCTCAGAAACCGTGCAGTGCCTCTAAGAAAGGCACTCTCACTATTCAGACCTCAGACTGCAGCAGCTCCGAGTCCTGAGCCAGACTGTTCCCTCTCCCCTGCTGTGTAGAGATGGGGTACGGGGTAGAGGAAGGGGGACACCCTGACACCAGCACCTCCCTTCCCCCCTGCTCTGTACAGTCACCAGGAGGGTCCCAGAGGCAGCTGTAGGATGGAGCAACATGGCTGCAAAGCGGTAGGGGTGGGGAGAGGGGCACCTGAACACATGCTGCCAGATGTGTGCGCTCTGCTAATCAACTGGGCGGCACTTGAATCTCTCCTGGGCGGATGCCCAACCACACAGCTCAGAGGGAACACAGGTGGAGAAGTCTGGAAATGCCAAAGTATGTGTTGCTTATCTGTGGGTATGGTATTTTTACAGCATGTCCTCTATGGGTTATACAGCTGAATATATATAGCCAAAAAGTTATGTATAAATTGAGGAAAAGCCAACACGCCAATCTATTAGAATTCTTTGAGAGTATCATCAAGCATGTGGAAAAGGGTGAGAGTAGATATAGGGTACTTGGAGTTTCAGAAAGCCTTTCCCTTACCAAGGGCTCTTAAGCAACCTAAGCAGTCAGGTAAGAGTGAAGGTCTTCTCATAGATTTAACCAGTTACTAAAGATAGGAATCAAGGGGTGGGAATAAATGGTCAGTTTTCACATGAGGCTCCGTACGGCTCTGTAGTAGGACCTTTTCAGCATATTCATAAATGCTCGGGAAAAGGGGACTGATGGGGCAAAGTTTGCAGATGATACAAAGTCACTCAAGATAATTAAGTCCAAAGCTGACTGAAGAGTTACAAATGGACATCAGAAAACTAGTGTCTGGGCTACCACGTGGCAGATGAAACTCGATAAGTGCAAAGTAATGCACATTTGAAAATATACTCCCAACTATATGTACAAAAGGACATTCATGAAAAAGAGATTGGCATTCTTGTGGATAGTGGTGGGAAAACATCTTCTCTGGGGGTTGGCAACCTTTGGCACGTGGCTCGCCAGGGTAAGCACCCTGGCGGGCCAGGCTGGTTTGTTTACCTGCCGCATCTGCAGGTTCGGCCGATCACTGCTCCCACTGGCCGTGGTTTGCTGCTCCAGGCCATTGGGGGTGGCGGGAAGCGGGGGCCAGTACATCCTTCAGCCCGTGCTGCTTCCTGCTGCCCCCATTGGCCTGGAGCAGCGAACCATGGCCAGTGGGAGCCATGATTGGCTGAATCTGCGGACGCGGCAGATAAACAAACTGGCCCAGCCCACGTGCTAAAGGTTGCTGACGCCGATCTACTCAGTATGCAGCAGCAGTCAAAAGAGCTAACAGTGTTAGGAACCACTAGGAAAGGGATAGATAATAAAACAGAAGATATAACACCACCATGTAAAATTGTGGGGTGTGTGTATGTAATATAATATATATAAAAGTGCAGCAAAGGGCAACAAAAATCATTAGGGCTGTGGAACAGCTTTTGAAATAAGAAGAAATGAAAAAGACTGGGACTATTGAGCTGAGAAGAGAGACAACTAACCAGGAATATGAGAGAGGTCCATAAAATCATGAGTGGTATGGAGAAAGTGAATAGGGAAGTGTTCTTTACCCCTTCACATAACACACACTAGGGGTCACACAATTAACAGGCAGTTAAGTTTAAAAACAAACATAAGGAAGTATTTCACACAATGCAGAGTCAACTTGTGGAACTCTTTGCCAAGGGATTTTGTGGGAAAAAAGTATAACTCAGTTCAAAAAAGAATTAGGGTATGGCTACACCTGCAGCTGTACAGTGCTGCCGCGGGAGTGCTTTGAAGTGCAAGTGTGGTTGCAGCGCCAGTGCTAGGAGAGAGCTCTCCCAGTGCTGCAGGTACTCCACCTCCCCGTGGGGATTAGCGTGCAGCGCTGGGAGCTGCTAATGTGAAGAGAGAATTTAGCCATATCTATTGCCTATACTGTTTTCTTTGAGCTCTGTGGAGGGCAACACATCTTGATTTTATAGATGGGGCACAGAGAAGTTAAATTACTGACTTAGAAACTAATGTGGCCTGCTGGATTATGGATGGAATTGGGAGTTGAGTCCTGGTTTTGTCACTGATTTGTTCAGTGGCCTTGGGCAAGTTTAATCTCTTGGAGCCTTAGTTTTCTGTCTGTAAAATGAGGATACTGATACCCAGCCTATCTGCGTGTTTTGACACATAATTAAGGTTTGTAATACATTTTGAGATCTTTGGATGAAAAGGTGCTATATAACTTACTGAAGTAATAATAATATTAGGACCACACAGTGCAGCAGATCCAAGACTGAGTCAACATTTCCTGGCTCTTCCTCTTATTTAAATTGATAAATCACATCTCTCGTGTACATAACTTTAATAAATTCAGAGTTACTGTATACCTTGTAATCTTTTCATGGTTGGATGTGGCAGTTGGAATGTCCATATTGGATCATGACTAAGACCAAGATTTTGTCTCTGGTATTATTAAAAGTCACGGACAGGACGTGGCAATAAACAATGAAATCATGGAAATGGTGCACACAATAATGCAGCTTTCACTACGTCAGTACAGGAGCTTTTGAATTGCTATCAAACCTTATATAATTTTGACTACTGACATGATTATTTGTTAGAGTGTAAAATGGTCATTTACTAACCGCTTTCCATGATTCTGAAACAGCATGTTGTATATCGCAAGGTTGTCATCTTTGAACATCTGTCATCTCGCAAGATGTCTTTGTAAGACTAAAATGACCTCTCTGCCTGCACTGTTAACCGGCAATGAGAAACGCCTCAGAGCTATTACTGATGTGGAAAGCGATCTTTCCAAGTGCCACAATGTCAAGGCACTTCATTTCAGAAACTGCAGTGCTGTAGCTAAAAAGCATGGCTTTTGCCAAGTCATTGCCTTCAAACAAGGGAATAGACCGAAATACATTTAGTGATGCAAGGTCAAGAAGTTTGGCCTGATTGGGATCAAACACTTGGCAGGGTTTTAAAAAACAAACACACACAGTGGATTGACAAAACCATTAAGAACCAGTCATGGGCCTCAGTTTTAACACTGTTTTCGCAAAGGGCTTTCTTAGCTAACAGCCTGTCAGTTGTGCCACTGAAGGACTTTTCATAACTGGCAAGATCAGTCAAATCATTTGCCACCGTATGCAGTCTGATTTCTGGTTTTTCATTAGCAGTGAGAGTTGCCATTATTCTTGGTGCAAACGCTTCAATTGCTGCAATATATCTACTTTTATTTCGGTTGATTTTGTTAAAGTGACCACATCTTAAACAGCTTCACACTCACTCCTCAAAAAAGCCCACATAATCCTGCAGTTGCCTGGTATGAAAATGGACAGCTTTAAATCAGCTGTTCCACCATGTAATTACTGGAGAATTGCAGGCACTTTCCCTTTTTCCTGCAATGATTGATTGAACCATGCTTTGCAGGCAAGGCAGGCAGTGAATGCACGTTTTACAGCAATGACAGGTTCATTTAGTTTTCCAAATGTTTTTCTCCAGATATCGCCACCTAAGTTGAGATAATGTGCAGTGCATGTTATGTGCACTGCATTCAAAAAAATGCATTGAGGCTTCATTTTCAGGTTTTGTTTGTCTATTGGTAACACTATGTTACTTGACTGCACTCTCAGCAAGTTTGCAGATGACACTAAACTTGGAGGAGTGGTAGATACGCTGGAGGGTAGGGATAGGATACAGAGGGACCTAGACAAATTAGAGGATTGGGCCAAAAGAAATCTGATGAGGTTCAGCAAGGACAAGTGCAGAGTTCTGCACTTAGGACGGAAGAATCCCATTCACTGTTACAGACTAGGGACCAAATGGCTAGGCAGCAGTTCTTCAGAAAAGGACCTAGGAGCTACAGTGGATGAGAAGCTGGATATGAGTCAACAGTGTGCCCTTGTTGCCAAGAAAGCTAACGGCATTTTGGGCTGTATAAGTAGGGGCATTGCCAGCAGAACGAGGGACATGATCATTCCCCTCTATTCGACACTGGTGAGGCCTCATCTGGAGTACTGTGTCCAGTTTGGGGCCCCACACTACAAGAAGGATGTGGAAAAATTGGAGAGAGTCCAGTGGAGGGCAACAAAAATGCTTAAGGGGCTGGAGCACATGACTTATGAGGAGAGGCTGAGGGAACTGGGATTGTTTAGTCTGCAGAAGAGAAGAATGAAGGGGGGATTTGATAGCTGCTTTCAACTACCTGAAAGGGGGTTCCAAACAGGGTGACCAGATGAGGGAGAAAATATGGGGACACATGGGTGGGAGGGGTCGTCCGCCGGTGGAGCCAAAAAAAAAAAAGCCGCTTGCTGCCAGCCGAGTGAAATATCAGGACAAATTGCGTCCCGACCAAAGATCGGTCGGGACGGAGGACAAACACCGATTTTATCGGCTACCCCTCTGATAATTGGGACTACTGGTGTCTGTAAAAGTTTCAGGATCAACCGATTAATTGTGAAAGTGGTTTTTTTTTTGGTTTGTGCCCCCCCGCCCCCAGTGAA
Organism: Gopherus flavomarginatus; assembly: GCF_025201925.1. Taxonomy (NCBI): domain Eukaryota; kingdom Metazoa; phylum Chordata; order Testudines; family Testudinidae; genus Gopherus; species Gopherus flavomarginatus. The sequence continues at coordinate 65,982,226 of NC_066618.1, forward strand.
TAAGGGAAAAAGGATTGTAAGGAATTGCTGTTTGTTTGCATTTCTTTTAATTGGAACTGGGACTTACTGTGTAATGGTCTCAGAGGAAAAAGTGATATCTGTATACTTTGTACTTTCACTAAACTGAGTTCCAGTTCAGTTCTTACACAAGAGCTATATTTATGGTCTTATTGGCTCTGTGTACCATCTGTTTCATGTGCTACTGCTTTGAAAATAAAAGTCTAAAGGTGGTGGTCTGAATTTTAATATTTTTTTTTAGGGTAATCATTGTATATTACATGTCAAAATGCTGAAAGAGCCATTTACTGCTTATGGCAAACTTTGAAAAGCATTATTTTAAAAATTCTGCCTCAGTCTTGCTTCATATTATCTCTCTTTTTTAAACAATACTCGAATGAAAACTGGTTATTCCTGCTTTTGACTTCACAAATGTCAAGAACTTATTAAGTGTTTATAGGATCACATCTTAATCAATTATCGTTCTATAACAAATGAAGGAAAAAAGACTGATGCAGTTGAATTGTTTCTAAATATGATTTGTCATGGATAGAGTGAAAAGTCAATTGAGAGAAATAATTAAGGTGTAACTATGGAACAAAATATTTGAATCTGTTACTTCCCTCCAAAGCCGTGATTTCAGGATTTTGTGTTGCCTGGATAGCACTACAACACACACTAATGCAATGAGGGGAGACTAGTTTATCACTTTGTTCTAGTGTTAGTCATGTCAGCTGTTATGGCATACACAAACCAAACTTGTCTTGGCAGTCTTAAAAACATCTTTCAGATTTGGGAATGGTGCTTGTTGGACACTGTTACTAAGGGTATGTCTACACTACCCCACGGATTGGTGGGCAGTGATCGATCCAGTGGGGATCGATTTATCGCAACTACTCTAGATGTGATAAATAGACCCCCAAGCGCTCTCCCATCGACTCCTGTACTCCTCTGCTGCGAGAGGCACAGGCAGAGTTGACGGGGGAGCGGCAGTCGACTCATTGCAGTGAAGACACTGCGGTGAGTAGGTCTAAGTATGTCAACTTCACGTACGTTATTCACGTAGTTGAAATTGCATAACTTTGATTTTTCACCCCTCTTCCCTGCCCCCCTCTCCAGTGTAGACCAGGCCTAAGTAGTTTCACTGTCCACTGTTTTCCCCACGTATATAGAGTAGGGACTCAGGCACAGTAGCAATGCATAGAATGAAGTATCACCTGCAGAATGCTTTTGCTTTGCAGACTGCAGGGGTGGGGGATATAATACTTTCTATCCTATACCTGCAGAATTCAAGCCACCCAGCCTTATTTGTACTGTTTGCCACAAAGAGAGCCTTGGTTTATTTTCTTAATCCTTTAATTGTAATTGAACTTAAAGTGTTTTTGAATATTCTGATTGACAAGTCAGACATATTTTGACTTTTCGGATCATCTGTCTGTGTACTGTGACCTCTGTTTTGGGATTCTGGATTTACCACAGGAAGTGTCAATGTAAAATAACAAAGGATATGGAATAAATAAGTCAGAGTGTTTAACAGTCTCCCTCAACCTTAAATCCACATAATATAGATTAATACAAATACAAATGAACCCAAACCTGTGCTATCTTTGTTGGTTAACAATAGGCGCCTGTGGATCTTAGGCAGAATCAGCTAGCTTCTTGTGACTCTTTTTTTAAAATGACTTGCAAGTCCTTTGTCTCAAATAGAACCTTTTAACCTGCCCATTGAAAAGTATGTTTCACCAGGTTTCAGATAAAGTCCTCACCACAGATCGGTTCCCATTTGTGAATTGGACTGCTCCCTCCCACCCATCTATACACCAGCAAGGAGAATCGGCTACTCAAGGGTTCTAAAATTTAATTGCACTATGACCTCCTCCTGACAACAAAAATTACTACGTGACCCCAGCAGCAGTGGGGGGTCGGGGGGTTGGCTGGTTAAGCCCAAGCCTACCTGAGCCCTGCTGCCTCGGGCAGGGGAGGAGGCCAAAGCCTGAGCCTAAGGGCTTCAGCCCCAGTTGGGGGCCTGTAACCTGAGTCCTGTCACCCAGGGCTGAAGCTGTTGACCCCAGGCTTTGGCCTCAGCAAGTCCAGCGTCAGTCCTGATGACCACATTAAAATGGAATTGCAACCCACTTTGTGGTCCTGACCCATAGTTTGAGAACCGCTGAGCTACATGAACCACAATGAGGGTAATTCCAGGCGAATTGACTGGTGGACAAATAGACTAGTTTCTCTGTTTATTTCCCCTTCCCCCCCACCACAATGAGGAGTAGTATTCCTGCCCTACCACTGTGAGTGAGAAATAAAGGAGCTCCAGTCCACTTCGCTTCCAGAGTTTCAATTTTAAGGGACCCTAAGGGCCTTAAACCTACAGTGGGCTTGTTATCCCCATGTTTCTCTGAGAATACTTATTTCCTCCTCTTCCTCAGTGACAATTTCCTCTGTTGGATTTGCAACTGATTTTAGATGACAGTTTAAGGTTTTTCCTAAACTATTCTCCTCAAATTTATCTTTCCTATTTTAGCTCTTTATTTTCTGAAGGCTATTGGCTTTCCTTCAGAGATGATGCAAATCTCATTGTGAAGAAATCATATCCAGGTCACTGCTGGGGTACAGTGTGATTTTTATATACAGTGTGATTTTCATAATTCCTGTCATCTGTTGCCCTAGAGAAGATTGATGATAAGAGTATTTTGTGGTTGGGAGATGCACTGTGCACCTCCAAGCCAGATTTTAAAAAGGACTTTGTAAAAATGATTTAAAATGATAAAATAAGTTATCAAAAGTCTTTTCATCAAACATTACATAAAATATTTACTAGATACTGTACCCCCTCCTTGACTTGCTCTTCTATTTGTAGTACTACTTCTGAGAATTTGGGGTCGGATCCTGCCATTCCTACTCTGAAAACTCCCACTGTTAATAGAATTGTTTCCTACATAGAGGCTTCAGGATCTGGCGCTTGGCAGGATCCTCTGTAACGCGCAATAAGCTGGAGGTTAATCTAATGTAAAATTAGGTAATAGTACAAGTTATGTGAACTTCACCTTTACTGAGATGTATACTCTTACTGAGTTCTAAATAGTGATTTATATTTCCTTCCCTGAATTATCTGCTCAGAAATAGATCAGGAGGATTAATTTGCCTATAGTCTACTTGGCTGTTTTGTTTATATCTAAATTGCCATGAATCCTGTGTTCTATTGAGTCTCAGTTATTTAATCCTGATCAATAGAAATGAAATATGTAAAAAAACTAATTCAGAACAAAGTTTTTCAGAATGAGCTATTATGTTTACATATCAGCCTATGGCAATTGAATAGGAGAAAGATGCTCTCATATCCAGAAAATAGTTAGTATTTGCCTATCTTGAAATCTTAGGAGACTCTCTAACCTTCTGTTGTTCTCCCCATTCAGTCCTCTTAAAAATTATGCTGATTATTGCCTTTTTGCAGGATGTTATATGCTAGTGACCAGCAAGAACTACCATTTAAAGAGAGAGAGTCAAAATGACTTCTATAAAATTACCTAGCGCACAGTGAGGAAGTTTACTTCAGTACTTTCCAGCATAAGTATTTTTCCCAGGACAGTATATTTCAAACATATCTTTGTAAGGTACCAGTTTGGAGATGTCATTGAAGCCTTTTTCTTTTAGCTAAGATTAGGGCCAAGAGTTAGTTGGTTCCATTTTGGTGCTTGAGATAATTTTTCCAATTTATTGCTGAACTATCAAAGATCAGTTATGCTTCTGTCTTATCAAAGTTGCTTGCTAATCACTATAACTTCTGCCAGAAGGATTGTACACTTAACAGCATTTCTTTGCAGTTATTCCTCCTCCTCCTAGTGTTGGAGTGTGTGATAGGTTGGATCACAGAAACCCCCTGGGGGCTGCCAACTGATATGCCAAGACTACTTATGCCCGTGCTTTCCCTGCCAGCTTGGGACTCTAGCATCCTGTCTTGTTGAGCCAGACATGCCAGTCTGCTCCCACACAGACCGAGGGTCCGAACCACATCCCCTAACAGCTGTAGGCTTAAACTGAAAGCAGCTGAAGAAGCGTTCCTGTCTCTAACACTCAGATGCCCAACTCCCAATGGGGTCCAAACCCCAAATAAATCCATTTTACTCGTAAATTGTTTTCCCCCTATAACACACAGCTGTTCCCCCCCTCCCCCGGTATTAATACCTACTCTGGGTTGGTTAATAAGTAAAAAGTGATTATTAAACACAAAAATTAGAATTTAAGTGGTTCCAAGGAGTAACAGACAGAACGAAATGAATTACCAAGCAAAATAAAATAGAATATGCAAGTCTATGACTAAGAAAACTGAATACAGATAAAAACTTCACCCAGTAAGCTTTCTTTTACAGACTAATCTCCTTCTAGTCTGGGTCCAGCAATCACTCACATCCCCTGTAATTACTGTCCTTTGTTCCAGTTCCTTTCGGGTAGTCTCTCTAATCCCAAGGATATCTCTTGGGTCAGCTGAAGACCAAATAGAGGGGTCTCCCACAGGCTTAAATAGACTCTCTTGTGGGTGGAGACCCCCTCCTCTCTCCTATGCAAAGTCTAGCTCTGAGATGGAGTTTGAGTCACATCGGCAAGTCACAAGTCCATGCATGACTCAGTTTTTACTGGCAGCAGCCATTGCTTACCTGCTACCTTGAACGTCCTCATGTAGACTTATGTGGATTGGAGCCTTCCAAGATCCATTGTCCCTTAAGTGCTTCTTGATTGGGCACTTAATTTGTACATCATTTCTCAAGAAGCTGACCAAATGCTTTACAAAGGCTACTTAAAAAAATCAAGCTAGTACACAGCCAGTATTCATAACTTCAAATACAAAAATGATACATGCATACAAATAGGATTTAATAGATTCAGTAGATCATAACCTTTGAAATGTGTTACATGGCCTATGTAGCTTAAAACATTCTAGTTATGTCATATATACATTCATAAGCATATTTCCATAAATCCTTATGGGGGGGCACAGTCACACAGTGAACACAGGAAGTGCCATGGTAGATCAGCCTACTTGGTATTCTGTCTCTAGCAGCGCACAGTACAAGAGGCTTTAGCAGAGCATAAAAAATACCCATTAGTGGATAACTATGGAATAACTTGTCCAGAAATGTCTTGCTTACTGTCATTTTTTAGTTGCCTTATTAGCTGAAGGGCTTAGGTTCATATTACTTCTGTATATTTTCTTTAAAATCCTGTAGCTATTCTCATTTCGCATAAAAAGGAGCTGGCATAATTTAAAACCAGTTCTTTCCAAATTGAGATTATTTTGACCCTAGTCATAAAGGAAGGTTTGGCATAAACTTTACATAGAACTCATTCTTCTGAGATAGAAATCTTGACTGCTTAAGTTCATTGCTTACTCCACTTTTCTTTCTGAAGGGCTGCCTTCTCTCCTTACAAAAATGGTGAAAACTTGTCTTGGAGAGGCTATGAAAGGAGAGGTGGCCACTCCTATTCACTAGTAAGACCCATTTCACCAGAGTTTTGGCTAGGTAATAAGACTTTTATATCACAGGAAACCCCCCCCTTCATATTTTTCATTATGCTATTAATTTGTGCCCATTGCTTTGTGATAGTGGCTTTGATAATTAGAAAGATTTTCTTCCCACAAAACAGAATTCCTATATTTCAGATCCATGTAATTCTAGTTCAATAAATCATACTTATTTCCTATTGGTTTGTATCATGTGGGATACTGTTTCTTTAAGGAAGTTCTATTTAGTGATTAAAAGAGAATTTAGTGAAAAATCATTAAATCATATTAGTGAGAGATAGGATCAAAATTGATCTAATAGATCTTTTATTTCTGCAAAGGCTTGTTATGAGATCCCTCCCAGTAGAGGGCAGATGAGATATTAAACTGCCTAACATACAGGTGTAAAATCAGGGATACTATTGAAATCAGTTGGCCAGACTTCTAGCCTAGTTCTTTTCCATGTAATTGGAATGCACCTAATGAAGTCAATGTTCCAGTACAGTGTTAGTCTTAAAGTCAACACTTGCATATTCTGCAGTGATTGGGAAAGGATTTGAAACCCATTGTTTTGGGACTGCATCGGTCTTGTATCACAATCAATTCCTGCTTTCTCATTGGAGAAGATAGCACTCCTAACCCTCCAAAATCGTATTTCTACTTGCATTGTGACAGAGATATGTAGTCAATATTAGCATAGGTTGTCTTCTTATCTAAGTAGTAAAAGATGTCTCTTTATTTTTGTATTTACTGATGTCTTTATCAAATTGCAATTTAATATAAGGTAAAAACTATCTGTTTAATTTATTATATAAAACTCTTATTGCATTAGGTAACAGCTTAATAAAATCTATACTAAAATTTTGACATACTTGTTAAATATTCCTAATTTGTAAACATTAGTCAATATCTTTTTTTCTGTATGGTGTAACTCAAGTATGTGGGTTACAGTTTAACATATTACTCTACTTAGGTTTTTTCTTTTGGTTATTTTCTTTAGGTTGGTTGGAGTACTGCTCGAGACTATTATACATTTCTGTGGTCACCTATGCCAGAAAATTATGTGGAGGGATCAACCGTTAACTGTGTGCTGTCTTTTCAAGGTGAGCAAGTATATACTTGATAAATCAGCATCTGTCTGGATTTGATATTCTATTGCCAATTTTTGCAGTTTAAAAATAGCAATTATATTAATTAAACTGTACATTTATTGAATTTTTAAATGTGCTGAGTGTATAGTGTCTCCAAGTTTAACAAAGAGAACTTGGACTTAAGAATGGAATTTTCCATGTCTGTTTCTTTTTCACATCTTTTTTCTTACTTGTCACATTTTACTAATTTTTATGAGATGTTTGAGAGTCTTCCCTTTTGCAGACTGTTTCTGTGCTTCAAGCTTCAGGAAAATTATAATAGTGAATTTGTGATTTTACATAGCAACAGGCTGTTGATAAATGACTGATCACAGGAGAACCTTGTTGCCTGGAAGGTGTAGTCAAACACATTTTTTCAGTAAAGAGAAAAAGGAATACAGAAAATGACTTGTTCAGTCATATTGGGTTTTTTTAATACTATTAAAGATCATAGCAGATTGGTGGTCATCCTCCCCCACCCTCCTCTGGGTCCGTGGGAGGCCACTGTTGAGCAATTAACGGGGCAATACGCAGCCTGGGGCTCTGGCCTGAAGTCAGGACAGAGTAGAGCAAACGGTTAGGAGTCTGAGCCCTAAGTCAGGGCAGGGCAACAAGAATCTGAAGCTCGGGCCTGTATTTAAGGTTAAGCAACAAACAGAGTTAGGGGCCCAAGATCTTAAGGTGGAGCAAAAAGTCCTTAGGACTTAAGCTGGGGTAGAGCACCCAAACAGAATCTATGGATGGGGTGGCAGGGTGCATGCAGGCCCGCCCAGCTCTACCGCATCCCAACCCAGGGCCCTAACAGTGGCAGAGTGGTTCACCACTGAGTCAGTGGGGATGCACCCGCAACACACTGACGTTGTACCGGGCCAGCTTTTAACCAGACTCTTGTCTAGTTTCTCTGGGCTACTTCCTATCTTCCCCTTCAGGGTGTACCCGGATCAGTAGGGGATCTTCTGGGTTGTCAGGGTAGAAGGCCAGCAGCAGTTCCGGAACTCCTCCATGGTTTGATGAGTGGGTAACTCTGGCAGCTTTGCCAGTCTTCAGTGCCACAGGAGTCTGTGGCAGTCTCCCAGCTCAGGAAGAGGCATCTGACTCCTTCAGCAGCTGCAGCCCAGCTGAGCTTCCAGACCCGCCTTTTGTACTTCCTGTCCCGCCTACTGACTTCTGGTGGAAGGGGTGAGCATGGCCTGGCTCCACCCACCAGAGCTTAGTGAGTGGTTCATTCCCCTCTGGGTCTGAGTGGGAGGCCACTCTGCCTCACTACAAACATTCTTTTGATAAATTGCTCTGATGTTGAAGCCCCTTGTTAAATTGAGAATGATGTTCAGGTTAAGAGACGATAGAATGATGGAAATGAAATTCTTCTTTCCAAATTTTCAGTGTTTTTTTTTTCTTTCATTTAAGATTTTCTGTCCTATTCCAGGTTCCCTCAAATGTAACTTTTCTACCAATCTTTTTATCACATTCATTTTTATATGCTGTCTTTATCTTGAAGAAATGTTTCAAAATGCCCATGTTGCCTTTGAAATATTGCCTTTGTGTTGCCTCTGGTTTCTAAAATCGAATGTCCATATTCCTCATATCTCTCACTTGGTGAAAAATGAATTTGGGTAGTAAAAAGTTGTCAGAATATTTTATTCTCTAGTTGTGAGAAAAGATGCACTCTTCTCTGTCTTTAGCATTCAAGATTCACCAGGCATCAGTGAACAGAAATACAGAGCAGTCAGAGATGGGGAAGAGAGGAGTATGTGATTACTCCTTGAAGTGGTGGTGGTTATATCTGTGTGCTTTTGAGTTAAGTATAGAATTAAGACTTTGAATAATAATAGAATGACAAATTGAGTCAGCTAGTGTTGCTGAATGCTATTTTGGAGATGAATATTATGTATTGTTCTAACTACAAGACCAAGTGTTTGAATAATGTACCACTACATAGAAAAACGGCTTACAGAATGGTGCCATCAACTGTGTGACTTCATTGTATACAGTGAAGTGTTAGTATTTATCCTTCAAGGATTTGAGGAAGATTCTTGGAGCTAGAGAGATGACAAAACATATGAGCTGTGTGGATTGATCTCTGGAGTAGGAATACTGCTCAGGTTTTTATTTTTCCAGCAGAAAAGTCAAGATCATTTATGTAATCTGTCCATGCACTAGCTGTATCTGATCTGAAGGGAAATGACAGTGACTCTTCCATGAAAGATGCTCACAGTAACATAAATGTATCCAGTCTCAGATTGCTCCATTTTAGAGATGCTCCTGGGCAACTTCTGATTTAGCTCCTTTATATGGAGAAAAGTGTCTCCATTCAGCTTAAGTTTGAGTACTTGTGTGTGATGCTTTATAGTCCCATGCCCTCTATCTCAAGTCACTAAAAAAACAGTTCAGGGTTTAGACTGGTTCTGTGACACACAACCAAAGTTTCATCCACTTTTAGAGGATTTGACTGGTAGCTAAGGATTGCTAGCTTTGTGGGGTATTTTTTGGTCTGCCACCGACTACTAGCAGCATTTATGTCTAATGCCTAAACTGAAGGTTCTGCAAATAGTCCAAACAGGAACTTTTGTTTTAAAATCTGAGATGGTGTGGAATGCTTAAGGAAAAATGCATCACATTCTAGAGCTACTGATATCTCGCTTCTGAGGCTGAATTATTAGATTTTTATTCTTTGAGTTAGCAGTCACCCAAAAGCATGCTAAAACCCTTGTACAGATAGCAAGACAGATCCCTGCTCCAAAGAACTTTCAGACAGAATACAGATAAGGGAATGCAGCAGAAAACAAATGAGCAGAACATCAGTTTCCTCATATTATACTCAGAACTCAGTCAAACACTTCAAAATACCTCGTGCACAACCTCACATCACAAACACACATTTATCAAGCAGGCCCAACTACTGCCATCACCATTTAGTGTAGATACACCTAATACAGTGACTGCACCTGAAGAAATATATGCAGATAATTCCCATTGGCTACTGCCAGCTCCAGGGGACCAGAAGGGAAGGTGGCATGGGCAACCTTTTCCCTGCTCGCCACCTTTTTGTCCTGTAATAATGTTAGATGGAATCCTGTGGGTGAGATTGAATAAGTTTTTGTACATTTCAGCAATTGTGGAATTGTCAGTGTAAAGGGATGTGTGTTAATGGGGTATATTGCTGAAAGAGGCAGAGATAAGGTTGCATGGGCAATCTTAACTGTGCATTTCCTGGTTTTCAGAAGTTTGTTTTGCCCAATTCATTGATCTGCAGGAGGGTGACATACCACCAAGAAAACATTAATGTAGTTTTTTAGCCACTGAATTATATCATAATTCACACTTAGTTTTGCTTTATTGCTTAGTTTAAACCAACGTACAGGAATCATAATTGTGTACTGTGTGCAGTAGTTCTCATGATCAATTTGTTGCCATGTAAAACTGTTCTGTTTTAAATGTTAATTTTTCTTTCTTTAGGATACTATCTACCAAATGATGATGGAGAATTTTACCAATTCTGTTATGTAACCCATAAGGGTGAGATCCGTGGAGCAAGTACCCCTTTTCAGTTTCGAACCTCTTCTCCTGTTGAAGAATTGCTGACTATGGAGGATGAAGGAAATTCTGATATGTTGGTGGTGACCACAAAAGCTGGACTTCTTGAGGTTTGATTCAGCAAACTCAGAAATGTTCTCCATATTCTTATTTATAGATGTTTATTTCTGGTTTTATCTGTAGAACTTGGTGAATTAACTTTATATAAAAATATAAAGCTAAGCAGGTCTCGTTGCAGAAGATACTTGTAAAATACATGAATTAAAGTTTAAACTTAAGTGCTCAGCACAGCAGTGAGCATAGCATAAAAAGTTAAGTAGCTATATTTATAGGTCCCATTTTGTGTTTCCCTTCCTTGTCTTTCAACTGCATTCCTGTTGTAGTTTTTTCTAATCTGTGTTCCCTCTGAAAGAGCCCCAAAGCAGAAGAAGAAAAATCAAGCTGCATAGTATCCAGATGCCTAGCAAGTTAGAAATCGCTTTTATTTTCTCCAAGCAATGTTCTGTTATCTTCTGCCTCACACAGTAGCATCCATTTAGTGATTGTATCACAAATACCTACAAAGATGTGCCCAGTGACAATCCCAACATTATATTTGTGTTCATGACTTCATAAACAGAAAAAGGCAATTTCTTTGTTGAAATTGTTTGAATTAATGATTGGCAAAATCACTCTACATCTTCTCCCCATACTTCAGATTTGATTGCTGTTTTTAACTTGCCTTCAGATGTTGTATTTGTGCCCCATCTAGGTTATTGTTATTTATCTGTGCTAGTTGGTTTGGGGATTTCAAATACTGGGGATAATAGGGACTTTACACGGTGCTGGGTATTTAACTGAGATAGCTTATCTTCCCTGTCTTGTTTGCTGTCTAGTGAAAGAATGCAGATTGATCTGAATAGCTGTTCATGTCACCAGAATCACAGAAAAAAGGAATTCCCACCTGAATTCCTGTCTGTTGTTCTGTTACATTCTTCATTTGTCTTTCCTATGCTTTGGCTATGTCTACAGTCAGGATTTTGCGACGTTCGCCCAACATTGCTGTACCACATGGAGACACCTGCTTAGGGCAGGTCTAGATGATAGCATGCTAAAAACACTGCTTCCGGGTCTAACATAGCTCTTTCATTGTTGCTAGCACTGGTGGAGGGTAAAGAAAATTTCACAGAAACATGAGTATAAGTAAAGCCCACAACAAAATTTGGTTGTCTAGTACTAATCAAAGTTAACCTACACTCTGAAATTTCACAAACTAGGGAAGAGAGAGAGAGTATGTTAAGCTGATGTAGCCAGAGGGTGCACACCTTTTTTGGCTTCTACTGCTTGTCATCTAGTGCTTGACTGATGTGATGGGAAATTATACACGTTAGTTTGTAATGGCTTGAAGGGAGTCCTAGGGGGCAGTGCGGGGGTGGAAATCACCTGAAAAGAATATTTATTCTGTTTTCTAGTTTAAAATTGAAAAAACAATGAAAGAAAAAGAGGAGCTGTTAAAGGTAGCTACTGCTCTGGAAAAAGAAACTCTGCAACTTAGAGATCAACTTGAAAGACTGGAAAAAGAACTTAACCATGAAAAGCAGAGATGTGATCAACTCCAAACAGAGCAAAAGGTTAGTTATATAACTGGTTAAAGCTGACTGCATAATGTGTAATCCACCTTTTTCAAGAACTAACTAAACTGGATGAAAACCAGTTATTAAAAAACCCTCAGCAATTAGATGTTTACACTAAATTAGGTCAGTTCCTATTACCCTTCTACCACTATTCTTTTGTGTTGTAAAATAGTAAAAGCAGAGAAATCTAAAAATGAATTTACAGTGTCAGGTAAGGTTTGCAGGGGAAATAAAAGAGTAGCAAAAACCAGAAAGAACTAATGGTTGTAATTAGGAATAAGAGTTACTCCACATATACCAGGGAGGAAACAAATTATCTAGGCAGAGTATTTTTAGACTCCTAATCAATTATTAAAATATAATGCTTTTTTTAAAAAAACGAAAACAAAACTATTTTTAAGAAGGAAATAAAAAAGTTGGGGGATAGACACGAGTTGATACCATGGACAACTTTGAAGTAATAAAGCCTGTATAATATAGCTGTGGATTAAAAGGAGTTAATAGAATACTTGTAAAATGTCAGTGTATATACAAATCAACAGTTCTGAACGATATAGCCAGAGATCCAAAGAGATTCTGCTGAATACCTTAATGAACCGTTGTAATTTAACTTTTGAAGATTCATGGTGAAATAGACAGGTGCTAGAGTGTTGCAGGATGAAGAAGTTCTAGTGTCAATTTTAAATCATGGAAGAAGCAGCAATCTGGCTATTACTGGCCAGTAAATCTTACTTTAGTCTTTAGTAAAAGAATGTAATAAATATTAAGAGAGAAATCTGTAAGTGCCTAGAAGGTAACTTTTTGGGAAATTGGATGGGGACAAAGGAAGGGGAAAGGGTAATATTACAAAATAAAGCCCAATGGTCCAAACACTTACGAATGTATTTAACTTCAAGCATGTAAGAAGGCCCACTGAAAGCAGGATCTATGACAGGGGTGGTTAAACTTACTGACCCTCTGAGCTGCATGTGCTAATCTTCAGAGATTCGAGAGCTGGGGCACACCTGCCAGGATCGGGGCTTCAGCCCTGTGGGGGGCGCCTGCCGGGGCTCTGGGCTTCCGCTTCGCTCCTGCTGAAGTCCCAAGCCCTAGCAGGTGCGCCTTGTGGGACTGAAGCCCTGAGACCCCCTCCCACCATCCTCACTGGGCAGAATCCCCTACCCTATCACTCCATTACAATGCAGAGGTCCCTAGCTCTCCCACCCCCAGTCTGGTAGGGAGAATGGAGGAAGGGTCTGGGGGACTCCGCGAGCCACACTTCAACGGTAAAAGAGCCACGTGTAGCTCATGAGCCACAGTTTGGCCACCCTAGGTCTATGATGTATATATCATTGTGGCATCAAAGTAGGCTTCACTAAGCATTTGAAAATGAATTTGTCCGGGGATGCGAAATTAATTTGGTCTAGAATATGAATATGGATTAAAAAGTATCTGAAGGACTGTAAATTAAGGGTAATAAAGACAATGTATTGATTTTGGGGGTGGGATTTGTGGGATATCATACACATTAGTGTTCTTGATCTTGAAAAGGAGATAAAAGCATTTAATTTTCTGATACTAAATTCAGTTGAGTTGGAAACCTTGAGGACAGAATGCTATTGCGAACAGACTTAGAGAAGCTCCGCAATACAAGCAGGAAACAACATTGAGATACCGCCTGACAAATAAACAAATACATCTAAGGGAAAATACATTGAAACAGAGATTCAATTAAAGAAAGATAGTTAGAAAGTGGTGACATCAACAGACCACAGATGGTGAGAGACAGTGAAGTAGATATACAATTGCAATGTGAATTGTTTTCAAATAAAGGCTAATACAATAGTTTTAGGGAAATACAAACAGGAATAATTATAATTTGAATGAAATTAAATTTAGGCAAAATAATAGGGTTTGCTGTCAAGTTTCAGAGTGGTAGCCATGTTAATCTGTATCAGCAAAAAGAGCAAGGAGTACTTGTGGCATCTTAGAGACTAAAACATTTGAGTATAAGCTTTCGTGGGCTAAAACCAACTTTGTCGGAGGCTTATTAGATTATAGAATAGTCTCTTAAAAGAGGCGGCAGAAGCTCATTATTGACAATTGGTCCTCGCAGCAAACAATCTTGTATTAGCACATGAATGTGGTGGTTGTGGTAGTTAGTTATTTAAAGGGGTTCTTATTTCTTTCTTTAATTTTTTCCATAATACTTTGTATTTTGAAATTCTATTCAGATACAGAAGAAAAAAATATTTAAAAGCTAAAGGTGAAGCTGAGCTTTAAAAAATTATACTTCCTAATATACCTTTAAGACATATTTTATTAAGTAAAATATAAAAAATTAGAACAAATACAGCCCATATAGTAATGATAGTTGTAATCTCTGCAGGGTAATCAACACTTAATGCAGGGAGGATGGGATGTGAGTTTATAAGCCTCTGCTGAACAATATTTATAATTATATGGTTTAAACGTAATTCAAGTTGAAACTTGGCACGCAAATTCTCTGATGGGGTTAATTTTTTTTAACTTCCTGCAGCTGCTTTTAGCTAGAAGAACTCAAATAGTATTTTGACTCATTTCAGATGCTCTTTGCACTTGAGTCTTTATATTATGTTTGGAAAAACAGGTATTCCATACATCTAAGAATAGATATTTTTATATGTATGTGTGAGATGTGCCCCAGAGAGCGGTCTGGATTGTTGTTCTCCAACCTAGGATGACTCTTACACTTTTCACAATCAGAACATCCACTCCTCGCCTGCTCACACACAGCCTCTAACATGTAAAATCACTCCTGACTGCACAATATTGACTTCTACTAGCTAGCCACTCATGAATTAAACAGTAGACCAACACCAGCAAGCTCTCCAGTCCCAGAATTTTCCCATGAAGTATATGACTTGTACTGTCTAGCACACTACTAAATAATGCAACCTCTTAGGAAGTCTGTCATTTCATCAAAGGAAAATGATATACACCAATTTTGTTTTCCCAAATGGAGTTTCCCACATACTTTAATCCAAACATACTGATTAAGATAAAACAATAAGATAAGTGCATTGACTGCAGAAAGATAGATTTTAAGTGATTACAAGTAATGATGCATAAAAGTGGTTATAAAAAAAAGATAAAATGCAAGCTAATGGCTAACTTAACAAACTAACAAAATTCAAAACAAAGGTTTTCCTCACCATGTGCTGCAGTAAATTTCACAGGCTGAGTCTCCTTTCAGACTGGCACATCTCCCCCTTAGTTCAGTGTCCTTCAGGTATTCATTGATGTCATGAGAAGAGAGATGAGATGAGGAGGTGGAGTGAAGTCAAGTGTTTTCCTCCCTCTTTGTAATTCAGTTTTTAGTGCTGGAAACGTCCTTGTTGAGTCATGGTGACACTCAGTTTGTTGTGGACATGAGGTTTGAACTGTCCATGTAATGAAATGTAAGGGTGTTGTTTACACCTTCCCATTGCTGGAGAGTGGCGGCTTAAGCAAATGATAGTTCTTTAATACCTGGCTGAGATGCCCATGTGTCTTTGAAAAACTTGTTTGGACCTACTTTTCTTAAACTATTAGCACGTTACAGCAGAGAGATATAGTAGAATTAGGACTGTCAATCAATTGCATTTCACGCAAGCAATTAACTTAAAACTAACTTGATTAAAAAAATTAATTGTGATTACTCGCCATTTTAATTGCACTGTTAATAAGAGAATACCAGTTTAAAATTAGTATAAATATTTTTGGATATTTTCTACTATTCCAGAGGACATATTTGAAAATGTAGTCAAAGCATGAAGGGGCATACAAATGTGTAACCTACCTGACATGTAAATACTTTGTAATGCCAGCTAAAACAGTGCCATGTGAACGCCTGTTCTCACTTTCAGGTGACATTGTAAATAAGCAGGCAGAATTATCTCCTGTAAATGTAAACAAACTTGTCTGTCTTAACAATTGGCTGAACAAGAAGTAGGACTGAGTGGAATTGTAGGCTCTAAAGGTTTGCATTTATTTTATTTTTGAGTGCAGTTAAGTAGAAAAAAAATTCTACATTTGTAAGTTGCGTTTTCACGGTAAAGAGATTACACTACAGTACTTGTATAAGGTGAATTGGAAAATACTGTTTTGTTTTATTACAAATATTTGCACTGTAAAAAAGATAATCAAAAAGAGTTCAGCGGGGTGTAGGGAAATCCCTGCCTGATGCAGGCCATAGAATTTATAGGAG
Organism: Gopherus flavomarginatus; assembly: GCF_025201925.1. Classification (NCBI taxonomy): domain Eukaryota; kingdom Metazoa; phylum Chordata; order Testudines; family Testudinidae; genus Gopherus; species Gopherus flavomarginatus. Next base: position 65,998,210 of record NC_066618.1, read on the forward strand.
TGACCTTGGATTTGATGAGGGTAAAGACCAACTCCCGTCCCCAGGAAAGATTTTTGCACCATGGGTGCTCTGATAGATCTAGTTATACAAATTCCTAGAACATCAGTTCAGATGTGCCTCACTCTTGGGGCATATGACATCATGTTCTTATGTGATGCCTTTCACCAGACCCTGCCTCCGTTGCTTAGAAGCGTGCCACCAAATGGTATACGCACTGAGCAAGTGCAGCATGAACACCATGAGGTGACATGGTAGATGGACCCTGGACATGAGTTTGTTGGTGTTCCCTTTCTATCCCCCGCACCCAACAAGTTGGTAGTTACAGTTGCCTCCCTTACGGTCTGGGATGTGCACATGGGTGATGTGTAATCAAGGTACTTGGATAACTCAGAAAACCAGAATGTGTCTAAATCTGGACCTGAGCAGTAGAGATCCTTGCAAAGCATTCCTACCACTCATACAATCTCTGCATCTTCTGATAGTGTCAGACAGCATAACTGTATTCTTTATAAATAAGCAGGGATGGGTGAGATCCATTTGTGTATAGAGGCAGTCAACTTATGGAAATGGTGTATCCGGAATCACATCATCCTATCAGGAATGTACCTCCTGGGTGCCCAGAATTCACTGCTGGACAGCCTCAGCAGGCATTTCACCACTGATCTGTTTGAGAGTTTCATGATTCAGTGGTAAACAGCATCTTCACTTCATGAGGAATCCCCATTGTAACCAGTTTGCCTCCCACGCAAACAGGAAGTCCAATATGTACTGGTGCAGGAGAGCTTAAGGACTGTCCTGATGCTCTGCTATTGTGCTGCTCTGGGGAGCTTGAAGACAGAGGTGACACACTCCTAGTGCAGTGGATAGGTCACCTGAACTAAGCCTTCCTTCCCATTCCGCTGTTGTGAGAAAGATTTTACTAGACAGGGCACAGGTCATCCTCATCCCCCCAACAAATGGCCCAGATATTTCTGGTTTCTGAGTCTACCACAAATGTCTTTCTGTTCACCTATCAGCATCCAGACCTTCTGGTTGTCTTGACTCAGAAGAATGGCAGGGTCAAGCATCCCACCCTGGATTTTCTTCATCTCACAGCTTGGTACTTGGATGGGCAACAATCCTAGAATGTTCCTGTTCCAAAGCTATGCAAAGCATTTTATTCATAGCAGAAAAGACTCTGTGGGAATCATAGAATCATAAAATATCAGGGTTGGAAGGGACCTCAGGAGGTCATCTAGTCCAACCGCCTGCTCAAAGCAGGACCAATCCCCAACTAAATCGTCCGAGCCAGGGCTTTGTCAAGCCTGACCTTAAAAACCTCCAAGGAAGGAGATTCTACCACCTCCCTAGGTAACCCATTCCAGTGCTTCACCATCCTCCCATTGAAAAGGTTTTTCCCAGTATCCAACCTAAACCTTCCTGACTGCAACTTGAGACCATTACTCCTTGTTCTGTCATCTGCTACCACTGAGAATAGTCTAGAGCCATCCTCTTTGGACCCCCCTTTCAGGTAGTTGAAAGCAGCTATCACATCCCCCCTTCATTCTTCTCTTCTGCAGACTAAACAATCCCAGTTCCCTCAGCCTTTCCTCATAAGTCATGTGCTCCAGCCCCTTAAGCATTTTTGTTGCCCTCCACTGGACTCTTTCCAATTTTTCCACATCCTTCTTGTAGTGTGGGGCCCCAAACTGGACACAGTACTCCAGATGAGGCCTCACCAGTGTCGAATAGAGGGGAATGATCATGTCCCTCGTTCTGCTGGGAATGCCCCTACTTATACAGCCCAAAATGCCGTTAACCTTCTTGGCAACAAGGGCACACTGTTGACTCATATCCAGCTTCTCATCCACTGTAGCCCCAGGTCCTTTTCTGTAGAACTGCTGCCTAGCCATTTGGTCCCTAGTCTGTAGCAGTGCATTGGATTCTTCCTTCCTAAGTGCAGGACTTTGCACTTGTCCTTATTGAACCTCATGAGGTTTCTTTTGGCCCAGTCCTCTAATTTGTCTAGGTCCTTCTCTATTCTATCCCTACCCTCCAGCATATCTACCACTCCTCCCAGTTTAGTGTCATCTGCAAACTTGCTGAGGGTGCAGTCCACACCATTCTCTAGATCATTAATGAAGATATTGAACAAAACTGGCTCCAGGACCAACCCTTGGGGCACTCCACTTGATACCGTCTGCCAACTAGACATGGAGCCATTGATCACTGCCCGTTGAGCCTGATGATCTAGCAAGCTTTCTCTCCACCTTATAGTCCATTTATCCAGCCCATATTACTTTAACTTGCCGGCAAGACTACTGTGGGAGACCGTATCAACAGCTTTGCTAAAGTCAAGGAATAGCACGTCCACTGCTTTCCCCTCATCCACAGAGCCAGTTATCTCATTAAACAAGGCAATTAGATTAGTCAGGCATGACTTGCCCTTGGTGAATCCATGCTGACTGTTCGTGATCACTTTCCTCTCCTCTAAATGCTTCAGAATTGATTCCTTGAGGACCTTCTCCATGATTTTTCCACTGTAACCCCTATGTCCTTTTCTGCAGAACTGCTGCCTAGCCACTCGGTCCCTAGTCTGTAGCAGTGCATGGGATTCTTCTGTGCATGGGAAACTGGTAGAAAATCCTCAGTGCTCTAAAGAATCCTGATAGTCCTTTTGGTAACTATGTATGAGATCTTCAGGTCCTTAGATAAGATCATATTTACCTTGTCATTTTGGTCTGGGGTATTTATTGGTATATTATATCTGCCTTTCTGTCATTAACTTTCATAATTTAACTTCCCATTTTGTTGTGCTAAGCTCTCTCCCATTACATTTGGTTGCCTGATGTTCTTAGACTTAATTTGCTCTGCCTGGGCACAAGGAGTATGTTGTAGTTAAAGTGTCAGCCTTAATTTCAGTTGCCCTTTTGACAGTCTGTGCCACCACTAAAATTCTCAAACAGACATTTTGTAATTTTGAGTTGACTGTACAGAGCAAAGATACTGCGATTCTGAATCTTAAGTAGTTGTTTGTCTCCCTCTCGTGGCCAGATAGGACTAGTGAACAATGTTCTAACATTGCAGTGGTGACAACTCTTACAGTAGCTTTCTAAATGTATAACCTTGGTGTACAGTAAATCTGTTCCTTTAACCTGCTTTTTCTTTGGTCCTGTAAACTTTTGGAAAACGTTTCAGTGTATATATAACACTGATATAACCTGGAACATAGGCAGATTTATTGATTTTAATACATTTGTTCTTTCAACAGGTCTTAAAAATTTATTTTGCTGTTTGAAGAGGTTTTTATATTAATGTGATTTATTCCTCTAACATGTATCAGCATAAATCCAGGTTCTACTGCAGTGATCTGCACAATAACATTATTCATTTAAAAGTCGTATTCAAATATCAAATATTCATTTGAGTTAGCTTCCCTACCTGCTTTACTAGAAGTGCTCCTCTGATTGGAAAATGACAAGGAGCACCTTGTTACTAAAGCAGTATGTTCAGTCTGCATTGCAAGTGCCCAGATCAGGTCTGCGTAAAATACAAAAACTGAGCATTTTAAAATATTTTCTGTGCCTGTTTTTTACCCAAACTATATGATTTTTGATAACATACACATTTTTAAAATTTGAACTTTTTTTGAGTAGAAATCTTTATTTAACAAAAAAAAAAGTTTTAGGGGTTATTTGTTACAGTTTTAGAGTTACTTGTTTTGACACCAGGGATTTCTTCCTTTAGTGCTGTCAATGTTCTTATGAGGAGCAAACTGATTACCTGTAAATGTTTTAATTGATCTTGCCTTATTTTTTAAACTGATTAATTTAGACAAATTGTTGATCTAATTTGGTGGAAGGACTAATTTGCAGACATTCTTTAGTAGTAAAGATAAATGAAATTCTTGCATTTTATTTCAAATTATGTATTTGTGAGAATAGCCATGATCAAATCGCAGTTTTCTGTGAAATGACAGAATTAATGTGTTCTAAAGTAAACTATAACATATGCTACAAAATCAGTATGCGGCTTTTTTGTGTGTATATTTATAGTAGTGTCCATAGACTCCTTCCTGCAAACATTACACATCTGAGTATTCTCATTGAAGTAGTGGAGCTAGTTATGTGAACAGTGTTATTTCACATGAGTGTTTGCAGGATTAAGCCTTAAATCTGTTTTTTAAGTATCTCAGATTTATGCACAATATAAATGTTTTAAGATTTTGTTGAAAGCAAATGTACGTTGCCTTCATAGTTAATTTGATGGATTCATTTGTTTTCTACTTCTGTATTTTCTTAGTAATTGAAGAAATAATTGTAGTGGCTGATACAAGTGAGGTTATATTTTAGTTTTTATGATAAACCCTGGGGTTTTTTTTGGATTTGCTGGTGGAGATATCTTTTTTTAAAGTATGTTTTAAGAATGATAAGGAATTATTTTAGATGTCTTGCAAAGTTGTATCACTCTTTGCTTGACTGACAAAAACATAGTTTTACTACTGACAACATCTTAGAACTGACAGTCATGGGAGAATGAGCTGGATTCTTTTTAGCCATAGGCATCATAAACAGCATTGCCAGCTAACTTAGTTTCCAGAATCTTTATTACTGGTAATGATTGTAAAGAGGTAGAACACAGTTGCCAGGCTGCAGCTCCAAGCCCCTCTGCCGGAGCCGGGTTGGGGAGACCCATGCTGGCAGCTGTGGGGAGCCTGGGTTCCAAGCAGCCCCTGGCCTGTGTCCCTGTCCCCCAGGCCTCCTGCCCAGGGCAGGTGGAGGGACCTAGGCTTCCCACTGCTGCCAGCGTGGCTCTCCCTGACCCAGCCAGGGTGGGTGAGATGGGGCTTGGAGTCACAGCCCAGCCATGGTAAGAGCCTGATGGGCAGCTGTGGGGAGCTGCGGCGGACCCTGCACTGCCGTGGGCGGGGGCCCCAGACAACTCCATAGGTCACCTCTCCCCCGCCAGGCCACTGTGGAGCTGCTTGTGGGGGGGGGCTGAGAGCAGTCCCTGGCAGTGTCCCCACCCAGTCGAGGACAGGTGGAGGGTCTGTGACTCTGTGTGGGCTCCCCACAGCTGCCAGCGTGGCACTCCGCAACTGGGCTCCGGAGTGGGTCTCAGAGCCTCACCCTGGCCACGATAAGTAGAGACCCACAAATCTGCAGATATCCACAGACAATTTTTGCGGATTGGATGCAGATATACATTTTTGTATCTGTGCAGGGCTCTAGTTGTTCACTTTTTTCCCCTTTTCGATCTCTACTTAATCCTTAATCCCTTGCGTGGATTTATATATATATTTGTTAAGTAAATACACCTATTTTCTGTATGTAGTTGGCAACAGGCTTATAAATATATACATTTATGTGAAAAGATACAACATTAGAGATATAAGAAATTAGAACTGGAAAAAACCTTTTGGAACCATCCAGCCCATCTCTGTGTTAGTACAGTCTGTAAAGTCTTTAAGTCCCTTCTGTTTCATCCTGTTAAATGTAGTTAAAAGTATATTCAGTAAGAGAATTCGATAAAATTTCTCTTCCTTCTGGTGAGTTGGTTAGTTACACTTATGTGAAGACAGGTATCCTCAAGACTCCAATTTGCATTAAATCTTTTTAAAATTAAATTATCTTTTTACAAGTATGTTTCCATTTTAGAGACATAAGTATTGCTTTTTTTTAAAATACCGAGAGCTGGAAAGATGTAACATGACCAAAAAACAATTGATTTACATCCCATGTTCCCTTAGTTGAACAAGTGTGCTACAGTATGAAAGTAGGTTGTATGTATGCACAATTTATTTAGTTTAGAATTTATAATAAATAGTGTGCTTTGTTTTAAAGTGGACAATTATATTTGAAAAATGCAGTAATCAGTGTAATAAGGAAGTTGTTTAGAGTAGAGTCAGCTTTAAAAGTATAGAAATTGGCCCTCTAAACTATTTGAAAATGTTTCTAAATGTATTCCTTATCATAAATTATATCTATGTATGTGTATATATTTTAAAAGGATAATCTTCAAGCATCAGAAACTCTTAAAATTGAAAATGAAGAACTAAAGAAAAAGTATGATGAGACTACTTCGAAAGTTCTCCAACTTGAAGAAGATATCATGACTGTTACTCAGAAAGCTATTGCAAAAGAAACTGAGTTAGACAGGTATTTGGCAATCTTCTTGCAAGACTTTGTTTTATTTTAATGTTACTTTTGGTGTTTATGCACTCCATATAAATTGAGACGAAATGTAACATTTGAATGAATTGCTACATTAATATCAATCAATCCATTCCCTAGTCTGAAAGACAAATTGAAGAAAGTCGTCTTTGAGAAAGAACAACTTGAATGTCAGTTAAAGTCTGAAAAGGACGAGAAGGAACTTTACAAGGTAACATATTCTTTCCAGCTGCATGTCCTTAAGCTAGATGACTTAGAATAAGACTAATGACATTTTAGAGAGAGAGGTGATAAACTGAATACTCTTAGATAAAAATGGATGGGAAAAACATCAGAGTTTGGCACAAGATATGGAAGGGTCTCTAGAGACATACTGTATCAATGGAGACCCAGTGATTGGACTCTTTGCTAGTACAAACTGCATCTCCACTAGGTGGGTTTAGCCAGTCAAGCTATACTTGTAAACCTTTTCAGTTGTAGACAAGGCTTCAATGGTAAAATTCCAAACCCTCCTAACTAGTCAAAGTGAGCTTCTGGAACCATCCTGGTTACTGTGAATATGTGTTTCTTTTTATATCAATCTATTGTACTACCTCAGACAAATGGATTTGAGAAGGTAGATACAGGAATCAGTGGTACTTCAGAAATGTCTCTACTAGCTTGTACTAGGGCTTACTTAAGGCGATCATTCATAGAATCATAGAAGATTAGGGTTAGAAGGACCTCAGAAGGTCATCTAGTCCAACCCCCTGCTCAAGGCAGGACTAATCCCCAGACAGATTTTTACCCCAGTTCCCTAAATGGCCCCCTCAAGGATTGAATTCGCAACCCTGGGTTTATCAGGCCAATGCTCAAACCGCCGAGCTATCTCTCCCTTTAGCTTCTCCTCTTAGAAGCAGTTATCTGGATGAGATGTTAGAACATTCACATCTGTACGGTATCTACATAGCTTTTTCTTAAAAAAAAAAAAAAAAAAAAAAAAAAGGGTGTGCCTGAAAACACATCTGCATCCAAGGAGCAGCTCTTTGTATTAGAGACATTACTGGAAAAGCCTAGTCCCTAAGTCTCCTGTAAACATCAAGGCACATTCCATAACCACAGTGTTTTCCTTGTGAGCGGACAGAGCAAATGGGAGACTTCTAGACCTGCATTGGGCACGTGCTCGAGATTTGTAACACTTATTTACTAGACATTACATATTAGGTATAGTGGCATCTTCAAATATTACTTGGTTGTAGCTGACTGCTCTTTCCAGGTAGTCTCACCCATTGTCTCTGATACTGGGTACTGCTGTTGCAGTCCCATTTGTCTAGACTGGTTATAAGAGGAGGATGTTAGAAGAGTAATGCCTCTCTGTAATTTCCCCAAATCATTTTATACCTGTCTAGACATCCCATCCTAGTCAGGAAAGTGTTAGCCCAGTGGTTCCCAACCAGGGGTATGCGTACCCCGGGGGTAAGCAGAGGTCTTCCAGGGGATACATCAGCTCATTTAGATATTGGCTTAGTTTTACAGTAGGCTACATAAAAAACACTAGCAAAGTCAGTATAAACTAAAACTTCATACAGACAATGACTTGTTTATACAGCTTTATATATTATACACTGAAAAGTAAGTACAATGTATGTATTCCAATTGATTTATTTTATAATTATATGATAGAAACGAGAAAGTAAGCAATTTTTCTTAGTGTGCTGTGACACTTGTGTATTCTTATGTCTGATTTTGTGACCAAGTAGTTTTTAAGTGAGGTGAAGGGGGTATAGGTTCCTGAAAGGGGTACAGTAGTCTGGAAAGGTTGAGAGCCACTGTGTTAGAGTTTTCAGAATTGTTATGCTTGCTCTATTCTTGGAACAAGGCTGTGGTCTCTACTAGTATAGCAGAGCTGGTGTTGGATGGTACACTAGAAAGTAGCAGTCAGAAAACTTTTAATATAAGGATAATAACATTATCAAGTTTTTGATTAGTATCTCTATCTGCTGGAAACTAATAGTCAAGCCTGATATAGGAGGACTTAGAAAACATTTAAATGAACAGGTAAGAAGTTATTCTTCGATTTGAGATACACAATGGTCTTTATAATGTCACTGATTCCTGTAATTTAATTGGAAAAGATGAGTTTGACACTTTTGAGCATCATTACAGATACACTTGAAGAATACAGAAATAGAAAACACCAAGCTAGTAAAAGAGGTCCATACATTAAAGAATCTGGATGCAAACAAAGAAAATATGATATCCCATTACAAAGAGGAAGTTGGCAAGTTACAGCTATGTATAGCTGAAAAAGAAAACCTGAAGAGAGCTTTTTTGCTTTCCTCCTCAAACAAGGTAAGCGGTACTGCTATAGTTGATCCAATTTGAAAATACACTTCGCAGGCTGAAATCATTTTTAATTTAAGGTTATATGTGTTCGGCAAAGGAGTGGGAGGAGTTGAAAGTCACCTCCAGGATATATGCCTGACTATCAGGGAGGATAGAGGAGTCTTCAATAAAGACAGAGAAATGAGGAAGTGGGAGAGGGTTTAGGAACAAAATGAGTTCAGTTTTAGCGATGCTAAGTTTGAGTTGATGGGGAAAAATATCGAGGGATGGGGGGAAAGATATCTGAGACAGGCTAAAATGAAGGGAGCGATGTGGGGACACAGGCATGGAGAGTTAATTTGTGAGTTGTCGGCACAGAGATGGTAGTTGTCATGTCAGTAGATAAAAATACCAGAAGAGAAGGGAGCCAAGGTCGTAGCACTGTTAGGATTTAGAATAATAGAATATCAGGGTAGGAAGGGACTTCAGGAGGTCATCTAGTCCAACCCCCTGCTCAAAGCAGGACCAGTCCCCAGACAAATTTTTTTGCCCCAGATCCCTAAATGGCCCCTTCAAGGATTGAACTCACAACACTGGGTTTAGCAGGCCAATGCTCAAACCACTGAGCTATCTCTCCCCTCTTGCATTGACAAGATTTAACAGTGACATGAAAACCAAGGGAGGACAAGGTATCAAACAAGACAACATGATGAGCCAAAAACTCGAGGATGAGAGCAGAGAATTGGCTCCAAGACTTTCTCAGGAAGAATTAACCTTGAGAGCAGGGTGGAAAAGGTAGGAACTACAATAGAGAGGATTTTGGGAGGTATGTGACAAGGAAGGCAAGTCATCTGGTCTTATTAGTCTTCTCTTTGAAGAAGTCATCAAGATCATGAAAGAACAGAAACTTGCAATCCTTGCAGTAACAAGGATTGTGAGAATGGTATTCAATGGAAGTGTGAAAGTAGTGCTATGGACAAGGGAAATAGCAAGATAAGAAAGAGGATATCATGTTGTCTGCAGTTTAGACTAGATATGGTATTTCTCCTTTTCCTTCTTTTGACTCTTTTATGGTTTTTGCTGCTGAATATATTGACAAAACAGTTACTGTGTTTTACCTCAGAAGTGTTTGTTCCAGGAATGGATAAAACAGTATCTATATTTCATTTGTTAAACTTGCTGAGCACTTACTGCCATTTCTTGAGGGTTCCCTAACATTTCTTTATTATGTGTTACTAAATCCCACAGATTTGCAGAGATGTAACTGATTAATATGACCTGTACCACAGGGTAAAGAAGCAGTGGTTCTAGAATATCTAGTGCAATGAAGCCCCAATCTTGGTTGGGGCTTTTGAACACTAGTTAGTTTATTCTGTAATGTTGGAATTATACCCTATTTACTAGTGTATGAATTAAAAGCTTATATGCACAATGTAAACTTTCTAAAAACGTATTCAGACTAGGTGTATGATTAAAAAAAATACAATAGTCTTTGTAAGATTCCACTCCTGTTTTTTATTTAAAAAAAAAACACTTGGTTTTGGATACTTCAAATGGCCAACATCATGTAGTGGTAGCCATTTTGAAGTGTGCCCAAACTGTCTTCAACAGCTGCCTGTTGACATCTTTCCAGGCATCCCTCACTTACTATTCCCACACCTTAGCAGTCTACTCCAGGGGTGGACACACTACGGCCTGCGGGCCAGATCTGGCCCATCAAGGCTTTGGATCCAGCCTGCGGGATTGCCGCTCCTGTGGCGCTGTGGGCCCCGCACTGCTCCCGTAAGTGGCTAGGACTATGTCCCGGGAGGTGGGGTAGGGCAGAGGGCTGCACGCACTGCCCTTGCCTGTGGGTACTTCCCCGTGCAGCTTCCATTGGCTGGGAATGGGGACCCTGCCTTAGCCCCACTGCGTGCCGCTGACACCCGGGAGCCACTCCAGGTAAGCGGCACTGGGCTGGAGCCCACACCCTGATCCCTTCCTGCACCCCAATCCCCTGCCTTGAGACCCCTGCCGCATGTCACCTGCACCCCAGCCCCCAGCCCTGAGCCCTTTTCTGCACACCGCACTCCCTCCTGCACCTCAACCCTCTGTCCCCTACATTCATAGATTCTAGGACTGGAAGGGACCTCGAGAGGTCATCGAGTCCAGTCCCTTGTCCTCATGGCAGGACCAAATACTGTCTAGACCATCCCTGATAGACATTTATCTAACCTACTCTTAAATATCTCCAGAGATGGAGATTCCACAACCTCCCTCGGCAATTTATTCCAGTGTTTAACCACCCTGACAGTTAGGACTTTTTCCTAATGTCCAACCTAAACCTCCCTTGCTGCAGTTTAAGCCCATTTCTTTTTGTTCTATCCTTAGAGGCTAAGGTGAACAAGTTTTCTCCCTCCTCCTGATAACACCCTTTTAGATACCTGAAAGCTGCTATCATGCACCCTCTCAGTCTTCTCTTTTCGAAACTAAACAAACCCAATTCTTTCAGCCTTCCTTCGTAGGTCATGTTCTCAATATCTTTAATCATTCTTGTTGCTCTTCTCTGGACCCTCTCCAATTTCTCCACATCTTTCTTGAAATGCGATGCCCAGATCTGGACACAATACTCCAGTTGAGGCCTAACCAGCGCAGAGTAGAGCGGAAGAATGTCTTCTCGTGTCTTGCTCACAACACACCTGTTAATGCATCCCAGAGTCACGTTCGCCTTTTTTTGCAACAGCACCACACTGTTGACTCATATTTAGCTTGTGGTCCACTATAACCCCTAGATCCCTTTCTGCTGTACTCCTTCCTAGACAGTCTCTTCCCATTCTGTATGTGTGAAACTGATTATTCCTTCCTAATTTTTCCTGGCCCTGCATGCAATTTCCCCACCCAGATGTGGCCCTTGGGCCAAAAAGTTTGCCCATCCCTGGTCTACTCAGTGGTATTCTTTTCAGCAACTAAAGATTTACCACTGAAATATTTTTATGCTGTGTGCTTTTTATACATAAATTTCCTTGAATTGTATTTAGTATCCAGCCTAATCTGTTACTTTCAATGTCGCATAATTTTTCCCCCCAAAAGGACAAAATTGAGAATATTAGGCTACTCTAACCTTCGGTGAATGTAGTTATGACTAAATTCAAGTATCTGACATAATGAAACATATTGGGTGCAACCCAGAACACAGTCAAAGGGCATGTGCTTGTCTAAATTACATCAACCTCCTAGAGCTGCCCTGTGGTATGCAGAGCTGCCTGGAATCTTTGCAGCACTGTGTGCTGTGGCTCTGTCCCTGTCCTGTTGTAGTCCCATCCTGGCATGCTTCCTATGCTAGGGCTTGTGAAGCAGGTCCTTGGAAAATAGCCTTACGGCTCTATCTTTTCCAGTGCCTGCACCAAAAGAATCCTCCTTTGGCCAGATATGGGGCTTTTAGGGCACCTCTTCGCTGCTCCCAGCCTTTTCATGGTGTACAGGACCCAAGCAAGAGAGAGGATGTCACTCAGTGCTTTTATGTGAAGTCTCCTCTACCATACAAGTGAATTCTGTTTGTGAAACCGTAGATAGCTGTTTCTGCTTATCAGAACTGTTGTAATGTTAATAGAGTACAAAATAAGTTTTTAAAGTTGTTAATTGTGTTTAAAATGTAAGCTTGAAAAGCAATAAAAAGGTAGTGTGCAAAGTAATAAGTAAAAATATTATTTGACACTTCTATTTTGAAACAAAGATTGTTCATATATAGTATACTTTTAACTCATTTTAATGAGAAATGATTGTACACAATTTTGAGTCAATAAAATAAGGGAAAAATAGGTGCGTGTGTACAAGTCAGTTCTTCTTTGAGTGCTTGCTCATATCCATTCCATATTAGGTATGTGTGCTCGCCACATGCAGCGGTGCTGGAAGTTTTTTCCTTAGCAGTATCCGTAGGGGACTGGCAGTGGTATAAGGGCCGCCGCCATCTCCCTCCACCCTCAGCTCCTCGTTGCTGCCAGTGACAGTGCTGGAATGTCTGCTTCTTCGGTTAGCATTGTTTCGTTCTCTGTTCGTGCAAACTTTAAAATCCTGTAATATAGTTATATATGGTTAGTGCCAGTGCAGAGGATAGAGTTCATCGGAGTGGTCCTCGACTTAACTTGCGCCAGAGTGGTCCTGCTGCTGGAAAGGTTCCGCACATTGACGAACCTCATCGCAGCAGTCTCCATGTTCCCTCTGACTACAGCTGTGTCTGCACCTGCTGGGTCACATGGCAGCGTGCATTTATGTTGTCCACCGTGCCAGGCTCTGGGTGTGGCCCCTGCAACAATGGCTGGCGATGGTCTATTCCCAGTCCTAGGACTCCCTGGAAAAGATTGTTACCATTCCCCTGGCGATACTGACCTCACTGCGATGGTGGGCCGACCGCAGGACAGTCCTGGAGGGGGTTCTGTTCGATAACCCCCCTCACTCCATCGAGTTGGTGTCAGACACCTTGGACCATGGCTGGGGTGTGCATCTGTGACCTCCAGACACAGGGGATGTGGTCCCTGGAAGAGGCAAAGTTACACATGAACGTCAGAGAACTCAGAGCATTCCGGCTGGGGTGTGGAGTCTTCCTGCCCCACCTGTTGGGCAAAGTGGTATGAGTCCTGATGGACAACACAGCCTCAGTGTTCTACATCAACAGGCAAGGGGGAATAACCTTGTTGGCTCTCTGTCAAGAGGCACTCCGCTTACGGGACTTTTGCATCAGCCGCGAATTCACCTGGAAGCTTGTCACCTTCCTAGCGTCAAGAATACTCTGGTGGACCAGCTCGGTAGGGACTTCTCCTCTCCACACGAGTGGTCGCTCCATCCAGAGGGAGCCTTCATGATCTTCCAAAAATGGGGAATTCCCCAAGTGGATCTGTTTGCTACCAAACAGAACAGGAAGTGCCACTGGTTTTGTTCTTGGCAAGGTCTGAGCACGGTCTTCCTCTCCGATGCCTCCCTCCTGTCATGATCAGGGAGCCTGCTGTACGCGTTCCCTCTGATTCTACTCATCAGCAGGGTCCTGGCAAAGATCAAGAGAGACAAGACGCAGGTTGTCATGATCGCCCCATCGTGGCCTCGCCAGCACAGGTTTGGCAGGTTCATGAGCCTGTCAGTGGCCCCTGCCCAACCGATCAGACCTGCTGTCACAGGACCACGGTTGGCTCTTACTCCCCAACCTCAATTCCCTCCACCTTTCAGTGTTGATGCTGCATGGCTAAACCCGGAGAGCAGACCTGTTCGGAAGAAGTTCAGTAGGTTTTCCTGGGGAATAGGAAGCCCTCAACTAGACTGACTTGCCTGGCCGTGTGGACGAGGTTTTCCTGCTGGGTGTCCGAACATGGCATCTCTCCCTTGTGTTCTTCCAAACAGGCTGTCCTGAGAAACCAGGGCCTTGGGGCACTCTTCAGTTAGAGCACATCTTGCAGTCATCTCTGCTTTTCACCCACCAAGCCAAGGACAGATGTTATTTTCCCATGATATGACAGTCAGATTCTTGAGAGGGCTCGAGAGACTTTTCCCGCAGGTATGGGCTCCTGTCCTGCAGTAGGATCTTAACTTGGACCTCTCTAGGCTCACTGGCCTTCCCTTTGAGCTGCTTGGTTCCTGCTCCCTTTCCCACGTGCCATGGAAGGTCACGTTCCTGGTGGCAGTGATGTGAGCGTGACGGGTCTCTGAAATTAAAGCTTTGACCTCAGAACCGCACCGTACACAGTCTTCTACAGAGACAAGGTTCAGCTGCGGCCCCACTTGGCCTTCCTGCCAAAGGTGGTATCCACCTTCCATATGAACTGGGACATCTTCCTCCCCATATTCTGTCCCAAACCACAGAAGACCAGTAAAGAGCGGCGTCTTCATGTGCTGGACGGCCGAACGTTTTACTTTGAACGTACCAAACTTTTCCGTAAATCAACTCAGCTCTTCATCACTACAGTGGACAGGATGAAAGGCCTTCCAGCGTCCATGCAGAGGATTTCCAATTGGATTACTTCATGCATAAAGACCTGCTACAACCTGACCGGGGTTCTGCTGCCGCCAATGGTCAGAGCCCACTCGACTAGAGCTCAGGTGTCTTTGGCAGCCTTGCTAGTGCACATCCCTATCGTAGAGATCTGTAGAGCTGCAATGTAGTCCTCTGTCCGCACATTCATGACTTGTTATGCCATCACTCAGCAGGCCAGGGATGATGCCAGGTTCGGCAGAGCTGTGTGTCAGTTTACACATCCGTGAACTCCTGCCCACCTCTGGTACTTCTTTGGAGTCACCTAATATGGAATGGACATGAGCAAGCACTGAAAGAAGAAAAGGTAGTAACTTTTTTTCCATAACTGGTGTTCTTTGAGATGTGTTGCTCATGTCCGCTCCACAATCTGTCCTCCATCCCCACTATTCGGCATTCCGACAAGGAACTAAGGGCGGAGAGCCGGCGGTGTCCCTTTTACTGCGCTATGTGGGCACCAGAGCCAGTCCCCTATGGATACTGCTGAGGGAAAAACTTCTGGCAACAGTGCATATGGCGAGCACACACACCTAATATGGAATGGACACGAGCAACGCATCTTGAAGAACACCAGTTACGGAAAAGGTAACTGTCTTTTACTTACTATGCATCATAATGTTTTTGCTAGAGTTGTCAGGGAAATTTGCTTTTTATTTGAAGTGGTCAGATCTCATAACCATACCAATAGGAAGCACTATATTCAAACAACAATTTTTTAGTTTTTTTTTTTCTTTCAGGAGAATGCAGATATTTTAAAGGAACAACTTCGGAAAGCTGAAGATCATATTCAGGCTAGCAAGCAGGAAGCTGTCTTAATGTCAAAAGAGCTGAGTGATACAGTAAATGTGCGAGATAAGACAATGGCAGATCTTCATAGTGCTCGACTGGAAAATGAGAAGTTGAAGAAGCAGCTTGCTGATGCTGTAGCTGAGCTAAAAAAAGTTACTCTTGTGAAAAATGAACAGGTAAAATGTTACCTTTTTTGTTCTGAGATTTATTAATGTTATTCACAAGCCTGATGTGAGCTTGTTTAGTTACAGCAGTTTTCAGTTTTGATAAAATCATGAAAACAAAACTTGTTTCTGGATAATTAATAAAACCTCTATCTCACCATTGACAATATTACTTGTAATTTGATTAGAAGGTCTGATTAGAATGAAGATTCTTTAATAGTTTTTATGGGAATATTTAGGAATATTTTTTTTTAGACATTCTTACAGACTAATACAGCAATGTGATAGTTGGATTATTTTAAATTGACTCTTTTAAACTCTTCTGAATGTCTGTGGGTGCGGTTGTTCTAAAATTGGTGCAAATGAGATAAGAACTACTGGATGGGATTCTTCTCTTGCTAAAGTTTCTCTCCTCATTAGAAGAAAACTATACATCCTTTTCTCAAATGGTTCAGAATTTATGGATCAAAGTGGATTCTTTGCTAAACTTTTTTTAATAAGTAGTAATGCATTAAAATATTTAAAACAATCATGAATGGGTATATTATCCATCGGAGGTTGTTTAAGCCAAAGCCCACTGAATTCAAATGGGAAGACTTGGATTGACTTCAGTGGGCTTGTGGCTATTACAGATAGGACTATAAAAATCGTGTGCCAGCCTGAAAATTCATAGAATGTGCACCTATGGTTCCAAAATATAGCAAAAGCAATTTACTTTATTCTTTCATTTTCAAATACCCCAGCATTCTTTATTATGAGGGTAGAATTGAAAAGGTATTTATTACTTTACAACATATCTTTGAAAAGTATTCTCAGAAAAATTGGCCAGATTATCTCTGGTCCATTGCACCATTCAGGCTGCAGAAAGGAGCCAAAGTTTGGGCAAAGCTGAACAGGTGAAAATTACTCCAGTGGTTAAAGCTGAGTTATTTGGTTCCTGCAACAATTGTATATTTTCACTTCACTTCTCCCACTGTCATGTGGGGCATGATGGAACACAGTTGTGCTCTGCCAATTCTTAGTTGTATATAGTTCCTTCAGAACCATAGTCAGTTGCCAAAAATTAGAATGGGCCCTAGAATGCTCAAACTCTTGTTGTGGTGGATGCAGATCAGCTCACAGACCCAGAGAGACATATTTGTGTCTCTGATGAATGCCCTCTCACTCCATCACCACCTTCTGCTCAAAGTGACTCTCATTGTAGGACCTGTGTTCTTGCCACCAAGAAAAAGGATTATCCCCCATCTCTTCCCCCCAAAATCAAATCTTTGTCTTCATTACCACTGCCTGAAAAAGGTTCTATAGTATTGATTTGAACAAAAGAGAATATATATTTTGATATTTATTTTTTATTTTCTTTTAAAGGAAATTTTGAATACAGTAGAGCAGGAACTGCGCAGAGAGGTTGAGGATCTGAAGCTTCGTCTGCAGATGGCTGCTGACCATTATCGAGAAAAGTTCAAGGAATGCCAGAAGCTCCAAAAACAAGTGAATAAACTTGTAGACCAGACAGTAAGTAGCATTGGAGAATCCATTTGCTCTTCGTGACTTTTCAATGTTTGTTTAAAATTTGTTGTAGCAAAGAACAATGCATTAAACAAGAATCAGAACATTGTGTGAGGAATGGTCAATGAATATAATACTTACTGTAGTAGAGCCAACTTTTATCTATGATGTTGGATATAAGCTGTTGAAACCAAACATAGTATCCTCGTATTTGGTATATGTAGAAAGCTTATTGAATTTGTGTGATGTTATAAACTGGGTTATCTTCAAGGCATAGTATTCTTTTGCTGAGGCTTCTTCTCTCCCCAGCTGTGAAAGAGAGGAAACCGTGGCATTGCATTTTCATTCCTTCATTCATCTCCCCTGCAGAGAGGGTGAGAGAACTTGGGAGAAAGCTTGTG
This sequence comes from Gopherus flavomarginatus, assembly GCF_025201925.1. Lineage (NCBI taxonomy): Eukaryota > Metazoa > Chordata > Testudines > Testudinidae > Gopherus > Gopherus flavomarginatus. Next base: position 66,015,521 of record NC_066618.1, read on the forward strand.
TACAGAGATGGGTAAAGGGATTTCATGCAGCAGCAGAACTGTGAACCTGCACCTCTTTTATGTGCATGCTTGGTTGCTTAATTTATATGTATTGCTCTATCGATATTGCAGAAGCTACTTGATTCATATCTGCTATTTCCTGTATCATCCTGAAGGTCAATAGGGAATGAGGTATCATCCCATAATATCTGTTGGTAAATGTCTGGTCCCTTGCTTGTGTCTTGGGGTATGGTATGTTGTGTGTATGTCATGTATATCTGACACCCAGCTCAAATGTTAGCTTAAAAAAAAAAAGGATCTATAGTATCCAAGATCTGTCTTTTATTAATTTACATCCATCCCAATTCCTAACATAGATTTCAGTTTAAATTACAGTATTAAATTTAAATTTTTAAAGTTTAGCAGATACTCTGTGGAGATTTCCATAATCTATTTTGTAAAATATTTTTTATAATTACTGTTTTTGCAAGAAAATTATTATAAAATATGACATTATAAAAGCAATAAACTGATCATATTTCAGAGTCAATGCAAAGATGCAGTGGAGATATTAAAAAAAAAAAAAAGAATACACACTTTATACTCTTATCTCACCTTGACACTAGCAACTTTGATGAGCCCATTTCCAGGAGAAGGTATAAAGCCAGAGAAATACATTAATTTGCGTTTGTGTTTTTCTTTAAACAAAAGCGGTAGATGGTGTACAGTTATCTGCTTCTTCAAAAAGTAGTGAACTGAGTTAAATTATAAAATCTATGTTCTCACAGTTGCACAATCATTGAAGCAGTTCATTGTAATTCTTGATGGATGTTTTCTTTGAATAAAGTATCAAAATTATTTTTTCATAAAGAAAACTGCAGGGAACCAACAGAAAGTGACAGATGCCTCAAACATTGAGACAGCTATTGCAGTCGTTGCAGGTAAAAAGTTGACCACATCTCCAGGTATTAACAATGTAAACTTTTTTTAATGGTTTCTATTTGTTGGCCTCAAATAGAGTATTAATTTGTGAAGTAATCTATAAAAGTACCTTGTATATAAACAACTAGCCCTTGGTGTTTGGATAACCCAATGGAAACCGATTAGAAATATGAACACCAGTTTGAGAGCCTGCTCCTGCAAATACTTGCACCCATAAATATTCTCATTGGGTCTGCTGACATAAATGAAGTTTACAAATGTAAGTGTTGGCAGGATTGAGCCCTGAGTTGGTGTTTAAGATCAATTATTAAGATATATAGCATGTTTTTTATTTTTGTGTAGCTAATAAACAGAATTTCAGTAAAAAGAAATGTTTACAGTAACATAACATCTCTTCAGCCATGGCACAGTTACAGTTTAAAATATTTTATTGCAAAATCCATGCTGGTAAAGTGTTCAGTTATCTGCAGAAAAGAACAGAACTATGTATCCTAATAATTTATAGACATTAATAATTTGCTAGAAAATACTTGACTATGTTGTAATTTTCATGGACTATTAACCTTCCCACACATCTAGCCTTCTAAGCATAAAGAAAGGAACATGTAATATGTCATAACACATACTGGAGAGAAAGTAAATAGTTGCAATTGTGTGACATTTAGAGTATTAAGCATTTTTTCAAAAGGGTAAAATATATGTACCAATATATTAAATTAAGAGATTAATATTAATTAATATATTAAATTAAGTTTATAAATGGTTTAATTTCTCAAAGGGATGTTCAACTCTCCAAACACTTATGTGCTGTGGAATATTTTCTGTTCAGCGTGGGTATCCAAACTTTGCCCAGTTGAGGGCCTCATTGGCAAGAACCTGATACAGCTGTCCTCATCTTAATATGCCTGTGGCCAGCAGAGATTGGGTCATGTACATGTTGTCTCCAAGATGCATATTAGCGTGTGTGACTTTGGCAAGATTTGAACTGTTTGTCCACCCTTCATTCATTCCTGTTGTGCTGTGTTTATTTAAAAAACAAAGAATAAAATATTCATATTTTTTTTCAATATTTGCAGCTAGCCCCATTTCTCCTGATATAGTTTCAGAGTTTGTGGTAAAGGAGCAAGCATGTGAAATGAACAAAGAAATTGCTGAGAAAACAGAGAAGTATAAGAAATGCAAGCAAATGTTATCAGTAAGTAAAGGGCTGCTTTGGAAAGTTGAACAGAAAGTAGCTACAGGGAATAAATCTCAAACATTGAAATACTCTTCTCAGCTACTGAACTGTTTGTTCCCTTAATAGTCATTCATATAGCACGGATGTGATCATAATAGAAACTTTATCATAAGCAGGAATCTTCACAGTAGAATTTTAAGACCTCATTTTGTGGGTGCTATGGTGGTATTTGCATGTTTGATTGTCTGCTATTTTTGGGTGGAAGTGGAATGTCAGTAATTTTGTAAAGCAAATATTGGGGTGAGAACAACCTGAAATGGAAATCTCTGCAAAGAGATCTTCTTTGGAGGCAACTATTTAAATAAAGTGCATTCGCTTGTTTCCATTAAGATTACCACCCTATATTTCATGTTTTCACAAATATATTATGCTAATATGTTTGTTTACCATGGTGTGACATGTGCAAGGCAATTGGATTCATTACTTTCTGTGGCGGGGGGCGGGTCGCATTTGTGCTGGTTCATTACTGACTTGTGTTGGTCATTTGAGTTACATGGGATGCTTTAAAGGAAACCTTTGCCTTTGACCTTCTGGATGAAAGTTGCTCTGGGTGTTTGCAAAGCTCGTTGGAATGAGTTTTTTATTGAAGTGGATGTGAGACACCTTACAGAGTGGCAGCATGTTTTGAAGAGCAGGAGTAAAACTGTGTATATACAAAAAAGCTAGAACAGATAAGGGGAGAGAAGAATAGCAGCTTGTTGAAGGCTCAAGAAGGAAAAGTATATTGGATCTCATTGATATAGTTCCCCATACCCTTGTCCTCTTCCAAGCCTTATCATATAAATAGGGGCCTGTAATCAATCCATGGGGAAGTCACCTGGCAATTGGCTAATTTCTGGGAAGCACTGAGGGTTGCATGGTCAGATAATTAAAAAAAAAAAAATTCCATAGATTTGTAAAATGTTAAGTGATTCATCATGACTTATGTTATACTACTTTAGGATGAGAAAATGAAATGCAGTGTTTATGCTGATGAATTGGCCAAATTGGAGCTGAAATGGAAAGAACAAGTGAAAATCAGTGAGAGTGCAAAACTCCAGCTAGCAGCAATGGAGGACCAGTATAAAGTAAGCTTATTTGGCTACACATGGAATAGGAAGAGGTGCAAAGTAGAGCGTTGTGGAACCACACACAAATTTAATAAGAACTCTTTTAGAGAAAAAAATTTGAGTTTTTCTATCTCACCTACTGATGTTCATGACGGATTTTTGAGCAGGAGTGTGGGCAGGCCTGAGAACAACACCATCAAAGTAGTTGGCCCTTCATCTATGCAAATACAAACCTGTTGGCAGGCTTCGTCAGGTTCAGTATTTACCTCCCACTGCTAATCTCCTCCCTGGGAGAGATGTATCCCTTACCACTGTCATCACCCTGCCCTTTCCCCTTGTTCCCTAGCCATGTTTCTGAAGAAGAGTCCTTCTAATGTCCCACTGCTACCAGTTAAATGACATTGAATAAACAAAAAGTTCTGAAAAATGCACACAGTAAAGAAACCGAAGTAAATAGAGAAATATTTTTTGCTAACTTTATTCAACTGTAAAGGATGTTGCATGTAATTATAGTAGGTAAAATATTTTCAGACAGAAATATGATTTTAAATTGCTGAGTGTTTTGTATGTTTACAGCATAATACATGGGGAACTTATATACATTCCGTAATCTAAGTGAAGCAAACTTTTTTTTCATGTAGGTTCAGCTGGCAGAAAAGGAGAGAACAATAAAAGAGCTGATATCACATTTGGAGGTCTTCACCAGTGAGAAGGTACTGTAACCATCAGATGTTATATTTAGTGTGCTCTGGTGCTTCATAGATTCCAAGGTCAGAAGGGACCACTCTGATCCAACAGTCTGACCTCCTGTAATAACACAGACCACTGAACTTCCCCAAAATAATTCCTAGAGTGTATCTTTTTAGAAAAAAAGTCAGTCTTGATTTAGAAAATGTCGGTGATGAAGTATCAACTGTGATCTTTGGAAAATTATTTCAGTGGTTAATTACCACCACTGTCCAAAAAAAAAAGAAAAATTCCCTTATTTCCAGTCTGAATGTGTCTAACTTCAACTTCCAGGCTTTGGATAATTTTATACCTTTCTCTGCTAGATTACAGAGACCACTGTTAAATATTTTTTCCCCATGTAGATAATTACAGACTGGAATCAAGTCACCTCATAATCTTCTCTATGTTAAACGAAGTAGATTGAGCTGCTTGAATCTCTTTCCATAAGGCACTTTTTCTAATCCTTTAATCATTCTCATGGCTCTTCTCTAAACCCTCTCCAATTTATCAACAATCTTTGAATTGTGGGCACCAGAACAGGGCATAGTATTCCACCAAAAAGAACAGGTGTACTTGTGACACCTTAGAAACTAACAAATTTGTACCAGTGCCAAATATAGAGGTAAAATAACCTCTCTACTTTTACTCAAGATTCCCGTAGTTATGCATGCCAGGATTGCATTAGCTTTTTTGGCCACAGTGTCATATTGGGAGCTCATGGTCCACTGATTATCCACCACAATCCCTAAATCTTTTTCAGAACCACTGCTTCTGCGGGTAGAGTCCCCCATTCTGTAAATATGGCCTGCATTCTTTTGTTCTTAGATGTGTACATTTAGCCTTATTAAAAAGACATGTTGTTTGCATGCATCCAGTTTACCAAGTGATCCAGATTGCTCTGAATGAGTGACATGTCCTCTTCATTATTTACTGCTTCCCTAATTTTTGTGTCATCTGCAAACTTTATCAGTAATGAGTTCTATTTTCAAAATGTTGACTAGTATAGGGTCAAGAACGAATTCCTGCGGCTCCCCTCTGGAAACACACTTACTTGATTCCCTGTTTACAGTTACATTTTGAGATCTATCACTTAGCCAGTTTTTAATGCATTTAATGAGTGCCACATTAATTTTATATTGTAGTTTTTTAGTCAAAATGTTTTGCATTACTAAGTCAAATGCTTTACGGAAGTCTGACAGGGGAGGGATAGCTCAGTGGTTTGAGCATTGGCCTGCTAAACCCAGGGTTGTGAGTTCAATCCTTGAGGGGGCCATTTGGGGATTGGTCCTTCTTTGAGCAAGGAGTTGGACTAGATGACCTCCTGAGGTCCCTTCCAACCCTAATAATCTATGATTCTATGATGCATGAACCTGTAATGACCACACTTGTCATCTCATAAAAAAAAAATCAAGTTAGTTTGACAAGATGTATTTTCCATAAACCCATTTTGATTTGCATTAATTACCTTATCCTCCTTTAATTCTGTATTAATTGAGTCCCAAATCAGCTGCTTTGTTATCTTGTCTGGGATTGATGGTAGGCTGATAGGACTATAATTATCTGAGACATCTTATTTGGCACAACATTCTTTCTTCCAAACTTCTGGAACTTCTTCAGTGCGCCAAGACTTGTTGAAAATGAACATTAATGGTCCAGTGAGTTCCTCAGCCAACTCTTTTCAAACTCTTGGATGCAAGCTATCTGGACCTGATGATTTAAAAATGTCTGACTCTAGTAGCATCTGTCTAACATCTTCTAGAGATACTATTGGTATGAAAGTGTTATCACAATGTGATGAGACTATATCATCTATTTTCCCCCCAAATACTGAACAGAAATTTTTATTGAATTTTTTTGCCTTTTCTGCATTATTATTGATAATTCTACTGTTTCTATCTAGTAATGGACCAATGCTAGTGTCAAAATTCTTTTTGTTCTTTATATAGTTAAAAACTCCCTATTGTCCTTACCTCTTCCGGCCATAGATTTCTCTGTATGTCCCTTTGCTTCCCTTAATTAGTTTTCTACAATTTCTTCTGATTTGTATTCATTACTATCAGCTTCCCCTTTCTTCCAGTTTTTATAGCTGCCTTCACTTCCTCTCTAAACCAGATTGGTTTTTTTTTCACCAGCACTGTGTTCTTCCTCAGCTGTGGGATTGTAGCTTTTTGGGGATGTAGTAAAGTGTTCTTAAACTACTCCGAATTATCATTCAGATCTTTCAGATTAAATTCTTCTTCCGAGGTGTTGTTTTTCGCTAACAGTTGTTTTTAGCTTTGTGAAAGTGGCCCTATTAAAGCACCAAGTATATACACTAGTCTAGAATTTATTCTGTTTTCAAATTCTAAATGTGATCAAGTCATGATAACTTGTACCTAAGGTACCATTAATTTTTAGTAGGGCTGTCAATCACATGTGCTTAACGCCAAACAAATGAACGCCTTTTTTTTTCTTTTTTTTAAACAAGCATTAATTATAAACAAGCATTAATTATACATCTGTGGAGATGGGACTCGGTTGCCAGGTAGGGAGGGAGGCGCCTGCTGTGGTAGCAAGCAGGAGGCAGCTGAGGACGAGAGGCTCTGTATTATCCAGACCAGAGGTGCACATTACTGAAATGCCTCCTGACTCCTCTGAGTTAGTCTTGTGCCCACTCCCTCAGGGTTAATCTATTTATTTGTTTTACATGAGGGAAGGCGGAAGGGCAATTGCCAGCAGCTGTGAGGATGTGAAGGAGGGAAAGGGCGCTTTGGAGCCTTTGCCACAGGGATTCCCATCTCCCTGGGTGACTCTAGCGGTCTCCCCTCCTCACCCCTGTACTAATCAGTCGTGACCCTGTCCAGTAGTCTGTAAATAAGAAGCAGGCAGCATTATCTCCCATAAATGTAGTTGAACAAAAAGTAAGACTGAGTAGACTTGTAGGCTCTAAAGCAGTGGTGGGCAGTCTATGGGCTGCACATGGCCTGTCGGGGTAATCCACTGGCAGGCCGCAAGACAGTTGGTTTACACTGGCATGGCCGGCCAATGGGAGCTGCAGGAAGCGGCGGCCAGCACGTCCGTGCAGCCCACATCGCTTCTCACAGCTCTCATTGGCTGGGATCGGTGAACCACAGCCACTGGAAGCTGCGGGTGGCTGTGCCTGCAGACAGTCAATGTAAACAAACTGTCTCATGGCGTGCCAGTGGGTTACCCTGATGGGCTGTGTGCGGGCCGTGGGTTGCCCACCACTCTGCTAAAGTTTTATATTTTATTTTTGAGTACAGTTATGTGTGTTTAAAAAACAACACCAACGTGCAATCATAGATTTTTTTCTTTTATTTATTTGTCATATTTGCCTGAGGTGAATTGAAAAATACTATTTACCTTTTTTCAATGCAAATATTTGTAATAAAAAATAATATAAAGTGAGCACTGTACATTTTGTATTCTGTGTTGTAATTTAAATCAATATATTTGAAAATGTAAAAAACATCCAAAATAAATAGTATTCTATTATTTAAATATATGGTATTTTATTATTGGTTGACAGTGTGATTAAAACTGCGATTAATCACAACTGTTTTTTAATCTTGTGATTAATCACAATTAATTTTTGTAATCATTTTACAGCCCTAATTTTTAGTTCTGTGATCAGTTCCTCTTTATCTGTTAGGACAAATTGCAACATTTTTTGAGTTAGGAAACTGTCATCTATAATGTTTAGAAATTCCAAGGATTTTTTTTTTAGTACTGGCAGCATGATACCTCCAGCATATGTCACTCAAATTGAAGTCGTCCTCATGATCACAGTTTTTTTTCTTATACATAGATGCATAAAGAGGTGGTCATCCTGTTCCCTACTGTTATTTGGTGGTCTGTAGCAGACACCAACTACTATCCTGTCTTGTGCTTTAACTGTTAGGACATTAAGCCAAAGCATGTAAGATGATTTTATTCCTAGTTATCAATGACTTGGAAACAGGTAATGCCTCTTGACATAGAGTGCCACTCCTTCTCCTCTTTTGCCCACTTGATCCTTCCTAAAATCAATGGTTATAACCTATTTAACGTTCCATCATGCAAATCATCCCACTAGGTTTCAGTAATACCAACTAGATCAAATTTCTGTTCATAAATTAACAGTTCCAGTTCCTCATGTTTGTTACCCAGATTCCTAGTATTGGTGTTTAGGCAATTCAAGAATTTCTTCTCTCCATATCCTTTGATTTCTTGGTTTTGTTCTCAACATTCCAGTTTTGTGCTGAGTGCGCAAATCTTTCCTCTTTTTACTGTCTCCCCTTTTGTTATTAGTTTAATTCCTTCCTGACTACTCTAGCCAGCCTTGGTTAATTTGTTTTAAAGAGATACAGTGGGGAACAGTATATAAAGAGACCACTCCTAAAACATGTAAAGGTAAATTTTAAAATACAGTAAAAATGAATTAACTGATTTTTAAATAATAAAAAATAATTTAATGGTGAGATTTCTATAAATAACTTCCATATTTATCAAAAAATAAGAATCCCAGAACCAAACAACAAATAGTGAAACATCAAAACATCTGACTTGATATTTGAAAATACTATGTTTAGAAATATTTTTTTTGTGTTCTAGTAGAATTCCAGAACATTTTAATCATATGCTGCATTTAATCTAATGAAATTTGTAAGGCAGAATCTTTTCATATACTGGCTGTTTGCTTAGCATTAACTGTTATCCATATACTTAACAGAATTCTTTCCTTTTGTTCTTAGAAATTGGGATAAGTGGGTGTGTCAAATTCTAATCTGAGATCTAAGAAGAACAGTGCATATTCATATATAGTTTAAGTTATTGCCACTGTTTTTGTAAGGATTGTTTCTGTTTATAACCAGACACTCATTCATTACCATTGTTGATTATTCCCAGAAGCAGCCAGTAAGAGAACAGATTGACAGATGTTACAGTGTGATAATCATCTCTTCAGAGTTGTAGTTTATCTAAAAGGATATTTGTATACCTTCTAATGCCATTCCAGATTTTTAAATAAGTGTTTGAAAAGGAACTGCCACTTTTTCCAAAGCTGGCTTTCTCATGAAGTTCAGTATGTGTATGATTAAAACTAAAGAAATCCATGCTGAATATTACAGATGATGTTCTAATGCTGAAAGTATCTTCAGTGTTTTGCAGGGCGATTGTTAATAGGTGTTCTTAATCACAGTATGATAATTTTTGCAAGGCATTGCTAATGGAGAGAGTAATGTTTATTAAAATATGTAAGTACATTCATTCCATGTTGTATGAACAAACCAAGATGGAAGAGAGGATACACATGAGCGGAATTCAGCACAGCTGTTTTATTTAATAAACAGTGACTTCAAGTAATTTCAGTATAGAGTAAACTAGTTGGAAAATAAGAATATTTAACTTTATTTTTTTTCAAAAGCAACCAAAAATGCTGCTGTTACTCTTTTTTTCATACAAAGGAATAGCCAAATACATTGATGGTTTTCTTTTTTTTAAATAAGTCTGTACCATATTTCTCTAATTCATAGAAAAGCTAAGTGAATGTCAGGATTTTGATACAACTATTTATCTGGAAGGAATCATTTTTAGCTGGAGGGAATCATTTTAAGTAACACACATAAGGAGGAGTGCAACTATAAAAATATTGTATGAAGCTTATAAAAGCTTCTAATGTAAATATCTATAAATTTGCTAGAACAATTCCAAAGAAGAATCAAAGTGCTCTGCTAGACTGAAATCATGATTTAAAAGGTTAAGCATAGTATAGTAAACAGCTTTTCAATTTATACTCCATTATCAGTGTTTGTTTATAAATGTCACTAAACATAGCATGCTAAAAATGTTCATTTCTAGTCTCTTCAAACCTATAAAATTACTTAGTTTCTGTTTTATTTACATACTTATATAGCCTTTGATTTTTTTAATCAGTCTCTACCCTAGCAATCCAGTTTATGGCTAAGACTATTTTATAGCACCTTTTACAAGCACTTTGATGTACATTCTATTTTAATCTTAGGTGATGCTGGAATTAAAGTATTAAGTGCCATCATGTTTTTAGCAAAAATGTTTCCATATTGTAGAAAAAAAACTATAAGCATATGGGACATTTCCACTTTCAGAAAGTGTCTCAGACTTTTAGAAAGTAGACACTGCACTTTGAACTTCTTTTGATTGCTCCTTGGGATTTATAAATAAACAGCCTACAAATTGTAGGACAGAAAAAGTTAGGACAACTTCTGACTTTTTCTCCAGTTACATTGTTTTGTTTCTTCTCTGGTTTGAAATGGGTGGAATAAAGGCCCATCCATCTTAAAATTCTTCTTCTCTTACTGAAAGCAAGAAACTTTAACCCAGTGGGCCAGAACCTCTGCTGGTATAAATTGGGATAGCTTAATTTAAGTCAACAGAGCTACCCCGATGTATATCAGCAGATGATCCAGCCCAATATATCTAGTAAGTTTTTTTTTTATGCATCTATTAAAAGAGAAATATTTTTAGAGTATTGCATCAAGCCTGTATCTGATCTCTGCATAATCGGTGTGTTCCTAAATTATAGTGCAGTGGTTCCCAAGCTTATTCTGTCACTTGTGCAGGGAAAGCCCCTAGTGGGTCGGGCTGGTTTGTTTGCCTGCTGCGTCTGCAGGTTCGGCTGATTGCGGCTCCCAGTGGCCGCGGTTCGCTGCTCCAGAGAATGGGAGCTGCTGGAAGCGGCGTGGGCTGAAGGACGTACTGGCCACTGCTTCCAGCAGCTCCCCTTGGCCTGGAGCTCCCATTGACCAGTGGGAGCTGCGATTGGCTGAACCTGCAGACGCGGCAGGTAAACAAACTGGCTCGGCCTGCCAGGGGCTTTCCCTGCAGAAGCGGCGGAACAAATTTGGGAACCACTGTTAGTGTTTTTGAGATAAAACAGGAATTTTATTTGTGAATTGTTCACAATATGCACATCATCTCAGCTGTAAGGAGAGATCAGGTGAAAGAAGCAGAGCCTCTGTGTTTTATAACTGATTTTTTTATTTGCTTTGTAAAAGTAGATATTTGTATGAACAATACTGGTGATTTGGCTTTTTTCTTGAGATTGCAACTATTGATGATAGAACTTCAAAATAAAATTTCTTACAAATAAGTTATCAGTATATTTAATAATGTAACAAAAACTTGGAGTTACTCAGTCAAGTCATGAAAGGTGGATCTGAAAATTGGCAGATAAATATTGGAATTATTTTTTAAAAATTGAAGCTTTTAATTAAACTATTTAATCAGTATTTAAAACATTTGATAATTTGACTCCATGTGTTAATTACATTTTAAAACTTTTTGTTAATTAGGAACTTGGCAGGAGTCCGGAAAATCAAGCTGAAAGGATAACTAAGGGACAGATTTCTCAGCAAGATTTACATTTTCTCAGTCCATACTCAGAGGAGAGTGGACTGGTTCCTGCAGTGCCAAGTAGACTACCAGTACTGCAGTTTGGAAACCCTTATGCAATCCAGGAAACAAGAGGTTTGTAAAGTTTTATATTCCTCAGCTTTCTTTTGTCTCACAATTTGAAAATAATGGTGCCATTTTATTTATGTAGAGACAGGACTGGACTGTTGATATCCTGGCATATAATATGTTTGTCGGAAATGGCTGGATTCATTAATAAGTCTGTCAACTCTAGTCACTAAAAGGAAAACTTTCAAGAGGATACAAGAACAGTGGTGTTCTCACACTGAAGTTTGTTCTAGTTGTGCATTCTGTTTACCAGATTTTGGGCTTTGGTTGAGAACTCCTAGTTTTATTAAATCTAAACTGAAAACATTTGAAATTTTGATTTCATTATTATTTTGATATGACAAAAAGTGTACTAATTGTATTGAACAGAACTTTTTATATAAAATAAGAGGCCTGTTCTTCTAATTTCTATTTCAGATGGAGCAGATGGTGCATTTTATCCTGAGGAGCTCCAAAGGCTGCCTGTAAGGACTTCCTCTTGGGAACTGGAAGACAACGTAGTCTGCAGTCAGCCTGCTCGCAACCTTAGTCGGCCTGATGGTCTGGAAGACCCTGAGGATATCAATGTGAGTTAGCTTACTTGTTGTTTTTTCCTTCATTTATTAATCAGCATCCAGGAGCTAACAATTGCTTGGCTATAGTGAGCATTTAAAAATTCTGATACGCTTAAGCATATCAGAACTGAAATTTTATTGAAAAATATGTGATGAGCACTATTTAAGGTGAACAGTTTGCACACAAAATGATGAAAATTCAAGTTATAGAAATCTCTTTTGAATTCTAATACCAGTTTATTTTGGTTTTGGAGTCATAGCCTCTGATTGCTTTAATATTTAAAAAGAAAAAAGTTAACTAATTTCAAGTCATATTGCTATTTCAATATATAACCATATTCCTGTTCCTTAACATTACATACACAGCCTTTCTTGTAGAACACAGATGTTTTTAATTCTCTCCCCAGTATATGAAAACTTAATTGAAACTGAAGGCAAAACAAAAACTGGAGGATTATGTTACCAGTGTTTATGAATTAAATGTCTAGCATATAGTTTAATGCAAGGTGTACATTTATGAAGACAGATTTGCAAGAGATACAGAATCAAAGAAATATTTAAACAGAATGAAAATATTAAACATAGAAACAATTTCCATTTTGGCCTTTTCAACCACCAAAAGTTTGAAGTGGCAGAGACTCTTGTCTGTCATCTAAAACAGGGTAAAGTAAAAATGGTATTGTTTGCTAATATATTTTCCAGGACTTCATAGTGTGACACTTTCTCTGCAGGGGTGTGGGGGGGAACAGAATTGCATTTCAGGGTGGGAGTTGGGCTGAGCATAGCTGAAGGGGATGTGCCTGGGAAAGGCACCAGCACCTAGTGCCCTTGCTGAACCCCCCTAGGAGGTGCTTGGAGCAGGGAAGAGAGACAGGGGTGGCAGCACAGCTCCCCCAGAGGGGGTGTGGGGAAGACCTCTGAGTTCTGTCCCTTCTTTGCCTGCAACTGCAGTTACCTGCTTGGCAGTCAGTGTACAGAGCCCGCTCTGGCCCACAGCAGGGATACAATGGGAGAAGTAAGTGGGGAGTGAGGGAAAGGTGGTGCCGGCTTGGAGGGGTGTGGGGGGCGCAGGGGTGGTGGAAAAGGGGCCAGAGGTGACACATGGAGCGGTCATGTGTCCCTCCCCTTAAATTGGGCCGCTCTCCCTCACCCCCATCAAGAGTTATGGGTCATCTCTGTTTCTCAGGGTGACCAGGACTGAGAGTTACCCTCCTGCCTCCAGTAAGAGGAAGATTTGCTTGTGCGTAACTGAGTATTGGTTTGCCAACACCACCCAAACAATCTCCTCAGGGCTCTGCTACCCCTTACTTTGTCTTGTAAGTTAACAGTAGGTGAGCCCCAGCCCAAGTGCTTCTGAAAGTAGGGTCACCATATGTCCGACTTTTCCTGGACATAGCCTCTTTTTTGAGCTTCCTTTCTCTGTACGGACAGATTTTTCAAATAACAGGAAATGTCTGTGGGTTTTGCTGAGCAGACAAGCGGCAGCTGATCGGTCCCTCCCCTGCATCTGCAGCAGGTTGTTCTGTTCCCCTGCAAGCCACATTTGCCAGATCCCGTTCACTCAGGCCCCAATTCCCAGCCCTGAGGAGAGTGTCCCGCAAAGAGGTGCTGAATGACAACTGTTGCTGCATCCTGGCCTTTTACCTGCCACCATGACAGGGAGCAACACTGTGTCCCACTACCATTGAGTACCTCCACTGCAGGCACCCCTTCCAGCAACCCCAGCTCTACTCCCCTGCCACAGGCAGTGTTCTGTTTTTGGGAATCTGAAATATGGTAACCCTACGGAAAGTGCCATTCTGTGTTATCAATGCTTATTATCAAAGGCTAAAATTTAAGAGATCGTAAATAAGGATAATGGAAACAAAAATTAGAACACAAACCTGGGTTTGTGTTTATCAACAGTTACTTTTTCTATGTAGTTAAGTAGATTTCCCCCAAGGATTCAGTCTTTTGTACAGCTAGCTGTTTTTCACTGACCCAGAATCCAAGAGTTCATGAACACCTTCCACTCTTTGTTTCCTCAGTGAATAGATAACCAACTGTCTTTTTGCTTCTCCTGGTTGGCTCTAAGTTGCCTTCTCATCCTCTTGTTGACTATATGCAAAACAGTGCTTCCATTGTATTGGCTTACAATGCTTAATCTACATATGAACCAAGGCAAATAGGTGAACCTACATCCCTTTGTCTGGTGTAACTGTTTGTCCACCTTACCTGGGACAGATTTTAAAAGATCTTTTCAGTACATACACAACCTTTTAAAGAACAGGAATTCTTGTGGCACCTGAGGGTATGGCTACACTTGAAACTTTAAAGCGCTGCCAAGTGCAAGTGTGGTCACAGTGCCAGCGCTGGGAGAGCTCTCTCCCAGCGCTGCATGTACTCCACATCCTGATGGGGTTTAGCTTGCAGCGCTGGGAGCCGTGCTCCCATCCAGCGATGCGGCACTGTTTACACTGGCGCTTTACAGCGCTGTATCTTGCAGCGCTCAGGGTTTTTTTTTTTTCACACCCCTGAGCGAGAAAGTTGCAGCGCTGTAAAGCACCAGTGTAGCCAAGGCCTTAGAGACTAACACATTTATTTGAACATGAGCCCAAGAAAGCTTATGTTCAAATAAATTTGTTAGTCTCTAAGGTGCCACAAGTATTCCTGTGTTTTGCGGATACAGACTGACACAGCTACTACTCTGAAACCTTTTAAATATCCATCCTTCCATCCATCTCGCAACTATTATGAGACGCAGTATGATGTAAACTTTTATTAGATACCTCACTTGACCCTCGTTGGATAAATAAAGTACTACGAAAGCAATGTGTTGGATCTACTGAGTTTATCAGGCCTGTCAGGAGCTAGTGTTACTGTTGGCACTGAGGAGTTTTTAGGGTCAAACATATCGTTTAAAGGATGTTAGGAATCTTTATTTTTTTTGTTTTATTTGGTTAGCTCAGATACTCTTGTATAAAAAAGAAAAATGGGGGCTAGTGAACTGGTTTATGAAGAAAACTGTACCTAAACTATATATGTGTGTTTTAATTTGAACAGTTTTTTTTTACTGTGTTTCAGTTTCTAGATGCTCTTGCTACTTTAAGAAATATTTCAGAAATAGTTTTCTACAAAGTATTGTGCTCTTTGCAAGTACTGTGGTATCATGACCTGTTTCTCATTTAGTCTAGTTTGCCACATTTAATTGCTATTAACCTTTGCAGAAACTGATCAGTGTTCAGACAGGCATGATTTTAGCCTTGGTGCTCAGCACCTATAATAGAGAAAAATGTATTTCTTCCTCCTGCCTTTTGAACCCTATGTCCATTATTGTGAATAATTAGGGAAACTGTCAGAACTATTGCAGCCTGTTTAAGGTCTAGAATATCAGCTTTGTGCTGTTGCCCACCTTTTCTTCACATTTTGCATATTTAATCTGATCATTCTTGGCATAGACATTACTTGTGACAAGCTCTTCTCTTCTTGAGTCATCTGCTGCAGTTTAATTAGCAGAGTGTTCTTCCTGATCTATGTGTTTTGCCCTTTCGCAAACCCCAGAGAAACAGTGCTAGAGTCTTGTGCTCATTTGCTGACACAGCTTAGATTTTGTAATGAGATGGAAGGAACCTAATATGCTCAAATAGGAAACAACTTCAGATAAATGTGTCAAGAAGATACTTCTTTTCTCACATCAAATAGCAATTTATATTTTAATATACTATAAGAATTGATATTCTTCCTGTCAAATGAAAATAGACTGAGAATGGTAAAACATAATTAGTTTCCAAATAAGAGAGAGGAGGATATATGTGAATAAATCAAAATTCTTCGAGTGCTTGCTCACGTCCATTCTGTTATAGGTTCCATTGTAATTGTGTGTGCTCGACACATGCACAGGTGTCAGAAGTTTTTCCCTCAGTGTATCTGTAGGGGACCAGCTCTGGCGCCCTCTGGAGTGGCGTGCATATGCACTGGTATAAGGGACACAGCTGGTTCCCCCTCCATCAGTTCCTTCTTACTGCCTGTGACAGTGCTGGAACGTCTCCTGGCCTCTGCGAGCTTTCCTATCTCAACTGTACCTAGCAGCAAATTTGTTGTATATAGTTGTTAAAGTTGTATAGTTAATAGCTTCCTTAGTGTAAAGTTAGAATTAGTTAATTAGTTAATTAGTCCCGTACGGGACTTAGCCTAGGGATGGCACATGCCCTGGTCCTTGGGCTTCAAGCCTTGTGACTGCTGCAAAAAGTCTGTGCCATTCAGTGGTCCTTACAGAAGCTGCCTGAAGTGTTTAGGGGAAACCCGCAACAAGTGTCGCATTTGCAAGAGCTTTAGGCCACAGACCAAAAAGGAGCAGGACATTAGTCTTTGAGCGCTCCTTATGGAGTCAGCCCTCGCACCAACCTTGAAGCTGATGAGATCGGTTTCTACTCCAAGCACCGTGGCTTTGGTGCAGAGCATGCTGCTGACACCAACTGCTGACCAGCACCAGTCCCCATCCCCGGTACTGGCGAAAAAAGCAAAGAAGGGCCAGGAGACTGTGTTCTCATACATCCCGTAAAGGGAGGGAGAGAGCCGGAGGAAAGCAAAGACCCACAAGGGTGGCTCTTCCCCTCTGGACAGTGGCCAGGCTCCAGCTCCCATTGAGCTGTTGAGCCCATATCCAGACCTGCTCATCATTCTGGGAAGTGCCCCGTTCGAGGGGTAAACCTGCCCTGGGACCCTTCCAGTGGTCTCCATTAATGTGGCACCTCTCACCGTGGCAGGGGGCACCTTGCCAGCACTCGCCTGAACAGTGCCACCAGTCCCTGGATGGGGGTTGGCTTACTTGCCAGAGTTCCTGGTGTCGGTCCCTGGACTCCAGGCAGTGTTTCTCGGAGTCCCGGCGTCAATTGCCAGTGGTCTGGTGCAGACCTGCAGAGGCCCATCACCAGTCTCCAGAGTCTCAGAGCTGGGAGCATCCGAGTCAGTCTCCAAGTCCTCGGCACTGCTCCGGCAGGTCAAGAAGCTGGTCATTGGAGTCCCATCACTGGTCTCTGGATTGCCAGTATCTATCACCGCGAGCATGTCAGTGGTCTCCGAGACAGCAACCCTCTCGGTCTCAGTCCTGGTCTACGGAGTGGCAAAGTGTGAGGCATTGATCGCCAGGGTATTGTTGGTGATCCACCAGTCACTGGAGTCACGGAGAGCAGTCCTCCCGGTGGAGGGCCGCAGAAAGAGCCGACAGGAATAGGGTAGACAGGTGGCCTCGGTACTGTTCTGGTCCCCCAGACAAGTCTCTCCCTCCTTGGGCTGTGACAGTGAGGAGGAAGTATGTAGAGCCCGAGGAGGAAGACCTGCCTGCAAGCCAAGGTCACCCACAGGGGACATTGGCATTCCCTTCTGGGCCACCAGTGGCCGGCTGGCCTCCAGGCAACTATGGAACCCCTGGGGGTTTCCCCAACCATCGCAGGGGCCTTGGTTGGTCTCAGGGACATCCAAAAGATAGTTGGCGACCTCATCATAGATAGCTCTGCCACTTCGTCATCTTCGCCAGATGAGACGAAAGCACGCAGTCCCCCAGGATGGTGCAAGGGCCTACCAAGAGCTTTTGAAGAGGGTGGCATCAGACTGGGGCTGGAAGCTGAGGAGCTGGCAGAGCCCTCAGATTACCTGTTCAATGTATTAAGTGCGCCTCCAGGTTGGCATTGCTAGTACACGAAGGAGTGGTGAAACTACTCAAGGCCCTGTGGCAGACACCCTCCTCCCTGCCCCCCATCTCTATGCGGGTGGAAAGAAAGTAGTATGTCACTGCTAAGGGTTTTGAATATCTTTATACTCATCCTGCCCTGCACTCACTGGTTATGACCCGCAGTCAATGAGCAGAATAGACAAGGCCAATCGGGGTTGACGCCTAAGAAAAAGGAGGCAAAGAGGCTCAATCTTCTATGTCCAGCCTCCAGCTGAGAGTGCCCAACCATCAGGCCTTGCTTGGCTGCTGTGATTTTAGTACACCTCTACCTTGATATAACGCTGTCCTTGGGAGCCAAAAAAATCTTACCACGTTATAAGTGAAACCGTGTTATATTGAACTTGCTTTGATCCACCGAAGGGCACAGCCCTACCCCCCCGGAGACTGCTTTACTGTGTTATATCCAAATTCGTGTTATATCGGGTGGCGTTATATTGAGGTAGTGGTGTATTTGGCAGTCCATGGGTAAGTTCATGGACTCGCTGCCAAAGGAGTCCAGGAAGGAATTCCCGGCTATTCTCAATGAGGGCAGGACTGGCCAGGGTAGCCCTCCAAGCAGTCTCAGATGCAGCAGATTCTGCGGCCCAGACCGTGGCTTCGGCTATTTCTATGAGGCATGCATCCCAGTTGCAGTCATCGGGCCTGTTGGTGGAGGTTCAGCAGTCCATCCAGGACCTCCCATTCCATGGCCTGGCGCTGTTCTTGGAACAGACAGTAAATTACATGGCCTAAAAGACGCTAGGATTACCTTGCGCTCTGTGGGCCTTTACACTCCCCCGGGGCCTGAGAGGAAGCGGTTTAAGCCGCAGCAGTCCTGCAGGTTCAGGTCCAACCTCAACCAGAGCCCTTCCAACAGAAGGGCAAAGGCTATAAGTGCCGGCAGACCATCAGCCAGCCCTCTCAGCTCACTCGAGCTCTACCCGCAACCAACTGGGTAATAAGCAGGCATTTTGAGGGTGTGCTTGAGGGCGACCTTCCAGACCGTGTCCTGGATCCAGCACGCCTTCTTTTTTCCAACTGTAAATAGTGGCAAGGAGGAGAAGACAATACCTGAGTTGTGTGTGCATGTATGAAATTAAATGGCTTTGTCTGGGAAACAGAATGGTACAAGTCCACAAACTGGCTGGAAAACCAAGAGGACAGTGTTTGAATTTCAGCCTGTAAATGTGATAGAAGATCGTTGTCTGAGCACATTATAGCCTCTCCAGTCTCACCCCAGAACTACTTATCTTGAGAAACAAAGTAAAGAGCTTGAGAGAATTGTAGTAGTCCTGATAGTAAATAAGAGTGCTCATTCTGACAGTATTCTAGATAAAAGGAGACTTATAGCCAAGAAGAGTGGGAAAAAATTCATAGTCAACCTTATCGTCCGTGTTAGAGACTGATAGAAGAAGTTGTATAGGCAGTCAAAGCAACTGACAATATCCTTTCCCCTCCCCCCTGAATTTCTGTGTGATGCTAGCCACTTAAACCAAACTTTATACAAGTGGTTACTAATTATGTTTCTCATTTTCTGGGTGTCCAGCTTGATACCATGGGGTCTGATTTGCAGAACTGCTGAGTGCTCACAGCTGCAACTTAATTCAGTGGAGCTCTGCTTTGAATGTATTTATAAAATCTTATATAATGCTGATTCAGGATCTGATTTTTCAGAGTAGATGTATCAAATTGGGCACCTAACATTAGAGGAAACTTTTGACCCAAATCTCTGTCCCTCAGTTCCCCTCTGTAAAATGGAGATTATACTCTCTCACCTCAGAGGGGTGTTCTGCAGATAAATAAAATGTTAGTGAAGCACTTGAATGCTATAGTGAATAGTGCCCTAGAAAAACCCCCGAGTGGTGTTTGAATAATATGCAGTAAAGTCATGAGGCTACACACTGAACAATAAAAAGAACAGGAGTACTCGTGGCACCTTAGAGACTAACAAATTTATTTGAGCATAAGCTTTTTTGGGCTACAGCCCACTTCATAGGATGCATGCAGTGGAAAATAGAGTCGGAAAAGTGTGTGTGTGTATACACACACACACACACACACACACACACACACACACACACACACAGAGAACATGAAACAATGGGTGTTACCATACACACTCTAACGAGAATGATCAGTTAAGGTGAGCTATTACCAGCAAGAGGAGAGAGAGAAACTTTTTGTAGTGGTAATCAAAATGGTCCATTTGCAGCAGTTGACAGGAAGGTTTGAGGAACACTGTGTATGTATGTGGGGAATAAACATGGGGAAATAGTTTTACTTTGTGTAATGACCCATCCACTCCCAGTCTTTATTCAAGCCTAATTTAGTGGTGTCCATTTTGCAAATTAATTGCATTCAGCAGTCTCTCATTGGAGTCTTTTTGAAGTTTTTTTGTAATATTGTGACTTTTAGGTCTGTAATCAAGTGACTAGGGAGATTGAAGTGTTCTCCGACTGGTTTTTGAATGTTATATTTCCTGACATCTGATTTATGTCCATTTATTCTTTTACGTAGACACTGTCCGGTTTGGCCAATGTACACGGCAGAGGGACATTGCTGGCACATGACAGCATATATCACATAGTGTAGGGCTACCAGCACTCCTAGCTATCTTTGAGACACCACTGACTTCCTGAGGAAACTACAATCCATTGGTGATCTTTCTAAAAACACCATCCTGGCCACTATGGATGTAGAACATTCCACACAAAGATGGACTACAAGCCATCAGGAACAGTATCCTCGATAATGTCACGGCAAACCTGGTGGCAGAACTTTTGAGACTTTGTCCTCACCCGGAACTATTTCACATTTGGGGACAACTTATACCTTCAAATTAGCTATGGGTACCTGCATGGCCCCACAGTATGCCAACATTTTTATGGCTGACTTAGAACAACGCTTCCTCAGCTCTCGTCCCCCAACGCCCGTGCTCTACTTGTGCTACATTGATGACATCTTCATCATCTGGACCCATGGAAAAGAAGCCCTGGAGGAATTCCACCATGATTTCAAAAATTTCCACCCCACCATCAACCTCAGTCTGGACCAGTCCGCACAAGAGATCCACTTCCTGGACACTACAGTGCTAATAAGTGATGGTCACATAAACACCACCCTATACCGGAAACCTACTGACCGTTATACTTACCTACATGCCTCCAGCTTTTATCCAGACCACACCACACGGTCCATTGTCTACCGCCAAGCTCTACGATACAATCGCATTTGCTCCAACTCCTCAGAGAAAAACACCTACAAGATCTCTATCAAGCATTCTTACAACTACAACACCCACCTGCTGAAATGAAGAAACAGATTGACAGAGCCAGAAGAGTACCCAGAAGTCACCTCCTACAGGACAGACCCAACAAAGAAAGTAACAGAATGCCACTAGCCATCACCTTCAGCCCCCAACTAAAACCTCTCCAGCGCATCATCAAGGATCTACAGCCAATCCTGAAGGACGATCCATCACTCTCACAGATCTTGGAAGACAGGCCAGTCCTTGCTTACAGACAGCCTCCCAACCTGAAGCAAATCCTCACCAGCAACCACAGACCACACAACAAAAACACTGACCCAGGAACCTATCCTTGCAACAAAGCCCGTTGCCAACTCTGTCCACATATCTATTCAGGGGACACCATCATAGGACCTAATCACATCAGCCACACTATCAGAGCCTCACTCACCTGCACGTCAACCAATGTGATATATGCAATCATGTGCCAGCAATGTCCCTCTGCCATGTACATTGGCCAAACCAGACAGTCTTTACATGAAAGAATAAATGGACACCAATCGGACGTCAAGAATTATAACATTCAAAAACCAGTCGGAGAACACTTCAGTCTCCCTGGTCACTCGATTACAGACCTAAAAGTCACAATATTATAATACAAAAAAACTTCAAAAACAGACTCCAATGAGAGACTGCTGAATGCAATTAATTTGCAAAATGGACACCATTAAATTAGGCTTGAAAAAAGACTGGGAGTGGATGGGTCATTACACAAAGTAAAACTATTTTCCCATGTTTATTCCCCACATACATACAGTGTTCCTCAAACCTTCCTGTCAACTGCTGCAAATGGACCATTTTGATTACCACTACAAAAAGTTTCTCTCTCTCCTCCTGCTGGTAATAGCTCACCTTAACTGATCACTCTCAGTAGTGTGTGATGGTAACACCCATTGTATCATGTTCTCTGTGTGTGTATACACACACACACACTTTTCCGACTGTATTTTCCACTGCATGCATCCGATGAAGTAGCCCACAAAAGCTTATGCTCAAATAAATCTGTTAGTCCCTAAGGTGCCACAACTAGTCCTGTTCTTTTCACGATAAAGTGATTACACTACAGTACTTGTATGAGGTTAATTGAAAAATACTGTTTCTTTTATATTTTACAGTGCAAATATTTGTAATAAAAATAATAATATAAAGTGAGCACTGTACACTTTGTATTTTATATTGATTTCTATTACAACACATTTGAAAATGTAGAAAAACATCAAATATATTTAATAAATTTCAGTTGGTATTCTATTGTTTAACAGTGTGATTAATCACAATTTTTTTAAGTTAATTGCTTGAGTTAACTGCAATTAATGGACAGCCTAATTATTAATACAGACAGCAAAAATAAAGCACAAGGAAATATGGAGAACTGTTAGCTTGAGTAATTAACAATGACCTATAAGATCAAGAACTTATGAGCAAAATTCGTAATTACCAGATAGAGAAATGTAAAACAAATGCTGAAGCATCTCTCATGGCAAAATTTTATATACCGTGGGGAGTAAATGTTGATATGTTTAAGGAATACTTTAAACCTGGTAAACCCTCAGTATAAAGATTATAATTTGTTAATTCTGATAAAATCTAGTTTGCTATAGGATGCGTTAATGGAGCAGAAATGCACACGCAGTGAAGCTGAACCTAAGGCATAATCCACTGTTTGCTGATACAGCTTCCACAATTGAACGGGAGGCATTGACTAGCATTATGAGTAATTAATATATGGTGCAGAGTATACATATTCAGTATGCACCATTTTATACATTTTAATGTTTGCTGGAATTATATTTACAAGTATAATTGTTTTTTCTTTTGTGATATTAAAAACCCTAGTAGAATTTATGATACACCAAGCTTAGTGTTTAATAATAAATCCTCTCGGTAATTATCTAATGTTTCTTTACAGACAGTTATGCTTTAATAGTAAGGCACATTAATGATTTCTTTCAGGACTGCACAAGTGCTCTTTCTAAAGTAGATAGCATTAACTATAATTTGTGCAACTGGAATGATGAAGGTGGGGAGTCTCTTTGCCCATCCATAATTGTTAACATACAGCTGGTAGTCATTAACTCCTTCATCTTTAGTACTCTCTGCTAAGGACATTTTGAATTAATATTTATTACTGGTAAATCCTGATTGCTGACCCTAAGAAGCTAAATAGATTAACAGTGTGATTACAATGCATAGCTTCTGAGCATGTTTTCTGGTTTGGTGCTCTGTACTAAACAACAGATATATGTAAGCATGGAAGGGAGGGTGCATAGGAAGAGAACTGATCAGAAAACAGATTTTCTGTCTTGTGAAAAAATTTGAGATTTTAAAAACATTTAATGCCAAATCAGGATAAACAGCAAAAATTTTGAATTATGAAAACAAATTGTTTTGTCACTTGAAACATTTGTGTTTGTTTTCAGCCCTTTTATTTATTTGTGTGTGTGTGCGCACGCGTGTATGTAAAGTGAATTTGAAAATGAAGTCATTTTGAAACCAACAATCAAAGCCCTTAGTTTCAAAATGGGGCATTTTGACATTTTCAAAATGCTTTTTCCAATTTTGGCGAAAAACTTCAGTTTTGTCAAAACCGTATTTTCTGATGGAAGACTCTTGGTACAAATTTTTTTTCTTTATTGAAGAGCCCTATCTCTAGGGGGAAATGCCATCTGTTTCACTGTCTAGAATACTGTTAACAGACCTATTGAAATAATGCTAAGTGTTCAAGAAATGGCCTTCTAGCTATAAAAATGAAAGGATTATAAAGAAATTCAGTTTTAAGGGATTTAAATTAAACTAGGTATGTATTTGTAGTATAAATATCCATGTTTAGATAAATTGTGTTTATTTTCTCATGGTAAATATTTAAACAGTAATGTGGAATAGTTCTGATTTGCTCAGAACATGATTTCCCCACATTTGTTTGTGTGTGTCTGTCTTTTCAGCAATAACAACTTTTACTGTGTAATGAGAAACACTTTAGATATTAACCAGTAGTTTTCCTCTATTAATAATTATACTCTCCTCATTGGTGACAAAAGGAACAAATAGTGCTTTTACAATCCATATGCCCCTTCTACTGCAGGTGCTAGGCAAGCATGTTAGATAGGACAACATGTCTGTCTCTAGCATCTGCTGCAGTAAGCCCCACTAGCTGCTTAATGAAAATATTAAATGGTTGAAATTAAGCAGCTGTTGTTCAGAGAGTGAGGGGGAGAAAACTATTGAAGGAATTTCCAAATCTGTCTAGTTTCCATTAACTTTTCTTGAGAACACTGTGTAGTAAGTAAATAAATAAATAAATAAAGAACCCAGTGCAATTTGAAGGTAGATATGAGTTGTCTGTGCAAAGTAGACATGCAGCTGCACGTATCTTTTGTACATGAATTTTTGAAAATCTTGACTCCCAGTGTCATTGTTCACACTTCATGCTTGTGTTGAGTACTAGGAGAAAAATGATCTAGGACAGTGTTTCCCAAACTTGGGTCGCCGCTTGCGTAGGGAAAGCCCCTGGCGGGCCGGGCCGGTTTGTTTACCTGCTGTGGGAGCGGCGATCAGCCGGACCTGCGGATGCGGCGGTTAAACTGGCCCAGCCCGCCAGGGGCTTTCCCTACACAAGCGGTGTCCCAAGTTTGGGAAACACTGATCTAGGGGTACGTTCAGCAATCGATTTATCAGGGATTGATATATCGCATTTCGTCGAGATGCGATATATCGATCCCCGAATGTGCTCCCCGTCAACTCTGGAAATCCACAGGAGTGAGCGGCAGTAGTGGAGTCGACAGGGGAGCTGCGGCCGTCGATCCCGTGCCGTGAGGACGGGAGGTAAGTCGGAATAAGGTATGTCGACTTCAGCTACGGTATTTCCGAAGCTGAAGTTGCGTATCTTACATCAACACGCCCCTCTCCAGTGTAGACTAGGCCTAGGAGATTGGATTCCAGAATGTTTTATAGGTTTTGCTGAAGGCTTTTATAAATAAGCAGAATTTACTTAGAAAAGCTTCTTGGTTTCTGTATCCATATCCAGAATGGAACTGAGAGGATATGCAGAAGACAAGTTTATTACTAGTAGGCTTGTACTTCATACAGTGTCAAAAACACACACAACTCTAATTTTTCTTTTCTTCTCCCTTAAGGTTTTTCTTTGTATCTTGTTTCCTTCACCTGTGTTACACAAGAGCAGTGGTGCAAGCAAATCCTAAATTTGCGACATCATTATGATTGATTAAAAAACAAAACACAGCACTGCCCTGGTTTTTTCAACTGTCAGAACTAAATTGAAGTACTATAGGGTATCCTGCAGCTTATTCAGTTTTAGAGTTTCACACCACAGACAGATTTTTTGGGTATATTTTCCAGTGGCGGACCTGACTGGGGCTAACTCTTAATAGAAGCTCTGAGGCAAACTTGATTGTCTATCAGCATAGTGATCCTCATCAGCGCCTGCTGCAGCTGTTTATGTGCTGTTAACGTTCATGAAATGAAGAGACAATTGACAGAGCTGATGAGAGGTAGCAGCCACACAGGGCAATTTAGCTGATGTGCCTGACTGCAGTGTGAAATGTGTGACATGCTTGGCTGGCGATAGCAGCATATACAGATCACTCAAAACGTACTGTTGAGAAGCAAGAATGAATCTAAATCAATGGATTTTTTTCCCCATTGAAATTCTAGATAATAGGATGTTAAGTTAGACTCAATCTTTCAATCTGAATTTTATTTCTGAGTTTTAGTCCTTCATAAAATGTTGTTGTGCCTCATAGTCTGGTGCCTTGCATTTGGTTTAACATAAGATTTTTGTTCTGATATGGCCCCAGGCATTTGCAGTCAGGTGACCAATGTATATCCTTAATCAATGTATTAGTAGGAGTGTTCTAGTATCACTGGCACAGATTTGACCAAGCACCTACACTATAAAAGGCAGTTTGTTTAGCTTTTTATATTCATTAACAAGTTCCTTGGTTTTTGTCTGTTCCAGTAAAAATAGTGTTTCAGAAGGTCCAAAGTAAAAGATGAAAATCTAGTCCAAGTTTTCTCTGAAGATGTGTTTGAGAGAACACGTTTTCTCATGGATATTCTTGATAACACTACGTATTTTTTCATAGGATGATGATGAGACTGTACCTTCTGCTCTTGATCCTCCAAGTCTTCTCTTACATGAGCGTGGAACAGGTTTTTGTTTTGATTCCAGGTAAATTTGTCGTATCTTTCAGCACTGTCATCAACTCAAAGAAAAAATATTACTGTTCAGAACTTCCGAGCAGTGTTCATTGTTCCCAGGGAATTCACTCTTAGATGTGCAGTTCGAGACTGTTGGCATTGTGCCTCATTTCACAAAGCGTGACAACATTTTTGGCACATAAATGGCATTTTTTCTTGCCATCCTAATTGTGAGGTTAAGTTAAGAACTTCTATAAAGTGTTATGTTTGCTAAGAGCAGACTAAGTAGTTATGAGCAGAGAGAATGGTTTCCTAAGAACCTGCTTGGCCATTAAGACATTCAGAAGAGTTTGCATTCAGTAGTAGCTGGAATTATGTCAAAATTATGTAACCTTTTTTGGTGCCATGTTATTTTGAAATTTCAGTATAAAACTATTTAAACTGCATTGAACATTTCAGCTAATGTCTGTTCTAATTAACTGTAAAACCTTACTTGGATACTTAGGGGGCTAAACCTGCTCCCATTTAAATCAGTTGCAAAACTCCTATTGACTTCAGTGGCAACAGGATCAAACCTTTATTTCTCAGCTTTACTCAGTGATACATTGTGTCAGTGTTTCATTTTCTTTTTTTCTTTCTCCCAAGTTTTGATGTGCACAAGAAGTGTCCCCTTTGTGAAGTGATGTTTCCTCCTAACTATGACCAGAGCAAGTTTGAAGAACATGTTGAAAGTCACTGGAAGGTGTGCCCCATGTGCAGTGAGCAGTTCCCTCCTGACTATGATCAGCAAGGCTTTGAAAAGCATGTTCAGACGCACTTCGATCAGAATGTTTTAAATTTTGACTAGATAAGTATAAGTAATGTTTGTTTGGGTTTTTTTGTAGTCAAGCTTAAAAAACATCTCCACCAGGCAGTCCACCTAGAGAAAAGAAAATGCAGCTTTCATATAACTTAATGCAGATATCTAAATGCTACTTTCAGTATACGATACTCTACAGTGTAATTGGAGTTAAGGTAAATCTTTGGCCTATCAGCAATTGTCAGGTTAGCCTCTCTTAATCTAATATTCTATAAGGAAAAAAATCCACCTTGTATATGTGTCTGTGTTTATTCCCTGTTTAGTGAAACCTGTAAGGACACAGGGACAACTTGGATGTGATTGGCCTCAGAAACAAAGTCTAATTTCTTGGTGCTGTTAGTTACATAGACTGACTGGAGGTTTCTCTTGACCATGATAATTGGAGCATGATTAAATATTAAAACTTACAGTAGGTAATAAAAGGATGTTTCTCATAGTAACCTTCTGAAGTATTTCTTTGGATAACTGTTGATTCAGAACATTACATAATTTATCCTATGAAAATATAGTTTTCTAATCTACTACAGAAATGTAATGTAGTTGCATGTATTGAGAGACTACATGCTTGCAACAAAAAATAATTTATGGCAAATACTTTAAGACAAACATTTTATAAGTAAAAGTAGAGAATAACTTTAAAGTACATTTATGCTTTAAGGAAGTATTTTTATTAATTGAAAGGAACTGTTATGCTTAGGATGACTAAAAAATAATTGTTTAAAAATCACTACCATTCAGTTTAATTTGCACTTAGTAGAAAATATTGTTTTGGAGAAACTCGTCGTGTATGTTTTCATACACAATCAAATAGTACTTTTTTTTTTGGACTAGGGTTTTAAAAATCTTTTACATTTTAATTTTGCACATTCTTTCCACTATGTAACTATCAGTATGTATATCTAAAAACATTTTATATTTAAAGAATTATTTTAAAGTATGTACTAACTAAACCAAGAAAGTAATATGTTCCTTCGGATAAAATAATTTGGTTTTCACCTGTTGTACAGTAGTCTTGTTACATTAAAGACAAAATTGTTCATGGAGTCTGTGGTGTTCCCCCTATGTTTCTTTAACCAATTAAATTACATAATTTACTAACTTTACTTTTCAAAAAGTTTTGGTTAGCTGGAGTAAGAGATGACTTACTCTCAAATACTTATTTGCTTCTCTTCTAGAAGAGAAGACCTAAAGAATTGTGTTGTCTGCAGTTCCCTTTTTCATTTATGTGGCCAGTGTTTAATAAGACATTGGATTTTCCTAACTAAAACTAGTCGTCATGGACAAATTACATCTGCGTATGCAGCCATTACATCATCCGTTTTCTTTTAAGTCTTGTAATTCTGTTGAGGAAGTCTAGTACTGTCAAGGGTTCTTAAAAAATAGTGTAACAAAATACTGAGCACTGATTTTTAGTACACATTATTGACTAGTATATAAAATATATAAACAGAACACATTTTAAAGATAAAATTATTAGTAAAGGCACAAGTCTTGTTATGGCTGTGTGGGCCACCAAAATCTGAAAACAACCTCAGCACTCAAGTTTGTCTTGAAGCAGATTCAGGACTGGTAGAACTTTCTTACGAAAATTAAGGAGTCTTCTTTGAGTAGGATCCCTAGATATGCTTGCTTCAGGTGCACATGCACCTCTTGAGCTCCTGATAAGAGATTTTCAATTAGAAGTGTCTGTTTGGCCTGTGCATGCATCCTATGCCTCCTCGTGCCAGATACCAATGCAAAATAAGAGTGTAAGGACAAACAATTCTCAGTTCCTTCTTAACTGCCTCAGCCTGAGATGGAGTTCTACTGTGTCCACTGTGGATGGACTTAGCTTTTCTAATATTTCTATAGTGGTTAACAACTAACTATAAAAACAATCTTAGTGTACTTAAGCAGTGAGAGGATTGTTTTACTCCTCTTTCCCCTTTTTTTCCTGGCAGGGTATACCTGGCTCATCACATTTCAAACATTTCCTCTCCTGCTGAGTGACTATACCTGTGAGCAATGGTCATTTAAAGTGTGTCCGTTGCTTGGGGAAGTCCCATGTCTCCCAGAAGTGCAACTTCTGCCTGGCCCTCATCTCCAGTGCAAGGAAAAACTAGGAGAGTAAACTCAGACTGCTAATGATAGAATGCTCCCTTTGGCCAGCTTCTGAGTCAGGTCAGGAGACAATGCCTCTCCTCCCAGTATATCTGTCACCAGAGAGATATCTTGGAAGACTTTGGAGGCTTTAGGGAAGGCTTCCAAAAAGAGGAGTGTGGATTCTCACCTTAGGGAGCCAGCTCCAAAGTAGGCCAGGTCCCTGGTGCGATCTCTTCTACTCAGTATCATTGAGTTGAAGGAATCCTTTTCTGGTAACCACGGGGCCATAAAGTCACATAGCATGAAGGAGAGGGATGGCTCCAATAAGGCCTCAGCACCTTGCACCAGCAAGGAGGGAAAGCAGACACTTGGGAGTGCCACAGTTAAGTTCAGCCCAGCTGTTGGTACCTGTGCATTCAGGCCAGCAGTAAGTACCCATGCATGCTGCTCTCTCAGCACTGAGCAAAGTACAGCACCAGATGCCACTGGCATCTACTTCAGTATGCCCACCATCGCTGATAACATCAGCTTCAGCGACTGTGGTCTCTAGTACCGCATCAGTACCAATTCTCTATTTATTTGGTATCATAGGAGTTCCAGATACATTTAAAGACTTACTTCTTGATAATATACGAACTGGAGTTCCCTTTCTTCATGGCTACTGAGTGTGTCTCAGTACTGAGACCCTGATCTCCAGACTACTGTCCTTTTGGTACCACAGGACTCTCCACTGTTTTCTGCAAGTGCTTCTCCTTTGGATGAGATGGAGGAGACATCCAGTTGGCCTCCTCTGTTTCTATTTCTGTACAGGGTTCTCAAGCATATCCCTTTAGGAACACATTCTCTGAAAGTCATAGGGAAGATCCAGGTTCATTATCAAGAGTGATTGAACCAACTTTGCATGCTACCCCCACTTCTGTACGCGCCCCCCAGACTAGGGACCATCTAATAAGGAGGACAAAGTTGTACAGCGCTCTCTTCCCCTACCCCTCACAGGAGGAGAGATTTCAGGAACAAGAAGCTAGAGCAGAGGAGGCCACCCCTCAAACATCCATTTCATACTCCTCTCTAGATGAGGCGGTTATCCATAGCTGATGGTTGTTGGTGATTTCAAGATCTCATAAAGAAGATAGCTGACACTCTTAATTCTTTTTGAAGAGAACAAGGATTCACAG
Source organism: Gopherus flavomarginatus (assembly GCF_025201925.1). NCBI lineage: Eukaryota > Metazoa > Chordata > Testudines > Testudinidae > Gopherus > Gopherus flavomarginatus. The sequence continues at coordinate 66,045,759 of NC_066618.1, forward strand.
CACAAAGTGGTGTATGTCTTGCAGTCAGCAACAACTTTCAGGGTGGTGTTACCCATCAATGAGATGCTCCTAGATCCGGCTAAGATGGTATGGCAGACACCTGCGATTATTCTGCTCACACTTAAGTGGGCAGATCAAAAAGTAAGGGGATCATAATACTACTTTTCTCCCACACTCCACCTCACTCCCTGGTGGTGGATGCAGTAAATGAGGGGTAGGATAGCACTTCTCTAAGTCTACCGCATATGACAAGGATCAGAAAAGGCAAAAGGCCTATTCGTGAGCAACCCTGCATTCAGATCACAAATTATCAGGTGATCATGGCCAAATTTAAGCTTACAGATAACAGATTCATGGCTTTTATTGAACATCTGCCACAAGAACATAGGGCACACAGTTTGTAAATCCAAAGATGGTAGTCATGCAGAAAGAGGGCCACCCACCTGCCCTGCATGATTACCATCTTTGAAGCAACAGGTTTGATGGGTTGCTTGAGGATTCGAATCCTCTCAAACCTTTGGATTTACAAACTGTGCCCATTAGTCCACTTTCCCCTTTGAGGACTGCCATGCCTACTTCCAACATGCTTGGAGGTGGATCACTACAGAAAAGTAGGTCATACTATCCATTTTACATCACTCCCTCCCATCCCCTCTCCCGGTCCCTCTCACAAGCTCTTATTGAGGTAAGACGTGAACTCTCCTTTGATTAGGAGCAATAGAGCAGGTTTTTCCTCCTCACAAGGGCAAGGGATTTTACTAAAAGTATTTACCCTCTGGCCTTCTTTGGCACAAGGAGAGACCAATCTTAGATCTAAGGCTTCTAAAAAAGTTTGTAAAGTCTCAAAAGTTCAGGGTGGTGGCTCTGGCAGCTATAATTCCTTTTACCGAGGAGGTGGTTTGATTTTCAGTCCTCAATCTGCACGCTGCATAATTCCATATAACAATATACCCATCACACAGGAAATAGTTATGCTTCACTATAGGGCAGGATTATTTCCAATACTGAGTGCTACCCTTCGGCCTTTTTGTGGTCCCAAGGATGTTCTCAAGAATCCTGGCTTTTTACCTCCAACTAGAAGTGATCCTAGTTTTCCCATATCTCAACAACTGGCTACTCAAGGGCCATTCCTACGAAGGAGTGCTATCTTCCAACCAGATGGTCTTTCATCTGTTCCAGGAGTTAGGATCTGCAATTGAATATATATATATAAAAAAAGTCTACATTAACCCCTATATAGAAGACAGAGTTTGCAGGGGCATATTTGCACTCATTGAGAGCCTGATCCTACTCTCCCTTAGATAGATTTTATCCTTATTGGGTCTGGTATGGGCAATTCAGGGGTGACCTCCAATCACAATAAGGAATAGTCTTCAGCTCCTGGGAAACATGGCAGCTTGCATCTTTGTGACCAATCCCAGAAGGCCATATTTCCACTGCTCCAGTCAGACACACTTTGGACAGACAGGTGATGGTGAGTCTACAAATAAGGAACTCCTTAGATAGTGGAAGAATCAACTCCATATCTGTCATGTGTTCCTTTCTGTCACCCAGTCCCTTCAGTGACTTTAACAATAGATGCATCACGGTTGAGGTGGCAAGCCAACCTCAATACCCTCACAATTCAGGTTTCCTGAGTTGTCCACCTGCACTATCTCCACATCAATCTTTTGGAGCTCTGATCCGTCAGGAACACTTGTCTTCATTTCTCTCTCTCATAAGAGGCAAATCAATCAGGGTCATGCTAGACAACGTATCTTGTCTGTTCTGTATTAAGCAAGGAGGCATAAGATCCCCTTTCTGTGTGCCGAAGCCATGAAAATATGGAAACTGTGCATAGCTCATCAGATCCCAATTTAAGCAGTCTACCTCTTAGGGAATCAGACCACCACAGCTGATATCCTCAGCAGATGCTTTTCACAGGATTACAAATAGGAGTTAAGACACCCAAGTACTCCACAGGTAAGCCCCTTAGTTTTCAGTTTAAACTGATTTTTAACAACCCCCCCCCCCCAGGCTTTACAAAAAGTATTTGTTTTTTTTCCTCTCCTGATTTTCACCCTACTTTTGTATCATTCAAATATATATATAAAAAACTTGTTTTATTAGGAAACTACAATACATTGCATAAGATGTGTGTTAGGATAAAATGTTAGTCTGTGTGTATAGGAAAAGCTGCCTGTTGAAGTGAGGCTATGTATTAGTCTAGAAGTTACACACAAACAAACAGGCACGCACATACGCTCTGAAGGGCGTGTGCATCTGAACGTACTGATGAATCTCACACTCACCACGTACACATTTCAAGCTGTTAGCAGATAATGGTTTAAATCTGACACTAAAATGGGAAGAAAACGAAAATCTGTATCAGAATGTTTCAGAACACAAGTATTCAAAAATAAAAAGAAAAAACAATAGCAGAAAAACACGTAGTTGAGTGTATGCGCTGCAAATGGTGTGGCCCAATTATTAAATATAACTATTTATAGGCTAATAGTTCCACATCTACAACAATAAACTCTTTATTCAAATGAAGAGACTTATTTGAGAATTACAGATATACTGTTTTCTTAAACTCAGAGGTGGCATTGTGTTTTAGTTCTGCAGCAAACCACACTGAATTCCATTCATCAAAGCATTAATCTACTGAATACTTCCCCCCCATCCTTCAGTCCTCCAAAATAAACTGAAAAATTCCTGGGAAAAATTAAATAAAATAAAAACCAAAACCGAAGGGCCTTATCCATAGCATATCCCTAAGATGGGAACTGCCAGAGGTGGCTCTCTTCATCATCCCTAAGAATAGGAAGTGTCCCCTTTTCTGGGCCACCATTCCTTGGGAGATGTTTTTCTTCTATCTTGGAATAAGGGTCTGTTCTATGTGTTTCCGTCAACATCGCTGATACTAAGAGTGATGAACAAGACCAGACAGGACAGAGCTAGAGTTATTTGTGTAGTGCTGACCTGGCTGAGACAAGATTGGTACCCTTACCTGCTTCACCTGGGTGTTCAACTGTTGTCAAGTTCCTGAACATTCCTCATCTCTTGTCAGAGAATGTGCATCATGGGCATGGCTCCTGGATGGTTCATTGGTTTAGAATCCTTCTGCTCTACAGAAGTACAACAGGGGTTACTGAATAGTAGAAAGATTAACCAGCACTACTTACTTGCAGAAATGAAAGATTCTTCCATTAGTGTTGTCGATACCATCCTTTCAGTCATCCTGGATTATCTGTTGGAGCTAAAGAAAGTGGGGTTATCAGTTCCATTAAGGTCCATTTGGCCACAAATCAGCCTTTCATCCTCCAGTAGGATTCTCCATATTTGCTCACCTGGTGTCGTCTAGGTTTATTAAGGGTTTAGGGCATCTCTACCCGTAAATTAGAAATCTTATCTTGACCTGGGATCTCAACCTGGTACTCCGTTACCTTATGAGACCTCTGCTTGAACCAATGGCAGCCTGTTCTTTGTTGCATTTATCTATGAAGACGGCCATTGTAGTAACCATCTCCACCCACCAACAGGTAAGATAGCACATTCACCCAGATCACAGGCAACAGCTACAGCATTACTGAAGAATGTACCAATATTTGAAATATGTAGGACCTTCGTATGGGCTTCAGTATTGTTTTCAAAACATTACACCCTGATCTGGGCTGTCAGATCTGATGTGGCACTTGGTTTTGCAGTATTATCTTCAGTACAAAGCTCTCTCCTCCATCTAGGGATACTAAGTAGAAGTCACCTGAAGTGGAGCACCCATACGGATGCTACTCAAAGAAGAGGAACTTACTCGCGCTGTGCAAGAACTGCAGTTCTTTGAGATGTGTCCCCATTATGGGTGCGCCACTATGCACCTTCCTCCATGTCTGCTTCAGCTTGTTCCTTAGTTCCTTTTTCACACAAATGTCCCCTAAGGAACTATCTGAAGCAGAGATGGAGGAGGGTGCATAGTGGAGCACCCGTAGAGGGACACAGCTCAAAGAACTACAGTTACTGCACAAAGCGAGCAATCTTTTTTTTTTTTTTTTTTCCCCTTCCAACTGCTATGTATAGCAGGGAGATTTGCACTTGTTTACATTTATGAAGTACCTACCTAGTGCTCTGACTGGTTCACAAAAAGGGCCACAGACAGGTATCAAACCCTCACAGCATGTTCCTATTTAACCTCCCAAATCCTCAGACAATTATCCATCTCAAAATCATGCCTCCATCCCTGAAGACCACCTAAGCTGGGCTGTTTTGGACCAACGGGGAATATGAATATGCACACTTTACCTGGCCAGTCTTGAATCTCTGAATGAAGATGTCATTATCGAACAGCCTCAGAAGAATTCACTTTTTCTTTAAAAATGTTGAAGTGTGTTTTGTGTGGGAAACAGGAAAGAAGCTGGTGGTTACAACTAACAACTGGCACATATTGAAAATCTTGATGTAGCTTTTTTTAAGCATAGTTTGTAGCATTCCACAGAATTTGACAACTAACCAGGTTGCCCGGATGTTTTGGTGCATTTGGTTTTAATTATTGCATTGACAAACTGCCAAAAAAGGAAATAAATAATGCATAAAAATACTATCAGTCTGTGCAGATCAAACTAATCACCCTTAGAGATAATGAGAAGTAATAATGAAGCAGTCATATTTGTTTTGGGTCAGAGGCAGTTTATTTTAAATGTGATTTGATTTACATTTATAAGCAGCTTTCTTGACAGGAATATTGATTCATTAAGTTGCCTTCAGTTCTAAAACAAACCTCTGTCACTTTCAAACTTAATGTACTTTGTCCCCAACAAAACATATGAAAATATAATTTAAAGCACACTTTTCACAGACACAGTACAATACATTCACTATACACAGTATAACAAAATAGTCCCATCTTTACCTGTTTAATAATACTGTCACAATGAATAGGTAAATAGAAACTGGAATTTCATTTTCATAGTTGAAAGGAATTTACATGCAATGACTTTTTATGACAGTTTAGCTATTAAATTAACATAACCAGCCTATAGTTTCTTGCACTAGAACAGAGCCAAATGATACTTGCTGTCCCAATCTGCTGCCAAAACAGTTCAGAAGGTAGGAACTAACCAAATGAGATCTTTTATACATCAACAAGTTGATTCTCATGTCTGGATCATTTAAACTAAATAGACAATGCTATCTCCTCTTCAGGATTTGAGGCAATGATTTGTTTAAATGGGGGTTTTGCAAATGCTTCTTTAAAACCTCATTATGAGGGAGTCAGTAGTTGGTTAACAGAAAATTGTCATCTTTTCAAAGTTCATTTTAAATGTTTTAGAAAAATTGAGAGGTCTGTTTCCCATTTGTCTGAACTTTCATGCAAAATACAGGGAGAGAGGAAAGTTACTACACTTCAAAACACTTAATTTGTTTTCATGGGAAATAAGTCTGAATTTTTATAGGTGTTTTAAGCCTGGGCTACACTAGCGGGGGGGTGGGGGCGTGTTTGAACTAAGACTTGCAACTTTGGTTACGCTGTTCGCATAGCTGAAGTCAAAGCATCTTAGTTTGACTTACATGGCCATCCTCACAGCGGCAAGTCGACTGCCGTGCCTCCCCCATCGACTCTGCTTACTCTTCCTGTCGAGGGGGAGTACGGGTGTCAATTCGTGGATCGATTTTTTTTATCACGTCTCATCTGGACGCAATAAATGATACATCGAACACTACCCGCCGATCCAGTGGGTAGTACAGACGTACCCTGAGCTTCAAAGAATAGCACTTGTGAGAGAAGAAAGCTCAAGGCATGATGGTACTGTAAGAAATATATGTTCATGTATGGTCCAGACAAGTTATTTTATAATGGCTCTTGTTTCAAGTCAATCTTCGACACTGGTTGCAAGAAGCACTTCATCTTCAATAAGGCTCATGTCATATTTCAGCAAAGTGATTTGTAAAGCTAAACAGACATTTCCAATTGGAATGCAGTGATCTACAATAAGAGGCAAAAAATATACAAAGAAAATTTCAAAATATAATGAACGTGAAGGAGGGTCACCAGAAATTTCTGTAACAAAAGCAACATACCTCCTTAAACCAAGCTTAGAATTTTTATTTGCAACCACAGGCATAAGTTAGTACTGTAGTTGCAAGAATTGGCAACGCATAAAACATTACATCTGTTGGCAACAGAGAACTACAAAGTGCTTTAAAACTTCATCTGAGATGAAGATAGAATTGTTTCTCTCTCACACACAAATTTGCACTTAAGTATTTCGAAGTGTCTTTCTAACAGTAGATTTCAGGAGAAAATATTTAGTTGGCCTGGGATCTTGGTCCTCAAAAGTTTGATGGGCATGAACTTAATACATCATCTTGTATAAAAACAAAGTAATAATCCTAACACTAAAGGTGATTGTTTACTAGTTCAAATGGCAAGATTTTCAGCATTTCAAAAGGGAAAAAAGAATTTGCAAGATAATATAAAATACAGCAAGCACACCTTTTTATGTATGTTATTTAAGTATGAAAATATTTTTAGCATATTATGTTAAACATCCTTTCTTATTTATATTTCCAATACCTAAAGACTTGCTACACCACTGATAACTCCATTATGTAAGGCATGTTAACCAGTTTGACAATGGTGGTATTGTTTTGGTTTTACACACACATGAACGGATGTGTTGAAAATCTTCAACCACATTACAATCTTGAAATGATGTCAGTGCCAAGCTTTCCTCTTCACGCCCCGATTTAACACTGCAGTACAACTAAATATGCAACACCCCCTTATTTTTGTTTTGGGGAAAGTGTTCTGAAGAACCTATAGCTTTTTTTAGCACCTTATATCAAAGTAATGAAAATGGGTATGATGATTACAAGTGCAAATGTACAAAATCATTAACTCTACAAAGATACATCATTCCAAAATTACAGAAAAATTTAAAGCATGCATTTCATTTTTTTTAAAGGGTTGCTGAATGCTTCCCCTGAAAAAGGTGGCTGTTTTCAAAATCAGCAACTGCTGGTGAGGATTTCTTGGCACATTTGTGACCAGCATGTTATTGCTGCATCTTCCTGATAATCTCAGCAGACACTGGGGGATGGAAATTGATTGTGTGGTGCCGCAAGCCCTGAGCTGTCTTGTAACTCTTTCCACAACGACATTTGAATGGTTTGCGTACACGGATCTGTGTTCTGTGGCCATTCTTGGCATGGTACTTTATACCGTTCACATTCTGTGGGTGAAAGAGTGAAATATTGGTTGTCATATATCATCTAACATAATTGCTTGGCTTCCTGCTATAAAAACCCGAACAGACTACTAAACTTTTTGGGACAAAATTGCATAATTATTAGTAACTGTCTCTAGGTGTTTGCTACAGTACAAATATGCCCTCCCTTCTAATTCATTCAAGACACGACTAAGGGCTTGGGCCCTAGGAAGGCATAGTCTGCAAACCAGGGCATACAGTTTTAATGGGTCAAACTTACCTTGTAACCTATCACTAAATGGTTAACCTTAAAATTAATATGTGGTATGACAAGAAAGAGGAGGTTACTTACCTGTAACTGGAAGTTCTTCGGGATGTGTGGTCCCTATTTGCATTCCAAACATGAGTGCGCATGCATGCCATGCACCAGAAGTTTTCAGCAGCTGTGTCCACTGGCCTGCATGCACTGTGTACGTTGCCTTGTACTCCAGGTGAGGTTATAACAGGCCATGCAGGGCGATGCTCCCTTAGTCATTCTCTTACTGCTGAATCGGGCTGTCTGTCTGCAGCGGAGGGGACAGTGGGCGGATATTGGAATACAAATAGGGACCACACATCTTGAAAAACCTCCAGTTACAGGTACAGTTACTCCTCTTCAAGTGACGGTCCCTATCTATCTATCTATCTATCTATCTATTCCAAACACGGGTGAGTACCAAGCAGCAATCAGCTCGAAGATGTGTGAGAGGTATAGCCATCCGCAGGATGGCATGGTCCACGGTCACATCTTCGGCTGCCCCTCTGTCGATGCTGTAGCGCAGGGGTTCTCAAACTGGGGGTCATGACCTCTTGGGGGGAGGTCGCAAGATTATTATGGGGGGGGGTCATGAGCTGTCAGCTTCCATTCCCAAACCTCTCTTCGCCTCCAGCATTTATAATGTTAAATATAAAAGTGTTTTAATTTATAAAGGAGGTTGCACTCAAAGGCTTGCTGTATGAAAGGGGTCACCAGTACAAATGTTTGAGAACCACTGCTGCAGCGGGTGGTGAAGGTGTGCCCAGAGTGCCAGGTCGCCACTTGGCAGATATCATACCAGGGGCACCTGCCAGGAAGGTGGAGGTGGCTGCTTGGGCCCTTGTGGAGTGGGCTGTAATTCTGCCAATTGGTGTGGCTTTGGACTGTGCATGTGGTATTGGACTCCATGATGCAAGCAGCGATCCACTTGGCTATGCGCTGAGAGGAGAAGGCGTGGCCCATGGACCTCTCCGTAATGGCAACGAAGAGACATGGAGAGGCATGGGCCCTCTCTAGGTAGAATGTGAGTGCACAGCAGACATCCACGGACTGCAGGGTCTTGTCTGTGGAAGCGATGTGCGATTTAGGGTGGAAGTCCAGGCAATGGATGGATTGATTGAGGTAGAACTCTGAGACCACTTTTGGGAGAAACTTAGGGTGGTTTGTCCTTATGGAAGACCGTATATGGGGGATGGGGCGGTCAGCCATCATGGCCACCAGTTGGCTGCCCTGCCGAGTGGAGGTGATGGCTGCAAGGAAGAAGACCTTCATGGATAAGCGTGAGACAGAGCATGTGGCCAGGGGCTCAAAGGGAGGTCTGGTGAGGGCAGAGAGCACAAGACTGAAGTTCCAAGGAGGGGCAGGTATGAAAACCAGAGGGAAGATGTTTGACAGCTCTTTCAGAAATTGGGTGGTGGTAGGGTAAGTAAACACCAAGTGGCCATCCACAAGTGGGAGCAAGGCACTAAGAGCCACCAGGTGGACCAGACAGAGCTAAGGGAGAGGCCTGAGGTCTTAAGGTCTAAGAGGTAGTCTAGGGTGATGGGGAGACAGATGTACTTGAGGGAAACGGTGGTGGTGTGCCCAGGAGGTGAAATGCTTCCATTTCGCTGTGTAGCACACTAGAGTGGAAGATCATCTGCTGTGCATAAGTATGAGTGGAGCAGGCATTGTCTACATGCAATCCCCATTCAAAAACCAGGCCATCAATCGAAGCAGGTCTGGGCTGGGATGATGGACTCTGCCCAGGTCCTGGGTGAGGAGGTCTGGCAGATCGGGGAGACCGACTGGGGGTGGGAGGTGAGTCTGAGTAACCAGAACTGGAAACCAGAACTATCTGGGCCAGAACAAGGCTACCCGGAGGAGCGGTGGTCACAGCCCAACTACAACGCCTGGGGTACATCAGGGCACGCTTAGATTCAATGGCACCTTAAGTCTTCCTTCTGTTGGACCATTTTGCCGCCTTGATAGCCCACATAACGCTCATACCTCACACACCACAGTGCACCGCTCTCTCTGTCTCCTCAGCCACATGGTGGCCTGCACCCCATGTGATACCACATACCTACATTCACTGTCTACAACTCTGGTCCCCTTCAGTCTGCCCAACATCAAGCATCTGGACACTGATCCATGGCCGGTCTGCACTTCCTTCACCTGGTAGACCGATGCTGCAAGACATCCCATTCGCCACCTCCGGCCCCATAAGCACCCTTACTACGGATGCTTCCCTGGCTTGTTGGGGAGTCCACTTAGATGGCTGTGCCACACAAGGGGCTTGAACTTATCACAAGGCACACATGTGCATCAATATCCTAGAGCTGCGGGCAGTTCGCTTAACCGCCGCACATTCCTGCCTCTTATCCACAACCAACACATTCAGCTCCTCTCCAACACCACCACCGCAGGAGCATACGGCGAGGAGCGAGTGGACAGTGAGGATGGGTGATGTCGTTTTGGCAAGGATTGTCACCACCAAGAGCCAGTCGTCCAAGTAAGGAAACACACATAGAATACCCCAGGCACTGTAGCTGGGCTGCAGCCACCACAGTGAAGACTCATGGGGCCATGGCAATACCAAAGGGGAGAATTCTGAAGTGGTAGTGATTGTCACCCACATGGAAGCAAAGGAACTGGATGTACTGGATGGATATCGCTATGCGAGTACGCGTTCTTCATGTTGAGGGCTGCGAACCATACCCCCTGGGGAAAGGTGGTGATAATTGATGCGAGCATCACTATATGGAACATGGCCTTTCTGATGAAATTGTTAAGTAAGCAGAGATTGAGGCTAGAGCGGAGACCTCCTCCCTTCTTTGGGATGAGAAAAGTATAGGGAGTAGAAACCCTTACCGACTGAAGAGGGAAGGCACGGGTTCAATTGTACCTTTCGTTAGGAGGGTGTTTGCCTCACACTGTAGGAGGTTGCGATGAGAGAGACTCCCAGGAGGTACTGGAGGGGAAGAGGGGAAGGTAAGGAACTCGATAGAATAGCCATATCTCACACCCTCCAATACCCAACGATGCGTGGTGATCTTGCCCCAGTGGTGGGCAAATAGGGCAAGATGGGCTCCAGAGACAGTAAGGGGGGCTGGAGGTGGTGATGATGGGGGCTTGCCAAAACTGGGCCTTAGATTGGTGCCATGGTATGGCAGAGCAGGTGTCAGAGGCTGACGGTTGTGGATATTGTGATCTGGGGTGCTGTCAGGCGGGGTCCTGATACTGGGTGTACATGGGCTGGTACGGTGCATAGGGCCATGGTTGGCAGGGTGACTTCTGTTGCTTCTGTAAACTCCTGGAGACAGGAGAGTCATTTGCGAGTCCTTATGGAGTTGTAGGGACTCATCTGTCTTTGCCGACAACGACTTGCCCTTGTCAAAGGTGAGAAACTGGATGGTGGTGTGGATCTCGTTCGGGAAGCCGGAGGACTGCAGTCAGGCCTCCTGTTGCATCTATGCCTGCGGCAGGGAGCGGGAGGATGTGTCTGCCACATCCATCACTGCTTAGAGGGTAAACATGGCCGACAAGTGACCTTCCTCCACCAGGGCTTGGAAATGCTGTTGCTTGTCCTGCAGGAGATGCTCCAAGAACTCTACTAGCTTGGCATAGTTTTAAAATCACACTTTGTTAGCAGAGCCTGGTAGTTTGATGTGCAGAATTGCAGGGCTGCAGAGGAGTAAACTATGCATCCCAGGAGCTCTAGGTGCATTGCCACCCTATCTGGAGGAGTGGAGGTGTGTGAGTGCTGCCTCACCTGTTCCATCGCTGCGTGCGCCACCAGCGAAGTGGGAAGGAGTCAGGGGAAGGCAATCAGCCCCTTTGGATGGCTGTGGGGGTGAAGGACACTGGTGTGTGCCAGACCGCCCGTGCAGTTCGAAGGATGGCTTTGTTTATGGGAAATGCAATGCAGGACAGTCCCCTAGGCTGGAGAATGTCTAGGAGCGATGGTGTTGGTCCTGGACTTCTGCCCATGGGACACCCAAATTCAGGGCCACCCTCTGCAGCAGCTCCTGGTATTAGTGGTGGTCATCAGGTGGCGAGAGGGTCAGGGGAATCAGTGCTCCATCCAGACAGGAGGCTGTTGTCGGGATCGGCTCCCTTGCTGTCTCTGCCTCTAGGTCCGAGCTGGACGGTTCTGGTGAAGGGGCCCAGATGGAAGGGTTCAAGACATGAGAAGATGAATATGGGTGGTGGTAAGTGTCCCACGTTGGCCAATGTGCTCAGGGGGTCTAGTCCTAGAGATACTCCAGGCCCCAAGAGTACACATACCAATGCGGCAGGGTTGGAGCATACCCTGCCTGGTGCGGTGGCCATGCCCAGGAGTCTGAGCAATGCCTGGGGACCGGGGAGAATGATGGTTCCTTCGCTGAAAAAGCCTTGGAGTCCAGAGAGATCTCGGATGGCGGCAGCTGTCAATGAAGGTGGTCCTGCAACCATGGGGTTTGGTCTCCAGCCCAGGAAGAGAAGTGCATCCGTTGGTGGTGGGGCTGCGAAGCCAAAAGCAGCAGCAAGGGGGGAATATGGCAGGTTGAAGTGCACTGTGGGGAGCAAGTGTTTGGCTCGTCCAGCTGTCCATGGCACATCCCGCTGACTGCTGAAGCAGGGGTGTGTATGTGGTGCAGAGCAAGGGGGCTCATGTTGTGGTGGAGATGCACAGTATGGAGGGTTGTCTTGTGGTATGGTTAGTGTGGTAACCAACGCTACCTATGTTGCCTCCTTTTTAGCTTTACCCTCTGCATGGGGAACCTTAGGAGGTGGCAGGTGCTGTCCACATGCTTGACCTTGTCAGATCTGTGTGGTAGGTAGGATGCTCACCACTGGTGAAGGGTAGTGCACTGCTGGTTCTGCCAGTCCAGGATCGGACTCTGCAAGGGGCCGGAGAGCTTCTTCCATGAGGAACTTCCTGAGTCGCAGGAGATGAGCCTCATGGGTCTGCAGGGGAAAGGACTTAGAGATGTCGCAATATGTGGCAAGATGCACTTCTCCTAGGTAGTATAAGCAACGGCAGTGCTCATCTCTCATGGAGAACGAATTGAGGGCATGAGGCACAGTTCTTAAATCCCAGAATGCAGAGCATAGTCCCCCAACAAAGTCGGGGCAGCCCTCGAGTGGGGCAAGTAACTACACTATAGACAATGTACAAAACTAAGAAGAAAAAACAAACTAGCTAACTAAATACAACGGACAGTTGTTCTTGTAGAGATTATGAGCAAGAAGATTCTGACTCCAACCACATAGCACTATGAGGGAACTGAGGAGGCATCACCCCGCATGGCCTCATAACCTTGCTTGGAACATGAGGCAACATACGACCTGCGTACAGGTCAACAGACTGCTGCTGAAAACTTCCAGCGCATGGCACACCTATGTTTGGAATACACACAGGGACCCTCACTCGAAGGAAAATAGATGCTCTTTATTTCTTAACACTTTGAATAAGCATTTTCCAATGGTCCATTTAATGCTATTGGAAAAACACCAGGAAGTTGACTTAGGGCTTGTCTTACCAACTGTTCACGGCAAGCTGGGGTGTAAATCTATCTTACGCTAGCTTGTAGCCTACCACCTGCCTGTGTGGGCCCTGCTGCCGTGCATGAAAAATTCTGTGGTGCGCTTTAATCTCCCGTTTCAAAGCAGGGTGGATCAAAACACAGTGAAACTTTTAGTGTATGGCAGTAGGTTCCACGTGGACAGTTAGCACGCAATGAGCTGGGGGATAAGTCTATGTTGTGCTAGTCTTCCACGCTCTACGTATCTTTAGACAAGCTCTAAGGAATATATTCAAGCAAAAATGAGTGAGCACAGTTGTATTCAGCTATACTCCTTCAAAGGGCTCAAAGCAGCTATCACCATTTGCCCTATTTTTATTTTAAGATTTTTATTTTTTTTTATGAGACAGCAAGAAAGCTTGATAGCCTTACATCAGTGGTTCTCAACCCCATTGCCAAGTCAGCACACAACTGCGGCCCCATGTGACATCCTCAGGATCATACAGGTTGTGTGTGTGTATATATATATATATTTATGTTTATAATTATTGTGTGCAGATTCAGCCCACATAACACATAGAAAGCTGCATATGCTGCCCACTATGGTAAATAGAACACTGCCATACATGTACAATACCTAGAGAACTAAGTACACAGGAAACAGTCACCTTTAGGTTGGACTTTCACATGATTTCACAAACCTCCCCATTTCTCTAAGCCCCTGACCCTTAAAACACACTTGAAAAATAAATAACCATGTTTGTGTATATTTACCACTGAAACCAGAGTTCTCTAGCTGTCTTAGAGAAGAACTACTATGCTTAGAATTGCTACCATCACAGTTCCTGCATATTTTGCCTTTAAGGGAAGATGTCAACTTTGTCTGAGAAAATCCTTAGGTATCTTTTAGTTTCACTTGCAGGATCAGGAAGCTGGCAGCTTGAGAGCCTTGTACTAAGACTGGTTGAAAGCCTCTGTTGCTTTCCTTCTGTGCTAACATCTTACATTCTTCTTGCAGATTTTGAGACTAGCCATGGTTGTCTAGCTAAGCTGTGACATTTTATGTATCTGCCTTTAGTGGGTTGGATGATTAATTAAAGACTCATCTAATTGAGGCATGCTCTTTCTCTCAAGGCTTGTTTACATGGCACAGGAAAGTTCATTAGAAGTGTGTGACTTGTAGAGTGCACTAAATGCCCCATGTGGACCCTGCTGCAACTACCTGAAAGATAGCTAGTTCGTGTTAATGTAGAAGTAGGTGCCTTTTACATCACACCCACAGAGTCTTCGTGGGGCAGTCAGAGCACTCTATAAATCACACCCCTCTCATGCAGTTTGCTGAGCCATGTAGACAAGCCCCAAGTATATTATCTGCTTCCTCTTCAAGGGTCCGGGCCTTTGAATAAACTAGGAGAGTCTGAGATTGACTTTCATTGTAGCAGCTGTGAACTGTCCAGGGGATAGTGTTTTTCTTGTTCTTCCAGAGGAAAGGTTTATGGACATTCAATGAGCAATTACTACGACAAGGCCGCAGCCCTAGAACTCAACTCCTTTCTAAAGCTTGTAGGTTTGATTGGCTACACTTACTATGATTACTAAACTAAGAGGATGAGAACTCTATAGTAATATGCACTAATTACTGCCCAGAACGTAAGGGCATAGTCAGCCAGGCTTAGATTCAGGAATTTTGCTATGCTGAACACGGCCTTCTAATAGTTATAAGTGACAAGAAGGGTTTTGTTAAGATGGGAATCTGAGCTATGCCTACCCAGAGCTCATGCTGTGTGGAAGTTCAGAATATCAAGCCCTTTGATTATGACCTTCACTCTACAGCTGCTGCTGGACAATTCACTAACAAAAAAACTTCATTAAAGGGTTGTGATTCCTTTATACTCTTACAGAACATGAAAGTTGGTAGCCACAAACTGAAACCTCAGAAGCAGGAAATAACAAAACAAAAACATCAGAAAACCAGGAAATACAAGTAAGGTAATACCTCCCACAGCACACGTCCTCCTAAAGTCTGATTCTGAACAATCAATGATGTATCTATTCTGAACTGTGATATGTTGTATTCTATGCTCCCGAGTAACAAATCTTTGCGCCCAATCCTGTGCTGATCTTGCCTGACACAATTTCAAGCAATTCATATCAGCAGAAATATTACATAACTTTCAACCTTTACTAGAGAATCAGTGATCAGCGGAGCCCACATTAAGGAGAGAGAGAGGAAAAAAGAAGGTAAGTGTGCTGTAGAGGAGACTACATTACAATGCCCCATCTCACCTTACACTCCACGGAAAGTTTCTCCTGACCCATTTCACACAGAACTGTGCCTCTTCAGCTACATATTTTTTTTGTTTTGTTAAAGCAACTGTCTCCAACTTAGTATAAAATGAAGCCTATGAACTATTTGTTCTCAAGCTTCATCACATTTTCAAGCACAAAGCATCGGGGATGAAATGCTAATCTTCAGCTACAGTGTGCGGGGGTGGGGGGAGGGGTGATGGAGGAATGACCCAACACAAGCTAAGTTTATCTTTAGAAACTTTTGAAAAGTTTGCCCAGAGTAATGTGCAAGAAGTTTTCCCTTTTTTAACTTCAGCTTAAGAGAGAGTTATTTGGCAATTATACTAGAAGTAAAATGTACAGTTAATGGTGGCATCTGTGCAGTAAAAGCTACAGAGCATAAATACCCTCAGTTTGCATGGCAATAACATGATCATTTATGGCAAATGTTTCACTTTGGGTTTACTTGAAACTTGGTTATTGGATTCTTTAATGAGTTATTCTGAAACACCTCATGTGCAGAAATCAGATGGATGAAAAAGACAGCACAGCCTTTTTCCAGGCAGAAGGTGCTAGGAAATTCCATCTTGGCTTGTGTTTTAAGATTAACTGGGTTAGAGAAGGGTTTGAAAAAATAGCAAAATGTTCAGGCTATGAGAAACCAACGCAACATGAAACTTGATCTACATCGCTCCATAAAAGCACTGAAAGAAAACTTTTGTTGGAACTGCAAGTCAACTCTTCCTAATTTTTTCCACTGCTCTAATATAAACACCTTGTTGCGTGTCTTGGGTTAAATTTGTTGAGGTCTAGAGAACAACCCTGCCAGACCCATCTGTCACTTTTATTGCTCTAGATACTTAGATTAATGATGAGATACACATACAGTTGAGGAAGAAGGCTGAAGCATGGAAAGACATTCAGAAATCTTAAACTAGATGGAAGAACAATGAAACTAGGATCAGAACAGGAGATATCAAAGAGTTCTAGTAATGGTATTGGTGCGTTTGTGTGGCTACAGTGGCATTAGTTTGGCAGGACCGTATGCCCTAGGATGCCCACCACTAGCTAAGGCATTAAAGTTTGGGATCATGTACAGGAATAGTACATATGTGCAAGGATACAAGACAGGGACATGAATGTAGTTGTTTGGGGGTTTCATTATATTCTGTTTAGTGCTTGGACACTTACTTTAATTTTTGCACAGTTTCTGGTGTTTAACTTACACACAGTGAGGTTATTAATGCAGGAGTTGCTTGCTCCTGACCAGACAAACGTAGCTGCTTTTAGGTGCCATCTTTAGTGGAGGAGGGCAAGAAAACTGCCCCATGGACAAGCCTCTTTCTCTCAGGTACTGGACTTGCTTCTGTTGAACAATTCTCATCCACTCCCTCTCACAAACTCCATGAGCCACAGGTCTGCTTCCTCCTCTCACTCTTCCATCTACCCCACCAAGCTTGTTCTTTCTCTATGCCCCGCCCTCCCCCGCCCACTGCTTGTTATCTCATGCCTGCCCAGCCTCTCCCATGTTCTTTTGCCCTTAAATCAACTCCCACTCCCAGCCTCTCTGTCTTGGCTCCCCCAAAGCTCACCTTTAAGAGGCTTTGGGGAGGGGTGCATGGGAAGGAGAGAGGAGGCCCATCCTCTTCTGGGGAGACTGATATCTTAGCATTCTTTGAGGGTGCTGGAAGGGGTCACCATTTGGACAGTTGCCAGTATTTTCAAGAGAAAGACCACTGGGCTTCCCAGCCTCAGGGAGCCCAGGCCCATCAGGCTCACTGAGCCCTTCCCATCCCCTTTTATAGGCAGGGTCCAAGGAAATAATGCTCCTTAGAGGCATAGGTTTCTTTGCAATAGGTGGATCTCCATAAGCAGGGGGAGCCCAGCTGGTAAAGCACAAAGAAACTCTGCCCACTCAGGGGAAGGATTTCTTAGCTGGGAAAGATAAAAAAAAAATTAATTACAGATCCTGCCAGCATAAAAGACATCCTGCCTATTACAGAGTGATCTGCCCTGCCCCAAACTCCCTGCTAATCCCGCCTCTCCATAGGCTCTCACTTCCCCAACCCTATGCTGCCTCTGTGAACTCCAATGCCACCCATTCAACACAGCCCATATCCTCCCCCTCCTGCTACCACAGCCTCCCTTGCACTCTTGATTGCCAAACCTTTGCTGTTCTCCAATTTCCCCCTACCCAACAACCCTCTAACTACATCCCTATCTGCAAACTTGTGCTGCACACTACACTGTCTCCACTCTATACCTTACATAGCCCACCAGACACTGCTGCCCTCAGTCTTTCCAAGCCCCCATTTACAACCGGCAGTCCCCGCTAATCTTGTTTTCCCCATGCTTATAGCCATCATTACATGTCCTCTTGCCAACTGATCTTGGCTGCCCTCTGCCCAATCATACCCTGAACTTTTACAAATTCTAAAAACACCAGGAAACCGCTGCCTTCAAAATATGTAGCTGATGTTGCTCAAGTGCATTACCTAACAATACAGTCACCAAAAACCTCAGAAATCACCAGTTAAGGCAATGTTCACTTTTAGACCAACCTCAACTCCCGAACTTTCCATTCAGCCATCACAGTAAAGCAGATGCACTCAGATCTGTAACCTCCACACCCAATTCCCTTTCTGGGATGATGTACGCTCTCTAAATATATGTGCACTGGAGAAACTCAATAATGTGTTATTTGTACATGGAAAAACTATGAGCTTGGAGCTGAAGTGTGCCTTGTGCAGAGGAACTGGATGTGTGCATTGTGGGTGGCTACATGTTGGAAGTGAAAGGGAATTTGTTGTGTCAATGAGAATTCTGAGTGTATCTGCTCAGTTGTAATATTTGAATGGTGAGATACGTGAACTGAGTTTGGTGTGGATGCGTATGATGCCCTAACTCAGGGGCGGGCAAACTTTTTGGCCTCAGGGCTGCATCAGATTTCATAAATTGTATGGAGGGCCAGTTAGGGGAGGGGGTCATGGCCTGGCCCCCACCTCCTATCTGCCCCCTTCGCCCCCAGACTCCTGCCCCATCCAACACCCCCTGTTCCCTGACGGCCCCTCTGGAACCCCTGCCCCATCCACACACCCTTGCTCCCTGTCCTC
This sequence comes from Gopherus flavomarginatus, assembly GCF_025201925.1. Taxonomy (NCBI): domain Eukaryota; kingdom Metazoa; phylum Chordata; order Testudines; family Testudinidae; genus Gopherus; species Gopherus flavomarginatus. The sequence continues at coordinate 66,064,129 of NC_066618.1, forward strand.
TGACTGCCCCCAGACTCCCGCCGCCCCATCCAACTCCTCCTCTCATTCCTGAAGCCCCTGGACGGCTGCCCCATCCAACTACTCCTTTTCCCTGTCCCCTGACTGCCCTCTGCTGCCCCATCCAACCCCCCCTCCTTCCTGACTGCCCCCTGAGACTCCTGCCCCCATTCAAACCCGTGTTTCCCCCCGACCAGCATCCACATCCCCGCCCCCTGACCACCACCCTGCCCCCTTACCGCACTGCCTGGAGCACTGGTGGTGCTACAGTCGTGCTGCCCAGCTGGAGCTGGGTCACACTACTGCCACCGCGCAGCACAGACACCGGGTCAGGCCAGACTCTGCAGTTGTGCTGCCCCAGGAGCTCACAGCCCGCTGCCCAGAGCATTGCGCCAGTGGCAGAGCGAGAGAGCTGAGGCTGTGGGGGAGGGGCCAGTGGTGAGCCTCCCGGGCCAGGAGCTCAGGGGCCAGGCAGGACAGTCCCATGGGCCGTAGCTTGCCCACCCCCACCCTAATTGCTGACTTTCTGGATTTTTAGTGACTGTGTTGATAGGAAATGCACTTGAACAACCTTATCTGGAAGTTTTGTGGGCACTTTATTTTTATTATGTTTACCATAGACCAGAGACTATGTGGTAGATACTCTATACACAGACATTATGTATTCATGTATTATTTCTGTTACATATATTTGAAACTTTTCATTGGATCTGTAGCAGTTGTCTAAATAGGTTCCTCGGCTTTAAAGATACTTCAGATAAGTTTCAGCTTTGCTTGTCCAACACATTATTGACATTGGCCAACATTATCGAAGTAAGAGTCTAATGCTATGCTCTTAAATCCATATTTTGGCCCCACAAGAGTGTGATTTTCAGAAGTGCCTTAGAAACATAAACCCCGCTGTCTTCAATATACACCTACATGTGGATTTAGGAGCCTAACGTTTAGCTTTGGAGAAACAAAGCTCAAACATATCACATATATCTTGGATTCAATGGAACCCATTTAGACCACTGCTAAAGATCAAATTAAAAATTTCAAATATGTATAAGATAAATAATACATAAATACAGTTACATAGGAACACTCTAGAGCAGAGGTGGGCAAACTACGGGCCACATCCAGCCCACGGGACCCTCCTGTCTGGCCCCTGAGTTCCTGGCCCAGGATGCTTGCCCCTGGCCCTTTCCCTGTTGTTCCCCATCCCCTGCAGCCTCAGCTCACTGCGCCACTGGTGCAGTGCTCTGGGTGGCAGGGCTGTGAGCTCCTGGGGCAGCGCAGTTGCAGAGCCCAGCCTGACCCAGTCTCTGTGCTGTGCGGTGGCATGGCTGGCTCCAGCCAGATGGTGTGGCTGCCTGTCCTGCTGCTCTGGGCGGCACAGCTCTAGCGCCGCTAGCTACTGGTGCTCCAGGCAGCGCAGTAAGGAGATAGGGAGCAGGGGGGTTGGATAGAGGGCAGGGCAGTTAGGGGTGGTGGTCAGGGGCGGGCGTGTGGATAGGGCTCGGGGTGGTCAGAGGGCAGGAACGGGGGGTTGAATGGCGTCCGGGGTGACAGTCAGGAAGGAGAGGGGTTGGATGGGGTGGTGGGGGATCCAGGGGCTGGATGGGGCAAGAGTTCTGGGGGGGCTGCCAGGGGGCGAGAAGCAGGAGAGGCGGGGATGGGCCACACCTGGCTGTTTGGGGAGGCACTGCCTCCCCTAACCAGCCGGCCATACAATTTTGGAAACTTGATGCAGCCCTCAGACCAAAAAGTTTGCCCGCTCCTGCTCTAGAGCATCTAGAAGTCAATGAGTTATGCAAAAGCTTACATCTTTTACCAACAGAATTTTCTCCGATAAAAGATATTACCTCACCTACCTCTCACTAATGAGTTACTTAGGTGCTTTTGAAAATCTTTCCAAATATAGAGACATAGAACCTTTTAAGGAAGCTTAGGGTTATATTTTAGAAAAAACCGACAATTGTATTAGAAGAAAAATCTAAGGCAGATTACAGTAAATAAAGGCTAGAGTAACAATATTATTGTTATAATTTATTGGTAGACAATTTCATATCTTTAAAAAAAATAAGACTGAAAAACAACAATTAAATGTGTGTGACTCACTTCTACTGTGATGCCTACAGAAAACTGTCACTGGATAACAGCGGGGCAGATGGCCAATAGGGACTTCTGATATTTATCTGGCCCATGTAAAAACATGTTCTTATTACAGTTTCCATCATCATCCCTCCCCCGTCAGAATATTGTTACCCTCACTGCTGAATCTTGTCTTAATTACACTGTTTAATTACATTAACTACTCTTTGGTGCAGAGCCAGTCTTTTACTTTTGTACCAGGCCAGGCAGAATGGAGCCCAGACCCTGACTGGGACTTCCAGGCACTCTCACAATACAAATAATAATAAATCGTCATCATAATATAAAAACACATAATCTAAATGCTCGGCAAAAGGAAGCTGTGTTCATTCATCATCTCTCCTCCAACCAGAAGTAACTTAGACCTTTTCAGATGTAAAGTGATTCTGATAATTACTGTATGTGTGCATCAATATTCCTGTTTGTAGCCATGGTCCTGTTTTACAGCCTTCAATGTTATTACCAGCACCCAGCAGGAAGTTCCAGTGCATGATCCTTTGGTATCAGGACTCCTACCTAAACTCAGCAAATATTTCTTCTGAGTGGGGGTTAAACAGAGGGAAGATCAAGAGGAAACATGACATACAGTTGACACAAAATGAAAGGAAGAGGAAACAAATATCAATACAGAAAATAAATTAGATGAAGAGGAGAAATGAGGAAACAGAAGCAACTAACTGGAAGTGAGACAGCTAAAGGAAATGTCCTTACCCATCTGGGCTTAACAGGGATACGTATTTTCCCAAAACTATGGTACTTTTTATTTGCTACTTTCTCTGTTTGTTAGCCTCTCTATGGGTCGTTAATTTGTTCCCTGTCTGACTGTTCTACCATTAATGGTGCACAAGACCAGGGCCAGCCTTAGGATTTATGGTGCCCTAGGCGAGATTATTAAACTGGTGCCCGTGTGCCTGATCTGCTCTTAGCAACACAAACATAAGCTTACAGTATTGGAAAACTTGCCACATTCACGTTATTAAAACCAGTTTAACTTAATTAAGCACACTGTAATGCTGACGGACTAGCACTAAAGAAGCAGCACTATAGAAAAAATTCTGATGACAGAATGATGCAATTTTTTTTTTAATTTATCAAAATTTTATTGGAAATTTATATGAAGAGGTATTGAAACAAAGATTTGTTTTTAATTAAAAGCAATCTTTCTGGCTTTTTTGGCTGCAAAATCAGTAATAATGTCATCGTATGACAAAGACAAAGTCGTGTCTTGTTTGATTGCAAGAATAGCAAGACCAGTTAAGCATTCCTGACTCATTGTAGAGCGGAGGTAGTTTTTAATGAGCTTTAGTTTTGAGAAATTCTGTTCTCCTGATGCTACTGTTAAATGAATTGTCAGTAGAATATGAGTGGCAATGTACACATTAGGATATATGTCAACAAGTTTGCGGGTATGAATAAACTGTACAATGTCCATCACCGATTTTGCATGTGGCAACACTGATGACAGTGTACTCAATTCTTCGTATAGTTCAAGTCCATTTAAATCAAGACTATCACCATGCTTCAGGAGGCTCTCTAGGTTCTTGCACTTTGTCATTAGTTGCTCTTGTTTTCCTATTTCGTTGAATTTAGTTATGTCATACAAAAATCCAAACTGTTCATGGTGTACTTGCAAGGTATTAAACTTTTCATCAACAGCAGATACTGCTTTATCCATCACAACATTAAAAAATTCAACCTCAAATTTCTTTTCTGAATCGTCTATGGGCATGATCTGCCGTACAGATTGTTCACAAAGAAGTGTCCCTGGCCTTTTTAACTCATATTAACTATGTATTTACTTTATGAAAGTTGGAGAAAACATTGTGAAAATGTAAAACATTGGCTGCCCAACTTCTGGGCTGGCAAAAGTTATACTGACTCACAGGCAAAAAAAAAAGCAGGAGAATCTTAGTACAACATATGGTCACTCTATACCAGGGGTCGGGTCGGCAACCTTTCAGAAGTGGTGTGCCAAGTTCACCGTAATTTAAGGTTTCTCATGCCAGTAATACATTTTAATGTTTGTAGAAGGTTTCTCTCTATGTCTATATTATATAAATAAACTATTGTTATTATCTGAGGTCTTGGCCACCGGTCCTGCTCAGGCCACTGCCAGCTGAGTAAATGAAACCCCAAACCGGCGGTGAGCTGGTGGCTGGAACCCTAGACAAGGATCCCAGGCCCTGCTCAGCCCGCTGCTGGTCTGGGGTTCTGACCACCAACTCCTGCCAGCCAAGATCCCAGCCGCCAACCCCCCCTCAGCCCGCTACCAGCCTGAGATTCTGCTCACCCAGGCTGGCAGGAGGCAGAGTGGGGCTGGCGGCTGAGCTCCTGACTGGCAAGGGGCCGGCAGCCGGAACCCTGGAGTAGCGTAGGCTGAGTGCTGCTGGCACCCCAGACTGGCAGCAGACTGAGCCACTCAACCCCCCATCGGCGCTGCTCAGCCCGCCACCAGCCCACTCAGCCCGCTGCCGGCTGAGTGAATGGAACCCCAGGCTGCCAGCAGGTTGAGTGGTTCAGCTGGCCTGCTCAGCCCACTGCCAGCCTGGGGTTCCTTGGGAGTCCCCAGGCCAGCAGCAGGTGCTGAGTGGGGCCAATGGCTGGTATCCCAGCTGGCAATAGGGCAGCAGCCAGAACCCCAGAGCAGTGATGGGCTGAGCCGCTCAGCCTGCTGCTGCATACCATCAAAAATCAGCTCCTGCCACCTTTGACATGTGTGCCGTAGGTTGCCGACCCCTGCTTTATACACTAGTAAGGAGATGAACACATTACAGTTGTTGGAGGGCTCTTATCAGGAGTAACAGGCTATAGGAAAGTCAGTCAACATTTTTTGTTTCTCTGATGAAAACTGGCCCATTCCCTGCCTCAAACCAAACCTGTCACTAATAATTGTCAACAACTTAATTTTCTGTTTTTGGCTAAGATATTGACTTTTTTTAAAAAAAAAATATTGAAATTGGATTCAGGATTGTTAGCAAGAATTTTTGGCAAACAAAGTTGTTAAATGACAATCTAAATGGCAACACAGTACTGCTTTCATGCTTGGCTCACCTCCCAGTCCGCTGGTCCAACAGCTGCAGTAGAGGAGGAGATAGGTGGAAAACTGCAGGACCCCAAAATCCACCTCTTGGGGTGCAGAGTGGCAACAGCAGCAGCAAACCCTCAGGTCCAATCACACGCCAATGGGCACCACCGCCAGCCTTATGGACCATGGTGAAGTTAGCACAGCATCTGATCTCAGAGACAGGGCACCCATGGAGCCACAGCAGCTCATCCTGCCCTGTGCAGCTCCCCCCGGATGACACGGATCACTGCCAGCCCAGGGGAGAGATGCGCTCCCCAGCTAGGGTGGCCAGATCCAGATGTCCTGATTTTATAGGGCCAGTCCCGATATTTGGGGCTTTGTCTTATATAGGCACCAATTACCCCCACCTAGAGTCACCAGACAGAAAGTGTGTAAAATCAGGACAGGGATGGGTGGGGGTGGGGGGGTAAAAGGAGCCTATATAAGAAAAAGACCCCAAAATTGGGACTGTCCCTATAAAATAGGGATATCTGCTCACCCTACCCCAATCCCCTATCCTGATTTTTCACACATCTGGCTAACCCCAGCCAAACCCTGTGTGACATTCCAATTCTGGCTGCCTGCCCAGGAAGTGAGTTACTTTCACTTTCATTCCTCAGCAAGCAGCCAGCCTCTCCTCTCCCCCAGCACTTCACCCAACCTAGCCCTAATGGAGGGGAGGGAGGAGAGAGAGAGGGGTGCTCCTGGGGAGGAGGGAGAAAGGAGGGGGTGCTCCGTGGGGCGGGGGGGAGAAGAATGGATGTTATGGGAGACAACAAAGGATACTGGTTCCAGAGCCACAGCCTCACCTGACCGGGGGGAAAGAGTCACACTCACAGGTGAGCTCCTTTCCCAACCCCCACCCCCTCTCCTTCCCAGAGACCCTAGCAGCCAATCCCATTCCTCAGACTGTGCTGCATTCGGCTCTCTCTAGGACCCAGCAGCCCTGCTTCTACACTGTCTGGGCTGCCTGCAGAGTGGTGCCCCCAGGCAGTGTGAGGCCCTACATGGCTGCCTGTTCTGCCTATGCCTAAGGACGGCCCTGCACAAGATATCCCATAGACAGTCCTCATGCATTTGAGATGAAGGCAGCGAGATAGCAGAAGCGGGCAGGAACAGCTTGCTTATTTGGCAGTAAAAAGACAGAGGAGCTGGCAGTCAAACAGAGAAAAGACAGGATATAGCAAATTACAGGGTGGTTCTCCTAGCTTTTTCCACTAAATAAATGTTTTCTGCAATGCACAGATGCCCTCTTGGGAAAGTAACTCCTAAAAATTGCCATGGCCTGTTTGCTTCCTGGGCTAAGCATTTACCTTTTATTCTACACTCCTCCCCTTACATACCTTTTGTCATACAGAAAATGTGATCATCTTGCATAATGTGACCACATCTGCTCACTGACACTTCCAAATAGCCCAAAAATATCTTTTCCCCCACTACCTCAAGAGGTTATGCTGAGATTTTCCTGAAGAGGAGAACAAGTATTATGTAATTCATAATTCAAACTAATCTCCACGTACAGGACTAACATTGCTATAGAAAGCGTACACACTCTTTTGCACAATATTTTCACTTGTGACTGATCTCCACATACATGCACATATGTTTTGTGACAAGCATTACTGAGTTAAAGGGGCTGTACGTGATTCAGAATAGCTGCAGAATCAATAAAAGGCACACATTTTCAAGTACTGCACATTTTTATGCACAGTATATTTGCTATGGTCAGGATTTATAGAACTTCAAACATTACTTATCTTCCTGCACTTCTCTCTTTCATATTTCAGTTTTGTATTCTATTTTAGGACTTTACTATGCAGCTGTTAAAAAACCCTTATCTTCAGTGGCAGTTTATACTGTAGGTTGGGGTCCTTTGAGCCTGTTGGATTTTAAAACATTCTCTACACTGCTTCATGGAAAACTTTGAAAAATATTTAATTGAGACTAATCTAGCTACATATTCCTACATTTTTACTGGTTAGGCACCTTTGCACAAAAAATGAATCTATTCTGTAAGAATCCATTTGCTCCTGCTCTAATTCATGTGAAATAATATTTGCTTTGCCTGTAATATCAGAGAGATGCATGCTAGACAACTGTGATGGCGCAAGGAGAACATAAGCAGAAGCTGATTAACAGATTTTTATGCAAAGGTCCCTCATATGATAAAATGAACGAACAAAAAAAAAAAGACAAATTTTACCAGAATATATGGTATGCAAACAGAAGCTTCCAATCCTGCAGTCAAATCCATACAGATTGTCATGCCCACGAGAAGTCAGAGGGATTCTGCACCAGTACAAGATTCTGCTCATACAGATCCGTTTTCAGGATCCGGGTCAGAATTTACCCTATACAGATGTTTTCATAAGTTTTCTATGAGGTTATTCTCTGAAGTGGCCTTTGGATTTTTAAAATTAAATGGTACCTTTTGCACATCACCTGTATCAGCAGAGGCATCACTGGCATACTTTCAGTACAGGACAGCACAAAATCTGTAATGGTTATATAAAGAGGACCCATTCTAGCACAGGTATGGACAAGTTCTATATGTAATGTGCGTGATTCCATTTAACAGATGAATGTTGGCATCATCTTTCCATTTCAGCAGATAATTTTCTAGAATAAGGCTTGCTAATTACAATATGTGACCCAATTGCTTTAATCGTTCCTTTTAACAATCCCTCTTGATCAGTAGATATAAACGCAACATATGCTGCATAAGACTTGATAGTGTTTGAGAGGAAAATAAGTCCAAAAAGAACATCGTGCAGCTATATGAGAATCTGTTGAAATCTTGTAAAAATAAAAGCGAAAGGTCTAATAAAACAGAAAGATGTGACCTGCTTTCCCAGACTCTCTCCTCTACTGCAATGAAATAGAAATAAACCAAGTCTCTGTTATAACTCACCTTATATCTCTTTTTACATCCAGGAACAGGACAGGCAAAAGGCTTCTCATCCCCTCCATTCATACACATTGAACTGAGAATAGCTTCCGAGCTGATGGCGCTTTCTGTGGTCCAGGACTCATCACTGTCTGATTCTTCATAGTCTACTTCTTCCTCATCATATTCGCTACCTAAGAAACCAGGGTATTTCACAAGAATAAAGTGAAATCATTGCAACACAATTCATTTTTATTTCATTGTTCTCAGTGCCTTATAACTTGCCTACACCCTTCCTACTTACAATGCAGGAAGACAGGTACTTTTAATCACATAACATGTCTTGGTTATAGGTACTACTCCATAAAAACAGCCACAGTACCTTTCTTAAGTAGCTGTAAGATAGCTGATATTAATATATTTTCATGAACGATCAACCACAGTGGCATTAAAGGTTCAACAATGGATTGATTACAAACTCAACTTCACTACTTTTCTAATAAAAAAGCCCCCCTCTCTTCCAAATCCCACCTAGAAAACATAGATAATTTTCTCCAACCTAGGCCTTTTAGGGCTTTTCCTTTACACGCTACAATACTGAAAAGCATAATTTGACAGATCATAAACAGTGTAAAATAATACGTTGACAAGTCCTAATGCATTTACTAGCCCTTTGGAATTAAATAGAATTATAGCACAACATTAATAAGAATTACAGTGTAGCAATTATAGTTGTGAAATTCATTCCCTTGGGTTTAGGGATAAATGGCTGCCTTGACCCCATTTTGTTCCAGATATGCTACAGCAGTCATTTGAGCACCTGGTACTGAAGTTTTTAAAAAAATTTTTTTAATTACAATAACTCAAAAAAGTCTGAAGAAGAAATTAAATGCAAAACAAGGGAAAGTAGAAAGGCAATAATGATAAGTACAATAAAAAAAGGAGTCTCAGCTGATAAAAGCAGCAAATATATCGAGAGAGAGAGAGAGGAGGGAACTTTTTCTGGAGAGACTTGTAGGGGCTGTGCAGCTTGCTGGAGGTGCTGTAGGAAATGGCAACTCCCCTCTGCTCTTGCTCCCACCAGTGATTTTTGTCTCTGACTTGGCAAGAGGGGATGATTTAGCTCCAACTATTGGAATCATTTCAGCAGTTCCAGACTGAGCCTTATGAGTTTTATACAACTGTTTGTGTTGCTTCCCTCATTATGCACTTTGCATACGTGTCTGTAAACAGCTCTTTATTCTAAGGCAACAATGCAGATGGACTCTGGATCAATCAGACTCTGAAGAAGTTGTAAGGAAATAAACTTCACAAAGAAAACCCATGTTTCAGCATGTAGTGCAGTTTTCACTTTTTATTACATGTGAGATGAAATATGCCCTGTATTCTATTAAATTATCTATCCCTTCCTGATCTCTCACTTTCCCTGCCCTCACTCTCATAATCAGTTACTCTTTACTCATGAGTAAATATGTATGTCAGCTGGGAACTATAAAGTACTTATGACGTGGAGCAATAATCAGGCATTTTACATTAGGTCACATATGTCAGGCTGTACTACTTTTTTTTCTATGGTTTTCATTCTTACAGGGTGGAGTGCAGATGAGAGGAGATGGATTGTTGTTTCCCACCATTAGCAGACGTGCAGACGTACACACACACACACACACACACACACACACACACACTCCCTCCCCCGCTGTGCAGAACATCCAGAAAACTCACCATTATTTATCCCACACAGATTGATTGAAAGTCAAAATGTGCATTATTGACCTCTTAAAATATTTTTGAACCATAGGAAGAGATAACCTAAAATGAAGTTAAGGTTCTTATAGTTTAATTAACTAACAAAAATATTTAGGAAAACGTACTTCTATGATTTCCTGCTTTTGATTACATCTTGACGGAAAAAATTCCTCGAGGTACTACTCCTTTCAAGCTTTTTAGCTCATCTTGGTTTTTCAAACAAATGTGTCAGATAAAGCTACAATACATAAATTTATGTGTTTTTAGGATTATACAATATGTAAGAACTCTGACACTGACACCCCCTTCAACCACTAAACTCCTGCCAACTTCCTCAATCAAAGGAAATGAATAAAATCTTAAGGGAGATTTTTTTTTTTTATTATCACCGCAAACAGAGCTTCAACCCCCAAAGAAAAAAGTTCCAGAGATTCCCTGAGGTCCACTTGGAATATCACTATTACTGTTGATTCTACGTGGAAGGTACCCTGGGCTACATTAACCTATGGCACTGCAACTCTCAGTTCCTAGGTGCCCTGCTACTAGTGGAATTCACAGCCCTGAATTAGGCACCCAGGCTCCTCATACATTAAACAGGGAGAGTGAGGTGCCTAAGAAAGGAATTCTCAGAATCGAGCAAGCTGAGCGAGGAGCCCTCTAAACCAGCCAGCAGTGAAATACAAAGGAAAGGGGAGGGCAGGGCTTAGAGACCAGCTCCTTAAAGGTACTTGGGCACCTCATCCCACTGATCTGTGCCTTAAGTGCCAGACTGATGGGCCACTGGGAGGTGCTTCCCTCCGCCAAGGGTCGTAGCTAGGAACCCTCTCCGGGAGTGAGGCACCTAACTCAAGTCAGCCCTTTCTCAGGCCTGGTCCACACTACAGCGTTAAATCGATTTAAACAGCGTTAAATCGATTTAACGCTGTACCCGTCCACACTACAAGGCACTTAAAAGTCGATTTCTGTACTCCTGCTCAACGAGAGGCGTAACCCTAAAATCGATATTACTATATCGATTTAGGGTTAGTGTGGATGGAAATCGAAGTTATTGGTCCCATTCTTTTACTGAGCTACCCAGAGTGCACCGCTCCGGAAATTGATGGTAGCCTGGGACCATGGACGCACACCACCGAAGTAATGTGCCCTAGTGTGGACGCGTAAAATCGATTTTATAAAATCTGTTTTATAAAATCGATTTTATTAATTTCGATTTTACTCTGTAGTGTGGACGTGGCCTCACAAACAAACAGAGATGCCTCTTCCCTACTATAGCCAATAACCCAGTGATTGGGACACCTGCCTGAGACATGAGTTCAAGTCCCTGCTCCAAATCAGGCAGAGCAGAGATTTGAAAATATATCTCCCACCTCCCATAGAAGTTACAGAAATTGGAGCTGGGGGGACTTCGAGGTCATTCCCCCACACTGAGGAAGGAGTAAGTATACCCAGACCACCCTTGACAACTGTTTGTCTAACCTTGTTTTAAAAACCTCTAGGGAAGGGAATTCCACAACCTCCCTGGGTAACTTGTGCCAGTCCTTAACTATCCTTACAGCTTTTCTTAATACCAACTTAAATCTCCTTTGCCACAAACAAGGCCAAAACTGAAGACAATACTCCACTGCTGAGTAGAGTGGAACAATTACCTTCCATGTCTTACATACGATAGCCCTGTTAATACATCCCAGAATGGTACATGCCTTTTTTCTGCAACAGCATCAAATTGTTGGCTTATATTCAATTTGTGATCCACTATAATCCCTAGATCCTTTTCTTCAGCACCACTGCCTAGCCCAGTTAATCCCCATTTTGTATCTATGAATTTGATTTTTCCTTCCTACGTGCAGTACTCTGCATTTCTTCTTGATTGAATCTCATCTTACTGATTTAAGACCAATTCTCCAATTTATCAAGTCATTTTGAATTCTAATTCTGTACTCCAAAGTGCTTAAAGCCTCTCCTGGGTTAGTGTCATCCACAAATTTTACAAGTGTTCTCTTTACTCCATCATCCAATATTGACTAGTACCAGCTGCAGAACAGACACTACTGGACCCCACTTGACATGTCCTCCCAGCCTGACAGTGAACCATTGATAACCACTCCCTGAGAATGCTTCTTCAACTAGTTGTGCACCCAATTTATAGTAATTTCATCTAGTTCCCCAATGTCCTTGTGATGATGTTATGTAGGACCATATCAAAGGTCATACTAAAGTCAAGATATATCATGTTTACTGGTTCATCCCCATCCGCTGGTTATCCGTCAAAGAAGAAAATTTTGTTTTAAACCAAGTCTTAACTCTAGGGAGGTTGAAAGTTAGAAGTACAATTCCACATATGAACTGGCAGGTAAATATAATAATTCAAGTGTGTTGCTCTCAATATGAAATATTTTTCAGACATAATATTTTACTCTGAGTTGGAGGCACAGGATCCATTGTGATGCTAATCCCATGGAACTGAATAAACCCCGCCCCCAAAATCTATTTAAGTAGATCCTGGTCTAAATGAAATGTATAAAAATATTTCTAGCAATAACAATTTATCCTTTAAATAATTAACGTGGTTTCAGTTGTCTTAGAAAAATAACATCCACTTAGGTAGTATTTTAACCGTTTCCCCCTCTGAATTTCATTTTCTCACTTGTCAGCATCTAAGTGCAGCAGACCAAGAGGTGCCATGTCAGCGTTGCCAATAGTGTGAAAATGAATCAGTTTTTTTTAAACATATAGGTTGGCTTTGCCACAATAAACAGGCCTTAGATGAAGCAGTTTGAGTCTTAAGAATCCCAGCTTTGTGCAATCTTTCCCATACCACCCAGGATTCCACAGCACTCCACTACCATGTCAAGTGTACCAAATGCAATTTGATCCACCCGCTCCTACTTGCTCCTTTTGGGCGGTTTGCCAGCATACTGCAGTGGGCTGAAGGGGACGCACACAACAGTGCACGTTGATCAAGATACAGATTTTGATCTCTGTTGGTATTTTACAATGATATAAGAAAAATGGGGGGACGGGGAAATCAGCACATAAATATTTGCCTTCAGTTGGACCACAGGTTGTTACACTTGTCTGATTTACAGAATCATAGAAGATTAGGGTTGGAAGGGACCTCAGAAGGTCATCTCGTCCAACCCCCTACTCAAAGCAGGACCAATCCCCAGACAGATTTTTACCCCAGTTCCCTAAATGGCCCCCTCAAGGATTGAACTCACAACCCTGGGTTTAGCAGGCCAATGCTCAAACCACTGAGACATGAAAGGCCTATTTAAAAGGGCTCAGAGATTTAGTTAGCCCTTCTGGGCTAGAATGTTGCCTTGCACACAGAAAACTGAATGTTCTGTTAGGGCATAATGCCCCTAAAAGGACTCTAGCAAAATTTTTAGTGGAACATACGTGTTAGTGGGCTTACCATTTCTCCTACTGCTCAGATGGGAAGGCTGATCAATCATTCCAGAGATCAGCACCCCAAACCAAAATATTAGGAATAGGCTTCAAAAATCTAGATAGAAAAAGAACATGTATGCATTTCCCAAAATCAGGTGCCCTAAATATTTGGAGGAGGGAGGGGAAATATTGATAGAAAAGTATATAGTTTGAACAAGGTGTTATACAAAAAGGCAATAATATTATTGCCACTTAAAGCTAGTTATCTAACTAGCAAGCACATTATCTTTTTTGTCTGTTACTCTAACATACCATTCTCTTCTCTGAACTCCCCTCCACTGGCTCCCTGCTTTTCACTGCTTTAATCCCCTTGCTATCATTTTCAAGACTCTAGGTAGCTCCACATTATCCTACACCTCCAACCTTGTTTTTCATTGTTTCCCTCTCTCCTGGACCCACCCATGAGGCCAGCCTGAAATAACTAACCTCTGGTAATATTTAAAGCCCTATTCATCTGTTTCTCCTCCAGCTGGCTCCATGCCATCTCTTATGTCTCACCTTTTGCATGCAATGCTTTCACAATTCTGGCCCACAAAGCTACTTCCCCTCTCTTCATTCAAATCTCTCCACAGATTAACCTCCTTCGTGCTCCCCACAATAAGTGAGCCAGTAACAGAAAAGAATCTTTTTGGTTTATTTTAAACTATTTATTCCTTCTACTGAACTCTCTCTGCTATGCTGTGACTGTCTGGGTGGTAAGAAAGTGGCTCCAGGCCGGTGCTTCTCTGAGGGAACCCCAAGCAGACAGTGGGATCATAGTGGAGGGAAGGAAGCATGAAGGCCTTACGCTATGCTGTGTTTAGGACCCCAGATAGCCTTGTCCCAACCAAATGTATGAATAAATATAATATAGACAAACTATCCTCTTCATGCTATATAATACCATGTGATCCACTCACCAAGCCATGTTTCATTGACAACACAAGACCCCCTTTCATTGAAACTAAGCATAAATGACACTTTATGCCCTCAGAAAGCTCAAACTAACATTAAAATGCTAGTTACTAGGAAGGAAAAGAATTATTCTGGGCCACAAAATACTGTGAAATATGCTGACAAATTACTTCATTTCTGACATTTACAATAAAAAAAAAAGTTAAAAACAGCCTGTACTCTAAATATTTTGATTTGTAGAAATAAAACACATATGTGAGAACAGATGATCTATGATAATTGCCTGTGTGCTAAAATGTCTTTGCAGCATGCTAAAAAGGGGCAGAATACCATAAAGGCCCGATTCTGCTCTTGTTAAGGTCCACAGGCATGTTGCTATTAACTTCAGTTGAAGCAGGACTGGGCCCCAAGCAACTGTCTGAATTCTCCTTTTTCTAATCAATTGAATCCATAACTTGCATTGCTTAGGAGGGAGATACTGATCACGTCACTGGGACTAAATCATCATGGAGTAAATATTGCAGGCCATTTTTCAGATGCACTGCTGTAAATCTGGAAAAACAATTTACTTTTGTGGAATTTACTGTGTATTTACATTGCTGTAACTCAGACCAAAATCTGCCCCTCCATGTGTGTGATTTATTATTTCTTTTTCTCAACTGTTTGTGTAATTGAAGATGTGATTGCAGCTTGGGTAGGCATAGCTAGATAAAAGCTAATGTAGGTAACGCACAAAAAAAGATAGCAGTGAAGATGTGTTGGTGTCAGCTTCAGTGGGGGATAGCAATGGGAGTATCTATTCAGGGTCCTTGCACAGACTTGTACAGCCTGAAACCCATGCTGCTGCATCTTCACTGCTATGTTTAGCCAGGCTAGTTAGATATACCCTAAGTAAGAAGTTTCCAGCTGGTGCACATCATTTGTGATGATCCAACTGGTACAGTTTGGCCGCACATTCATATCTAAAGACTTCAGTATTTGCCAAGAAAAATGAACTACAAACACAAAAAGGCTGTAATAATCACTATAAGAAATAATTCATTTCTACAGTATAATCAAGAGTATTAATGCTGTACTTCCCCTCCCCTCCAAAAATATAACTGTTGTCTCTGTACACAGTATATAACAACGTAGTTTTAGAGTAACTAATTTACTGTGGTTGGGCATAATGCTTTTAGTGTCATCGAAAGTTCATGCAAGTTCCAATGTTCTCCCATAAAACCTCAGTTTCACACTTTGTCCTGTGTGGGACTTGCAGTTTGTGTTTCATAAAATAAAGTTTTATGAGAGTACTTTTATTTTAAGAAACCTGTTTTCCTACATACTTGGACAGCTTCCTTGAAATACAAGCCTGCAAACTATTTTCAGTGAATTTTGATCTAATGCTAATACATTTATTGATTTGTTGAAATTTCTCTCTCTCTCACAAGCAGCAAGGAAAATACATTTCCACAGAAGATACTCATAGATAACATTGAAATACCTATAAAGTCATTCACAGTGAAATACTCTCCACCTGCATTAGCACAGGAAATCAGTGCTGGGGCCATTGGGGGGTGAAATACACTCCCAGTACCAGGGTCCGAGCTGTTGTGCAAGCCTCTGGAAGCGGAGAGCTGGCTAAGCCAGCTCTGCATCACCCCTTCTTGGGGCATCCCAGTGTAAGAGAGATAGCAGAGCAGGAGAAGGATGTGACTAGAGTACCTTGTGACTCAGCCTCCCCAGCTGCCCCTGGGATTGGGAGCACATACACATGGCTTTAAGATGCCTTTGCCCCCACCAACTCCTTCAGGTCTTGATTGAGCAGAGCTCAACTAGACCCAAATAAGGGCCCAGGGACTTTAAATCTGACCAATATTCTGTGAATAACCAGCATAACAATCGGGATGCCAGAGCAATGTGCTCCTTTCATCCTACATTTGTCAGCAGGTAGAACAGATGACAGCAGATTTCCTTATGGCTCCTGCAGTGATAACAGGATAAAAAGCCTGGCAATCTTATTGTAGTCACTGAGGTCAGCAGCGATTACTCTGATCTGACAAACGGAACAATAGTGTTAACTGAGAAGATGCCTTCAAAAAAATAAGTCATTTTCAGAGTGGAACTGCATTTTCAGTTGTGTAGAGAGAGCCATGCACTGGCCCTCTGCACCAAGGGTGAATTTTAGACTCGGGTTTTCTGCTGGGTTGAGAGGGCTGCATATTGGAATGAGGACTAGTGTGTGTGTGTGTGTGTGTGTGTATTTTTCAGTATTGGTGACATGCCAATTTAGATGTGTTTTTGTATATTTTAAATATTTTTCATCTGTGTTACCCTAGTGACATGCTGTAGATGCACTATGTACCTGGGGGAAAAAACCCTCAAACCACTCCCCTCCGCACAACCCTACCCCTCCAAACCCACCACCACCATAGAATTGCTTCACAGAACACTGGCAAGAGCTCTCGCTCTCTCTCTCACTCACACACACACACACACTTTCCCCTCCATCTCCTTTAGAGTTCGGGTGGGATTTTTCGGTGTGGATTACACATGCATCTGAGGTACTAGACTGATATCTACGAAGACTGACTTTTTTCTCCAGAGAACAGTCACAGCACATGCAGGGCAAGTATTTTCTTGCTTCGCCATCAATTTGTCTCAGAGTAAGCCTACAATGGAGCTAAAGCTTCAATGTCCAGCTTTGTTAGACGTAACTGTGCTTGCCTTGATCGAGCTAGTGCACTAAGAATAGAAAGAAGTCTAGCCACGCGACACAAGCAACAGGATGCCTTAGCCACCCTCTGTATGATCACATCTGATATCTCAGTGCAAATCTAGCCCCTCCCACCTCCCACTGACAGCTGCACTTCTGTTTCTATTATGTCTACCCAAACTGGAAATCACACATCCATTGCTCATGTAGATACACTCTCAATCACACCTTTCAGGGGACTGGATATTAGTTTATTCTTCGTGGCCCCTGAATCCTTGGCATTTCTGCTTAGACTGCTGACAAAGCTGCCAATTGGCACTGTTGTTGTTTGTCAGACGGGCACCTGTCTGCTGGTAACAGGGCTGAGGCAATCAGCTCATTATATGTATGTCGCTAAACAGCTGTCAAAATGGCAACAACTTACAATTATTAAGTACTGACTTGGATCTGGATTTAAATCACTGAGCTAGAGGAGATGCTCTGTATCCTAATACCAGTTCTCTGAGCAGCCTGTCTCAATTGCTGTGTGGTCTGCTGGCTCCAACCCCTTGCCTACTAATTCATATTCTGAAGTCAGCAGTACAACAGAAACCTCATAGTAGTGGACTTGGCTTGCAGCATCCTGCTTTCCCTTGCAGGAGCAGGATTTGGCCTGAAAAGTTTGTCGGGGGAAACTACCTTTTCTTTCTCTCCTCTCCTTATACAGAACTACCAAATTAACTACTTAATGATTTTTAACAAGAGGAACTATCCTCATGCTGGCTCTCCCTGAATTCAAGGCCTCACTGTTGAACGCACAGAGGGTGTTTTTAAAACACACCTTACGTAACCATAGATAGGAGGGATTCAAACACACAGAATGTGTATTTTTTAAATATAATTTTTCATACTTCAGGCATTTAAAAGCACTTGAAAAAAGAAGTTAGATGAAGTGATTCTGACGGCAAACTTCACAGCTATTTTTAACTGAGCAACTGCTTGGGCCATTAGGTCAAGTACACTGTTGCCATTATTGGCAAGGACACACTGAACGCCCTTACCTTTTCTGAAAGATGTTAAGGGACATCTGACTTTCCCCTGGACTGCCACAGGGCTGTGAGAAGGGACACAAGTTTATACCTACTTTGAAGAATAGCACCCGAGATGCTGCATCAACACTGCAGTGCCATGGTCAGCAGTATGTGTGTAGGTCTCATTCTTTTCTACTTATCCACTTCAAGTATTATTTATATACTTCATGGTACCCATTACTTTAGTAACTTACACCATGAACCACCCAAGCGCCTAAGCATGTGATCAGCCTACCAAAGTCACATATTACTACATAAGGCCCCAATCCATATTGAAGTTACATGTGTGTTTAAGGGCATTGCTGGATCAGGGCTTTGTGTCTAATCCTAACATGGGACTGACCATACCATTGTTGGGCGCAGAGCATTTACTAAGTAAGCAAATCTACAAATAGACTCATCTTAAAATCTGTGAGACATGGGAATGATATTTATGATAAAGAAAAGATGGCAACTGTAAAAACGGAACATAATACATATTTTTAAAAAATTGAAATGCAGTTAGCGTCAGATAAATGGCTGTAAAAATGAGACCTTCTTACACGTTAGATCTGCTCATGACTAAGTCATATCAGCTTACTTGTGTGACACTAGTTAAAAATACATGTTTTTATACACCTGTTAGCTCTGCAGAGCCAATATCGATACAGAAGAGATCTGGATTTTATCCTATCTTGTGCACCACCACCAGAAGAGTTACAGTCCAACTGCGAAACCTTATTAATAAACCTAAACAATCAAGTTTAAAACTCAGATGCACAGAATACAAATCCAGAAATTATATTCAAGCACAAAAATGTGCATACTTATGCAGACGAGAAATTCCAATTATGTTACAGCTAGTATTTTTTTGTTGTTACTGAATCTGAGCTGTGTACACAATATATTGTTGGATAGGCAATATTTCTTCAACTGAAACTAATTGTAAAATAGCAACTAATCACAAAAACATGCATGTAAAGAATTGATTCTGGAAAAAAACAGTCAACTGATACCATGGCATGTGTTTTGTAGAGCATGACTCGTGTTCTGAAAATGCAGTCAAAATGTTGTAGAGGTGCTAAAGCAAATTGATATAATGTTACTTCACAATGTGCTGTTGAGGTTTTATGGTCACCCTGCGCCAATAGTCTCAGGAAGTTATTTTGCATTCTTATATAAACCTTTTTTCCAATCCTGTTTTCCACAAAAAAGGCCTTTCAATAATGTACAACCTTCTGTTTATACACAGTACAGGAAAAACACGATGAACTGAGTAACACAATCTCTGCTTTAAACATATTCTTAAAACAGGATTTCTACAACTTCATGTAAACAAAAAAAAGAGACTGTATTAAGCACTTGCCACTGCCCCCTCAAAAGGAGCAGTCTCTTCCTGTAATTAAACTGCAATGCTTTACAGTGCAATTTCTAAAATAATGAATATAAAAGGTAAATAAATAAAACTGAACAGACTCCCCCCACTAAAAGCTTATCCTGCAAATTAACTTAACAGTAATAAAACCCGTGCCAGCTTGGACCCTTTCTTTTGCATGTACACAGCAAGAGCAGGTATGTGGCTGAGGAAAAACAAAGTAGGCTATTTTCCACCTTCAGTCACAGGATGTTAATTGACCTCTGGCAAACATTTAAAGATATTTCTCAAAACGCTCAAGAAAGAATTAAAAACAGGAGTGGAGGGAAAAAAAGTGAACATCTGTTCCGGTCCCACACTCAAACAACCACAATGAAGGAAATTCATAATTAATGCTGTTTTGGCACCCTGTTTGTTGAGCCTGCTTTCTTTTGTTAAAAACACAAGTTCAGAGCACCATTACTGTATGTAAGGACTCTCCTGATGCACATAACAAAGAGGCAGGTTTGTTTTTATTTTCCCCTTTTAAAGGAACAATATCAGGAAACAGATTCATGTTTAAGATAAAGAATTACAATAAAAAGTACCTACCTAAATGAACTACGGTTTATGAAGCTATGAAAATACATTCAAGACATGTTTTATAGCACCAGGTTAAACAGGCTTTACAGCTGTACAAAAGCCATTCAGCCACTTACAGTACAGGCTATAAAATAAAACTTCTAATGCACAGTGAACAGTATTTACCTATACCAACTGCTATGTGCATTGAAATTATTAGAGGGATCTAAATAATATGTACCAAGCTGCATAAAGTCTTCTAGCTCAGTTAGGCCCCAATCCAGCAAAGAACTTAAGTATGTGCATAACTTTGAGAATGCAAAGAGTCCTACACGCTTAAAGTTGGGGCCTTTAACTCTCAGGACCAGGATTAAAGTGATATGAATCCTAAGGGCTCAGTGGCAGAAAGTCCACTGGGGAAGAGGACATAGCCAGGGTGGCCCAAGAGTAAACTGATTCAGCAACTTCACACTGGCAGATGTCCTCGGTAGCCTCCAATAGAATTTAAAGCATGTGCACAGCAGAAAACTTGAGGGAGGGTGGTGGTAGAAACACTGCCTAGTTTCTTGGGGTGACTACTCCTGGGTTTTTGAAGACCTTAATGCAAAATGTACTATACATGACCCTTCATTCGCTTTTAAAGAATCTGCCTCCCCTTCCAGTTTTTATAAACTCATCAAGATAATCTGGAAGGTCATTTTTCTTCAACCAAACTACATTGTAACAATTATTTGTTCTAATCTATCTACTAATTAATGAGTCAGGTTCAATGCTTTTATCATCCTTCTTGTTTTTGCTAATCAGGAGGCTCATATGTGCCAACAAACCTACAGCATCATGTTAAGGTTTTAACTTAATCCTATGGTGTGATTATGAGAATAGATCTACATTTCTTTGCTTTGTTGATATTATGTTACCTTCAACGAATCTCATGTGAAAGTACTGCTGTCAACACAGGTTTCTTGATGGTATCAGTATATGCATTTTTAAATATAAAGGTCCTAGAAATGGCTGAACCAACTTTCTGTGCAAAGGTAGAAGTAGTAGACTAAGGACTTAGCTAAACAGAGAGTTAGTATACAGCAAGCAGGGGTGTGAATCTGCAGCAATCCTATTGGGTTGAGTGGCCCTTGCTACCATGCCCCAAGGGTTCTGGAGTGTGCTTTGATCTACTGCTGTTTGAAATCGCAATAAGAGGAACATTCTTGCAGGATTTTATAGCTATTTTCTAACACTCTAGTTTCTGAGACTAATATTATTATTAGTTATTACTTGTACTACAGTAGAGGCTTGGAGGCCTCAACCATGATTAAGGGGGTATACATACTTATAGTACAAAACAGTCCTTACTCTGCAGATCTTACAGTGTAAGGGTTTTGTTTAGTTTTGGTGATGTGATAGAAGTGTTTTCTTTGGTTTTGTTACCAGAAGATACACTGCACAATTAAACACAAATGCTCCTGGCATTTAAGACATCTGAATGTTCACATGCTAGCAATGCAACTGCTTAGAACCACTGACTGTATCATAGCTAATTTATACGCAGGTCAGAAGTTCTCCATAATTTTACAAATGGCCGCTCAAAAATCCTATTAATTATTTCTATTACTGGAGCATTTATAGGCCCTAATCAGGAGAGAGGCCTCAGAGTGCTAGGTGCTGTGCAAAGACATAGGAACTATAAACAGTATTAATAATTAACACATGGTACCAACCTAGGCTCCAATCCCACATTTGGATCTGCACCCTCATGGAGCCCCTTTAGCTTCAATAGCAGTAGGCCAAGTTCTCTACTGTCATTCACATGGCAGAAGATGAAATCCTGCCCCCACAGAAGTCAATCGGCGTTTTCGCACTGACTTCATTGGGGCCAGGATTTCATTCCAGATCTTTAAATTCTTATTTTCTATATATTAAATATCTAATGCAAATAAACAGGAGACTTAGGTGTGAAACAAGTGCAGACAACGCTGGAGAACAGGATTTTTTCTCTTTATATTGTGAACTAACACACCACTATGCTATTTACACATGGGCTAGTCTACATCTAATTTTCACAAAAAATGTGGCACACATTATAGGTTTTGTAGCTGGGTTAATTTGCTCTCAATAGGCAATTAGGGAAGTTAGAGCTCCCGTCAATCTGAATGACTAATGAGACAATTCCTTAGACGTTAAAAATATGTTTCTCAAATTACAGTAGAACTTTGTTAATTCACACTGCTAGTCTGCACACACGTAGTTCATGTACAAAAAATGTGGTATTCTTTACCTACTTCTCAGCAAAGATTTAATAGCAGAGCTCTGAAGTTAGGTCTCATAGTTATACGTTTCATTGCTTTTACAAATTATTCTACAGGAGAACATCTACTAATTTAACGTAAGGTATTATAACTAATTATATCTAAACAGCACACCAAATCAATGAAGATTTTAAAAAACAAGCGGCTGAAGTTCGGCTTCTGGGCATACTGGGTGTCTTCACACTGCCGCTGGAAGCAAGCTTCGCAGCCCAGGTAGACAGACTCACGCTAGCAGGGATTGAGCTAGAGCACTAATAATAGCAGGGTAGGCTGCTGGCTGAGCCACAACATCCACACTACTCTTTTTAGCACGCTAGCTCAACCTGCAGTGCAGACTTACCCATTAAAGCTATTGGGGCTTGATCCTGCAAGGCAAGGCACTGATTCAGTGATGCACATAAGCACATGTTTAATTTTAAGCAGCTGATTTCATGGTACTACTCAGGTGCTTAAATAAACACATGCTTAAGTGTTTTGCTGGATCAGGGTCAGAGTGCTCAGCACAATGCAGAACTGAATCCCTAAATTTATGACCTGATTTTCAAAGGGGACGAGCACCCACTTGTTCAGTGACTTGATTTACAAGCCTAATTGTAGGTACTTTTTTTTTTTTTTTAAATCCTGGCCATAGAATATTTTGTGGTGAATTATCTTTTCTTTCCCCTCTTTTAAAAAAAAAATCTTGTTCCTCATTAATACTGAGCCTTGTTAGTACTGTACTTGGACATGTGGCCCAAGAAAAACTCTACTTGCTGCAGGTAGTGGGGTTGGGTATTCAATAGCTGACAGTCGTCCCTCTGATTCAGCACTAATCCAATCCAACAATCTAGCCTGGTGTTAGAAGGAACAGTACTGTAGAGATGCCTGATAGGTGAGATGCAGTAGACTGAGTTTCTGGTTAAGCAGTTATATCAAAACAAAATATTTTGCTACTTATTAACACTGCACTCAATCTCTGGGCTCTTATTCCTCCGTCCCTGAATCCTCAATTTGTCTTAAAAGAACTTCATCATAATTTTACACTTCTACCATCTGCCTTAAACACACACACAAAAATATGTGGAAGAAAATGTAGAATGAAATGAAGTAAAAATCTTAAATAAATCCACATATTCCATAGAATCTCTATGGATAGTAATTCCATGCTCTAATAAGAATACAATAGTAGGAAATCTATTATCAACCACCTGACCAGGACAGTGGAGTGACAATGAAATGAAAGGGAGATTAGAGAGGCTATCAAAATAAAGAAATCAGTAATAGTGGGGGATTTCAAATTTACCCATATTGATTGGGTACGTCACCTCAGGATGAAATGCAGAGACAAAATTTCTCAATACTTTAAATGACTGCTTCTTGGAGCAGCTGGTACAGGAACCACCTAAGGAGAGAGGCAATTCTCAATTTAGTCCTGAGTGGAGCGAAGGATCTGGTCCAAGAGGTAACTATAACAGGATTGCTTGGAAATAGTGACCATAATACAACAACATTTAACATTCCTGTGGTGGGAAGAACACCGCAACAGCCCAACACTCTGGCATTTAATTTCAGAAAGGAGAACTATGCAAAAATGAGGAGGTTAGTTAAACAGAAATTAAAAGGTACAGTGACTAGAGTGAAATCCCTGCAAGCTGCAGGGACACTTTTCAAAGACATCAAAATAGAGGCCCAACTTAAATGTATACCCTAAATTAAAAAACACAGTCAAAGAACTAAAAAAGAGCATGTGGCTTAACAACCAGGTAAATGAAGCAGTGAGAGATAAAAAGGCATCTTTTAAAAAGTGGAAGTCAAATCCTAGTGAGGTAAATAGAAAGGAGCATAAACTGCCAAATTAAGTGTAAAAATGTAAAAGGAAAACCCCAAAATAAGTTTGAAGAACAGCTAGCCAAAAATTCAAAAGATAATAAAATGCTTTTTAAGTACATCAGAAACAGGAAGCCTGCTAAACCACCAGTGGGGCCCCGGATGATTGGGATTCAGAAGGAGCACTTAAAGATGATAAAGTCATTGTTGAGAAACTAAATGAATTCTTTGCTTCAGTCTTCATGGTTGAGGATGTTAGGGAGATTCCCAAATCTGAGTCATCTTTTGTAGGTGACAAATCTGAGGAATTGTCATGGGTTGAAGTGTCATTAGAGGAGGTTTAGAAATTAACTGATAAATTTACCGGTAACAAGTCACCGGAACCAGTGAAAGAACTCAAATGTGAAATTGCAGAACTATTAGCTATGGTTTGTAACCTGTCGTTTAAATCAGCTTCTGTACCCAATGACTGGAAGATAGTTAATGTAACGCCAATATTTAAAAAGGGCTCTGGAGGTGATCCCAGCAATTACAGACTGGTAAGTCTAATGTCAGTACCAGGCAAATTAGTTGAAACAATAGTAAATAAAAAAGTTGTCAGACACATAGAACATAAATTGTTGGGCAAAAGTCAACATGGTTTCTGTAAAGGGAAATCATGTCTTACTAATCTAGCAGAGTTCTTTGAAGGGGTCAACAAACATGTGGACAAGGGGAATCCAGTGGACATAGAGTACTTAGATTTCCAGAAAGCCTTTGACAAGGTCCCTCACCAAAGGGATGGTTAAGTTGTCATGGGATAAGGGGGAAGATCCTTTTATGGACCGAGAACTGGTTAAAAGACAGGGAAGAAAGGGTAGGAATAAATGGTAAATTTTCAGAATGGAGAGGGGTAACTAGTGGTGTTCTCCAAGGGTCAGTTCAAGGACCAATTCTATTCAACTTATTCATAAATGATCTGGAGAAAGGGGTAACAGTGAAGTGGCAAAGTTTGCAGATGATACTAAACCGTGCAAGATAGTTAAGACCAAAGTGGACTGTGAAGAACTTCAAAAAGATCTCACAAAACTAAGTGATTGGGCAACAAAATGGCAAGTGAAATTTAATGTGGATAAATGTAAGGTAATGCACATTGGAAAAAATAACCCCCCTATACACACAATATGATGGGGGCTAATTTAGCTACAACTAATTAGGAAAGAGATATTGGAGTCATTGTGGATAGTTCTCTGAAGACGTCCACACAGTGTGCGGCGGCAGTCAAAAAAGAAAACAAGATGTTAGGAATCATTAAAAAAGGCATAGAGAATAAGATGGAGAATATCTTATTGCCTTTACATAAATCCATGGTATGCCCACATCTTGAATACTGCATACAGATGTGGTCTCCTCATCTCAAAGAAAGATATACTGGCATTAGAAAAGGTTCAGAGAAGGGCAACTAAAATGATTAGGGGTTTGGAACGGATCCCATATGAGGAGAGATTAAAGAGGTTGGGACTTTTCAGCTTGGAAAAGAGGAGACTAAGGGGGGATATGATAGAGGTATATAGAATCATGAGTGGTGTGGAGAAAGTGAATAAGGAAAAGTTATTTACTTGTTCCCATAATACAAGAACTATGGGCCACCAAATGAAATTAATGGGCAGCAGGTTTAAAAAAAATAAAGGGAAGTTCTTCACACAGTGCAATCATACAGGTGCAAAATGATACAGCCTGGAGCTGTATTAGCATGTACGGTAACTCCTCACTTAAAGTCGTCCCGGTTAACATTGTTTTGCTGTTATGTCGCTGATCAATTAGGGAACATGCTTGTTTAAAGTTGCATAATGCTCCCTTCTAACATCGTTTGGCAGCTGCCTGCTTTGCCCACTGCTTGCAGGAAGAGCAACCTGTTGCAGCTACTGGTGCGGGCTTTTAACCAGGGTAGACCAGCAGCCCCCCATCAGCTCCCCACTCCCCTAAGTTCCCTATGTTGAAGCTGCCCAGCAGGCTACCAATTGCTGGCAGTTCAGCTGTCCCTCCCCCCACTGCCATATGCTGCTCCTGCCCTCTGCCTTGGAGCTGCTCCCAGAGACTCCTGCTTGCTGCGCGGGGGAGGGGGGACTAAAGTCAGGGTGTCCCCCTCCCCCCTGCTCCTGCACCCTGCTTACCCTTTCTCCATATAGAGCAGGGAGGGGACACGGATGGAGAGAGACAGAGAGAGCTTGAGGGAGCTGCTGCTGTCTCAACTTCCTGATCCACTTATAAAGACAATGCACTTAAGAGTGGGTCAGCATACTAAAAAGGGGCAGTATGCATCTCTCTCTCTCTCTCCCCCACACACAAGGTGTGTGTCTGTCTCTGTCTGCTATGCTGTCTCCCCTCCCTCATGTTCATGCTGCCTTGACTACATTAACAACGTGTTAACCCTTGACGGCTCATCCGAGTGCTAGTTCATCATTTAGCAGCAAAGCATTCCCTGGGAAATATCCCTCCCTCTTCCACCCTCTAACTTCACCACTTCAACCAAGCTTCACAATCATCATAGCTGTGTATGGTATTAAATAGTTTGTTTAAAACGTATACCGTGTATATATCTATATCATATATAGTTTTTTGTCTGGTGAAATTTTTTTCCCTGGAACCTAACCTCCCCCATTTACATTAATTCTTATGAGGAAATTGGATTCACTTAACATTGTTTCAGTTACAGTCACATTTTTCAGGAACATAACTACAACATTAAGTGAGGAGTTACTGTACTACTTCACCCTATACTGTGGAATACCCTGGGAGAGCCCAGACAGCAGCTATGCATGCAAGAGCAAAGAATTTGCAGAAGCTAGACCAGCTGAAGGACAGAGGCTGTCCATGTGTCTCGAGGGTCAGTGCCTTCTTCCACGGAAGGAGTAGGAAACGCTCTAAGTTGAAACACATGGAGTTTCCTTTCCCTTTTGTGGGTTATTCCACGTAGGGGACAATGGGGCTCTAAATTCTTTTGGCTGTAGCAGGAACACCTGCTGACACAAAAAGGAAGGTGTAACTTTTCAGACTCAAGTTTTGCCTGTGATTGCATTTCAGGAACTGGGGAAAATTTGGCTGCATAAAAAAGAATGTCAACACTATGCTATTTCTTTTGAACTTGAAAAGAGCTAGTTAAGCCATCATACCGCATTAAGCATGCGATTACCATTGGGTATCAGAAGTACTTCTGACTTCAGTAGAATTCTGACAGTTTACACCAGCTGAAGATATTCACCCTAGCAATGAATGTCTTTTTCATTAATTGATAGATTAGCTTCACTTTTTTTGTTGTTGCAGATGGTATTAAATCAAAAGATTAGATATTGTGTAAATTATGGCCCATCATCAATGAGAGATTTATTTAGGAAAAATTGCTGCACTTTACACAATTTGCTGCTCTATATTACCTGAAATTCTGCAGCTTTCAGATTTCTGAAAATGCAACAAAGCCGTCTTGGTTTCAACCTGAAAAAATATCCTTTCTATATCACTGAAGTGCCCAGATGCTATAATTTGCTACTAGAGCTACTAAATCATTTTTCAAATGGTACCCTGAGACTGTACTGTCTGGAAAGGATTTCGGGGCGGGGGAAGAAGAGGGGGTAACCTGTTGCAGCTGTTTTATATTGCTTAACTTAGCTCTCATACTGTAGTTTCAAATA
Source organism: Gopherus flavomarginatus (assembly GCF_025201925.1). Classification (NCBI taxonomy): domain Eukaryota; kingdom Metazoa; phylum Chordata; order Testudines; family Testudinidae; genus Gopherus; species Gopherus flavomarginatus. The sequence continues at coordinate 66,091,763 of NC_066618.1, forward strand.
ATGAATCAAGGACTCTGTCTTCTGGGTAGCTAAGAAATGTGCAATGATTTCTATATCAAAGCATATACACGGGTTGAGAATTTCAAAGAAGTGCTTTGAAATCCTCAACTGCAGCTTTTTTATTCTTAAAATATTGCTATTGCAAAAATCTTTGGCATATTTGGCATATTATCATATCATTTTACCCACTGCCTAGATCTTGGATTCCTAAAATCTTAAAGAAAAACAGGAGAAAAGTCCCACCATGGATTTGAATGAACTATTAAAGGGACATATTACATGGTAAACTGATTATATTATCACTAATTAGAGTATCCACTTATTTTACATTTTTGTAAAGATTTTAAAATGTGCTTAACTTCTTTGAGGCCTAATCTACCATAAAATAATTACAACAGTTGAATATTGGCATACTTGACATGTATATGTATTCAGGTATATTTAGTACTCAGGATTCACGTGTTCAGTACAGTACTGCACATGACACAAAAGTTTGGATTGTATGGATTATTTGTTTGTGAGTATACATAAAAACCTAACAACAAAAAATGAATTTGCAAATATGACAACCCAACATTTGGTATTTAACTCACTGAATAAGCCAGCAGATAGCCCAATAATGCACCAGTCAGCTAGCTGTGGGTCCAAATAAGATACAGTCTCTGATATTGGATCAGTGTGGGCCACCCATGAAAACCTGACCCTTACATCTCCCTTGCAAGTAGAGAGACTGAGCAATACCTGTTGGTGTGCCACACAGCATCGCCAATACTTGCTGCTGTCAAGAGTGCAATTCCAGAACTGGCTACCGCAGCAGAACCATTAGCTGCCGAACTATATCAGGCAGTGAGTATGATTAGAAACCTATTAAAATTATAAAATTGTTTAGATTTTAATAGATTACACATTAAACACAAGAAAAGAAAAGAAGTCAGAGCCAGTTTTGCACAGAAAGTTGAGTGAAATGTTCATTTTTTCAAATTTTTAAAACATTTCCAACATTCTTGATCTCATCCTCCCCCCAAAAATAAATAAATAAAGAGAATTATATATGAGTCGTTTAGAGTGAGAAGTTGGGTGAGGTAATATCTTTTATTGACCAAATGGTACTGGTGAAAGGGACAACCTTGCAAGCTACACAGAGTTTATCTTCAGGGTTGACGAACCCAGGCCTGAAGAAGGAGTCTGCATGGCTTGAAAGCTTGTCTCTGTCACCAGCAGAAGTTGGTCCAATAAAAGATATTACCTCACCCACCTTGTGTGTCTAATATCCTGGGACTGATACAGCTAAAACAACACTTCAAACAACAACCTGAGCCATTTAAAAGCCAGTTGGTAACATTAAACTCCCGCTTCAGGTTTTATAACTAGGTCAAAAATTCACTCCAGGTTGAAATTTATGATTCCAGACTAACACCTGGAATAATTTCTTTAAAATTCTTTGTGGAAATCTTAGCGGGGGAGAGGATAACAAAAACAAACACACAAACACACAAACAAACAAACCGCCCAATACATACAAGGCAGTGGCTTCAGATGATTTTTTGGCATCCTACAACCCCAAAGTAACTTTATTTTATTTAAAAAAAAAAACAAAAAAAACCCTACAGAAACTTCTGACTTATTTCCATAGAAGAAATTAATCATTTTTGCTATTAAAAAAAAAGGGGGGGGGAGAGAGTCCACGTTCTTTCATTTAAAAATGTGTTATCAGTATATTACTATCACTGAAAATTTGAAAAAGATTATTATGAAGATTTAATATAATTTTCAAAGGGACCTCAATGATCTGATTTAACCCAAAGGCAAAGAACGTCATCCTTCAACACAAACATATATAAAAAACTATAAAAAATATTAACAGCTTGCGTTAAAGATGGATATCTATGTGAGGGGGTCTTTGAGCCTGGACTTTTCTACCCACCATGGTCTGCCAGACCCCAGATTACTTAATCTACTGGGCATGCTGCAACACTCATGTTTAGTTAAACACATCTGGGCAGGTTATGAGTAAAAGGGACTATATTTTTATGTCTGAAGCAGAAGAGGTTTTAGTTATGTTATTTTTGCTGCTGGAACAAATCTGTATTAAGGTATTTACTGTAAAAGGTTACATTATGTGAGGGCCCCGAAGTGCAACATGGGCCCCACCGGGTTGTTCTGTACATCTAAATCAATAAATAATGGAAACTGTTCTTCACTTCTCCCAAAATCTACTACACAGTGGTGCTATTAAAACATTGCCCCACACCTTAAACAATAGCAATGGAGCTAGGGAAGCATCAAAGATTCCCTTGCAAATGGTTCCTACAACATAATTGCTAAGGAACACCTGAAGGTTCCCTAACTACCCTTTTAGGCATTATGGGTTCTACTGGCCATGTCTTCCTGCAGAGCTGGCTGCAGTAGAAAAATGAACTCTTTCCTTCCTGTTACCCTCCCCAGTGGAGAAGCAAGGTCTGGTGGGTTCCTTGCCCAGTCAGAAGACCTCAAAATGGAGGTAAAGGGAGGCAGTAGCCCTCCATGGCAGTGCTCTCTGAAGGGAGAAGATTGGATTAGCAGTCATCCATTATCTCTCTAATCCAGAAGGCAGCAGGAGGAGGCTACCAAGCCTCCCTGAAGACTGGCATTAACTCTCTCTCCTGAGTAACTTTTAAGTTGGGTTGCACTTGCATTTTCCCCAATTTCCCCAAAATATATTTAATTATATTAAAAAAACTTGTGGCCTAGAGCAATAGTTTCATAGCAATCGAAACATCTCAAAGATTTATTTCAGGTCGAGAAAAGTTTTAAAGATGATAGAATTGGAAACTCTGCGGTGAGGCTGCTGAAATGTAACTAAGTTGAAAGCTAATAAAGTAAAATTCTTTAAGAAAGAATATCTGTTTTATATATGAATTTTGCTACCAGCCTATTCCAAATCCTGACCTTGGAATGTAGTTTGAATGTGGAACTTGGAACAGAAAATTCACAATGTGGAACTTGGTATTATTTATAACCTGGCAAACAGGACTTCCAGAAACCAAGTTAGTTAGCCAAAACAAGCTGATCCTTCTAATACAGGTAAAACAACATTCTAAATAATCTAAATGTAAAAATATATACAATCAAATCAGGAAAGTACTTTGGTAGACAGACACTAGCGTCCTTATTAATTTTTAACATATTATGGAATGTGGTTGAAACAGCAGATAGCTGACCAGTGTTCTTGACAGACACACAAAATTACACATCTTGACTACATCGTAAATTAGTCTTTTCAGTGGGGATCCCTAAAAAATGCAATATGTCAGAATGATTCCTCAACATCCGCAGCAAAGGAAATGATTCAATTTTTTCCAAACACTATTTACAAACTAGTTATTAATAAGCTCAATTCTGAAATGTTAATATTCTTATGTAACAAAGAACATTTTTGCTACACTGTACATGTTTAATTTTTGTATATATGGGGACATTTACTAATCCATTCATTTCACAGCTCTCCAGACATAGATGTCATGCACATTTTTCCATTTAATCATTAATACCAAAACATTAAATAACTTATGGAAAACACATTACATAGCAATATATCAAGCTAAGGGTGTTCATGCTGTTTTTTCAGTAAAATGACTGTGTTGGGTCTATACTTTGTAAAATGAGATAAAACATATTCCTTTTCTGTTAGACTATCAGTGACAGATTCCAACCATTTCCACTATATGTTCCTGTATTCGGACTGTAGGGCAAGGTGCACAGAACTGAAGATACTGAAGTACACGTATTCTGAAGCATATCCAGAAACAGTGGACCAGATTCCTAGCTGGTATAAATCCGTCTAGCCCCAGCCTCCTTGATGGTGAGGATCTGGCCCAGAATGTCTAGCCGTTTATAACTTTCGATCAGTGCAGAATAAAACTGTACAATGGCACTGGAAAGAATTCGCTACAGTTAATTTTATTGCTGGGGTGTCCATTTGGGTTTTGCTTTTGAAGTGAAGCTCAGCACAAAGGAGGCAGAAAATCTATAAGAAAATTCATCTCCAGTATCATGCTTGGTTTTTTCTTGGTTTTACTGTTTACTTTTGAACTTGGAGGGGAAAAAATTAAGAGGGACACACTTACTGCTCCAGATGCAAGAAATCCTTGCACCTGTGACCCACTGGATGCACATATCTCAGGATACATTTTACCCAAATTAAAAAAAACAAAACTCCACACAAACCCATGTATTATAAACAGACAGAAGTGGAGAATTGTCCCAAGAACTTGGTTTTGCTTTATATTTTGTTAGCACCCAGATACCATGGTGATGGGTGCATTATAAATAAAGTACCTAGATAGGCAGGTAAGATTGACTGTACTCAATATTCAGTTTCAAATTGTACGCCTCAACCATCCAGAACAAATATTTCATACTTCGGTATAATCCTAGACTCAAGCAGTCAGTCTGCTCCTTCTTAGCAGTGGCATCTTGGATTTGACCTCCAGCTTGATTCTCCCTTATGAAGTAGCCCACACAATCCCATAAAGCCCATCTTTAAGTGTTCTGTTCATTCTCCAGTTAGTACTGTCCACATTCAGCGGCTCTGCTGGTTAGCTGCAAGCCTACAGTTGGAGGGGGACTGCAAGTGCTTTATGTTGACATATCCCCTTCTGCAAGGGCTTTGTGCCACAAAGGGCTCTTTGTTACACTGGAAGAAGCTAGCATAGCCTTGAGTGAATTAGGTTCACTGTGAATACAGTCGACAGATGAGATTACACTACACTTCCTTTAAGATCTCTAGAGTCAAGTCCTACAGGTTTTGCCAGCACTTGCAATTGCATCACGAGTCTCACCATATTTGGTGTTTTCCATAAAACACACTTCCTTTGCATATGTGAGAATCTCAGCTTTCATTAGGAAAAAAAAAAAGCTTCTAGACTTCATACTTGTGGAGAAAAAAGCTTGAACATGTGACCAAAGCACACTCCCAAAGTTCAGAAACAGAAGGCAAATAAAAAGAACCCAAAAGCTATGTGTGCGTGGGGTTTTGCTTTGTTTTTAAGACTCACAATTTTTAACCTCATCTCACGTGTTTTGGGTGCCTGACTTGTGATTCTTGAAAGGCTAGGAGTTGGTAATACTGCAACAACAGATACATCTATGGTCTATTGAGGCTCTCTCGCAGCAAAACCAAAAGGCTTAAGCGAAGCTGTAGTTCCTTACCTGTTGGTGTACTACTTCGAAATGAGGAGGAGGGAGTGATTGGGGGGGTGACTGGAGGAGTAAGGCTTCCACTGCTGTGGCGAGGTGGAGTAGATACATTCCCACGGGACACTGAGCTTGACAAAGTCAAAGAGAGTTTAGGCTGAATCTTTTTCTTCAAGGATTCTTGCTCACGGCGAGCTGCATCAGTCATAAATCTAGAACAAAACCAACAATGATGAGACAAAAATTACAATTCTGAAACAGTAAATTAGGCCTTAATAATGGCCTTTCAAACTCAGATATGAGAGATGTATTCCATTGCAAGGTAGACAGACACTATAGGTGTGAAACTGCTTTGGCATGTTGCTCATTGATAAGCTGGGCTTTAAACTAGTTAGTGAGGGGAAAAAGTTGGGAGAGACTCATGAGATCTCCATGCCTGGCTTCAGTATACGGGAGAGGGAAAATCTGCTTAAAGAAGATATGGTAAGGATAATGGAACCCTGGAAGATAAAATTATAGACAGCACAGCAAAATAAAGTACTAATATTGATCAGAGTAATAATCAGGCAGCTGTTACACTTAGTGAAAGGACTATACCTAATGTGGTTGGAAAACTGGGTTAGGTCCAAGGGCAACAACTGAAATACTTGTACAAAATGCAAGGAGACTAGGCAAGAAAAATACAGGAACTGGAACTACTGGCACAGGAAGTCAGACTGGATATTATATTACAGAAACATGGTGGGAAAGCACTCCTGACTGGCATGCAGGTACTGAAGGGTGTATCCTGTTTAGAAGAGTTAGGAATCAAGGTAACAGTGGTGGGGTAGCAGTACAGATCAATGAGGCGGTGGAAGCTGTAAAGAAATAAGATATGATAGAATGAACAAACCAGAAAGAGTCAAAAGCACTTTGGGGAAGGATTATAAAAGAGGTTTTGTTAGGTTTAGGAATTGACTCCCAGGGTCAGACTCAGATATGGCCAGAGCTCTCATTAATATTATTAGAGACAAACACTATCGGATATTATGTCATAATGGGAGACCGACTTCCCAAATGTAGACTGGAGAATAAATGCTACTAATACTGGCAGTGCCCAATTATTCTTGGATGGGATAGATGGCCATTTTCTTCACCAAATCATCACTGAGCCCACAAGAGGAGATGCAATTTTAGACTTGGTTCTGGTAAGCAGTGAGGACATAATAGAAGAGCTGGTTGTAGGAAATAATCTTGGCTTAAATAAATCTAATCTTGGCTTAAATAAATCACAAATCGATTCGGTTTAAATTAAATGGAAGGATAATCAAAACTGGGTCATCAGCTGTGCTATTTGATGTCAAAATGGCAGATTTTAGGAAATTAAGAAAATTAGTTAAAGGCTTCAACCAGACTGAAGACCTCAAAGACTTAAATGTGAAGGAGGCTTGGAATTTCTTTAAACCAACTATACAAAAACTGTCTGATGTTTACATCTCAAGCCAGGGGAAGAAAACTTGTAGGGAACAGTTGGATGAATAACCACTTCAAAAAGGTTATTAGAAGTAAACAGAGTGCCTAGAGGGAATGGAAAAGAGGATTGATCAGGAAGAAAAGTACATCTTGTACGTTAGAAAATGTAGAAATTAAGTGAGAATTGCTAAAAATCAAGCTGAATCAACTCTTGCCAAGGAAGTTACAAAAATAAGAGATTTTCTTAGTTTTGTAAATAAAAAGACAATAAGGACGGACAACACTGGTCCTCTATCTTTACTCTCCTTCCCATCCACATTGCATAATCTAGGCATGGCCCCAAAACCGAATACATATTTTGCCTCGGTTTTCAGTAAAGATGATAACATGGAACATGGGCATGAAGGTATGATGGCTGATGGAAATGGAGGTTATCACATCTGACATGGAAGAAAACCTTACAGAGCTTAATGCATTCAAATCAAGGGGATTGGGTCATATTAATCTCACAATAATTACATTACTATTTGTCACAGATGATTAAGTATCCCTTAAAGTTGCATGCATATCCAGGGTTTTCGTACTCAGGCTAGAGGCACTGCACTGCAGAGGATATTTTCTTAACTGTGTCCCAAGATCAGAAGAGAAAGCAATTTGAGGAGGAAAAGAGTGGAGCAAAATTTTGTTTTAAAGTAAAAGTTCAGAAGGCGAACTTCAAACAAAACAGGGTTATAATTACAGTGTGTTTAAATTTCTACTTTTAAACCTGAAATGTTCATGGGTATACATTTATTCAATGGCACTTAAATAATGCAGTGTATATATAAAATTAAAACTGCAATTTCTTAAATAGGTGTTTCCCAGCTCTTGAAAGCTGAGTCCCACTTCTAGAAAACAAAACCAATCACAATACCCTGTGTCATCCCTACTGTGTCCTACTAAAGACCTGCACAGTTTAGGGCTTGTCTACACAAGAAGTTATCAGGAAGTTACACCAGCATAAGGAAAGGCATGAATTTATATTGCAGTGTTTTTGTTTTTTTTTAAACTGGTGTAACCCTTCATGTGGCTGCTCTTATTTTTTTTAATTAATTCACTCTGGAAGTGAGATAATAGTCAAGCACAAGTTATTCAGCTCCATTTAAGGTTAACTGGGTGATATTTAAGGGCTTGTAATATACAGAAGGTCAGATTAGACGATCTCCTGTCCTCATCTGGCCTTAAACTCTAGGCAGGGTCGGCTCTAGGCATCAGCGTTCCAAGCATGTGCTTGTGGCGGCACTTCTCAAGGGGGGGTGGCAGCACTCCGTTTTTTGCTTCAGCGATGGCACTCCAGCTTTTTTTTTTTTTTTTTTTTTTTTGGCTTGGGGTAGCAAAAAACCTGGAGCCGGCCCTGACTCTAAGAATCTATGAGTCCACGTGGAGAGTTATGTCAGTATAACTACTGCAGCGTGGACTGAAAAGTCTGTGCATCCTGTTGTACATACTGTCCTCTCGGGGATGCACTCCGCAGTTTGAGCAACATTGCATTATAGTATAACATGCAATAAAATCATTTTAAAAATGGGAGTATAATACCATCCTATATGGCTTAGCAGCTGGTGGTTTGGCTTTATCATAGTTTTGAAGGAGTGAAACCAGGTTTTAGCTGTATCATAAGATGTACTGGTTTTAGATTTTAAGGTCCTTAGGGCAGAGACTGTGTTTATTTGTGCCTTGAACAGCAGAGATATCATCAGAGAGAGCTCAAATAATAAATACTAGTAATACGGTACAAAGCAGTTTTGTGTTGCACTTGCATTACAACTCTCTTTATCACTTAGAAAAACACATTTCAAACTCCAGAGAGGGAGTGTACTCTCAGGGAAATGTCAAGAGTTACTGGCACTCTCTTTTATTGGAGTAAGTACAAATAAAATGGGCCTTCTTTCAAAAGTCACACTCTTTTCATCAGCCTACAACAAGAGTGAGGGAGACTCAAGATACGGTGGTAGAAAGCTAGTTCAGAACTCATCAAGTTCAGAGATAAAGCAATTACGATGGTCAATTATCTGCCCATTTTATCTTGTTTTCTGGATGCTCCAATATGAGAGATAAACAAACCAATAAGAACACATTGTCTACTGGACTGAAATACTCATACCTTTGGCTATGCATCTACCTTAAAATATGCACGTTTTTCTTTTTGGACCTGTTAAACATGACTATGTCGGGCCTGAGTGCGTATCAATTTTGAGTGTGTGAACTGACACAACCCTTACTCATAACTAACTCCTGTCAATTGTTCTCTTTATAGATGAATGAGAGTTTGAGTACAATACAAAATCTCAGAGCGCTTTATACATATGAACGTATTAAAAAACAAATTAGATGATAGCACAATGGCACAGGACACTGCAGAAAAAAAATAGGGATATATGTAAAGGGCCCAATTCTGCAAACACAAACAGGAATAATGATTATCATCATTAACCATTGGTTTGAACTTCCCATGGTAGTAAGCAATGCATGTGATGGCATTTGCAATACAATGCCATAAGACTGTCTGGTTCCTTCCCTATTTCTCCAACACACATTTTATATGAATATGACTACACTATATTCTTTAATGCTTTGGGGAATTCTAACTGTCGTAGCAGTTTGCAGCTTACAGGCTGCTTCAGCTGAAACTGTGCAGAGGCTGCTGGAAGATAGTCTGAAGCTGCTATAGCTCATGGAGAAGTTTTTATAGAAAAGCCGGCATTTTGGGGTAGAGGGAAAGAGGCGAAAAAATAAACTTTTAGTAACCAGAGCCCAGTATAGAAGACTCCAACTTGGCTCTGTGGAAAAAAAAAAAAGAACCAGCTCTCTTTCTGAAAGGCTAGTGTACTTTGACACATCCTCAAACACTGTGGCATGAAATTGTAAGTACCTTTAGAATCATAAAGATGTAGCCTGTCTATCCATAGTATGGAGACATTAATAAGTGGATTTTTCCCATGATACCTAATGTCAATTTGTACTATGAAGACATTAATAAACAGGTCTTTGACATGACAGCTTATCCACCCTTGGAACAGAAACAATGTATCATGTCAAGCAGTGGTATGGACTTTTTACAATGTTAACATTTAAAAATTGGATATCTATGGTAACAGTTTAAGATTTTTGGGTTTTTGTGTGTTTTTTTTTATTTTCCTCCCTTTCCTCTTCTCTTTCCCGCCCCCCGACAAGCCTCTTTCCCCAAGGGTTCATATATTAACAGCACACAAATAAAAATATGAATTTTAGTAAAGAAAAATATAGGATTAAAGGATCTTAATAAAATGAACATACACACATTTGCTTTTCTCTAACTAGGAAGTGTCAAATTCACTCACATTTAGAATTTGTAGTAAAATATATGAGAGTATTTGCTCTTGGGTTAAAAGCTTTATTCCTTGAGCAAATTTTACAGCAACATTATAAATCCTTGAAAAGCTTGGATTATAACCTAATGTATAATATGTTAAGTGCAGCAGTATGAACACGGCCATATAATAAACTCAGCCACAAATAACAATGTTAAAATAATGTTAAGGGATAATCAGTCTGGTTTAAATCCATGAAAACATGGAAAATGAAAGTTAACGCTGAAACTTCTGGCTGGAGCTGTCCCATTACTCGCTCTCATTATGCCAAGGTGTTGCAGCATGCACAGTATCTTCTGAAAAATTATGTATTGTTCAAACCATGAAACTCTGGGGCAAACTAAGGATGGAGTCAGTCTGGAATAACAGCCTTACATTTGAAATCCTTTATTTGCTTGGTATAATTAAACACATCATTCTTTAGCATAACATTGTGTTTCAATATTTAATAGAAATTGTAATATTTTAACATCGAAAATAGATTAGTTAGTCCTTTGAGATTTTATTTGAACTATGATACTGGATTCCAAATGTTATATTTGTGCTGAGTTATTACGGCATTCTTTAAAATATGCAATAAAATTATGAAAAATTAGGGTTTAGAATGGAATTAACAACCTAAGCCTTGTTTATCTTTAATTACATGATCTCATACTACTTTTCTCTCCACAGGACCCCTGCCTCATTCAGTTCAGACAGTAAGGATGGCTCTCTGGGAATGAATCAGGGTTGAATACTAAATGAGGTTGTTGTCTGGATGATCCCTATCTCATTTCTTGCGTAAATTGGAAGGTGTACAATGAATGAGGCAGGAAGAAAAAGGATAGTCTCATGGTTATGGACATTCATTGATACCCTGGAGAACTGGATTCTATCCCCGTTTCGGCCAAAGTCCTAAGTCAAAATTTTCACAGGTGGCTACTAAATGTGTGTTCCTTATTTTCTGGGTGCCCAACCTGAGACATCTGGGGACAGATTTACAAATATGCTGAGCATTTGCAACTGAAGTTGATTGGAACTGAACTTTGAACTCCTACAAAAATGTAGGCATGCTTAAAAAAAATCAGTGTCAAGTTCAGCACCCAAAATTAGTGGATACTTTTGACAATTTTGGCCTTAATCTCTCTGTGCCCCAATTCCCCATTTGTAAAATGGGGCTCGGTCGGCAATCTCTCAGACTTCGAGGATGATTGTCTTTCACAATATGATAGTCATTTATTACTGGTGGGCCCGCAGATGGCTAATGAGGCAAATCCAGGATTCACAGATCCTGTCATTGTTGGGGCAGATATTGCCTTGATTTAAAAAAAAACAAACCCAACCGAACAAACACTGAATCCCACCTCCCGCAATTCCATCATGTGTGGGGCCCTGTGTAAATCACGATTTTCTGGGAATTGTAAAAATGCCCCAAACCACAATCTTCAAAATATTTTTTTTAAAAAGGAAAACGATTACAACAAAGTGTTCAATACAAAACATTACATTAGCTAGTCAGTTTTAAGGACAGAGTGAATTTTACAAATAACCTTAGCGAATTTTGACTAACATAACTTGTAAAATTCATGTACAAATTGAGATTTATCAAATGCTTATAATTTGGTCAACGTTGTGTGTTTTTTTTTTTTGTATAGGAACAGCAAAAGAGGAATTGCTGACACAAAGGGGACTGCCTGCCAAATTTCAAGTCCCTGTTCCAAAGCATGAACCAAATGGTTGTAAGAAGTTTTTTAATATGGTCAAAACAATGGATTTTCCCCTAATCTCATTCTTACAAACAGATGAACTATTTTTACTGAAACTTTCCCAAGAAATTTAGCCTGAGGCAGACACAGCATGGAAAATTTCAGCTCCAGTGGTTGAAGTTTGGGAAAGTTATAAGCAACTGAAAACACGGTCTTAATAGCAGGCTGCACTTCCAGCTACACCTATAACACAACAGCATAGCAAGTGCTGCCACCAGCTGCATATAAAGTTGCACAAAAATGTGATCCAGAGTTGTGTTTAAATTAAAAATAAAAATCTCCTTAATCACATTCTCAAGTTATTAAAAACATTAAAAATCAAGAACCAATGATGGTAAAGAGGGATATAACTCCATGTTACCTAAACAAGCTGTGACTTACCAGCTCCTGCTCCAATTTCATGCCCCAGGGTGATGCTCACTGTGATGTTACATCTACTGTACCATAGCACTCTCCCTCGAGGTAGCTCTTAAGAGAGCTAAATGTGCTCTGGAGCTGAATGTCCATACATAGCCAGAGCCCTGGTAAGATGGTTATAAAAATGGAGTTCCAAAGAAGTACCTGGTAGCCAAACCCACCCCACTTTAGACTTTGAGACTAGTTTATTTGAGATGCTGTATATCTGGGGTAGGCAACCTATGGCACGCGTGCCGAAGGCGGCACACAAGCTGATTTTCAATGGCACACTCACTACCCGAGTCCTGGACACTGGTCCAGGGTACTCTGCATTTTAATTTAATTTTAGATGAAGCTTCTTAAACACTTTTAAAACCTTATTTACTTTACATACAACAAATAGTTTAGTTATATATTATAGACTTATAGAAAGAGACCTTCTTAAAACATTAAAACATATAACTGGCATGCGAAACCTTAAATTAGAGTGAATAAATGAAGACTTGGCACACCACTTTTGAAAGGTTGCCGATCCCTGCTGGATATAATGTCATCCAGCCTCTCTCTCTCAGCATGTGTGTGTCAATTATTAGCCATTTGTGTTTGGTAGGTACACATTAGACAGACAACTCTTTTTTAGATAACCTAAATACAATTTTTCCATAGGATAAATCTTCTAGACATAGTCAGTCCTGTCAGTAATGGAAGTCTGGCTTCAGTAACAGCAGATCCAGACTTTGGGACACCAAGACCTACAGATCTGATATAGCTCTGCACTTCTTCCTAGTTCTCCAACTTTGCTCACTTCAGTTCACTTTGCAACATAAAAGGCCAGTCCAGCTTGGGGCACATGTGTCTCCACATCCACAGACTCTTCCAGGTAAAAGGGCAAAGTCTATGACAACCATCTTATAGCCATCTACTGCAAGCCTTCTCCCTCTCTCATGCTCTAAATCTACTCTCTGGCATAGATATAGGAGATACTGTAATCTCACCCCTACCCTAGTACATCTATCACCTCTTGCTACAAGTCAGTAGGGCTTTTTTTACTCCTCAGTCTTAGAGGTAGACTGTCTGTACTGGTACACCCCAGAAACTCAAGGATCTAGTGTACTTCCAGACCAGCCTAGCAGAGAATGCTGTCCAGTTGCAGATTTTAACACACAGCTGCCCTTGAAGAACACTACCATCATCCAGTGGTGTTGGAACAATTTTTATAGTGGTGGTGCTGAAAGCCACTGAATAAAACTATAAACCCTGTATAGGATGGAAACCACTTCAAGCTGCACCCTTAGAGCCCCTAGTTCCAGCATCCCTGCAGTCATCTGACATCCTTGACACTTTGACTAGTATCTTATTGTCCTGCATCTCCCCTACAGATCACTGATAAACATCATCAAATGAACAAGGGCAGAATGTGATAGCACAAAATTCACTCTAAATCTGACCAAAGAGAACAGAAGAAGTTCATGAGAGCCTACAATGAAGCAGTGAAGGAGGGTCCATAAGGCTAAACAGTGACTTAGCTAATAAACCTAGACTGCCTATACCAGCCTAAGACTGAAGCTTTCTTATTGTTTTTAAATGTGACAGGTCCTGCATGGTATTCCAAACCCTATAATTTTGTCCCATTAGAACACAACTCTTCTAAAGTGATGACATATGCCAGTATGAAAGCCAACCTTTACAATACCACTTCTGCTTTTTCTTGCTGCTGCCATGGCAAATAAACCTTAGACAAAGATGGACAAAAAAGTGAGGGCAAAGCAGACACACTTGGTACTTTGCTCTCATAAGTATGGGAAATGGCATGAGAACTAATGAGTGACTTCCATGTGCAGTTACTGTGTGGACCACTCATCAAATAAGTCTGGCCACCTCTGATCTAAAGATAATAATATGCAGTCAGAAACTTACACATCTGCTATGAAACACCATGTTTGTTTTTCCTCTTTTCAGCAGTGACTAAATCAATCTTTAAGTTGAAGAACTATTGGGTTCATCAGAAATCTGAATAAATATAATCTGTGGGAACTAAGTAGTGCACTGTTGTGCTCTGGGAATGATAAAAGCATTTTCTAAATAAGCAGAGCAAAATTAGACTAATGGAAAAAATTTGCTTAGTAAAGCTTTAGCATAGAATACTGTACTTTGTACTGTGTGGAGAAAAAAATATATATCAGCAACTAACACTGAATCTGAAGTTTCCTGTCATTAAGCATTAACTCAAACTCTTGGCTATCTTCAAGCCCTCTCATGACTATCATTTGTAGAGTGTGGGTGATTTTGCACCTTTGTAAAACCCTGTACTTCCTTCACAAACACTTTGAACCATTTTTACAGGTTTTCATTAAAATTCTAATGAAACATAGTAAATCCAAACACAGCAGTTGTGAAAACATGTCCGGATTTAGACACTTGTGTCCCTAACCACAAGGGTTTTATTTGGCATCTCACACATCATTTAGGTATGGGATATTTACATGGCATTCATATATATCCTACTCATGCAAATTCTCCTGAGTGAGAGTGTGAGAGAGAAATCAAAAATATTTAAAGGGCTAACAGAAACAGGAGGAGTCATCCTATAATGTGCATTCCCAAATCCAGACCACATTCCACAAATACTCTCTATTTAGGCTTTACTCTCTCACTACATCAAATAAACCACTAAGACTCACTTTTGCAGCCACACTGCATGCAAGTCTCACACTGATAGTCTAACAGTTAAAAACCTATGCATGAACCTGGGTTTTCTCTGTGAGAAAATAATGGAATTTATTTTGGCTGGGTTTGTGATTCTATGCAAACTTTTCACAAAACCCTAGATACAACTTTATTTTCCTCTAAATCAGGAATGGATGCAATTTCAAAATACTAAAACACTGTTTTTTTTTATAAATCAATCAAAATACGATGGCAGCTATTAGGAGTCTTTGTTAATTCACTATAGAAGTGTTTTGCTTACAAAGAGATAGGCTAAACATGCAGTATTAAGACTATGCATTAAGACTTTCATTTTGCATTGGCTTAGTAGTGACTTTCCTATATTCACTTTTATCACAGCCTGAGAATAAATGAAAAATGCATACTGTACTTTTGTTTGTTCATAACATTCTTTGCACATTACATATGTGAACTTTCTTAATCCTGAAATTAGGGGTAGGGAGAGTTGCCATCCCTGCTGAGGTCAATGCATCTATGGTGTTTGAAACATTCTGCATTTTTGCTGCATAATATCAAAGTGGATATTTTCAACACAAAGTTATTTAGAAAGCACTGTTTTCCTTTATTTTATAAATAAAGATTTTATAAATAAAATCTATTTGGATACACCCAGAGTAGTACATGCATGGAAGTCATACCATAGGAGCTTTATGGATGATAGGCTAAAAGCGATAAATCAATCTGAAACCAGCCCATATAAAGGAGTTTAATTGTTTAACCTTACTCAGATTAATTTATTGAAATAATCATCTGCATTCTAAACAATAAATGATTGGTTGTATTTGTAATAGTGACAAATCGAAGAGGATTATGGAAAGAGCAGCAAGCTCAACCTTTAACCTTACTTTTGTTGATTCAAAGATGTCATTAAATAAAAGACTACCACCTGATAAAATTTTACCTATAAAACTCCTTGAAGGAGGCTTTACAGCAACATTTTTAGTTGGGTGGAATATTTTATTATTCATCCTTTTTTATTATTGATTATAACGGAATCAAACAAAGCCTAGCCTAATCTACAGGATATGGAGTGCTGAATAGCTACTATTTTGACAATGTGCATTTCAAATGGATATATTAGAGCTTACTTGGGGTGCACAAATAAGTAGGGTTGCCAAGCATCTGGTTTTGAAGGGAATGCCCAGTCGAAAAGGGACCCTGGCAGCTCCAATCAACACTGCTGACCGGGCTGTTAAAAGTCCGATCAGCAGTGCAGGGGGGCAAAAGCAAGCTCCCTGACTGCCATGGTCTGCACAGCTCCCGGAAGTGGCGGTATGCGTCCCATCTGGCTCCTAGGTGCAGGGGTGGCTAGGTGAGTTCCATGCGCTGCCCCCACTAGAAGCACTAGAACTGTGACCAATGGACGCTAAGGGGGAGGCGCTTGCGGACGTGGCAGCATGTGGATCTGCCTGGTCGTGCCTCTGCCTAGGAGCCGGAGGAGGGACATGCTGCCACTTCCAGGAGCCATCTGAGGTATGCTCTACCTGGACCCTATACCCTGAATCCCCTACTGCCCTCTGAACCCCTTGGTCTCATCCTGGAGCACCCTCCTGCACCCCAAACCCCTCATCTCTGGCCCCACTCCATAGCCTGCACCCTCAGCCAGAGCCCTCAACCCCTTCCGCATAACACTGTCCCAGCTCAGTGAAAATGAGAAGATGAGCGAGGGTGGGGGAGAGCAAGAGACGGAGGGGGGGATGGAGTGAGTAGGGGGCAGGGCCTATGGGCAGATCAGAGGGCAGGGCAAGGGTGTTTGGTTTTCTGAAATCAGAAAGTTGGCAACGCTAAAAATAAGTACTGTAGCTTTAGGAAGTTATAGGCATGCATGTGAAAAATAGACTAATATTCGATCACTAACTCTGCAAAGGGTAGTCTTGAACACAGCACCCAATCTCACTCTCACTGAGGTCAAAGGGTACAGTATTGGACCCCTGGGAAACTGATTCAGCATGAATAAGGTTCAGTGAGTTTGCTGCAGATAGTTTTAGACTTCGGACAGTCCCACAACACACAGCAGAATGACCACAAAGTAAGTGTTTGCATACTATCTTCTTCCAACTTCCAAACAGGAAATTAATACAGAGGTTTGGTATGACAGCATATTTAAACAAATGAAAGTGGATTCATTTGAATGTGCCAGTCCAAACATACACACCTGCAGTTACTTAAACTGAATGAAAAACTATCAAGTAAAATAACCTTAGGTGAAAATATCATTCAAATACATGCACCTGTATATATCTAAATGCCCAGTCATTCTAATAACTGCAGGTATGTCTATTTGGACATTTATATGTTAAAATATTCACACCTATATCAATTGCATGTGTAATATTTTAACATGCTTATTTAAAAATACATACATTGGGGAGGATCTTTCCCTTAGAGCATTGCTGGTCAATGCAAGCCCCAATATTAAAAAAATGGGATGTACGTGACTATCTCCTTACCATGATTCCAAGCATTACAAATAGGCTTGGAAGGATTAGATTTTATCATCAGTAACTGACAGAAACGTTGATTCTGCCATACACACACAAAACAATAAAAAATACTTCTTCTAATTACAAAATTACAGAGAGGCAAAGAAAAGAATTTTCTGCTTGAACACTCAGAGTTTGATCTAAGGATATTTACTTTGTATATTTTGAGATGCGATGTTGACAGTTAGTATTTTAATGGTTACAAATATTTAGCTTTTGGAATGTCAATGGTCATTAAATAATTACTGTCTGACTCCCCCACATAATTACCAGCAATTGTTAAAATTAAAAATAAATAAAAATAGGGGACAAAAGACTTAAAAATAAACATCAATATTATCTGTCAAAATCATAACAAAATAAACACCAAATTCTGCCACACCAAATTACAAAGTATTTCTCTTGCACTGGTTCTCAAAGGGAAAGTGTGATTACAATAGTAAAGTCATGGATTGGAAGATTAATTACAAAAGGTAAATATGAAATTTTCTCAATAAAATTTCTTCTTCAATATTACTGAGAGATTCATAATTGTTCCAATACAAGCCAAAAATTCAATGTGCATAAAGACATATTTGGATTCATTTATATCTATCTATCTCATACATGCTGAATATAATCCCTTCTCTGCCTTATCATTTTTTCCATTTAATGTTTCTAATTTATGATGACTTTTTTCCTCCTATTTGTTCTGTTTTATACTGAAAATATTTCACTTATTTACATTCTTCTTTGGTGAACAAGGTAAAATTATCTTTTATTGTTACTCAAAACTTCTTATCCATAATTATTTAGATGTGACTGCCCTTTAAAAAAAGTATAATATCTTCCTGACTCTGTCATTTTTAGATTTTTAAACCACATGGTATTTTATTTCATTGATTTGTATAGCCCATGTAGCTAAAACAAACTCAGGTTTACTGAAAGTGAATTTTTAAAAACATGGGTCAGAAAAGTCATGCAAGTATTTAACTCAGATTAAAAACATTAATATAAATGGAAAAATCTTAATTAGTCCTATTCAGGAGCATTTTCATAACAATTATAATGGTCTAGAGTAGTCAAATATAATTATTTAAAATAAACAGAATTAGAGTTCATAAAATGGCTTAAAATTATATTTCCAAAATCATTACAAAATTGTGTGTCATTTCTAACCAAACAAAAAACAATAACTTTCTGTTCTGAGAATGTGGATGGGGTTACAAACTTCTAAACAGGAGCTAGTGCTTAGAGTATCTATTTTCAGGTGGAGACATCATGCCAGTGGAATGGTAGACAGTAGTTCAACAACTGCTTGTAGTGGGTGAAGACAAAGAAATGCCTCACTAGTTTCATGCAACTTTTAATTATGTGCTATGATATTCTTCTGTATTTTCTCCTACCCTTCCTCTGAAATAGCTATCACCACTACCCTCTTCCAAAGATGAAACATCCTCTTGTAGCCAACTACTGGGCACCATTTATTGGTAACAGTTCTTCTATAAGTGGAGTGCAATTTCCAAAGCTAATACTCCTCATTAAGAAAAGTCACCACCAGTCACCTTTTTAAAACCTGAATCCTGCTCTCTTAAGCACCTCTGATGATTGAGACTGCCTCAATATCCCATAGGAAGAGAGGCAGTCACTAAGGTAACCTGAATCTAAACCACATAGGTCTTGTAGGATTAAAATCAACATTATAAACTTCACCCAGAAATAATCTGGTAAGAAACATAGATCACAGAAGTAACATGTTTTCTACATGAAACATTATTTAATAAGCAAAGTGGGATGCCTCATTCTGTCTTCGCTGCAATTTCAGGATAGTCTAAGGTGTAGCCCTTACGCAGATGGCACCACAATAATCCACTCTTGAGGTGATAAAGGGTTGGATAGCCATGCGTGAATAAGCGGAGGGGTCAATCTGGGCCTTTTTAAAAGAATTTATACATTGGGCAATATGATTGGAACAGTAACTAGTATTATGTACAATTCAAATAAGTAGACTCCATTAATAAGATATTTGTCATTAAGTTCAACAATCTGAATTACAAACTATTGAAAAAAGCTTGCAGATCTGAGATAATCCCTTTAAAGCAAATCCTATTAAAGCACTAACTATCTGCTGCTTCTCCTTTAGCCGTTAATAATCAAGCTAGTAATTAATTCCTGGCAACAACCAATTTTGTATGGTTTGTGGCATAAATTATAAAGCAAAAAGGGAACGGTCTATATTCTGGTTGCCGCAAAACAGTTACAGACTTTTCTAGAATAAAACCAATTTTCAAAATGCTGCACTAAAACTGCTGTAATAAGCCACTGAATACAGCCTAATGTTGCAATCATCATCCCAGAATTCATCCTCCGTGCCGTTAGCAACGGGCACAGTAGAGCATTCAGCAGCCTTGGCTTTGCTCTGGGCCATTAACTAATATTGCCCACTGCTAACAACACATACTTTATGGGTTATTGCTTAATTAATCATAGGACATAACTGTAATGGACACATCTATTTCATTTCACATCCTTGTTATTACACAATAATATTGCATTATTATACAGCATAAAAAGTTAGGAAGGTTTTGCATGTGAAATATTAGTTTAAGTTTAAAACATCTGAGTCACAGCAATATTTTTTATAATTCACTTCACACATACACAAAATCATTTATTTTACTGCAGAAATATCTAATGAATTATGATGATCAGCTCACATAAAAGGGCAGTAATATTTTAATATTAACATTAAATTTTGGTTAATAAATCAGCTATTAAATGTAAATATTTTGTCAGTTTATTTAGTGTCTGGGCTATGCTGTGCTTTATGTATTCAAACTCACGATGGTGAAATAAACTAAAAGGTGAATGTACACTTGAAAGTGATACTATCTCTCGTATTAACATCCCATATCTCACCTTTGTAAATCATAATTCAGTATCATTATTTGTACAAATCATCAACTTGCTTTCACAGGGGGACATTCATCTATATACAAAGAACAAGAATAAGATCTATGTAGTACTTCAATCTTACTTGATTCCCTCAAAATAGTTGTTAAGTAGGACTTAGGTGGTGCATTGGCCTTGTTTTGACTCTCTGCAGAGGGGTGAATTTTATCCCAAAAGACCATTCGCTGAAGTTCTAAGAGGTTTGGCTCTAAATGTGCTTAATTCTAAAACTACTACTATTTTTTTCTTGCAAATTTCACCTCTTTCTTTTTCAAAGTGCTCATTATTGCAATTAAAAAAAAACTTTACTATTTTTGTAGGTCCTACGTATAAACAAACCCACACATGTGTGATATCCACTTTAATTGCTGGACCTGATTTGAATTAACTGATGCTTCAAAGATCTATTTTTTTCCTTTGATGGTAATTAAGAACTGGGGAGCGATAAGGTGAACTGTTACTGGAATTTTCAGTTTGTGTCAAGGTACTTCTGTGCTAATTCATACTGAGTTGTTTTGCAAATTCTTCGTCTTGACACACCTAGACAGGTCCACCAGGCAAGGAATTAAACAAAGTCATGGATACAAAGCATTGATTAATGGGTACAGAGGACGTGTAATATCACTCTGCAGTGCAAAGGCACAAATGAGCAAATCTTTGATATGATATACTATGTTAGCCCTGTGGTATAGCCACGTTCATCAGCAGATTTTTGATCAGTGCTTCATCAGATTGTCAAGTATTGTGCCAGTTCACCCCATGGAACTCTACAGGTATCAGTGCATACAGTAAATAATCCAGAATATGTAATTAAACAAAACTGGGGAAAAAAAACAGCTGCAGTGCATGCACAGCAGCTGTTAAAACACAAAGAAACACCAGTGCCATGCAAAGTACCTTGAAAAATTGATTTTTAAAATGTATTCTTTTTAAAAAGACATTTTGTCTGACAAAACACCCCTGAAATTTATTCAAAGAATGTTTTCTCCTCTCTATTTAAAAATCCTTGTTATTTATCCCAATATTAATAATATTCTGTTCAAAAGATGTTCTCTCAAACTAAGAGTTTCTATATTAAGGTTAAGATGGAAATACATTTTTGAAAACTGTTTTATACATCTGATTTTAGATGAATGGAAAAGTTGCAGCAACCTTAACGTTTAACAATGTGAAATGTCCGATCTTAATAACTCTAGTTTTCAGACAATGATTTGCTTGTTTGGACTGCAGTTACTCTCTAATACCCCAGCCTCACTGGACTCAATCAATCTCCAAATCTATAGGATTCTAGTGCAAGAAAGTCTTCAGCGACCAGTCACACATGTCAGTACAATGGCTGATGTGATACACTTCCAGTACAAAACAGGCAAATTAACGGTGTACGGGGAAGTGAAGGGAGTAAGGGGGGTGGGGGAAAGGTTAAATACTTACCTATTATATGTTTCCTTTTTTCAACTATTGTATTTTAAACAGAAAAAATAAAGAGATCACAGCTCTGTAATTAAATAGTGTGTACCTTTTGCACTATTCAAAGTTCCTTTCAAGGAACAAGTGACTAATACAGTTAAAAGTTGATTATGCAATAATTATATTAGCAGGTTAGACAAAAATAAATGCCCAAGAATATGGAATAATTCCAGATATCTCTTGGGAAGCATCATTCAGCTATGATGTATAAAACCAGGTCTGAAGGCACAATATTGCGCATGCGCACACACCCACACCCACCCCACACCAATTTCCTCTCAGTCATGCTCCTTCCTCCGGAATCACTGGAATACAGTAAATAGACTGATCTGGCAAAACAAAGTGAAACCCTGCTATGATGATGAGGAAAAGACTGACATCAGAATAAGTAAGAATGCATTGCCTCTCAGGCAGACAGCAGGAAGTTCCTTCAGCGCTGTTTGATCTGCTTCACTAGCATTATTGCACAAAGCAAGTTTTTCATTAGGTAAGAAAAAAACAAAGTAAGATGGAGCCTGCTAAATCAGATTACAAATATACCGTAACACGTAATGACTGAAAGGAAAATATATGGTGTAATAGAGAAAGGTCTAATACTTGTAAGTGGAAAAAAGTATAAATGACTATTTTAGTTAATTTCCTAATGTAAAACACAGCTGTAGTAATGTTGGCAAATATCACCTGCCTGTTTTAAGTTTGTTAAATGAAATCATGCTCTGTAATTGGGTCTTAATGTATAAAAGTATTTTTATTTACTTTTTATTACAATATCACTATTTTAACTTTCTGTTTGCTTGTGCAAAAGCTTTATAAATTACTTGAATTACTTAAATCTGAATACTATAATCCGTAGTTACAATGTACCAGTATGGGTTTCAACAATTAAATGCCTTTTTTGTGGACTCCTGCTGCTATGTGAACTAGCTGGAGGCTATTAAAATAATGAGTCCGGACTGAGTCATCTGATCTCATGCTTGGTGCAAAGCCTGAGGAAAAGGACTTTGCCCACAAATCCTAGTCTGTTTACCAGACTTAGACCAGACGGTTGGAAGCATTATTCGTGAATTCCCTTCCCCCTTCCACCACCTACTTTATTTTACTATGCAAAATATGGTATAACAGAGACCTCTACAGGTCATTACCAGCACCATAGCCCTCACCAAGATGAGCCTCAGTTTCAGCAGTAAGACCTAGAACAGAATGCCAAGGATTCTGGCTAGCCAACTACAAAAGCAGTTTCTCCTCCCTTGGTGTTCACACCTCAACTGTCATTAGAGGACCTCACCTTCCCTGACTGAACTAAACTCATTATCTCCAGACCGATTCTTGCCTACATATTTATACCTGCCTCTGGAAATTTCCATTACATGCATCTGACGAAGTGAGTATTCACCCACGAAAGCTTATGCTTCAATACATCTGTTAGTCTTAAAAGTGCTACAGGACTCTCTGTTGCTTTTTACAGATCCAGACTAACATGGCTACCCCTTTGGTATTGCTAAATGCCATCTTAGTGACAACTGGACAGATTTTTCATATAAGCAGCTCACAAGACTAACACGTCAAGTATCAGAGTGGAACCATTTTGCAGTAAAGAGAAGTGAGCTAGGGAATACTAGCTCCCTAGTCATTGTAACTGTTTTTTTTTAATGCCTCACTCTACACCCTGTAATATACAGCATCCAGATACTACAGCAATGGGAACCATACATATACCTTTAAATAGAAAAAAGGCCATATTTTCGAAAGAGTCCTCTAATTTTGGCTGCCCAGTTTCAGACATCTAGGCCCTGATTTTTCAGGAGAGCTGAGTATCCACTACTCCACTGGAAATCAATGGGATTTGCCAATGAGACCAGAAAAATCAGACTGTAAGTGGTCTTCAGGTGGGCACTGAAAAATGAGGAGACACATTAGATAATTTGGCCCCACATAACTTTATCAAATGTCACATGATGAGTCAGTGGCAGAACTGAAGAACACAACCCAGATCTCCTGACTCATGATTCTCTGATGTAACTGCTCAGACTTATTTTTTCCTAAATGATTCTAAAAACAAAAACATTAACAAAAAAAACCCCAGTTGAGATAATAATTGATAATGTACTTACCTACCACATCATTTTGGAAACTCAAGCACATCATAAATATTGCACAATAAACCCATTCTTATCACATATAAAGCAATGTATTATTTCATCACAACACAACCTTAACTTTTACCGACGGGTTGCTGGAGTATGTTTTCACACATTGTTTTTAATCTTCATTTCAGTATCAAGGCCTATACTGTATCCCCATTCTTGACCTTTCCACAGCTTTTGGCAGCACGGGATCAATGCTATTCTTATTGAAAATCAAGACAAGAAAACTATCAAAGTACTTTTTCCTTCTGGCTCCTCTTTGGGGTCTCCTTTGATGGGCCACCTAATACCTTCAATCACTCTTCCTCTGAAGAATCCTGTGGCACCTTATAGACTAACAGACGTTTTGCAGCATGAGCTTTCGTGGGTGAATACCCACTTCCTCAGATGCATGTAATGGAAATTTCCAGGGGCAGATATATATATGCTAGCAAGCAAGCTAGAGATAACGAGGTCAGTTCAATCAGGGAGGATGAAGCCCTGTTCTAGCAGTTGAGGTGTGAAAACCAAAAGAGGGGAAACTGGTTCTGTAATTGGCAAGCCATTCACAGTCAGAACCAGTTTCTCCTCTCTTGGTTTTCACACCTCAACTGCTAGAACAGGGCTTCATCCTCCCTGATTGAACTCGTTATCTCTAGCTTGCTTGCTAACATATATATATCTGCCCCTGGAAATTTCCATTACATGCATCTGAGGAAGTGGGTATTCACCCACGAAAGCTCATGCTCCAAAACGTCTGTTAGTCTATAAGGTGCCACAGGATTCTTTGCTGCTTTTACAGATCCAGACTAACACGGCTACCCCTCTGATACTCTTCCTCTGAAGTATCACAGGGCTCTATCAGTGCCCCTTCCTCTTCTTTCTTTACAAACTCTCTTCTGGTGATCTCAGCCATTCATGTAGTTTCTTCTATATTCATGTTGACAATTTACAAATCTCTTTCACTGCATCTGCTCTGACTCCAGGCATTCAAACTCCATTTCTGCCTAGTTTTCCAGTAGCTCCTCCTGAATGGCTAGCTGACAATTTAGCCAAAACTGAATTCTTTATTTTTCTACCAGCTCCATCTCCATATACTCCATTCTCTGTCACTGTCAACAATACCACCATCACCTCTTTGACCAGACTCTTAACTTTGGGAGTCACCTTTGTCTCTTTCTATCACCTCACACATCTCTACTCTTGGTCCAAATCTTGTTGCTTCCTATTCCACAACACTTTTAAGATCTGACCTTTTCTTTGTATACAATCAAACAAGCAAACAAACGAACAAAAAAACCACCTTTCCCCTTCCTATCTAAGTCCTTATTTTCCATATTAACAATTGCAACGTCCTCCTTTCTGACATGCCCAATCTCCACATTACTGCCCCTCTAAACCATTTAAAATGTAAATCATCTTTCCTTGTTTTTTATGTGGGTAGTTTAAGATTTTTGGCCTTAGTGATAAATTACTACAGTACTTTGTCATAGTTTAGCTACCTTAACTATTTTTATTGAATCAAATTTTTCATCTTCGGAATTTCTCAAATTTATTTTTACATATTTAATTTCTCATTCACTTAGCAAATAAAACACTGTCTTAAAATGTTAATGGCTACTAAAGTCACTAAATTATGAAATTAGAGAAGTATTGGCCAAATTAAATATGGCTTCTTAAGAATCTCCTTTTTACAATGTACACCTGACATGAGACACATATTCAGTATGTGTATAACAGCATTTTCAACTCTTGGCATTATATCATGAGTGTTGCAATATTAGGTACTTTTCTTAAAGCCTCGGCCCCTGGAGGCAGGCTATTTTGTGAGAATCGCAGCTTTCATTTATAAAAGAAATCTCTAGCCCTTCTAGTTGCCAAGAAAGCTTGAAAAGCTCGGCAACCATGAGGGCAAGAAAAACATTTTTATTTTAAATAGAAAGCTGAGATTCTCATGTTACGTGTCTGGAACAGATGCCTTGGGGGGGGGGGGGGGGAAACTCCAAATATTGTGAGACTCATGCTTGTTTGTTCATTTGTTTGTTTTAAAAATCATGTCAAGTATCCAAATAATTGCAATTTCTTAAACGTTTTACTAATTACTACCATTGAAAACACCCACTGTACGAGCCAGTGCCAACATCTAATTAGCTTTCAAATTTTTTAGTGTAATGTGATTTCATTGGACAGACTGAAAGATACAAAGAAACATTAGACACTTTGTAAAATGTTCATTAAGGAGCCATTAAAAAAACAACAAAAAACCCTTTCAGTCTCAAAATGTGCTTACTCAGTTTAATCAAAATTTTACAAAAATATTTTAGCTGTCAGTGTAGGGTTGTCAACTTTCTAGTTGCACAAAACTGAACACCCTAGCCCTGCCCCTTCCCCGAGGGCCCACCCCCCACTCGCTACATTCCCTCTCCCTGAGTGGCTTGCTCACCCCCATCCTCACTCACTGTCACTGGGCTGGGGCAGGGGATTGGAGTGTGGGGGGGGAGGGCTCTAATTGGGGGGTGAGGGCTCCAGGGTGGGGCCAGAAATGAGGGGTTCAGGCTGTGGGAGGAGGCTCTGGGCTGGGGCAGGGAACTGGGATGCAGGAGGGGGTGAGGGCTCCAGCTGGAGGTGCAGGCTCTGTGGTGGGGCTGGGAATATGGGGTTTGGGATGCAGTAGGGGGCTCCAGGCTGGGGAGTGGGGCCGAAGAATTTGGAGTGCAGAAGGGGGCTGTGGGTTGAGGCAGGGGGTTGGGTGCAGGAGGAGGTGAGGTCTCTGGGGTTGGGCCGGGGGGGATGAGGGGTTCAGGGTTTGAGAGGGAGCTCTGGGATGGGGCAGGGGGCTGGGATGCAGGGGGGATGTGAGGGCTCTGGTCTGAGGATGTGGGCTCTGGGGTGGGGCCAGGGATGAGGGATTTGGGGGGAAGGAGGGTGCTCTGGGTATGGGGAGATCTCAGAGCTGGGGCAGGGGGTTGGGACTCGGGGTTGGGGTGTGAGCTTACCTCAGGTGGCTCACGGTAAGCAGCTCAGTGGGGGTGCTAAGGCAGGCTGCCTGCCTGTCCTGGCACCACGTTGCGTGCGCCCCAGAAACAGCCAGCAGGTCCGGGTCCTAGGCGGGGGGGCCAGAGGGCTCCACACACCACTCTTGCCCGCAGGCATCGCCCCTGCAACTCCCATTGGCCGGGAACCAGCCAATGGTAGTGCAGAGCCGGTGCTTGGGGCGGGGGCAGTGCATGGAGCCCCGTGGCCCCCCCACCTAGGACGCGGACCTGATGGCTGCTTCCGGGGAGCAATGCGTTGCCAGCCAGGACAGGTAGGGACTAGCCTACCTTAGCGCCGCAGCTCTGCTGACTGGACTTTTAACGGCCTGGTCAGAGGTGCTGACCAAAGCCACGAGGTGTTCAACTGGGTGTTCCAGTCTAAAAATGGACACCTGGTCACCCTATGTCAATGAGACTCATCCTCAAAATCCAAAAGAACGAGGATTTTTTCTTACTTTAGAAAGTCAGAGCTAGGCCTGGTCTATACTAGAAAATTAAGTTGGCCTAACTACATCGCTCAAGGGGTGTGAAAAATCCTTGCAACTGAGCGGCTTAGTTAAGCAGACATAAGTGCCAGTGTAGCACTAGGTTAATGGGAGAATTCTTCCATTGAATTAACTATCTGCTCTTGGAGAAATGGATTGCCTACACCAACAGGAGAACCCTTCCTGTCAGTGTATGTAGTGTTTCACTGTGGGGCTTCAGCTGCACAGTTGCAGTGATGCAACTGTGCCATTGCAACATTTCAAATGTAGACAAGCTCTTAGTAAAAGTCATGCTTAATGAAACTTACATCAATGCAGTGCACCAACATTTAGGGTTCGCATCAGTGTATCTACATCAGAAGAAATTTATCTACTGAAGGTAGGACTAGAATCATAAGAGGGAATCAAATCAGCCTTATAACGGGATTGTGGCTGCAATCTTAGCTATGAAGAAGCTACCATCTCTCCATAATAAAAAACAAAAACAAAACCACATCCCAGCAGAGCTGAGACGGAGTCGTTGGTCCTTTAGCTTCAGAGCTACAGGTTTCTACTATATGAACTCAAGGAAGACCTCTTAGCTATGTTTTCACAACATCCTTTCTAAAATGCAATCAGTATTGGCCAATATACTTATACACGGATTCTGCTCCTACAATAGTCAATGGCAAAAAACTTCCATGGAGGCAGGACTGGGCCTAAGTCTATCCACAACAAAAATAGTTAATTATTTTCTGTAACTAAAATCCAATTTTATACAAACTTAGCCAATGCACAAGTTTTCTAGGTGATATGACTATATGGAAAAAAGACGATTACTCACCTTTGTAACTGTTGTTCTTCGAGATGCGTTGCTCATATCCATTCCAATTAGGTGTGCGCGTGCCGTGTGCACACTCGTCGGAAGATTTTTACCCTAGCAACACTCGGTGGGTCGGCTGGGTGCCCCCTGGAGCGGTACCGCTATGGTGCTGGATATATACCCCTGCCAACCCAATGGATATATGCTGGATATATACCCCTGCCAACCCAATGGCCCTTCAGTTCCTTCTTGCCGGCTACTCCGACAGAGGGGAAGGAGGGCAGGTTTGGAATGGATATGAGCAACACATCTCGAAGAACAAGTTACAAAGGTGAGTAACCGTCTTTTCTTCTTCGAGTGCTTGCTCATATCGATTCCAATTAGGTGATTCTCAAGCCTTACCTAGGCGATGGGGTCGGAGTGAGATGTTGCAGAATGCAAAACCACTGAGCCAAAGGCTGCATCATCTCTGGACTGTTGAACCAGAGTGTAATGAGAGGCAAAGGTGTGGACCGAGGACCAGGTAGCTGCACGACATATCTCCAGGATGGGCACATGAGCCGATGAAGCCTGAGCTCTGGTAGAATGAGCGGTGAGGTGGCTCGAGGGAACATGAGCCAAGTCATAACAAGTACGGATGCACGCCGTCACCCAAGATGAGATCCTCTGGGAGGAGACCAGTAGGCCCTTCATTTGATCTGCCACAGCGACGAAGAGTTGGGGCGTTTTACGAAAGGGTTTCATCCGCTCAATATAAAATGCGAGTGCTCTACGGATGTCTAGGGAGTGCAATTGTTGCTCCTGTCGTGATGAGTGCGGCTTCGGGAAGAAGACTGGAAGGAAGATATCCTGATTGACATGAAAGGCCGATACCACCTTAGGGAGGAACGCCGGGTGTGGTCACAACTGCATCTTGTCCTTGTGAAACACAGTATACGGTGGGTCCACCATGAGAGCACGAAGCTCGGAGACTTGTCTGGCCGATGTAATGGCTACGAGGAAAGCTGTCTTCCGGAACAAGTATAGTAGTGAGCAGGTTGCTAACGGCTCGAATGGGGCAGACATAAGTCTGGTTAGAACCAGGCTGAGGTAGGGCAGCGTACTTGGGGGTATAGGTGCTCCAAGCCCTTGAGGAACCTAGAAACCATAGGGTGTGAGAACACAGAGCAGCCACCTTCCCCTGGGTGGAAGGTAGTGATGGCCGCCAAGTGTACCCTCAATGATGATAACGCTAGGCCCTGCTGTTTGAGAGACCAGAGAAAGTCCAAGATGGTGGGGATCGAGACCTCGGTGGGAGTAACATTCTGCGATACGCACCAGCAGGAGAAACGCTTCCACTTGGTCAGATACGTTGACCGAGTGGAAGGTTTCCTGCTACCCAGGAGTACTTGTTGTACTGAGGCAGAGCAACGTAACTCTGACTGGCTTAACCACGCAGCAGCCATGCCGTGAGGTGAAGAGACTGCAGGTCTGGGTGGTGAAGTCTGCCGTGGTCCTGAATTATGAGGTCTGGGCGAAGAGGCAGGGTAATTGGGTTGGCTATCGACAGGTAGAGCAACATGGTGTACCAGTGCTGCCTGGGCCATGCTGGAGCGATCATGATTAAGCGAGCTCCGTCCCTGTGGAGCTTTATCAGGACCCTGTGAACCAGCGGGAACGGTGGAAAGGCATAGAGCAGTTGGCTCGTCCACGGCATCAGGAAAGCATCAGAGATCAAACCCAGGGAGAGACCTTGGAAGGAGCAGAACATCTGGCATTTCCTGCTCTCGTGGGAAGCGAAGAGGTCTATGTGGGGAAATGCCCACTTCCGGAAAACAGAATGAATAACGTCCGAACAAATTGACCACTCGTGAGACAGGAAGGATCTGCTGAGTTGATCCACCAGAGTATTCCGAACCCCTGGGAGAAAGGACGCTACCAGATCTATCGAGTGGGCTATGCAAAAGTCCCAGAGTTGGATGGCTTCCCGACAAAGGGGGGAGGACCGTGTCCCTCCCTGCTTGTTTATGAAATACATGGTCGTTGTGTTGTCTGTGAACACTGAGACACAATGGCCTTGCAAATGCTGTTGAAATGCCTGGCACGCAAGGCGGACTGCTCTCAGCTCTCGAACATTGATATGCAAGGCCAGCTCATGAGATGACCAAAGGCCTTGAGTGCGAAGATCTCTGAGGTGAGCACTCCAGCCGAGAGATGACGCGTCCGTCATCAGGGACATAGAAGGCTGAGGCGGATGGAACGGCATCCCGGCACACACCAAGGAGGGTGTCAGCCACCAGTCGAGGGAGCCTAGGATGCTCGGGGGAATGGTGACTACCATGTCTATGGCGTCTCTGCCTGGGTGGTATACCGAGTTGAGCCAAGATTGGAGGGACGGAGGCGTAACCTGGTGTGTTTGGTCACAAACATGCAGGCAGCCATGTGACCCAGGAGACCAAGACAAGTGTGAGCTGAAGTCGTCGGAAAGTTCTGTAGGCCTCGGATACTTGTTACCATCGCCTGAAACCGAGGCTGTGGTAAGCAGGCTCTGGCGAGACTGGAATCCAGGATGGCCCCAATGAAGTCTATCCTCTGTGTGGGAACCAGAGTAGATTTCTCTGTGTTGATCATCAGGCCTAGACGTATGAATAGGTCCTTGACAATGCCCACATGATGGGTGACTTGTGTCTCGGAGGTCCCTCGGATGAGCCAATCGTCCAGATAGGAGAAACATGTATCCGACTGCGGCGGAGGGAGGCGGCGACTACAGCCATGCACTTTGTGAATACTCTTGGGGCTGTAGAGAGGCCAAACGGTAGGACCGTAAACTGGAAATGCTGATGGTTGGCTACAGACTGGAGGTACCGCCTGTGTGGAGGATAAATGGCAATGTGAAAATACGCATCCTTCATGTCGAGGGCGGCATACCAGTCTCCGGGATCCAAGGACAGGATGATGGCCCCCAGGGATACCATGCGGAACTTCAGCTTTATCAGGAACTTGTTGAGTTCTCTCAGGTCTAGGATAGGTCCGAGACCTCCCTTCGCCTTGGGGATTAGGAAATAGTGGGAGTAGAACCCCTTGCCCCTTTCATCCTTTGGTACCTCGTCTATGGCTCCCATGGCAAGGAACGTCTGCATCTCTTGTAAGAGGAATTGCTCGTGAAAGCGGTCCCTGAAGAGGGACGAGGATGGGGGGTGAAAGGGGGGTGCGAAAAAAACTGGAGGTGGTACCCAAGTTCTACCGTGCGTAGGACCCAACGATCTGAAGTGAGCAGTGACCACGCAGGGAGGAAAAAGGAGAGGCGGTTGGAAAAAGAAGGGAAAGGATCCTGGAAAGTAATTGGTACACCGTCCTCGGGTGCACCTTCAAAAGTTTGTCTTTGGCCCTGTAGGTGGTTTGGTGGGACCCTAATTTTGGCCCCCTTGGGGTCCTGACTGTCGTCTACGACCGGCTCTACCATGCCTTCTGCAATAGTCCTGCCTCTGTCTAGGCGGAGGGTAAGGGCGGTGAGGCTGGGGGCAGAAAGGCCGGTGCTGAGTCACCAGCATGTGACTGCATAATGACCCTGTTGTCCTTCAGGCTTTGTAGTCTAGGGTCCGTCTTTTCAGAAAACAGGCCTCTACTGTCAAAAGGCAGGTCCTGTATCGTATGTTGCAGTTCCGGCGGGAGGCCTGAGACTTGAAGCCATGAAATGCGTCTCATGGCAACTCCGGATGCCAGAGTCCTGGCTGCGGAGTCAACTACATCCAACGAGGCCTGGAGGGAAATTCTCGCCACTTTTTTCCCTTCCTCCAAGAGGGCTGCAAACTCCTGTCGGGAGTCCTGAGGGACTAACTCTGTAAACTTGCCCATCGCCGCCCAGGTGTTGTAGTTGTAGCGGCTAAGCAGGGCTTGTTGGTTTGCCACCCGGAGCTGGAGGGCCCCTGCAGAGTATACCTTATGGCCCAGTAAGTCCATGTGCCTAGCCTCCTTTGATTTTGGAGCCGGAGCTTGCTGGCCATGACGTTCCCTCTCATTGACAGACTGTATGACGAGGGAACAGGGAGGAGGATGGACGTACAGGTACTCGTACCCCTTGAAGGGCACCATGTACTTGCACTCAACTCCCCTGGCAGCGGGTGGAATGGAGGCTGGAGACTGCCAGATGGTATCAGCATTAGCCTGGATCGTCCGGATAAATGGTAAGGCCACTCTTGTGGGGGCATCAGCCAACAGAATATCCACCACCGGGTCCTCTATCTCCAGGACCTCCTCCACCTGGAGATTCATATTGAGTGCCACACGTCTCACGAGGTCCTGATGGGTGGGCCCTCAGGTCAATTGGAGGAGGGCCCGTGGAGAATGTCCCCACCACCGCCTCATCGGGAGAGAAGGAAGAGGAAAGACCAGGGACAAGTAGGTCCTGTGTGGCCTCGTGCTCTTGGACGCCTTCCGGTGGGATCTGGGAGTCTGGGAGCTGAACTGGTGCTTCCTCCGTATTGGTAGGAGGAGGGTGGCTGATAGTCGCCTCCGGCACCCGGTGCTCCGATGGGGCAGAGCGAGATGGGACCGGAGGTACACCTTGGGTCCGATGATATGCCCAAGGCATCCAGAATGACCACTGATGGGGGCCTTGATCTTGGGCCTGGGTCTCCTGGTAGATTCTGGCGGGCACATCGGAGTCACGGTCCTGTGCATAGGAACTGTCCGCATGAGATGACAGCGATGCATGTCGGGATGGCCAAGGAGGGGCTGAAAAACCCTGGGAAGAATCTCCCTCTCTGATTGATCTTGCTCTGCGTGGCACCGGGGAACGGTACCAGGAGCCATACCGGTACTGCGAACGAGATCGGAACCTACGACTGGAGCGGTGCCAGGAGGTCGACTGGGATCTCGAAGCTCGGTGTCTGGAGAGGCTGCGAGAGTCATGGTGCCTGGAGCGGTGCCGGGAGCTGGATCAGTGGCGAGAGTACCGGGCTGGCAAACGGGACGCTGATCAGTGCCGTGAGTGTGACCGGCACCGAGAAGGGGATTGGTGCCGGGACTACGAGCGGCATCGGGACCGGGATTGGCGACGGGACCGAGAACGCCGGCGGGATCGCGATCGTGAGCGGTGCCGCTCTGCGGTGCCAAGAAAGGGTGGTCTCATCAAGGCAAGCTTGCCCACAGATTGTACGACCCGCACCGGCGGTGCCGGTGGTTGAGGCAGCGCAGACTCTGTCATTGCGATCAGTTCCCTCACCGTGGAAAATGTCTCCGGTGTGGAGGGAATAGTGAGCTCAACCACGGTTCTCGGACGGGAGCTTTGAGGTACCGGACTTGATGGCCCTTGCGGGACCGGAATCGACGGTGCCAATGATGCCGGTGCCGCGGCAGGTATAGGTGCCGGGCGGTCCGATCTAGCCGGGTGCTCTGGCTGCGGTGCAGATGGCACGGAAGCAGTGGACGTCTTATGCCTCTTCACCCTTGGGGAGAGAGAACGGTGCCGAGCAGATGGTCGGTGCCGAGAGGCCTTAGTGGTACCAGTGCGATCCGGTGCCGAAGAAGCGCTTCTTCCAGCGGATTGACCAGCGCTTGGTGCCGAGGGCGGAGGAGTAAGAGCTGCCTCCATCAGGAGCTGTTTGAGATGAAAGTCTCGCTCCTTTTTCGTCCTCAGCTTGAAGGCCTTGCAGATCCGGCACTTATCGGCTAGGTGGGATTCCTTGAGGCACTTAAGCAGGAGTCATGAGGATCTCCTGTTGGCATCGGCTTGTGACAGGCTGAGCACGGTTTGAAACCCGGTGAACCGGGCATGGGCCTTGGCACCGGGTGCGGGGAAGGGGCTAATCCCCGAACCCCTCTTAACTATATACAGTAACTGTGTTAAAGAACTAATAAAACTAACTGCAAGTATAGAAATTTTAACTATATACACAAGAATAATGAGAGAACTATGAGTAACTAGGGAGGTGGAGGTCAGCTAAGCCGCGCTCCACTGTTCCAACAACCGACACGGGCGGTAAGAAGGAACTGAAGGGCCATTGGGTCAGCAGGGGTATATATCTAGTACCATAGCGGCGCCACTGCAGGGGGTGCCCAGCCGACCCACCAAGTGTTGCTAGGGTAAAAATCTTCCGACGAGCATGCACGCGGTGCATGTACACCTAATTGGAATCGATATGAGCAAGCACTCGAAGAAGAACATGAAGGGTTACCTCCCAGCCATCTTTCAGGGGCATAATGAAACATTAAGACAAAAGTGAATTTCAAAATCAGATTTTTTTTTAATCTGTACGTTAAAAAACTATTTGATGACTTTTTGTCACACTATGCAGAAACATCCTCTTTTGCCTTCAGTGAAAATGTCAATTTTTAGGCCAAACCAATTTCCCACAAAACAATGTTTCCCTCCCTCCATGGAAGCTGGTTGTTACCTGAACTATGGAGAAGCTGTCGTCTCTTTATTATACACGCAAAGCTCCACCAAACTATATATGAGCTCTCCTTTCCAATAATGTTTATTTAAGAAGGTTTTAAGGTTTTCCAGGTTACTTAAAAAGGCTTACTCTTGCCATTTACCCCTTTCTACAAAAGAAAGAATTTAATAAATTGCCTTTTTAGTACTTTCCCGTGTCATTTGTAAGTAAAGGGTCATATATATTTGATGCTGGTATTTTAACACTCTGCTCTACCACCACAATAACTAATATCTATTACAATACAGTACATAATTAAGAGCAGCAAGTATTGAAATACTATATTAGGGGGGTGTCTTTTTCTTGTTTAAAGAAGCATTCACATTGCATGAAGCTTTACAAGAAAAAAATCGTCTAGGAGCAGGTCTTTCTGCTGTCTCTGAAAGCTCTAAAAATCCATCATAACCCACCAGATTTAGTGAACTTTTCAATACTCTCAGAATGCTTCATTGCCAAATCGTCATACCCTTGGCTTAGCACTGACAATGTATAAGAGAGTTTCAGACGGAGTCTATAAGATGTAGATGTAACACCCCATATACCCCTCCAAACTATAGCAGAGTTTACCCAGCGGCCCAACATGTTGTTAAAATTAAACCAAGTATCAGTTAAATAGACATGCTACTTTATGCCAAGCCACTGCAAAGCATTTTACATTCATAAAGTAAATAGCAAAAAGCTGAGAAATGGAGATTTTCTATAGAAAGTGATCATTCTTCCCAACCCCATCATTACTGAGGACACAGACTTAAATACATTTACAATCAGAAAAGAGAATCCTCCATTAAATATGGAGTTTAAATCCTTGCTCATTAGCCAGTAAACCTCCCAGCTTTGTGATCTACTTCCAGCAACAACAAAGCCTGATCCTGGAAGGTGCTGATAGCTCCTGTGAGGTGCTATCTCCCCTCAATTCCCACTGAAGTCAGAGGAAATTGAGACCATTTGAATGAGCTGCTCAGCACCCCTTCAGATCAGACTAAAATATAACTAGGGTCCTGAGAGTTATGCACAGAAGCAGTAAAACATTAGGGTCAAACCGGATTTGGCTAGAAGCCAGGGCAAGCAGAATAAAATGGGAGTGATACCATAAAACGATTTGATACCGTAGGTATTAACATTCTTGTCAGCAGCAATTTGAGACAACGAACAACACCCTTGGGTGACAAATGGTGAATTAAATTAAAGTGCTAGGTAAGTCAAGGCTAGGATCCAAGGGCGTACCACCTATAACAATCCTAGGTTGACACGAAAGGATACCTGATTAAAGTTCAGCTACTGTATTTCAGCGAAAAGGTGAATATAAAAAAAAATGACATCCCTATTCCTGACAATTGACTTCATATGAACAATCCTTAGTCATCAAATAGTACTCTGGTCGGGACGCGGGACAAACTACTCAAATTCAGGACAGTACCAATTTTATCAGGACATCTAGTCACCAGAGTCATCAAGGTAAGTAAGAAATTGTCCAACTCAAAGGTTAGCCAGTTGCTCCTCTGTAAACTTGCATATTCATTCATG
Source organism: Gopherus flavomarginatus (assembly GCF_025201925.1). NCBI lineage: Eukaryota > Metazoa > Chordata > Testudines > Testudinidae > Gopherus > Gopherus flavomarginatus. The sequence continues at coordinate 66,127,913 of NC_066618.1, forward strand.
GGATAAAATCAGGCTCTCCTATTGGAATACAGCTCTACTTTCAGTTAGTCTTCCACTGTAAGACTGTATGAAGCATTTTATTGCAGTATACACCTCAGTATATCAGATTGCCTGCAACACAGGAGCTGAATAAGAGCTGGCGCAGTGAAAGTCCTGCCAACATTTAAAATTGTTCCCTGACCCTCCAGTTCTCCCACCCTCCCTTAGGTACTGTAGCTCAATCCTTATGGGCCACAGTAATTCAAACAATCCATACTGATCACCACATTCAAAACGTGGGGAGAGGACAGGTGATGAGGATTAAGAGTAAAATGAAATTTTAATATTTTCAGCACAGCAGTGGAAATTTACACCACAGTGACATGATTTAATGGCAATAACATGAACATAAAAATGCATAAAATTTGAAAACCAACCCTGCAGGAACAGCAAAACTCATGTAGAAGTGGAGGAGGGGAGACTACTCAGTGTAACTATTGGCAATGATGAGCAGACAGTAGCTAATGGAAGAAACACAGCTAGCAGTTAAATCAATTATGGCAGAAGTCTATGAAAAATAATATGGTCATAATCACATTAAAATCAATCAATATTTTAAAAAAAGATGAAAAAAGAGACTCAGGCACTTAAATAATAAATTAATAGATATAATTAATTTATAAAGATTGAAAAGGAAAAAAATATCTACATAAGAGCTAAATATCATCCTTATTAATTATTTTATTAGGAACATTGTCTCAATTTGGTGCTAAACCAGATGGAAATGTTCTACCCGTTTCCTTTTCTAGAAGTGATGCAGCAGTAGACTTTTTGCTGCAACAGCAAGTTAAAAATTGGAAAATAATTTTCATCACTTTTCCCCATTAAAAGAAGAAAAAAGTTTTCTCCACAGCACATATCACAATGCAAAGCAACAGAGAAAAGTTTGGAAAACACACTGTACAGTGAGAGACTTAAGAGCCCAATCCATATAGCTTATTGAAGATTAAGGAGACACTTGATCACAGCCAGTAAACAGCTACATAGATCTCTTTAATCTAGCAGACAAAGGTACAACAGCATTCAACAGCTGGAAGTTAAAAACATTCTAATTGGGAATAAGATGGAACTTTTTAAGAAAAGGGAAGAAAAATTCATGTGGAGGAAAATTCGTCATTAAAACAATTTACCAAAGTGGTAAAGTTTGTCATTTCCTGACAACTTGTTCTAATGATGAATTTTCCTCCATACAAATGTTCTCACATGTACAGGTAGTGCAGGATGCCGGAGAAATAACAACAATTTGGAACTGTACTAATAAAAATGGCTAGAAGTTAAAAATGATTCCAGGGAAGTTTTCAGTAAGTCTCAATTCTATTTAAATAAATATTTATTGCAGTGTCTGACCGCCTCATAATCTACCTGTCCCAGCACTGTATTGTAATCAGTTGATTTATCTCTGACTTAGTGGAGCTGATGATTATATAGTGCATTGCCATGGATTCACTGTGGCAGAGGGAAAAGGCAGACTAAATAACATGGTTTGCACTAACCAAGGTCTACTGTAGCATGCCCTTTAAACTCGGTTGCATCTATCTGTTACAGTAAGTACCAAATCAAATAAGTATTTACATGCATAACTGCTAGACTGATATGCACCAATACCTATTTACATGTGCAGAAATTATGCACATATACTTTTATACATGTGGCAATATCCAGGCACAACAGAAGTGTCATTTATGTCTACCCTTTGATAAAAGACCTGCGACAAGGCTGCGGTTTCCCTGGGTCAGCTGCCTCAGGCTCATGGATCTCATTCAGGCTGTGGGGCTAAAAACTGCACTGTAGATGTTTGGGTTCAGGCTGGAGCCCATACTCCCAGAACCTCCCCCGTCATGGGAGAGCAAGCCTGCTCCCACTGAAGTCTTTCACAAAACTTATACCAACCAACTTACCCACCAATGGATGCAGGATAGGACCTCAAGTGAAAAGCTCTGTAAAGAAATTCCCTGGCTTTTGTGGATTCAACTCAGGACTCTTCAAGTTGTTCTAGCAGTTTATTTGTGCTTTTTAAACATTTATTGGATGGTCATAACAGAGTTTGACAAAAGTCATTTAACTTCTATCCTTAAAGTTGCTGGGATTACTTTAACAGTTAATTAACTTCTCTTCATGTTTATAAGTTTAAGTCTAGCTGTTTTCACTTAGGCAGCAATCTTCTGCCAATATTTTCTGGTACATTTTAAATTGTTGAACAATAAAGGGAAAAATATAACTGTGAATGTGGCTTAAGCCTAGTATAAAAATAAACACAATTAATAATGTTTTATTTAGATTTAGTTGTATTTTTCTTAACTTATAGAAACCTTGAATCATGACATGTTAATGAATTTTATTAGACTCAACAAGTTGTAGGAGATGCATTTACTCAAAAATGACTGCTGGCAATTCTTTGAGATTTAAACTCTAATGAGAAATAAAATGTAATTCTAAAAAAGGTTGCCTACAGTAATTTTTGGCTTAATCCAACAGAGAGAGTTTCATTTGGCTCTTAAATAGAGAGTTTCACATCTGGCAACTCCTTAGCTATTTATAGCCTAAAAGAACCCAACCAACAACATATTTTTATAAAGCAAACAAATAAATACAATTCTAGTTCTGCCTTTAAATCTTTAGAACGTGAGTATTTTCATGCTCCATAAACTGCCTGTGGAACTAAACTGTATTTTTTTTTAGTCTCCCCTCTCCCAGCCCAAAATACCTCAGCTGTCCCCACATCCATCCAAAAGCAAGCCAGTTCTCCCCCAATTGCTTAAGTGACCATATTTTCAAAGACAAAAACTGAAACAGGTTTTTTTGTTCACAAACTATTCCTATATAAGGTAAAAGCACCCTTACGCATTATCAGAAAAACACATGCTCTACACATTCTGACTCCTTTCTTTTGCTATGCTCTGTGTGGGTCAGAATAGCTCACCCTTGAGGGGATCAAAGAAAGGCTGGGCTCTGCCTATTTTCCCTGTCACTCTCTGTCCCCCCTATCCACGGTTCTGGAGACAGTAAACTGCAGCACTGCCAGCTCTTGCTAACAACACATTATCCCTGGCTTCAGAACCACTTGTGAAAAGTTACTGACTTTGTGCAATGGGATCTCTAAAATAACCTAACCTGACAAAATCTCATCCACTTTGCCAGACTGCTTTTTAGAAGGGATGTGCCAAATTATGTGCTTGTGTAACCCATGCAAACAGTGCAGCTCTTGTAGCCCTCAAATGGCTAAACCACATGTAAACCACTCTAATCTAACAGACTTGCTTCTTAGTTAAAGTGGGAGAGACTAATGTTTTTAACACGCAGAGGGTCCAGGTTCAATCCCTGCAGATGACCCAAACTGGGACATTGGCTATGCTGCCTATAAACAGACCACACACATCACCCTGAGTCATGAACAGAAAGCAGGGATCTTGAAGTCCAACATCCAACTGCTGCCTCACAAATAATTGTGTAACCCAATGCAAAGTGTGTATTGTCTGAAGTAGAAGAGGTCTGTACTGTGGTTCTGAAGGATGACCCACGTGGAGGTGAAAAAATTGTATTACTTTAAGAACACCAGAATAGTTGTCATGGTTGGAATAACCTTCTATTTCAAGAGATTGTATTTAGAAGAGATTTGGATGTTGTATTAATATTTGTTGTGTTGTATTTTTAGTCTTTGTATTTTGTTTAATGAGAGTTGTCACTTTAAGAACAGAGTGGGGAACTTTATTGTATTTATTTCAGATTTAGAAATCTGCCTGTGTTTCCAAAGAGTGGAAGACCCTATCTGGGCAAGCTCCAAAAAGGTCAGAGCTTGATTTAATAAGCTTTAATTTCCAGAAAGCAAATGTAACCCATGTGCCTAATAGGGAGACCTCTCTTTAAGACCCAGGGGTGGGGGGGCAATAAGGAGTGAGCTGTGTCTAGGATTACCAGATGGCAACTGTGAAAAAACGGAACAGGAGTAGTGGGTAATAGGCACCTATAAAAGAAAGTTCCCAAAAACGGGACATCTGGTCACCCCAGCTGTGTCTGGGTCATTGTTGCTAGGCAGATTAAGCACTCCACATCCAGAAACTTCTGGAATTGGGTGTGGTAGTTTTGGGTCTGCTCCAATAGGTTTCTTGTTGCTGGAGTCAGACTCCATGAGGGCAAGCAGACAAGGCAGCTGCTTTGCAGAAGGCCATGTGCCCTGTGTGAGTTGGTTAATCTGTTAGCTGACTGGCTAGCAATGATTTCAGCAGAGGAAGAGTCTGCATGGATTCCAGCTGAAGATTCCTACAAGAAAGTGGAGAAAATATGTTGGTTTAGACTAATGGTTCTCAAACTTTTGTACTGGTGACCCCTTTCACATAGCAAGTCTCTCAGTGCGACCCCACCCTTATAAATTAAAAGCCCTTTTTAATATATTTAACACCAGGGTGAAAGTAATTTACAGGACTTACTGGTACTGATGGAGTCCTGAGGGGGGCATGGCCTCAACCGGAAGAGGCAGGGCCTCTCAAGATTTACAGGCCCTGGGGCACCAGCTGTGGCTGGGAGCCCCAGGGCCTTTAAATCAACCCGGGGCTCCCAGTTGCAGAGGTGGCTGGGAGCCCTTGGGGCTCAGAGGCAAGTTAAAGGGCCCGGGGCTCTGGCCACCGTGGAGCCCCAAGTCCTTTAAATCCCCCCCCCCCAAAGCTCCAGCAGTCAGGCTCAGGTGTGGATTTAAAGGGCCCGGCGCTTCCATGGCTGCAGGGAGCCCGAGCCTTGCCGGGCTGGAGCTGGGATTTAAAGGGCTGCCGGAGCTGCGGGGGGGGGGGGGAGAGGGAGGTGAGGGAAGGGAATTTAAAGGGCTCTGGGCTCCCGGCAGCCGCGGGAGCTCTGAGCCCTTTAAATCCCAGCCGTGGAAGCCGGTGCAGTCCGGCACGGCGTACTGGCTCTTGCTGGTACGCCGCACCAGACCATACCAGCTTACTTTCACCTCTGTTTAACACTATTATAAATACAGGAGGCAAAGCAGGGTTTGGGGTGGAGGCTGACAGATCGCGACCCCCCATGGAATAACCTCGTGATACCCTCCGGGGTCCCGACCCCCCCCCGATTATTATTAGTTTCTTTATCATAAGATTTTATAAAGTTATTTCATCAAATTAATTTCTTTATTTCCTTGTGGGACTTGAATGTGGGGAAGCTGACCCTGTGCAATCCTTAGAGACTGAACCGGGATCTCCAGCTACTCTTCTTCTATGGGACTTGGGGTTTTTGTAGGCATTGGAGAAGGGTAATGAAGTGAACTCTAGCCCACCCAAAAGTTACACAAAATTCGCTCTCAATGGTACAACATTGCAGTAGACAGAGAATTAATTGAATGCTTCAAAGCATCACTAATGAGCTACAGAACATTTCACCTGTGGGTTACCAGTTTGAATCCAGCCCAACTCCATAGGGATTAAAAGTTGATCCCATATACTGAATGTTGGTGGCCTTATACGAGTTGAGTTTGGAGAATCCTATTTCCAGTTCCCACATCACAAACTTACTACTATGGTTTGCACTAGACTGTAAAAACAACGAGGAGTCCTTATGTCACCTTAGAGACTAACAAATTTACTTGGGCATAAGTTTTTGTGGGCTAGAACCCACTAAATCAGATGCATGGAGTGGAAAATACAGGAACAGGTATAAATACATGAAAGGATGGGAGTTGCCTTACCAAGTGTGAGGTCAATCTAATGAGACAATTCAATTAACAGCAGGATACCAAGGGAGGAAAATGTAAGGTCTTTAGCGCAGGGACTGTCTCTAACTATGTGTTTGTACAGTGCCGGGCACAATAGGGCTTCAGTCATGGTTGGGTCCTCTACAGCAGTGGTTCTCAAACTTCTGTACTGGTGACCCCTTTCACATAGCAAGCCTCTGAGTGCAACCCCCCTTATAAATTAAAAACACCTTTTTATATATTTAACACCATTCTAAATGCTGGAGGCAAAGCGGGGTTTGGGGTGGAGGCTGACAGCTCGTGACCCCCTATGTAATAACCTCACAACCTCCTGAGGGGTCCCAACCGCCAGTTTGAGAACCCCTGCTCTAGAGAGAGCTCCTGCAGCAAAGGCCAAAATTGTGTTATTTGTTGCTAAATTTTCAAGAGTTGACAACACTAACTGTTGCACATAGCTTGGCAATGCGAAAAAGGGGATCTGAAAAATCAGAAGATAAATCAAAAATACATTATTTAGTCTTCTTTACAAAAAACTGAGATTTTTTGGCCAATCTCATGTATTTTGGGAGATTGACCAATGATTTTTGAAATTTATGGACAGGCAATACTGAAATGAAAGACAAGGAAAGGTCAAAGGGACTGGTAGGTACACATCCCTCCTCTTAAATCTGTCCCCTCAACTTTCTAAGGCCAGAGCACAGGCGTTCTTGCATTGACTCGACTGGGTAATCAACGTAGATTCGTATTGCAGTGTTATCATCTGATGAGTCACGACCAACTTTGGCCTTGAACAATGACAGGCATGAAACACGTTGGCAGCTTGATGAGAGTTAAACAAATATGTACAAAATAAGGGTATAACACTGTGGTTTCCATTAGCATTTTGTAATTATATTATATATAAAACACCTTCACAACCCACTGATTAAATGGAAAAAAACAAAACAAACCTAGGATATTTCAAGTGTTCTGCAAAGTTCTCAGGACATGGATGTAAAAATTAGGACTTCCTTGGCAAAACTAAGATATATGGTCTCTTTCCCAGCTGCTGATTCCCACACTCATTCCACACAAAAGGCCTTCCCTCCCAGAACCCCTCCTCAAAGTTCTCAAAGTATCTCACTATGGTGCAGATCCCCTCCAAACATTTGCAGAGATGTATTTCCTGTCCCAGATTTCCTGAGTTTTTTGGCAAAAATGGGCATTTATCCCATTTGCTCTTGTGAGTTGCAAGTTGCTCTGATCAGTTGGCAAGAGCAAAGGGAACAAATGCCCAGTTTTGCCAAAAAGGTGGGTTGCACCCCCTCAGAGGTGTGTGGAGGAACATTTGGGGAGGCCAGTGGCGACACAAGATTCTGGGCAGTGGGTCTTGGGCAGTCAGCCCAGTGAGGCATGGGGGTCAGGCAGACAACCCCAGTCCCAGGAAGCATGGGGCTCGAGTAGTTCGCCCAGGGTGGTGCGGGGCTCAGGCAGTCAGTCCCAGTCCCAAGTGGCGTCGGGTTCAGGCAAGCAGCAACACCAGGTGGCTTGGGGCAGCTCCGTGCACGGGGGGCAGAGGCGGGGCTCAGGCGAGCAGCGATGCCAGGCAGCTCAGGCCAGCCTCATGCGTTGTCCAGTATTACTTTGGTAAATATGGTCACCCTTATTATCTTCCCAGCGGGCAAATCTGTCACCTCACTCCCTGATCTCTAGGCCACTGTGCCCTATTCATCTAACCTAAAACAAACATAAAAAAGTAGCCAGTTTACAAAGGGTTACACTGTCAAAGGAGCTACCCCACTAACCTATAAAAATCAACCATTGTGATCCATTGCTCCAACAAATTTTGTTATCCAGTCAGCAGGAAGTGTGTTAATCACCAAAATAAAAATCATGTGAAAAAACTGTATTACAAAGGATCCATCATCTAGATATACACATAACAAAAACCGTCACTTTATCATTTGATTACTGTAATTCATCCTACTCACCCCATCACCGTCATTATTTCTTACCTCCTCATTACATCCCAGTGAAATGTAGGCTCAAACCCTCTACCAGGATCTGCTGAAGTCTTTGCACCAGTTCAGAGTTCTGATAAAGGTTGGGACTCGTGCACATTATCAACTTAATCCCTGGAGAGTGGTCCCACTGACTTTCAAAAGTGACTAGTGATTTTGGGTATTCAACTTAAAACAGCTAAATGGTACCAAATTTTCAGACAATGTCAAACATCCACCCTCTGAAAATAAGCCTCCTTTAAAGGATTCTAGAGTAAGACACCCAAAATTTCAAACTCTCCAAATCACTAGTCACTTAGAAAATCTTGAGTGAAATCTTGGTCCCATTGAAAACACAAGCAAAACTCCTATTGACTTCAATGGGGCCAGGATTTCATCCTGCAGTCTCTCTCTTCTTATTTGTCCTGTTTTAACACCTTGGACAATTTTGGGCACTCTAAAAATATTAATTAACTAGATTATTACTGAGATTTATGTATAAAAATTCCTGCAATGACAGGACAACAAAAAGCAATTTCTTAAAATAAAATGTATATGGATTTTTCTTACAGATTACATTATTCTTTTAATCGATATGTTTGAAGTCAAAGATCTAAAATATTCCACTTTAATATGCACTGTGCGATTTCAAGGTCAAATTTATTAACATGTTTTGAGATGCTTTCTTAAAAACTGTTTGGTCTTCGATATTAAACTTATGACCAGTCATTGCTTGACAATTGTAATTAATATGCTGAATGGTTTTCTGACTTGTTCTTCCAAGAGACATTACTATTTGTAGTCTGTCAGTGTAACACATAAATTATGAGCCATGTTCACCTGTAATAGACTCAAAATTGACATTTATGAAGAAAAATGAAAAAAAGTTCTTTCCACCATGAGAATGGGAGTTGCATGTAATTTACCAGAGATTCAGAGTACTAGCAAATCAAACTGCATATATATTGAAACATCTGCATTGACAAAAACACTTAAAAAAAAGTTCACTCTTTCACTACCACATCCAAAGACCACAGAAACTGTGTGAACATGGTTCATTTATCTTGTGTACTCAGTACACACATATGCAGTGACACACCACCACGGAAAAACTTACGAAAAGAAAGAAAATACATCTTTACCTCATTAGCACTGAATGTTGGTAATCAGCTGTCTGATGTACATGTGTAAACTACATATAATTAGAGGAACGAAGAAATATTTTCAAAAATATCTACACAATTGTTTTTTGAACTTCACCATTTCAGTTCTTCTTCTTTTTAGAAGGTGGTAGTAAAATTTTGTTTTTAAAACATTTGTTGACACTTTGCTTTTAAAACAAAAACGTGTAGTCCATGAAATTCCAGTATATATATATATATATATATATATATATATATATATATATATATATATATATAAAAATGTGCCTTGGAGATCTGTGGATGAAAACCACTACATAAGAGTTAATAATATTTTAGTTAGAACAAGATGTTTGTGCATTTAGCAGGTACAATTATAAAGCATGAGGATCATGTTTTTGAACTTTGGGCCTGCATTGTATCTGCAAAAAATGTGTACATCTGCAAGGCAAATGCACTCACAAGCATTTACTTGACATGTGCAAATAAATATGAGAATATGCAATATGTATTTTTCCAGGTAAAAACCTGGCATGTCTTCTGTTACTCCAGTATTGATTTTGTCTCAAATAGCAGCTGCATGCTAGAGTGTGGGGCTGGGGAACAGATATAAAAAGAACTAATTCTAGACACTACAACAGAGGGCAAACTACAGCGGCTCGCGGGACTCTCCTGCCCGGCCCCTGAACTCCTGGCCCAGGCGGCTAGCCCCCAGCCTCTCCCCTGCTGTTCTCCCTCCATTGCAGCCTCAGCTCGCTTGGCCACCGGTGCAATGCTCTGGGCGGCAGTGCTGTGAGCTCCTGGGGCAGCACAGCTGCAAAGCCAGGGCCTGACCCGGTGCTCTGTGCTGCGCAGTGGCGTGGCTGGCTCCAGCCAGGCTGTGCAGCTGCCCGTCCTGCTGCTCTGGGCGGTGCGGCTGTAGCGCCACCAGCCACCAGTGCTCCAGGCAGCGTGGTAAGGGGGCAGGGGAGTTCAGAGTGGTGGTCAGGGGGTGGAGGTGTGGATAGGGGTCAGGGTGGTAAGAGGGCGGGGAACAGGGGGGTTGAATGGGGCAGAGGTCCTCAGGGGGCAGTTAGGAAGGAGTGGGGGCGTTGGATGGGGCGGCAAGGGGCAGTCAGGGCAGGGGTTCCAGGGACGATCAGGGGACAGGGAGAAGGGCTGGTTGGATGGGGCAAGAGTTCGGGGGGGCAGTCAAGAATGAGAACAGGGGTTGGATGGGGTGGCGGGGGCAGTTGGGGTGGGGGTTCTGGGGGCTGTCAGGGGACAGGGAATGAGGGGGTTGGATGGGACAGGAGTCCCAGGGGACCGTCAGGGGATGAGAAGCAGATAGGGGGCAGGGGACGGGCCACGCCTGACTGTTTGGGGAGGAACTGCCTCCCCTAAACAGTCCTCCATATAGTTTCAGAAACCTGATGTGGGCCTCAGGCCAAAAAGTTTGCCCGCCCCCACACTACAATTTTCTGCCACAACTCACCCTTCTCCCAGTCACGTGCCCCTGTATAAACTTATAGAGCAGAGGTGCAAATCAAGAGTGTTTATGTCATGTGCAACTTTGAGCTAAATGGAGGCTGAGAAGTCAACCTGTAGATTCCCTTCTTGCAATTCTTGTGTGGCATGGTGTGATGCCCCTGTGCTCCCAGTTCTGCCACACACAGGGGCTAATGCAGGATCAGCCCATAAGTTTGAGGTTTACTTCCATAATATTAGTATTTCATGTTGTACAGGTTAAAAATAGGCGCTAATTGAAGAATTAAATATATAAATGCCAACAGAAGCATTATAAATATAGAGGGCAGGGAAAAATCAAACCAAGAAGCCCCCAAATTAATTAAAACCAGACATGTTAAGACAACAACTTGCCATTTTGAAAGCACTGTGGGTACTGTAACCACAATATGTTCTCTGGATTAAAAGTTTTATTCTTAGAATTATTACTGTCAGTATACGCAGCCGATAAAATCATGTCTGACCAGCAGACTTCTTTGGCTGTTGAGACAGAATATTTTCCTGCACACTTGTGGACATGATGTTGGCTTCATTTTACAACCAACATCTTGTCTACATCAGGGGAGCTTTCACACACAGACATGCATACCATGTGGGCTACCTGCTGAGCCTTGGCAAGCTTGGCAGATTGCAGAACATAACGGGTAGGCAGTTACAGAGGAAAAAAAACTTCATGGGAATTTTTTTAAGTTGTAGGGGGAGAAAAAGCGAACTATATTCTGTATCCTCATGTCCCACACTGTGAGTTGGAACAGGGAAGATAAGGGCAGGAAACTGGATGTTAAAGTTGTGCACAACACAGGTCCTTTAACACAGGAGGCACTCTGCAGATTCAGTGTGACATGCATTTGTTTGTCTAAAATTCAGCTATTTTTAATTAACCATATGGAAATTGAAAGAGTAGTGAACTAACATGCTCAAGCCCACAAGCAGATCTTAATTTCTTAGGGGTTTTTACTCACCAATTTGTCTTTAGTTTATTTTTACACAGACAAATACATACACCAGACACAATAAAACAGTTAGAACAAGATATTCCTTATGCAGTTAAGCCGAGTGCAGTATTACTTGTAGCTTATAAGGCGCTAAAGCATTTAAATTAGGAAATGGAATATCATACAAATCCATATAGAAGCGATTACATTTTAGTTTTCCAGCTGGGTAGTCCTTACAGATTTTGATATAGTCAATTATTCTCAGTTTCCAGCTATGGTCTGGAAAAGCAAAGCAGAATAAAAGTGACAGAAGCTCTAAAGGCAGCAGCAGAAAAAGAGCAAATGCAACAGCACCACCTAAGGTCAATTGAAAACACTGCGGAAAGCTGATCAATGGTGTTAGAAATCCCATATTCATATTTTTATAGTTTTAATTGACATTATATAAAACTATAGTACAGTATTTTTTAATCAACATTTTTCATGGTTTTTCTGTTGGCTAACCAACATCTAGTGGATATTTATTCAAACTAATGGACATAACTTATGTTATGAATAATACAGTATAAATCAAAGGACATGGATTTCTCACCTGATGTGCACATGTATATTTCTGTTTTTTCACTTTACTTTATGGCCAAGACAATTCAATAACAAGTGATGGTAAAAACTTAAAATGCTTTTTCAAGTCTTTTCTGATTAATTATGATTCACAGGGACAGAGCAAAATGGTCAAGTGACAGTGGGTAAAAATTTCAAAAGCACCTAAGTGGTGCTGGAACCTAAGTCTCATTTTCAAAAGCGACCTAGGCAGTGTAAGTTCCACTAACTTTCAATGAAAATTAGGCTCTCAGGTAACTAATTCACTTCTCAAAATAGGACTTAGGTGCTTTTGGAAATTTTATCTCTATATTTTCAAATATTCACACTCATCATATATTTCCATGTTTTTATCCCCCCGAATAGGACCCAAGTTTTAGCAAAATATATTTTCATATCACTTTCAACTATCATTGAGCTCAGATATTTGAAATCAATGACATGCCTGATACCCTCATGTTTAAGTTATTCACTATGCTGTAGGTTAGTCAGGCATTTAGCTTTTTTGGCTTCAGTTCAGGAAAACATTTAAGTATGTGTGTGATGGGGTGTCCACCCCACGTAAGACTTGAAGGGGGTAAGGTGGCAGGTAGACCAATTAACTCCACCAGGCAGGGTGACCAGACGTCCCGATTTGATAGGGCAGTCCCAATTTTTGGGTCTTTTTCTTATATAAGCTCCTATTTCCCCCACCAATCCCGATTTTTCACACTTGCTGTCTGCTCACCCTACCCCCAGGTTGCACCTGCAGGAGGAGCCAAGGAACATGGATTGATTAAATGAGGCTCAGCTGGACAGGAACAGGAGGGACCTGTAGAAAGTCAAGGAGCTGAGAGCAGCAAGGGAGCTACAAGGGATGTAGTCTGCAGTCACTCCCTGGGAGTAGGGAGGTGTGTTTGGGGCTAAAGCAGTAGTTCAGAACCTGTGGCCCAGCTGTGTGCTAAAAATAATCTGGTCCCAGCTGCCCAACCCTGTGCCTCCGCTCCTGGCCCCGCTCCATGGAGGGGTCTCTGGGCAGGGAGGTGTCTCTGAGCATAGGGGTATGTGGGCAGCGGGGGGGGTCTGTGGTTTTCAACCTGCAGCCCACAACGATAAACAGGTTGAGAACCACTGGGCTAGAGAGGCAAGTAGTCTACAGTTACTCCCTCTAAGGAGGGAGTTTGGGCTGGAAAACCCAGAAAAGGGGGAGAGCCAGAGAGGTAGGAAAGGCTCCGAGGAAAAACAGCTGAGATTAGCTCTAATAACACAGCTAAATACATACATACATACATATATATATATATTTTTAAAAGAACATCTATATCAAAGTTGATGTTTCACATAAGACAAGTTAAAACAATCAAAATTTAGTAATTTATATTTTGTAACTAAATTATGCAATTCCAGAGTATGTTATGCTTACTGCAGTTATTTAATGAAAACCAGTCCTTAAGATTCAATAATATTTTAATATTAAGTATCAGTGTTAGCAACTCTTGCAATTTTATCAAGAGTTTCACAGTCTTTGGGCTCCTCTTTAAAGCCCCAATGCTTGGAATTACGTGCTCTCAAGAGAATCCCAGCTTTAATTTAAAAGAAAACAAAACAGGTAATTTTCTAGCCCTCATAGTTGCAGATTAGAGCTTGAAAATATGAGCTGAGTACACCCTATATATGTTCAAAAACCACAAACCAAATAAAAAGAACACAACTTTTTTAAAAAATCTCATGACTTTTAAGCCAATGTCATGATTTTTTGGATGCATGGGGGTGGCAGTACTGAAATATGAACATTGTGATAATAATGCACCACTTATTTCCCCATAGAATTTACCCTCACTGTGCTGTGAAATACTTACAGTAGTAAATAAAAATGATGAATACTTCTCAAAACCTTTCTTTCACTCTTTTTCTTCTGTAGGACTAAATACTGGTTATTTTGCATCATATTTCAGCAGCTCTTGAAATCGATTTTTCCACTAACATCAGGCAGTTATGCAAACCGCACATTTACTGTGGATTTTGTACCTGACCTTTAAACTGGTTTTGTCAACAAAATGTACTATATTCATAAAACTCTTGTCCTCATTTGATTTTATATCTATAAATTATAGGCAAGTACATAAATGTCCTGATTCTTCACTGGCAGTGGCCTGTAAATGGCTTTTTCTTTTTCATTTAAAAATGTTGCCTATTTTAATAACGGGTGTTTTTAATTAACTGAAAGTGCCATAAACTGCCCATGTGTGAACCAAAGACAAGAGCATTACATTAAATTTAAAGTGCAGTATCTCACTAATGCTAACAAATTAGGTCTGCCTTGAAGATGGAACATTTTTCTCTTTAAAGTGTCAACTTATTATGGTGGTGACAGATGCTGACGGAACAGTCAAGCTAAATCAGTGTTTCAAAATTAATATTTTTGGTAATTAGGAATACAATTTCAGATTTACACATAAAAAGCACAAACATTTCAGCACAGCATTATCTCCTCTTTCATAAATGAGCTCAATGTAGGGAGCTGATCTTTTTGCCAATATTATACCAAATTAGTACGGTAAATATTGAAGTGAAATGTTTCATAAGTACTACTTGGCCTAATTTTCTTTCAGACTGCACTTAATCTTTATTCATCCTTAATGAGTATTTATTGTATGACCCTGACAGCTTGCTACTGCTGTGATAAATTATCTGACTCAAGTCCGATTAAAAATGCACCCCTGAATGCTAATTATCTCAGCAGACCTACTTAATAATAGCATTTCTTGTCAATTTCTTGTCACAGCATGGGTGTCAATTGCAACAACACACTAGCCTGTCTTTGAGGCAGCCTTCCCATAATGCTTTCTTAGCTGCCATATGTAAATCTGAGATTCTCTGTACCTGTGGCAACCTTTTATTAGTGAACTGACAAAATGATAAAGCTAGCCACAGCAAAACTCCCACCATTAGACAATTACACACTACAGCTTCTGTCAGTAGGAGATCAACACGACACACTTAATTGCAATGCACTTTATTGACAGCCTATGTTAATGGACCGACAGGTCATTCCAACTGCACAGGTTAGCTGTTTGCTTCATATCAGGGTTGGACATCAGCATAAGCCTGGCCTGCAGAAGGCAAATTTCTGTCTTCTGTTTCTTTCGTTTTGGAATCATTTTTGGCTATATTTTGTAGTTAGCTGCAACAGGGAAGCAACAAAGCCAAGTATTTGCTTCAAAGACTTAGTTAACTCATTTTTTAAAATTTGTGAGAAGTGTCAGCTGGACAGTCCTGGAGACTGAAGTTCTCTAGCTTCTCCAGATAACAAAAGCAACCTGGACTGCAACAGCACAAACTTCCTATCTCACCCCACTAAAGTCTAAACCTTAATGACCTTCCAAAGATGAGTGTGTCATTTGCTCTCTATGACCTGCTGAGGCTGACAAAAAGGATGCTAGTAAGAATGAATGCAAGGAGAAGGAACTAGTCTCACTCACTGAGACCCTTCATCATGGTCAAGATGCTTTGTCAGTGATGTGGAGAATCCTCCAGTGCTTCTGGCTCTGCTATTGCTATTTTGTAGATAAATAGACTTTAGTTTCCAGGACTATCAAGCCAGAACTTTGCACCAGCACTAAATTCACAGACACTAACACCGCTCACCCCCTTTCAACCCCTCCCCATTTTAAATGTGATCAGTGATTTGTTTGTTTTTTTAAACTACAGGGCTAGTGAATTGGAAAGAGACAAACAACGGCAAGATTGTTCAATATAACTCATATAACTCAACTTTCCCTCCTCCGTAGATATTTACACAGCCCACTAAACATTATCCAAGAACTTTGCAACATGCACCCAAGATGCTGGGCGGGTGGGTGGCATGAGTCATTTGGTTCCAGCTACCTTATGGCTGGCCACTGCTGCTAGAGGAGGAGAAGGAACAATGAGACCAAACCCTGCCGGAGGCCGTATCAATCAGAGTAGGCTAATTTCAGAAGAACGACACACATTAGCTCTGTAATACAGTTTTATCTCTAAAAGCCCAAACTGGGCATGGAAAATCTTAATGTTTATCTGAATTATGAAGTGAGGGACTTTTGGAGAGCACAAGCTGAGTTGTAACTTATATATTTGTTACAAGGATATGACACTTTAAAAACAGCATAAGAGAACCAAATTGTGACCTCTTGTATTTTGGGAAGATGTTCCTGTGTTGCCTTGAAAACTGACCATCTCATGTCATCAACTCCAGCTAAAAAGAACAGTGTTGCCATGAAGAAGAAAGAACTGAGCAAGGTGATTTTAGATTAACTAATATTTTTTCTTTGACCAATTCTTAATATGTCCTAGCTGCTCAGAAGTGCACAGGATTCAGAAGCTTCCTGTAGAAAGTGAAAGATGATGCATGTTTCAGAGTGACTACACAGTGAATGACAGAGAGGGCTCAATCACATTCTTCATCATGAACTTTTTAAAATTTTATTTATTATTGAAAAAGCTTTCAGACAGGCTAGGAAGTCCACCAGGCAAGAGGTACAGTCAACCACACTAAATGGAAGTCTCAAGTCCCTTGTGCACCTGATCCCTTACTCTTAAGAGCACTGGATAAAGGAGAGATAGTCATGGGTACAGAATGGGTGTGACTGAGACATGGGCTTAAGTGAAATCCTTGGCATGCAATTGAGGCATATAGCAACATACTCCTCTTTGGCCTTATTCCTGATACTAAGGAATAACTTGATGTCACTGTCCACACAACAGCCCTAACTAAAAAATTGATTCTCCTGTGCTCCCTGTACTGGTCATTTTTTTTTAACATTATGTTTATTCTCACAACACTCTGCAGCCATACAGTATACGGCCAAAGAGCGTAGTGGACTGCAAATTCAACCAATACTCCAATGGAACACAAGAACAATACAGATCTGTTTCATACAGTATATGCATGATTTTTTAAGTGACTTGCTTAGCTAAATGTTGAGTTGCCATGCTTGAAAAATGCTACTGAAGACTGAGTCAATTTATAAATCAAGAAGACGGAATAAATTCAAAGGTCTACAGTAGAATCTCAAAGATACCAACACCAGAGTTACAGACTGACCTGTCAATTGGCCATGATGTGAAACTGGAAGTAACCAATCAGGCAGCAGCAGAGAGAGAGAAAAAAAAAAAGCAAGTTCTGTACAGTACAGTGCCTGTATTGAATCTTAAAGGTGGGCATAGCTGGGGTGCCTGTCCCCGTACCCACCCCACCCTCACTCGTAGGGAAGCCACATACAGCAAGGCGCTGGGGCTGCCTATCCAAGGCAGCCAGACACAGCAGAGCAGGAGCAGGGCTGGAGTCTGCGCCACTTTCAAGCCTCCTCCCCACGAGGGTAATGCACTGTTTTTACTCCCTCTTTCCCAGCTGGGAGGGGAACACACTGACACACATAAGTTTACAAACTCATGCTGGTGCTGAGTAGGGAGCTCAGTAAAGTAGTATCAGCTGCTGGATCTGAAGTCCAAACTGCGCTTTATTCAGAGTTACGAACAACCTCCATTCCTCGGGTGTCCATAACTCTGAGGTTCTACTGAATATGGAGTTGCATAGCATACTTCCAATAATGTATCCTGCAAAATTCTCTCTTAGCAGAAAAGAATATTTCGTTCAAATGCGGTGGTGCTGTGCAACAGGTGGAGAGATTGTAAGACCAGCTATAAAGGAAATGAAGTAATTTCAGACGCAACAAAATCTCAAGAGCAGACACTTCAGCATTGTATTATTTCTCCTTTCATAAATGAGCTTAGTGTAATGACCCGATCTTTGTGCCAATAGTACTTCAAATTAGCACCACAAAGATTGAAATTGAATGTTTCATAAGTTCTACAGGGTCTAATCTTCTTCAAGCTGCACTTACACTTTAATTATCATCCTTTATCTGTATTAATTCTTTCTATATAAAGCAAATGTTCCTGGCTTTGATTCTAATTGTCTCCTTTGTTGAACTACTATCCCCTTCCTATAGTTTTAGATGTGAGCAGGCATATCCATCTCATTTTTAAAAAAAATCTCAAGCTGAATACAAGCTAGGTGGTTCCCATCATTTTTCTTTCTCCAGAAAAACAGGATTTCTCAGTTTGCTCTTTGAAGCTGAACAGATAGCTAATCAGTTGTACAGGTGTCTCCTTAACTTTTTACATACACATCTCAAAAACATTTAAGCCACAAACGTTAACCAGTTAGAGAACACTACTGCTCTAAAGTTAATTACAATAGAATACTAAAATTATTAGAACCATGTTCATGGTCACGTTGCATTTAGAGGCTAAACTCCCTGACTTCAACGAGACTTCTGACCCTAAAGATACAACTCTGATACTTAAGAGTCTTGAGACAATAGATCAGATTCAGTCCTCAGTTATATCTACGTGAATCCAATTATGAACAATGCAATTACTTTGTATTCAAATTTTGTCTAGTTAATTGTAATTGCACCATCAAAAGTATGTTCTACTGTCCAACTATTCTGAATCAGGTTACAGTTTGTATTCCTTAAATCAGAGGTTACTCTTATTATAACCATTCATTGTAGTTTGCACAGTTGTAGGGATTCAAAGATTTCCATTTTTCACAAAGTGTCATTTATTTGATTTTAGTTTTAGTTTTTGTATATTGAGAACATTATGTATTGTAAATCATTACCAGAAGTGTTATACAAATGTTTCATTCACTGACAATTGGGTTTTCACTAAAAAATTTCCAGATACATTTTGATAACATTTTCAACAATGTTTTCATTAAACATTTTAGGGCGGAGTGAATTGAAAAATATTCCTGAAGATGTTTGAAACGAACTAATGTAAAATTTGTTCTTTTTTTGTGTGGTTAATTATCCATTTATCTTTCAAGTGAGCTCAGCAAAAGTTCTGGTAATTTTAATGAGAAACCATAAAACATTTCATCCTCTCAAAGATTTAATAGGGAAAATTCCATCGGGGAAGACTGCCAGATAATCATACTGAAGCATGTGAACCAAAGAATGTGATTTGGGATGTGGACCGAAACCTAGAGATGTGACTTGGGGCATCTTGATTATTATTTACATGGGAAATGATTCAATGCACTGTCACACAGACTAATTACCATAGCTAACTGAGGATGTTCAAGACTTTGTTCAAGAACAGTCACAAAATATTATTTGCCGCGTATCTGAATTCTTTTGAGAGTGAAATATCCTGTCTGATGTACCCAAGTGAATTAGGGTAATGATAACCCTTGATAATTTAACAGTTTGTCTTTATCCCTTTAATGCTCTTTCTCCCTGCTGAATTCATCATCACAATATAAAAGAGACATGAACAGAAGAGTTGTCTAACGTGATTCAGAAACATTCAGTATACTGAATAAACAATTCCTGTTCTGACTTTTTGACTCAATTGCTTCTGCTGGACAACTGTGCAGACTATATCCACAATAACAAAATGCTACTACACCTCTACCTCGATATAACGCTGTCCTCAGGAGCCAAAAAATCTTACTGCGTTATAGGTGAAACTGCGTTATATCGAACTTGCTTTGATCCACCAGAGTGCGCAGCCCCGCCCCGTCCCCCTGGAGCACTGCTTTACCATGTTATATCTGAATTTGTGTTATATCGGGGTAGAGGTGTATTTTAAATTTCTACAGCACTACTCACCTCAAAAGCTCCCAAACTATTTCACAAACTCTATACAGAAAGCATTACTGAAATGCAGCCCTTGTGGAGGGCAGGTTAGCAGCAATTTGGCACACAGTACACTAAGATGAGGAAGGAGTAAGGCAAAATTTGACAAAAGACAGTGGGATAACCCATTTTTTTCTTCTCAAAAACCGCTACAGAAATTTTAGTGTTTATATAAAGCATTCCTCTAGGCTCTCCAGTTTGCCCATGCCTCCACTAGGGTTGCCAATCCTACAGGATTATCCTGGAGTCTTCAGGAATTAAAGATTAATCTTCAATTAAAGACTTCATGTGATGAAACCTCCAGGAAAACGTCCAACCAAAATTGGCAACCCTGTCTCCAGTACAGCACACAGGGTCTCTGCCTTGGAAGGTTGAACCTGTGCTGCGTCAGACCTAATGCTTAGTCCACTAAACCAGTGGTTCTCAAAGCCGGCCCACCACTTGTTCAGGGAAAGCCCCTGGTGGGCCGAGCCAGTTTGTTTACCTGGCGCATCCTCAGGTTTGGCTGATCACGGGAAGGGCAGCTGCAAGAAGGGCTGACAGCACATCCCTCGGCCTGCGCTGCTTCCCGCAGCCTCCATTGGCCTGGAGCGGCGAACTGCGGCCAGTAGGAGCCGCGATCGACCGAACCTGCGGACACGGCAGGTAAACAAACAGGCCCGGCCCACCAGGGGCTTTCCCTGAACAAGTGGCGGACCGGCTTTGAGAACCACTGCACTAAACCACAACCTGACTTTAGCCTACTTGCTCCCCTCCACTAACGTGAAAGCAGAGGAGAGCAAAACCTCATAGAAACCAAGCAGGTGGTAGAGAAGGAAGAGCAATGGTTCCTGCAATAGCCCTCTTCACCAATGCTCTGAGGGGTGGGGTCTCCTGAGTGCAGACAGAATGGAGCTGGATACACAGAGCAGCCACGCACTGCACATTGGCTCCTCCTGTGAGCTTGAATGTATAAGAAGGAATTAACGCTGGTACAAGCAGCTTTGCCATTAACTTTGCCTCTGCACTCCCATAGAAGAGTGTGTGTATGCTTGGGGTTGGGGAGAAAGGGATGGAAAATAGGGATGTTACTCAGATCTGGGCTGGGAAACCAGAAGGGAGCATGGGCACTAAGATTACATCTACATGACAGTCAAACTGCAACTGAAAGTGTGATCGCAGCTCAGATAAGCTACTTTTTACCTCATGAACCTTTTAGCTACAGATAGCAATGAAAACACAGCAGCAATGGGTTTCAGCGCACGCTACATAAGGGTACGTCAACACTACCCACCAGATCGGCAGGTAGCAATCAATCTGTTGAGGATCGATTTATTGCGTCTAGCGTAGACGCGATAAAATCAATCCCTGATCGCTTTGCCGTCGACTCTGGAACTCCACCGCGGCGAGAGGCAGACGCAGAGTCGACAGGGGAGCGGCAGCAGTCGACTCGCCGCCATCTTCACGGCCAGGTAAATCGACCTAAAATACGCCGACTTCAGCTACGCTATTCGCGTAGCTGAAGTTGAGAATCTTAGGTTGACCCCTCCCCCCAGCATAGACCTAGCCTAAGACTGCCTGGGATTCTGAATACATACTCACATTGATAGCATATACTGCAGCCTATGCTACCATGTCTCTGTGTCACTATTCTTAGCCATGTTAGCTAAATTAAAGCCAGAAAGGGTATGTTTACCTGAGCTACAGTCACACCTCTGATTGCAGTGCAGCCATTGGGTAATATAGCACTACAAAGACGATGGGATGATTTAGTTGGGGTTGGTCCTGCTTTGAGCAGGGGATTGGATTAGAAGACCTCCTGAGGTCTCTTCCAACACCTAATAGTCTATGATTCTATGATAGTCCCTTTGCTGGTTTACTGCTTCCTTTCTGGTCAGTAGCATGCCTTTGACCTGACTCCTCCCATGTTGATTTAGACCACACATCTTCTGCAGCCTGCAAGTCTGCTGCATAGGATCATACCTGTGCTGCAAGATGTATGATGAGATAGCCATGCAAAAAGAAAAAGGTTTTATAACAATTTGCTACATTTGTTCAGCTCACAAGTTATGGGAACTCATGGATCTTTTATCCCGGTTTTGTAAAACTGTGTTATGCCTATTGAAATATTTAGTGGTTTTATTTATAATTCAGATTATCTAAATATATATATTCCCTATGAAATTTATCTTGTTTAACCATCATAGTTAACTCCAGCAAACTGCAAGCCAACATACAATAACATTCCTCACACAACTTTGGTGAGCTGGCAACTGAAATTCTGATGACTGATGGGATACATCTGGAGTTCAACAGGCAGCTGTGTAAAAGAGACACACATCTATCCCTATACTAATTTCTGTTATTTATTTGGTAAAATTACAGCAGTGCTACTACAAAATCATACCAGGGTGCCAAAGGTTCCAGGAGATATGATATCCTAGAGGCAAGGTGATGCTGGAACAGAACTGACTTTAAACTATTTAAGCAATGATGTCATGAAAAAATTAAGTTTAGCTATGTGATGGAGCAGACTCACCACTATGGCACCTCCTGCTGTCCTGGGGATTAGCTCTGTTCGCTAGTGTGCCCTCTTCTGGTGATGTCTTGCTATCATCACTTCTTCTGCTCCTGGACCCAGGTCACTCCCAGGACCGTGGTGTTCTCTTCATGACACCGCTCTCCGGCTGGGCCGCACTCTGTTTCTCCCCCATTTCTGGGACAGTATCACAGTCTGCTGTCCAGCCATTTCTCTCAGTGGCTACTGCAACTAAATGTCTGCCACTTCCTCAGTGGTGAAGTGGGGAGACATCCAGGCCTG
Organism: Gopherus flavomarginatus; assembly: GCF_025201925.1. Lineage (NCBI taxonomy): Eukaryota > Metazoa > Chordata > Testudines > Testudinidae > Gopherus > Gopherus flavomarginatus. The sequence continues at coordinate 66,150,264 of NC_066618.1, forward strand.
CCCAATACTCCGGGTCCCGGCCCAAGGACCCTGTAGATGGCTGCCACGTGCTGCATCCCCTCCAGCTCCTCAGTAGATTTGCCTGGGCCACTTCCCCGTGGCCTCAGCCTGCAGATCCTTTACAGCCTGCCTGGAGCTGCCTTTAGCTCTCTTGGTCTCCCTGAAGCACTGCTCTGCCCAGGATGCTTCTGTAACCCACACATCTCCAAGGTGCGGTGTTCTGTCCCATCTAGTGGCACTGAGACTACTTAGAGAGAGAGAGGAAAATGATTAATGAGTCTGCTCTACAGCCTTAGCTAACAGCTGGTTGGCTTTTAGCTCATGCGGTAGAGGCTCATGCACTAAGTTCCAGAGATCCCAGGTTCAATCCTGCTTGCCCGCCAATGACCGATGTCTGTTGGCATTACACTTGCTGCCTTCAGCCTGCAAGGCAGCCAGCCTTCCTCCTGCCTCATGCTCGAGAGAGTGCCTGAAACTACTCTGCTCCCCAGCCCTTCTTATATGGGCCAACCTGGCCCTGACTGGCTGTTCCACGCAGCCTCTCTCTAATTCGCTGCCTCTGGTGCAACCTCCCTAGGGCTCTATTAACCCCTTATCAGCCAGTGTGGGGCTAGAAATATTATGAAGATGTGGGGTTTCAGTCCCCTTGTGCCTAGCCTCAGGTCCCTTGGAGATACACTGGCCCTTAAGGCCTTGCTTTCCTAGCCTTCTAGTTAACTTCAGCTGTCCTCCTGTGCCTATATCATACATCTCCTGGTAGCAGGACTCTAGGGAATCCAATTCTGGGCTAGCTCATAGAGTATAGGACAAAGGGTACACACTTAAGGCCTTCACCCCCTCCAGCAGTTTCACCTCAGTCCACAGGGGCTTTGGAGCCTGTTCCTTGGATGACTTTCTGCCAGTCTGTGGTGATGCAGCTCTCGGCCTCTCTAGCAGCTGCCCTTTTGCAGGACAGCTTCTTATCCCAAGTGTTGTTAGTCAACTAACTGGCTGCAGCTGGGTGAGTAGCTACTCTGTCCCTTACTCCCTTAGTGGCTGAATGGAGTTTATTCACTCCATTCAGAAAATGAATGATCTTTATTGTTAACGAAAGAGAGACTTTAAGGGTCTGGATGAAGAGAAGGGAGCACTTTGAATGAAGAAAATTGATACTACCACTTATCACCTACATTTTAAATACATTTAACATTGTATTTTATGACACAATGTGTGAAATCCTGGTCCACATCTGCATTTCCTCTTGCTCCACTGGATCACTTTCTGTTTTTTGAAGACTTAATTCAATAGGAACTTTGGAACTATGATTAATGGGACTTGTGAAGAGGCTTAATGGGATCAGAGCCATCTTCTTTGGGGAAAAAGAAACAATGATGGTTTTTTGGGGTTCAAACAGGGAGATCCTTTCTTCAAGCTCCTTCACCAACACCTTGCAGATCCTGATCCATGGCTTTATCAAGAAGCTTTTCACAAAGTTCTGCTGGGATTTTGTCTTTCTAGAGAAGACCATGGCACAATCAGCAGAGATAATCATGACAAATGTCTCTCCTTTCAGAAAACTGGCTCAATTTTCTGCTACAGAGAGCATCTGAGAAAAATTGCTATTTCACAGGATTAGCCTTTTTTTTTTTTTTTTTTTTTTTTTTTGGTAATCATAATCATAAAGGTAACTTGTTTCTACATGCAGAGATCCCCAGGTCTCAAAGTAGTGTTTGCATAGCTGATAAAAGAAGGATATTGTCTTGGAGAGGGCGAAGTAGTCACCAGGTTTTTTGCAAGGCTCCCATATAATTAAATGGTTTTCCCTGTAAAATGGAAAGCAGGTGGAATGAGGGTTTCTTTTTAGACTTGAATAACTTCTTCCTGGGGGTTGATTGGTGGAGTATCCTTGGGTCATGTCCAGAACTTTGACTTCCTTGTAGAAGCTGTGCCTAAATTTCTCAAAACTGTAAAAAAATAATCTGGTTTTGTCTTGCCTCAGGGGAGTGCATCCTTCCCAGGCATTCAGCCTCTTCCTCAGAGCTCATGAGGACTCTGGGATGGCTTGTCCCTTGCTGATTTGGAGTGAGGGACTGCGATACCTCAGCATCTCCTCCCATGAAGTGGACTCCACCCTGTTCAAGGAATCATGACAGTATTGGGAGGGAAGTAGGGGAGGCATTGAGACCTAAAGGACACACTGAGGAAAACAGTGCCTGCTCAATTGTGAGCCCTTCTGGTACTGGAACTTCAAAAGGTAGATGAGTGGGTGGGGAGAAAAGAGAGCTAATTCCCATTGGTCCTCAGCAAGTAGAGGGTTAAGGAGGGTAAGAGGAATTAGGTGAAACAGAGACATGGGGACACCCAGCACCTTCCATGGCCCACTTAGGGAGGATGGGGGTGATCTACGAGAGGGTACATCCTTCGAGGTCTCCCCTGACCCTTCAAGAGAGGATGATGGTCCCAAGTAGCAGGGTGGAGAGGAAGTTGTTCTGACAGATACCAGGCATGATCAACTGGCATTACAGCACCTACTGCCCTCTGCAAACGTGCTACTAGAGCCAGCAAGAAATACAGGGTGATCAACACTTTCGAAAATTAGGCCAGTTATTCAGGTGCTTAAATATGAACTTAGGACTATAACTTCAGGCTTCCATTTCTGAGTATTTTGACTTAAGCATAGACTTGTGGCTAAAGGACAACCGTAGGAGTTAGAAGAGCTACTAAAGACTTCCTTTAACGTTGGGCAAGTCATTTAACCACCATGTGCCTCAGTTTTCCCACATGTAATATAGGGATACTACAGTACTACTTGCCCTACTTTACAAGAGAATACTTCATTATATGTTTATAATATTTTGCGATCCTTCGAAGGCACTATAAAAAGATTATTTCACTAAATAAATAAATTAGACCCTTACAGAATTTAAGTACATTTTAGATTTTTTGATGTTATCTTGCCATACATTACAGTACAATATTTTCCTTGTCTTTCCTTTGCTATTTAATTATGTGACATTTTCATACATTTTAATACACAGTATTTTTCAGAGCATTTAAACTTATATTAGGCTGGTAACAAACGTGTCCATGTGCTACACTTCCTGCATGGTAACTTTATTATCTTTTCAAAGCTAAACAGTAAAAATACAGAAACTGTGATCTTTTACGCTATCCTTTAATAAAGTTATTTTAAAAATGCTATAAAAATTGTTTCTCTTTCCCCCAAACTACACCTTAATGCAACTAACTGTTGTACATCCAAAACAGTAAAGTCTGTATAAGTAGTTTTAAAAGTCTCCATGGGCTTGTAATATAGCAAGAGTGAAAAATTCTAACCACCAGAGACAGAAATGGGAAGGATTCCTGAGTTTCAAGTTACATAACATGTCTGTTCTTTTGTCATTTGCATGAGGCATGGCCTTGCAAAGTTCTTTCTCTTCTCTTTAACCTGTTTTAAACATCCATTTCTGTACATCAATATTTACATATTTAGGCAGGACTTTCAAAAAGTGCTGAGTGTTGGCCTAACTCTGCTTCCAATGAAGTTACTGGCATGATTGTGTGCGCAGAGCCTACGCTCAGTGGTTCACAAAGTGGGACCAGCATACAAGGGGCAGCATGTTGCATCCTATAATAGTGTGCAGCAATGGGCTCCAGCACCACAGGGCTTTGCATACAGGGGTGCTCTGGAAGGCAATGCCCTTTAAGTGATGCAGCTCAGTACTGACCCCCAGTGCAGGGCTGTGTACTAGCAGATGCAATTGATTAAACTCTGGTTTTCACAAGTCAAGGCACCTTACAATCATTCAAAAGAATTAAAACTGACTCGTTTTTGGAACAAAGCCAAAATGTTCCAAATTAAATGCTGGCAAGAAAAAATGGTCAGTCAATGTGTTCAGAACCTGGTCAGTTCATCATCTCACAATCATTTGTCCTGATCTTCTCAGCTGGAAACAACACACTTCATCTGAAGAGAAAACAGGGTGGATAAAAATCAATGTTTTTTAAATCTGTTATTATTTAAATTAAATAAATTAAATACAGGTTTATTTTTAAAGGAAATTATTTAAAATTAAAGTTTCAAACTGACAACCTATGTTAAGGCTTAAATTTATCATAATCTGTTAAAATAATGTAAATTAAATAAAAAAAATAAGCAGTACATTTGCTGCCAAGTTCTAAAGAAAGTCAAACCACTTAACTGGTGGAAGTCACTGACAGTACCTGGAACCAGCTTTTGACAGCAGTAGCCTTTTCTGCAGGTGCAGAATGAATATTTTCTTCATTTCAGTTTATTCAGCTAGTTCAGTTCAATGACTAGTTCATTAAAAATTTAAGAAACCAATATGGAGCTGAAAAAGCAGGAAAGCTTATTTTCCTTTTTAGGTCAATAAATAAAACCTAGGCATGAAGGTGAGATCATCGTGACCCAAAAGCATCAGTTCAATTTACTAACTACATATACCTCCTATGTTTAGTAATCCTATTTTAAATGCAAAATATGTTTTGATTAACATTTTGAAAAACTTTTTTCCTTATGTACGCATGTCTTTCACAATAGTTCTGATACAATTTAAAATGCTATTTCTGTGCATTTTAGTTGAATTTGATCTTCCATTCAAATACAGCTTGACACAAAATAATCACAAGTAAAAAACTAAATAATCTAATAAATATGAAATACATTATTCACCACTTTATAACATAATAAATGCAAAAATTATTAATCTGGATAACCGAATATTAAGATACAGAATTACCTAAATAACTGTGTATAAATAATGTGTATCCATCTGGTTAGGAAAAAAGCAGCATTACATTTAGTGTGAAGTCTATATTTACTTGCAAATCAACACATTTTAATGGTTACCAACTAAAGAGAAAGAAGTTACTTTCATTGTACAGTAAGTGGAGTTCTTTGGGATGGCTCTGTACTCCCACTGTGGGCATGCATGAGCTCCATGAGCCTGAGACAGGAAGATTTTTGCTAGTAGGGTCTGTTGGTTCACATCCGCACCTTTCTCCTCCTTGCACTCCAAACCACAGGCATAAGGTGCAGTGCAGACGGACTGCCTCTCTACCTTCTCTACCACAAACGATGTGCAAAAAGATCCAAAGCAGAGGGAAAAGAGGGTGGGTAGTGGAATGCAGATCAAGACCACACATTTTGATGAACTTTAGTTACTGTACAGAGTAAGTAACTTCTCTTTTTTCTTCGCGAGATGGTCCCAATGCATATTCCATTGTGGGTGACTGACAAGCAGCATTCACTGAAGAGGAAGGTGTGAGGACCTTTGTGGTACCAATGACTGGACAACTGCTGTACCAAAAGATGCATCAGCTGCAGAAGGTTGCACCAGGGCGTAATGTCTCATGATGGTATGAACAGAGCCCTATATTGCTGACTTACAGATTTCAGTGAGAGAAACATCAAAAAGTGAGGCTACCAAAGAGGCCTTGGCTCTAGTCAAGTAGGCTCTCACACTTTATGGAAGAGGTGTCTATTAACTCTTAACATAGCCTGAAATCCATTTTGAAGGTTTTTATGAAGAGATTGCTTCCCCTCTCATCCATTCCCCAAAGGATATGGTGTCTAGACAATTTCTTAAAATATTTTATTCTTTGTAGGTAAAATGCCAAAGCCCAAGAGACATCCAGAGAATGAAATCTCCTGTCCTCAACTAGCGATGTGAAGTTTTGAGAAGCAGATAGGTAAGTAAATAGTTTGATTCAGATAGAAATCTGACATTAGCTTGGAAGTAAATTTAGTGTGAAATCTTAAAGTAACTTTATCCTTATTCAAGATCACATATGATGGATCAGCCATAAGGGTCCTCAGCTCATCCACTCTTCTAGTTAAGATGATGATTTCCAGAAAGGCAACCTTCATATAGGGTTGGTCAAAGTGCATGAAGCCAAGGGTCTGAACGGAGACTTTGTTAATGCTGAGGGGACTGGACTGAAATCTCGTGACTGAGTTGGCTCTGTCACAAAAGGGAAGGTTCTGACAAGATTTTCAGAAAACAGTTACCAGGATGGGTGGAAATGGAGTGGCTGAAGGATGACTGTAGACATTCCTGCTCCTGTGAACAGTACTGGTCCCAGGACATTTTTGTTCTTTGGAACCAGGAGATCGGTACCATACCCCCTGTGAGGTCATGTGCCTCCCATTCTGGGGCACAGATTCTCACCTGAATTTGATGATGTCAGGGAAGAGGTCTTCTTCTTGGAAGTGGACCTGGAGGAGGATTTCCTTAATCTCTTAGAGTGTTTTCTATCCTACTGATATCTCTGCATGGAGGACTCTTTAGCTCTACTCCTATCGGCCTTGGAATTGGATGAGAGCTTTTTGTTACCTTTGCCAATTGTACAGGGGGTCTCCATACAATTCATAACAAATCTTTGAAGCCTTGGGCTTGGTGTGTTCTGCCGGGGAAGATCAGCAAATTCTGCACTTCTACGGGACATAAGTTTCCCTGAGGTAGTAGAGACACTTTAGACAGTTGTCACTGACCAGCTATGCCCTAGGACAGGAGACCATTTTTGAATCCCAGAATCTTGGGCATACTATTCACCCTGTACTGGGGGGAGGGGAACAAGTCCTGAATTTACTCCAACTAGTTAAATACTAAAAAACTATAGAACTCTGTTTAAAAAGTAGCCAAAAAGACTATTTACTGGTAAAATATTTAAGAAAGTAGCAAACGCTGCATATACTGAAGGTTTCCATCTCAGACCATGAGCAGTAGAAAGACACTGGGGAAGAGGTCGGTCCACACCGCCCCTTATGCCTTTGGTTCAGAGTATAAGGAGGAGAAGGACGTAGGCACAGACCAATGGACACTGCTAGCAAAAATCTTCTGGTCTCAGGCACAGGGAGCGCCCGAGCGCCCACAGTGGAATATACATAGAGACCATCACTCAAAACAAACAACTTTTCCTTAGGAAAATAATACAAGTACAAATGCAAAAGATTATTTTAATTAATCTAAATCACGCTTTACTGCTTGCTGATTTAAATCATGATTAAAATTGGTGGTTTAAACTGCTCTGATTTTAAATCAATCTCCTCTGAAAGAAAATCTGTATTTGGGTCAGCTAGGGCTTTCACACCAAGACTATGTCTAATCTAGCATTTTTGGAAAAATCTTCCACCATTCCATAACCACCAAAGCAGTTCTGTTGGTGTTAGCAACAGGAGGAACAGGAATTTTAACCCCCATGTTCTTTACCTCTGTACATGCAGATTTAGATGGCTCAGAGATGAAACAACAACAAAACATCTTGGTTCTTTATTTACACTTACTACATGTAGTGCCACAGATTTCCTGAAAAATGCTAATGTAGATGAGGCCTTAGTGTCAATGCATTGAGTTTTCCCTTAGGCTTTCTTCATGATGAACCAGGAGGCCTGCCCAGCTCTCATTCACCTGTTCTAGAATAGGTTGTCTTCCATAACTCACGTAATGCAGTCTTCATTCTGCAGAAAAAACTCCCACTGACTTCTACTGAAACTAATCATACAGTGCTATGGCGCGTTATTCACTCCCACACTCCCAGGAAAGGAGGGGAACACAGTTTATTCTAGTGCAGCTACTGATCTGGAAATGCCCCTCAGTGAATTAGCTCCCTGAAAGTGTTTCAGGGAAGTGTGATTAGCACCCTCCACAGCTTGAGACCAAATCCATCATCACCTTTGCAGTGAAATGGATGGCTGATCAAGGTTCTCTGTAGTGTAAAACTGCCATCTTTCAAGGCCATCCTATAAAGGTGCTCAGTTCTTCTTTGAAAGCCTGTAGGAGTTGTAGGATACTTAGCACTTTTTAGGACGGAGCCCAAAATGTTTTTATAGTACTTCGGATGGGGGTTTTAAATTAATTTAATTTTTTTAATCAAGCCATTTTGGAATTTATAAGTTACCAAAAAATGCATTGAAACAACACAGAAATCTAATTATTCTTTATTGGACCCTTTAAAAATGCTGATTTTGTTGCTTCTGCATCTGGTAAAACAAGGAATTCAGGCCCTTTATGCCAAGTTTCAGCTAGGAATGAATTTTTACACCAAAATAATAAATGACTAAGGGAAAGAAATGGCTTAAAATGAAAATACAGACAAGTTATTAATAATTGCTATTACTGAGACACCTACAAGAAGGGATATGCCACTATTTTAGGATCAATTCATATCTAGTCTTTTTAAATTGTTGTAGCAAAAACAGGTAAATGTTAAGAAGTGTAGTCCCTCAATGTTTTAATGTGTTCATTATTCTGAGGCCTAGAAATATTCAATATATGGATATCTCTCTCTATTTTTATAGATTTCATATATTTCAACTATTTTATTAAACAAAAAGTGCAGAGATTTTAACGAGGTGAAATAGTTTTGAGATTAAAGTTCTGCCAGTTTCTTCAGTATAAAAGACACCACTGAAAAAAAAAATCTTTATAATGCGCAGGCTCACAATTTAACTGCGTAGAACAAATGAAAAAGCATAGCTCCTCATGTGGCATTAGCAAAGTATTAGCACAATCCAGAACTCACTCACCCTTCCCCCTCTCCAAGCATGTAACAAATATCTGATGGGTATGCAAGTTTCACCCAAACCAAAGTTTTCTTAGCTGGCAAGTCACACATTAAAAGGCAAATTACATAATGCTGAGGCCATCTGGACTAAAATATTCTCAGTCAAAGAGATTTCAAACCCACAAATTCCACAAAAAGTATAGCTATATGTCAAGCCTGGACAACAATATTGTGAGGTGTGGGCTTTTTTATTCAATATAACATGTATTACATGAAAAACTTCAAAAGACCACAAACTAATTCTGATATTTATGCAGAATATAATTTTTGAAGTTTATATAGCCTAATTTTAGTAATATTTTATGAATACCATATGTTGAAATTCATAACTGCCTATTTTCTGACAAATGGCAAGTTTAGGGAGCCAACAAATCCACATTCTTTATTGCATAAATGCCAAGTACAATCAGTTCCATTCACACTGCCATGTTTTTACTTAAAAACTGAATTTTTAAGCAGAGATGGGTGAACCTCAAAGAGCATGGAAGTTTGCTCCTGGTGAAAAAAACACCTAGAAATTTGGTGATTTAACTGTATCCAAATTATCTGAAACTGCTGAATTTGCAAAAAATGGCTAGAAGTCTCCTGGGAACAAGCTTTCTTACAAAGTTGCCAGTACTGTACTACCTAGTTTCCGGACAGGAAGCAAGAAACCCAGAAGCAGCCTCTCTCAATGTATTTTTGCTTCTAGTCCAGGCCACATCACAGAGAACTATCTACCGGTAGATATGTATGAAAATGAAAAGTAGAAGGGGAAAAAGATAGCCAATATATTTTAAAGCAGAACACAGCCTTTGTTCACGTTTTGGGGAAGGTTTGGATTTAATCCACCCCAGGTTTCCCATCTTGTCTGGTCTTATAAAACAAAATACAGAGGAAAAAAATGCTGAGGGAAGTGGGGAAAATCATCTGAGACTGTCCCAAATTGAAAGGCTTTTGGCATATAAAAAAATGTATGCAAAAGATATTCCAGGATATATCCCTCAAATTCCTATATTAGGATGTTACAGAAATGTCCCTATTTAGAGAAATTAAAGTTGTTTAGACCAGTTTAGAATATTTGTGACTGCAGCTAATAAATGTATTACTATTGATATACAGTTGATAACAGTAATAATCCTTAGCTGTATTTAGCACTTTTCCATCCATACATCTCAAAGCCCTTATTAAGTATTACTATCCCAATTAACAGATGAGGAAACTGAGGGGAAAAACAGGGAAGTGACTCACCCAAAATCACACAGCAGGTTAGTGGAAGAGCTGGGGACAGAAGTCAGGTATCCTGACTCTCAGTCTAGCACTCTAGCAACTGGGCCATCCTGCCTCCCAACAATAAAACAATACAGAGTAGTAGTTCAGCAATGAATCTGATACAAGTAGTAAGCTGTGCTGGTTAAGGACAGATGGATAAATTGGTATGAACTAAAACAGAAATCCTTAACATAATTTTATATTACAAAAAGACGGTTACTCATCTTTGTAACTGTTGTTCTTCGAGATGTGTTGCTCACATCCATTCTAGTTAGGTGTGCACGCCGCGCGTGCACGTTCGTCGGAAACTTTTTTATCCTAGCAACTCCAGTGGGCCGGCAGGTCGCCCCCTAGAGTGGCGCCGCCATGGCACCTGATATATACCCCTGCCGGCCCACCCGCTCCTCAGTTCCTTCTTGCTCGCTACTCCGACAGTGGGGAAGGAGGGCGGGTGTGGAATGGATGTGAGCAACACATCTCGAAGAACAACAGTTACAAAGGTGAGTAACCGTCTTTTCTTCTTCGAGTGATTGCTCACATCCATTCCAGTTAGGTGAATCCCAAGCCATACCTAGGCGGTGGGGTCGGAGTGAGAAGTAGCGGCATGGAGCACTGCAGATCCGAAGGCCGCATCCTCTCTGGACTGCTGGACCAGGGCGTAGTTGGAAGCAAAGGTGTGGACCGATGACCAGGTCGCTGCCCGACAGATTTCCTGGATGGGCACACGGGCGAGGAAAGCCAGCGACGACGCCTGCGCCCTGGTAGAGTGTGCAGTCACACGGCCCGTAGGAACGTGAGCCAAGTCATAGCAGGTCCTGATACAGGACGTTATCCACGAGGATAACCTCTGCGAGGAAATGGGAAGCCCCTTAATGCGGTCCGTTACTGCCACGAAAAGCTGGGGGGATTTGCGGAACGGTTTGGTCCTCTCCACATAAAACGCGAGAGCCCGACGGACATCAAGCGAGTGGAGTTGTTGCTCCCTGCGTGAAGAATGAGGTTTCGGGAAAAAAACTGGGAGGAAGATCTCCTGGTTGATGTGGAAGGCTGAGACCACCTTGGGGAGAAAGGCAGGGTGCGGTCTCAGCTGCACCTTATTTTTATGGAAGACTGTATACGGGGGATCTACTGTGAGAGCCCGGAGTTCCGACACCCGTCTAGCTGAGGTAATAGCTACTAAAAAGGCAGTCTTCCAAGAAAGATAGAGCAGGGAGCAAGTAGCTAACGGCTCAAAGGGGGGCCCCATGAGCCGAGACAACACCAGGTTAAGATCCCAGGTAGGGGCAGGGGGTCGGACGTTAGGGTACAGAAGTTCCAGCCCCTTAAGGAATCTAGTCACCGTCGGGTGAGAGAAAACGGAGCGGCCATCCCCACCCGGGTGAAAGGTGGAGATAGCCGCCAGGTGGACCCACAGGGACGATATCGCCAGGCCCTGTTGCTTAAGGGACCAAATATAGTCCAAAATATTGGCCACCGAAACTTCCATTGGGAGGAGACCCTTCTCCACGCACCAACAGGAGAAACGCTTCCACTTGGCCGAGTACGTCACTCTAGTGGAAGGCTTCCTGCTGCCCAAGAGTACCTCACGTACCGGGGTGGAGCAGCGCAACTCAGAACTGGTCAGCCACGCAGGAGCCACGCTGCTAGGTGCAGCGACTGGAGGTCCGGGTGACAGAGAGCTCCGTGGTCCTGGGTGATCAGGTCCGGGTGAAGGGGCAGGGGAACTGGGTCGGCTATGGCCAGGTCCAGCAACATGGGGTACCAATGTTGCCTGGGCCACGCCGGGGCTACTATGATCACGCGGGCCCTGTCCCTGCGCACCTTCAGAAGGACCCTGTGGACCAGCGGGAACGGGGGGAACATGTAGAACAAGTGGGTCGTCCACGGAATAAGGAAGGCGTCCGCTATAGACCCGGGTTCCCGGCCCTGAAAGGAGCAGAACACCTGGCATTTCCTGTTCCCCCTGGACACGAAGAGGTCCGCGCGGGGACAACCCCACCTCTGGAAAATCGAGAGGGCGACGTCCGGGCGGAGGGACCATTCGTGCGCGAGGAAGGATTTGCTCAGGCGGTCCGCCAGCGTGTTCTGTACTCCGGGAAGGAAGGAAGCTGTGAGGTGAATGGAGTGGGCTATACAAAAGTCCCAGAGTCGCATCGCCTCGTGACATAGGGGAGAGGATCTGGTGCCACCCTGCTTGTTGATATAGTACATGGTCGTCGTGTTGTCGGTAAATACAGCGACACAACGACCCCGAAGCTGGTGACAGAACGTTTGACAAGCAAGGCGGACCGCTCTCAACTCCCACATGTTGATGTGTAGCTCCACCTCCTGTGGGGACCACAGGCCCTGTGTCCTCAGGGTTCCCAGGTGGGCCCCCCAGCCGAGATCTGAGGCATCCGTCGTTAAGGACACCGAGGGCTGGGGTGGGTGGAATGGGAGCCCCGCACACACGACGGACTGGTCTAGCCACCAACTGAGAGAATCCAACACCCCCTGGGGGATTGTGATCAGCATGTCTAGTGACTGCCTTGCCGGCCGGTAATGTGCGATGAGCCAAGACTGGAGGGGCCTCATGCGGAGCCGTGCATACCCGGTCACAAACGTGCAGGCTGCCATACGGCCTAACAGGGTTAGGCATGTCCGTATCGATGTCAGGGGGGCTGCCAGCAAGCGCTGAACGATCGCCGACGACTGGAACCTCGGCAACGGCAGAAGGGCCCTGGCCACGGTGGAGTCCAGGACGGCCCCAATGAACTCCACCCTCTGCGAGGGGAGCAGGGTGGACTTGTCCACGTTGATCATGAGGCCCAAGGTAGCAAACAGGCCGGTGATCCTGCGGACGTGGCTGCGGACCTGCAGCTCCGACGTGCCCCGAATTAACCAATCGTCGAGGTAAGGGAACACGTGAATGCGACTGCGCCGAAGATGTGCCACAACGACAGCCATGCATTTTGTGAATACCCTCGGAGCCGTAGAAAGGCCAAATGGGAGGACCGCAAATTGGTAGTGAAGGCGGCCGACCACGAACCGAAGGAAACGTCTGTGGTGTGGCCATATGGCAATATGAAAATAAGCGTCCTGCATGTCGAGGGCGGCATACCAGTCTCCAGGATCCAGGGATGGGATAATGGTCCCCAGGGATACCATGCGGAACTTCAACTTCACTAGATATTTGTTGAGCTCTCGCAGGTCGAGGATAGGCCTGAGGCCTCCCTTGGCCTTGGAGATCAGAAAGTAGCGGGAATAAAACCCCTTGCCCTTCTCGTTCTCCGGAACCGCCTCTATAGCTCCTTTGTTGAGGAGCGTCTGTACCTCCTGGCGGAGGAATTGCTCGTGAGAGGGGTCCCTGAAGAGGGACGAGGGTGGGGGGCGGGAGGGAGGAAATGATACAAACTGCAGACGGTATCCCGTCTGCACCGTGCGTAAGATCCAGCGGTCGGATGTTATCCGGGACCACGCCTGGAGGAAAAACGAAAGGCGGTTGGAAAACGGGGGGGAAGGATCCATGGGGGATACTGGTATTACGCCCTCGGGCGCACCTTCAAAACGAAGGTTTGGGTCCAGGTGGGGCTTTAGAGGAGCTTTGGTTTTGCCCCCCTTGATTGCCCGACGGCCTGCGCCTGCCATTTCTGCCGCGGCGCCTATTAAGGTCCTGCCGCTGGCGGAACTGGGGGTACGGCCGACGCTGCTGCTGTTGCTGCGGCCGGAAGGGTCTGCGTTGCGTCCCAGGCATGTGCATACCAAGGGAGCGCATAATGACCCGATTGTCCTTAAGACTTTTCAGTCTGGGGTCTGTCTTCTCCGAGAACAGGCCCTGGCCTTCGAACGGGAGGTCCTGGATGGTGTATTGGAGCTCCGGTGGAAGGCCAGAAACCTGAAGCCAGGAGATGCGGCGCATCGTCACCCCCGAGGCGAGGGTACGGGCAGCCGAGTCTGCAGCGTCCAAGGAGGCCTGCAACGAGGTTCGTGCAACCTTCTTGCCCTCGTCAAGAATCGCCGCAAATTCTTGACGCGCCTCTTGTGGCAGCAGCTCTTTGAACTTATCCGCTGCCACCCAAGAGTTAAATGCATAGCGGCTAAGAAGGGCTTGCTGATTGGAAACCCTGAGCTGAAGGGCCCCAGCCGAATAAACCTTGCGGCCAAGGAAGTCCATATGCCTGGCCTCCTTGGATTTGGGGGCTGGGGCTTCCTGTCCATGACGCTCCCTCTCGTTCACCGACTGTACCACCAGGGAACATGGTGTCGGGTGAATATGGAGGTACTCATAGCCCTTGGAGGGGGCCATGTACTTCCTTTCGACGCCCCGTGCAGTAGGGGGGATGGAGGCCGGCGATTGCCAGATCGTATTGGCGTTGGCCTGGATCGTCCGAATGAAGGGCAGGGCGACCCTGGTGGGAGCATCGGAGGAGAGGATGCTGACGACGGGGTCCTCGATCTCAGAGACCTCCTCAGCTTGCAGGCTCAGATTCTGTGCTACGCGCCTGAGGAGGTTCTGATGTGCCCTGAGATCTAGCGGAGGAGGGCTATTAGAGGAAGTGCCAGCCACCGCCTCATCGGGAGAAGACGATGAGGAGACCCCCGGCAAGAGAGTGTCCAGCGGGAGGTCCACCTCAGCCCTCTCCTCTGGCTCAGGAGGGAGATCAGGGTCCTGTTGCTTTGACCCGTCCTCCCCGTCCGGGGAGGGAGGGGGGCGAGACAACGACGCCTCCGGTGCCCTGTGCTCTGCCGTTGCAGGCCTAGGAGGAAGCTGTTGGGGGCCCTGGGCTTGATGGTACGCCCAGGGTGTCCAGAACCCCCACTGCTGCGGACCCTCGTCCTGTTGCGGAGGGTCTTGAAAAAGGGCCGCTTGTCTGTCAGTGCCCAGCGCGTATACACTGTCCGCCTGCGATGACACCGACGGCTGTCTGGAAGGCCATGGAGGGGCCGACCGCGGCTGGTAAGAGTCTCCGCGTCCTGGCGCCGAAGATGTTCTCGGTGCCGGGGACCGGTACCGGGAGTCATACCGGTGCCGGGATCAGGACCGGGGTCTGTCTTGGGCTCGGTGCCGGGATTGGGACCGGTACCAGCCGCTGACTCGGTGCCGGGATCGGGACCGGGACCTGCCACCGACGCGGTGTCGGGAGGTCGACCGGGACCGGGACCTGCCACCAGCTCGGTGCCGGGAGGTCGACCGGTGCGCTGATCGACGGCGGGACTGGCTCCTAGAGTCCCGGTGCCAGTATCGGCGGCTGGAACCAGACCGTGACCGTCTGGAGACCGATCGGTGCCGCGAGTACGACCGGTACCGCCGAGGGGAGCGGTGCCGGGACTGCGAGCGGCGGCGGGATCTTGAGCGACCATGGTGTCGGGACCTCGACAGCGAGCGTGAGTCCCGAGACGGCGCTGTCATCATAGGTTTGCCCCTGGACGCTACCCGCACCGGAGGTACCGGGGGTGGAGGCTGAGTTGACTCACTCAGGGCAATGAGGTCCCGTGCCGAGGCGAAGGTCTCTGGCGTCGATGGGACCAATAGCTCAACCCCAGATCTTATGGGGGAGCTCGGCGGGACCGGACTCGATGGACCCTCCGGGCCCGGAGTCGACGGTGCTGGTAGCGCCGCGGCAGATGTCGG
The DNA here is from genome assembly GCF_025201925.1 of Gopherus flavomarginatus. Classification (NCBI taxonomy): domain Eukaryota; kingdom Metazoa; phylum Chordata; order Testudines; family Testudinidae; genus Gopherus; species Gopherus flavomarginatus. The sequence continues at coordinate 66,165,691 of NC_066618.1, forward strand.
TGCCGGGCGCTCCACTCGAGTCTGCCTGGATGGAGTTGCACACTTCGAGGGTCTTGCTTCTGCACCCGCCGCCGGGGAAGGTCGGTGCCGGGGAGTCTTTCCGGTGCCGGCGCGATCCGGTGCCGGTGTCGAGATGACGGCCTGTGAAGCTGCCGGGTCGAGTGCCGCTTCCATGAGGAGAGTCCTAAGTCTCTGGTCTCTCTCCTTCTTTGTTCTAGGCTTAAAAGCCTTGCAAATGCGGCACTTGTCCGATCTGTGCGATTCCCCCAGGCACTTTAGACACGCGTCGTGAGGGTCGCTGGTTGGCATCGGCTTCTTACAGGCCGCACATTGCTTGAAGCCCGGCGAACCAGGCATGAGCCCGGTGCCGGGTGCTGGGAAGGGCTACGGCCCAAACCGGCTAACAAATATCTACAATATTATTTACACTATTAACTATATAACTAACTACACTTAACTACTAACTACAACTATCAACCGTAGAACAAGGAGAGCTAGGGATGTGGAGGACAGCTATGCCGCGCTCCACAGTTCCAACGACCGACACGGCGGTAAGAAGGAACTGAGGAGCGGGTGGGCCGGCAGGGGTATATATCAGGTGCCATGGCGGCGCCACTCTAGGGGGCGACCTGCCGGCCCACTGGAGTTGCTAGGGTAAAAAAGTTTCCGACGAACGTGCACGCACGGCGCGCACACCTAACTGGAATGGATGTGAGCAATCACTCGAAGAAGAACTGTAACATTTCCTCATCTTGAATATTTGACGCCATCCACTTTGACACTCTTGTAAGAAAATAACATTATCAATAATTCTGTTCATCTATACTGAAGGGTTTGTACATACATTATTTTATTCTTTTAACAATGAAAATAATTGTTATTTTCTTTGCCATTGTCAGGTAAGTTAACACTCATTTCATTGTATTTCTCTTTGCACCAACTGAACTCACAACAGAAAGAATGCTTCAGTTACAAACCATCTCTCTTCCTCTATAATTTTAACCAGCAGAGCCCTAAGAGCGACTATTCTCAGCCTCAAAATCCTAATGCATGAGTGGGGTGAATGAACTTGTCTTCCTTCTCCTCCACACACTGCCTTCAGCTCCTGCTCCTACCTCCTTCCACTCCCTTCCCTCTCTCAAAGAGAGCCTAATTCCTTCCCCCACTAGAGACAACATCGCTCTCCACCACCTTCCTTTACCTGCCAGACACCTCCTAATCACATAGCTGAGAAGTCACCTCTGCTAGCCCCTACTGTGATGATGGGCTCCCTCTGAGACACTGGAGCTGATAACCAGCAGTATAAGAAGTGGGACCAAATCTCATAACCAGGCAAGGAGAGGTAGGATGGTAATCAGCTCCGCAACCACCCTGGCATAGTGTCCCCTGGGTGTAGCTCCATTAAGCCAGGTAAATGGCCAGTTTGGACAGTAAACAAAACAAAAGGGTGAGTGTCTAGAAAATTAAAATAAAAGTGTATAGTGAATACATTATGACTGCTGCCATCATAACAAATACTACAGCTAAACAAACTACCATTTTAATACTAATAAAGAAAATGCAGTTGAAAAATTAAGTTACGTACCCTTTTTTTTTAAACTCAGTTCAACCATGCCATGGAGATGTAACAATTCATCTAGGATGCCATCCGCATCTCTCACTTGATATTGCTTATTTCTGACTTGCATTCCAGAACACAGTTTAATTGATCATTTGCAACATCACCCTTTACTTATAACTTAAAAAGAATAGTATTCCAGGAAAGAAAAAGACTATGGTTGTTAGAAATACAACAAGGTTAATAGTGTTTTTAGACCTGAGCCATCATAGTGGGTTTGTTCCTCACAGAACATCTGGTTTTGTTCTTCTCCTACGTACAGTTTCCCCAGAGCCATTTCACTGACCTGATCATAAAAATTCTGCTTGGTATACTTTCTAGGAACAGCAATTCATTTGTCAAAACTCTCTCAGTTGGCCCCTTTTATGTTCACAGCGTGGAGCCTTGACCCCCAAGAGTAAATGTCAATGTTATGTTGACTCAAGGCTTCAGTGTCCATCACTCATTACTGGAGTCATATTTCTAGTGCATCTATTGTGGACCAGCTGTTGAAAGTCAGCACCATCTCTTGGTCACAAGTGAAATCATGATATAGACTACACTGAAGGCCAATGGTGCACAATTGCTAACATTCCTGCTTTTAAACACTATTGTTTCCTACGGTTTCCTCAGGATACACAATCCATTAGTTACACAGACTTGAATTTATCTGTGACACACACCATCTTTTGGAAACACAAATGCCAAGAAACGTTATTTGCAGGATTTGAAACATTTCTTGGTTCATATGAATGATAAACAATTCTTGAGAGAACTTTAATTTGGTCTCAAACTGACATGGGTTACAGAAAATGTTTAATACATTTCCTATTGATTGATTCTTGCATTAGACGAGGCACTCTGTTCTTCCATTGATGTGTCCATAATTCCCATTAGTGCTAATGGTAGCTCTACTTGTGTACAAAGGTGACGAGGCTGCCCAGCCTGCAGCTGTACATGTTTTTGTTACACAATATGATCTGAAAAAAGTGTATTACTTATTATGGAAAACTCATTTTTGTCAAACTTTTTTGTATACTATTACATATTTTAGCAGTTTCAAATAATAATCAACTGATTTGGCCTTTGGTGACAGAAAAGCAGATATTTGAGGTTGACACTGACACAACTGCAAAATCATTCCAAGGTCCAGTCACTACAGCACAGATGCGTATATATGACAGCTGTGATGCAAATAAATGGACTGTTTTTAAATAAAGTGTATTAAAATATAAAATGCATTACACTTCATAAGAACAAGCAACTATCGTTTAAAGGGCCTCACAAAGGACATCAGAAAATAAATGTTCCGAGTCCCAGCATCAGTTGTAATAAGGAACTGAAGTTTTTACCTGACACCTAACAACCAGGACTAAATCTACTAGCTAGAGGCCAATACAAAATAGGAGGCTTTCATCAGCGCCCACACACTAAGATCCAGGAACAGAGCCTTCATGAGAAGTCCAATGTCTTCTCACTCCAGCTGCTGGAAGGGGTCCTGGATCCCACCTATCCCTGAAGTACTGGTTCTGGCCCTTGCTTATGGGTCACCTCTTTTGCACTGTTCTTTCTTTGTGAATGAATTTCAGGCATCCATAACTCAACTGCTAGGGAGAGCTTTCCCTCCAGAGTGCTTTTTCTCTCTTCATCCCTTTCATCTTTACATGCTGCTAGGGAGAGTTCCCCTCACTCTAATTCCCCCATCTCACATATCCTTTTGCACTTACACCTCTCAACAACTCCCTCACCTTCATCTTGCTCACCCTCTTCCTACAGCTGTGAGACACCCTCCCCCATTGTTCCCCCACTTGGATGTGAGGGGGAGCTTTCCTTTTCTCTTCTTACAGAGGAAAGAGAAGCCCATTAGTGTATCTGGGAAGGAGAGCCCATCTTCCCACCAATTCACAACCTTTCATATCCCCCGCCCACTAATGGATGAGAGAGAGTGTCTCAATTTCTCACCCCCAGTGTGATCGGAGCTTCTGTCTACGCCAGTGCTTCCCTCTCTGTTCTACTGGGAGTAAGGAAACTATTATTCACCCACCTCTTTCTGCCTGCAGTTCTGATCAAACTCCCTACCACACCTCACATCTTTGGTATCAGTTTACATGTATCTAACTACTTCAGTCTCACTTTGAGTTTGAACAAACTTGAAACTCTGCTAAAATCACAATATTTTGGATTATGTGAAGATAAAACCATATGAAAACCACTACATTTCTCATAGTTTTCCCCCCAATCAGTCAACACAGGTCTCCCTGAAATTCAGCCCAGGCTTCCAAACCTCAGCAAACATTTCATGAACCTGCTCCAAGTTTCACGTTTGTTTCACCCAGTTTCAGGTTTCATTATGAAAGTGTCCCAGCACACCACAAATAACTCTCTTCTGATTCCTGTCCCCAACCCTGTTGATTACAATGACCTCTCAAACCAAGTTTGTATGCCAGCAAAAATTAGCCAGTTTCTGAAGAGAACACACATTGGACCAAACAGTAGAGAAACCACATTCCTTTTAAAAAAAGTAAAAATACTGCAGACTGGGGGATTATTATGGTCTATAATTTTTATCTGAGAAAGACTTTTCAAGAACTGTGGACAATAAACCTTTTGATGTTAAAATACCAAAGCACTGAAGCTATTAATCTTAATTTGTGTAAGTGATTATAGACCACTCCCGCATAGCAAGCAGGAAAACACATTCTTTTCATTGACATCTGAGCTGTAGAATAAGTCAGCTAGCCTGTAAATACCTCAGGCCTGGCAAAGTCAAATCGTACTTTTATTTAAGAAAACACATTATCCACTTGCATATTAAACATGAACATTCGCCAGATCAATAAAGTAACTGCAGGGAAATAAGTAACGAGAAAGTAATGAACACACTTCCCAGTTCATACAAAAACAACACCAAAATGCATTCCATTTACATGGCTGCTTTTTACAAAAAATTAATGTACAGCTTTTCATTCAATATGGTTACGCTTGTATTACTGGCCACATCTGCCAGAAGTCTTTCCAATCATGCTAAAACCACCTCTTTTTGAGAAAATAATGTTTCCTGGGGTTGTGCCTATGTTCCGCAACACGGTGGTTTGATTCGCTTTGTTTGCTCACAGATAGTCATTCTACTTCTATAGACGTATATTTAACATTACAATTTGAAATTGGAAATACAAATGCTTACTAAATTCAGCTTTGGGATTAATTAAAATTGTTTGATCCTTGAATTTTTTTTAAAAGCATCACATTGCAATTATGAGAGTCACCAGAGAGGCCAAAGGCCTGATTCTGATATCACTTACACACCAGTAAAACCATTAAGTTCACTGGAGTTATTCTTGATTTATACTGCGGAGAGTTCAGGATCAAGCCCTCAGACAGGACCATTCAATTTGTGGCAAGCACCATCTAGTCAGATAAGGTCCAATCCTGCAGACATTTAGGTACACGGGTAACTCATGCATGAGTTCTTTCCAGAGGGAGGACTAAGTTTGTGAATAAAGCTCATTGGGTGAAATCCTAGCTCTAGAGAAGTCAATTGGAGTTTTGTCATCAATTTTAATAGGGCCAGGAATTCAGCCAACTTGCCTTATTTATTAATGGAGATCAAAATATATAGGTAGTGACTTGGCTGGAATACCAGCAGAGATGTCAATTTTGAGATGATTTAGCTGTGGTATTAACAAGAAGCAACCCCCTGAAGGGATTCAGAAGAGGGAGAAATTGAGTTAGAAAATAGGAAACGTTTTCATGTCAATTAGACAATGGAATAATTTGCCCAGGAAAGTCATTCAGACACCATCACTAGAGACCTGCAGATGTACAGGCTTTTAAACCTGATCCAACTTACACTGAAGTCAATAGGCATCTTTCCTTTTATTTGAATAGTTACTGGATCAGCCTCTTAAGTCTACAGGAAAATAATTCTTTATTTATTGCAGTGGGATGGATTGACCCAGTAGTTATGTTTTCAGTACTGCTGGTCAGGGGCGCCGGAACGGGGAGGGGCCACGACCACATCACTTTTTACAGGCCATAAGGGAGAGCGATGGGGGGAGGGATGGAGAGAAGTGAGCGAGAGGCAGGGTCTTGTCGGGGGGGGGGGGAGAGAAGGAGGAAGAGGAAACAAGGGAGTGGGGCCTCGGGGGAAGGGGCAGTGCAGGGGCGGGGTCACGATTCGGGTGCCGGTGGGTCCCCACACTTTTAGGAAGCTTCCGTTGCTCCTGCTGCTGGTATCAGACAGACAGAATTAAACTATTGCATTCAGGAAGGAAATAGCAACATTTTATTGACTCTTAAAACTATGGTTCAAACTTTCAAATAGACGCATAGGTCTTTAGCTGCACAGCTCCTGTTTACCTTATTGGTAGTCAATACTAAGGCTATGTTTCTATGCAGCAGCCAGGAGGTACAATTCCCAGGCTGGGTAGATATAACACCATAGCACTGCTCAAGCTAGTGCCAAAAAATAGCAATGTGGCCATGTGGGCAGTAACTAGGGCTAGCCACCCAAGTCGAGTCCTGCCTGACCTTCTGGGTACTTATTGAGGGGGCTAGCCTGAGCTGCTCCCTGCACTGGTGTGGCCACATTGCTGTTTTTAGGTGCTAACTCAAGCAGAGCTAGCACACACATGTCTGTCTCCACTGGGAATTACACTTCCCAGCTGCTGTGCAGACATACCCTTTGATAATTCCAGTGTGTTAAAATAAACATTCATAAAACCTGTGACAAGGAAAACAAGGTATTATATGAACACAATATAATATGGATGCATAACTCTGCTTCAGTGTTCAAGATTTTGTATTTTCTCTGTATTGTATTTCCCACCTTATTTCAAAATTACAAGTGTACCATTAATTATATAAAATTGCAGAACTAAAGCAGACCTCGTAATGTAGCCATGAAACCTAAGAGCAGTCAGCCACACAACTCCCACTGAAAGTGAAAAGGAGTTCCCTTCATGCCTTTAAAATCTCCCCTGCAAGAGCAAAAGAAAAAAAATATTCTTAGCATGTGATAGGAGGCAAGTTAGAATATCCTTCACCAAAAGAATATTCACTCTTCTATCTAAAATTATAACATTTCCAGGTTTTCTTTTATTGCAAAGGTTGCTATATGTCAGTGTTTCTCAGACTGGGGTCGCCGCTTGTGTAGGGAAAGCCCCTGGCGGGCTGGGCCAGTTTGTTTACCTGCCCCGTCTGCAGGTCTGGCCGATCGTGGCTCCCACTGGCCGCAGTTCGCTGCTCCAGGCCAATGGGAGCTGCTGGAAGTGGCAGCCAGTAAGTCCCTCGGACTGCGCTGCTTCCAGCAGCGCCCATTGGCCTGGAGCAGCGAACCACGGCCAGTGGGAGCCACAATCGGCCAGACTTGCAGACGGGGCAGGTAAACAAACTGGCCCGGCCCACCAGGGGCTTTCCCTGCACAAGCGGTGACCCCAGTCTGAGAAACACTGACATATGTAGTTCAATCCAAATTCAGGGCATTTTGAGAACAATTTATCTCTAGGAACCGAACATAGCTAGGGGAGAATAATCTCCTGATGGTTAGCTGATGTTTACCAGGTGTCCCAAAGGCTCCATTAAGAACATCCTTTCAGTGGTGCAGTAATGTAAATATTCAAATCATACTGTTATACGCAAGGTTAGTGGCTAATAAAGCCAACATCAACCCTTACAATCAATTAATCAATCAATCAATCACCTATGTAGGATAGAAGCTTCCCAGCAACCCCTCTCAAACAGTATGGCCCCACTGACCCTGTTTAAACTGTTGATAAATATTGACCTCTTAGCAATGGCCACTGTAAGAGTGACTGGGATAGGACATCACAGATAAAAAATGTAGATTTTTAAAATAATTATTGTATGTCACACAGGGAGCAGATGAAGATCATTAAGACTGGACTCCTGTTGATTAGTTTGTGTTGAAAATACTTTAAAAAGTACAGCAGCAGAGGACCTCACTGCTACAAGGTATTACTTGAGGCAAGAACATAGGATATTTACATGGATATTACATAAAAAGAACATCAAGAGCTACGAAAGCAAAGATTAAAAATAGAAATCTACAACCTTTAAAGTTTTGATAGTATTACAAACCCTCATGCTACTTGGAATAAAACCAACCCCTAACGGATGGAGTGTAGGAAAAAACTTTACCTATAGGCAGGTTCTTCTATAACTATCTATTGCAGTGTTTCTTGCACCTTCACCCAGGGGTCCTGCCCACTGTTACAGACAGACAGGCCAGGGTTCTGATCCAATTTAGTATTCCATTAGGAATATAGATTAGAACAACAAAAGAAACATCAGAAAAGACCAGAAAAACATTGTTTAAAAAAAAAAAGAAGAAGAAGAAGAAGAAGAGTTAAAAACCAAACAGCATTTTTCAAATTGGAGGATATGTTACTCTAACCCTTTAGTTTCCAAATAGATGGTGCTGCACAATGGTTGACTATCAATTGAATATAAAGTGCTATCCAGGTGGAAGTACAGGGGGCTTTTCCAACCACAAGCTCCTAGCTGTCTCTACCTGAACCTTTATCTGTCACCTTCGGAAAGATGTGTCTGAGGAAGACACTTTGCCTCTCAGTTCTCTGGGAAATTAGATCAACAGACCTAGTGCCTTCAAATAAATTGCTAGCATGGAAGCCAGGGTGCAAAGTATTAAGTCAGCCTTGTTAATTGTACTATAGTGAAACCTACCTGAATAAAGCTAATGCCAGGAATTGTCACTCAGTTAACTGTGCCATTTGTTTAACTCTTTCAGATCACTTGACTAACTTTAGGACCCAAGAAAAAGCAGTAATGAGAACCAATACATAACTACAACATAAATAAAACAAATGTATATAAAATACTGAATTACAGTTATATGCTTAGGGCCAGACTTGCAAAGTCAGGAATGTACAATCATGCACACGCACCCATGGTAACATACACCAGAAGCAAATTTTATATGTATAAGAGTAATTATACATAAATACATTTGAAAAATCTGGCCCTTAATATTTAAATGCTGCTATGTACAAGTTTCCCACTTCAGTTTTGCCAATGCATTTTCTCTCTAACATGCCACTCCTCTGCTATTCCAGTCCTGAATTAGTCAGAAAGGGGGACAATAGTCTCCAGAAAAATGCTTTGCTTTTCTGTTTGTGAAAAGTGATGTCCTCCTTTTTTATGGTATTATGCGGACCTCTAATCTGTGCCTGCAGCACCTGAAAATAAACACATTAAAAATGGGTGTCTTTCACAGATTATCTCAAAGAGATTCCCAATCAGTATGTAGGACCCACAGCACCTCGTCAGGTTATCATAGCTACTTTTCAAAATGGAATGTTCAGGCAAAGACATAAGCAATTTCCACAAATACTGACACACAGACAGGAGCGGTGCCAGGATTTTTGGTGCCCTAGGCGGGGGTCCTTCCGCGCTCCCAGTCGTTGGCAGCAATTCTGCAGCTGGGGGGTCCTTCCGGGGCTTCTGGTCTTCGGGGCACTTTGGCGGAAGGTCCCGGAGCACGGAAGGACCCCCACCGCCAAATTGCCACCGAGGGTGGCAAAATGCCGCCCCCCCAAATCCTAGCGCCCTAGGCGACCGCCTAGGTCGCCTAAATGGAAGCACCGGCCCTGCACACAGATAGACACTGGCACAGCATGAAAACCGAACTAAAACGCTTGATTCCCATACGTGTTAACTAATCACTAGGCATGGCTCCTTATTTCAATGGAAAGTACTCATGTACTTCTAATATACGGAATGTGGTACGTTATCCACCACAAATGAAAGCCTTACCTATTTTTTTTATTCTAGTCACTATTATTTATGAACCATCATGTGATCTCCATAAAGACAAGGAGAGCCACAAAGTTCCTTGGGTCCTTTGTACTGTGAACCGAGCACTGGAAAAAAAACAGAACTTCCAGCCTTGCACAAAATGCATGTGCAAACACACATATGTGCATGCACAAAGATATCAGAATGTGAAAACAGTAGCTCTTGGTATATTCTCACACCTCTCCCACAAGTTATTATACCCATGCAGTCAAGTCAGGACATTCATATCGTAATGCATTTACTGTCCTGGGGAATAACTAGATGTGGAAAGCATTTACAGGACTACTAGGACTTTTAGAATCCTGGGTTCGTTCTTCATTTCAACAGTAATTTGTTTGGCCATTTAATTTGTAATGGTTCTGGAAATGGGCTCAGCACACAGCAATTCTTCTAGCTATGCAGTTACTTCATTATTTGATTATTTGATCTTAGTAATGGGGAAAAAAAAGTTTTAAACAAAAACTTGAAGATTATGAAGATTTCCCTTCATTACAGATAATTTCAGGTTCTCCTCCTAGTAGGCAAAGCTATGAAACTCAGCAGTTTGCTGCAGACAAAGACTGGCCAAAAAACACAGTAGATGAAGCTTAAAAACACATTTCTCAAAAAAAGGGAGAGACAAAAGGCAAAATCTGTAGAGTAATGTTTTTGTCCAGATATATAAAATTCAAATACCATGATATTTTTTATGTATATAACCTAGAAGACATACAAAAATAGTTAAAATATATTATTTGCATTACAGTAGCTGCAGAAATGGATTGTGACCCATTGTGTTAGGTGCTGCACAGAGTAAGAGCTTGTTCCTGCCCTGAAGACCTTACATTTGAGTTTACACAAGACTACAATTGAGTACAACAATCAGAAGGAATGGGGGAGGGAAGATGTATCAAACAGTAATAGAAACACATGTTTATATAGGTCAAATACATGCACAGCTAGTGTTTTCAAGTTGGTTAATATTATTTTTCACATTATGAACTCAGTTATGCAATGTATGTGGTAACAGAGAAACAGCATGAGGTAGAGCAGGGGCTCAAACTTTTTTTGCAGGGCCCCCACTGGGGAAAATATTTCAGGCTGCAATAACCCCCTCCCACAAGTAATGCTTCCCCCTCATATCAGACCACCATTACTTCTGCGCTGCTGTTGGCAGTGGCACTGCCTTCAGAGCTGTGTGCCCAGCCAGGAGCCGCCACTCTCCGGCTGCCCAGGTCTGAAGGTAGCACATATGTAAGGGTAGTAATACCACAACCCCCCTACAAATGTCTTTGATCCCCTTTTGGTTAGGTGACCATATTTCCCAAAGGGAAAACAGGACACCCGGTGGGGCTGTCAGGAGCCATTCACCCGATCCCTCCTACTCCCACCCCCCGCACAAGGCTGTCGCTGCTCGCTCAAACCCCGTACATTCCTCCACACTGCACCCTACTTTTTGTCAAAGGTGGGCCTTTGTCCAGTTTGCTCTTGCTGACTAATCAAGTCAGCAAGAGCAAACAGGACAAATGCCTATTTTTGCCAAAAAAAGTCAGGATGGTTGGAACAGGGCTTAAAAAGGCACTGTCCCGTCTAAAACGGAACATATGGTCACCCTACCTTTTGGTCAGGACCCCTAGTTTGTGAAATGCTGATATAAAGGATCGGTTGCTGTGTACTATTCTAAGTTTACCAGACTGGTTATGTGATCTTGAGCAAGTCACAAATGGAGGTTACTTATCTGTAACTGGAGGTTCTTTGAGATGTGTGGTCCCTGTTTGTATTCCACATGTGGGCAGGCATGGGCACCATGAGCTGAGATAGGAAAATCTTACAAGCAGCGTCCATAGGCCTGCACCTGTGACCCGAATCTCCTTGTGGTCAGGACCAAGGGCATAAGGGGAAGGGAAGACTGACTGCTTCCCTAGTTCCTGCTCTACCACAAATCCAGTCATGATCTGAAGCAGAGGGGAAGGAGGACAGATAGCGGAATACAAATAGGGACCGCACGTACCATAGAACTTCCAATTACAGGTAAGTAACTTCCATTTCTTCTTTGAGTGCTGGTCCCTAAGTTCCACACATGGGTGACTTTATAAATACCTTTCTCTCCAGAAGGTTCAGGCATTTAGCTCCCTTGTTCGCAGGGGTGATTTAGGGTATTGATGCTTTGATCTTTCTGTGACTGCTTGTACTACTAGCGATACAGGATAGGGTGGGTGAACAAAAATTCAACTCCTTTGGCAGGTACAAAGAAACATTTCTCAGTCCTTTTAGAGGTGGAGGTATACATTGATAGTATTTACCATACCACTCTAGTTGGTTCCATAATGAACTAATTCACCAGGAGAGCTACCCCATTGTGTCTGGAGGGCTTGTGCTACATATCCTGAACTTCTTCTAAAGGAATCTGAAGTTCTGCCGCTAACCTCTGCATTAGTTCTCAATATTGCTTATGGTCATCAGGTAGGAATGGTGAAAATGGGTCAACTGCCTCATTGGGTAAAGATGATAATATACCTGTCAGTCCCACCGGATCTGGCTTGTCGTTCTCCTCCTCCTGCTACAGAGCTGATTGCTCTTGTCTAGGAGGAGAGGGATGATATAATTCTCTGGTAAAGTGCATGGATCTGGGGTGTCTTGCACAAGGATCCCATGGACCCCAATAGGGTCAGTACGAAGAGTCAGAGGCCTAAGACATTAGGAATCAGCAACCTCTTGGAGGGTAACCCTACTTGGGCAGAGGATGCATCTAAGAAACTCCTGAAGCTCTGTCTGGGCTGACCTCCCAGGGTTGAAAAAGAAATGGTTTGTCTTGGCCATTGAATTCAGCTGATGAGTAGGCCAGCTGCAGCTTCACAGGCAGTATCAGTTGGAGGAAGCTCCACCTCATGGACAGACTAGGGGCGTGGCTCCTTTACCTCGAGGGTGGGTATTCTCAAGGTCAAAATGTTCCTCAGAAGGAGTGGGCCCAAAAGTAGAGACTAGGGTTCGGAAGGGTGAAGATATCCTCTGGAGTAATATATGTCTCAGTCTGTCCTGCAGTATGAGAGGTCCTGGTTGTTGGTTCTGCTAGATCTGGTGCCGCAGCAGACTTAGGGTACACAGTAAAACAAAACAAAACCCATGGCAGCAAACCTTGGACCTTGAGTTAAAAGACTAGGGCTAGCAGTACTAATGCTGCAGGGCAAAAAATAGCAGTGCAGACATTTCTGCTCAGGCTGAAGACTATGCTCTGAGACTCTCCCCCTTTGCTAGGTTTCAGAGTCTGAGCCTAAATGTCTACACTCTGTCTCCGAGACTTGCTGCTATGGGTCTGTGTGGGTCCAGTGGATGTTGATCCTTCAGCTAGCTAAAGGTCACAGCACTGGCGTTGGGGCTGGTACCATTGGAGCTATGCTCCTTCATGCTTTCTCTCTGTAGTGGGGAGGCTGATGCAGATCTAAGTCCCTGGGACCTGCATGTAAAGACTCATCCACTAGGGTCCCTTCTTCTGGAATCAGCCTTAGAGGGAGATCTGTTTTTATGTCTGCGAGAGTACCCCTTGCTCTCATGAAGCAATGGGTCTTTAGAGTTATTTGATCCAGCTTCTGCTCCAAAACTCATGCTCAGAGGCACGCTGCTTGAGGACTGAGGCCAATGTACAGGGAGTCTCCCCAGTCTGGATCAGATGGGGTTTGCATGGCTTTCTCCATGACCGTCTCAGTTGGCACTCTCATCCCTCTTGGGTCTGAGGTAGGATGGAATAACAGATATTATACTTGGCAGATATACACACCTCCCCAAGGCAGGAAAGGCAGCATTAGCGGTTGCTCGTGATCGATAAGGAGCACAGAGAGGAGATAGTTCTTGAATTCTGGGCATACTCCTACTCCCCAAAGAAGGAACAGAGGGGGTCTCCAGGGAGAAAACTAAGGTACCTTAACTATACAAAATATGATAAAATGCTACAAAAACACTAACTAACTATATACAGAAATGAAGACAATGCAAGGATAGCTCCAGACACAGGATTCTGACTCAAGTCATAAGAAAGAACTGGGGAGGCAGTCACTCCACGCCTTCTGTTATACCCTTGGTCCTTGTAGCAAGGTGCTGCAGGGCCCTCTTGGCTCCTGCCCCTGCTGTGTTGACAAAGTCACTCAGAGACACTGGTACAGTAACCACTGGTGCTGTTTATTTACAGGTTGTGCTCTCACCACCTTTTTACCATACACTGCTTGGGTTGTAGTGTCTGCACCCAGAAGAGAAGAGCTATTGCCCTGCTTACACTCCCGCTCTTTTCCTGGCTTTCTTCCTCCCTGCCTCTTATATAGCCACAGGCTATTGGGCAGGCAGCTGTCTCTCATTCCCCAATTAGGCACATGTTTTCTCTAGCCAGCTCCAATTTACTTCCCTTAATGGGAACTGGTGTGACAGAGGGCTAGGTCAGCAGTTCTCTCCCAGAACCCTGTCACAGTCTTGAGCACGAAAAGACTCAGGGCACATAGCCAGACCAACAGACACTACTTGCAAAATGTTGACGTCTCAGGCACAGGGTGTGCATGTGTACCCATGTGTGGAATACACATAGGGGCCAGTACTCAAGACCATCTTTTTATGATTCTGTTTCCCCTCCCACTTTCTGTCTGTCTTGCCTATTTAGATTATCCAGGGGTAGGAGCTGTCTCTTAGCTTGTGTTTGCACAGTGCATAGCACAAAGGGGACTGTCTCAGTTAGGGCCTGTAAATGCTACTCTAATATAAATAGATACTATTTTCTGTCCACTGACCCTTAAATGTGAAGAATCTCTCCATTTGTCTGCTGTGGGGAGTCTACTCTGGGATTCAACACAAAATAGAGACTCTTACAATGACAGACTCATATCATGCTCTCTCTCTCATGGCAATTTTACATTCATTCTCTCATTTTATAAATGTAAAATAAATAATCTAGACTGAAAATATATGATGGTTCTTTGTGTAAGAAAAATAGGAATTATTTACTTTTGATTGTCTGGTCTTGGCTTTCTATTGTTTATAAAAGCCTCTAAGGAGTTTAGATACCTTCTTTTCTCACATTGCTTCATTGGTCCTTTAATAAAGCAAAACAAAAAATGATCAAACCCTGATTCCCCACACATCCCTTCAGGTTTTAAAACAGAGCTGAAATTAACATACCCCATTTTGTTTAACTACTTCTACATACAGCACTGAATCTATGTTGCAGGCTACATCTGCTCAACAGAGTGTGGGCTATCAAAAAAGCCCATTATGGCTCCCTTATTAACCGTCAGATTCCACGGCAGTACAGGCCACAAAGTAGGTTAGAAATAGTTAGGAACTGATCTAAGCTGTTTCATCTAGTTACAGTCCCCAAGGAACTACTTGAGCAGTACATAGGGAGCAGATAGTGGGACAGTGATCTGGCCCACAATGTAGAGCATTGTAATAGATCAGAATATCTTTCTCTGTGCTTGATCATCAGTCTAGAGAACACTCACTACCAATTTTATTGATTGATTGAGGGTAAGAATGTATAGAAATATATTTCTTCCGCATGCCCAATTTTCCCCCAGAACCTTTACTGGCAGTTGTCACCATGTGCAAATGTGAAAAGAAGAGATCTTTATCAAAGCAGCTTTCTAAATGCAGTAAAGAACTAGAAAATGTCAAATGTTCACAGCCACAGAGGCCAAACTCAAGAACTATATGGTTTGCTGGATTTTTAATTAAGTACACAAATGGCAAAGTGCGTTAACAGAAAACCATCAGGAACTTCCTTCTTGCTGGAGCTTTTGTATCTAATGCTATAATTAAAAAAAAATAAATGTGGAACAAATTGCATTAAAAACAAACATTTTCCACTGAGAATGCCTCTAAACCCCAAGAGAGTCTGATCTTTGGTCTCTGCTGTGGACCGATCCTACACATAATAATAAATAATAATTGGAGATATACCTACCTCCCAAAACAGGAAGGGACCTTGAAAGGTCATTGAGTCCAGCCCCCTGCCTTCACTAGCGGGACAAAGTACTGATTTTTGCCCCAGAATGGTTCCCCTCAAGGATTGAACTCACAAATCGTGGGCTTAGCAGGCCAATGTTCAAACCACTGAGTTATCCCTCCCCATCTGTAGAGATACGCCCTGCTAAAATAGCAAGCATCAGCTATTTAAGAAGAAATTATCTTTTATTTCAACAAAATATACTAAGATAGTTCTATGCAAAAACAGTGCTTCTCTCTTTATAAAAGTAGACTTTGGATTACTAAGCAAAAAATCAGGCCACAGTCAATGAATATTACATGTGTTTGACCTGGATTGCCTCAAGATTCCAGAGATGGTAAACTCACAAATCTGAAAGTCATTAAAATTTAGCTAAGATGGTCAAGATGATCTTGAAAAAAAAAAAAAGGAAGAAGAAGGAACTTTCCCACAAAATTATCTTTATAGCTTGGAATTTTCCATGATGTCTGTAACCAATTAAAAAAAAATCATCAGCATGAGAAGTGGCTAGCCACGCACTGTAGTTATTTCAGTGGATGAAACAGGAAGCAGAAATGGCTGTAGCCTTTTCTTTTCAGGACTTTAATATACTATGCCATATAAATGTAAAAATGTGTATCGCTTTTCCGTCTGAAATCAAACCACTGTATAAATCGTCCCTCCGGTCTCACTAACAAATCCTGATTTCTGCAAGCAATTTGAAATCAGTGATGCTCCTTCATGATTTCTTTAAATAACTTCATGAACATGCTACATAATAAAAGGTCATTATGTATGTATATTACATTATGCCTAGAACCCAATCAGGGGGCCAGATGCTGTAAGAGACAGTCCTTGCCCCACATAGCTTAAAATCTAACACCTTGATGAAGAAAATACGTACATACTTAATTAACATTAAGCACATGCATCATCCCTTTGAAGTCAGTAACACCATTCATATGCTCAAATGTAATCACATATGTATTGTCTTTAGAATCAGAGCCTAAACACGTAAAACAGACAATGGATAAGAGAAAGGAAATATCTCCATTTCTAAGGAACAGAGGAACAGAGATTAAGTGACATACCCAAGTTTACATATGAAATTTGCGGAAGAGATACAAATTGACAGTAGATCTCCCAAGTCCGAATCTAATGCTTTAAGCATAGGACCGTCCTTCCTCAAATGAAGGCAAAACAAAAATACTGATAAATTCAAGTATTACTGAAAGAGAGTCTTGAACCTATTTATTTTTATGTGCTAACTAAACCACATACATATGTTCCTTGTAGGTAATTCTAGCATAGTTAAACATCTTTCATTCAAGATCTTAAATGTAATTTTGAGAAGTCTGAGAACAAATATGGAGATACGGATTATTTTTCCCTTCTCACTTTCTATCTGCTTGAACATCACATGGGGAAAGCTACTCAGTTTTCTCTGATAGTCTTCAAAAATACATTCTAGAATGCACTTTGCATTTTAATTCATCCTATTTTTTTTTAATTTGAGAATAATCCTGGGGATTTTCCTTAAAGTGCTGATTTACCCTTTTTTAATCTTAATTTCTGACATGAAATAAAAGAGCCATGCATTTTATAAATCTTGGGCATTTTATATTTTGTTTAGTTTAAAAACAGCTAAAGACAGAGTGAGAACGAGAGAGAGAAAAAGAAAGCCAACTGCATAAATCTTTCCAAACCCAAAGGCATTCCCTTTGCGCTAAATAAAATTCATTCGGCACATCTTGTTTAAATTATCATCTGAAGTTTGTCTTGTTCCATCTCCAGAACAAGTCAGATGGCAGAGTGTAAAGATATGACTACATGAATAAAAACACATGATCGACTTAGTCACCACAAACATAAAAATAAGATAGAGACAGAAAAATATTATCTGTCAAGTGACATGTTACTTTGATCCATTTGTTTCTGTATTCTGTCACAAATATTCAATCCAGCAGCTACTGGAAGCATCTGCATGCACCTTCTTCTCCAGTGCAAGTGAGAGTAATGTTCTGAGAGAATGATTATACTTTTACAGAAGTATGGTATTTAATACAAATAAGACAGTATTATGTTACAGAAGGAAAAGTTTTATTTAAGAAATAGGCAAGAGAACTGCAGTACTAACCACTATAAACGTCTCAAACATTTAAAAAACTTGAACATATGGGACAGCAACTCAAAAATGCATCAGATTCTTCTGTAGAGATATTCTCATGGATAAATACAGGACTTGAATAGGATTCATGACAAGAAAAATCTCTTGCAACAATTTTCTCTCTTATGAAGCTGGGCACCAGCATTATTAAGAGAAAGTGCATTATTTTGAGGCAAGTAGGCAGGGAAAAGATTTTTTTAAATGAGCTTTAAAACATGGCACAGAAAACAAAGCAATTTTGCTTTTTCCTATTAAAAGTCAAATTTATAATTGATAAGTAAAGTTTCAGGTTGGATCAGTTTTTAAAAGAATTCATTTGTGGTATGACTGGTAAAAGCCGAAATGCATCTTAAAAGTATATTTCATTGATCTTTTTCATTCAGGGCTCAGAAACAGGACAGGATATTCTGCCTCTTTAAAGTGTTAATACATTTCAGGGACCCTGCACCAAACAGAGACGTGCCAATAAAGATACAGATTTCAGGTAGAAGTCTAGCTGAATCTAAGAAGATTTACATTTGAATAGTCCAATCATCAAATTTTAACCTTATTAATTCTGAGTCAGGTTCAGTCCTGGATGAAAACAAGGTCTTTCTATTGACTTCTGTGGAAGTTCACCCGATTATCTCAGGGGATCAATGTGGCCACACCAGCCTCAACAATAAAGAATTTGATCACGAGTTTCCAAGTACTGTACCAGAAACTCTATTTGATTTCTAACTTTGTTCCTTGCTTCATTTCCTCAACATACTTGGAAGAATAAAGATTAAAATCTCAGCAACAAGGTCTTCTTATTGATAGAAGCAATAGCATGAAGATAGCTAAGAATTACTCCACATTTTGAGGCACCAAAGCAAGAGTAACCCATAGTTTTTTATATATAAAAACCCAGAGAGGACTATGAAGTCTGTAATCATTTAGCTTCAAATTGATAATAGGTGTCAATGGAGTGTAATTTTGTGCTAGTGTCATCATTTATGCTTTTTAGGAACAAAAATTTTGATTCCACTGAATTCCGGTGCCTCATGCAAAGGAATGGATGTTTAAAACTCAACTGATATTTTGTTATGATGGTCTCGACAACTATTTATATGGCCCTTATCATCACAGTAGCCAAGCAGCTCACAAACATTAATGAGTTAATCCTCACAATTTACCTATGAAGTAAGGAAATATTATTATCCCCATTTGAGAGATAAGGAACTAAGGCCCAGAAAAATGATGGACCTGATCCAGCATCCACTGAAGTTACCAGGAGTCTTTCCACTGTTTTCAATGTAACCAGCTACTGCCAAAGATGACACTATACCACACAGGCAGGGCAGGAAATAAACCTAGATCTTCCGAGTCCCAGTCCAGTGCCTTGACCAAAAAACTATTAGTAAAGTGCTTCTGTATCATTTTTGCAAAACATGGGCCTTCTGAGCAATGTCCTTTTATTTCAATATTGTTTATTTAAAAAAAAAAAAAAGTTACATGAATACTGTTGGCGAAAGATACTGGAGTGACCAGCCTGGATGCTGAAACTCTTTATTCATCCAAACATAGAACAGTTGCTGATTCATCATGCAAAGTGGCATTGTAAACTTCCCCACATTGCCCTGCCAAAATTTCCCATTGCTTACATGGACAGATCATTTCTAGGGGTAAGTAGGTTATTCAGTCACTACACACGTTCAGCTCTTGGTTTTACTGCCAAGAATGACCAGAAAGGGCCAATAGTGAAAGTGGTTTTTTTTGGAGGGGGAAAAACAAGGTTCAGTATTTGTCATTGTACAATTTTCAAAAGGCCCTAATCTGGCCTTTAAATATTAAAGGATGTAAATAATCAGTGCTAGTCCGATGCAAATCCAATTTGCGTGAACTAATGCTATGTGAATGGAAATAACAGATATCACTCTTAACACAGGAGCCTGTATCTAAGTTTGATATAACCAATATTCAATGCCAGGTAGCATTTGATTTTGAATTCTATTTCAAAATGTTACACCCAAGTGGCAAATATAAACATAACTTTTATTTCAGTAATATCTATACTCCATGCAAAAAGGCTAATACTTTCCATTTTCATTTGAAGAAAAAGAAACCTATCAAAATAACTATTAGTTTATATCTAATCTCCTAATGAAGTGTAAAATCAGATAAATTTATGCCTTTAAAAAATGTTAACGCTACATCTATCAATTTTCAGGAGAAACAAGATTGGCAGCTGCTTTTTGATCTTGGGAACTGCTAAACCAAAGAAGTACTACTGCAAAAAATCCTACATTTTACTACATACCACATTTTTAGTCAGATTCTGAGATCTTCACTCAGCTTTCGCTTAGCCTTTTAGGCAAAGCTTTGCCTGTATACGGACCGAGTAAAAACTGAATGAAAGCTAAATAATGACTTCAGGATCTGGTCCTTAGCAAATGCTATTTTCACAATCTTGTGAAAAGTCATTTTTGAATCATGACCTGGAAAAACCCAAGTATTGTTTTTGAGAGAGAGGGAAACAAAATAAACTGATTAAAATGACGTGTATTCTCTCTTTCTTTTTGCCTACGATTCAGCAGAATGACAGTCTATCAGGGTTATGAAATTAACCTGCTGGCAGGAAGGGGAGAAAGGATTAGGACTGTTTAGAAGTTTACAAGATTGCAAGAATTCTATATAATTGATTCCACAACACTGGATTTCTCTCCCCCTGCCCTCCAAGCATTGAAAGGAAACCTATGACTTGAGATAAATATATTTCACACATCATCATCATCATCATCCCTCCTCCTCCTCCTCCTCTTGGGAATATTTATCACTGTAATGTTATTTTTCAACATTTGAAATAACTATTTTTGCTATGGAAATGCATTTATATCAATGAGACAAGCTATTTTAATTATTTTGAGATGGTAAAGTACCGTTACTGAACATAGCCCTAATTTACGAATACCAGACCATAAAAATAATATTGCCCTGAAGAAAACAAGGGCTCCTCATACAGCAGACCAACAAAATATGGTATGCAAAGTCTTTAACCTTACCCAATAGTCAAGGAACTAACAGTGCAGGCTGATCATCAAATGTATCAGGAAATCTATTTGTGAACCTGCTACAGCCTGAGGCAACAGATGACATTGTAGCTTCATTCTTCATTGGGGTCTGATATATATGACCTGAATATTTGCTGACCTTATTTTGAGCCGTGGCCAATCTATTTTAGAGGTAAAACAGTGAACATATATGAAAGGTAATAAAAACACATAATATGAATAGGAGACACACAGAGAAAGCAAAAACCTACTAGAGTGTGCAGCAGTGGCTAATATATCTTCAGACGAACCCTCCTGTTTTAATGTCTGTTTCTAATATGGTCCAAAGATGCAGAACGTATAAGTCAGTGCCAAAGACACTGCAAATTCTCTTTTCTCAGCAGTAGACCATATTAGACAGACAATTAGAATAGCTTAGACTATTTTTAAAGAAGTGTTTATACACAAGAATTAAAACATTTTTACAATATTTCTGTGTTACAAAAATCAGCGTATTAAAAAATTAATCTTAATTTTTTTTCCCTTGCAGTTTTACAGGCATTATTTTGGATATAGTTCTTGAATGCAGTCTTAAAGTCAGCTTTCACTCTTCTTTTTTGCAACAGATTAATCTATGCTGTTTTTAATAGCTACGACTAATAAATTATATAGGAAAAGATAAAATCATATTTTATGTATTAAGATATATTAACAGTTTACAGCCAATAAATTTATTTATTTATCTATTTCTGAGTGGTTTCAGAGTGGTAGTCATTTAGTCTGTATTAGCAAAAACAACGAGGAATTCTTGTGGCACCACAGAGACTAACAGATTTATTTAGGCATAAGGTTTCATGGGCTAGAAAGCACTTCATCAGACGCGTGGAGTGGAAAACACAGAAGCAGGTATAAATACATGAAAAGATGGCAGTTGCCTTACCAAGTGTGAGGTCAGTCTAATGAGACAATTTAATTAAAAGTAGGATACCAAGGGAGGAAAAATAACTTCTTTGGTATCCTCACGCAGCATACGGTGGTGTTTACGTGACCATCGCTTATTAGCACTGTAGTGTCTAGGAAGTGGACCTCTTGTGTGGACTGGTCCAAGCTGAGGTTGATGGTGGGGTGGTAATTGTTGAAATCCTATACTGGAAACCTACTGATCGCTATACTTACCTACCTGCCTCCAGCTTTCAACCAGACCACATCACATGATCCACTGTCTACAGCCAAGCTCTAAGATACAACCACATTCGCTCAGGGCCGCCCAGAGGATTCAGGGGGCCTGGGGTCTTCAGCGGCAGGGGGCCCCCATCGCCGAAGTGCCGGAAGGACACCCCCCTCACAGGTCTTCGAGGCACTTCGGCAGCGGGTCCTGGAGAGGAAGGACCCCCCCCATCGCCTAATTGCCACTGAAGATCCGCCCCGGGACCCACTGCTGAAGTGCCGGAAGGACCCCCCCACCGCGGGTCTTCAGGGCACTTCGGCGGTGGGTCCCGGAGCGGAAGGATCCCCCGCTGCTGAATTGCCAACAATGACCTGGAGTGGAAGAAGCTCCAGGGGCCCGGACCCCGCGAGAGTTTTCTGGGGCCCCTGGAGTGAGTGAAGGATCCCACTCCAGGGGCCCCAAAAAACTTTCATGGGGGCCCCTGCAGGGCCCGGCACCTGGGGCAAATTGCCCCTCTTGCCACCCCCTCCCCCGGGCGCCCTGCATTTGCTCTGATCCCTCAAACAGAGACAAACATCTACAGGATCTCTATCAAGCTTTCTTAAAACTACCATACCCACCTGGTGAAGTGAAGAAACAGACTGACAGAGCCAGAAGGGTACCCAGAAGTCACCTACTACAAGACAGGCCCAACAAAGAAAGTAACAGAACGCCACTAGCTGTCACCTACAGCCCCCAACTAAAACCTCTCCTGTGCATCATCAAGGATCTACAACCTATCCTGAAGGACAATCCTTTACTCTCACATATCTTGGGAGATAGGCCAATCTTTGCTTACAGACAGTCCCCCAACCTGAAACAAATACTCACCAGCAACTTTACACCACATAACAAAAACACCAACCCAGGACCCAAACCCTGCTACAAACCCTGGTGCCAACTCTGCCCACATATCTATTCAAGGGACACCATCATAGGACCTAATCGCATCAGCCACGCCATCAGGAGCTCATTCACCTGCACAACTACCAATGTGATATATATCATCATGTGCCAGCAATGCCTCTCTGCCATGTACATTGGCCAAACAGGACAGTCTCTATGCAAAAGAATAAATGGACACAAATCTGACATCAGGAATTATAACATTCAAAAAGCAGTTGAACACTTCAAACTCTCTAGTCACTCAATAACAGACTTAAAAGTGGCAATTCTTCAACAAAAAAACGTCAAAAACAGAATCCAATGTGAAACTGCAGAACTGGAATTAATTTGCAAACTGGACACCATCAAATTAGGCCTGAATAAAGACTGGGAGTGGTTGGGTCATTATAAAACCTAAACCTAATTTCCCCCCACACTAATTTCCCCCTACTGTTACTCACACTTTCTTGTCAACTGTTTGAAATGGGCCACTCTCATTACCACTACAAAAGTTATTTTTCCTCCCTTGGTATCCTACTATTAATTGAACTGTCTCGTTAGACTGACCTCACACTTGGTAAGGCAACTCCCATCCTTTCATGTATTTATACCTGCTCCAACATTTTCCACTCCACGCATCTGATGAAGTGGGTTCTAGCTCATGAAAGCTTATGCCCAATTAAATCTGTTCGTGTCTAAGGTGCCACAAGGACTCCTCGCTATTTCTGAGTGGTCACTTATAAAACATCAGTCATTGTGGCATGCATTTCTGATGTATTTTCAAGCCTTTAGTGAACTTCTAGCTTCCTACTTATTGTATACATTTCAGTAGGGGAAATATTCCATTATAATTAGGTCTTGGCATCAACTGTTCATTTTTTTTAAAATATCCACACAATTATTAATATTGCCTTCTTAGAACAATGAAAATATTTTCCCTAGTGATTGCCTTTTTATATTACCAGCAATGATAATTTAAAAATAAAGTGGATTTGAAAAGAGGGATTTGAAATTGAGACACAGGGTTTTTGTTTTTGGGTCAACAATTTGTACTCAGTAATGCCTGATATCAAACCTCTTTCTTGGCATAAAAAGGCACTGGAAGACCTTTCCCATTAGAAAAATAGGTAATATGTTAGGCCTAAAAACCTTGATAGTGTTCTTCAAGCACAGTACATTATGTGGTACTATAATATGACAGAGTTAAGAAATGTCTCTACTCAAGTCCCAGACCAACAGTCTCAGAAACATAAATGAGTGTCATGTAGGTGAGAATGTTCAAATAATAGACTGAGCAAGATTCATAACCATGTTAATTAACTCCAAGGTGCAGCACACAAGAGAAAAGTGACAAATCATGTAGATTACTGCCACTGATCTTCACATCTAAATGAAATAAGACAAATAGGTGCCTTAAGCCCCTCTTGTTAACGTGCACAAAAGAAAGATCTCTAAGGAGTAGCAGATGTTGCAGCTCAGCATTCTGAAAAACTACCCCTGAAGGATTATTGAACTGAAATCTCTTTCTGGATGGTACCAGAATTACGGATATACATTTCTGACTACCTTGCAATCTGCTGTCTCTGTAATTATGGAATGGATGCAGATGAAGTGCATCAGCTCTGGGAGTACTGTATCTTACTGACTCCCATCTTGACTTCTGAGAGTAAAGGGCAATGCAATCAGGAGGCAATCATCAATATTGGTGGATTATGTTAAGAAGGGCATTCACTTATGCCTCGTCTTTACCAGGAATTTGCTGCGATTTTAGTCAGTTACTGGTGCAAACCTCTAGATCGTCTAACCCTCTGCAAGCTGAGATTTGCACTGGAGAAGCTTATCCTGCTTTCAAGCAAAGAAAAACTCCAACAGCACAAACAGAAGTTTAGCTAGCCTACTCTTGTGCACTAGTACATCCATGGCTGACAGCTGTAATTGCAGCAGATCTCCTGCAGAGATGAGGCCTGAGTCTCATATGACTCAGATGACCATAATTTGGGAGCTGCATTAGAAGGTAAGGGAGCTGTGATGCTGGCAGACCAAGTGCCAGCTCATGCCAAGGTCCCCAGGCCTAAATTGTCACATACGTAGCTGGAACCAGTCTGGCTCACCTGTGTGTTAGCACTGTTAAAATGGGTATTAGAATTATAAGAATGTGTTAAGAGTTTATGGCATGTTTGTAAGTTGCTGCATGCATTAATATCGTTTATAATATCTGTATCCTATATTATATGATAACATTTGAGCGTTTGTATTGTAAGCCTCTGTAACTCACCAGACAGGAGACACACATTACCTAGTGTGGAATGCTGGTCTCCAACAGAAGCTATTATCTCATGCACAACAGGGAAGACCCATCAACATCAAACAAATTATTGAGGCACAAAAGACTTTGCTGACTGCTCTTTCCCCCTCCTTCCCCCATCAAAATGAGTCATGCAAGTGAATTCCTTCCATCAGCCTAGTTTGCAGCTCAGAGCTCAAGGGAGAGAAGGGAATAAGAGTTACAAGAAGGAACTGTAACTGTAAGCAGCTTGGACTATGGGAACAGGGATTACTAGGCATAAGCAAAAGATACCAAGTGCTTAACCTGGGTTAGCCCTGAAGGCCACAAAGAGCTTATTTATTATAGAAGCTTCTATTACTTTTCAAAACTTAAGACTGAAACTAATTTGTGTGTATATATGTTTACCTGCTCTAATCCTGTAAATAAATCTCATGTTTCCTATTCTAATATAATCAATCTTTAGATAGTATATCATAGGATTGGCCATAAATGTTGTCTTTGGTGTGAGATCTAAAGTGCAATTGACCTGGAGTAAGTGACTGGTCCTTTGGAACTGGAAATAAACTGAATATTGCTACAATACTTGGTGTAAGGGGCCATTTATCACAAAGGTAGGCTCACCTGGATGGCAAAACAGATTGGAGTACCCAAGGTCACCGTCTGCAACTCTGTGTTAAAGCTGCTACAGTGCCTGAGAAGTTTACACTTCATACTTAGTTAGTGAAATCTAAGTATAGAACTCACAACCACTTTCAGGTTTGTGCCCTGGTTCTTAACAGTTTGCCCTGAGTTTGGTACTTGTGCTCTTGAGCCACTGCAGGACAGCTTTATGGGAACATAAAACATTCTACCACCTATATTCCTGAAAAAATAATTTCAGGGATCGGAGGTAGAGTTGGAGGAGGAAGAGAATGGGGAAGAGTGATCTAAAGTAAAAAAAAACAACACCATGTTTTAGTAACCCCTTTCCTCTGCTCTCCACTTCTGCTACCATTTTAATGTTATTACAGCAAACATACAAGACATCATACAAATATCCCAGATGTAGGCTGTAGTTATATTTGTGCTGCTCATCAGCAGACAATGTAGCCTGCACATGAGTGACTTCTCATCATCCTTTCTTCTTGCCCCTATGCACTCAAAACGTACTGATTTTATAATTCAGTTTTGGCAACCCCCCAGCATTAAGAATTCTTATTTTCTCAGGCTCCATGAGAATGCATGGCCCACACAGACACAGTGAGCATCCAAACCTGTAGAGGAAGATTGTTTTAAGGTCTGAAGCTCACAGCAGGAACCAGTCTAAGTTCTGTTCCACTTTGCAACCATAAAAGCATATTGCATACTATTCAATATCAAACACCATTGAGTACCTGGTGTTTGATATTGAACAGTATGCAACGTGCTTA
Source organism: Gopherus flavomarginatus (assembly GCF_025201925.1). Taxonomy (NCBI): domain Eukaryota; kingdom Metazoa; phylum Chordata; order Testudines; family Testudinidae; genus Gopherus; species Gopherus flavomarginatus. The sequence continues at coordinate 66,192,031 of NC_066618.1, forward strand.
TGACATGTAATAGGCTACAAAATCTGAATTCCTAGCCTCGGATAACAAAGCAGAACCCAGCTCTGGAATATGTAGACAGAGTGCATGTCTTTTTAGTGTAATGGACACAGCTGTTCCCTTGAGCTGCATATAGCAGGTGGTTCAATGAAACCATTGCTTAAAACAATTAAAAAAAATTAAATGACAGTAGGTTGGCTTGAAATAAAAAAATTAAATAAGGTCTATATGCACAAATGCTAATTACTGAAGCAATTAATCTTTGTTCTACAAAATGATGTTGCAAGTGAAACATTTGGGCAAAATAACCACTAACTAAACAGCTTCAATCACACAATTTAAAAGGGAGACAATCAATTTGAAATTTAGAGTTTAAAGTAGTTTCCAATATTAGACATGATTCTGAAAATACCATTGGCAAATTCTGTGAGTTTACAATAACCTTTTCCTAATTTTTAAATGCCTCTCTCACCCAAACACTTATGTACAAAACAAACACACTGGGAGAGGGGGGAATAAAAATCTCTCTCTAACTTTATGTTAATACTACACAAAAATATATCATACAAACCTTTTTGAAGTTAGTGGCAACCCTTTAAATTTTTTTTAAAGAGTAATACCTTCTTCAGGAAGAACAGCAATTTTTCTCATAGAGGAAATCACACCAGTGCCAGCTATTATCAACCATATGTATCTTCTTTTGTCAGGTAAAATAGTCACTCACTACAACGCACTCCAGTGCTTACTTTCATATACTTCCTCCATTATTTCACTGTCATCCCTTCTCTGGAGCAGAAACTATCCCAAATTGTATAGTGGATTTTAGATGTTTGGGGGGGTGGGGAATCCAACAACAAAAACTAAGATGGGACCAACACACTTATTTCACGTATAATTTAGGCAAGTTTAAACTCAGTGGGTTGGCATTGCAGTCTATTGTCAGTACTTTGCACTGAGATCTAGGGTCAGTCTGCCCAGCCTTATGAGGTTGAGAGCAGTGACAGTCTCAGATTCGTATCTCGGCCTCCACAGAGCAAAGACAGAGATAGAAATTGGCATCCTATCTATCGATACAGATAAGCTCATATAGTACCTGTCTCAAATATATATCTCTCAAATGACTGGAAAAGAAAAACAAATCCCAAGAATCACTGACTTTTTCTGTAAAAGAAACCCAAACATCCCTAAAACAGCAGCATGCTGATTTACCCAAAATGGGGAAACCTGTTTTAAATGAAGAATGCCACATTGTGTGAGATACTTCATGTATGTTTAGTTAGGGCTAAATTGTGGCTTTACTAAAATCCCTAAATAAGGGGCATTGCTTAGTTGTACTGCCTCGTGAGCAGACCAGATCTCTCTCTCACAATATGGCTCTTGGTTCACCCTTCTCTCAGGAGAGAAGTAATCTGCACCAGCTCTCTGCCTTGCACAGACTACTTGCCTCTGCTCTGGCTCAGCTCAGCTGTCTGGCACATCAAGGACGGGGAGAGAAAGTCAAGGCTTCATCTGCTCCCCACTCATGCCCTGTCCACCTGAATAGGGTGAATGAAGAGAGGGAGGTGAGGTGAGGCTGTGATGTGAGATACAGCTAGCCATCTAATTCTCCTGCACTGGCATACACCGAGGATCACAACTGTGCTCTCATTCAACAATTTAAAAGCAAGAGCAACTTCAGGTCTTAAATTTAATGCATCTGGTGACTCTGGCCAGACTTTAAAAAGAGAGAGACACTGGCTGAGGTACATTTTCAAAGCACTAAATAGAGTTTTAGCCAGGAAACTCCCTTTACTGCTTTGAAATTTCACAAGTGCACTCTAGGGAGTGACTCTTTCCAGGAAGCAACAAGATTATAAAAGTAAATTCATATTCCAATGCCCAGCATCTTGCAAAATATTTATTTTTAATTATTCCAAATTATTGACAAAATGAACTGAATGATGATCAAGTGATTAAAAAGCCTGGAGCCTTTTAAAGAGAATGAAAATAAAGTGGCTCATTTCAGGCCTTCCCCACTTACTGTCTCCTAAAAAGAGACTGCAGAGCAAGCACATACTAATAGTAAACAACAACAAAACTTTGCACATGTTATACATAGCACCTTTCATTTGAGAACATCAGAGTGCTTTCAGTTCTTTTAAGTAGGTCTCACAACACCTTTGAGAATTAGGAACTATTACAACATATCCATCTTATTGATGGGAAAATCAAGTCACAGAGAGGTAACATGATTTAATGATTTGCATATGCTCTAGACACAAATCAGTGGGAGAATACAAAATACTTGACTCCTAGTCCCTTGCTGTAACTACTGCAGTTGGAAGGTGCAATTCCCAGATTGGGCAGATATCCATGCACTAACTCTGCTCAAGCTAATGTGTTAAAAATAAAAGTGTGGCCGCAGCAGCATGGGTTAGCTACTCGAGTACAACCCTGTCAAAGATCCTAAGTACATTCGCGGGTGGCTAGCCCAAGCCACTGCCTGTGCTACCACAGCCACACTGCTATTTTTAGTGCACTAGCTGGAGCAGAGCTAGCACATACATTTCTGTTCTAACTGGGAATTACAACAGTGTACACATGCTCCTAAATAACAACACCTCACAGAGGACTGTTTAATAATCCACCCATATAAATTAGACTTCAGTCATGGAATTACAAAAGCTGATAATGTCCAGGCCATGTATTCATGTCGGCCCTGATTCTACACATGCAGGCAGACGCTTACCCCTGAAGAGAAAATTTCTGAAGTCAATAAGGCTCAGACTGCAGTATTAGTCCATTAATTGGTAGGACCCTTTTCCCTCCACCGCTTTTAGTCTCCACATGTTCACTACATTTTCTCATAGAAAGGGTGTGTCTTTACAAAGACTTATGCTAGCCGACATGCCAAAAACATGCTAGCTTTAAAAAGGCTTCTCTTGCCAGCTGCAAATGAAGTGACATTATAGATTTTTTTTTAAAAAGCATACCAGTTTGCAACCATCTCCAACTAGGCATTTTGATTAAACTAAATATATTCTGTTACAGACATTTTAACACAGAATATTTTAAAACACTTGTTCTGTACAATATAGGTCTTAACATAAAAGGTTTAATTCTCAGCCCAGGGTATCAAGATGATCAGACATCCAGTAAACTATGTAAATATTTTCAGAAGTTAGCAAACATGCAGTATAAAATTTTAAATAAAGTAAGAAGTGTGTAGGTATGTGCACTGTTCTGGTATATATAGTATGCACATATATTGCTGACTGTCAGGGTAAACCATAGGAGGTCATATTTACAATTGAAAAAAATGCTTACCTGTTAATGTAACTTAGAGCAACATATGTTGGCTGTTGTAGTTCTTGTTTCTCTAACACACGTGGGTCTGTATCTGTAATAAAAATACAAGTATGAATTTGCTATATTTGCACTGAAATATAGGAGTCTATAAGCAACATATCTGAAGAAGAAAAATGTAAAGTACCGTAGCTAAACCCCTTCTTAGAATAAGCTCAGAGCAGCACAATCATTTGTTCATTCATTCATAAAGAACAAGATATTGCATTACTTTTCAAGGGAATTACAAACATCAACAGTGATATCATTTCCATCTGTCATACAAACTTCATAATCCCTCTCATAAATATTAGTTTTCATTGCTTATAGTAACAATATTGGCATCATTTCCATGGTTTACACTGTTAAAAATGAAATAAAGTCAAGAATTAAAGATTTCTTTTAAGACATTTCTAAAGTTGATCAACAAACTGTGACACTTTACAAAGGGATCAGTTTTCACAAACAGCTATCTATTGAGGTTCATCACCTATTTACCTCTGCACACAAATTCTGCTTCTTCTCCTACCCTAGGTGTGTTATTTTCTAACTCTTTTAATCAGAAATGCACCTGAAAGTACACATGTAGCAAAATATATGCCCAGCAGATTGCCCCTCAGAAGCAGAGAAGCAAGCATTCGTCAGTTCCCACTAACACTGACTTTACCGTTCAAGAATGAACTGTACCTGGTTTTATGCACTAGTCTTGTTCAATTCAACTTTGCTTTTATCTACACAAAGAAGCAGTCTTAGTCCATGTTGCTGAAATGAAGAAAGAGCATACACAGTTTTAAAAAACCAAAAAGTACTGTAAGAAAAAATAGGATAATCTTGATTTAAAAAATGAAGTGTGGCCTCATGTTCCAATAGAGCCCTTTTAGAAATGGAAAACAAGAATGGTTTTAAAAAGCTTCCAGCACAAAAGGTGTATCATGTGTATGAACATTACTATGCTGTCATTATCACAAACTGTATGTAGTCTTTAACAGCACTTCCATGGACAACTTATGTTTCCTAACTATGAAGAATGCAGACTGTTTTACTAAATAGCTCTCTATAGTACTGCTGGTATCCATCTTTCATTTCTCACTGGAAAGAATATTGTCAACACTCTTGCAATATTCTAGACTGAACCTATTTTCTCCACACAACTTTAAGCGATGTTATTTTTCAAAAGTTTATTTCCCTAATACTTGTCATATGTGCTTTTGAGCTAGTCAGCAGCATCTGTATTCTATTTAAAAACATTCCGGTAATAATCTCAGGTCCCAATTCTTTAGCCCTACTCAGGTAAAACTTCCATCAAAAGGAATGTCAGTTTTTAACTGAGGAATACAAGATTATTCAGTTCTCAGTTCTAGTCAATTAACATTTTGTTTAATGAGTGCACTCACTCCTGGGCTGCCATAAAGTTTAAGAATAATTCAATAAGACTTCCCCTGGCCACCCAGATTTGTTCCATGGCAACTCAGACTCTAAGTTTGACAACATACTTCACCAACACGCCCATACATAGATAGAAACTTACAATGACAACGTACTTGATTGAGCAGGTTTAGAGAACAGTCACATATACATACATAGTGTCAAGCAGATCAACAGCCTGTAGCCAATTACTTTTTAACAGGAAACAGACCTTTTCTTATGTCTGAAAAGCAGTTGCAGACTACAGAGATTACAGAGATCACCAACACACAGTGCGCTGGACTGCTCTAACTGAAGATAGTGACAAATCAGTTATCTTATATGTTATCTTTATGCTCCACTCAACCAGGAATGGCAGGCTCAAACACAAAAATCTCTCTTATATGTGCCTTTGCATTACTGTGAGACCTCCATTCATTTAGCAAGCCAAGCACACAACCTGCGTCATGGTGAACTCTGTTAGATTTACATCTTTGTGGTTCAAGGTCTACCAGGGGTCTGCCTTCATGCAGAATGTCTGCAGATCATTATCCCCCGTCGGGGTCATCCTAAAACTGCTTCAACCCAAGTTTAGGCATCTGTGGCTAAATAACTGCAGCTTCCCTAATCCAGTTCTTAACTTGGATTAACCTTCATCAACAATGAACAGTCTCTGTGACTGAATGAGGCGACTTTGGGGCTGGTTTGAGTCAGAGCGCTACATGTATATGTGGGAGAGAGGGGCTAACGGAAAAACTTTATAGTGGAGTGTCCACCACCTATTTGCTTTATGGGAGCAGCTCCCCTTAGCACTGACTGAAGATAAGAAAGCCCACATGACGTTCATCTTGATATGTCAGAACACAGTGTGGGAAACTGCTTACCTAACATCTGCGCACAGGACAGATCAAAACTGAACCCTCAGATCACTGTTTGTAGCATTCTTGTAGCATCTTTTATTGGACTAACTTCTGATGGTGAAACAGACAAGCTTTCGAGCTACACACATTCTATTCACAAATTGTCTAGGAACAGGTAGCAAAGGTCTCATATTATAGTATCAAACTGGTTTCAAAATGTCTTCAGTGAAAGATTTTTTGGTTTGCTAATCATTTGGTAATTACACTTCACACACAGTGCTGTGTTGGGCTATATACAAGTCATGAAGTATTCCTTCTGTTCTCTTGTTGGATGACATACATAACTCACCAAAAAAGCAAATGATATATACTGTGAAATTTGTAATTACTTTAAAAACTGCTTTTGCATTTGCACTTCTAAAGCTTGAGACCTTGAATGTATGCAGAAAGAGAAACACAACAGGGTAATAAATATGGTCAAGCTAAAATTCACTTTCAAATTTAAAGTTCCAAAAATGTTTTCCACTAGACTAATGAAAACCACATTCACTTTTCTAAATATTTATTTGTTCCTATAATAATGTAACTTACTTGCATTTAGCACTTCTTATCAGAGACTCTCCAAGCACAATTATTTATTGGCTTTTGGGGTGGAGCTTTAAAGCTTTAATGGAGGGTGAAGCTGTGGGAACAACAGAAGCAGTTGCTGCTGTCTTCTGAGCTTTTGGATACTTCTCTGTTTCACTCCTCTGAACAGCTTTCACTCCAGCCTCACAGTACTTGGTACTACAACTAACTATTCTCTCACCTCTCCTGCCTTTGTTCCAGCAACATGGAAAGAGACAAGACAAGACACAATGGGGGTAGTTTAATAATGCTGCAATTTTATTCACTTAACATATCTGGGGACTACTCGGCAATAAATCATATGGTGCAGGTCATAATTTTTTTCTTAATTACTTCCATTTATTTGGAGGAGGGCTGTCATCCACCCTCTCCTTTCCCACTCTGGGCACAATCAGCCCATTGCTGAGACCCCACTGTTCTCCTTTCATATGTAGGTTCAGAGGGATGGGGAAAACAGGGAGGGAGGACTGTCTCCCTGCTGTTCCAGATGTTAGGAACCCCAACCCCCTTATTCTAGCTTCCTTAGGGGATGCCTCCCCTAAATCCACTTCCAACTCCTGTTTATCAGGGAACTGTATCCCTCTGTAATGAGTAGCCACAAAGGGTACCTGCCACACTTGATATCCACTAAGTTGCAACATCTTGACCTAACCTTCTTATCTACCTCACTAGGTCCCCGACCTGAGAAAAAACCTGCCCCACCATAGCCAATCTAGCAGTGAAGAACAAATGCCTTATCGGCCCTAAAGAAAAAAAGCAGACTAGTGCAAGACCACAGCAGATCACAAAATCCAGTCCTACTTAATCCCATGGTTGGGAGGGTGCTACTGATTGATGAGAGAGAGAGATCCTTTTAGAGTACATCAGATATAAGTACCCTCACCCAGGTGAGTTGGTGCCCGCAGCTTGTCTGGTCATTCCTTGTTCTCCTTTGGGCGCCACTCAGGGCGCCACTCAGGTAAGTCTGCTCCTCTTTCCCCTGCCTTGTAATGCAGCAGGGATCATGAAAGGAGCCCTGTCCTGTTTTTCCCACTGCCCAGACAAAGAATTACCACATGCAGTTGTGGTACGCACTATTATGTCATAGGGCTAGTCTTCACTATCGGGGAGATCAACACTGCTCCAATCAATGCAGTGGGTGTCGATTTAATGGGTGTAGTGAAGACTCACTAAACTGACAGCAGAGTGCTCTCTGGTTGACTACGGTACTCCACCTTTCAGAAAGGAGTAAGGTAAGTCGACCAGAGAGCGTCTCCCATCCAGGCAGCGCAGTGAAGACACAGGGGTAAGTTGACCTAAGCTACGACAACTCCAGCTACATTATTCATGTAGCTGGAGTAGCGTAACTTATCCCAATACTGAAGACTAGTCCGTAGTCTTGAACCCTATTAGCTATTTACTCATTCCTTACCCCTGACTTCCTCTCCATGCCCATACCAGTACTCTTTCCCCGCAACGTCCCTTCCTCTCATGCTCCCTTCACACATCTCATTTTCATTTCTTTATCTCCCTTTCTCTCCTCCCACTTTCATCTAGTGAACCGATGTCCCAATTTTATAGGGACAGTCCTGATTTTTGGGTCTTTTTGTTATATAAGCTCCTATTCCCCCACCTCCATCCTGATTTTTCACACTTGCTGTTTGGTCACCCTACTTTCATCCCACCAATTTCTCATTCCCCCCTAAAATTGTCAATGCAGTTATTAAACAAGATAAAATAAGAAAAACATTATATAGATGTGTATAAACACCAGTCAACATTTGCACATGACAAACCTAAGGTATCCCATTAATTTTTACTCTACTAGCCCTTGTATTTACTTCCTCTATTCCCTCTGACTTTTAGTGTGCTCTTTCTTTTTGTGCACTGCTTTAACTACAGATAGTGTCTATTTTATTTTATATTTCTATCCATTTAGTGGATAGCACTAGCAGACTTTGGGGCACATAATGAATATATGCTATTATTTAGTAGTAATTATTAATTAAAAACTATTTTTACCTAAGTGAGCTGTGAATTATTATACCCATTTTACAGCTGGATGAACTGAGGTAAAAAGAGATTAATTGTCCTACTCAAGATTAAAGAGCAAGTTAGTGGCAATGCCTGGCACCAAAGCCATAAACCATGACTCCGAGTCCCCTGCTCTCTTTCACTCTCTCTTCCCAAAGGCATTCACACAGATATTCAAATGGATGATATTTAGAAAACAATGTGAAATAACTAACATAAATATTGCCCAAAGTTAAATTAATAGTTCGGATCTCTGTGTTTCCGACATGATATAGATTGTATTTGTGATGTGACGGAAAATATTACACATACTCAAATGGTAAAACAGATCCGTGTAGTCTGAAAAAGAAATATAATTATATTTGTATATATATAAATGGCTATATAAAAATACTCAGTCAATGTTTCCTTAAGTATCTGCAGGCTAGTAATCTTAGTACAAAGTTGCCTAAACAGTTTTCTATGGAACACATATAGAGTTAAATGTATCTGCAGGTGACGAATCTTCAATATATCTCACTGCAAGCATCCACAAATCAGTGCACACAAAAAGCTGCAGGAATTGATCAGTTGTTGGTCCGTACAAGTATCACTTTAACCACCTGCTTCCTGAGTTATTAGTGTGTGGTACTAATGACTCACTATTTTACTGCGTTCATTAATTATACAGTGAAGCTCTTTAGATCCAGTAGAACAAAGCTTCACTTCCCAACTGCAAAATATAAGCCACTTTCATTATTTCTTCTCTCTCACACAATGCAATATGCATCACTGAAGACATTTTATAGCATCAGGAGAGCAGCAATAAGCAGTTTTCGAAGCACAGCTATTTACTTTACAGTTCTCTTTCTCTCTCACACATCCCCCCCTACAGTACTAGGTTTTCTAATGAACAGTTCAAACAAGGGAACTTCTTCACTTCACTTCATATTGCATTGTTACTCTGCCTGTACACAGCTTTGCTATAAGCGATGGAACATAAAGCTAATTAAAATAAAACAAAACGTACAGCTACACAGATGCTACTCTGCTTTGTTTGGTTATGCCACTGTTAAAACTTGAACATCGACTAAAACAGTCATCAGATGATCAACTTTGGTAAATAATAGGATGTGAACACTTAAATTTTTCATGCCAATATGCCCTGTTTTAAACTGGAAGGAGACAAGAAGTGTCAGCATTTAACTAATCTGGTCTTCCAAGACTATAAATAATTATACTACACCATCTTTATATGGCTGTTGTAGGAAGCCAAGCTTTTTCAGTGGAGCATGTTATAAAAAATGAATCACTGATTAGAGCACCAAGTTCCAATGTTACAAACAAACACAGTCTACAGTTTCAGACTAGCAGCCGTGTTAGTCTGTATCTGCAAAAAGAACAGGAGTACTTGTGGCATCTTAGAGACTAACACATTTATTTGAACACAAGCTTTCATGGGCTATCAGAAGAAGTGGGCTGTAGCCCACGAAAGCTTATGCTCAAATAAATTTGTTAGTCTCTAAGGTGCCACAAGTACTCCTGTTCTTTTTACAGTCTACAGTATTCTTTTAAAAAACTCAGGAAGCAACTTTGTTTCAATAAGTGAAACAAACAAAATTCCAAAAGCTCACCCTGCCATATTGTCTAAATATAATTTTCACTAATGCCAATTATATCCTTTTCTTTCACATGAACATTTTAGCATAAAATAAACGCTATTATAGTTACTAATTTTGGGTATGGCTACACTTGCAGCTGTACAGCGCTGGGAGTTACAGCTGTCTTCGTACAGCTGTGTAGGGAAAGCGCTGCAATGTGGCCACACTGACAGCTACCAGTGCTGCAGTGTGGCCACATTTGCAGCATTTGCAGCGCTGTTGGGAGTGGCTGAACAGCATTCTGGGACACCTCCAAATACATTTGGAGGCCAATTACAGTGCTTTTGGTGGCCACACTGGCGGAGCAGCGCTGCATCACGAGCGCTGCAATCGTTATACCCAGAGCAGGAGTACAGCCAGTGCTGCAGCCAGGGAGATGCAACGCTGTATGTGCCTTGCAAGTGTGGGACGGTGAGTAAGTTGCAGCGCTGTAAACCCACCACCAGTGCTGCAACTCTCCAGTGTAGCCAAGCTCTTTATGTCCATGTACTATTCTTAAATATAGAGTCAGTTTTTAATCAGGTATACACCCGATAAAGATCAGACAGTTTTGATAAGAAAATTTAATAAAGTTTATATAAAAAAAATAAGCCACAGTGACAACTGGCTTTATTCTCCACAGCCTTTTACCTTATGTAATTATTGACACTGATGTAAGAGGGGTGAAAAACACTATCTAAATTACAATGTGGCATTTTACACCCACTTTGCATTCCTTTCTAACACAAAGCAAGCAGTGAAGAATTAGGCACAATTGTTAGCAGTGAACTGAATAGCAGCAGTCCACTGAGCCAGAGCCTTTCACCTCTAGATCTTAGGTTCAAATCCAACCTATGTTGTTACCTGAAAACTTTTAAAGAGGCCTTTAAAATGAATGGATCATCTTAATCCAGTTCCTGGTGATCAGGTGTTCTTATTACAAAACTATTACTAGTTCTAGTACTATTTGTGATAGTCTGAGAAAAAAGACTAATGGCTGAATGTGGTGAAGACTGAACTATTCTTTCACTTCATAGAGGTAATCTTTCCAGAGTAGGATTGAGTATGCTGTCAGACCAGTGGTGAGAAAGCTTGCACTGTCAGGGCCTATGTTGTACCAGTTTTGCATTAGCAGATGACCTTAAGCAAAGATCATCAAAGCTGGGTGCCTAAAGTGTGGCACATAAATCCATATTCAGGTGAAAAGCAAGTTGCCCAATTTTCAAAGGTGCTTATCATCTGTAACTCTTATTGACTTCAGTGGAGTTGCATCTACTGCCTGTCTTTGGGAAAAAAAAAAATCAGGCCATTCATTTAGGCCCCTAATAATAAGTTTCAAAGCTGAGTCTTATCTCCAGAGCCAATCATTCCATCCCATTACATGAGCATTAAATTCACAACAACAGAATCACAAAATATTTGCAGGATTTTTAGAATAACTATTTCTCTGTTTCTAATAAATCTTAGAGAATGTGGACATCTCCCCAATATTTACAAAAGAAAAAAATAAAAATCCTGGGTGTGATTTTCAAAAATACCTAAATAATGGAAACACTGACTTTCAATGGGACTTGCGCTCCTAAGTCACTTAGGGACTTATGAAAATCAACTCCCTAACACAAAATCAAAACAGATGCACAACATACTATTATTAGGTTCTCAAAGGTCCCCAAATTCCTGATTAACTTCATTTGAAGAACATTCATGCACATATTACCACCTACACACCATCCAGCATCAGCTCTTAGAGTGTCTGTGTTGTATGTAACTTGGTATTTCACTTCACCTTAAAAACTGGCTGATACAAATCAGCTCATTAATTATAACTAACCTTCCCTAGACTCTAGCTTACCTTCAACTAATGTATGCCAAAAAAAATTTTTTTTGAGCTCAAAATAAAAGTCAACATTTTTTATACAGTGATAACATCTGAGAAACAAGAACCTTTCCTTGTTGTGTCATATAAAAATATATAGTTTCTTGATGGATACTGCAAAGGTATCTGTCAATTCAGAGAACATAAGTAGAAGCAAACCTATGACCTATTCTTATATCAACAGAATAATTAATGAACAATACAATCTCCCTCCCTCTGCCCGTCTTTTTTTATTTATACTGTAAGCTCTCAGGCAGAGACTGGCTAAGCCTTCTCTACATGGAAATTTGAGATGAATTAAATAATTTTGTGAAGTTAAAATACCTGAAAGCCCATTTAGCTCCTACATGGATGCTCTCATTCTGAAATAAATGGCTTTAGTTGGTTTCAGCTTAACCCATGTCTTCAGTACAGGAACTATAGTGGCATAGTCATACCACTGTAGCTATGCACCATAACTCCATGGCATAGAAACAGCTTACAGAGCTTTTTTTTTTGCTGTAGGAACACCACCTCTCCAAGTGACAGTAGCTTCCATAGACTTAATTGCGCCTACGCTAGGGGTTAAATCGGCATAGCTACAATGGGCAGGGATGTGGATTTTTCACTGCCCCTACATTTTAAGTGTAAACCACCCTACACTTAAACCGAAGTCACTTTACTTTTGAATGAGAACACCGAGGTAGGGGTTTAAATGTGCTTAAACAGTTAACTGATCTACGTTAACTTCACAGGTTCAGTTAATTCATCTTAACTTACCAGAGTGTCCCCATTCAGACATGTTCTTACTATGTTTCTACAGACCCTAGCATATAGAGCTATAGAGCTCTGACTGAAGCCTTTAGATGCTAATGTAATACAAAATCCTTATTAATGATTCCATGCTTACTGGTGGCTCAGCAACAGAATTGACCAGCTCACTGGGCATTTTCTGATTTTTGTATATAAAAACAGAATAAAAGAAATAAAACAGAAGATTTATGAATCTTTTATCAGTTAACCTCTATTTGATTTGTGACAATATATAATAAAATCAGATACTGTATCAGAAACACTACAGTGATTCTTAAGCTGCTGACAACACTTGAACGTACTATGAAAAAAATCACCAGGTAAAATTATGGCTTTTATGATCATTTTAAATCTTTCAAGATCATGCTTTTAGCTTAATTATTGCACGCTAATAATTGGCCATACTACTCCTTGGGTTTGAACAATGTAACTAAAAGTAACCTTTGGAGCTGTCATGTTTTCTTCAAACAGGCAATGAAAGTGAAAAATGATAATGTGCATAACTTTCCAGCATTGTCTATTATATATAAATAACACTACATACAAACAAGGGCGAGACAGTGGGATTCAACCCAAACATTTATCAGCTCAGTCACATCTTCATTTGTTTGCTTTAAAAATACACTCTCCAGTCATTTTCTGTCCTAGAACTGTGCTGTTCTGCTGCCATGAAAAGAGTTCTTTATTTCCTATTTACAAATTAAAAGGACTTTCCCTCCCACAGCACAAAAGCCTTTGGGGGTTAATTCATATCTTGAAGTACAGTAGAATGCTATTATTTGAACTTAGGCTGTAACAAATATGCCTAGATAACCACAGAATCATAGAAATGAGAGGTCATCTAGTCCAGTCCCCTGCACTTGTGGCAGGACTAATTATCTAGACCATCCCTGACAGGTGTTTGTCTAACCTGCTCTTAAAAAAATCTCCAAAGGAGGAGATTCCACAACCTCCCTAGACAATTTATTCCTTAATCACTCTGACAATTAGGAATTTTTTCCTCATGTCCAACCTAAACCTCCCTAGCTGTAATTTAAGCCCATTGCTTCCCATTCCTATCCCCAGAGGTTAAGAAAAACAATTTTTCTTCTTCCTCCTTGTAACAACCTTTTACATTCTTGAATATTGTTATGTCCTCTCTCAGTCTTCTCTTTTCTGGACTAAACAAACCCAATTTTTTTCAATCTTCTCTCACAAGTCATGTTTTCTAGACCTTTAATCATTTTTGTTGTTCTTCTCTGGACTTTCTCCAGTTTGTCCACATCCTTCCTGAAATGTGGCGCCCAGAACTGGACACAATACTCAAGTTGAGGCTTAATCAGCGCGGAGTAGAGCAGAATTACTTCTCGTGTCTTGCTTACAACACTCCTGCTAAAACATCCTAGAATGATGTTTGCTTTTTTGCAACAGCATTATACCGTTGACTCATATTTATCTGTCGGTCCACTATGACCCCCAGTACTTCTTCCTAGCCAGTCATTAACCACGAGTTAATGGACAGGGGATCGTGCTACCGATTTGTTTCTATATTTGCAAGAAATTTGAATTGTAGGGATTTGAGTTATCAGAATTTAACAGCAGTTGGCCACTTTAATTTGGGTTAGTACACTCCTCTTTTTATTACATCTTAGCATCTAAATACAGTGGTGATTGGTGACTTGTATGCAAGTGCATATATATAAATACAGATACACACCCATGTATAAATACATACACAAATTACACACATGCACACACATCTTAGATAAATGGAAAAGTACACAAATCATGAAGAAAATCCCTATGTCTAAGAAGATCCACCTACTTTATATGTAGTGGACATTGGTTCTACACTGGTGTACAGTAACTCCACTTTACTTACTCTTGATTTGCACCAGTTTACACTCACTGGGCTTAAGACATCTCTCATTTATAGAAAGAAAAAAAACACTATGATAATTTTTATTTTAAAAAGTAAAATACATAGGAAAATAAGCTTTAATAAAATAGCAGGGGGTGACTGTGATTCATTAAGATAAGAGTATATGTTATGACTTCAACTCCCTAGTAATATTCCCAGCATCTCATATCTGAGATTATTATAATAGGTTACTGCAAGCTACTTATTTACTATTTTCCACTCAAATAAAAGGTAATTGTTGGTAACTTGCTGCAAATATACATATGTCACATATCGATGTCTCCATGATCTTTCAGATGTAGCTAGCTGAAAGAGCACTTCATATGCTATGATTTTCCACTTACGTTAATTAGTTTTTATTTGAAACAGATAATTATTGCTGTAACACAAGGCAGTAATTAATGGCTACTATGAGTGGGTAAAATATTCATTAATCAAGTCAACAGACAAGAGACCTGCAGAGTATTGCTAAGGTCCTTACAGAAGGATAAAAATGAATCTGCTGGGACTTTATTTAAAAAAAAAAAATACAGGTTAAACCTATTCAGTCAAAAAGAGTTCAAAAGGTTTAAATCAAATGTGCAACACAACCAATTAATGATGATATCTCAGATTATACTGGGGACTTGCATCAAACTGCACAACTGTATTCTTGCATAGGTGTGGGAGGAAACTACTTTTATTAAAATCACCAAGCTTCACCTATTAGCTTAACTCCAAGAAATTTTATCCTTACAAGATGTCACTGAAAAGTATTTAAAAAAAAATAAAGGAGAGCTACTCTCATCACCTTCCAAAAAAGATAAGCAAAGAAAACAAAATTCATCTAATTTTGGCATTCTCTAAAAAGGTCAATAACTGAATTAAAATTTGTTTTGTTCCAACTGTGCTATCAGCATTTTCGGTTGTCCCTCCTTCCCCCATCCTGCCCCTGCTATACAGATTCACTTTAGGTGCTGAAACACAAACAGATTAAACAGGCCATAAAGACTAATTTACTCAAAATGAAAAAAAAAACGAATCTCCCAGATTATTTTTAAGAAGTCAAACACATAATTTCAGGCTATTGTGTTATCCCATAATAAAACTGCATCTAGTTTTCTCGCTTTCTCTTCTGAAACAAATATGCATCCACAAGGCTCTCTTTTTATCCCATTTGGAGACAAGTTCTCTGGGTGACTGGGCCAGAGGACTTCTACTTTCCCCACCCTGCCAATTCTTCTATCCCCAACAAACATACCTTTTCCCCACCTTCTAAAACCCTACATCATGCCCAAATATCTTTCCAACTTACAAACACAAAGTGTCAGTTTTAGGCACTGGTCTTTATGGCAGGTTGCTCTGCTACCACTGGACAGCTGGCCCTGCCCAAACAAAGCCCAGTCCTGCCAACAGATTCGTGTGGGTAGACCCTTGCAATACCCCACATAATTCAGTGGGAGTATACCCAAGCAGAGCCAGAGGGAGGACAGGGGCCAAAAATGGTTTTCATATAACTTTGACCACCTCTATCCTTGATTTACAAATTTCTTGCCATGTATCATTTGTGTTTTTAAAATCAAGCATGAAAGAGAAGGGAGAGCACAGAATAAGTCAAACAATGATTATTAAAATGAGTATCAGGACTCTCAATCTAGGATAAACAATTTTTAAAGCCCTTCATTTCTGGTTTTTAACAATTTTTACCAAAAATTTTCAAGGTTACATAAAAGCTATTATTCAATTTTCACCTGAATTTTGGACCACTCAAGTACATGAAAATACCAATTTTGTTAAACAAATGAAATACATTACATTAGATAGACGTGTTTATGTTAACAATAAATTAGTTTAAGTGTATATGTGAGACTGTTAAGGCTACATAGTGGAAGATACATCACATATGCACGTGTGTGCATGCCTGTGTATGTTCTGTTAATACACAGTTCATGAAATACCACAACATAAACTGCTTTTACTTGCAATACTCTTACTTTTCTCTGTTTGCTTCTTTTTTTCATCCTCCCACCCCCCAATATTAACCTGAATATTTACTCAGATTTTGCACCAATTTTCATATATTTTTAAATTTTTGTAACAAACATTGAAATTCCTGGGACATTTCAAACAAAATACAAACCAAAAATGAAGATCCTTGACAATTTTGCATAGAACAGGCAATTATTTCACCACAGTTGGTCCTCATATTAAAAAAAATACAAAATTTATAGGCTTTGGGTTTTTAATTATTATTGCTCAACTACTCAAATGCTTGTCGTAGCCTAGTTTTAATAATGTCTCAAAAGTCTGGAATAAATAAAACAATATCATTTTAAGTAAAAGTTCAAAATATACCTCGACAGTTCTGAGGTCTGAGGATTTAATTCCCAAAATATTAATGATCTCCAGGAGTTAAAATAATGTAATTATATCCCAACTCCATGGCCAACTAAACCACAAACTGGACTTCAGTGGTACATATTTCATTTGCAATGTCACGAGATCTTCATTTTGGACTATCAACATAGCACTAAATCTTGAACTGTCATTGAAAACAGGCCACTTCTAATTTTGGCTTGCAGCACTGTAAAATGAACTGCGAAAGGCAGCTAATATTTCACATGTTAAATCTCTCCATCTCTCCCTGAATCAAAAACAGAAAGCTTATTGACAGAAATTATTTACTGTACACAAACACATATGCTAACAAAAAAAAAAAAAAAGAGTCTTCAGTGCATTGGAAGAAAACTTAGTACATACTTTACTCTTGACTCAAGAAAGTTGACATGGGGGCTAGCCTACTGTAAGCGCTCTGCATGGTCTTGCGGGAAGCTCAGATTGGATTCCCAGTCCTGATTTCTCACTAGCAGGGGGTAGAAGTGCTGTGAACTCAGCATGCTCCTGTGAGGAGAGCCTTGCCTCATGCCATACCAACCCCTCCAGCCAATGTAGGAACTGTATAGATGTACTCTGGGGAAGTCCCATCGAGAAATATGGTGATTGTAATATGAGAAGGTAGGGAACAAAGAAAACTTTGTGGAAACCAAGCTGGATCTGTGGATGCCAATGCCTGTTTGGTCAGCAAACTCACTTAGACACGCTATATGCAAGTTTCCAATCACTGCACACATATTACTCTCATTCATAGCCAGAGACGAATGTACTTCAATCAACTTTTAGTGGACCTATCCCTTTTGTAGGCCTGACTACATATTTTACCACAACCACCACCATGTCAGACCTGAGGCTAAACACAACTCCAAATCTGTCATCACAATTGCCCATTAAATTCGGAGATCTGAGTCTACTGCTGTTATAAATAAATAAATAAAACAAACAAACCAGTGACTTAATTCCCAGTCTTAATTTTTTTTTTAAGCAGCAAAAGATGCCAATAGAAACTCTTGTGGTTTATTCATTCTGTACTGTTACATATTAGAAGAAATCCCTTGCTGTCAGAAAACAAAGAAATTAAAAGAACTGATTTAAGTTAGGATATATTAAAAAAATACATATCCTGCAGTACCTGTTAAAAAGTTTCACTATTCATTCATTGGGACAGCAACTACCTTTTGCTAGTTAGAACAGAACTTCAAGTGGTGTAAATTGTTATATCTCCATTGAAATCAAGGGACAAGATCTGTATCTTGTTTGTAGAGCATTTAGCAAAAGGCAGACAGCCCTTTGAAAAATGATGATGTTGGTTTTCTAGAATGTAAGCATCTTCGACCCTGGTTCTTGAAAAAGTAGATTCTCTCTCTGTGGATTTGTAAGCGGGCGGGCAGGGGGGGAATATAGAGCATTTCACTTTTAGGTTACCAGTTCAAGTCAAGATCGTATCACTAACAGCTGAAAATCATTACCATCTGACAGCTCTTTCGTGTCTCGTATAAAATGATTTGGTGGTCTCCGTTCAGCTCCTAGTGGACAGGAGTTTACAGGGAAAGTCCACCCCATACCTTGATCAAAACTTGTATTCGCAGCAGAGAAGCCTGGACTGAACAGATACCAACAGTGTTCTGCGCTCTGAAAGCTCATCCCACATCAGCAATGAGACTCACCAGTGGAGAAGTTTTCATTACCACTGTGCCTGCACTGCAGATGGTTGTTTTTTTAATAGACAACTTCAGTTTCTAGAGCTGTCAATCGGCATTAAATCCACTCAAAATTATAATAAAAAAATCAAATTGCATAAGATTTCTACATGAAGCGTTGGGGGGAAGGCAGAGTTCAGGCTTCATTATGAAAATGTTACAAACTCTTATCTGTCATGTCTAGTACACCCTGGCTGCAATGCTATTCTTGAAAGCTTCAATACCTAGACCAATCTGACTGTATCTCTCTAAAGGTTATTAAATAGAAGAAGAATTTAAAAAAGAAACTACTTATGAATAGGGTCCTTACTGAAGGTTTAAAGAGATAATAGCACGCAGTTTGAGCTTCAAAATGTTGCATGCGTAGGTTTTTGTGAATGGTTTAGTTCAAAAAAAATTAAAGCTTTTGTTTTGGATTTAAAAAATAGTCACTGCAAACTGCACAGCAAGCAATGCACATTTGCCTAGTGCATAAGAATTAGTGTTAGCAACTAGAAACAAAAATGAAGTGAAGTGACTAACTTACTTCACTGCACTAGCCCAGGAAAATGTAGTAGAATAGCAAAAATGATGAAAATTAAATTAGCTTTCTAAAATGTGCTCAGTTTTGGCACTCTAAAATGCTTTTGGTAATGCAGGTAAACACATCTGCTCTTTAAATGTGTGGAGGGGTTTAAGTTGTCAGTGGTCCCTCTTACATATGTTTTAACTAGGAGTTATGTAATTTTATATTAGAAGATCCTCAGGATCAAACAAACATAAAAAAAAACCCATTGACAATGACTACTCCCTTATGCTCAGGAAAGTCACTGGGTTCAGGTTCATTCTGGGAATTTTCTTTCAGCCAGTGCCGATACCATACCGACACCTTGTGGTCAGCTTTATTATAACACTTAAAACATTCTCAAGCTGGGGGGCGGGGGAAGGGAGAAGGGGGAGAAGCATCCTATAATTCTACTTGAAGAAAATGGTTTAGGCTGAAATTTTCAAAGGAGCCCAAAGGAGCTGTATGTCCAAATCCCTTCAAAATTAAATAAGATGTGAGCACCTAACTCCCTTAGATTCTTTTGAAAATCCTAGCCTTAAAAACTGTTGAACTTTTTAAAGGGAGAAAGTTAGTTTCAGCACAATTGTGGGAGGAACAAATATGCTTGGAGGTATAGAAAATTAACAGTGGGCTACCAGAACAGAAGTTGTGTCAGTATTTCCATTACAGGTGAACTTTTTCAAGGATCTATAAAGTTCAAATTTGACACATTATTTCATCTCATTCAGATTTTCAGTTTTCTAAGTGAAGACAAAATAATTATAACTTTCTTATAGATACAGTTTATCCTTCCATAAAGTCACTGACAAATAAATCATTGTTCATGTGAAACTGTCAGGCTATTAGACTTTCACTATCACAAGCACATGAGAATACCCAAAATTACAAAGAACTGAATTATTCTACTTTTTAAATTAGCATGCTTTCCCTGGAAGGTCCAGCAGTCAGAGCACAGGACAGAGTCAGGAGACCTGGGATATACTGCCAACTCTGCCAGTGACTGGCTGTGTGACATTGTCACTCACAGAGGCCCTTAACCAACCTCCATGTGTGTGTAAACAATTTTGTAAAAGGATTTTTTTACCCGATTTTATCTAAAGATTCAGCAATGCACATAGCAGTTGCGTTTAGAGTCAGCCTTTTCTCTGCTGTATATTGAGCTAAGAATGAAATGCTATCATAATTCTGAATTTCCATGCTTTTATGATTTTAAGTTAGAATCTAAAATATTTTTATATTTTAACTCCCACATTTCCTCTAGGTATTTGTTTTTTTCAAGCCACTCCTTCAATACAGAAGGCTATTAACAATATTTTGCCGCTTATTTTAGTCCTAACAAACAAACTAATCAAAGCCAAACCAAAACATTCTCAACTAAACCAAGCCAAACTTTTGAAGTTTTATTATTTTTTAAAAAGGTTTGAAGGATAACTTGGAAACAGAAATATTTAGGTATAAGTTTTTTAACAACAAAAAAAAGTTTTAAAGTATATGTAGAATATTACGCGTAACATCTTATCAAGGTCCTTTAGCACTACCATATAGGTTTTCGAGGGTTAGTGTATTCTCTATAGAAGAAATATGTAATGCTGTCTTTGAGCACAATGCCCCCAGACTGACTATTAAATACTATGTTCAGGATAAACTGGAAAGAATTTCTCAATGTAGTGATGGTGCTATAAAGTCATTATATTCATTATGACAATGATCACCTTGCTCACAGAAACACAACCAGAACACAGAACAGCTCACCAATTCAATACTTATTGTAATTTACACAAAATTAAAATTACAACAAAGTATAATTTATAAAATGTGTAAAATACACATCACTACCAATATGTACAATTAGACAAATATGAAGGATAACTTCTCCTTGGAAAGACTGTAAAACCGATTATATCTGCTTCCTTAATTATCAAAGGGTAGTATCACATGAGCTAAAAGTCCTGTATTCATTTATTTTTATAATTTATTACAAGAAACATAAAAATATTACCGATTTGGCACATAAACATTGCATTAGACACACCAATAACTGAAATGGCTTTTTATATATTTGATAGAGGGCTCAGGCATAGGAAGGCATTTTGATTTATTTTTCACTGTTCCGCAAACTGAGCAAATCCCACTGAGGTTTTTGTCACTCAACATATCGATGGTAAAAAGACTCCAGCAAGACTACAGCAGAACTTCTCAGAAAGAAAGTAAGACCTCAGTACAGAAATCCACTGTTTCACTGACAGGACAAGAGCATTTCGTGTAAATATACAGTTCTTCACAACTGCACTCTCTTCTGTTTAAAAGGCTACAGACTTGTTTTTTTGACAGAATCTACATGTCATGCCATCTAGACATATCATCAGCTCAACAGGATAGTATCAAGCTGGATCTGAATGTGGGAAATTAGATTAAAATATCCTATGTTACTAGAATTAAGATAAAAAATGAAGATATTACATTATACATCTGATGAAATACAGGTCTTACACAGTACAGTATCTTCTTCCGCAGTGAACAAAGCCATGAGTTTTGAGACACCCATTGCAAAGGCTTTTCTGCATCATGTTGCTTTACTTGTTTAATTTTGATCTCTGCTTTCTGACAGACAAAGCTTCATGCCTAGCTCACTACAACTTTTTAAAAAATACTACTGATCAACTTTAGAAACAGTTAAATTTACTGTATTTTCAGGGTCTGTAGCAATTTAATTATGGATGATCCAGAAACAGTAAGTACCCATTATTTCGCCTCAGGTTTTAGTTACTACCCATCAGAAATCTGAAGAACTCAAAGAATTATCAGCAATTATGAAAAACAGAGTATGCAGTCTTCAGAGTACTGTACATGCTGTAGATATTTTACGAGTATTTCTTGAAGAGTAGTTACGCTTATTCATTCAGATAACAAAGTTGCTATTTAGGTTTTTATATATATAGTCCTATTCTATAAAGTAGAAACATAAAGGGTTGGGGGGGGAGGGGAGGCTTTTGTAACCCCACGGATACTATCTAATGACAGCGGTATTAGTGATTTGGACATTACTATCATCAACATCAAAAGAGCTACAGTCCTGTATTAAAAGAATAAAATCTAGATATAATTTTAAAAAATAATTTAAAAGTCACTATTCTTTATAATAATCTTTTTGGAATCTTAAACTCTAAATCTGTTGCTTTACTGAAGAATTAAAAAAGAAAAATCAGAAGCTACTATTTAAAGAATACACTACCAGAAAAAAAAAACACATTTAAAATTAAATCAATTTTTAAAAATTCAAGTTGGCAACACTCCTTTAAAATGAAAATTTTTCTCAGGTCAAGAGAGCTGTGTATCAATTTCAGCACAATTCAACTGCAACCATAACCAGATGGCTTCAAGATATCTAACTGCAGTCATTTGGAACTCTCTTTGCACACGGTCTTGACACACATATTAACTTACATGTTATTTTAAGGAAACTAATATGAATTTTGGGAGATATGAGACATTAAAGTCACCAATGAGCATTGTTCACGCACTGTTCCTTAAGCATTTTGGCTGCCTCTACAGGCATAATGCCCCTGGGCACCTCTACTTAAGTGAAGTAAGCTATAACTTCCCTACCTCAGAGCAAGGTTTTCATTCCTTTTATATTCTTCCCCTAAGACTAAGGCTACAGGTATGATTACCTCTTGCTCTGCAGAGAGTGTTACTGATCTGCAGAGGGGAGCACACGGATGCCTGCTAACTTCTGTATTACAGTGGCTCTGTAGCCTTTCACTATAGTCATTAGACTTGCTAACAATTTTGATAAGATGATGAAGAGTATTTCTATGGGGGAGGGGGGGAAACTGTAATGAGGGCAATGTGAACTGAGAGACCTATAACAAGAGCTTAAACAAACTTTCTAAGTGGGAGACTAGCAGAGTGTTTGGGTATGATCTGGAAATGAGAAGGTCTGAACCCCATGAGACAGTAAATGCTGCATGTAGTTCCAAGATTCCTTTGCCAGTCCCAGTCCAGAAGCCAGAAAAATAAACAGCATAATTTGTAAAAATATTTTAATAGGTTAATTTTTTTTATTTTTATTTTTTTTAAAGAAAGAAATGTATCCAAGGATTACTTTCTTCAGTTGGAACCTGTTGATGCCAAGAGCTAATTTAAAGTGCAATAGTACTTTTCTGTAACGGTAACACATATTAATGCTAGGCAGTTAAAATCAAGGCCCACAATTGGTTGAATCATAAAATCTTCAACCACCACTTACCACATGTTTTCCTCTGCATCAGCTCAGAAACTGGGCTCACTACTCCAAGTAGGGTATTGCTCTTGCTTCACACCTTCTTCTGAGTACACACGTAGCTCCTTTTCCATTACATAATTAAAAAAAAATCTCTTAAGTGAATTCAATGCTGGTGAAATGTACCAGACTGACAGCTGCAGAATCTGAAGCCTTATGATTTATTCACAGAACACGCACATTACTGGCAGTGCCACTCCAAGCTTTCCTAACAATGCCACATTTTGAAGGACTACGGATGTCTGTTGGAAAGAGAACAGTTCATTCTCCATGTCCATTCAATTGCAGGCCTCTTTACTGAGACTACCAACAAGGATTTCAACTGATGCGTTTTGCAGTCTGGACAACTGTCCAATTGAAACAAAGTCAGATTATCAGCTCATTTCATAGAGATCCTTGAATAGATATCAGACGTGGTAGTGGATTTTGGTCATTCCCGTTATGAAGTCATTGATGAACTGGAAGAAGCTCCTATGAGTTCTGGCCACTGAGTCCTATGAATGGGAATTTCAGTTGGTTTGATTTTTAGTTGTAGTTTTCTGTTTTTAAGTCTGTTTGTAGTTTCTTTCCTTTCCCGAATTGACGATTCAGATCATAACCAGAAATGATCCACTTCCGACTTGGACAATCTCCCCATAGCCAGAGGCCCTAGAATACACCTGCCTGTCACCACAGCTCCTGCAAGCAGCAACTGCCAAATAGGGGAGCAATAAGAGGAGTATCCATAAGATGCGTCATAAGAGATTCATGCCCAGGAGTAGGAAAGAAGGACTGGATCATTAGGGAAGTGTGAAGAGGATGAAATTGACTGGGTATTTTTTTTACCCAGGTAACAATGCAAAGTATCACTGGCTGATACTAAAACTTTGGCAGCATACCACTGGGTAAGAGAATTTGGTTACTGATCCACTCAGCCTCTTTTTCTCATTCCTATTTAAAATAATTACAACAAGAATACAGATAAATCAATTTAAAAAAATTCCGAAGGTGATTTGGGGTCAAATTTTCAAGAGCAAAGCACAGATGTCTAAAGAAGGATGTCCTTGTAGTTAAGACACTGGACTGGGCCTAGGAGTTCTGGGTTCAATTTACAGCTCTGCCACAGCCTTCCTATGATTTTGGTCAAATAATTTCTCTGTGCTTTAGTTCCCCCCATCAGTAAAGCAAGAAGAATAAATTCTTTCTGTCCTCTCACCCTATTTCACTTTTTATGTTCTTCAGGGCACCGATTGTCTCTTACTGTGTGTATCTGTTTTGTTCAGCCTTGTCATACTAGGGAGAAGTGACAACGAATTTCTGAATTTCTCTATTCACAGAACTGCCACCACTCTCAGGGTGTGAGCTCTGATAGCGGAAGGAGACTACATGAATCCAGTCATCTCAACCAATGCATTTTGAACTGAAGGTGTCTTTTTTTTTTGCTGCTGTCTTCCCTCTTCCCTCCCTCAGATGATATAGCATGACTACCACCACCACCACCACCACCCTGGTGCATTACAGATATATTTTGCTTGTCCTTTGGGTGTGCCATAGCTTTTCTAATGATTGCAAAAGTTTTGGAAGTATTTTTCCAGCAATTTGCGAAACATGAGAATTCATTTGGGAAATGAAGCTGAGGTTCCTCATTGTCTACACCAGAAGCACAGAACTGAAGCTCTAATGAGAAGGCCACTAGTTCAGTAACTCACCTGGTGGAGGAAACAGCTGTGAGAAAAGACACTATTGCAGACAGCAAAAAAAGTGAGAGGTCTGTTTGAACAAATGTTGTGCATTTGTATTTGGAAGTGAGCTGCAATCCCAAGGAGATTTATGCAGTTATTGTGCAGCAATCAGTTTGGCTGTTTGTAGGAAGCACTTCATGTCTGGCCCTGCTCTAGATAACTCCTACAAACTTTTTCCATGGGTAGACTATTCCTTATTTATCCACTAATGAGTTTGTACGCTTTCCTCTGAAGCACTGATATTGGTGACTGTCAGAGACCCAATATTAGACATATTTTAATTGACTGCCTAAGCACAGACTTCAAGCCTAATAGCTAGAGTCTGATGTCTATTTATATCCTGCCACCGTTCCAATCATACAACTCCTAGTGGAGTTGTGGGAGATCTTAGAATCATAAGTTTAGAAGAGACTGCAAGAATCATCTAGTCTAACTTCCATATCTTAATGCAGTAGAGTGGAAAAATTTGGTATGTAGCAGTGCCATGCGGTTTGGCTTCAAGTCAGCCACTGCCTCAGTTTTGTCTCACTCCAGACCTTCCAACCTGGTTTTGTTACTTCAGTGATTCTCTGGCTAAGTCATAAAAGACAAAGTCCACCCCTTCCAGAGTATCCAAGTCCAAGTCCCCCCCAGTCTAAAGATGGGAATAGACATTCCTTTCCGAGGGTCTCTCCTCATTTCCAAGTCTCTGCCTTTCCCCACTGCTGGGGACAGCCTCTCCTTCCTGCGGGTCTGTCTTCTCTTCAAACGTCTGACATTCTTCAGCCTGCCTTCTGGATTTGGCTCTCAGGTGTTTCCAGGCTCTGCACAGTCTCTCACCTCAGTCCTTTCTGGATTCCTTTGAGTTTCAACCTGTTCTCTACCAATTGCCAGGACTTTCTATCTGGAATCTCTTTTCTCTTCATTTAGCTGTCCCCAGATTTCTGTGTTATCTCCACCCCAGAAGGCATAGTTTAACCACATGACCTGCCTGTAACATGATCTTACTTACTTTCTTCACCTGGGGAGGTGAGCTAAGTGTGTCAGAGGTGAGACTGGACCCATCTCCCTTTAAAGAGCCAGTCACAATGTGACAGGGTATAAAGATCAAACAAATAAATGTTTGATGTCGTCAGATTGGATTTGGCTCTTTTAGAGTAGGTACACTCTAGATTCAACATAAAGTGTTTCACTGCAATTAGATAACTTCTATGTCTATCTGTCCGTGCCTCCTCTGGATTAGAAATGTGAGCAATCCCAAAGCAAACTCACTGAAATACTGTACATCTGCTGGTGACAGACAGAAACTTACGATTAACAGTACTTAGAAAGATCTTACCTTAGACAAGTGGAATGTGAAGAAGAAAAAAGGCCAATTCTATTTGTCTACATTACTGCCAGCAGAGTAAAGACTGTCAAGCTTTGAGACACAACATTGTAAATAGGCTGCAAGAGAGACTCTCAAGTATTTATAGAATGCTATTCACCACCATATCCAAACACTAAGTCAGCCATGGATGCCATAAGCTAACAAAAGAGAAGGATCCAGTGTGAAAGACAGAAAATAATGTATTTATAAAAAAATAAAAAAAAAGGCCTTGGATTATATACACTGTCATGCTCCTGGTACAAAATCTGGCTGAAACACTGCAGATAATTTTATAAGCCTGGAGAAGGCACTGAAGAAATACAAACAGATCAATGAATGCCAGCAGTGAGAAATAAACAGTTTCAACTGCTTCATGCAACTAGAATCACATTGCAGCCAGATTCGTTGCCAAGATGAAGACTTGGAAAGCTTCTGTCAGACTATTTCCAGTTACAGTGCTTTATGAAAAACACAGGAGATACAGTGTGCCTTGATGAGAAAAACCAGTGTATATATAGGCTCATCATCCTTGACCAAAAAGCACGAAGGTAAGTAGTAGTTGTTATGGATATATCTCCATAAGTAATGGATGTTATTGTGTTCAAGCTTCAGTTTTCATGTATTTTGTACTCGGGAAAAGGGGAGATTAACATTTTATGTTATAAAAACATTCCTGTATTCTTGCACTGGCTGTCTGAAAAAAAAAATACTTTCAACTTACAATCGTTCTTTCATTCTTTAAAATGCAAGATGAGGATATCAAATGTACTAAAATTAACTAACTGGTTTTACAAAATGCATTCCTGATCATTTTTAACCATTTAGCTTGTTGTTAAAAAGTTTAGGGTCTATTCTCATTTTGATGAGCAATAAAGGTATGCTACAAAAATCCTTTGACCATCGAGATAAGAACATATTACTAAGTCTGAATATTTTTCAGTATGATGGAATAAATATAACATTCAACTGACTAACACATTGTCCTCTTGTCAATTTCTTTATGTTAAAGAAGACATTCTCATTTTTGGATAGCCCATGATATACTCAAACAAGCACTGTACCTATTCATAAGATGACAACACTGCATTTGACAAAAAAATGGAATTTGAAACACCACTTTAACAATGCTTTTCTAAAAGCAATGTATAGGATTATTTTGGGGAAGTTCTATGGCCTGTGGTATACAGGAAGTCAGACTAGATGATCACAATGGTCCCTTCTGGCCTGTGAAACTATTAATATAATAATGAGCTATACATTTCATATTGGATGGACAAAGGACATAAGGAAAAATTGAAAGGATCATCCTGGACTCCTTCATCAGGCAAAACTTTCTTAATCAAGTTAGTTTTATTTTAAACCACTAACAATATGCAATTAACTATATTCAAATCAGCAAACTAATCATGGGGAAAAAGTGATTAAAATCAGGGTAATTTATTAGTAGTATATTTTGTTGTCATGTCTGTGGTCTCTAGAAGCAACTCAGAGAGGGGATTAGACAAAAGCAGAAAGCTTACAGGGAGTGGAAGGAAGGCAGGATCAGTAAAGAAAGCTATCTTGCTGAGGTCAGAACATGTAGGGATAAAGTGAGGAAGGCTAAAAGCCACATTGAACTGGAACTTGCAAAGGGAATCAAAACCAATAGTAAAAGGTTCTACAGCCACATAAATAAGAAGAAAACAAAGAAAGAAGAAGTGGGGCCGCTATACACTGAGGATGGAATGGAGGTTAAGGATAACCTAGGCATGGCCCAACATCTAAACAAGTACTTTGCCTCGGTTTTTAATAAGACTAGTGAGGAACCTTGCGATGATGGAGGGATGATAAACGGGAATGTGGATATGGAAGTGGATATTACTGCAACTGAGGTAGAGGCCGTACTTGAACAGCTCGATGGGACGAAGTCGGAGGGCCCGGACAATCTCCACCCAAGGATATTAAAGGAACTGGCGCGTGAAATTGCGAGCCCGTTAGCGAGAATTTTTAAGCAATCGATAAACTCGGGGGTTGTGCCGTATGACTGGAGGATTGCTAATGTAGTTCCTATTTTTAAGAAAGGGAATAAGAGTGATCCGGGTAATTATAGGCCTGTTAGCTTGACGTCTGTAGTATGTAAGGTCTTGGAAAAAATTTTAAGGGAGAAAGTAGTTAAGGACATAGAGGTCAATGGTAATTGTGACCAATTGCAACACGGATTTACTAAAGGTAGATCGTGCCAAACCAATCTGATCTCCTTCTTTGAGAAGGTGACGGATTACTTAGATAAAGGAAATGCGGTAGATATAATTTACCTAGATTTCAGTAAGGCGTTCGACACGGTTCCGCACACGGAGCTGTTAGTTAAATTGGAAAAGCTGGGAGTGAATATGAAAGTTGTAAGGTGGATAAGGAACTGGTTAAAGGGGAGACTCCAGAGGGTCGTATTGAAAGGTGAACTGTCGGACTGGAAGGAGGTCACCAGTGGAGTCCCTCAAGGATCGGTTTTGGGACCGATCTTATTTAACCTTTTTATTACTGACCTTGGCACAAAGAGCGGGAATGTGCTAATAAAGTTTGCGGATGACACGAAGCTGGGGGGTATTGCTAACACGGAGAAGGACAGGGATACTATTCAGGAAGATCTGAACCACCTTGTAAACTGGAGTAATAGAAATAGGATGAAATACAATAGTGAAAAGTGCAAGGTCATGCATTTAGGAATTAATAATAAGAATTTTGGATATACGTTGGGGGCGCATCAGTTGGAAGCGACGGAGGAAGAGAAGGACCTTGGGGTACTGGTTGATAGCAGGATGACTATGAGTCGCCAATGTGATACGGCTGTTAAAAAAGCAAATGCGATTTTGGGATGCATCAGGCGGGGTATTTCCTGCAAGGATAAGGATGTGTTAGTACCGTTGTATACGGCGTTGGTGAGACCCCATCTGGAATACTGTGTGCAGTTCTGGTGTCCCATGTTCAAGAAGGATGAATTCAAACTGGAACAGGTTCAGAGACGGGCTACGAGGATGATCCGAGGAATGGAAAAACTGCCTTATGAAAGGAGACTCAAAGAGCTTGGCTTGTTTAGCCTGGCCAAAAGAAGGCTGAGGGGGGAATATGCTCGCCCTATATAAATATATCAAGGGGGTTAACGTTAGGGAGGGAGAGGAATTATTTAAGTTTAGTACTAATGTAGCCACGAGGACGAATGGGTATAAACTGGATATTAGGAAGTTTAGACTTGAAATTAGACGAAGGTTTCTGACCATTAGGGGAGTGAAGTTCTGGAATAGCCTTCCGAGGGAAGTAGTAGGGGCAAAAGACTTTCCTGGCTTTAAGACAAAGCTTGATAAGTATATGGAGGGGATGTTATGATAGGATGGTTAATTTGGGCAATTGATCTTGAATTACCACCAGACAGGTCTGCTCAATGGTCTGCGGGGAGATGTTGCATGCGATGGGTACTGAGTTGCTGCGGAGAATTCCTTCTTGGGTGCTAGCTGGTGACTCTTGCCCACATGCTCAGGGTTTAGCTGATCGCCATATTTGGAGTCGGGAAGGAATTTTCCTCCAGGGCGGATTGGCAGGTGCCCTGGAGGTTTTTCGCCTTCCCCTGCAGCGTGGGGCACGGGTCGCTTGCTGGTGGTGTCTCTGCAGCTTGAGGTCTTCAAACCATTTTTGAGGATTTCAATAACTCGGTCCTGGGATAGGGGTTGTTATAAAATTGGATGGGTGGGGTTCTGTGGCCTGCCTTGTGCAGGGGGTCAGACTAGATGATCAGATTGGTCCCTTCTGACCTATGAGTCTATGAGAAGACCAAATTGCCACTGTTGAAATTAAACCAGACAGAGGGGAAAAAAATATCAGGTAATCATAAAAATAACAATTACAGATAAAAAACTATGTTAAAAGAACACTGATGTTGCAAAGTCACCTTCTGTACTGAATGAGGCAGGGATCCTGTGGAAAAATGTGAACACTTGATTTTGTAAGCTTAATATTCCATTACCGTAGTTTTTCTGTATATAATTTTTAAACAAACTGAAAAAAGCAGAATTTCTATCAAGTGGAACCATGGTGTCCTTACATAGGTCATCAGCAAGGCTGTAACCTTTAGAGCCACTACACAGTCCTTTACCACTTGAGCTAACATAATAACTTGTAGCAGCAGTAGGCGTTATAGGGTTGGCAAGTGTCTGGTTTTCGGTCAGAACACCTGATTGAAAATTGACCCTGGCGGCTCTGGCCAGCAACTCCGACTGGGTCATTAAAAGTCCAGTTGGTGGGGCTGGCAGGCTCCTACCTGACTACACGCAGCTCCCCAGAAGCGGCAAAATGTCCCTCGGCTCCTAGGCAGAGGGGCAGCCACAGGGGCTCCACATGCTGCCCCTGCCCCAAACACCAGCTCTGCAGCTCCTATTAGCTGGGAACCATGGCCAATGGGAGTTGCAGGGGTGGCACCTGCGGGTGCTGGCAGCACGCAAAGCCCACTGGCTCCTCCAACTAAAAGCCAAGGGACAAGTTGCTGCTTCTGGGGGGCCATCCAAGTTAAGCGCTGCCCAGAGCCCACACACCCCCCTCCTGCATTCTAACCCCCTGCCCCATCCTCCTCCCGCACCCAAACTCCCCCCCCAAAGCTTGTATCCCACACCCTCTCCCACACTCCAACCCCCTGCCCCAGCCCTAGGGTTGCCAATTTTGGTTGGATATATTCCTGGAGATTTCATCACATGACTTAATCATTAATTAAAGATTAATCTTTAATTCCTGGAAACTCCAGGCCAATGCTGGAGGGCTTGCAACCCTACTGAGCATGTGCCCACACCCAAACTCCCTCTCAGAGCCCACACCCCCTCACATACCCCAACCCTTTGGCCCAGCTCGGCCGCCTGGAGCCTGCTGCCCTGCACCCCAACCACCTGCTTCAGCCCTGAGCCTCCTCCCGCACTCAAATTCCCTCCTGGAGTCTGCTCTAATTCTGAGAGTATGAACTAAACTCAGAAAAGTAAGTAAATCAGAAATGAAGTCAAGTCTCTATCATTTACTCCCTCTGATTTCTGGAGATTTCAGTCTGGTACAATTACTACCACACTCTGACTTTAGTGTTCTTTAGTACCTCTGAACTACAGAATGAATTACAGAAAATGTATCTGTGCAGACTTTCATGCCTTTACCATCACATGTTTTCATAGCAGAGTGGGGATATTTAACCATGTAAATTCACTTTATAGCATGTTTATATAAACCACAATGGCACAGCTAAATCTCTATACATTGCTTTGAAAATTGGCTCCTTGTCATGTTGTTTTTCTTTTGTTATTGCTGTTTTCTGTCTAGTTTGAGGGGGGATGAAGGGTGCTCAATATTATGTAAAACAAAATAAAACAGAAAATAAAGATCCAGGAACTGGATGGATGTTTACAGAACATAGCTGTTCCTGAGAATTTAAACAATCATTAAAACAGACTTGTTTTGTACTTCATATGCTCTTGTACCTGGCAAACATTTAGAAAGAACAAGTGGCTCGATTCTACAGCCTTTCCTCATATGAGCTAATTTCATGATTCTGACATGAGGAAAAGCTAAAGAATTGGGCCCACAATCTCTACCCCAAGATCAGATAATTTAGACAGACAGACACAACCCATAAGAAAGCAATATGGACAGAAGAAGGGAAAGTGAGGGATGAGCAAACTGGTTTATGTTAGGATTTGAATGCTATTTGTTTTTAGAAGTCCTGTGGGGAATAAGTTAATCTAATTCTTTTGGACAATGACATAGCAACAGCATTATCGTCAGAAGAATAAGCAGGGAGGATAAAACACCCCTTTCAAGTGTATAGCATTCATGCCCATATGAAACGCTATTCTATCTGTGAAATAATCCTAGCAGTAGTGGCGAGAGATGGGACAGTCCAAGGCGAACAAAGAATCTCAGCCACAAATGGGAATGACTAGAAGTTAGACAGCACTACACTGTGCAGCAGGAGTTCAGCACTCGAAGCCGCCACCCCGCCATAAAGAATAGCTGAAATGTGGAAGGCGGTGGCAGCTACATAAGATCAGACAGGGGAGAGAATGGAGATTATTTTTCTAAATACAACAGCCATTAGACAGAATGATTCAAGTAGGTTACGCTTCCACAGTCAAGCAGTCAGAAAGGATGAATGAAGTTCAGTCATTACTGACCTTAACACACAGCCAACCAGGCTGCAATAAGATATCCTTATGTGTGTGCACAAACTTGTGTATTGCAGAGTCTAGGACAGACTGTGACTGGATCTGAGCAAAGTGTACAGATATAGGACACCAGGAGTCATGCTAATCCTTGTGTCTCTGTTCCAGGGCCAGTCACATTTTCATTGGCGAGCACAGGCACTCTCCAGAAGGAGAGCAGCCAGGTAAGGACAAACAATCTGCCCAGTCAAAATTCCTTCTAAGGGTTCCCACTGCAACTTGGACACTTTAAATATCCCTACAGTGTGGGCTGGGACTTCAGTCATTAACCACATTATTAGTGCTGATAAAGTATAACACACAAAGACAGCTGTTGCAAACAGGAATGACCAGGCAATGGGTACCACGGTGATAGTTGTTAGGCAACCGCAGTCCAGTAAATAGTAATGGCTAGGAAATGGTTAGCAGCAACAAAAGAGCTGGTAGAGGTGAGAACCAAGATTGCTTTTATATTGAAGTTAATTTTATTATGGTTGTCCATCCCTAACCCTTATGAGCTGGTCAGAGCAGCCTTGACAGAGAGAGGGATGCATTAGCTGAGAGGCTTTCCAGCCTGAGAAGATGGGTGGACATTACTTCTCTGTTGCACAAAAATCCTCTCCACGGTTATACTGTTGGCAGTGAGATGACCCCCATATATTTACAGGGTTGGCCTGTAGATTTGATAAATAAAGCCAAGCGGTCTCAACAAAAGTACATCTTTCACGAACTCTCCATCTGACAGATGCTGTCATATTAAAATGAAGAAAGAAAATGTTATACTCTGCATACGCAGTTGTGTATAAAAAAGGGTAGAGAACATATGCTGTTAGAGACTGAAGCTTTCCTTTTGTATATTTGTTTATACTTAGATGTACCACAATGATGGGTGTGTTAGAATAAATGCTCAGCAGGAAGTAGTTGTATCGCAGTCTTCATCTTTTGCTTAAAGGGAATAAATGCTGAGCTCTATCCAGTCACTGGTAATATTCCTACCTATCCTGCCAGACTTTGGAACTTCCACTAGGCCCCACTAGTGAAATTCCATAAGGGATAATTCTGCAAAGGGTGAAACCATCTCTCATCAAAAGCCTTTAGTGGCTCACTGTAACCTGACATGGCTGCTTCCTCAGCAGCACGACCCTACATGCTCCTCCACATTTTAGTGAACTACTGGGTATTTAACTTCTTCAGTCCTGAAGCTCTTAATATAAAATTGCAGTCTCTGGAATCATTGCACAGATGAAAATGCTGCTGTTAAAAATGGTGGACAACTATCTTCTGTGTGGTGCAAGAACAGCAGCTGCATCACAAGGGGCCTGTTTGCACTATTCTATTCATGGTTCAGCAAAGATGTAGAAATCTAGAGAATATACACTGCAAGAATGAATTGATGTAAATTATGCTGTGCTGTCACTGGAGTTACATGTGTTCTTTTTTTAAGGGTTCTAGTACTTTTACGACTAGTGTCTCTATGAAAAGACACTGCTGTTGATCCTAGTTCCATTCAACAACCTTTCATCAGTTTCCTGCTCCACAGACATCTGATGTAGGCACTGCTTTTACTTAAGCAAAGGGTGCAACAGATGCAAAGTGTAGTTCCAGTGCAGGCTCATTTTCTCTATTAAGCTATACCGTTATGCATGTGCCCCACAGCAACCCTCCTTCCAACTGAAGATGCCAGGAAAAATGGTGGGCAAGCAAGCCTCTTTGATAGACTCCTCTAAAGATAGCAGATGAGGGAACAAGCAGGGGCCTCTGAAAGCTTTTATGGATTTCAGGCAGGAGTCATCGAAAGCTCTCCTTCTTCACCATCAAGATGACAGCAACAGGTAAAGGAAGGGTACTGAGCTTTCTAGGGCAAATGTGTTGGTCAGAGGGAAAGTGTGATGGAGCATTTCACTGACTTTCCTTGGATTTTTTTAAATTATTGTTCATACAAATCTGAAACTGCTGCGATGCCAAAGGAACTGAATCCAATTATATAAAATGGGTTTCACATTGCCCTACTTCAAAAGTAAGCTTTGATATCCCATCAACAGAGGGAAATTAGCTTCAAACTTTCTGATGGTACCATTGATAGAGTCTGGTTACACCATCATTAAAACAGCTGATGCATCAATGCACATTTTTAAGCTCTCTCTGCAACAAGGTGAGCTAGACACTTTTTTCTGTTGAACAAAAAATTAAATTCCAGCAAATGAGGAATAATATATGATGATTTTTTTGTGCTGTTCACATGGTTCACCACTATTCTTAACCACAGTCCAGGAGGCAGGGATAGGTGGGAATACTTTCCAAGAAATGCAACAATATGCCAAAAAGGTACCTTTCCTTTTCCCCCCTAAAGGTTTTTAGGAAATAAATGCTGACACTCAGAAACTTTAGACATTAGATAACACAGATGTGGCCCAACATGGTACACTTAACACTGCATCTAGGTAGATATGAAACAATTTTTTTCTAAAATATGCATTTCTTATATTTCATTTCCTCTGGCATTTCACATGCTATTCTAAAGCCCCGTGGAAGTTGTAGGTCTAATCTGAAAGTTAAGCTTTCGTATAGTCTTAACACAGAGAACTATTGTGCATTAAAAAGAAAGACTGCTTACTTGTACAAAAACAGATGTTCTTCGAGATGTATAGTCCATATTAAGTGAATGAGCACCAGTGACCAGTATCGAGCAGAGCAGCGCATGAGCTCTGCATTCTGCAGGGGTATAAAGGGCTGAGCTGTCCTACCCGACCCTGTTCCTTTGCTACCTTACAAGGTCAAGATCACAGGACTGATTTTGGTAGCATCTGGTCATCCAGAACCTAGAGTCCAGGATTACACATGCCCCTCCTGAACGTTGGGTCTGCTTGAAAATAGACCTGTGAATATCGCAGTACTTGGGAAATGTCCCTCCCCAAGACAGAACAGACACTTTGTGTGTCTGCTGTTGAGAGCCATGGCTGCCTCACAGAACAGGCAGTAGTTGAAGCCTGGGAACTTGCCGTAGTGGCAATGGTGTACTGAAGGCATATGGAAGCCTAATTAACTAATTCAACTACAGTCTGCCTAACTAGCTGCAGGTCTGATTCTTTGTAAGAGTAGTTCTGACATGTACCACAGGAGATAAGAGAAGGAACTGAGTGTGGTGGGGCAGCTATGCCCTTTATACGCTCATGGAATGCATGAGGAGGGAAGGAGGGCGGATGCAGTGGTCCACGGTCTAGAAGATTCTCTGACACATGTGCACTGGGCGCACATTTACTTAACATGGAATATGTATATGGACTATCATTTGAACAATTTATGAGACTACAGACCATGCAAGTCTAAAATATTAAAATTATGGTATACATTAATACTAAAAATAAGTTCATTATAATCCAACTCATCAAGGGTGAATAAAGTACTAAGAGGTTTCTCTTTTATAGGTGATAGAGTAAATTCTGCTCCTTAAATACAATATTTTGGGAAGCTACTAATGAGCACAAAAGCACACACTATACATTCCCTAACACTAGATTCACCAGCATCAGCTCTCTATTTTTCTTTCAACAGGAAGAAAACACTACACAGACGTCATTTTTTTAAAAAACACTATGTACATACAGTGCACTATTTGTATTAGGCTATTCCTAGGAGTCAAAGAATGTGTGTACTATAAGGATATGCATGTTACAAGCCAGGTATTTAGAATTTAATGAAGTTAGGAGCCATATAGCAAGCACTCTTACAATGATGGTTCACAGTGTTTATCCAAAGGAACTATGGTTTCTCCTCTGATAAAAGAATGTGGTTAACATAAATAGATCAGTTAGTGCCCAAGGGGAAAATTATGGTCCATTTCCATATAAGTCACACATTCTCAGACAAATGGTTACAACTTCCTTACTAGCAGTTATTTCAAATACATTGTTCTATATCAGAGCTGGAGATTCTAAATTGGATCTGTGAAGACTCTTATTAAAAAGAAGTAAGATAATACAGAAAAAGAAAAATGGAACTAGATATCTGCTTTTAGTGCTTCATAAAGAAATGGCACAAAATAATTTCTTCTTACCTATCAGTTCCCAAATCCATCTGTTCATTCACTTCCCCAGCTCTATTAAAATTTCCCACCACATATTTTTGGGCTGGGGTTGTAACCTCTTGAGGACAAGTCCTATGGCTACTGGGACATTGGAACTGAAATATATTTTATTCTGATAAATTGTGAAAATATATGTATTTGTTAGACTACAGAACCTAGATAAAAATGAATCATTATAATGTATATTCCTAGAAATAATGTTATTCATTTTAGGATGAAACACTACCTGTGATTTTTATGTAGGCTAATTCTATAGTTGATTGGTTACAAATGGAGTGGCCAACCCATGGTTCCAGAGCCGCATGCGGCTCTTCAGAAGTTAATATGTGGCTCCTTGTATAGGTGCTGGCTCCAGGGCTGGAGCTAGAGGTGCCAACTTTCCACTGTTCAAACCCAGGCCCTGCCCCCTCCCCTGAGCCTGCTGCACCCTTGCTCCTCCCCCCTCCATCCCAGAGTCTCCTATACACTGTGAAACAGCTGATCAGGGCAGGCAGGAGGCACAGGGAGGGGGAGGTGCTGATCGGCAGGGCTGTCAGCAGCCAGGTGGTGCTGGGGATGGAGGGGGAGGGAGCTAATGGGGGCTACTGATGTATTACTGTGGCTCTTTGGCAATGTACATTGGTAAATTGTGGCTCCTTCTCAGGCTCAGGTTGGCCACCCCTGGTCTACAGTGATGCATAAAGCAAAGTTGAGTGCCTCTCCATAACTCAAACCATGGAATAAACGCAGCAAAAATATTAGCCAAAATGACTTCCCTCGCTAGGGGCCTGGT
This sequence comes from Gopherus flavomarginatus, assembly GCF_025201925.1. Taxonomy (NCBI): domain Eukaryota; kingdom Metazoa; phylum Chordata; order Testudines; family Testudinidae; genus Gopherus; species Gopherus flavomarginatus. Next base: position 66,229,470 of record NC_066618.1, read on the forward strand.
CTAAAACCCATTTCAGTCAATAGGAGTCTGTCCATTGACTTCACTGGGTTTTGAATCATGCCCTAGTAGTCTTGCAGTGCTAGTCAAGTCCCCCTTTCAGTCCTCAAGGAGATCAGCCCGTATTAAAACAATTTAGAGAGCACTAAATACTGTAAGTCCCAACTCTAATTATATTAATGATACTGCAAGGGAACTGCAGGTCTAGAAGACTCAAAAATGGTGGTTAAATACTTTGGAAGGCTATTAAAAGAAAGCTGAACTGGTTTTATTCAAACCAGCTGTATGAAAGTTCACAGGAAAAGAAGCAATCATTAGCATGAACAAACTGCAAAATGTAATTTAAAAAAACCCCACACAAACACAACTTACAGCCATCTTAGTGAAACATACCAAAATTAAGAGCATAATGAAAGATGTCATAATCCATTTTCAAACCCTCTTGAAAAGGAATGTCAGATTATTTTTCTAGAAAAGCTAATATTTTCAAGGATAATTTTTACTTAAAACACTAATGGACTTTTTCCTGACTGTCAATCCATTAGTAAAGCAGATTTTAAGCTGGTTTACAGTCTCCTACACCGAGCTCTGAAACGATCAGTGCCATAAATTAGATCTGTTTTCAGTAAAATGGCTGCCTACAGCTAGCGGCTAAAGAATGCTGCTTGTAACAAAAACTTTTTAAAAAAGAAGTTGACAAGTTATTCATAGTGATAACTGCTCCTTAGCCCATGAACTTTCACAGACATGGGGCTAACCTTAGCCAAATGGATTCAGTTATCTTTTAGAGGCACAAGAGCAGTCCTCAGGAGTATTTTGCTTGTTTTCTTATGTATCCATGTAGCAGTAACATGCTAGAGAGCCCTTTTAATCTTGCAATATCTTCTTAGCGGGTAAGAAACCTACTACTTCAGGGAATTGAACCAGGGAACTCTGGGTCAAAATGCAGGAATTCTACCACTGATCTAAACAAGACCTCACAGTAACCAGCAATATTACTTTTCAAGCCTCGAGTAACTACAGGGGAAGAGTGTGCCAGTTAGTTTCCAAATAATGCGTCACATCTGAACAGCAGAATTTAATCCTGCACTAGTAAGCCTTTTTATAGCTTTGTAAATCACTGTAATATCTCAAATACATTCCCTCTCTGCTCAGCTGCAGATGCCAGCCTCAATTCACCTATTTGTCAACCTCTCACAAAAACATCTCCCCACCTTCTTCCAGACTAACTCTTACCCAGTCAACATCCTCCCTGAACTAAATCCATAAACCCATTGCTGACTCCTCAGTGCTCAATCAGTAAGTTAATGACCTCTACTGGAACATATGGGGTTAGCTGGAATTTGTTTTAACTACAAATGTGCGTGTTTATTTTATAGATACCCCTATACATTGTATAGATGTGTAGCCATTTGATGGCATCCCTCTCCCACTACCCTTAGTGTGACACAGTCTTGTAAATTATTAACTCTTCCAAAAGAGAGAGGTTCTTTCCATATGTTTCTATAGCACCGAGAAATAATGCTACGCTGATCCTGAGCAGGGTCTCTGGGATTTATTGCAACGTTACTGTTCAGCAACAGCAGAAGCATTTTAGAATTCATGAAACTGGTGATGCATTGCTCTGGCAGCCTCATCATATTCCTTAAACATATCTGCATCAGTCTGACTGAAATCCAGGGAATGCTTTTGCAGTATGAAGGAAAGCCCCCATTGTTAGGAAAGCATACAGTACTGTATTTTTTCACTTCCTTAACAATGTGGTCTCATGCCACAGCAGTTATTCTCTTACAGTAACAGAATACAACCTTCAAGTCATATTAAGATTACAAACTGTACAAGTTGTCCCATATATTATTTTTTTTGATTAAACCATAGGCAGTATTCTTTCTGCCATCCCCAATCCCCCCGTTTATCTCCTGTAACTAGAGTGAAGGAAGAAAAGACTAAATTACATAATTGCTATATTTATTTTTAATAGCTTATTTGTGGTAGTTCTTGATGACAGGGCTGAGATTTCCCTATACTTAGGGCAAATACTACTAATATACAACACATGGTTATCAAGCTCTGTATGATTCTTAATAGCCCTGCATTCAGCTGTCTCCTTAGGTTAAAGAAAGATATTGCATGGTGTCCTAGAGATAATGTGATGGTTGCCACAGAGACAAATAGGAATTTAAAACAGACACCCAGAGAAACAAACACACACACACAAAGAGACAGAAAGAAGAGTTAAATCAACATTTGTGCTAGCAGCCAAGCAAGAGAAAAACTTTCTGCTTTGAGATTTTAGTGTGAGAAGTAACTTGCAAATGAGAAATATTGCCTCTTTTAAATAGATAAAGGAAGCAGGGAGTGGGAAAGAAGAGGGGTAGAAGGTCTTGGCTTTTTATATTAAAAATTCAGGCCTTGTGTAACCTGGGAGACTATGGTGACAGATGAACTAGTGAAATGAGCCATTGAGAAGGAGTGTGAATCAGTCTGTTTAAAATACTTTGGTTTCTATTAGTATCTGTCTAATATCTAATATCTAATCAACATTTTAGAGAAATTATCTTTGTTAATGACTCAGTAGCTCAACCCCTGAATTAAAGTACTGGTGCTGACATAAACCCACAAAGGTAAAAACCAGGGACTATACCTGATAGCCTCATAGACCTTTAAAAAGAAAAAAAACGTTGAAAAAGCTTTACAGATCTTATTTCCACATAATTCCAATTTAAGATAAAATTGTTGCAAATCATCTTTAAAAGTGTTGTGCAAATGGAGGGTAACTTTGGTTAATAAATATTGCTTCGAATTTCTACAGTGTATTGCACTGAGATAACTCTAAGCAGTTTACAAAGGTGGGGAAAGGGATTATCATCCCCACCTTATAACTGGCAAAAGTAAGGCAGAAAGCACTTAAGTTTTCCCATGATAACACTGAGTCAGTGTTAGGATTGGGGACAGGACCTTGGTCTGCATACAATCTCCTGCTTTAACCCTGAACAATGTTGTCCCCTTAACTAGCTCTATTATTATTTATAAAAAGGTTATTTAGAAAAATCATTTAAATAAATACAAAACATAAAAGCTAATAAAATTGTAGCTTTTTTTAATTTTAGAATTCTTAATACACTTTGCTATTTAGGAGCTGTCTGAAACTCCATTCAATAGCAAAGTGGTTCTGTGGAGGTTGAATTCTGGAAAACCACTCATCTACAGATCACATAGGTATTAAAATACAATGTTTTGTAAAAAGCTTTACCACGGCAAGGTTAAAGGTATTAAATGAGAAAATATGGTGAGGCTTCATGGGACTGGGAGGCAGATTACATGAAGGTCCACTAGAAAGCTGCGCCATGCCACTTATGTTGATGCTAGAGGCGGCATTCATTCAGAACAGGAACAACCCAACTTCGAAATGTCTCGTTTTTCCTGTCTCCACCATTTGTATGAATGATCTGGAAGACCAAGGAATCTGTTGTGATTTCATATAGGATCTTATGAAGAAAAAGTCAATGGGAGAATGCTGCTTATACTTGTATGTGCCTAGCATGTTGAATAATTTCTCAACCATTAATTTATGCTGTTCAAGGCTGCCTTTACCAAGTGACTTTATTTCCTACCTATGAAAAGATGGAAGTAAGAGCAATAAGCATTCTAAGGACTATATGTTTTTCTGTCCTAGAAGACTTGACTTATTGGTAGAGTCTGGTGGAAAAAGTTAATTCCGTTTTGCAGAGGATTTAAAATATTTTGAAATTGGTTTGGTTCTGATTAAAAACGAAAAACAGAAGTTTTGAAATACTGTGTTAAAGGAAATAGGGCCATGGAGATGTGGACTCTCAAAGCAACTGGGCACTTGGCCCAGGGGCATTCTGCCACTGGCTACCCCAGATCTTGGAAGCCAAGGTTACTGAGAAGGCGGGCAAGCTGGCAGGAAACCAGGCAGAGTTCCACTAGAACTTCAGCAAAGTGGACCTCTCTATGCTAAACATTTTGATTTACCTGAAATTGGCAAATTCTGACAATCTGTGCCTCAGTTCCCGTCTATAAAAATGGGAGTAATAGTATTTCCCTACTTCACAAAAGTGCTTCTGTCAGAGCACTGTAGACAATCTTCATGTCCTATAGAGGCACTATGTGGACACTCTACTACATGTCTATCTACTGATTACCTTAAAAATAACTATTTATATAGCATCAAGGAGCATATAAATACTGCTCCAAATGTGCTCTTCACAACCACTGTCACACACTATCGTGCTTAACACATCAGACGGCAGACTGTATCCATAAAGAACTGGCAGAGAACCCCTTATCTAAATTATCCTGCATAGAAGAGTCTGCTTCTACTTTCTACCATGGTCTCCTTCTGCTGGCAGAGTACTTTTCCTGGAAACCTAGAGATATAGGCATCTACCTGGGCAGGCAATAAGAATGACAGTATTTCTGATTTATCATTAGAGAGTGAACAGACCTTCCTAAACAGATGAGTGTGAAGCCTCCACCCCATCTAACATTTCTTATACTGAACTGTGGAAAAAAGCACACAGCTCCTTAATGTCCGTTTAAGAACTAGTCAAAATGGAAACATAAGTTGGATTAGACAACTTCCAAGTAGAGAGCAGTAAAGACTATACAGATTCGGAGTGAAAAGCCTTCTTTTTAAAACAGCCTGAACTCTGCTGAATCCAAAAGACTTTCCCTTTTCTGACCTCCAACCTGTGAATCAGTCTCTTCCCAAACAGAAACTGGTGTGCACATATCCAGCTCTGGTATCTACATCAGGATCCAAATGAGGAGGCCATGTCAGGCTGCTCAAAAGTTTGCTTTCTTTACACCTGAGCTAAGGACTCCACCTTTGAGAGTATATAGGCCATATTTAAAATGAGCCAGTAGTCCTGGGTCTTTCAGGAGAAAAAAATGCAGTAAACTGTGTGTGTGAGAGAGTGTGACTCTCACTAGGAATCTGATACTGAATACTACTTGATGACAGACTTCTGCTAAACCTGGGCGGCTGGCAGGTACTCCAATATTCCCTGGGAAGGATGTTAGATGTTATTGTCAGCCTTTAAGCAATAATAAGCTGCATTGCTTCCTCAAAGGTCCTAAAGCTTCTGTCTGGATTTCATGCCAACTGTCCCTATTTGTCATTTGGGGCAAGAAAAATCAACACGAGTCAGGCATTAATTTTGGTGCATGGCTCGTGCTGCGGAGTTGGTGAGAGCAACACAAGATGAATGTCAATGCTTCTCTACCCTTTAGCAAAGGATAGAGTACCAGCTTGCACCCAGGGCTGGGCATAGCGGAAAAAGCAACAGCATATGTGGGAGCAAATGACAACTTTGCAATTTTTGTCAAAACTATGTTACTTAATCCTGAAAAAGAACAGACTCATAGACTTTAAGGCTAGAAGGGACCATCATCATCATCATCTAGTCCAGAGAACAACCACCTTTGGCATGCAGCCCATCAGGATAAGCACCCTGGCGGGCCGGGGCGGTTTTTTTACCTGCCGCGTCCGCAGGTTCGACCGATCACAGCTCCCACTGGCTGCGGTTCGCCACTCCAGGCCAACGGGGGCTGCGGGAAGCGGCATGGGCTGTGGGATGTGCTAGCTGCCTCTTCCTGCAGCCCCCATTAGCCTGGAGCGGCGAACTGTGGCCAGTGGGAGCTGCGATCGGCTGAACCTGCAGATGCTGTAGGTAAACAAACAGGCCCAGCCCACCAGCAGCTTTCCCTGATGGGCCGCATGCCAAGGTTGCCAATCCCTGATCTAGTCTGACCTCTTGCACATTGTAGACTACAGAACCTCGCCCACCCATGCCTGTAATACACCCCTACCTCAGGCTGAGTTACTGAAGTCCTCAAATCATGATTTACAGGCTTCAAGTTACAGAAAATCCACCATTTACTCTAGTTTAAACCTGGAAGTGACCCATATCCCATGCTGCAGAGGAAGGAACCCCCCAAACCCTCCCCCCCAACACATAGGGTTTTCATCTCAGGAATTAAAAACTAAAAATCCAACCAGAATACATTTGATTTTAAGGGTTTTTTTTTTAAATGTGAAAACTAGTCAAATAGTCTTAGATGATCTCAAATAATTAAAAGGCTATTCCACAAAAGCAACACAGAAGTCCCAATCCTGCTTGCCTTACTCATGTGGGTATACTCATGTTGGGTGAACAGGATTTATGCTTTGCTTTACATTGGATAATCAGCTTGGCAGTGACTCCAGTTCTTAACAACGTCATAGGATACTTTGCAGACAATGCACGCTCATCCTCACAGGTCAGTATTCAATTATCAAAAGCAATGAGCAATTTTTGCAGTTTCTCAAACCACAGCTTGTCTAGAATAAATCTGAGACTGTATCCTCTACTGTTTCCACTCGGTTAGCACTCAGAGTAATTAATCACCTAACACTGTAATAAAAGAAAATAATAGTAAGTGGCTAGATGTACTACAATACTTAGATTCGGCACACTGTATATATGTAAGGCTAATGTAAAAAGAAAACCCACAATTTCTTATGTTTGTCCAGAAGAAATCACATCAACATTTTAATAACTGTATAGCATACAGGTCTTCATTTATTCACTACATTACATTTTCAGCAATCTATATGAGAAGTATTATCTTGGTCTAGAATAATTTCTTGCAGAATCATTTCAGAATAATGTTTTCTCTACAATGCAACCAACTGTTTTATTGTATCACTGCACTCAGAAATCAGTACTTCTGCATACTCATTTTTATTGCCAGTTCTCTTACATTCCAAAAACAAGAACACATCCAAAGCCCAATGAAAGCTGGCATGAAATTTCCCTACGAAGGTCACTGTGTAATGAAAAGGGTTATAAATGACATGATCCATCAATATTTAAAGCCTGTAAATAAGAACAATTAAAATCAAATACAAAAGGGAAGTAAAACAAAAATCACAGGGGAAGAAATTACACCTTCAATTGATTTAGACAGGCATTAGAAACACTGGCATGTGATTTACTTTCAGAAACTAAACACACTGGTGTGGGCTAGTTGTAAAGAAAAAATACTGTCATTTTTTTTCCTGTTCAAGAGCTGGTGCACTGAATCTTAGAAACTACAGGTTCACCCAGAGTGCATACATCTTTTGATGTTAAAAGGAAAAAAAATTAACCTTCTGCATACCTTCTATATTAAAGTTCATTAATGAAAGGCTAAATGTTTAATTCACTGGGATGTTTCTGTTTTTTGTCATTTCTGTATAGTTAACAGGAACATAATTCAAATAGGTCACACATTGTAAATATCCTTACAATATTGTTTTTTCTTTCTCTGTAATTAGACCACCTTTTGTTACTAAGAATCCTATAAACTGTTTAACTGTGAGTGGTTGTAAACTGCTCATATTAAAAATTAGGAGTTGTCTCCTCCTCCTAACTTCATGCTATGGGAACTACAACAAGGAAAATATATAATACATACAGTCAACATTACATCTCTGACATCTTTTTTTTTGATTGGTTTAACCCAGTTGACATCACAAATACACTATGCAGCTTTTGACATATTTCTGTTTCAATGTCCATTCATCTAAGTAACTCCCACCAAACAAGTTAACATCAACAAGAGACATCACTCTATTGACAACAGAACAGAAGACAACATTCTCTTAGCTAAATTCTGGCTAAACACAAAGAAAATTGGCATAGTAACTAAGGCCCTGCTGATTTTGTCTTTCCTGTATTCTTTTTTCTTTGAAGAGTTTTGGTGGGAAACAAAAAATAAAACAGCAAATTCTTGCTTTCTTCAGCCCTCACTTTGCACACTGCTCCATGAAGGCAGAGGGAGATTTATGCCAAAATTGTCAAACTTGGGAATCTAAAATAGGCACCTACGCGGCATATTTAGGTGGTTAAATATGGATTTTTGGAACCTGAAGTTAGGTACCTAAGATTGAAAATACTGACCTTAGTTCATACGTAGAATAGCCCTTCTGACATAATGAGAGTCACTATGTTCATATTAATAAACTACTGCACATGTAATACAATCCCATAGTACTTATTGGAGCCTGTCACAACGTTTTCAAAGTTTGGCTTTTGTTCTGCATGTTGAGAAGCAACTTGGGATCTCTCACAATTCAGGCCCTTTGGTCAGAGAGTGCACCATGCATTGCATTTCAACAGCTGAACTAGGAAGAGTTGCAAACTTGTAGTCGGCCTTCTTGCCTCACTGCATGGTTTGTGTTGCAACTGAGGCTGTTGTGATATAAGAAAGATGGGACCGTACAATGGAAAGTTAGCCCTGAATGAACCCTTATAGACAAGGCTCATAGAATTTAACAGGAATGAAAACAATATGGTTCTACAGAAATAGAAGTTATCAGAAAATGACACACTTTTATAGTTTGTGGTTTTTTGTTTTAAAAACTTCCTATATACTTCCATAGCAGGCTCATAATTTTCTGTTAAATACTACAGGAAGATTCAAATAACTATATAATGATTACCGTTCTCTAATAATTTGTGTCAGAGTCCTCCATAAGAAAAAGAACGGGGGAAGCCTTGGAAATCTGCATTTTAATTTGGTTCCCTGTTCCGTGGCACATTCCATAGCCAGGATCAGTGAGTTTATCCCATGTTCAGATATCAGGCAACTACACCTGCACCAGCCAATGAGATTTTTTTTGTTTTTCAAGGTGCCTAAATGCAACTTTCCACTACATACCACAACAGCTCTCAAGGTCATAGATGTCTAGTGCTTATTCTGACACTTGAATTACCACTCTAAAAGTTTTTTGTAAATGTTTCATTCTTTACTATTCTCCTAAAGGAGTTCCCTCTTACAGGAATATTGTAGAAAACAGTAAGTGTAAAAAGCTATCGCAAAATAGAATGGTACTTGATGCACTACCGTCATTACAATAACTTAAAAAAACCTAAATCTCTATTGCAAACTACTTTCCACTTCCAACAAAACCTTGTTTTTTTCCTCTTAACCCCCATTAAAAGATCAGAGGGAATGCTGACATACAAGATTTGGCAGGCACTCAAGTCATAGTAGGTACCCCATCAGACATCCCTTGTTCTTAGAGACTAGACACCAAGTAAAAATGAATCTTGGCCTGAAATCAAACCTTTACAGTAATCCACCATAATTTAGCTGTTCATAAATGAAAATGTTAAACCTTTTTTAATTTTAACTTCAGGAGAAGTGGAAGTGAGGAGGGTCATTTAATACTGATATATAGCCTGCTAAAGAGGTAATTTCATTATTAGACTCTTTTAATCTTGTTCAGTGCACCAGTAGAGTTTATGGATTAGGAGCACACTGGATTTGGTAATTTATGTCAATCGCTAATTTGCCAATATTTCCATGGTATGTTGCTCTGTATTCAAAGCATTCACTTATTTTAAAGCTTTTGTCCTGGTTTATATTCTTATACTGTGTAAGTCATCTCTCTCTTACCAGTAATTAAGAACTATTTGTCTGCTATTGATAAGTATGATCTGCTTTACTGTGCTACACAATTAAGGGGGCAAAGGAACAGCATAACATATCTCTAGCATATCAGATGAAAATACCCTAATTAGAAACTAATCTGTCATCCATATCAATATAACGAGGGATTTAGTCTCAATGTCACAAGTTAGATCAGCACTGGAGGACTGCTGTCAAATACAATTTACATTGGTAACATTTTATGGCCTTTAGATCAACTAAAGAAAAAAACTTTCTGTAATTTTCATCATATTCAAATTAACTTAATTCTGATAATTCTCTAGGTAAGGTTTTAGACCCTATGCTTTCAAGTTTCTTCTTTGACATCAATACTTAAGAGGCCATAAGATCAAACTATTATAATTATAGCATCCAAATTTACTTCATTCTCTTAGATACCAACAGTTATACATTTACTTAACTTGGGACTACTCACAGTAATAAAGTGAAACATCTCCACGTGTATTCACAGTACTGATACCTTAAATGATCTAGCAAGAGAATCTGTGATTCCTACAGCTGTAATAGCAACAAGAATGTAATTTAATCTCCTAAAAGTGTATGCTAATAAACACCAAAATGTTAAAAAATAGATCTTGTAATTTATTAACATGCCCAATGATCAAAAAAATTGTTTGAGGGTAATCTTCGCTAGATATTTGCATTTTGTTTATAGCCCTTATCCCAGTGAGACTTGATATTATATGAAAATCTCAGCTTTTGCAGGAGGTGGGGGGGGGAGCGGGAGGAGGAGTAAATTTCTAATCCTTGCAATTACAGATTAAAGTTTGAAAATATGACTTGAGTGTAACCAATGTCTCAAAAGCCAGAAGACAAATATAACACCCAATATTTTATAAAAATCTCATGATTTCTACTTCAATCTTACGATTTTTTAATGTTTGGGCTTAGGCAATACTGCAGTAGTAGTAGTATAGCATTATAGAAAGGCACAGTTCTGAACATCTGGAAATACAGAGCACAACAAGAGACAAAATATTTGAGGTTAGCCTGAACAGTGGCTGAAATATATCCCATTAAAATTTTCAGCAAGTAAGTGTCAAGGAAATGAAGTTTTAGTTAGAACAGGAATTACAACCAGTTCATGTTAAGGGACAGATTCTTTTGTTTCTTTCCTGAAACGGACATAAGAAGGAAGGTGAGGGCTCAGCAAAGGTGGCATAAAGCCACCTTTCCAAACCCGAGTAGTGCTCCTTTTGCAACTTAGAGTAACCCCAGTTAAGTGTTTGCAGGTTAAAGGGATTAGTGTATTTGCAAAACTAGTCAGCAGTGGACTCCCCAAGCATAAATGTGAATTATTAAAGTTCTAGTATAGCTAAGAGATGGTGGAGACCTAATGAAACTAAGTCCCCCGATAGAGTATGTTTATATTAAATATATTACACGCGATTACACTGCTGTCCTTATATTTTACTTTACATTCTTTTTCACAGGGCATATACAAATGAGAAAAATGTCTATTGTAATGGAGTTCTTCCAAGGCAAAATTGGCAGTTAGGTCCTTACCTCTGACAAAAACCTCAACGGGAGGTAGGCACCTACCTGGCATCAATACCTTTGAAAATCACCCTATACAATATTATTTGGAAGGAAGAAACCACCATTACCGAAATTTAAAAATATTACCACATTAAACTCTGTAATGCAAAATTAGCCTCTAGAAGTTGATTATAATTATGCACAGGGAATTTCAGTTCAATACTGAAGAACTTTTAACATTTTATACTTGTAAACCATCTTCATCAAGTGTTTTTTGTTAATGAGTTCATAATAAAGCAAAGCACCAGGGTTATGAGATCTTTTTTATAAAAAAATTAAGAGGTTTACATATGCTGTTAAAGAGTCAGACAGATATTTGATTAGGAGACCCAACCTATTTAAAAGCAAGCTTTCAAAAAGTTAACTTGATAATGCAGCAGATGGTGCAAACAGACCATTTTTAGAACACCAGAGCGTTTCCGAGAAATGTATTATTCTAGGAAAAACATCAACATGTATTAATCATGACATGATAATTTTCTAATATAATGTTATAAGGCATTAGTGTTTCTAATACCAATTTGCCTTGCCAAAAGTTAAAAAGCACACCAAGAATTTTTTACTAGTGCAATTTGTAAAAGAATAAAATCAAGCATCTGTATATAATTTTATGTTAATTTTCCTTCCAATCATGTATTAGTAGTAATTAGTGACCAAAAAAGAGACAAGTGAGAATAATGAATGTGAGAGAGAAAGCGGTGTACTCCCGCAAACACTGTACGAGGACACGTTGGCGGAGGGGGACATGTCATAAAATTAAAAGGCAACACATTTCAGAATGAAGAACTGGACGTTGAATATAAGTAGCATGTGAAGTTACACTAGCTAAAATGAAATTAGAAGGGCTAGTGGTTCCTAGGTTTCAGATGTATCAATGGCAGTAAAGTCTTCGCATAATTGGGTACAACTCACAGCCAGAAGGGCCAGGTCCCCTAATGCAGATTTCACAATAATACTTTATTATGAGAAGTTTAAAATTTTCTGGAGGGAGTGGAAAACGATATTGCAAGTTAAATCATACAAGTTATGCTCATGTTTTAGTAAAATTAAAAAGAAACTGAACAGATAAAAAAAGAAAGGTATGAACCTCCCTAAATTACATCATTTTTAACGTGGTTCACTTAGGATTGAGTTAAGGCCCATCAGAAACCAAAAATAAAACAAAACTAGTTTTAGATAATACACCTGAACTAAAATCCCAGCTCCACTGAAGTCAATGGCGCAAGTCCCATTAACTTCAGTGGGGCCAGGTCAGGACTTCACGCCTGGTGTCCTATGGATTTACATGTGTTTAGGTTATAAATCAAGAGGATATTCTCTCATTCACCACTATAGTGAACACTAAGGCCCAGATTCTGTCACTTTTCTTCACATTGAACATGACTCTGCAAATGGTGCAACCAACTGCAGTGGGACTGCTCATGAAGTAAATTACCATTCAGTATGAGCAAAGCTGGCAGAATCTGGCCCTAAATATCAGTTAACATCAATTAATTTATTTACATAAAGATCAGAACAGCATCTTGATATAGTTCTTACCTAAATCTGTGGGATACCCAATATACCTCAAATAAAAAACAAGCATTTGGATTATCAGTGTGTTGTATTCATAAATTGCTATGTTATTAGTAGTACAGTAACTCCTCACTTAAAGTCGTCCCGGTTAACGTTGTTTCATTGTTATGTTGCTGATCAATTAGAGAACATGCTCGCTTAAAGTTGCACAATGCTCCCCTATACATTGTTGTTTGGCAGCCACCTGTTGTGTCCACTGCTTGCAGGAAGAGCAACCCGGTGCTGGTGGGGGGTTGGAACCAGCGTGGACCGACAGCCCCCCTATCAGCTCCCCATTCCCCTAAATTCCCTGTGCTTCAGTCACCCAGCAGGATATCCTATTCAGCTGTCCCTCCCCGCATTGCCATGTGCTGCTCCTGCCCTCTGCCTTGGAGCTGCTCCCCGGGACAGAGGGGTGCTAATGTCGGGGTGTCCCCTTCCCCCCTGCTCCTGTCCCCGGCTTAACCCATCTTACATAGAGCAATGGGGACACACAACAGAGCTCAGGACAGAGGGAGCTACCTGGCAGCAGCTGCCGTCTGAGCCTGCTGATCTACTTAAAAAGGCAGTGTACTTAGAGTGGGGTCAATGTGCTTAAAGGAGTAACACGCATCTCTCTCTCACACACCCGGTGTGTGTCTCTGTCTGTCATGCTGTCTCCCCTCCCTTCATTCATGCTGCTTTGTAGAGTATGAAGCTACATTAACCACAATGAGTTAACTCTTGAGGGCTCAGCCAATTGCTAGTTCATCATTTAGCAGTAAGGCATTTCCTGGGAAATATCCCACCCTCTGACTTCATCACCTCAACCAACCTTTACAATCATCATTCTCTGTACCAGTATTAAATTATTTGGTGAAAAAAATTTCCTTGGAACCTAACCCTCTGCCTCCATTTACATTAATTCTTATGGGGAAATTGGATTTGCTTAACATCGTTCCACTTAAAGTCGCATTTTTCAAGAATATAACTATAACGTTAAGCGAGGAGTTACTGTACATGTGCAGCCCTTTTTGAGGTAGCTCAGTATCAAATGGTTACTTATTCACTTATATTTCTGAAATCCTGAATCCGTCATGTGAAAGAAAGCACCTAAAAGATAAGTGTTACTGGACCACAACAAAGAGTAGTTTGTGTTCCTGATCAGTTCAAAGGAAATCTGAAATCAGTAAAATTTGGGAAATTGGTGTTTAAATAGAAAATCTATTAAACCTGGCATACATCAGTTTTTAAAGTACAATACAAAATATATGTGCCCCATTCTAGACAGGCCTGATTTTTTTCAAACTATGCCCAAACTTTTGATTTAAATCCAGAAAACTAGAAATTAAAATATTAAATTACTATATTAATTGCAACTATCGGAGTGCAATATTTGATAAATACTGAAATATAACATGCACTTCACTACTTTGCTAACTATAAAAGGAACATCTCTCTCACCTCAAACTCAAATTTTCCTTCACAACATTAAGTAGGGGGATTCTAGAAGGACAGCCCTTAGGACAGGAGGGATCTACTAAAAGATTCAGCTTTGAATTGCATACAAATATTGCAAAGGGAAAACTCTCCCAGTACGAGGAAATGTCAGATATGTTCCCTCTATAAACAAGGTACTACTGTGATCTGTGTTCATAGTACTCAGATCACAGTAGGGAGCCCTGACCTGCCCTTCTCCTGGTACTAGTACTGCTACTCCGTGTAAGAGAATTAAACTGAGCTTCTGATGGTGCCTTTGCTTTATGCTGTAAATTAATAATTAAGGTTAGAAGTGGGATTGCCTGTTTAATCAGTTCTCCTCTGATTCATAAGATGCAGGTGGGAGTGATGTCCTTCTGTTCTGCAACTCAGCTGCTGGTTGACAGGGAGGTAGGGTCTATTGCATATGAGAGCAGCCTGGGAGTAACTACTGGAGGCTGTAGTCTCTGCACCTTCAGAGTCTCCAGAGGAGAGCAGGAAGGGAGGGGAAATTTTCTTTCTTGCCTGTAGCACTGAAACACAGTTGTACTGAGTTTACATACAAAGTTAAACTAAGTAAGAATTTGAACTATTTGGCAGCATCTTCTCAGGAAAAATCCAAGATTACAGAAGGTGAGGGGTGTTTTGCTAGCTCCAGGTGCAGAGGTGGCACTCAGAGGGAAAGTCTGATTTGAATGCTGCAGGAGCAGGTGCAATGCAAACATCTGCTTCTATTAACTTAACCTCAAAATTCACTTAAATGTAATGGTGTAAATATACATCAGTCAAGTGACAGAGAAACAATTACCAGGAGTACTATTTTTTTAAAACTTCATTTTGTATTGTATTTTGGGTGTCGTATTAACATCTGCAAATACTGCACAAACCCAAAATTTCACCAATTTAGAATTTCTGAACAAAGTTTTATTTATGTACTGAAACAATATGCTCAGTTCGCAAATAATTTGAATTTTAAAATCATCACAAAAGAAAAACAAACTAACTAAAAATCTGTATAAAAAATACAAGCCAGGATATAATCTGCAAATAATTTTATAATCTTTATAATTACATGCTTTATAATTGTACTCATCTCTTTTTCATATCATTTTAATGGTATCATCAGATGTAGCATCCTGGTCCATTCATCATAGCTAATAAGACTGAGAAAATAATGTAGGAGTAATTTAGGAAGACTCACTCAGAAGAGGTTTGCAATTGTTGCAAAGTTTTGGCTTGCTGTGAGAAAAAACTCTTCTCCAGGCCAAAGAAATGTATTATTATTGAAAAAAATATATAACATTAAAAGCACAAGCTTTCTCCTTACTTGGTTGGTGTAGGAGATCAGAGACAGACCAAGCACAGAAAACCAAAAAATGTGGAACTAGCCCCAAATAATGCCAAGAAAAACTATTTATGTATTTTAGCTATTTATTTTTGTCTAACTGAAAGGCCATATATCAAAAATTTGTAGTGTCTGCTGCTTGTACCAGCCAACAGGAAACCAAAGTGAAATGAAATAAAATAAAATAAAATAAAAAAATCAAGGAAAGCACATCTGGAATTTTGGATATGCAAATGCTTCTTAAAATATTTAGCAATTTTTTGAGCAATACTCATTTCTGTAAAGGTTACTATTTTCTTCAGTTAGTAGCCAAAGACAGAATTTACCGTTATCTGGATAACCTCCTAACAGAGAGCCGAACTTGCTTTCAATAGCACTTGCATTTGTTAAAACTTAATTTTCCCTTGATTCATTTTTTGTAAATGGGTATCTTATTTTTATGGCTATTACATTACATGAATGATTACAACACAAAGACATTGTTGAGGATACTCAGTAAGGAATGCCTACTTGAAAAATATCAGTAATAGCAAGGATGAGCTTGAAATTTTATTTGCATGAGGTTAAAAACATTAAAAATAGCTTATGTTCCTACTCGTTCTTGAGCGTTACCACCAACCCAAGCAAAGAACTGGCAAAGAGTGGCAAGTTTTTAGTCCAAAATAAGACTGAATTTCTACAGTAATCCTCTCAGAGAAGATGAAGGTTTTGTTCTGTTTTTCTGTCATGGAAAAATGTCACACACACATACCTACCAGTAAAGATATATAATTGCTATTAAAATATTACATGTTTACACAGATTTGAGTACATTAGATAAGAAGCATGAGAGCTAACATGCATCGTGTATTTGCTCACTTTAACAGGTAATTAGCACAATTATTACAATAATTCTCCTCATTACTGTCTCTCTGCCCCGTCTTCTGTCTCGCTCTACCCTTTTGAGGCGCCTCTTCCCTCATTTTGAAAAAAAAAATCCTTTTGCTTCCTAGGTGTGTACAGATTCCCACTAGCTACATCACAATCTCCTCATCGTTCCCCTCCCACATATCAAGATTCTTTTCTAGTTACTAGCAGAAGCATGGTTACAATACTAGCTTTTGGTATATAAATGCTGGAGAGGTGAACAGTGGTTCAATATTTTGGTTAATGAAAGAATCAGTTTTCATAATGTCATTGACTCAG
The DNA here is from genome assembly GCF_025201925.1 of Gopherus flavomarginatus. NCBI lineage: Eukaryota > Metazoa > Chordata > Testudines > Testudinidae > Gopherus > Gopherus flavomarginatus. The sequence continues at coordinate 66,246,052 of NC_066618.1, forward strand.
AGTTTAGTCAGGTGAGAGTTGCCCATTTTTCCATGAAGTCAGAGTTTTGCAAAGAAACACTGCATTGTGATCTGTTCCACTATTAATTTTTTCCCTGAGAGGTTCACCCAAGTTTTCTAGTGACTCTTGACTTAAGATGTTACTACTTTGGCAATGATAATGATCTGGCAATGGTCCGTTTTAATAGCCTATATACACAGTTCAGGATTAAATGAAAAATTATATTTAAAGCAATGTGCTTCTTGTTTCACACATTTTATTCCGAAAAATTTGTACTTAACTCCATATTGCATGTCAGAATACTACTCAAGAATTAGCACCCTGTCCACACTTCGAACTTGTTCTTACAAGTTGGGTCATATTTGGATTAAATAAAGTCTGATTCTGAGAAGGACTGAGCACCCACAACTGTTGCTGAAGTTAATAGGAGCTGCATGTACCCATTACCCCTGAAAATCAGGCTCTGTGTACACAACACAAATCTGAATGTATATAATCTTTTCTCTAGATATTCCAGGGGGGGTTAAGACCCTTAACCATTCTCCTTTGTCCGATTCTATAATCCTAAATCCCACTGCCAAATGATATATGCCTCTAAGTACTTAGGAGGTATTTTTTGTGTGTATTTTGTAGCATTTTATATGCTACTGAGATAAATCCATGCAACAGGGAATTACATACTAAGCTATCCTCCAAGAGATGGATTTCTGTTAAGCTCTTATCTGCACAGAGATGTTTGTTTATGAATCCTATTACTTGGGAAACTGTGACCAGTGATTTCTACATATTCCCATGTGCCTCAATTAGGTGAATGTTAACAGGAGAGAATAGCAGCATATTTTTACTCTAAGTTGGTGGCTGAAGTTTTGCACCTGCAATGAATTACTCTCCAATAAATTGCCAAGAATGAGCGTGAATGAGCCCCAGGGCAATTCATTTCAGGTGCAGAGCTGTGCCCACAAAAAATGGAAGTCCTTCACCACCGACCTCCTGTCCAAATAACAATAGGGCATCACTCTAGCAGTACCGCTGGAAGTGATGTTTTGGCATTAGACAACAGTAACTGATAGAGAAGATAATCTTTCAGAGCACCACTTCGGGGAACGGTACTTCCAGTAATATATCAAAAAGGATTGTGGCTTCAGATATTTGTATAAATGCCTTTAAGTGTTAGATATTGGTGAAATACCTAACCCCCTAGACTATCCACTGGTGATCACACAATATGCCCATATCTAAATAAAAATTATAACTATTGACAGGACCTTTCCTTCCTGACAACATTTCCATAAACCTCACGGATAATCTTCATCTGATTAAAACAATCTCTTTTTAAAATTAACAAAACAAACCCAAGATCCTCCCTATCCCTTGTTTCTCATGCAAACAGAGAACAGATGATATTGGATAGATATGACAAAGGTTCTACTCACCCAAATTCATCTGTTACAAATAGGGTAAGACACAACTTCTTTGCTGTCAATGACTCCTAATTAGTAAATTTCATAGAAAATACTAGCTTAAAAAAAAAAGTAAGGTTGCACATTGAAACATACTAATATCGGTAATTACTAAATTAAGGATGGCTGTGCAATTTTAGTTCTTCCCTCGTGTATACATTATAATACTGTTAATTACTTGAATTCAATGGAATGTAAGTACATGTTCAGCTGTCGTCCTGAATAGAGAGGCTTCCCTGAATCAGAATACGTGTAGGTTGTATGATGCACAGTGAATGAAGCAGCTGTTCAATTTTATAACTATTTATTTACCTGGGAAGTTTTAACAGCTTTACAAATCATTGCCCTATAAAGATCAGAAGTAACTTGTCTTTAAAGTCCAGGAACTTAGAATAATATAAAAAAACAATTATTTTGCCAAGAGGGCCTGATACTTGGAAATTCTTAACTGGAGACTGATGGAAATAAACACTTTTCTCCCACTAAAGTCTAAATGTTTGGCCTTCTTCTCCACAGGGATGGGCCTTGGGTACTGTCATGTGGATTTTTCTGTGGCTGCGTGGATAATGAGGGAGTTCGACAGGGTGGGAGATCAAAAACTCCACTCCATTAGCCAGGACAAACTGCTAATTTTCTGCCCTCTTAGGGTGGGGCACAGGTGGATGGCATGTACCATACAGTTCTTGCCAGTTCTAGTATGGCCTCATCCAGGAGGTAGTGCTATTCTGCTGTATCCCAGAGGCTGTAGGAAGTCTAGGAACTTGTGTTTTGAGTCGTGGAGCTCTTTTGCTACTCTCCAAAGCAGATTTTGGAACTGTTTTTAGTCATCTGGAGGACATGGCAACACTAAAGCAACCACCTCATTGGGCAAGGAAGATGGAATACCTGTCTGTACCAGTGGATCTGGTTTATCTTCCTCCTTCTCCACAGGTTCAGGAGGCTTTTGTTGGTCTGTTGGCAAGGAAGGATAGTAAGATTCCCTACTAGACTGCATAGACTAGAGATGCTGTGCACACAGGTCCCATGATCCCATAAAGACAAATATGAGGGGTTCAAAATAGGTTGTTGTGATCTCCAAGGCATTGCATACCATCGGTCCCAAGGAAGGGGGTCCTCACATGGACAGACAAGATTGGTACAAGAGAATTCTCAATCCCATGTCTGGGCTGAGCTCTCTCAGTGGAGGATCACTGGTATGTCTGACTCTCCCAATGATGAGAAGGTCAGGTCTGGTTCCAATCGGCAATGCTGTTGGTACCTATGCCAGGAAACCATGGCTAGTGGATGGAATGGGAGATGTGCTTCTTCCTGGTGTCAGAATATCCCTAGTGAGGGTCGATCCCAAAAACGGGGGAGACTGCAGGTCTAGGAGGATGAAAATACCCCTGGAGTAGTGTAGGATACTGGAGCCTTGGAGGTTGCATCTTCTTGACCGATGCTGCTGGAATCAGTAATTGATGGTTCCATATAGCGCTACAATAGTAGCGCTGGTAAAGGAGCCTCCACCCACATGATCGTCGTTGGTACCAGTGACCCACGGTCCTTCAGCTCCTGGTGCTTTGTCTGAACTGGTATCGAAGTACTGAAGGGTTGTTATTGCTATGCACCTTAGGAGGACTTAAGTCCTTGTGTCCTGGGTGCAAAGACCTGCCTAACCTAGACAAGGTTGGGGAGGGAATCTCTTCTCTTAGTAGAACTATGAGGGGATCTGCTTTTATGGTTACGAGAAGGCCCAGACAAAAAGGGTCCTTCACTATAGTTATTCCGGTGACAGTGCACCCCATACGCATATTTTATATATAAGCATATTTATGGAAATATGCTTATATATAAAATACAGACACACACGACATAACTGGAATATGTTTTATGCTACATATACCATGTAACATATCTCTGTGAAGGTTATGATCTACTGAATCTATTCATCCTATTTGTATGCAAGTGTCATTGTTGCATTTGAAGTTATGAATATTGGCTGTGTACTTGCTTGATTTCTAACTAGCCTTAGTAAAGCATTTGGTCAGCTTCTTGAGAAAGGAATGTGCAAATTAAGTGCCCAATCAAGAAACACTTAAAGGACAATCTTGGAAGGCTCAAATCCACATAAGAAGTCTACCTGAGGACGTTTGGGTTAGCATGTTAACAATGGCGGCTGCCTGTAAAAACAGAGTCACACATGGACATGTGACTTGCCCATGTGACTCCAAAACTCCATCTTGGAGCTGAACTTTGCATAGGAGAGAGGAGGGGTCTCCACCCACAAGAGAAAGTCTACTTAAACCCCTCTGAGACCCCTCCATTTTGTCTTCAGCTGGCTCAAGAGATAGCCTCTCCACTCCCAAGGATACCTGAATGAAACTGGAACAAAGAACAGTAACTACAGGAGGTGTGAGTGATTGCTGGATCCAGACTAGAAGAAGATTAGTCTGTAAAAGGAAGCTTACTGGAACACCAGTGAGGGTGAGATTTTGTCTGTATGGTTTTCTTACTGTATTAGACTCAGACGTGTATGTTTTATTTTATTTTACTTGGTAATTCACTTTGTTCTCTGATGTTTTTTCCTGTAAATATTTCAAAGTTTTTTATATAGTGAGTTGCTACTCTTAGTAGTTAGAATCCTTACCCTGGGTATTCCTCCAGTCCCCTAGAGCAGGACTTAAAGTATGCCCAGACTTCTGGGCTTCAGTCAGTGATGACGACTGGAGTTGCCTCTACTGCCTCTGAGAAACTCATCTAACCACTAAGTGCAGTATCTACCACTCCTTCCTCAGCTGAACATGGCAGGAACAAGAACTCTGGCTTTGGAAGCACCTAATGGAATGTTCCATGAGGCTCAGTCAGATGTATGGCAGTGAGATCCGCCCCCCCATTAATATGTTGGGCTGAGACCTTGAGGAGCGTGCCTCCTAGCTTGAGGTCTGACTCAGTAGTGGGAATTGTAACCGGTTGGATCACAGAAACCCGCTTGGGGTCTGCCAACTGATGTGCCAAGACTACTTCTGCCCCTGCTTTCCCTGCCCTACCAGCTTGGAACTTCAGTGCCCTGCCTGGTTTGAGCCAGACCTGCTAGCTTGCTGCAGACTCAGACCCATGTCTGAAACACATCCCCTAACAGCTGTAGGCTTAATTGTAAGCAGGTCAAGAAGTGTTCCTGTCTTTAACACTAAGATGCCCAACACCCAGTGGGGTCAACCCCCTCCCCAAATCATAAACTCATAAATTGTTTGCCTTCTAGAACACTGATAGAGAGAGATGCGCAGCTGTTTGCCTCACCCCCACCAGGTATTAATGCATACTCTGGGTAATTAATAAGTAAAAAGTTATTTTATTAAATACAGAAAGTAGGATTTAAGTGGTTCCAAGTAGTAACAGACAGAACATAAGTTCCAGATACCGGAGATTCCTACTCAGGTCATGTGGAGGTCAGAAGGAACTGGAGAGGCATTGTTCCGCTCTGACCCTCATACTCTGTGCATAGTGCATAAGGAGAGCAAGGGCGCAGGCACAGACAACCGACACTACTTGCTAGAATTCTCCACTCTCAGGCGCATGGAGCGTATGCATACTCCATGTTCAAATGCTGGTCCCTATGTGTATTCCACTGTGATGAGCTGACCTTTTTGGATGGCAGCAAAATATGGTAGCAGAATGGGCATCTGTTTGAAGACCATGGTTTGAAGGTAAACACAAAGAAAACTGAAGTTATGCAAGTAGAGAAGGCAGAAGAGCTGTTGACTAATGTTTCAGGAGAGAAAAGCTGAAGCAAAAGAAAGAATTTGTGTACTTGGGAAGTATTCTGAGGACTTTCCTCCACTACCATGCAGTTCGGACTACGGGATGCGAATAAGCTATGCGCACCAAGGTGCGACACTAAAACTCCCCCATGTGGATGCTCTCAGAACAAACTAAAAGGTCCCTACTATTAATATGAACTAGGAAGCTTTTAGTTCATGCTGACGGCATCCACACGGAGGAGTTAAAGTGCTGCACCTTGACGTCTGCTGCTATTCACATCCCAAGAACTCAAACTGTGGAGCAGTGTAGACATGCCCTTAGCACCACTGGAGAGAGAGCTGGAGAACTGAAAAGATGAACCCAATGTGCATGGACTGCAGTAAAAAAGATGTCAGGAATACTATTGGACCGGCAATTAACCAAAAAGAAAAATATGTGGTCTATGGTTTAGAAACAGTGGGTCTTATGGACATGGAGGTAAAGCAGACACAGGTTGTAGAAAATAAAATACTGAGGAAAATGGCAGGATAACACAGGGTAGGCAGAGTGTGCATGTAAGAAATTAGGGGGAAGATTAACTTGGGACTCGCAGTGATTGGGTGAAAAGCACGTGTTTGAGGTGGGCTGGACATGTGATAAGAATGAGAGAAGAAGAACAACTAGAAAAGAAAACATAGGAGGAAGAAGACAGCAAGAAAAGGCATGGAAGACTGAGGGTACAATGGAAATACTATGTCAAGAGAAGTTTGAAGACAAAAAGGACCAGAACTCCAAGACCTACAAACCTGTGCTACAAACTGGAAGGAGTGGTAAAGAATCGTGGGCACCTCTGGCTCCGTGTAAATGTGAAAAAGAGTCAAGAAGTGAAGTGATAGGTTTGTGTTTTCATATTCTGCTGTCCAGTTCTTGGCTGTAGTTGCAGCTGCTGGCTTTAATGTCTATTTTTAGCTTCCCCCTCTTTATTTTTTGTTCATTTTTGGAATTAACACTGGTCAGATTTGGTGCAGTCTCCTATTGTACAAATCACACTTTTGGGAAGTGATCAAACAATTACTTTCACGGAACTGTGGGTCTCAGATGACAGCAGCTGCTATAGGAAAAAATGCTGTGACAGAATAACTTGTAAAAGTTGCTATAGTATACAGTTTTGCCATCAGATCTCTGAGAAGAGGTACCCCTCCATTCAAATTTAGTTTACTCTGTCCCATACAAGTTATATCCTCTCATTTTTATTACTGCTAACAACTTATATCAGAAAACAATAATAATAATAATAATCCTGGCTGTACTGAAGTCAGGGGAGTTTTACCTTTGACTTCAATGGAAACAATATTTCACCCATTAAATGTGTATAATGTTAAGATTCTTGTAACAATAATTTTCTTGCTCTCTTATTTTTGATCTTTCATTACATTATTTCCCACATTCTTGCTGTGCTATGTTGAGAGCTATGTTTGCTATTGAAAACTGGACAGAGGCTAAGGTGGCTGAAATCAGGTTAACTATTATTTAAGGAAATGGGATGGAAAAACAGGCACTTTCCCAGTAAAAGTTGATCCCTAATACAACCAGTTAGCTACACTGTACCACAGGACCCTATATACAGGCTTGCTCAATACAATGGGTCATCACTGAGAGTATAATTGAGCAGTCTCAAAATGGCAAATTAATGCCATGGACTTGAAATCTGAAGGTTCTCTCATGTTGGCCCCCAAATATAATATTTCAGTGATGTCTGAAACAGCTAAATAAACGAGGAGTCCTTGTGGCACCTTAGAGACTAACAGATTTATTTGGGCATACGCTTTTGTGGGATAAAACCCACTTCATCAGATGCATGGAGTGGAAAATACAGGAGCAGGTACAAATATACAGCACATGAAAAGATGCGAGTTGCCTTACCAAGTGGTGGGTCAATGCTAACGAGGCCAATTCAATTAGGGTGTATGTGGCCCATTCCTAGCTTATGCTCTAATAAATTTGTTAGTCTCTAAGGTGGTACAAGTTCTCCTCATGGTTTTTACTGATACAGACTAACAGAGCTACCCTTCTGAAAGCAAATTAACATTATCTTAAAGCCTGACAACCACAAGTGACTTCTAATGTACGTTCATTAAGGATACTGTTGTAATCTACCTTGACTGCGTTCTCCCTCTCAGCCTCTGCAACTGGTTCTTGTCTGTGAGAGAGAGGCTGGAATCAGCACTATATCTTGTCCTACAAGATAGCAATGTTAAACCTCCTGATATGTATGCAGTGTAGCTGTAACCATGTCTTCATGATGAACGTTAACCCTTTCCAACATACATCTATCTTATTAGGGTCAATAACTGCCCCAAGCAATACTTACTTTGTAGGTCATTATTTAATCAAATTACACCAATGCAGTCCCAGAGTTTGGTAGATACAAGGATACAGCATAATTAGAATATTTGTAGATAAAGAAAAGTACTATGTAAAATAATTGAATCCTGGGAAAATACAGATTGTAACGCATTACAATATTTAATTTAAAATTTCCAGTCTTTCAATAACCTCCAGTTTTTATACAGTTATCACAACACTGAACTTTCAATGCCAACATTCTCTCAAGAGTGATATGAAGAAAGTTCCCAGTTTTGGGAGAGATGGCTTCAGCAATACAACTCATGGCAGTATTAAAGAGAAGACTCCCAAATTTCTACATCAAGGTCTAGTGCTGAAAGATAAGTATTAGTACTTTATGCAGGCCAGATGTTTAGGTCCAACTATACAAAAGTTCCTTAATACTGTATAAGTAGCCTCTTCAACAAGCCAAGTGGATGGTCAGGCCTGATGTCAAAAAAAAGGGACAGAGCCATAAACGAAGACTTCATTCAGATGTCCTCCATAAATTAAGGTCCCCCTGCTTAGGCTGTAGTTATTCCTATCAAGTGCTAAAGGGGAGGGAAAGAGACAGACAGTCTGACACAAGGATCCACTTCACATGGGGATGTATGCCCCACATAAATTTTCCCAATTATATAGGAGGACTAACGTCAGTCAAACACTTGCTCCATACTGTGTATCCCACTTTCTCATCCTTACCCTATTAGGGCACCTCCCCTGCCCAGGGCTGGATTTACACCTTATGTACCCCTAGGGAGAACGTCAGTGCCCCTTCCTGCGTACAGATGACCCTTGTGTTGCACAGAGTGTTAGAGAGGTATGGTGCCCCTGAGCATGTGCCTACTGTGCCTAATTGGAAATCCCGTCCTGCCTCTGCCATCATCATCCTACCTGCTGCTAAGGAAAGCATCTTACATTCTGCCCAAGAAGTATGCTGGGATTTAGCAGCCAGGTAGCAGTTATGCAGCTGTTCCTGAGGAAGAGTTATGTTCTCAGGATCTCGTTGGGTTTTGTGACCGTGGAGGCCTCCTAAGACCACACAGTTCTATCTCATTCTGTGCTCTGGGGGGCTGGTAATTTGACCATGCAATTTTATTTTTACTTCGCTGTTGCTTCCAAAGATTTTCCTTGCAACCTCTTTTTTCCTGTTTAAACTCCCATACATCACAGTCAACTTACACAAATTGGCTTCCCATCCATAATGACACTACTTGTAGCAATTAAAGTGTTACTGCAGGTGATGACAAAAATATGTTCAGTTTTAAAGAGAAGGCAGTTTGCAAGGGTACATCTGTAACTGAAGAAAAGGAAGACATTCATGACAAAATCTGGTTTTGATTTGAAGGCAAATCTCCTCAATTTATCAATAAATCATTATAATTAAAGATGGGGTATAGTATTAACATAGTATAACATATTTAATACTCATTTATTGTTGTGGATGAGGGGAGACTGATGGAGTTAAGTTATCCTGTCTCTATTTCACAGGAACTAAATATGAAAAAAATATTCTCTTCTATATAGTTCAGCCCATGTTTCAATTTTATATTTGTGCAAATAATATTCTCTCTTACAAAGTTTAAGTCCCGTATTTTTACAAAATAATTGCTTTTGGAAAATATAATTAAACTTTTAATGCATACTAAAAAAAAAAAAAAAAAAAAAAAAAAAAGAGGTTGATGGCACTATTTAGATCCAGGCACAGTGCCTGGGGGAAAGGCACTGGCATCAACAAATAGCTCTGTAATTCTGCAGCTGCCACAGACACTTATTAGGCATCATGCCAGGCAGGTTCCAGATCCTGAGAAACTAGGAGTAAAATCAGAATCTGGCCTGTTAATTTCAACTGCGGTGTTACCCAAGAAAAGCCTAAAAGATTGGGTCCAAAATTGAATCCTGCAACACATTGTATGATGCTTAACTGCATTGCAAGGATCCAAAACTTCAATTTTATAGCACTGTACAATAGATGCACATCTTCTCTCCCCCCAAAATGTTCTATAATAAATATTTTCTCACAGTAAATACAGAATCTAGAATAATTTACATCACCTTTTACTCATTTATTTTAGACATGGTGCATGTTACAGTGATCAAGAGTATGTGTCTATATTTTCACTACAGTTTCTTGCAGAAGATGGGTTCTCTCTGTCTCTCAAAAAAAGCAGTACGTGCCCTCACAGTACATCTATACTTCAGCTAAGAGGTGTAATTCCCAGCTCAGATAGACATATACCTGCTAGCTCAACCGGAGCTAGCGGGCTGTCTACACTTTGAAATAGGGATGATATTGTGATAATTGGACCCACAAATTTACTCTAGTTGTGATCACAGTTGTGAAAAGTGAATGAAAGTTCACAAGATGTTACAGTAATCTGTAACAACCAATGCTGATAGGAAAAGGTACAAAAGGGAGACAGAGTGAATTAGTTCAAACAAAATGGCTTACGGATATAATTTAAGGACGGTTAATATCATGTCTGGTAAACAGAAAAGTGTGGGGCTAGAAATTGGTGTGTCAGAAATTATGCCTCATGGTGGACAAAATAACAAGGGGATGCGCTATTTCACTCTCGCTTTCTTTTGGGGTCCTTAAAAGAAAGACTGAGAGGAAAAAATGGCAGAGGCGAAGCAAAGGAGGAAAACTACTGACTGGAGAGAGAGAGAGAGAGAAAGAGTAACTTCACCATCATATCTGCCACCACCATCATCTCCTGGAACCCTACAATCTACCGTAACATTACTGGGTCTTCGTTGTCCTGATCCTGACAGTTGTCCTGACTAGACCAGATCAGAGAGACAGACCTCAGATGACAACACCACTTCCACCAGATCTGGCTAAATCCTGAACATCTCCAGGGACATGAGACTTTGTCTCTACCCTCCCCAAAATGTGTCATTTTCCTTCCCTACCTTATTTCTTCTTTTTCCTATTTTTTTCCTTTTTCACAAGAGTCCAGCTTAGCTGAAACTGCATATTGTGCAATACTGCTGTAAGTCTATGACCAGAAAGGCAGCTAAAAGCAATGCCAGGTCTGGGAGCAGCTAATAAGACAGTGTGGTATGCTTGTTTTTTTCCAGCAGTGAGGTTGCAAATGAGAGTCACCACCAGAGACAGAAGCTGCATATTCATCTTTGCCATTCTCTTCTTTCAGTTTTTGTGTGTTTGTCTTGTTTTCTCTTCTAAGAAATGGGATTCGACTTTAACAGCAGCAGCGACAACACCGGCCCATTTCAACTAACTTATTTTCTTTCCCCAAAATGGATAGTTATTACCACCTTTAATATAATCTAGGAGACTATCAGACAAGTGGTGTTTCCTTTTAAAAACTCGCTCCAGCTACAGGGAAAGGGAACAAGGTTATGGTTAAAATGAAACTCTTACTTAATATACTTTACATTGCAAATGCTTGGACCCTTATTCATTCTGTTCTGTATCTTTATGAAAGGATTTAAAAGATCTTTAATGGCGTGTTTCCCATGGCACTAAACAGGCTGTTCTATATTCCAAACCTTGAACCTTCTTTAAAACTGTTTAAGGTTGGACAGTATCATCAGAGTCGTATTAACGTCTTTGACTCTTTGGGCTCATTTGTTCCATCTAAATTAATACAACAGTGTGATTCAAAGCTCAAGGTGACATACCCCGTGCTAGCTCACATGGAGCTAGTGTGCTTAAAGTAGAGTGCCATGCCAGTGGCAGGAGCAGCTAGCCACCCAAGACGCTACTCGTCCAAGATGCGAGGAATGTACAAGAGCAGCTAGCCTCGCCTGCTGCTTGCACCACCATGACTACACTCTATTTTTAGCATGCTAGCTTGACGACAGCTAGTACAGGCATGTCTCCTCGTGCTGGAAATCATAGTCCCAGCTCAAAGTGAAGACATACCTTAAAAACAGCAGTGTTGCTGTAGCTGCACAGGCGGTACCTAAGGCTAGCCACCATAGTACATACCTAAGATCTTGGATAGGACAGTAGTGATAGTATTCTCCCATGCCACCACGGCCCCACTGCTCTTTTTAGCATAAGCGGAGGTAGCATGTGTATATCTAACTAAGCTGGGAATTACACCTTCAAGATGCAATGTCAACATAGAATCAAAGTACTCAACTTGCTACCCTGTAAAAATGTGAGCTCTCCAAGAGTGACAGAGGTAGAATGTTACATGCCTATTTGCAAAGTAGTTTGTTATTTTATGTACTTGGGTAGGCAGATATTCCAGCATATTTAATAAAATGTACCTCAATTTGTAGATGAACTACAGATGCAGAACACAGAAGAGGAAAGTTCCTGTCTCAAAGAGCTTACACTCTAAATAAATAAAATAATGCACCAAATTATACTGATTCTCCACTGTCCTATACCACATGTAGTCATTTATACCAGTGTAAAACAGGTGTACAATGCTACCATTATGATGCAGTAGATTTAGACATCAACTCCTCACTCACTCTGGACAGGCATAAATGACTACACAAGTTGCAAAGTAGGGGAGAATCAACCTCTTGGTGTCTTATCCACAATCAATGACTAGCCTTAATATTTTAAATTACAAATGTCTGCAAGAAATGGGAGAGTGACTGGAGTAGTTTCAGTCCCTTCTCTCACGGGCATGTTCTTTGCCTTCCAATCTGCCATATAAAATATCTAAATCTTAGAAATAGCCAATGCCATTGGCACAGGTTATTAGTACAGTAAAGAAACCTATTTTACTGTGCAACTACAATAAGAAATCAGATGCTCTAGCACTAGAGATCAGCTAATATCTAAAACCAGAAGCACTTGAGGTAAAGTAGTTAAGGAATAGGAGCTAAAAGAAAATTGGCCAAAGGGACAAGAGGTGGAGTAAAAAATAGTTCCTTGTATTATTTTTTTATGAATATTATGTGCCTTCGTTTGCCTGATTGATATTAGCCTGCTTGTCTGCATGAGGTAAATCAAAGGGGGGAACCAACAGGAAACAAAATAATGACAGAGATAAGGTGCCTTCAGAGAGATAGCAAGGATCTTTAAAGGATCAGTGGTGGAATTATTATTAGGAAATGCCCCCTGCCTGGCTCTAGCCAGGTAGCAACGTTTATTTTTCCCAGGCCCCAGCCTGGGATCAAAGAGATGCTAACCCATTAAAGATGCCTGCATAGAGAGGAAGGGGGTGGGGGTGAGTGGGTTGTCAGCAGCTGCTGGAGGGTAGACTCTATCCCTGGAGCCTTCTCTCACTCTCTGCCTGTCAGTCAGTCTGTCTCTCTCCCAGCCAGAGATGGAGGTAACTGGGCTGAGCAGAATTTACCAAAGCTTACAAGGAAAGAGTTAGGCTGGGTCCACACTTAAACTCAGGCTGACATAGCTATGGAGCTCAAGGGTATGAAAAATCCATACCCTTAAGTGCTATCGCTATGCCAACCTAACTCCTGATTTAGATACATCTATATTGATGGAAGAATGTTTCTATCAAGCACGCTACTGTCTTTCGGGGAGATGGGGTCCTTACAGCTGCATCTCTCCTATGCAGTTATGCCATCATAGCTATGGCACCATGCCATTATGGTCCCCATAGTGTAGACATGGCCTGATGTTTAGATAAAAGGAAACATGTATAAGCATGTATTGTTTTAGTGCTTTTCTCTGCTTGCTAATATATTTTGGGTGAATAAATAAAGCTTTGTTTTGAAGAAGCTGTTTTTGAGTCACTTTAATCAGGTGCTATCATAGAGTCCTAAAAGAAAAAGACTTACAGGTGCCAAACAGTTGGGGAAACAGAGGAGCTGCCACAGAGAGATCCAGTCCTAAAGTGGTTGGACAGCCCTGTTCCATCCTTCAGGGAGGTGAAGGAAGCCTAAGTTGTTACCTGAAGGGTGTAATCAAGGAGGACTACAAGAGGTCTAAAGCACAGTTCACACAGTCACCATGACAGCTGGGGATAAGACGAACGTAGGAAGGTAAATGTGGAGTGAATGAGGGAGACAGATATTACAAGGGATAACGAGAAAAAATAAACAAACAGAAAAAGTAGATACAAACAAGAAGAAAATGTATCCCAGTCACTCATGGAGAACAATCACTTCCAATAAGGCCAATTCAGGCATTAGGAAGTGGAGGGAGAAATAGAAAAGAGTTTTATCATTACCTAACTTAAAAATACTATTAGTTAAAAAAGGGAAGGGGTGGATGATCCTTGCTACTAAAATATTTATATATCCTTCCTTTTGCTCATTGATGCATCACATGCAAATTTCTGAAACCTTCAAATAACATTTTAATTTAAATAACCCATTATAATTCCATATATTTACTGCAATTTCACTGTATTCTAAATTAAATAAATTCTAAACATGGCTCCAGTCCTAGAAACACTAAAGCATGCATAACTTTACTTACGTGAGTAATGCCACTGATTTAACTGCACACAACTTGATGCTTTGTAGTTAAGCATATGCTCAATGTGTTTGCAGGACTGGAGCCTATAAATGTGTGCACATTTTAAGAAGCGTCATTTTAACACTTTATATTGTATTTTTACCCAGTTTTAATAAATAATGTAACAAAAAGATCATTTACACAGTCCTGTTTCATCTTTTTCACATACAGAAAAAGAGACCGTAATTAACAGAAGCCATAGAATAACGTTAGATTTCACAAAATAAGTAGTCAGACTAACTATGATGCTCCCTGTGCTTTCTACAGTACAAAGCCTGAGCACCTGGTGATGAATTGCTTATGAATTACCCTACAGCAGGTTCATTTAAAAGCCAGGCGTGGCCATCACTAGAATTTTAAGATTTATTTTAATACCTAATTTGACAGTAGATGACTTGAACCCTACATTGGACCATAAATATTAATAATGCTATAATGATAGGAGAGTCAAAAGACAAAGTGCAATCAGTATTTTGCAGGCGGGTGGGGGTGGGGGTGGGGGTGGAAGTGGAGGGAGTTCGCCAGTATAAAACCAACAGTGGGAATGACAGATCGACATTCCAGCTAAAAAGACAAAGCTGATATGCTTAAAAGTACATGTTTAGGATTCTAGACTTGGCTTAACTCAAATGGCTTTGATTGAACAGGGGTCCCTTAGCAGTATTAAAACTACTCTAATTGCATTCTTCAAGCCAGCTGAAGGCTGACAGCTTCCGCTCTCCAGCTCACTATCAGAGCACATCAAGGGATTCTATTATGAGAGGAGCACCTGGTCCAAATTTATTTCAACGGCCCAGAGCAAAATGGGAAGGTGCTTAATGTTCAACCACAATGGTGACATTTTTACGAGATATCCAAAGTTCAGAAACAAACAAATGAAGGGTTTGAAAGGAGCATGAACAGAAACTGTGACAATAAAAATTCAACATTAATATATCAATTTTAAAACATATACCACCCAAACTCTAGGGGACCAGGCCAAAAGTTCAGTGCAGGCAAAAGAAAAAAATAATCTTTACATACATGTCTTAAAACCACTGTGAATATTTTTAAAGAAAGAAATATTGACCTTTTCCTGCACATGATACATTGAATTTGATTCTATGCTAGGTGACTACTGAAATGGGTAGTAACATTAAATCACACATAAAAAAGTGAATTGAGGCACATTTCAGCATTAACACTAAAATACAGGGGCATTTTCAGCTTATGTCAGACTTTTTAGTGTTATTTTAACCTATTTTCTTTTATCCCCATGTAGCATAGGCTTAAACAAACTTGAACTCCTGACCGAAATGAATGCAGGCCAAGATTTTAAAACTCATATAGCCATAATGATAAGTTGGGTAAATAAATACTGTGTATTTAAAAAAGAAAGTATATTAAGGCTTGTTTGCTTGTATTGTTTTTAACCTAGGCTACGATCATGTTTTGTTGGAGAAAGCCATCACTATTGTCAGTGGGGCTCTATATGGGGTGTAGGAATCGCCCAGAATCAGGGACACGTTTTCTTCCCCCTCCCAGCTACAACTCAATAGCTCCTAGGTAGACATTAACACGAGTGATGTAAATTGATAGGAGACCTCTTGTAAATGGATATTAATGTGGCTGCAGAAACACCAGCCAGTGCACTAAACCTATTTTTAAAAAAAGTTATAATTTTATTGTTTTATTGATATAAAATCACAGAATAAAAGTAAAGAAAAAGCTACACAGAAAATTGCAACACCAGACAGTTAAACTGAAAATGTCAATTAACTCTTTACAATAATGATATTTAGAAGCAATTTTGAATAAATATTCCTAAAAGATAAAAAGCAAAAGAATCATCCACCCATTCTTTTTGTAGAATTTTATTATTTTTCTTTAATATTTTGGTTTTATTTTTTACAGAAAATTTCTTTATTAAACATATATCTATGCCTATGTGAAATAAAAGCTCTACCCAATTTATTCTTTTCAATAATTCAGTTAAGCAACATCTATTTTCTATAATTAGCTATGATTAGCTTACTTTTAGATCTACACTGATTCCAGGCATCACTGTGCACTGTATAATGCTATTATCTTTTCTCTGTGTGTGGCTTTTCTCCCCCCTGTCAAATACATAAAAGTATAATTTATAATGCAGATTCTATCTGCTACTAAGATAAACAAGTAGAGGTAGAAAAAGACTTGTTCAAGATTGGACCTCAAATGTGTGATCTGTGCAGACAGAAATACAGAAACTGTAAAAATGAAGCACAGCACTTATGGAATATTTAATGCTCCAATATTTTATCTTAAAATGCATCTTTGCTTTCTCCCTGGTAATTTGTATAGTGGGCAGACAGATAGGTAATATGCAAAAAACTACAGTGCAGCCTTGTTTTGAGTGGAGCCTACTGATATCAATCATCATTTTATGGTTGTTGTGCTTGGTCAGCAGCTTACACCCCCAAATCTTTTCCTCCTGCTTTCTCTCTCTCAAATTTCCTTAAAACTATGCTCAATAGCAGAAGAGCTGCAAGTAACAATGTTTCCTGATTTGACCTACATAGAATGCTTTAGTTTAGCAATGTTTATATCCAAGATTTTCAGAAATTATTTTAGCAGACTATTAAAATAGATTAATGTTACTCTACACTTAGCAAGCAATGTTTGGTATGTAGAGGTAAAACTTTTAGCATTTAAAGAAATGTATAGCTCCCTTCAAAAGTCAAAAGGATAGGAAGCTTTGGTTTTGTTTTTTGGGGGTGGGAAGTAGCATACCTCCACTTAGCAATAAAAGTTCCATAAGGAACCTTCCAACTCTGAACAATCTTCAGGGCCCCTTCTCTCGTATTTCCTTTTGCTGCCATCTCTCATTGCAAGTGTAACACGAAAGATAAATTGTAATTTTGCATGTAGGTATATCACCTCAAATTAGTAACATAAAAATCACTGACATTTATTCGAAAGAAAGCCTTGTTAGCTGGAGGTAAAATGCTGAACTAGCATCTGTCAGTAGTGCTAATTGAGGTAAGGCTGGGGACTATAAAGTACTATTAAAAGAGTATAATAATGCCAAATGGAAATTTTGAGAACATACACTAGCCTTTTGGCATTGTAAATTATTATCCTGGTTAAGTAGCTGGTGCCATGAACAGCAATGCTTTTTCCTAGTATTTCAAGGAACATGCTTATAGTCCACAGTACCTGAATCAATATATTGACAAATTCTTGCAGTATAATTCTAGAATGTTTGAAATCCTTTTTTGAAGAAAGTATTCATTTTTTCTTAAAATATGTATTTGTAAAGATTATTGCATTTTCACCCCCAAGATGGATTATTTTAACTCTGCCAGGCCCTAGATAGAATAGTTCATATACAATGAGACAGCCCTTGTCTTAAACATCACAGGCCACAGAAATCATGCTGCACTGCTGCTTCATAGCCTGCACTGACTCCATTGACTGACAAGTCCACTTGAGAATTCTAGTACTGATTTAAAAGCCCACTCTATCACAGAGACTCTCTCTCCTTTCGGGACCCACTGTGGCAGTTCTGTATGTCCAGCAAATTACTTAAGTACAGAGCCAAGGTAGCTAGAAGAACAGCCTTCTCCGAGGGCAGACCATGAAGAATCTTGCCACCTTCTGATCACAACTTGCCATGCCCCTCTTCACCATAGCAGCAGAAAATCCAACATTGCACTCAAAAAGCAAAAGGATATGATTAAACAGAGTAGAATGGAAACACCAAATGCCCTTTGAGACCGTTTTCATCTGTTTGCTTTTTAGTTTAGTGCCAACATAGTACTGTGACAGGATCTTTAGAAAATGATGATAGACAGAGCTTTTGGTATACGGAACAATGTCTAGCAGAGGTTAAAATGTTCCAAATAAACTCTATCCCTTGGTTTACCAACAAAACAATAATTCTCTCTCCCTTTCTTCCTTTTATGGAGAAAAACATACAGTTATGCCAATCTTTGGTTGGTCTAGATTAGGCTATTAAATATACAATATGTAGCTAGCTGCAGTTTCTGAACAATTAAGAGACTTGCTGAAATTACAAGAAAACAAGATATAATCGCAATATAAAGAAAGTTTGTAAAAAAATAAAAGTAGAGAGACTACATTTAATTTCCTTTTGAGTGAGTGAAGGTAACAAGTTAATTTAATCATCAACAACACTGCTTTTTGGGAAACTGCTGGGAATTGAGGTCCGAGCAATCATAGTAATAAATCTCCTCCACAACTTCTACTGCCATCCTTGAAAATACTAAACTATATCAGTTCAAAAGAAAACATTTATAGTCAAATGCAATGGGAGTTATTTTTATGCAGATTTGTACCTAAATTTTGACTTGGGGAAATGTGTAGTAGATCTGGTCAAAAAATGGGATTTTTTTTTTTTGGCAAATTTGTGCCCTCCTCGTTAAAAAAAAAAAAAAAAGAAAGGAAGAAAAAATGTAACTAGCCCTAATGTTTAGGTTTTGTTTGTGTTAGAATAGAGACAGTATCTTTTCTATTGCAAAGGTTTGGAATTGTTTTTTTTTTATAAACCTGCTTCCAGCTCTCCTTTAAATCCTAAAACAAATCAAAACAATCTTTCCACTTCAATTTTTTCATGTGCAGTTTGCAGGCAATTGTTTTTTTGCCCACATTCCAAACAACCAAGACAAGCAGATTTTGAGAGAAAAAAAAGAGATATCAGCCATGCTCTGAAAATGATTCTAACCGATTTGCCATGCCCTATCTCAAAAATACCATATCCTGGGAACTTCAAATGAAGGTTATTTGAAAAGCATTGGTGAGAACTAGGGCATATGAAGCAACACCTAAATTTTGACTTAGGGAACATGTATATGGGAAAGATGTATACTGATTAATTAAGAATGTCAGATTATTATGGAGCCTGCAGCTTAATTTTTTTAACAAATTAGTCTCCAGCCCTTTCATTTTCAAAGAAAGACTTCAAAATGTAAGGAAGTCTGTCATGGTACTTTGTCAGTGTTCAGGTGCCTTCCTTACATACCTTGCTATGTATGAGGAGTGTGTGGAGGTTATCTGGGGCACCGTAGACACTTTCTAAAGCTCATCATCACCCTGATCACTTTCGTAAGAAATGCAGGAGCCTCAAGAAAGTCACTTGATTCCAACATGTTTTCTTGAATTTCTAATTCAACACTGTATAACCTTTTAAATATGCTCTTCAACATGTCATATTTGGTACTGTATGCGAAATGTCACCAAGAATTTTAAAATAAAATGTCAACTGAAATCATTCTGACAAGCCATTTTGTAACTAAATACTGCAATAAAACTGCTGTGGCAACAAAACGTAAGAAAAAAAGTATCCAGCAGTCAGATGCATTGTTGCCGTGGGGGTTTGTCAGTACACACAAGGCCTTGGGAAGCCAGGGCCTTGTAAGGGTAGATGTATCTATCAGAAATATGGGGTCTCCACCTGCCTAGAAGAGGAAGCAGATTAGAGCATTTCTGGGGAATGAAGTTAACTGGGATAAAAGGCAGCAAGGATGCATTAGTGCTTGAAGCTGGAACTCCTGTCCTCTGTCTAGATGCCAGACCCGCCTCTGCTTCTTTTGGAGAGGCCAGATTTACCTAAGCCCACTGAACTGGAGCACTCTGTTTCCAGCTTCCAGGGATGCTTTGGCACACAATCTCTGAACTGTCTGCTTCCTCCTAGAAATAATAGGTCTGAGTGATTCCCCAACACATCACAGCAGAATTAGGGCATGCACTATGTCAGACTTACAATATATGCCTGCGTTGTGAGGGAATATTTACCACAACATTTCCCTTTGCTTCAGAGCTGGGGATGAATCGGTGTTTAAGCAACCAAAGCAGGGAAGAACAAAGCACCTGAGGGAACAAACCCTGAATGAGGCTTGAGCTGTCTGACATCTGACAGGTGAGGGCATGCTCAATGTGCCACGGAAGACATGGGGCTTCCTTCCTACTGATTTACTCTTCACCACTGCAGGTATCTCCTTCCTTAGAAAATCTGCAGGAGGGGATAGTGTGACTAGTTAGGGACCTTAATAGCAACAAGGTCCCTGCAAAAACCCAGCAAAATGAAGATCATGGAGAATCTGGAAGGAGAAGTCTAATTTCAGGAGACCACTGTCCTACAGAGTTCCTAAGTTCTACTGAACAAGAAACCTGCTCCTGAAGACCTTAGGTCTTGAGACCTTGAACAAGAGACCTGCTCCTGAAGACCACAGCTAAAGAAGGCGCCTGCCTTGCAGAGCCTCTGATCTCTGCCAAAGAAGAAGGCCCACTCTGACAGAGCTAGGAACTCTGCAGGGTAGCCACTTCCTCTAGTAAGCTTCCCCACACAGGCATATAGACTTTAAAAGGTCTGCACTACTGAGAAGGCTAGGCACTCCCAGGATCCCTGGCGCTCAGAATCATGCAGCCTTTGAAATGCTCACATTAATGGGAGCAGGAGGAACCCATGAGGAACAAGAAGGGAGGAAACAAAGTAAATCCTGCCTATCATGCCCTATCCATAAGGCGGGGTGGAGGGACGGAAGGCTGACCTAAGCAAGGCCACATGGAACATGCAGGCATTATGAGTTTGTGATTATTCCAGCACCACAGCACTCCTTCTGTGGACCTTAGAAGGTCCAGAAGAGCATGGAGACCTGGTTTACTGGCTCTTCATCTTGTGAACACTATAAGCATCACAAGTAGAGCTACTAAACAACGGGGAAGGCATGGAGTTTAGAAATTCTGAAAGAGCACATGGGCTTCCTAAGGATTGCTGCAGAGCTAAGAGCGTGCTATAGAATTCCAAGGATAGATCTCTACTGCTTTTTGTGGTCCCAGCCACTCCAGAACTCCTGTAAACTCTACAGGGCTTCTGTCCTGACATCCCAGTTCTGGGGCAGGCGCTGTAGAGCTTAGCAGCTCTGCACAGCAACAGCAGCCCTGGGGCCAGGAGTAGCCTGCAGAATTTAGAAGCTCTCCAGGCCATTCGAATCACTAAGTGTATATACAGCGAGGAGTCCTTGTGGCACCTTAGAGACTGACAAATTTATTTGGGCATAAGCTTTCATGAGCTGGAACCCACTTCATCAGATGCATATGGAATAGATAAGAAGTGGGATCGCCAGTGAGTATCTGGAGTGGATGAGTGTGGAATGGAGTATAGGAGGAATGCATACGGCCTGGGGTTATTGCCTGTGTAGCTAACAGATTTCACAGGGAAGTACAAACAGGGGAGCATGAGGTAGGAGAACTCCAAGGGGAAGGGCGTATGGAACATGGGGAAGTTATGGCCCAAGCTCTGCTAGTACCCGTCACTGAGTAATTCTTACAGATTTTTTTTAAATCTAGGGAAACTCCAAAAAATAAAAATAAAACCATCTGCATGAAAATGGAATTAAGCTTGATTGTACATATCAGTGGCTTCAGGATTAAACCAAAATCCAAAGACGACATACTATGTACAAGAATATCATATTAGAAAACCAAGGAATTCAGAGTTAAGTGCATAGACTCTAGCCATCTTTACCAACCATAGTGAGCTCACAGAAATTTTGGATAGGACACATAGCATAATGAAGGCAGTCTTTACTCACCTGTCATTAAAATTCCATAGGCCCCCATTAGATAAGCATTGTTAAAAACGGTTAATGTACTTACATATGAGAACCTTCTAATTCTCAGCTAGGACATTATAGCACTTACACAAAAGAGTACAGTTTAGTGTGATGAGATAGCGTCACAGTTGGTATTTGTGCAAGCAGATGGCCTACAACCCACAGACTTCAGACTTCTGAAACCTCTTGGGGGAAAGGAATAGAAAAAGATTGTAAAGGAAGATGGGAGGATGGTCAAATACAGGGTCCTTCCCAAAGTTAAGCTCTTCATAGCCATAAACTGAATTTCAATCCCTTTGAAAAATTAACAGATCCAAAAACACACCGATGGGGGAGAGGGGTTGCGGAGGAAGAGACAAAGAAAGGAAAATAAAAGGCTGGCATCTCTACAGAAGCACAGTTAAGAGTGTTTGGGTGACCTTAGGTGTGAATTTCCACACTTTCAGAAGTCGGTGTTTCTTTTACATTTCATGAATGTCCTGGCTCTTCATGCTTGGTTTTTGGTTGTTATATAAACTATACAGAATGTTTAGGGATTTTTACTTTGAAGTAATTGATGTGACTCGACCTTCACTCCTTTTTTAACAGTTTTTGTTTGGGAATTTTGAAATAATGTTTGTCAGGATAACACCATCAAAAAAATGGGGTGCGTCTTCATTCCACCTACTAACAGTCTCCACACTAAAAACAACTTTCCAGAAACAAGAGCTGAACCTTGAAGTTTGTTGGATGCTCTTTCCCAGGCCTATATAAACCAGAGGCAATAAAATGTGTAGAAGATGTATTCTGATCTTAGATGTACAGTATTTATACAAGTGACCCTATGTAAGTCTTGTTGTTGGTATGCAGCAATACAATCAGCTGCCTATTAAAAATCTGAAAACCCAAATGTTAAAGCTTTGCTGCTGCGGTGTACAAGAATGGCCTTTTTACGGTGTGTTACTGCTGCCTTAAGGGGTAAATCCTGTTTACAGCAAACCCCAGTAACAAAAATCCCAGCATCATTGTTGCATTAAACAGATGCCCCTCTTTGCTGATTTTATGGCACATGTAGAGCCAAAAGCCTTCTTATCAGGCCAAATGCTCAACTACTGACTTTGGGGCCAATTAAAGAGGGCTGTAAGATGACTTTTAAATTAAGGCTTTCAACTATCCACCCAGCCAAGTAAACTGTGAGCACCGGATGCCCTTCAGCTTTAACGCATGCTTTTTTAAAAAAAATTTATATATATATATATATATATATATATATATATATATATATATATATATATATATATATATATATTAGTTACAGTTATTCAGGTTTCCATGCGCCTGCTTAGCAACATGAAACCTCAAGAAACACTGCAAATAATAGTAAAATAGATTATTGTTGTTTGTTTATTTAAGTTATTAAAGGTTCTTCAAATGACACTCAAGTACAGAATTTTTAGAATTCTGAAAAACTCTGAAACTCCAGAAATTATTTTATATGCTGCACACCAATTTCTAACTCCTGTTATTTAAAAGAATAAAATGAGTGAAAAATATCAAAGGAAGTTCTCTTGAATATTAAATTATAAAATATATTTTAGAAAGGAAAGCCTTTAAATACAAGCACTTGATAAATAAAAATTATTTTGACTTCTTTATCAGAAGCTCTGAGACTAGGGGGGAAAAAGAAAAAAAAAAAAAGGTTAAACTACTGCTGGAGGCTCAAAGATTTAGGGCCAGGTTTTCAAAGGCACTTAGGTGTCTAAAGGTGAAGATAGGAATCTAGTGAGATTTTCAAAACCACATAGGTACCTAACTTTCATTGCCTAGGCACTTTCGACAATCTTACTAGGTGCTTAAGTGAATCTTTAGGTGCCCACGTCCCTTTCAAAAACTGACCCTTCATAAAAACAGAGATGGTTGGAATGTTACAAAATTTTGATTATGTATAGGCCTAAAACTGCATAAGCTGTAGTGAAAATTCCTCTCCTCACAGATTTCATTCAGCTTTAATAAATATAAAAGGTCCCTATTTATTCAGGATCTTAGCACCATGAATGGTGAAGAAAACTCAACTGACATGCTTAAGTTAAAACTTGATTAATGTAATACATTAAGTAATTGCATAATAATGGGCCACAAAAGTTACCTGCTTTGTTAATACAGCCACTGTTTAGAAAGACATTACTGTAATATTACAAGAAGGGCCCAATACTATGAAACATAATGCCTTAAATATAAATATTTAAACACTATTCGGTAAAGCTGCAATACAAATACTAAACACTCTTGCTTAATAGTGGGGGAGGAGGGAAATGCCTGAAACAAATGGATGAGATAAAGGCAGAGTGGTCTGATACAGACAATACAGATAGTTTTATCTGGACAAGAAGCTTTAAAATAATACAGTACTTTATTCAACAGAGTATAACTAACAGAGCCTTCTAGCATTTCATATATTTATATAATCTTTTAACACTATAGAAACTGTTTAAAAACCTTTTTTTCTACTTTTTTTTTTTAAATGAAGTATGTGGCAAAATGTTCTTGGGGGTTCAGTTCTGTGGCTTGAGTAAATCAATATAGCTCCACCAAAGTCAACTTTGCTATGCTGATTTACACCAGTTGAGAATCCAGTCCAGATCCCTGTATTTAACAAAAAATACATTTTAAAAAGCAGAAGAAATGACCTTCACATTCCACTGGAGCCATTATACTTTATCTGTCAGCTGGTGTTTAGTGTGGGCTTACACTGTGGATAAAAACATCATGGCATCACACTGAAAGTATATTTTGAAATAGTTATTGCATAGTTGTATTGAGCAGTTATAAAATATTTATGACACTGCAGTTTTTAAAAATACGTATTACAAAAGCAGCTGGCCTATAAGAGGTAGCAACGTTTTATTTAAAAAAAAACAAAGCCATTATTGAGTCATAGGAATAGCAAGCAAAGATGAAAAAAATGGCAAATCTGAATTATTTGACACTCGTAACGTTCAAATTTAAAAATATTTACTTCCAGTCTGGGAGCCTAGAGTCTAAATTTCATCCCAGAGTGAATTTTTATGACAGAGTTATAAACCACTAAAAAACGGGGTTTATAATGGAAGTGCTGACATAACTAACTATAGCAGCACGAACGGTGCCTCTGTAATCAAGGCACATTATATTTATGAGGTAGGTAAAAGTCTGTAACCATTAATCACCAGAATCATATTGACAGATTCAAAGTTTGAGGTCCAACAAAATTAATGTATTCAGTTTATCACACCATCGATGCTTAGGAGAGAATTTGCAAGCACTTTTATGGTCTTGGGCTTTGATATCTTTACAGAAATCAGTGAGTGCTGTCTTACTGAAACATTTCATTAATCTGCTGCCTCTGCATTTCTAGATTTTGCCAATTTTTTGTAAACTACTAGAGAAGAAGATTAGAAACCAACCTGAACTTATTTGCACAAACACGTTTCAATAGGGGATCATTGTAACATTAATTCTATGTGCATCTGACCTATATTTAGATTATACCCTAATAGTGATTAATCACCCAAACAATATCCAACTTCTAAATTATAACTCAACATCCCTATGTAAAAATCTAAAATGTCAGCACCTCAGTCTTTATGATATCACACCATTCCAATAATTATGTTTTACAAGTAAATTCCTATTATACATTAATAAGTGCTGTTGGTGGCTAAACTTCATGCCTTTGAGTAATGACTAGGTTGAAGGCAATTAGGCCAGCCAGGTGCAGCTGGGCTGGGTACTAATAAAAAGTTTTTAATTTTTACTATTTCCGTTTAGATTTTGGGGGTGCATTGCAAACTGCCCAAATTAGGGAGGAAATTGTTTCCATGTTTTCAGCTGTTCCATGTTTTGACCATTACCGATAACCCCTTCAGGGTTTTTTTTGGTTTTGTTTTTTTTCCCCTTCCCCACATGTACCTGTGATCTGAGGACTGAGTTCCAATGACTAGCATCCACGTTTCACAGCATGAGAGAGTGGTTACTGTACTCATTATAAAGCTAGAAAATAGAAAAATGCACACACTCAGGTACTACAGTAGCACCTTCATCTTAGAACTTATATGTTAAAAATCAAGTTACAAGAGTGGTTTAAAAAGACTGTACTCATGCTGTAAAAAGCATTTTTCATTGGGAATCTAATACAAGTAGGAAAACGTATGTGGCATCAAAAATGCATGTACTGTATCTTAAAAGCAGTAAGAGATATATTCTTGCCCTTTACTAATTTCTTTCTTAAAAGAACTGCGAATATTAAAGAATATAGACTTACAGAAAAGCATTACAGTTGAAAATGGAGAAAATCTATAAACACAGGCTGAAAACAGTAATTTACAAGTATGCAATTACTTGTAGTGTAACTCTCTTTTAGAAAAAAGCTTTTTGAGTCTTTAACTGTTCTTATTCTGCTTTTATAGAAAGGGCAAGACAAAACAAAAAAATCTAGCATAAGTTATATACTTATTAATCAGAGTACAAAAATTCATTTGGTTTAATCTGAGAAAGATATAGAGCATGTTAAATAATGGTTTTGGTCATTATTTACCTCTGGATTTCAGCTGGCTGTTTGTTTACACTATTTATACTGAATTTAAACAAAAACAACATTTTAAATCTGCATCCCAAATAGAGCCAAAAAAGTTGATACATTCAATATAAAAACACAGGATCAGATTTTCCTTGGTGCTACACTAGTACAAAACGTTGATTTTTCTGTATGCACACACACAACTTTATGTGCAGCACTTACACAAGAGGACACATCCTGCAGGTCATAATGTACCTTCTCCCTGTCTCTTCATCTCAGATTCTATTGCAGGGGGTGAGGGTGGGGGTTGGGAGGAGGGCGGTGGTGTTAGGAAACACTGTGTAGCTCCCCCTACAGAGTTCTTTCTTTATTCTTCTTGTGGGTTGAATGGAGGGCATAAGAGGTAGGGAGGGGTCTGGCAGGAATTGAAAATGGGGCCTTCTAAAACAGCAGAGCCTTTCTATTCCCAATTCTATAGAGGACCGTGAACCTCTGTGTTGCTTGTGTGTGAATCTCTAGATCCAAGCAGCACACCTCCATGGGAACCCTCATCTTCTGCAGGTAGGTATAGAAGCTGTGGATACATCTCTGCTGAAGTTCATAATACTATGTGAAGCATTAATTCCACCATGGAAGGGAGCTTCTTTGTAGTGGTGAGGCCACATTAAATAGAGCTTGGGAGAGAAAGAAGACTGAGAATAATTACTCTGGTAGCTTCACTGAGTGGGAAATCAACAGGACAGTTAAGTGCTGAGAGATCTATGTTTCCCTCAGGCACACCAGTGATTGCACCTATTTATTCCCTGGGGAGAGCATCCTGTGCAGTGTATCTGATCCAGAATTCCACCCCTCCAACATCACACTGCACCTCACAAAATCTCCCAGTGCTTTCACAACGTGGAGTACATTCAGAAAGATTTTTGCAAGCTTGGGCAATGGGATGAATATGTAACACTGGGTCTTCCACTCCCTCTGGAGACTGATTCCCACTCTTAGCTCCTCTTCAAGCCTCAGAAGGGAGGTGAATATAGAGGTGTAGCGGGGTGGTTACCCCACTCCTGCCCTTAAAGGCTTAAAACAGCGCTGGGAGAGGGCTCTGGCAAGGAAAGCAGCTACTAGGCTGATTGGGGAAGCAGCCCCATCTGGGCCACACCCCAATGAGGCCTCAGCTGGCCCTATATAAGAGGATGGGAGCCAGGAGCTCAACAGTTTCTCTCTGAATGCAGAGAGAGAAGGGCTGTGCTGGGCTGTAGGGAGGTTAACCAGTTATCTGGAGCAGAGCAGGGCTGGGGAAAGGCCAAGGGAGCTGGGGAGCTCAAAATGAATAAAGTTGACCAATGCCAATATTTGAAGCAGCAAATTTAAATTAATTAATAAATACAGGTTGTAGAAAATATTGCGAACAAACTAAAATACATCTGCACCACATACATCATGCACACATACTTAATGAAAAGGAAATAAGCGCAGAATAAGATAGCATCAAAACACAGCCGCTGACAGAAGTTTTTAAAACCAACGTTCCTTTTAAATATATACTAATTTCACAGTTCTTTCTGAAGTGTTTTCTAATTAGCTCTCTCAAACAAATAAAGCAAATACATATGGATAACATTTTGGCTGCTCTCCACTGCATTTCAGCCTGTTCAAAAGCAGGTAGGATATTTTGATCAGTATTTAGAAGTTATAAAGAAGGTAATTCCTTCTATCCTGACCCTCATATACAGCACCAAAGAAGGCCTGCAAAGGCCTATAAGGTACTGGGTTGCAGGGGCAGCACCCCAGACACAGGGCACCAAGTCCAGGAGGAACACAGGGGCCAAGCGGTAGCGGATCACTGGCTGGCAGAGGGCGCTCCAGGGGGCTGGTGAGCTAATTCCCATGGATGACCAACAGGAGGTGCGGCAGGGGTGAGTCGCGCCTACTTACAAGAGCCTTTAGCCAAAACTTCCTAAGGATTTTGCTGGGAGTTTTGACCAAGATTAAAAGGATTTGGCCATAAACCAACCTTTATTTATTTATTTTAAATGAATGGGGACAACAAACAAGTTTATTAGAACATCTGCTAGAATCCAGCATAAGATAGGCTCCTACGATTTATATTTCAACAGGTCAGTGTTAATTCCAGTTTACAGAAATAACAAGCCTATGGCAAACCAAACGGAAGTCGTATTCTACAGCAGTAACTATTCCAAACATGTTAAAATACTACTGAAATCTGTACAAATCCATATGCAAAGAGCTCAGTAGTTCCCTGCTTTCATGTGTATTTTTCAGCTGACTGATTGGGATGACAATGAAGCATGAATTTAAACATAAGTTTAATATTAAGCATATGCTTCATTGCTGTCCTGAAAAAAATGCTTTCCTGAAACAGAGCCTATATTTCAAAGAAGATATACACTGTTATTTTGATATATAGCATCAAATGTCATGAAAAAATTTGTTGGATACTGAAGTAAGGTACTAGCTTGCTTTCCACAAGTTAACTGACTTAGCAACAGGAGCAGGCTCTTAATTATAATGTTTATATATCTCAGAATTTCTTGATGATGATTCTAGTCTTAAGTTGTCAGCTTAATTTATTTATTGATTTATTTTAAATAGCTATCTTTCTATGAATCAGGTGAATCATGACATAATATCCAAATTTATCTTAGTTATTATACTTGAGTAATTCACCAAAATTAGAGCTCTATCAAATCAGAGACATTTTGTAATAAAAATCATAACTATATAGCAAATTACATTTAGAATTCAGAAAATTGATTCTGAAAACACAAATCAACCCCTTCTGATTTTGAAAACACAAATCAACCCCTTCTGATTTTGAAACATTCTGTATATATTTGTAAAAAAACTAAATATCACATTGCTTAGTCAAATTTAATAAAAATTATTAATAAAGTACATATCCTATTTGTAAGGAGCATAGTAATGGGAAAGCCAAATAGTTTGATAGTCTATGTTTTTGGAGTTTTGGTAGGGGAGTAATTATTTTTGCGAATGCAGCAACAAACCCCATTTTCAACCTGGTAGCAAAGTGAAGAGTTACTAAATAATACCATGTCTTAATAAATCCTGTCCAGAAACCTGACAGACCAACAATATACTAACTTGTACTGCCCTCTGGTGACGAACTGTAGAAATACCACATTTTTTAACCTTCAGAATGAATAAAGTTGACCAATGCCAATATTTGAAACAGCAAATTTAAATTAATTAATAAATACAGGTTGTAGAAAATATTGCGAACAAACTAAAATACATCTGCACCACATACATCATGCACACATACTTAATGAAAAGGAAATAAGCGCAGAATAAGATAGCATCAAAACACAGCCGCTGACAGAAGCTTTTAAAACCAACGTTCCTTTTAAATATATACTAATTTCACAGTTCTTTCTGAAGTGTTTTCTAATTAGCTCTCTCAAACAAATAAAGCAAATACATATGGATAACATTTTGGCTGCTCTCCACTGCATTTCAGCCTGTTCAAAAGCAGGTAGGATATTTTGATCAGTATTTAGAAGTTATAAAGAAGGTAATTCCTTCTATCCTGACCCTCATATACAGCACCAAAGAAGCTAAAAATATTGGAAAACTCTTATATAAGGTCAGAGAAATTTAGGAAAATTTTATCTAAAAGCAGGTTGTGTTGTGATGCTTGTTTTCCAAATGGGAAGTAAAATAGCAGCAATAATAAAATACACACCTTCTCACTATTGCCTCTCCAGAACAGTAATGTGAAAACATTACAGCATTAACTTTTTTTTTTAAAGTACTTATAGTATAAAAATTAACACACATTATTAAACCTGGGACTTCTCTTGTTCCTTCTGTTGGAGAATATCAAAGCTCCTTTACAATCAATACTGAATTAAACCCCAATACACCTTTGCCAGTTGGTAAATATTACCCTCCCTTTTTTCACAGAATGAGGAGGAGGATGCGTCACAGCATGTTTAGTGTACAAATTTTGAAGAGTGGCCACTAATTTTGGGTGCCCAACCTGAGACAACTAAGGCTTCATTTTCAGAAGTGCAGTGCACATTTCATACCGCAGCAAGCCAAAAGCAGCTACTAGTCCTAAGCACCTTTGCAAAGCAGGCCTTAAGCATTTCAGTGGTGAAGCTGGAAATGAGAGTCCCGGGGTGAAATACAGGCTCTGTTCAAGTGAATGGCAAAACTCCCATTCAGAGTGGGAGACTTCAGAGGGCCAGGATTTCGCTCCTGGTCTCCTGATTACTGTGTTTTACTCACTAGAGCCCTGAGCCTGCCCAATCCAAGCCATATTCACAGAATTTTGGATCTAGAACATGCCCCCGACTTCAGTGGAATCCAACATTGGCACAAAGGCCCACTCAGTTGGATCCAGTTTGAGGACTGGTGTCAAGAGTATTACGTGTTTTTTTTTTCAAAACTTAATCTTACTGGCACCTGGAAAATTACTACCCACTCTGAAATATATATAAAAAAATGTTAATAGGAGAATAATTTTTAGTTCCCAAAGCAATATATAAAGTATCAATTCTGCATGTGTCTCAACTTTCAAGATTTTACAAAGGATATATTTCATTTTTGATCACAGGATCAGATCCTCAGATGGCCCACGGTGCTTTGCCAACTTAAATCACCAAGGATCAGGCCCACTACCAGGATTCTAGTAATTTTGCATTATTGCTCAAAAGCTGCTTTAAAAAGCAAAACATACAATTTAGAGATTTTCAAACAGTTACATGCATCTATAAGAAATACTGGAAGTGACATTTTCAAGCCACATTTGGCAAAACAAAGTCTCTACAATCCAAGCTTCTCATAGCAATGTAGGAGTTGGTTTATGGGAGATCAGGGGAGAGCTGACATATTTCTTGAGTATCAAATTATGTTCGGCTACTAGTTGTCTAACAGGAAAGTTTTTAAACTGATAACTATCATGCATCATTTTTACAAGTCTGTAAGAAAATTATTGAAGTGTGTCTAAATCAGTGTCAGACAACTGACATGTTTTTCTAGAAAAGAAAAATAAATAAATACATAAATAAAAGACAGAAGCTACCTTCCACCAGAGCAATCACAATGAAATTTGTGGCACATAAGCACATGTGTACACAGTCAGACAAACATCCTTTGCTCTAACAATACTCTGCAGGTGCTGAAGGGTAGCTCTCTCTTTTCTGCACTTTCTGCTTTCTAGAGAAGAGAACTTTTAACGTAGTGCATTTCTATGAACAAGTACAGTTCTACTTGTTATACAACCTTAGCACAATTATCATTTATTATGTGTTGATACTCTGTACATACTAAGATTTTTGGGAGTGAAGAATCATATCTTCTTATCTAGTTCAGGCACAAACAGATCAGAAACATTATACTACTAACAACAGCTTGACAGGAGGCAGTGGTTTTATATGTCCTGATCAAAAGCTCATTCAAATCAACACAGAGACTTTTCCTTGACTCCAGTGGACTGTGGATCTGGCCCAGCATGAACACTGAGGACAGGATCCACAGAAAAAGGAAGTATCTGATGAACAGATGTTGTGACAGTTCCTACAGGAACCTAGCCAGTGGACAGGTTGAGGAGCAGTCAGGTATAGTTATGTATATAATTTTTAAAAAAGAAATAGATGTTTCAACCCTAGATGCTAAAAATTAGCTGCATAAATCCATTATTTAGGCACCTAAATCAGTAGCCCGATTTTCAGTGATGCAGAAGTGAATGGGAGTTATGGGTGCTCAGTACCCCTGAAAGCCATCAGGTCACCAATCTAGGTTAGATTTAAATACACAATTGCTACTTACTAGCTCTTAATAGCAGCTTACGTTATCTATTTTTTTCATACACTGAACAAAAAGGTGTGTTGCAGTTTTCAAACTTTGCTTATTTTACCATGTCTGTAGTGTAATGTTATTAAAAAAGAAAGTTAATGTAAATGATTGCTGTGGATATTCTTGCTTTAGCACCATACCCTCCCCACTTTTGTTGAAGATCTCAAATCATTTTAAAACATTTTATCTGTTTTTACATAGGTTTTTTTCAGTTGTCTTTCAAAGTGTTTGTTCAGAACCCCAGGCAGCAAAGTGGGAAGGAGCATTATAAATTAATAATAAAATTGCAAATAAAGCATGAGTGCACTTTACACAGATGCTGTAGGTATATTTTATGCTCACACAAAACCTACTTTTCAATACCAGAAAGTGAAGCGTTATTTCAAGGTTACCACTAATGGGTAATAAATACCACTGAATAATCATCATAATTTCTGCTCATGTTGAAATCGTTAAAATGCATGCCACTCATTTATGTAACAACAGAACGGCATTTAATATATTGTAACACAATAGGCCAAACAGATCTTTGCATGGGCCACTTTATAGAGTGGTGCAACAAGTTTTCTTCCCCCATCACAGGGAGACAGGCACAATTGCTAGTCACTATTAAGTAAGTCACCACAGGTGACTAGGATGGGGCTATGGCTCTGCCTGCATTCCACACAGACCAGGGAGGAGTGATTACCGGTATTACAGGTGGGAATACAGAGAGGAATCTCTCCTAGTGCTCCCTGTGTCAGACCAGCTCTATACTATCCCCCTACACAGGGTAGTGACTAGAAATCACAATGGAGGCAGAGCTGCCAAAAGCCAACAGTTAAGAATTTCTATTTCTGAACTTTAAGTACATCAGTTTGCAGCTCCTGTGATTTGAGTAACAAATAACAATCCCTTTACTCACATGGCATAAGCCCACCAAATTCTATCTACTGGAACCCCAAGCTTCAGAACGCAAACCTCAAAATGTAGCCTCAGCTGACATCAAGTGCTTAGAAAACGCATTTGGGCCTACACTGATTAAATTACGCAATGGAAGTTATACAGCTGCATGGGAAGGCTCTACCACTAAAGGCTTTCCGCTGCTCTGAGGAAGGAAGTTGCCATCACGTGCATGGAATGAGAGTAAACATTGTAGGATCAGAGAAAACAAACCCACAATTCTGTTTCATTAAAAAACAAAAAAAATCCTTCTTACCTTGTGCATCACTGACCTGGTATCCCACAATGCCCTAACATCTATTGCATGAATCCAGCAGCTATATAGATATTATGCTAAATATCTAGGGGACATCTTCGTTGAAATGTTACTGCACAGTATTCCATTTTTAGTTCTCTTACTCTGTTTTTAAACATTAAGAATATCTCTGCATATTACAAAATGAATTCATTTGCTCCTGGAAAAGTCTCTTGCCAATTTTTTTTTAAAAAAAAAGAAAATAGAATAGTTTACAGATTAAACAAAAAAGAAGAGGAAAAACATCTTCAAGCACAGTTATGGTCAGAAAAACTCTAAAAATTATATCATATTATTCAATACATCTGCTCCAATTTTTTAAAACTGCAGATAAACTTAATTCATGATGAAAGTAAGTTTTACTCATTTCTATTCCTGTCTACTCTCATACTGAGCTAACACAGCTATGAGAGAATGTGAGCTGGATTCTTTCATCACTCAGGCAATTTAAATACTTATAAATTCCAACTGCAGATTCTTCCACGGCTGGTAATAGTGCATGGGCCAAAAACAACCCAGCTGGATATAAAGTCCTAGGTTGAAATTATAGAGCTAGAAATTAATTTTAAAAGTTTTTAAACTAAGCAAATTTATTATGGGCATAACCAGGAGAAAATATGGGGGCCCACAATGCCGTTTTAACAGAACAGAATGGCACAACACTTTAAACTGGTAAAAACAAATGATCATCACTACACACTGCTGAAAACTAAAGACAGTGATGGACCAAAATCTTAATCTTGAATTCAACCATGTCACAGTTCAGGGAGGAGAATTAGAAATCCTGGATCTGAACATACCTACCCTGTTTTGGTTCCCAAACTGAAAGGAGACTATTTTCCAGTCTAGTTGCAGCTGAAAATCACATACCTGGACAAGATTTTGGCCCAAAATGGTGGACATCACTAAAGAACAGTATAAATTGCAAGAGTGTCACAATTTAAGTGTTTCAAAAGTCTTCAGAGATCTGCTGAAGTCTATCAAGAACAGCTCACACAATTTTATCATCATAGAATTAAAATCCTAGCTGTTATGCAGGCTTGGATATCTAAACTAGCTTACACTTAACCAAGCTACAAGTCCACACATCACCTTTTCAAACTCCCTCTACTTACAACTGTCTAATGTTTTGAAAACTAGTTAAAAACAAACATTTTTTACAAACCCATTCCTTGTTTTCTTTGCTCCTGGGCTAAAAGTACGTCTAGCCTAGTTTCTGCTCACAGGAAGTTTTTTCTGACAATTACAAATCCCTCAAACACAGGGTTCATAATAGAAGTGCTGACACATTAACTATAAAATCAACATTCCACTATAATTCCCTTTTCTACTGAGACTCAAAAAACACATCAAATAAAAAAAACCCACACACATACGAGCATGTTCCCCTCAACAAAATACAGCAAAAGTAAATGCATTTTAACTCACTTCATTTACTTACGAGTTTGAATCAAAACCATGGGTATACTTATTGATTGTTATACTGCTGCATGTGGACTTCCATCTGGCTGAAACCCAGTCACTGGAATTATTACTTTGGCAAAGGTCAGGTTTTATGTCCCAAACTTAATCTAGTCTTTTGAAATCCATCCTCAGATTGAACTCAACAACTTGCACTCAGCTCCCAAAACAACATTAAATTTGCTCTGTTTCCATGTGGAAAATCATGTCAGATGCAACTATTCTACATGGACAAGAGATGGTCAGAAGATGCCTCACACCAAAGATGTGCACTGAAATCTGCATATATGTCCCCAATTACAAGCCCCACTGTTAACTTACAGCAAGTACTCCCTCTACTGATTTAATGAAGATGTTTTCCTACTGTGGAGCTGCAGATAATCTGGCTAAAAGTGCCAAGAGGTCTACTCTTTAATGCATCTGGGGTAACTCCTATTATCCTCATTGGAAATTCTGTAATATCTCAGTGGAAAAATCTGTATAACCCACTACCTCCTCTTTTTTTCCTATGACTACAGAGGTGTTAACGGGCCACCGTACATGTAATGGTCCCTTAGAATATGTGTTCAGTACTTATGCTAAACAATCTGTTCCACCTTGCATTTAGCTGTGATGCTTGGACTACGCTTCCCAGACCTAAAGAAAAGCTCCGTGTGGCTCGAAAGCTTCTCTCTCTCATCAACAGAAGTTGGTCCAATAAAAGATATTATCTCACCCACATAGTGTCTCAGTGGAAAGTACACATGCAACAAGGTTAGACTAGATCCATTTGCTTACCATTTTTTGGGAACCAACAATGCAGTTGTGTCTTTACAGGTTAGATTTCTATATAAATGTTGAATGTTTGCTGGTAATACATTTATTTAAATAATTTTAAATGGCAACCACAAATATTTAAAAGCAACAGTTAAGAAGATAAAACAAGTTCTTAGCACAGCAAGCTCTTTACAAGCAGAATTATTTTCAGAATCACAAAATACATGAGATTTTGATTTTTAAGACAAGCTCATATACAGCTGCTTTATTTTTCACATTCACAGTAAGATTCTGCTACCCCAAACCCTTCTACCCTGCATTTAGAATTAAAACAATTATGGAATTATGTTTTCTCAAACGCTAACATAATGATGGTTCCCTATTAACTTAATTAACTTTCTCAATCAAGTAAGAAAGTAGAGTAGTATTGTGCACGTTTTGTACACAAAGAAATGAATGCATTAAGTGACTTGCCCAAGGACAGAGGGAGTCTGATTAGAAGTTGGGAGCTGCCGACTCCCACGTCTGTGTTCTATCCACTACACCATGCCGTCTGAAATCGGCAGAAGTAGGCTGATCACACAAGTTGATTGCCAAGCTCAGAATGTCAGTGATACAACCCACTAAGCTCACTCCTCTCACTTCATCATCTCACCAACAAGCCTGGATATAAGGAAAAGGAAGGGAAAGGGCAATTGCAATGAAAACTCATTCCAAGAAGAGGTTTTTTTTCCAATACAATCCTTACCTTGGTTTTAAAGTGGAAATACTTCACTAAGTAAATTCATTAATGTCCTCAATAGGTAATGATGCCATCAAAATTGTTAATTTTACCCATCTTCAGAAACTTTTTTCATTGTTAAATTCCTCCCTATATGTGGGGCTTTTACAACTGTTGGCAAGTATGTGCATTGGGCAGGCCAACAAGAGATGATACAGTCAAGTTGCAACATCAGTGTCTTATGAGTATATTCAATAACCA
The DNA here is from genome assembly GCF_025201925.1 of Gopherus flavomarginatus. Lineage (NCBI taxonomy): Eukaryota > Metazoa > Chordata > Testudines > Testudinidae > Gopherus > Gopherus flavomarginatus. Next base: position 66,282,432 of record NC_066618.1, read on the forward strand.
ATTCCTATATTCTAAGGTTTTCAACTGTAACAAAAGGTAACGCTTAAAGGGCTAAGTGTTTTAGAACAGCTGGCAAAGGAGCTCTCTAGACCCTCAATGTTGATTTTCAGTAAGTCTTGCAACCCTAGCAAAGTTCCAGAGGACTGGAAGAAAGCTAATATTGTGCCATTATTTAAGAAGGCAAATGGAATGACTGGGTAGTTATAGGCCAACTGCCTGACATTGTTCCAGAGCAAAATAATGAAAAGCCTGATACAGGACTTGATTGATAAAGAGTTAAAGGAGGATACAATGTAATTAATGCCAATCAGTATGGTTTTAAGGAAAATAGATCCTGTCAAATTTACCTTTTTTTTAAAAAAAAAAAAAGAGAGAGATTACAAATTGGTTAATAAAGGTAATAGTATTGATGTAGCATACTTAGATTTCAGTAATGCATCTAGTCCTGCATGACACTTTGATTAAGAAGCTAGAACAATACAAATCAACAGGACTCAAATTAAAAAGATTAAAAACTGGCTAACTGATAGATCTCAACATTTAATTGAAAACTGGGAATCATCATCTAGTGCATGTGTTTCTAGTGGGTGGCTACAGGGTCAGTTCTTGGCCCTAAGACATTTAAGATTTTTATCAATGGTCTTGGAAGAAAAAATAATACTGATAAAGTTTGCAGATGACATCAAGATTGCGGGAATGGTAAATAAGGAAGAAGACAAGTCACGGATACAGAACTATCGGGATTGCTTAGTGAACTGGGTCCAAACAATGTGAGTTTCAATACAGCCAAAGGTAAAGTAATAAATCTAGGAACCAAGAATACAGGCCATACTTACAGGATAGAGGACTCTATCCCAGAAAGCAATAACCCTGAAAAAGACTCGAGGGTCATGGTGGATAATCAGCTGGACAGGAGCTCCCAGTGCGACACTGTGGCCAAAAGGGCTAATATGATCTTTGAGTGTGTAAACCAGGAGAATATTGAGTAGAAGTAGCAAGGTCATATTACCTCTCTATTTGGCACTAGAGTGATCACTACCATGTCCAATTCCAGAGTTCACAAATCAAGGAGGTTGATAAAATGGAAAGCATTCAGAGAAGACCCACGTGAATGATTAAAGGATTGGAAAATAGGCCTTAGACTCAAGGAGCTTATCTTACCAGAGAGAGAAGGTTATGATTTGACCATAGTACCTCTGAGAGGAACAGAAATTTGATAAGAGGGCTCTTCAATCTAGCAAACAAAGTATAACACAATCCAAAGGCTGGAAGTTTAAGGTAGACAAACTCAGATTGGAAATAAGGCACGCATTTTTAATGGCGAGGTCAGTTAACCATTGGGACAATTTACCAAAGACTGTCATGAATTTTCCACCACTGGCAATTTTCAAAGCAAGACTGGATGTTTTTATGTTATTATGCCTTATAATCTATGACTCTCTCATATTTCTCTTTAGAGAAAAGAAAGACAGGATTTGATTCTCCATCATGCACAAGAAGAGGGCTAGACAGGGAGCTGATTGCAGCTCCCCTGTTCTCAGCCACTTGGCCCTGGCATAAGTTAAAGATGGGCAGCTTTAATTTATACCACTGATGTAGGAACCCTAGCCAGCAGAGAACTGGGCATGGCTGAACCTTGCTTGCATACTCCTTTTCTTACACCTCATTTTCTGGAGCATGAAGCACCAAATCTCTAGCCACTTTAAATTGAATATGGTGGGCCAGGAAATCTGACCTATGATCAGCATATTAACATTAAAACTCTGTCAGACCCAACAATATATAAAAACTCATTTTAAAGACTCTCACCACAGTTCTGGGTCTGTCCCATGTCACTGACAAGAGATTTTCCTTTAAATATATATTACTTTGCACCTTAACTCTGTACACTGAATTGTTCTCAATATGCACAGAAAGGTAATAGGTTTAAGGTGAAAAGCTGCAGATACCCTCCTATTTGTTCATAGATATATCTGAAATCTGTTCAGACGTTATAGCTGGGGTGGAAATGATGGTGCAGAATCCCACAAGTATTTATTTTAAATTACACTACAGCCAACCATATTTGAGCCATCTCATCAATGGCTTTTAGGAACCCAGATTAGCCTGTTTTAAGCATGTATTTTATAGTATTTCTCAGAAAACTACATTTGATCTCTATGTGCTCCATGTTTGATTTATCAAATAGGTTTGGTAAATTCTGAGAGAGAGAGAGAGAGTGAGAGTGTATGTGTGTAATGTTTCACCACTAATATCTCCTGAAATGCTTTGGTATTTATAGATTGAGTTTTGAAAAAAAATGAAGTCACATGCAGAATACGGTACTAGGAATAACGTTGCTCTGTATGTCAATTAAAGTGAAGTGTATGACCTCAGAGCAGAAAAAGTCTTTTTGTTCCCCCAGTGATAAGAACATTCCTGGTACCACCAACCACCACTTCTTCTTACCCTAGACTTATGGGAGGATGTTAATATGCAGCATTGCATAGGATGTACAGGACAAGAACCAGCAATCAGCAAACCAAAAATTCTAACAGTAACTGAATCTGAATCTGCCGGCTCTATTCCTGAACATAATGCTACTGCAGCCTATGAAAAAGACTGTAACAGTATGTGAGTATTATCCTCACAAGGAAAGGCAATACATACAGTATTTTGATGTTTTAATTAGCTTTAACATGAAGCAAAAAGTGAAAGATATCAAGTTACCAACAGAAAACAGAAGTTTATCTGAAGAAATAGGTGAATTACAAAATATTAAGTATCAGAGGGGTAGCCGTGTTAGTCTGGATCTGTAAAAGCAGCAAAGAATCCTGTGGCACCTTATAGACTAACAGACGTTTTGGAGCATGAGCTTTCATGGGCGAATACCCACTTCGTCAGATGCATGTAGTGGAAAATTCCAGGGGCAGGTATATATATATGCTAGCTTGGGGAGGATGAGGCCCTGTTCTAGCATAGGCTAGAACAGGGCCTCATCCTCCCTGATTGAACTAACCTCGTTATCTCTAGCTTGCTTGCATATATATACCTGCCCCTGGAAATTTCCACTACATGCATCTGATGAAGTGGGTATTCACCCATGAAAGCTCATGCTCCAAAACGTCTGCTAGTCTGTAAGGTGCCACAGGATTCTTTGTTGCTTTTACAAAATATTACTTAATCTGAAAAAAAGACTATTGATATTGTATTAATGCGGGCCCGCTAACAGCAATTCCGGGCCCCAGGGCAGAACAATGGGCCCCCACGCATGCACAAGCTGCACCCGCGCAGATACAGTCCGCTTGACATTTCGGCAGTGCTGCGCCTGCACTGGCTAGTGTCCAGCGAGCTGCTGGCTGCACTGATGGGCATGCTCTTCCGGTATAGCCAGGGCTACCAGGCCCGCCCGGTAGGGCTGCCAACTGTTGAATCGTGCAAACCCAAAGATCCTTGCCCCACCCCTTCCCTGAAACCATGCCCCTGTCCTACCCCTTTACTGAGGCAGCATGTGGAGATCCCCTCCCCAAGGGCTACAGGGATGTGCCAGCTGCCTCCGGTAGCAGTGAGAATCAAGGGCAGGCAGGAAGCCTGCCTTAGCCCCGCTGCGCTGCCAGTGCTAGTGGCAGCTGGGAGCCCCAGGCACTTTTAAATCACCCAGGACCCTGGGCAATTGCCCCATTTGCCCCCTTCCTCTCCTCCGGTCAGTGGACCTGTATTAATGTGGGAATAACCTATCCTAAAATAAGGCAAATATACCTGCTATCATTTCAAGCGGGACCTGATAAGAGAGAAAGTTGTTTGCCACTTAGAAATTTTGAGACCTTAGAAAACAATGTAGAGCACACAAAAACTGTAAAGACCAGAAAAAGCAGGAGGGAGAATCTGTGTAACTGATGCTTACACATAGGCTACGTCCAGACTACCCGCCGTATCGGCAGGTTAAAATCGATTGCTCGGGGATCAATATATCACGTCTCATCTAGACGCAATATATCGATCCCCGAGTGCGCTTATATCGATTCCGGAACTCCATCAACCCCAACGAAGTTGCGGAATCGACAGGGAGAGCCGCAAACATCGATCCCGCGCGGTGAGGACGGGCGAGTAATCCGATCTTAGATATTCGACTTCAGCTACGTTATTCACGTAGCTGAAGTTGCGTATCTAAGATCGATTTCCCCCCGTAGTGTGGACCAGCCCATACACTGAATCTTTCAGCCCTCATTGAAAGAGCTTTTCTAATTCCACCTAAATACTTATTCATTTCTTCTTATATGATAGAAAGGGGGAAAAAAGAGAGGGCAGCTGGTAAAAGAAAAATTAATTAAAAAAAATAAAAAACTTTTAACCTACAGCTGAAGGATCCTGAACTAGATTCTTAATTGACTCAATTAAGCCTGCTGGGAACAGGGACAACATAAATATTAAACCTGGTTTGGAAAAAAGGAAAAAAAAAAACTTTACGGCAAAACATCCTTTTCATCTATTATTTCAGTTGTGCCAAGCAATCAAGAGACAGAGGTTTGCCCTCAGGTTATATTAAGGGTTATGCTTTTTTGATTTTCAATTTCGATGTGTCATTTCTGCTTATTGATTATAGAGCATGATGAAATACTTGTTTTTCCCCCCAGATTTGAATTTGTATAATAGATCATCATAATATGTAATATACATGAAACATCAAAAAATAGTTAATTTCCTTCTTTTTAAGGCAGATTATGAAAGACCCTTTACTTCAGAGGGTTTTTTAAAATTTTTCTATGTAATATTACATTTTCTTTTTTAAGCATCCAACCACTTCACAATATTTATTTAGTGAATGATACTAGGTGGAAACTATATGGAAGATCACCAATTAGGAAGTATAACCAAAGAGCAATTAAAATATTTTTTCCACTTTTGCAAGTATTGTATAATCGCCCCTCCTCACTGCCAGCACCTGGTCTTGGACTTCTGATTCCCCTCTCGTCCAATGTCCAAAGAGCTGAGAAGTACATTATTTGTAATTACTTTGCAGTTGTAGTAGATAAGAAGAAGCAACAGAACTGACAATCTCATGATAAAATGTGTCACCACCTCCATATGCTAGCTGTGGAAAAGTGTCTTTGAGCTTCAAAAATACATGCCAATTCTATGACAGAGGTCAAAATACTCTAATAAAAATTATAAATGACATTCTACTCAACAGGAGATTGAAAAAAGAACTGAAAGTTTACAGGAAAGGGAAGTTTTTGACATAAAACCTGAATGTAGTGAATAAATGGCAGTCAATAAAAACAAAAGTTTAACCCATAAAATATTTAAACCAGATGTTGATTTTGTAACATTTGTTTTAGTGATAAAACTGTTTTAATATTTGTACTTTTAACATGCATTATAATAAATCAGACAAAGCCAAAATATAATGAACATACTGAGATAGAGAAATGACACAATCCCAGTTTGTAAAACCAGTTCGCTTGGCAGATGTAGGGGAGGGGGCAGAACAGCTCTATCAAAAATCTAATGATAAGAAATGCTTTCACTTCCCTTCCTCCCCCAAAGTGAACCTGGAGTATTGTGTCCAGTTTTGTGTCGTCCTTCCCCACCCACACACAAGGGATGTGGACAAATTGGGAGACTGTCCAGCAGAGGGCAACAAAATGATTAGGGGGTTGGGGCATATAACCTACAAGGAGAGGCTGAGGGAACTGGGGTTATTTAGTCTGCAAAAGAGAAGAGTGAGGGGGGGATTTGATAGCAGCCTTCAACTACCTGAATGGGAGGTTCCAAAGAGGATGGAGCTCCGCTGTTCTCAGTGGTGGTAGATGATAGAACAAGAAGCAATGGTCTCAAGTTGCAGTGAGGGAGGTCTAGGTTGGATATTAGGAAACCCTATTTCACTAGGAGGGTGGTGAAGCACTGGAATGGGTTACCCAGGGAGGTGGTGGAATCTCCATCATTAGAGGTTTTTAAGGCCCAGCTTGACAAAGTCCTGGCTGGGATGATTTAGTTGGGGTTGGTCCTGCTTTGAGCAGGGGATTGGACTAGATGACCTCCTGAGGTCTCTTCCAACCCTAATATTCTATGATCCTATGTTATAAACTATGGTAGCATAATGGAAGATCAGAGAAACAAAGCATTAGGGGGCAACAATTAAATGTTGGTCTAATGCCTCTTGCAAGAAAGTAAACAAGACTCTGCTGTAATGAATATAATGGGAATTCTCTTACGATGAGGTTGCCAAACACAGACAAACCCTGTAGTTCTCTTCTTGTTCCTGGACTAACTGAACACAGCATGCATTGCCCAACATCACTACACAGGTTCTATGTAAGTCCTGACCTGGATGAAACAGTCATAGAAGGGATAGCTAAATACACTAATGGACAGAATAGCTGATTACACTACACAATGACTATTTGAAAAATTCTCCTGATTATTGTCTAGGTCAGTGGTCCCCAACCTTTTTCGTCTGGAGGACCGTGGCGGCGGACAAGCATCTGCCAAAATGCCAACAAGCAGCAACATCAATAGGTGTCGACGCTGAAATGCTGCCAACAAGTAGCGTCATCCAGAGGCGTCGCCGCCGAAATGCCGCTGTAAATCGGTGGCAACGTCTCTGGATGACGCTGCTTCTTGACGGCATTTCAGTGGATGCTCATCCACTGGCCAGTACGCGAGTGCACTTAGACACCCCAGCGGGCACCACAGCACCCGTGGGCACCACGTTGGGGACCCCTGGTCTAGGTGAGGTGGAACAAAGCATATCCTGTTCTTTAACTCTAAAGAGAGAAGACAGGTGGAGTGAGATGGAAAGGCAAGACAATAAGAATGATAAATGAAATAAAATTTGGGGAAAAATGTCATATACATTGAAAAGCTGAAGTTCCTAGCTAATTACAGCTTTCATTACTAGCACAGATGATTCAGAAGACATAGGACTGTAAAATGGTTACGAGCCTCTCCCTCTAGCAATGCTTATTTGGTACAAGACAGGGTGTAGCAAGCCATGGACCTCTGGCCAGTGTACTTCCTATTCCCTTAAACAATAGTGAAGCTCAGACCTTAATGCCAGACCACAAAGATTATTATTAAAGCAGATCGGAATAAAAAGGTGACATACTGCAACAGAGCAGAAAATCTTGAGATATAAATATTTAAATTGAGGACTGTAAGTCTAAACTCTGATAAGTAAGGGACACAGAACACACTGGTGCAGAGCAGGAGCAGGTTCACTCTATGGAGCTAACATTACACTTAGCGGAAGACAGGCCTGAGAGCAGACTTCATAGCATACAGCAGAAGTCTAGAGCAACTACAAGATTGTCTGCAAAAAGAATTGTTTGGCATCGTCCATGCGTTCAGGGCAACACAAACAAGACTAAATTACTGCTTCATGCAATTTAATCTAATCTAACTTGGGCACAGACAACACGGTTCCAGATGTACATGATGCACAAGAGGAAGATCCGGGATTGCAGCAGGGCAAACATTTATTTAAAGCCATCTGATTTTATGATGTATTAGCACTGAAAGACTTCCAAAAATAAGGGATCTGCAATTATAGGTGGATTGAGCCTTTACGTTCATGCCAGAATAAATGGTGTAAAACAGTTGCCTCATCCCATGAGGAATGCCAGGTAAGACCTATAGCCTCAGCTGTAAATCCTCTTAGAGCTCCGATTTGTATCTGCCCACCATTTTTCAAGGTACAGCTGGTGCTTTGGCAGGGAGTAGGAGATGCGGGAAGAGAGAATCTATAGTTTCCTCCCATTAGTTGTTGATGTTCATGTCAGGTGTGCAGCCCCTGCTTTCCCTCCATACTTAGGGCTGCAATCCAGGCAGCCCCAGTGGAGTAGCAGGGTAGGGAGGAAGGGGAATACTCCCACTACTACTTACCTGCACAGCTGCAATAGGGTTTGAGAGCCCTTGGTGTACAAGGAATGAGAAAGAGTTACAAAATGTTGCCCATACCTCTCTGTTTACACACCTGTAAAATGAAAATAATACATATTTCCTAATCTCACAGCACATTGTGAGAGCTTCTAAAATAGAAGTGCAAGTACAGAGTACTTGTACAGAATATTATTGTAAAATAAACACGCTCTGAACCCTTGCCCTATCACCACCATTTTAGCTTCATTGAATGGAATGAATCAAATATTAACTTTTCTATTTTAACAGAACTTCTTAAAAGTTCATCTCATTTTATTTCTTCAATGAGTCATAAAGAATATAGAGCTTTTTTATTTTCATTAGCCTACAAGGCTGACACGAAAGCCAGTTTTTCCACACTGCTGAACGAAATCAGCACTCTTCTTTTTGAATGTAGGGTGTTAGCCTCCAGACATGACACATCAACAATAAACAACAGGAACATCAGTAATGTTCAAGGACTGCCAAAATATCTTGGCAGAGCAGGGTAACAGAACTGCATGCAGCTACTGCACTAGCTTTGATAGCTGGATGTCAGTTCAAGTTCTATTCTCTTCAATGTAATGTATTCATTCTTACACAACTGGAGCAATTAGAGCTCCAAAATTATGTAATGATATTGGCTTGATTCAATACAATTCTGTTTTATCACAGTAACAGCAAGCAGAAAGTATTGCAGATGATCAAATTTTCCACTGTTTCAAAACAAATTAGCAAAACATTCTGTCCAATAAAGTTCAGAAAAATGTGGTTAGTTGGTTGTTTCAGGGGAGGGCAGAGGGGAAGAGATATACTGAAGTACAATATTGGAAGTGTTCAGTCATGTAGCTTGATCACTGAATAGGGACAGGATCCATTTACAGAATTGCCCCTGTGGTGTTTGCTATTGTGTAATCTGTCTAGGTGCAGACTCAATAAAGACATCAGTGCATTCTGTGAGCTGGTGCGCCTTCTGGTCAGGCAGAGCATTGCATCTGAGTTTTTTCAATCTAGCGAGGCTGCCAGTCAGTCCTTGGTGCCCAGGAGTCTGAAAAATAAACCCTCTGTTCTTAAGGCTCTCAGGGAGTTGGTAGGGGAACCCAGTCTGCTCACTCCACTGGGTTCCAACTCAGGGCTCTCAACCTAACCAGGCAGAACCAGGACTGGACAATTCCAGCCATTCCCTGAACTCCTTTTTACCTCCCCTGGTTTCTGCAGGCTCTTTAGCCTGTTGGTCCGGTCGTCTGTTCTTAGGGTGCTGTCCCCGAGTGGCTGTTCAGCAGCTTGCTAGCAGGAGTTCCCATCTCCAGCCTGCTCACTCCTCTGGCAACTGCCTGTCCCTCTGCATCCCAGCTCTTTTATGCTCCCAGCTGCTGTGAGGCTGCCAATCAGCACTGGTCAGCAGTACCTGTATTAACCCCTTACTTGCCAGGACAGCACAGGGTATATACTCCAAATGACAATCCTTTTAAGCTGAAAGGCTGCCTTTGTAACTAGAAGAACAGGATAGCATCTTGATTTACTACTTGGGGTTTTTTCATCCCTTTTATTTATTTTTTTATTTGGAGTTTTGATCAGCGTAGCAGGTTATCAAGCTCAGTCTCCTGCTGAATACTGTAGGAAACAATCTGTCAATTTTCTAGTGCCAGTTTCACTCCTGTTATTAGCCCATCTCTGTGGAGGTCACTGATTGCTGTGCTGTTCACCATGCAACATGAAAAACACCTACAAATAATATAGGGAGCGGAGATAGCTTAAGCGATGCCACCTTCTGCATGCCAGTGGCAAGGAGCCCTTTATCACCAATGCCTCTCACGTAAAAGGGGTGTGCAGAAGAAGTTTAGTACCAGCAAAAAGACCCTGCAAAAACAAAACAGTACCAAAAGCACAAGGAAATTGCAGTAATAGGCTCTGAACTCTAATTTTGATAATGTGCAGGGAACTCTCTTTGTCAGCCTAGGAAACAACTTTAAAAATAACTGATTAGCTAGATATGGGAGTGCTAGGAAAGATTCTGTGCACTGAAACAAAGATAGAGGCAAAGGAGGCTGAAGAGAAAGGGGAAAGAAATCTTCTAGAAAATGTGTGGTTAAAAGCATTCGTTAAGTACAGTGAACAGTTCAGATGGATGAGAACTAGGTGGAAAAACATACGGTGCTAAGGTTCTCTGAAGCTGAGGATGAAAACTCAGTGGTTTTGTGATTAAGTTCTGGCATTTGACCAAGAAAAAGAATCAATTCTAGTGGACAGTTAATAGAAGAGGCCACTGTGGAAAAAGTGGAACAAACCAGACAACAGATAATAACTGATCATGACAGAAAGAGTCAAAGCGATGAGAGTATTAAGACAAAACTATCTTTTAAACAGGGAACAAAATATTTTATTAATTTTCAGATGTAAGCTTAGCTACCTAGAACTGGAAAGAGATGTCACAAGGCTTAAGAATCCCTCCTAAAGTGAAGCACAGAGATTGCAATTTTGACAAGCTGAGGACAAAGAGTAAAAAGTATAGATTCCTGGATGGCAATTCTGGTCTTGTTCAGTGATTCTTAAGCAGATCTGGACACCCACAGAATAAACTCAAAAACAGAGAATACATACTAGTCCAAGATGATGAGAATATTTCAGATACGTCTCATTTTCAAATGGTTGTAAGCTTAAAGTAAGTCAATATTCTAGCCTCTGGTGTCATACTGTCCACAAACTGTTTTATAATTCATGTTCTATTTTGGGGGAAATTTTACTAGAATATCCTAAAAACTGTCAACATTGATAAACATGGACTAGGAAGTGAATAGCAGTTCTATGTTAAGTAACACACACAGTTTCCTTTCCTTCATCATTTGTTATTTGAAATGCATGGCATTAATACCGTTAATGAACTAAAGCTGTAACTTCACTGCTAAAAGAGGTGTGTTTTTACACTGATAAAGCTAATTTGATATAAAAGCCTAGTAGAGACAAGGTATAGGTAGTTTTTAACCTTGACTAACTACCTTGAGGTAAACTTCAAGTGTTAACCTTGACTAGCTACACAGCGGTAAAAACTACAGTGCCTTCTCTCCACTAGGATTTTAATCAAAATAACTAGTTGGGGTTAAAAAAATAGGTGTGTTTTTAGTTGTCTTAATGAGTTACACAATAGCATTCAGTTAAATATTCCTTCAGGAAGGGCTTTCTCAATATCCAGTCTCGGGGGGAAAGGAAAGAGAGAATTTATCAAGAAAGCACAGCTATCCAAGCCTTCCTTCTTTAGGAAATGCCAGGATTCCCAAATCATAAGCATGATTTTGGTTCTTGAACATTTCAATTTTATGAGTAAGAGTGGTTTTGCTATTTTTTATATCTGAGTACCTTTCCTCTCTTCACTTCTTGCAACCAGTTAACTAATGTTGTCCATTGTGATTTCCAGTTTTTGTTTTGTGCTCAGTGCTGTGCATAGAAGTATTCAGTTAACTCAGTTAATCTTCATGTTCTTAGACTTCTAGAAGAAATGGATACAAATTATTTTGCTCAAGCTGACTGTGGAGCAATGGTCTTGAAGACCTGCTGAAGTATTGCAGCCTCTCACTAGCCCAAAGCAGATGGCATGGTCCAGACCACTAACGAAGGAGTCTTTGGAGTATACATGGTAGAGGTAGTTGCCATAGCATTCTCTCTCATCTGTACTGCACTGTCCAGAGGATTTTTATAAGAGAACAGAGTAGTGAGTAAAAGATATTTAATTGATATTATCTAGCAAAGAAAGCAACAGGTGCTGGGAGCTAATGGAAAAAACACATCTGCTTAGTTGAAATGCTAGGCCATGCCTCACCAGACTATATACTATCTATTTTTAATAAGAACACAGCACACAGAATCTGAAGAATGCAGCAAATACCACAAAAAGACCATAAAAATATATGGAATCCAAGGACTTTCCTGTAACACAGATTTGAAATGCATTTTTTGCTTAGTTAAAAGTTACAATAATTATTGTCAATATGACTATGGCCAATAGCACTTTTAACTCTGGCCAGAAGATGGTAGGTTCATATTTCACACCACGCCTTAGGTCAGATTTAGTACTGAAATGCAGTATTAGAAGGGTTCATTTCCCAACTTAACTTGACTAAGAAGATAAAAGGTCAGCTGGATCACTTTTCAAAAAGATTAAAAGGGATAACAAAGAAAATCTGGCCAATACTCTCCTTGATAATACAAGTTCTAATGTCCAATGCTGTCTGTGAGCTACTGATGCATGGATAATGGCTGCTATGTTTACCTACAGAGTCACTGCCAGTATCTGACTGATTGCTTTGTAAAAGGCTTTGGGGAACATGGAGTGAAAAGGACAGTATATATAAAACAAAATTCCATTCTATGTGATTCAATAGAATAGGAAAGGGAAGAGAGTGTCTTAATTGTAATATTTCTATCCACATTCCTTCAATTACATTGTAACAAGTTTGAGGACACCACCATATTTATATGCACCACACAGATAATGCACTTGAAATGCTTTGAAACTGATATGAATAGGAACTATTCAACTCTTTAATTAGCATTTTTGCCAGATGAACACTGTAAAGTGCCAAGCTGTGGAATTCTATTAAAAGTTCAAATAGATACATGACTGTTTGCCAGAAGATATTTTGAAATCAAAAGATTTCATTTTTGGACATATGATTAGTTTTCCCTAATTGTATGAAATAATTATCAAAATAATTACACTATGTAAGCACAAAAATGGGAGTCGGAGTATACAAACCATGGAAAGTCAGCAATACATAAAATCCAGCTAAATACTTAAGCAGCTGCCTGATGTTCTCTGAATGGAGACTAGTATTCTAATCATTTGTCACCAGACAGGAAATGTGCAATTATGCTGCCAAAAAGATAATTTATCATAAAAAGTATTCATGATTTTTAAAGTCAAGCAGCAGATGCATTCATAATCACCATAGAAATAAACTCAAGCTCACTATCCATGACCAATGGATCAGCATGAGTGATAATACAATTTCAAATAATAAATTGGTTTTCAAACATTTTTTCTTCAAATCTTCATCTTAAAATCTGTATTGACAGTTAGGCCAAAAAATTGTGAACACAAATAAATCTGGCAAAGAGATAATTTACCTGTCACATTAAACTGTTAAAATTATACTGCAGGCAGTTGAATTGCAAATTAAACAAAAAGGTGATACAAATTTTTAAAACAAATTATGGAAAACGAACTGGTTTCATAGCAACAGCTCTGCTAAAATTACTTAACATTTCTACTTAATCAGATGTAAATTTGACTATGTTATCCCTTAAATGTTGATTATAGTAGCTCTTTTCAGATGCAAATTTAATATGTAATGTGAATGTGAATGTTGACAAAGCTGATACGAAAAGTCTCCTGATTAACATCATTTGCATGAACACAGCAACATTATTACAGACCTTCTACAGATAGAAGGAAATGGAAATTAGATGGAGAGTCGCCTTCTCCATCCTCTCCCCACTCCCTTAAGACCAAAAAGCAAATGAAAATTTAGGACTGATATTCAATGTTATAAAATAAAACAGTTAAAAATAAAAAGTTATGGGTAAATGAATTAGATTTGCCAACAAAGCAAGATATTACATAGTAAAGAATGACAATCCATCTTTATTTCTCATCACTCTACTGTCATAGACGCAGAGGAATGCAGGCACCACATATAGCACTGTGTGGGTTGTAACACTTGGCAGAATGGAGTGAGTTAAGGAGTCATTAGAAACTTGTAAATTTCCTTGCTTTTGTTAGCTGCAGTTATAATCTTAAAAAATGAGAAAGGAGAGAAGATGGAAAGGGAAAGGGGGAGCTGCACATGCTTTGCTCATTTCAGCAGTCCAACATTTGCACTTTACACCATGAATAAACTGTGGAACATGTCATCAACATGTCAGGTATATAGTTATTGAACACCAGATTATTTTTACACGAAAGAAATAGGAAGCATATATATAGAGCAGACTGTAGAAATGTTTCCTGTTGTTGCCATATACTGTAATAAGTGAATACTGTAAAACAATGCATTTTAGTGCAGATCACATTAAACTGATTTACTGTTAGTTACTACAAGCTAAGAGGAAACTGGATGGCTATATTTTACCTTCAGCACAAAACACGTACTCAAAATAAACATGTTGAAGAGAATTCACTGATACAAAAGACTTTTCAAAACAAACACAACTGAACACATTTTGGTTTGCAGACAGATTTAGGCTTTATCTGCCTGAGGATTTTTGCATTGGTGTAAGCCTGCCCTGCTTTGAAGTATTGGTGCAAATCTTTTTTTTTTTTAATACCAGCACACAACATTTACACTAAAGGTTTGTATTTGGTAGCTACATCAGTGCTAAATAGATAACTGATTGTATATTGTAAACCCATATTAGGACATAATGCATGAGATTGCAAAAACAGCCCTCCTTCCACTATTTTATTGACTTTTATGTGAACTCAGTAAATGTAAGATTATTACTAATTATCTCCACTATGTTGTATTACTAGAATGACTATGAATATTTAAAACAAGACACTAGGCCTCCAAAGCACTAAGCTATGGACTCTAATGATGTCAAACTACAAAATCAGAGCTAGAAGAGTTTATAAAAAGTGGTACACCATCAAACTGGCTCTAGGATGACTGTAAACTGCACCTGCCTGCAAGGCCTGGTGAGAACATGGTGGGGCTACTCGTGGCAGCGTAGCTCCTATAAAAAATACCACAACGTTGCAATCTGCAGAGTAAGGCGAATATAGGGCACCTCAAAACCACTGCCTTGTGGGTATTCCTTGTTTGAAGTACGATTCAGGGACATCACCCTGACAGAAATGCACCTTCGTTGAGCCGTTAGGCAGTAAGCAGCAGCTCTAATCTAAACTGATTAAACTGAATATAATAAATTCTCATTTTGCAAATTTATAAAGGCTGGTTATTTGAATTACTACTAGAATGCAGTCAAGGTAAGTTGTCTGACAGGTCTGCCCTGAAAGACAATTTGGAAGTGATTTAACAGTCAATATTAATAACAATAAGACTCACTTGGTTGCATTCTCACAACTTGGTCATGAGTTCCAAACATGCAGTAGAGCATGAGTTCATATCCACTACAATCACTGGCAGAGATAACAGGGAGGCTTTTAACCATTAGAAGTTTTGCTATTGGAAACTAAGTATGTATAAATTTACTAAAAAGATAATTACCTATATTTGCTGGAGGAAACAGCAGACTTGTTTAGAGTGGTAAAGTGAGCAATAACTACTGCAGAAATAATAAGATGAAACTGTGTAAACAAAATTTAGGCAAGATATTCAAGAAAAATGAGTCAACAGCAAAGCAAATTAGAGTCTAGAACAGCATTCCAAAGGAAGTTCCCTCAGCAGAGACATTCAAAATTAGGCTATGTAGAACACTCAAGAAATAATCAGCCCACACATGGAAGAGAGGTGGGTTACATGACCTAATAATGGTTCCCTCCCCCCTGAGCCAACTCTGTAAGGGTCCAATCCAGTACTCACTTGAGTAGACCTTAACTCACACAAGTAGTCCCATCAAAGTCAATAGAACTACTCACCCCTAAGCAAGGGTTGCATGATCAAGCCCTAAAATTTTAAATGCAAGTATTCTAGTGAGATACTAAACCCAGGTCCTTACATTGCTAATGTCTATCTAGATGAAAATCAAAGATTTTATTTTCTTTCCTAAAAGAGGGGGGTGACCCAATAGACTGACCCTCAGAGATGCTGAATGCCCACGCCTCCCATGGAAGCCTTGGTTTATCGTCAAACAAACAGTTCTAAAGTACACAACTGTGTGTAAAATGGCTGTCACACTTACACAGTGAATGTATTGCATCTAATTTATTAATGTAAAGCCCTTTGATTTACCTTTCATACTTTGCGTTTTCTTTAGTGATCAAAGTGGCCAGCACATACTCATAACATTAGTATTTTTTCACTTTATTCCCCTACAATATGTGTTAGCAAGGAGACAAAGTTAAATTGACACAGTTTCTGAAGGTCTGTTCATATTTTAGAGATCAGGGCTTATCAGTTAAACTTTGCTGCTCTGCTTCCAGATGTGGCAGTAAGGAATGCAGCAAAATCAGTAAGCTGGGCACTCAAAAGAAAAAAGAAACAGAAGAAAGCAACAGGAGACAGGAGGGAAGGGGAAACACCAAATAAAAGGCCCAAAAAAGAAGATAAATAGGAAAGAGTCTAAAAAAAGCAAGAAAGACAAAAGGTGAGAAAATGTTACAGAAAACAAATGCAGAGAGGAGGAGAAAAAGATAGATACGGGAGGTGGAGACAAACAAAAAGTAAAATAATAATAGTGGGTCCTAACTATTACTGAGAATTATGGAGGAGACCAGACTTCACATGCCAGTAACCATGGTTAACACAGAAACAAATTGTTCACACCTGTTAGTTACTCTAACAAGCTTTGAAATACCTGCATTATATTTAAAATATCTCTCATATCAGAGGGGTAGCCGTGTTAGTCTCAATCTGTAAAAGCAGCAGAGTGTCCTGTGGCACCTTATAGACTAACAGATGTTTTGGAGCATGAGCTTTCATGGGTGAATACCCACTTCGTAGGATGCATGTAGTGGAAATTTCCAGTGGCAGGTATATATATATGCAAGCAAGAAGCAGGCTAGAGATAATGAGGTTCGTTCAATCAGGGAGGATGAGGCCCTCTTCTAGCAGCTGAGGTGTGAAAACCAAGGGAGGAGAAACTGGTTTTGTAGTTGGGAAGCCATTCATAGTCTTTGTTTAATCCTGAGCTGATGGTGTCAAATTTGCAGATGAACTGAAGCTCAGCAGTTTCTCTTTGAAGTCTGGTCCTGAAGTTATTTAGCTGCTATTGTGTGGCCAGGGAAGCTGAAGTGCTCTCCTACAGGTTTTTGTATATTGCCATTCCTAATATCTGATTTGTGTCCATTTATCCTTTTCCCTAGAGACTGCCCAGTCTGGCCGATGTACATATACCAGCAATGCCCCTCTATTACATTGGTGGATGTGCAGGTGAATGAACCGGTGATGGTGTGGCTGATCTGGTTAGATCCTGTGATGGTGTCACTGGTGTAGATAAGTGGGCAGAGTTGGCATTGAGGTTTGTTGCATGGATTGGTTCCTGAGTTAGAGTTACTATGGTGCAGTGTGCAGTTACTGGTGAGAATATGCTTCAGGTTGGCAGGTTGTCTGTGGGCGAGGACTGGCCTGCCACCCAAGCCCTGTGAAAGTGTGGGATCATTGTCCAGGATGGGTTGTAGATCCCTGATGATGCATTAGAGGGGTTTTAGCTGGGGACTGTATGTGATGGCCAGTGGAGTCCTGTTGGTTTCTTTCTTGGGTTTGTCTTGCAGTAGGAGGCTTCTGTGTACACGTCTGGCTCTGTTGATCTGTTTCCTTATTTCCTCGTGTGGGTATTGTAGTTTTGAGAATGCTTGGTGGAAATTTTGTAGGTGTTGGTCTCTGTCTGAGGGGTTAGAGCAGATGCGGTTGTACCTCAGTGCTTGGCTGTAGACAATAGATCGTGTGGTGTGCCCGATATGGAAGCTGGAGGCATGAAGGTAGGTATAGCGGTCGGTGGGTTTTCAGTATAGGGTAGGGTTAATGTGACCATCACTTATTTGCACTGTGGTGTCTAGGAAGTGGACCACCCGTGTAGATTGGTCCAGGCTGAGGTTGATGGTGGGGTGGAAGCTGTTGAAATCGTGGTGGAATTTTTCCAGAGTCTCCTTCCCATTGGTCCAGGTGATGATGATGTCATCAATGTAGCATAGGTAGAGAAGGGGCGTGAGTGGACGAGAGCTGAGGAAGCGTTGTTCCAGGTCAGCCATAAAAATGTTGGCATATTGTGGGGCCATGCGGGTGCCCATAGTGGTGCCACTGATCTGGAGGTATTTATGGTCATCAAATTTGAAATAGTTGTGTGTGAAGATAAAGGCACAGAGCTCAGCAACCAGTTGTGCTGTGGCATCATCAGGAATACTGTTCCTGACAGCTTGTATTCCATCTGTGTGTGGCATGTTCGTGTAGAGAGCCTCTACATCCATGGTGGCTAGGAAAGTGTTTTCTGGAAGGTCACCAATGCACTGTAGTTTCCTCAGGAAATTAGTGGTGTCACGGAGATAGCTGGGAATGCTGGTAGCATAGGGTCTGAGTAGAGAGTCCACATATCCAGACAGTCCTTCAGTGAGAGTACCAATGCCCGAGATGATGGGGCGTCCAGGATTTCCGGGTTTGTGGATCTTGGGTAGTAGATAGAATAACCCTGGTCGGGGCTTTAAGAGTATGTAGATTTGTTCTGGTGTTAGTGTAGGGAGTGTCCTGAGTAGATGGTGCAGTTTCTTAGTGTATTCCTCAGCGGCCTGTAGAATTTGGTATTGGAGAGTTGTCTGGCGGCCTCCTTTTGGTAGTCAGACCTGTTCATAACAACAACAGCACCTCCTTTATCAGCCTCTTTGATTATGATGTCAGGGTAGTTTCTGAGGCTGTGGATGGCATTGCGTTCTGAACGACTTAGGTTATGAGGCAAGTGATGTTGTTTTTCCACAATTTCTGCCTGTGCACGTCGGTGGAAGCATTCTATGTATAGGTCCAGACTGTCATTTCGACCCTCAGGAGGAGTCCATGTGGAGTTCTTCTTCTTGTGCTGTTGGTGGGAGGGTAACTGTGTATCAGTGGGCTGTTCAGTGTTATCCTGAAAGTATTCTTTGAGTCGGAGACAGCGAAAGTAGGCTTCCAGAACGCCACAGAACTGTATCATGTTAGTGGGGGTAGCAGGGCAGAAAGAGAGTCCCCGAGATAGGACAGACTTTTCTTCTAGGCTGAGTGTGTGGTTGGATAGATTGACAATACTGCTGGGTGGGTTAAGGGTACCACGGCTGTGGCCCCATGTGGCAGGTAGGAGTTTAGACAGCTTACAGTCCTTTTTCCTTTGTAGAGAGGTGAAATGAGTAATGTAGATTTCCTGTCTTATTTTAGTGAAGTCCGTTTGTATGGAAGTTTGGTTATTTATGAGAGTTTCCAGGTTGGAGAGCTCTTTTTTGATGTTTTCCAGTTTGCTGTATAGGATGCCGATCAGGTGGTTCCTCAGTTTCTTTGATAGAGTATGGCATAATCTCTCACTGTGGTCTGTGTAGTATGTAGATAGCAGTGGATTTTTTACCTTTAGTCCAGTTGGTATGACGTCCATCCGTTTGAATTCAGAAAGGAAGATGATATTTCTCATTGCATCTTCCCAGATATGACAATACCCTGTCCTACAATTCCTGGGGAAACATTTCTTCCAGTCTTTGGATGTTTAATGTAATTTAAGTGACAAGTGCTGGGGTGGGTGGGGGGAGAGGGTGTGAATAGACAAACAACTACAAAAAGTGTATTTAAAATGATGAGCTGTTCATGAACGGCCTGATGCTCTAAAGAATATTGCTCTGTAGTGCAGGGTGGAAGACCGAGGGAAAATTGACACTCATGGTTCCTGTCTCCCCACTGATGCAAAGACTAGAAAATTATCACAAGTTGCATGCATGGCAGTGTCGAGCGGTACAAATAGACCACAGGCCAGACCACAAGTATGGTTTTGATTTATGGAAACATACAGTAAGTTCACACGTATACAGCCTGTAATTTTGCCACAGTTCTTTCACATGAGGCACTTTCAGTGGATATTTTGAATCTGATTCTAAAAGAAATGACTGAAGGCTTAAGTAAACAACTTTAATTACTTTGATACCAAGCAAACAAACAAACATGAAAAGCCTGTCTCTGGAAGTTCTTATGCCTGTGATTATTTTAAGTGGTATGGTGGACAACTACCCTGGCAGCTGTAAAAAGCCATATGACCCACAGCCTCACTCTTTTTCTCTGAAAGATGCAGGAAAGATAAATGGAAATGTGGATATGGCAAGTGATACTCCTTAGGAGACTCTCTGCTCTCCAGCACATACCTAGCAATTTAAAAACAATTTTATTTAGATGAAAGCTATAATCATCCAGATATCTTGCAACTCTGTATGTATATTGTAGCGAGGCGGTGTGGCTCCCCTCTCCCTCAGGGAGGGTCGAGCCCCGTCAGTTATCCACGGGGGCGGGGCCGCTGGGTGGAAGTCCCGCCCCTCAGAGGGTCAGGCAGCGACCCGGAAGAATAAGAGCCGGGCCCCAGCCTTCAGTTGCAGGCCTGCCACCGGCAGGAGCAGACGTGTCTGCCGACGCCCGTAACTGGGAGACTGCCCAAGCCAGAGGCCGAGACCAGGAGCTGCCAGAGCGTCCCCGCGGTCGATACGACGAGGAGCCGCCAGAGCGTTCTCAAGGCCGCTACAACGAAGAGCTGCCAGAGCTGCCTCGCCCCTACTATGGCCCTGAGGAGCCCCCAGAGCAGGCTTGGCCCGCATTCCCTGAAATATTACCGGACCTGCCGCCCAGCCTGGACTGGGAGGAACCGATGGTTCTGGATGTCCCCGGAACGGAGGCCCCGGACCAGGTAGGAGTAGAGGGGGAGCTGGGAAGTAGCCCGGGGGCACCTGACTCCAGTCAGGCTGCAGAGCTAACTTTGCCAATGTGTGTGTTTCGGTCAGGACCCCCACTGACCACCGGTAGTGGTGACAGCCGCTACCAGGGCCCCAGGCTGGAACGCAGAATGGGTGGGCCTCCGTTCCCCCTGCCACCCGTATCTGGGTGGCAGACTCCCCCTCTCCCTGGCCTAAGGTCCAGAGCTGAGTGTAACTGTGTTTGGTGCCCCACCCGAACCAAGGGCTGGGCCCCCCCTTTTGACTTTGCCACTGCTCTGCCCTGCCCCAAAGGGCCAGAGCTGATTGTAACTGCAGGGACAGACCTCCCCAGGGCAGGACCGCGGGCCCGAGGAGCGGCCCCGGGGACGACAGTGAGGCCGGTGTGGCTCCCCTCCCCCTCAGGGAGGGTTGCGCCCCTGCGGAACCCGTCTACATATATAAATACAAGAGCCTATTTTACTACAAAGTATAATGAGTTACTAAATGTAAATGACAAACATGATTTTAAAGCCCACCTACACAAACCCCATGCACTTGAATAGCTGGGAAACACATATAGGTGTTATTTTAAAGAACAAAGGGAAGATGTGATAGAGTGCAAAAAAGAACATTAAAAAGTAATAGTCCTCAATAACAATTTCTCTTTTTAACAAAAACAACCTGCAGGACCCTAAGTATCAGCTAACTGCTAAGGTAAAAAGAGGTAACTACATTAAAATAAGAGAGGCAGTTTCAAAAAAAAGACCATATAAAACTGACCAACATTTGCTGAATTAACAGCACTAACCAGACAAATCTGTGGCTAAATGGAAAATGAAAAAAGAAGGAGGTGCATGCATGAAAACCAAGAAGATATATAAAAATAGAAAGCTCAGCAGCCAGGCAGATATATATGTATGTAGCAAATTAATAAAATAAGAAGTCCTTAAGCTCCTAATAATTCTTCGGCTCAAAAGCAGTCTTGCCGCCACTGCTCTGAAATTAAAGTTTGCAGACACAACACAAAGTTTGGAAGCTAAACACTTGGCAGCTGGTCTAAATATTTATGGTTCACCTCACCTGCCCACGTATTTTGACAGTTAAAAATGTTCTCCTTCCTAACCAATTGAGCAGAAACAGCTGCCAAAGCCTCAGTGGCAAGATTTATACAGTACAGAAAGAAAACTGACAATGCTGTGGGAAGAGGAATGATGTTACTGCGAAGATCCCTACCAGAAAACCAGAAGTGAAATATTACTGCTAAGCAGCATTTACTTTTATTTGGTTTCATAGGAGAAAGTCTACCTTGATGCCCATACTTACTTGTTCCTCCTCAAAAAGCTCAAGTAAACCAGATTTTGGGCAGGGAACTAAGAAAAAAAACTAGAGGTACGTGTGCAGGGAGAGGAAGGGAACAGCCATGAGTCTACTGCACAGCATCTTTATGTACAACATTCCAGCTATATGGTGATTGTCTCCCTCTACTCCTGTGCAGGAATGTGAGGCCAATGGATCCATATAAGACACAAACCAATAGATCTCCCACAGCCAGTTTATAAAGATCTACTCTAGATGGGTGCAAACCTGCTCTGGCCCAAACAGGGAATATACTTTTCACTCTGCACATGTCCCCTCACTCCCACAAAGGGGAATCACAGTCCCCATGTGGTACAAAAGGGCCTGTGCAGGTTTTCTGCACTTCGTTGAATTTCTCTGCACTTCATCTTCCTCAGTGGTAAACTGAGCTAGGCAATCCTTGTAACAGCTATTGACGCAAGATAAGGACAAGCATTAACACTCACACTCAACCATCAGTTTAACTATATCTCATGGCTAAACCAAAAGTTATTCTGCTTCGATATTAAAGTATTTATTTTGTATTGAGAACTTTCATAATAATGATTTCCTTCCTTCTCCCACCTACAATATTGGATTAACTCTTTTCACCCAACCATGGCAGAAATAGCGATGTTTTCATTTCAGTGCTGAAATGATGGCTCTCCAGCTGCAGCCACACGGAATACATATTTGCACCAGCTGCACACTACATTTGTATTAGGTGCAAAATGCCAAAATGGGGCGGAGCCTGCCCAAAAAAGGGTCATTTTGCTTTAAAAGAAAAAACCCTATTACTTTATTCTACATCTTCCCATCCAGATTCCTGCTGAAGTGAAGGCAATGTCAGATTCAAAAGATATTCCACCTCAGAGACTGAAGTACCAGGTGCACAATATTCCGCAACAGGTGTGCGTGCTTGAAGTTTTTCCCCTAGGAGCGCCCTAGAGACCCCTGGAGTGGCACCTCCATGGCACGGTATAAGGGGCACTGCATGCTCCCCCCACCCTCAGTTCCTTCTTGCCAGACAACTCCAACAGAGGGGAAGGAGGGCAGGATGTGGAATAGACATGAGCAACACATCTCGAAATACACCAGTTAACGGAAAAGGTAACAGCCTTCCAGTGATTGCTCACGTGTATTACACAATAGGTGATTCCAAGCTATATCTGTTGGAGGTAGGAAGGAGTTTACAAGTCTCGGGACAGAGGACAGTCCTGCCGAATCCAGCATCTTCCCTGGTCTGAGAGACAATCACATAATGTGAGGTGAACATTTGAACTGAGGACCACGTGGCAGCCCTACAAATGTCCTGAATAGGGACGTGGGCCAAAAAGGCAGCCGACGAGGCCTGCGTTCGAGTCGAGCGTGCCTTCACAATTAGTGGAGGAGGGATTTCCGCCAGGGATAACCAGTACGGATGCACGAAGTTATCCAGTTGGAAAGCTGCTGAGTGGAGATCGGCCGACCATTCACGCACTCAGCCGAGGCGATGAACATTTGAGAGGACTTTCTGAACAGCTTAGTCTGCTCCAGGTAAAAAGCATACCGGAGGGAGTTCTCAAACTTGGGCAGAGCGCCCTACAGATTGAACTCATACCGACCCAGGAGAGCCTGGTAGTTTGCCATCTGTAACTGGAAGCTCAAGGACAAATAATTTTTTTCTTCTAAATGAGTCCAGACTCCTTGAATCTTCATTTTTCAGGGTAGGGGCTGGTTGGCCCTGCGGTTCCCTGTAGATGTCTGACTCGACCACCAGGGATTTAGCAGCAGGATGGGTGTGTAAGTATTCATGCCCCTTGGCAGGTACAAAATACTTGCGTTCCGTTCTCCTAGAGAAGGGGGCTAATGAGGCCGGGGTTTGCCACAGGGCATCTGAAATTTTGCCACCCCTTCGTGGAGAGGCAAGGCCACCCTGCCAGGTGCTGAGGAGAACAGTACCTTAAACAGGGAGTCCGAGGGCTCCTCCATCTCCTCTGCTTGGAGGTTGAGGCTTGATGTCACCCTTTTTAAGAGTTCTTGATGGGCCCTAAAGTCCTCCTGCAGGATGGAGGGAGGAGGGCCTGTAATCACCTCATCCAGGGAGGGTGAGGAAGCCAGTGTGGTACTTTGTGTGTCCATCGGCAACGGAGGGTCTACAACCTGGTCGGTCTTTGGGCATGGTGCCAAGGAAGTACATCCTTTGGGGTCTGAAGAGGGAAGCCAATGGTCCTTCTGAGGCTCCGGCCACCGAGTGAGCCCCCATTGGTACCGCTGGGCCAGCAACAGGGCCCAGTGCCATTGCACCCGCTGTGGCACCGGCGGAGTCGGCAGTTCGGCCTGTCTGGCCTGGCCCATTGATGGACGACTTCGGGGGAGGGATAGCTCAGTGGTTTAAGCATTGGCCTGCTAAACCCAGGGTTGTGAGTTCAATCCTTGAGGGGGCCATTTAGGGAACTGGGGTAAAAATATGTCTGGGGACTGGTCCTGCTCTGAGCAGGGGGTTGGACTAGATGACCTCTTGAGGTTCCTTCCAACCCTCATCTTCTATGATTCTATGACTACAAAGGGAGGCCAGGCTGACATATGACCTGATGCTGTCCCTGGACGGGAAGGAGCAGTGGCACCGGGAGCAATGCCAACCACAGGACCGCGATCCCAACATGAAGGACAGGTACTGTTGGTAATAGCTGCTCTGCAATCAGCTCTGGAGGGTGGACCTGCGATGGCAAGACACCGGCGATCGATACCCAGGGCTCCCACGGCGGGGTCCTGGAGCAGGATGACAAACAGGAACGACGTCGACATTCATGCCGTGATCGGCTGAGAGAGCCCCTCTGAGACGAGGACTTTTGGCATTGTCTGCATCGGTCCTGTCGGTGTTCGCCCCTCGAGACGCAGCGGTACCAAGAGTCTTGGTCAGACGGAACCCAGCCAGACAGCCTCATGGGCGTCAAGGACAATCCATGTGGACTTTGCCCCAAACAGTCACTGGGCGGCGAACGGCATCAGGAACATTCCCTCGACTGAGACCAGTACCGAGCTGGAGGTGGCTGTGAAGATCCCAGCGGCAGCTTGCCTCTGGAACATGGGGCCAACATCGACGGTGCTCCTGGTACCGGCATGGACACAACATTCCAGGCTGCCTGCAGGGCTTCCAGCATGGAAGGCATCTGGACATCCAGGGAGGCCTGCTCTGAATGGGCCGGGCTACTCTGCTTGACTTGAGTCAGAGGCCATGGGGCCAGTGGGGATCGAGGACTGCCTGACCTGGGTCTAGCGTCTGTCCCGGGTTTACTCCGGTGCCACGGCAAAGAAGGCTTCTTCCTAGCCTTCTTGGCGTGCCCTGTGGATGGGGAGCGGTGCCGACTAGTCAATGGCGCTGAAGGGTCACAGAGCACCAATACCGCAGTGCCCGATGCAGACTTGGAGCAATGTGCCGGAGCTGGGGTCAGCGCCGACTCCATCAGAATAGCCTAATGTCCCTTTCTCTCTTGGTCTGAGGCTTAAACAACTTGCAAATCTTGCAGCGATCGCTGAGATGGGTTTCCCCCAAACAGCATATACAGTCTGCGTGCAGATCACTCACTGGCGGAGATCGCCTACAACTGTTGCACGACTTAAAATCCGGGCCATGGGGCACGCCTTGACCCAGGCGCTCTAGCTAAACTAAAACTAACTAACTACAGGTACCATACACTGGACGAACAAGCAGGTTTGGGGACGAGCTACAGCAAAGCTGGAACAAAGCAGTTCCAAAGCACTTTCACTGGCGGCAAGAAGGAACTGAGGGCGGGGGGAACGTGCAGCGCCCCTTATACCGTGCCATGGAGTAGCCACTGCAGGTGTACTGCTAGGGGGAAAAACGTCTGGCACTGGTGCACGTGGCAAGCACGCACACCTACTGTGGAATAGACATGAGCAATCACTTGAAGAAAAAGTGTTTGGAAAGCCATTTCCTTCACACTAGTCCTTATGATGGACACATTCTCTTTCCACATGTTTATGTTCTGCTCTTAGACACTTGAGATTTACAGAAAAGGAACAGAACTCAAATCTCAGACTCCAGAATGCTGACATTTATTGGCTAGCTACAGCAGACCACATATAACCAAAAGTTTACCAAAAATCACAATTATTGCTAGATCTATCCCATCTATTCAATATAGTCAAATGAAATTAACAGAGCAACAAGGCAATAAAGTACTATCAGCAAAAGAAGATTAATTTATCCAAAGTTAAAATAGTTCATCAGAAGGGTGCTTCTGCTGGAGCTGCTTTCTCAACACTAAAATTGATAAATTCAGCCAACTGCACACTGACTCTCAGTGTCAGCCCACAAAGAAGAAAAGACACAGTCAGAGAGTTTAAGGCCAGAAGGGACCACTAGAATAGATCATCTAGTCTGACCTCCTGTATATCACAGGCCAACTACACCACCCACACACAGAATCCAACAATCAAAATGAGAAAGTGTTACAGCCCACAGGAGACTAGACGATGATGTGCCACAGGCAGAGAAGAGGCAGAGTGCTCGAGGCCTGTGCAATGGTAGGGAAATGTGGGCACTTACCCATTCTCAGGAAGTGCCTGCAATCAGTCCTCGATTTCAAG
Organism: Gopherus flavomarginatus; assembly: GCF_025201925.1. NCBI lineage: Eukaryota > Metazoa > Chordata > Testudines > Testudinidae > Gopherus > Gopherus flavomarginatus. Next base: position 66,308,755 of record NC_066618.1, read on the forward strand.
CCCTGAACAAACAGCAGAAGGATACCACAAGCCACTACACTAACTATCTAGGTTTTTAAATGGCACCTATCACTGTGGTTTCTCTAGCACTCAACTACACCTGACAAATGCGAGGTTGGCTTACTTTCTCATTATTACTGTATTTATGTGGCAGAGGGAGGGATGCCAGGCATATATATGTAAACTTTTCCCTGTCCTATTCAAATTAAGACATTTGCCAAAACATTCATATGTCCCTAAGCCAGTGACTAAATATTTTGGGCCCTTCTGAGAAGGTGGTCATTTCATCATTATTGGATGCCTTTCATATTGCAGCCAACATACCCTCTGCATAAGACAGTTATCCTGAAAAGGGAATTACAGCCACACTACTTTCTCCCAAATACCTCATTCACTCTCACTCACTCACCACCTAATATAGCACACAGACAAGCCTTGCCTCCTCCAAAAGCAGGGGGTCCATAGTGTTTCCAATCCTATTCTATGTAGTGTACATCTTTGGGTGATCCCCTGAGCTACTGGCATAAACAACTTTTGGAAAGAAGGATGAAGCAACTGCTGCACATATTGTATCTTAGCCCAAGTGGTAAGTTGGAAAAGTGACACTCAGAACTCTACAAGTTTGTTATTCCTGCCTATATAAGGTTTTATATACAACAATGGGCCAGTTCTGTGTAGGCCAAACATACAAGCCAAGACTTTAAAAAGTGACTAGTGACTTTGGGTGCCCACCCTGAGTCACTGAAAAGAGCCTGAATTTCAGAGAATGGGTCCTGAAAATCATGTCACTTTGAAGCGTCTCAGGTGGGACATCTAAAAATTGAGGCACCCAAAAATCCCTAGTCACTTTTTAAAATCTTGGCCACAACAAGCATACTGACTTATTTGAGACACATAATGTCAGAGTAATCAATTACTCAGTTAATTGGAAGGCCAATCAATCAGTACTTAACATGTGACACATCCTACTGCACATCTTTATGCTATGCATTATTCTGTGACTACAGGTGGTAGTGTAGACCAAATCCTGCCATCCTTCACATCTTTAGAAGCTCCATTTAACTATGGATGGGTAGGATTTTGTTCTTTGTAACTGTTTACTGAGTAAAGTCATATACCATATGTCATATAACTTGATCATGAAAGCCATTTAAAAATACTTCTACTTCATAATAAAAAAGTATTTTAAAGTAAACAACAGATAACTATCATTCTATATTCTAATATGACAAAAAGAAAGGGAAAATTACTCACTGGCCACTCTGTTTCACATCATACAGAATAATCAGAACATCTATTACTATAGCATCAGCTACCAAGAAACAAGGAGTCAAAAGCATTGTAAGACACCCTTCCACCCCACTGCTGTCTACCTAAGCCCCAGGCCATCATGCCTTTCCTCTTCTTACAGAACTTGCAGAGCTATGTAGGGAAACAAGAAATATTGGGCATCAGAAGGGGGAAAAATAGGAGGGAGGGGTTTAGGATGGGAAAAGAGAAAATAGTTACCGGTGAGTAATTTAGCCTTATCATACATCCCTCTTCTCCCATCCTACAACAGAATAGTTAGGTGGTTAGCAGATGAAGGAAGCATGCCCAAGGAGGCTGGCTTATTTTACCATGCCCTCTGAAGGACAGTAGTTTTGTGATGCAGAGCAGTTCAACTGACAGTGCTGTATGAAAAAGTAAGGGGACAACCAGGTGTCTGCCTTATGCACTTCAGAGATGGATCTCTCACAGTTCAAAGTGCAAACATCTCTAGGTCCGTAGCTCTCTACCAGTGTGGAACAAGGCCTACATGGTTGATCTTAATCTATGTGCATACAAGGGTATTCTGATAAGAGTACCACTGGGTCATGGGCCTAGTTTCTCTACATGTTGCTGATATTTTATCCTTATTGACACAGCCAAATAACTGCTTTGCTTTCCTGGACTCTCATAGTTCTACTATGTAATTCCAAACACCTTTATCATCCAATAGAGTGATTTCTTGACTTGGGAAAATCAAGAGTGGAGAAATATAATGGTCTTGTGATAGAATTCAGTGTTCAATTTGGGGATGAATTCCAACAGTAGGCAAAGTTACAGCATCTCAAGAAAAACTGTATGTGTGGACAGTAAGACAGAAAAAATTAGGGAGCTCACTTTGCCAACCCATCTAGCGAAGATGATGGCAATTAGGAAAGAGGGTCGTTAAGATGATCTCCCAGAGGGCTGACAGGGAAGGTTAATTAAGATCTGCAGAATCAGAGATCCCTCCTATCTGCAGGATCACTGGGAAAATATCAAGTCTCTGGAACAGACAGGAACAAAAACGTTTTTTGACATGGTGGTGGAACCCACATCTCAACTCTCAGTGGATCCAAGGACTCTGGAAGTGGCAGAGGAATGGACCCTAAATGTGCTGACTTTAAGGCTGTAGTTAAACCATGCTAAATCCACTATACTTCAGGAAAAACTGGAAAAGACAATGTTTCTGGCAATGCACCACCCCAAATAAGCCTTCCGAATGCAGGAATGAACATGCAAAGTTGGTGGTTTCCTGCTCCCACTCCTGTATTGCCACATCTAGGGCAGGTGAGCAGAGTGTGTAATCAATCTGGATTCTCATGATGGAAGGAGATCTTTTGAATATTGCCCCTTTAGGCCGAGACCAGCTAGGCTGTGCAGAAACAGAGTTTCCAGACTGTGAGATACTGCAGGGTCTGCCTCAGATGCAGACTGCACCAGGGACTCAGAATTCAACAGGAACCGCATCCACATCTGGATCGCTCCCTTCTTAATCCAACTCTGCAAAAGCAAGGAGAAATTTGGAAAGAGAACCAAGGAGGCCTAAAGTGGAGGAGGGAAACCCAGAAGCAAAGGAGACTAACAGGGCTTGAGCAGCATAGTGGCTAAAATAGCCTTTATGGAAGCGCCGAATTGGCCATGAACAGGAGGGAGCTCAAGGAGGTGGACGGTAAGGCATTTCAGAAGAGGCTGGATGGGGGATCGGGGTGCCCACATGTAGGGAGACCAGGCCCATGACCCAACAGTGCAGAGGAGGGATCAGGCACTCAGTGCAGATCCCCATGAGTAGTGGATGGATTCCTGAACCCCACTGTCAGAAGAAACCATTGGGACGGCCACAGAGGGCTCTACAGATACCCCAGGAAAGCCAAAGTAGAGGGTTTCCAAAGTGGTGGTAGATAATTTTTGCTGGCTACTGAGGGTCAAATATCCCAGCTAAAAGCTTTAGATTTCTTTAGATTTCCCAACTTTAGATTTCTTAATCTTTTTTCTTCCCCTCCATTCGTAGCTTCATTGTTTCCCCTGGAAAGAAGAGTAAGAATTAATAGGAAAAGAAGAGTGGGAGCAAGATAGGGAGAGAACCAAGACCAAGATTCCATGCTTCAGAGATGGAGGAAGAAAAAGAATGGGTGCAGAGTAGTAGAGGTTAGGCTATCTATTATTTTGTCTCCTTGATCCCCGGAAGATGGCACCGCAGAACTAACTGTATTTGCTGTACCGTTGAAGGAAGGGGTACATGTATAACAATGGGTTCACTTCAAGTGAAAATTGTCTACATAAGTATGATCAACTGTTAAAGAAATAATGACCAGGCAAAATAAAAAACCCAACAAATACATTTTTTCATTTCTGCAATTACAATAAAGAACTGAAGGACTAACAAGAGGATCTAGTCTCATTAGCAATAGCATAAATTATAAGGACATTGTAAAGGGAACTGCACAGAATAAGTTATCAATATATTGTAATGGGAATCGCATAATTAATGGGAGAAAGTGGCTCAGTGGTTTCAGGCGGGAGATGTTGGGACTGGAAAAGAAAGAGCTCCAAGTCACACAGGGAAGAACAAGTCATCTCCCATCCACAAAGTGACAAGAGGGGGTGAGAGAGGAGCAGAAAGTAGGAACAAAGTCAGCAGACATAGGAAGTGGCAGTAGTGAGGCCAGAGACATAGGCTGGAGTGAGTTGTGGAGATTTTTGAAAAATAAAACCAAAATAGGCAATTTTGAATTGGGTTCAGAGATTTATAAGACGCCAATGAAGGGTTTAAAGAAAATCTTCCCTTCAACCTCCACCTCCACGAACAAAGAATTTTTAGTTTTTGTATGGAGAAAGACGACTGCCAGTCTGCGATATGCCTATGCATATCAGTGCCCTCTACTGGAGGATATCAGAATAGCTCAGTTGCGTGTCATAGGACGTACAATTCTAACAGATTTTCCTTTTATTCAAGTGATAGATAAGGCCTTTCTTTTTGAGGAGGGAGATCTGAGTTCTAGGTTTCTGGCCATGGAGTAATAAGCAGATTTACAAACAAAGAAATGGTGGGAGGAAAAAGCTTCTTAGAGGTGAAGGAGGGCTATGATTTCTAACTTTGGAAGCAAAGTTAATATCCTAAGGAGGTGATAGCAAAATGAAAGATATGGGACAAAGACGAGCTTTTACACAGCCTCAGCACAATGCCTCAAGAGAAGAAAAGATTATTTTGTTTTGGTTTTTTTAATCCCATGCATGTATATTATGTAGTCATCCTTTGCCAATTCCGGATGAGATGAGCCATTTTAAACAATTAAATTCAGTCTTCCTAATGCTTCAGTGATGCAAGTATTTGTCTCTGTGTACAGCAAAAACCTGCCTATGTCAATGTTAAACCAAATTAAACCTGGGCCCTCCCATCCTTAATCTTTATACAGGCTTCTGAAGGTGACATTAACTGATTTTAATAAAAGCCCCATCTTTTTAATTTAGAATATAAATATCTACACACACACCGTGTAAGACATATGAAATCTATTCCATAAGCATATTTACACTGCAACATAAGATGACCCTTCTAAATTATATACCAAGTCTAATGGAATGCAATGGCTAGGTAACAACTTTTACATTTTTGTAGCATCTAAATTGAATAATATTTTCCATAAACTTGTATACTCAATTCCCTGGCAAATAATTACCAGATACAAAATGGGATTATAAACAAATACAAAATGGGATTATAAACAAATACTAAAAGGCCTTAAACTTGTTTGTGCATACATGCTGCTACAAAACACATAGCAGCAAAAAACACGCTCTGAAGATTAGCTAGGGGCCCAATCACATGAGGTGCTGAATTCCCTCACTACCACTGATTCTACGGGGAGTTGACAGAGCTCAGCCCCTCTCATTATTGGGCCTTTCAAGTGAAAACTATGACCTGCCCTGTGTACATTTGCTATGGCAGTTATACTCAGACCTCAGTGGTTCAGGAGCCAAATTAGTGATCAACATTATCCAAAAGAGCCTCAGTAGTGTGAATTAATTGTTTTATTTACTGTAGTACTATATATTCATATTTAAATAGTATGACAGGGAAATATTTAGTTTATACATAACATCTGTTGATATATATTATAATCTCCATTGCTGGAGATTTTTAAGAGCAGGTTAGACAGACACCTGTCAGGAATGATCTAGATAATACTTCGTCCTGCCATGAGTGCAAATTGACTGACCAAGTATTATTATTTTATCAACTACAATTGGTTAACAACATACTAAAGTATCCTGATTGATTAATAATTAAAATCACACAGTGTTTTAATATCATGTGACGCAAAGAGCTGCAGGAGACGATTAAAGAGCCACTTGCAGCTCACAAGCCTCAGACTCAGTCTGTGTCATTAGGCTAGGGAAAGAGAAGAGGGTACAAAGTGCCACTTCTCCCAGTGTTTCCATGCAGAAAGCAGACATAATGCTAAAACATGATGCTCCCTGAGAAGGGGTTGGGTTGGGGGAAGTGTATCCATTAACAATGTAAGCATCCCTTTCCATGAATCAATGGGAGTCTAGCAGATACAAATGCCTTAGAATCAGGAATTATCCTTCTAAAACAGTTGGAATTTTTAATAAATGCACTTGCAGGTTCACATTTACAGAGAAAATACAGCTACTGAGTCTTCCAGCAGTTCTGCAGATCATTAATCTATCAGCTAATACTCACTTTTACTATATTTGTTTCACTATTTTTAAATGCAACGTTTAAAATGTGCACAACTCACACAAAGCAATTGCTGATTTAGGTTTTTTGGTTTGTTTGCTTTTTTTACATGTGATTTATAACTCAGAATGGTATGAAAATTCATCCAATGCTCAAATTCATCTTAGAGGCAAAAAAATCAATTAAGAATCCAACAAGTCAATATTATGATATAAGAATGCACCCACAAAAACCCCAGAGAAGCTAACTGTTCCAAATACAATTTTCATATTAAGACAATCACTTTGCTTTCTAAACTGAAATTTGCAAGTCAGTCCACCACATAAACTAATGTCATTGATTATTGCAGAGAATTAAAAATAGAAAGAAGAAGAAATAATGAACAAGCAATCTGGTTTAGGAACACTTTATTCTTAGGCAAGCTCACTAACTTTTTCCCCCACCATTAATGATTTCATAAGGAAATATAAATACAGAGATTAGATTGTTATTGTTAACATGGAGTGTGTATTGTTGTAGAACTGAAATAAAATGTTGCACATATATTTCAGCTCCTGAAGAAATGGAATACAGAAAGTAGCAATGGATAGACTAGTGTATGAAAGATCAGACACTGGGTGCCAGTCTGGTGAGCAGCTTATAGAAACAGATTTGGCTTTTGAACTGACAAGAATTCTCTCAATCATTCAGGCAACATTTTTGGTGCCTGCAACAATGGCATTCTGTTATCAAATAGGGAGCTCATGGGCTCCTCAACATCTGCCCTCACTTCCACAAACACAATAAGGAAACATGGTAGCAGACAAAAGCCAAATTGATGGCAAAGGTGGGGATCTCTCCAAGCACACATCACAAATGGTATCTAAGCACCCACAAAGAGATTCTATGGGTGCACAATGCACAATGACCATGAGGGTATGGCTTTAGGAAATGACCTGCAGGAGACAAAGATACACTTGCCACATCAATGACAGTGGTGGATGAGGAACCAGGCCTGTTCACTGAGGAGGGACACTGCTGGCAGGTGGAATTCTATACCCTGGTTGTCTGCTGTGTGGAGGACGGGAATGGGCTTCCACCCTTACTGGTAGCTATTTTGACCCTTAGATTGGCTGCATTCTGAAGTACTAACACACCTGTCAGACCATGTGCCCTGCCCAAATACACAATAAAAATCATCCTAGGAAAGATCATGCCACATTTGTCAAGTCTTTGATTCTGCACCACAAAACCAGCCTTCAGTAGCAGGTCCAAAAGGCTGTGCCCTATTTATTCCTATCCTTATTATGCTTCTCCAACTTCTTCCCCTCAGACACTTTACAAAGTGTGTCAGCGTTGCACACCATAATCTCAGACTTGATCAACGTTTTGGAGCTGAACACATGCTCAAACTCAATATAGAAATGCCAGTTATGCCTTCCCAATCTGGACATCCAATTATTGTCTCATACCTCATTAAGCTGCACTTCCAAGTACTTAAGTTTTATCCTGGCTCTATGACAGACACCGGATTCAGTCAGACAAGATAACACCTTGACCAGAAGAAAAGATGTGGAATTCAAAGGAGACTTTACTCATAGACCAGAAAGCAAAGAAAGCCCTACTTATCTACCTTAAGATAGCTGGCAATATGCACAAGAACAGAACAATCTCATGGAAGTGAATGTTGATGAGGTGGTGTACATTATAGTTGTCTGAAGTGAGGGCAGGGTATTACATGCAGGTAAAATGAATATCTGGATGGTTACCCCAAAAAGGAGCAATATTGTCTAGAGTGGTTGCTGAAGGTGGACAAGACGCTAAGACTGATACAATGCCTGTGCTTCCCACCTACTTTAGCACTGAACTAGTTCAGAATTAACTAGTGCATCTGCTGGGAGTTAGGGAAATTTCAACATTCAGAAGCAGTCCCAATGTTGTTAGAAGCACTATTGTGTATGGATGTCATATGTTTCAAAAGTGTTCCATGTGCATGAACTGATCTGGGAAATGCCAGCATTCTCTAGTGTGGGCAGATACAAGGAAAGGCTCACAAAGAGAAGGGAACACACACGAAACCACATAAATCTCCTCCCCCAAGGAGGAAAGGTTCATGACGACACTAGACTCAAGCCCTAGGCCCTCCTCCTGGAGGGAAGCTGTACAGATCCTGGACTTCTACCCTCCCCCCAGAAGCCTGTGCAGCCATAGACTCTTCTGACATGCTATAACTGTCCCCTCCAAAGGGCATAGAAGGCAAAAAGAGTTTATTGGAGCATTTTCCTACTGGACAACTGGCCACTTATTTCCACCTTCCTAACCCATGGCCAGGCTTTTGGATAACATCCATGGGTTTGAGAGCAGAAAGAAGAATGCTACAGACCCTCTCTTACCCCTTTCCATGGCACCTGCTACAGTTCCACCTGCTTTTACTCCCCTCCATTACTGGTAGTGGAAATAAATATCCGGCTTTATCATAGCAGCTTGCCATCAGATCATCATGCTTCTCCCACATTCTTCTGGGTCTTGACAACTATTTTTTATAACTCTGCCTTATCATCCTCTGTTCCATGTAAACATAGGGGGAGAGGCAATTTCTCAACTAGTCAAGACTGAAGCCATACAGATCTTTAAGGATTAATGTCAATACTTTGACATGCATATGAAAGCAAATGCAGCCTTTAGTAATACACACTTTGTAGCTAGCACCTGCAACTAGGTGAACATCTGAATTCTACCCCAGGTGAAGCTTTTAAATAATCTTTCAAAGGTAGACCCATGTAAGGTGCATCATCCAAATCTACAGCCTAGGCAAGGTTTATACTAGAGAGAAATGGCTGTAATAAAACTATCATAGGAAACAAAGTCCTTTTGTTTACTGGTGCCACTGCATAAGTTATCTATCATAGTATGGAGCACGGTTAATCTTCAGGTGCTCACACTGATATCAAATATGTATGCAATACAGTACTCTGTTTTCAAGGTTGTTTCTTCTGAATTATAAATGTGATGTTTGTTTCTATCTATGCCCAGAAAGCAAGATGATGAGTCCTCTGTAAGCCTCTGAACACTCTCTCATTCCTTCTAGACTCTACTCAGGAACACAGCAATTCTAGCTCTTTGTCAATTGTCAGACCAAGACACAGAGAGAACATTAAAAGGCATAATCAACTTCTAAATTTTGGTCAGCCCAGGTAATGATATACTACTACATCAAAAATCAAAACTAAATCACATTGGTTCTAGTCAAGGATCATATTAATATGCTCATAGTGGTGCACTTCAGCTTGTGTGTGTGCCTCTGAATGATCAGCTACCAAGCATTAGGGCACCATCTGCATGGCCTTAGGTCAAGATTTCTACTTCCATTGTGCAGCAAATAAAGGGATCATGATAATAGAGAGATTCTGGGAATGCTGGGTACATACTATTAAAAGAGTTAATATCAAAGAACTAATTAAACCATGTGTAATGATCAAAACTATTATTTTTCCATTCTACTGTACAATGAATTATTTTAGCTTTTGGAGAAAACAAGCTTTTTCAGAAGAATCAAGATAATCATATTTTGTACATAGCTGTTTAGTTTTAATTATTCTAATATGCATCATTCAACTGCTCAGAGACCTCCTTTTAGGATCAAGGATGCATTTTATATGGTTGGTTTACTGGGTATACCCTTTAGTTTCCATCTGATCTATTAGTAAATACAATAAATAAATAAAGTACTGCAGAATTCATATAAAAGCTGCTTACTCAGATTCTGATCTCTCATATGATCTAATTTACTATATTTTTAATACATACAAAGAAAACCAAACAAAAAATTAAGATTCTAATGATTGTAGAAACATAGCATTATATTTAACAAGAGTATCTTAACAGGCAAACACAAACCTTTTCAGGAGAGCCGTAAAATAAAGTGGTAGCTATCTGATGCACATACTTGTTTTGTATAAAAAATGCACTACAAAATGGTTCTGAGCCCTTGCTTGGCTTTTTAATATATACATGTATAGAGGGATGACAAATAAGACTGATTACAGAGTTGAGGTAAAGGTGAATTAAATGTACTAGGGAAACTTAGACCACCAGTAGATAACGTCCTTAGGTACCTCTGATAAGACTTTTACCACTAGATCCATATCAGCTTCTCATTTTCAGAAAACAGACCTGTTTTTAATGCACATACTCTAGTGATCCCCTTTTTATATTCCATGAAATATGAAGAAAAGACTAAGTGAAAGATGAAAAAGAAATCATACTGGCAGCCACCTGATCATCTTGATATTATTTCTCATAAGAGTTATAGCCTACCTGTAACAGTAGCTTCACATGCTATGTTTAGTAGGCATGATCCTTTCTATGTTTTTTCCAGGGAAGAGAAACAAAATATTGCAGAAATTTTGAGGATTATCTATTAAATATGTTCTATGCTAGTGCAACGTAGCATGAAGTCTTTGAGTTAAACTGATGACATCAAACATTCCCGTGTCTAAACTCCAGACTTCTTTAGATGCAGTATTGTAAATGATGCACAGTCAATACAGATTGTAGTACAGTATTCCTTCCTACTTCAGGAGGGACCTATTTCAAATCCCACTGGAATCAATTGAAAGATTCCTATTGACTCTAAAAGGGGTTGGTCAGGCCTTAAATCCATAAATCCTCAAAAGAAAAAAAAGATCAGACATTGTGACATTACAAATGTTTATTTTCATCTGCTTTTGCCCCTAAAATACATAGATCAAATATTAAAACATTAGAAACATTTTGTGCCTTACAGAGCCTCTCATCAATAGTATCCACAATATGAGAACACTTGTTACAGCAACAAAAATCAGGTCATTGCATCTTTAAATAAAACAGCCTCTTTAGCCTCCACATGAATGGAAGTAGAATGAATTTCAGACAGTAAAAATAATTATATTTTAGGATAAGTAGGGGCATTGCCAGCAGATCGAGGGACGTGATCATTCCCCTCTATTCAACGCTGGTGAGGCCTCATCTGGAGTACTGTGTCCAGTTCTGGACTTCACACTACAAAGAGGATGTGGAAAAATTGGAAAGAGTCCCACAGAGGGCAACAAAAATGATTAGGGGGCTGGAGCACATGACTTATGAGGAGAGGCTGAGGGAACTGGGATTGTTTAGTTTGCAGAAGAGAAGAATGAGGGGGATTGATAGCTGCTTTCAACTACCTGAAAGGGGGGTCCAAAGAGGATGGATCTATACTGTTCTCAGTGGTACTTGATGACAGAACAAGGAGTAATGGTCTTAAGTTGCAGTGGGGGATATTAGGAAAAACTTTTTCACTATGAGGGTGGTGAAGAACTGGAATGGGTTACCTAGGGAGGTGGTAGAATCTCCTTCCTTAGAGTTTTTTAAGATTAGGCTTGACAAAGCCCTGGCTGGGATGATTTAGCTGGAAATTGGTCCTGCTTTGAGCAGGGGGTTGGACTAGATGACCTTCTGAGGTCCCTTCCAACCCTGAAATCCTATGATAATGTAAGGTCAAATCCTTAAGAATAAAACTCAAGAGAAGCACAGATGGATCTGGAAAGCCATAGTTTGTTTGGATGTGATAGCATTTTTAAAATAATAACCCTTGAGAGCATGCAATGAAATCTTGTAAATGTCTTTATCTGTATTTGATAATGAAAAATAACTAACTAAAATATGAATATTAGTGGATTTGTTTGTGCCATTTTTATTGGATGGTGAACTGCATATAATCAAAATGTCTTTCCCATTGGCTTTTTCCATCACTGCCAATATAAATATGCAATATGTTGGAAAAAAATCAGGGGTTAAAACAGATCTCAAGAGGGTTTCATTCTACGTATGTTAACTTTGAGAAAGGTATCTGCAGTCATAAGCCAATAGCACTTTAGTGACTGAAGGATAATTCAGTGAATGATAACAGATAATTACCTCCTCACTACATAAAGAATGTTCCCATTCTCTAGATACCATCATAAGCATGATGCAATGAAGGCTGAAAACATACATCAGGATCTGCTTTGTTCCTCTTATCTGCCTTCACTTATTTTACTGACCAAATCAGAAGAAAAGTTAAGGCAGCATAAATCAGGAGTAACACAACTGAAGTATATGGAGTTATGCTACTGTAAACATTAGGAGAATAAGTCCCATTTACTATTACTTATTAGTTGTATTGCAGTTTGAGAGAGGTGCGCCAGTCATGATGGGGGCCCCTTTGGGCTAGACACTCTTCACACACAGAAGGAAAAAATTTCAAGTATAAGTGACTCAGGAGTCTACGTCTCATTGCATTTCACTCTGTCATTCACAGAATTGACTTTCAATGTGAGTTAGGCTTTTAAATCACATAGGTGCTTTTGAAAATTTGACCCATATTGAAAAAATGTTCCTTTGCCCCCAAATAACTTACACTCTCGTTTTGTTTCATTCTACTAATTCAAACTAGAAAGATAGCTCATGTGCATATTTTGTCTGAAACCTAAACCATGATCCTGAAAGACGTTAATTGTTTTGGTGGCAGGATGAGAGAGAACTTACATCCTCTGGTTGATATAACTGTTGTTGATGGAGCTGGGGACAAGTTTTGCACTACTAAAAATTTAGAACTGGTCCAGTTAAAGAGTCCTTTCTCAGACCGTAGAAGGACTGAACTAGAAATGGCAGGTCCCATCTTCCAGAACACTACCTTGTGTGGCAGAAGATGGGAGATCAGTTTGACTTATTTAAAATGGCTATGAAAACTAGTCAAGATATACTGTATAAAAAGATTCAGCGGGTCTCAAACAGTTTCATAGCATGCACGCGCGCACACAAGAGAGAAGGCTTTGTAGGCCTGGATGATTATGACTATTGAGTGCATGTAAATGAGATTTTAAAAATACATTTTCAGGACACAACACAATTTTTAACGCTTTCCTGAAATATAAGCCACCATGATATAAGGTATATGCCCAATAACAGAACAAAAAAGAGTAGCTTTCACTTAATGAGTGATGGTGCAAGTTGAGGAAAATAGGTTAATTAGTTTATTTTAAACATACTAATTGTCTGACAGTACTTTGATATAATTTTCAGTAGGTTGGGTTGTTGTTTTTCTTTTAAGATCTCTCTTAGATAACAAGAGACTTTCTAACAAAGCAACTATGATTGAAGAGCAAATCCCTTAAATCTGCAGAAGCTCTGTTGTAAACCAGCTACACCCCTGCTGATCAGAATCACAAGACAGTATCATTATTTAAAACATAGACAAAGCTTTGCTGAAGTACCTGGGCCTCCCCTCCCCACGCTCTTCAAAGGCTAAAGATTGGGTCCTTTAGAGATAATTGTATCTCCCACACCACCAGATGCAAAGGTTTTGACTATTGACATAAGAATGACAAAGATTACAGCTGTGGAAATACTGGACATGGTTCAAACTTAATACAAATATATCTTTGGGCTTTGTCCAGCCTAATTATTAAGAATTACTTTGATGATTAAAAGTATTAGATGTTGTTTCTCTAGTTCTTTTGTATCAAGAGACTAACTACAATTATTACTATTTTTACAACAGGTGTGTATGTTTGATTGTTATTTATTGCACACAAAGGCCCATATGTTCATGCAAGCTACAAAGAAGAAAGAGTAGCAACTAACTACAAAACCTGCTTTTAATTTCTATACTCTACACAAAACATCCTATATACAATGCTGCCACACCAACTTTCAATACGAAAATGATTTCACACAGCTGATGTACAATAAGTGTGAGGAATCTCCAAAAACGAGAAACGGGTCATGACAACACCATTACACATATTCAGCATTAAGTTAATGCTGTTCTGAGCAGCAATACTTTACTATCAGCAAAATTCAGCATTACCAATATGTGTCTGTGGAAAGCTAAGCATGCTGGGGCCATTAGCAAATGGCAAGGGTAGGTGGCCTTTGTGCCAGACTGCAGGGGCTCAGAAAAGGTTGTTGCGTCTTTCATACATTGTGGACCCCACTTCAGATCTGCATTTGACTTAGTACTCCACAGCTTCTCTCATGCAGTATCTTAAGTTATTCTCTTTCTCTACATTTATCGTTTCTAGCACCCGTTATTACCAAAGTGAGCATACAGCCCAAGTTAATCATTGTAAGTACTAGTTTTGAGCAAGCTTTATGCACACAGGTCATGGGAATTCTCTTTTCTACCACACCTACCTTTTTCCTTTTTTTTTTTTTTTTCCACCTCAGCTCTCTGGTCCTTGATTATAGACCCCTTTGCCTTAATGTTCCATGAAGGCTTGACATTACTGGAGGCATTAGGATCCAAAAATTATTAGCATAGTTGAACTTCAGAACTAACATACTTTCTTTTCCTCTGGTGAGCTACAAACACCTCTACCTCAATATAAAGCTGTCCTCGGGAGCCAAAAAATCTTACCACGTTATAGATGAAACTGAGTTATATTGAACTTGATTTGAGCCCTGCCCTTCCCCAGAGCGCTGCTTTACCACGTTATATCTGAATTTGTGTTATATCAGGTGGCATTACACCAGGGTAGAGGTGTATTAAAATATCCAGATTGATTTGTGCTTTCTTCTATCACTTTGAAAATATTGTGCCCAAATTTTTCTGCCTTCTGTCACTCAATTTCTCCTTTACAGGCTTCTTTTTTTTCCTGATAATTCCACTACTTAGTATAACAGCTTCCCCTGTTCAATCATCAATCCTAATGTTTGGGAATACAGTAAAAATTTCCATTAAAAAAAAAGTTCCAGCTTTAAGTCTTGACAGTGAAAGTTACTGTATGAATACTGTACTATCCAGGAGGACACGCAGCAACACGATATTGTATTTTCTAAAGCAAGTTATACTGAATTATTCAGTTATTATAAGCTGTCTATTTTGTGTGGCCTTAGTACAAGTAAAGGCTGAAAGATTCCCTTTCGATGCTTCAGAATCTCAGTTAAGTACTATATCATACAATCCTCATAAGTGATAAGAACGTACTCAGCCTTGATTCTTCACTACTCTCTCCCATCCCCCCTCCACCTCCACTTTTCCTTGTCTCTTCAGACCATTTATATTTATTAAACTATTATGTAACTCTGATCCACCCTGATTCCATTTGATCCACATCTGGTACCCTCACAACTGCTGGGTATCAAGGGAGGCAAAACAGTCCAGATGAACCATACATGCACAGAGGTAATCAATTTAGCACATAGTGTGATATCAGCACCAATCTGATCTGCACACTGGAAAAATATTAAACCTCGGGCCAATGGAAGCTATGAAGGTAAGAAAACTGATGCAATAAATAATCTGAGTAAGAATTCTAACAATCTCTGTTTGAGCACCCCAAGACCAAAAGAGCATGATACTTGCACTGTTAAACCTTTAGGGAGCTAGTGTGCCCTGCTCTTCTGGCTGGAGCTCAACTACTGAAAAATGCTAGTAAGAAGTAGAAGGATGAAGAAACAAATCACAGAATGCCAGTAATGTGACCTACCCAGTGAGCTTCAGCAACTACTGTGAGAAAAACAGAAAATGAAATTTAAATCTGAATCAGAAAATCGTAATGAATTTCAGGACTGCCCTGCAAAATGAAAGGCTATATATAGAACTGTATCTGTTCCCTTACCACATATTCCTACCTTCCACAAAGCTAATACAATCCAATAGGACCACAACGTCAGTCATGTCTCCTGTGGAATCTGCCATTCTGCTGAAGCCAAGCACTGAACATTTTATTGTCTGTCTTCCTGGGACCCACCTATAGCTGCCCTTGACTCCTGACATGCTCCAAAAAGGAGAATTAATTGGATCAGAGTCCATGCCCTCTGTGCCATTCCATGGATCAGGGAGCCACAGCTGACGTTCAGCTTCTAGCCAGGGAGTAGGAAAGCCAAATATGTAGATTGGGGAGCTAGGCTGCCTGCATAGCAGCCAAACCCCAGGAGGCAGGGAGATGATCCCAAAAAGCAGGCTACAACCCTCCCTTCCCCGCACCTTCCATCCTCTGTGCTTCCTGGAACACACATGGGGAAGGAGGCTCTGAGTCTGGACATCATGGAAGCCAAAGCCAACTGGGTAGAGTCAGGCCATCTCAAGGGTATAAAGAAAATCCTAGAAAATAATTACCACAAAAAATAATCACTGATGAATTTTACATTAATGAGTATTTTCATCTAGGAACTGTAGGTACGTGTGTGCGGAGGCAGAGATGGGAATGAGGGTTATCTGTTATGGCAACAGAATAAGTTAACATTGTTATGGAATGGAGGGGTTGTTCCTGCAGAATTTGATCCCATTACAACAGGGAGTACATGGGGTCCCTTTGATAGGCCTGAGATAATTATTCCTGAGTAAGCCTAACCAACCCAGAAGGCTGCACCGTGCAGTAATAAAAACCAGACTGTAGCGTTGGTATGTGTTAGGATAGGTCTGTGGCACCAAATATGAGTTTAAATATTCTTTACCTGCCAAGCACAGAAAGAGATGCCAATGCTCCCAGCTCATCTGCACCAGTTATTTCATCTATCTTTTATGGCAGCTGCTTGCTGTAGGTACTAATTAATACATAAAATTAACATTAAGGCTCCAAAAAAAATAATCTATTTATAGACATCAAGTTCTGTCACACTTGCATTCATGAATTTTGCATTTCTAAGTAAGTAAAGCAACTACAGAATTTCTCAAAAACGTCATCCACTGGCACTTGAAGGTGAGAAATGTTAACAGGGAATTTTGGTGCCAAAATATAAAGGCCAGGTTTTGCTATCCTTAATCACAGTAAGTTGTACCTTACTTTATGAATAAGGGTGGCAAAAATTGACCCTTAATTAGTACTAAGGAATTAAAATACTTTGTAGCTTCCACCCTTCCACATGCGGTGCAAAATGATTAAATTCAAATCAATTATTTTGCTAATACACAAGATTCATTGTAACTCTATGAAAATACACACTATTGGAATTGTGTATTAGGTTTAAGACCCCAGTGTTGCAATCTGATGCATATGGGCAGACCAATGGGATTCCATGTTGTGAGGATCCATTCACACAAAGCAGACTGCAGGACCAAGTCTAAATTAACAATAAACCTTAACTGTTTGCATATCTATAACCCAGGACATTTTATTTTATTTTTTAAAATTAACAACACAATCAGATCTAATCCTATTATTTTTACTCTTATAAAATACAAAAGATGTCTTCAAAATCATCATTTATTCTTAAAAGAAATATTACCATGTACTCTATATGTCCAAAATTAATCCCTTCCTGACTGTATATGTATATGACAAAAGCATTCTCAGAGAATATTATAGTATTATGCTCACAACACACACACACATTGTGAAGACAATTTCATAAGCCGGCATTTTCAGATGCTTATAATTTTTCAAAATATTCCCTTCCAGCTGAAATTTCTCAAGCCAAAATTGAAGAGTTTTGGAAAGTTCAGGAAGCTTTATGTCATGATTTTTTCAAGCTGCTCCATGAGAGTAATGGGGTCTTGCTCATGTGGAAGAGCTTGTAGGGTGTTAGTATGAAAGAACTGAGACCTGTGTTCAATTTAATACATGTAACTCTCAATGACTTTACTAGGAGTTCCATCCGTATATCTTGAGGGTATAACAAAGTCAAACTAAGCCCTGACTTCAATGAAGCTGCAGTGACTTACACTGAGGTTGAATTTAACTCAGGATTCTTTACCAGGTAAGAATTTTTCCAGCTGATTTTACTGACAATTCCAATAGGATGTATTTTTAAAACATCAAACTGGAAATCCACTTCAGATCCAATTCTGCACCAAACTCAGGATGGACAGACTTCTGAGCCCATGCAGTGACTACCGGCTTCCATCAGGAAAAAAACCTTTTGACATATTTGTAGAAAACTGATACAGAATAAATGTTAGAGATGTTTGAAAATCACAAGCACTACAAACTATTTTCTACAAATTTGTGTAATTCTTATTTGAAGGTGCAATCCCATATGGAAAAACCTTCAAATAAATGTACTCAAAGCAGTGTCATATCTCATTCTCATATGAATGTATATGTGGGTATTTAATCTGTGATCCATTAGAACTTTCTTTTAGAGAAAATAAAAGCATTACACACAAATATATATTAATGTAACATTAATTTTAAATGCACAAATATTAGGAAATTAAGTGTATAGTTTCCTAATGTAACTCAGCCTGCCCTTCTCCCTCATGCATATGAAATATTCTGTACAACTGTACATCAGTGGTTCTCCAATTACGGTCCATAGGCCGCAATCAGGCAGTACGTGGCTTGGTTTATAGCATGACTTCCCAATGTGGGGGTGCAAACAGATTCAAACGGGAAGGGATTATCATGACCATCTTTCCCTTTATTTATGTCTAGTTGGGAGTGACGTCCCAAAACGTTTTCCTGTTGTAACATGGCTCACAGTATGGGGAAAGGTTGAGAATCACAGGTTTATAGAATAGTATCAAAATGAGAATCCATTATAACAACACGGATTAAGATTATAACAAGAGTATACTATGCATTTTTCAGTTTGAGATATGGTGTGCTAAATCTGAAAGTTAGAGAATGGCTCCTGTATATGATTTTATCACATACATGTAAATGTGTATGGTTATGGAAACCATACATTGGAATTTTCTGTTTTGCAATTTAAATCTCACCTATAACACTGCATTAATGAAGTTAGACTTAATTTAAAATTGAGTGTCAAATTTCAAAGTTTATTACTTCATCAAAATTTCAATTTTTTTTCAAATGTTTGGGTCTGCTTATTAAAGAAGTCATAAAATGAAACAAACAGCTTGTGTATTTCATCATTGTATAGCAGCATGCTGCTTACTTATATTTTCACTGAATCACAGCAAATCTAATTATTTACACCTTCTTTATACTACAATCCTCTTTCAGATTAAAACAAATCAGGAATCACTAACTTGTCAAGTTTCTACTTTGAAGAAAGTTATATTTCTGACAGCCTAATTTACGTTGTTAATAAAACACAGTAAAGCAGTTACACAGAAGGGGTTGCCTAAAAGTCACTGTAAAAACGGTTAAATGGGACAACAAAAATAAGGTCTGATAACGCAGTGTACTTGTAGCTGTGTCAGTCCCAAGATATTAGCAAGACAAGATGGATGAGGTATTATCTTTTATTTGACCAACATCTGCTGGTGAGAGAGACAAACTTTCCAGTTCTGCAGAAGCATGAAAGCTTGTATTTCTCACCCACAGAAGTTGGTCCAATAAAACATAGTACCTCACCCACCTTTTTTTTTCTTGTAATGCATCAATTGTATTACCTTCTAGACAGCTATTACAAAAAAGCAGATTTGCTAAACTATTTTTTTTAAACAAAGCTTATTCTAAGAAAAAAATCCATGTACAGAAGGTAGGCCTCGTGTTTTATCTTTTGCTCACATATTAACTGAAAGATTAAAAAAACAAAACTTTGACATAATGTTAACTTTTGGATTTGCATAGAGAAGCCGGGGTCGCTCCTCACACATTCATACCTGCACGTAACTGCAAACTGCTGTGAGGATACAAACCCAAGGGCACCCTCCTGGCGGCAACAGACTGACGAGTCATCACCCCACCTCCCGCTGCATAATACACTGGGTATAATCCCTGCCCCCACTCCCCTCGGAGCGAGCACAGGGCGGATCTTCCCGAAGAATTATTCGGGACCGCGGCATCCCAGGCAGGGGACTTGTTGAAAGCGCTTGTCTGATCAACACGGCGTGGGGAGGGGGAGCGAGCTATCCTACAGGTGATGATCAGACAGGCGCAGCGCCCAGCCCCGTGCCCCGCCGGCGGGACCCTGCTCGGAGGCCTGGCCGCGGCTCACCAGCAAATGGCAGCAGCAGAGCGCCGCGGAATCCCCGCCCGCCGGCGCTGCACCGAGGGGTTCCTCCCTCCCCGCTGCCGGAGCCGCACGGCGTCTCCTGACCCCAGGCGCGGCACCAGCCGCACGCAGACCTCGCCCCTGCAGAAGCAGCCGCCGCTTAACCTCCACCCCCGCCGGCGGGGCCCTGCTCCACGCCCACCCAGCCGCCGGCCTCCCTGACACCCTTCCTCCCCGGAGAGGCGCCTTCAGGGCAGCCAGGCTGCAGCGGGCGGGCAGCGCCCGATCCTCCCCACCACACCTAGCAACAGCGCTGACAGGACGCAGCAGCGGCGGCGAGAAGGAAGCGGAATGGCTGCCGCCGCGGCTCGCTGCCTCCCCTCCCCAGAGCCCTGACAGCCAGAGCCGGGGCGGAAGCAGCAGGCGGCGTGCCGTGCCCGTCCTCCTCTCCCCCTCCCCGCGCCTCCTCCGGCTCTCTCCGCACTGCCTCCTGCCAAGGCAAACTAACTCCCCGCTGCAGCGGTGCCCAGCTTCCCACCCCCACCATGCCCCCTTGTGCAGCCGCCCCAGCCCCCGCGCAGCCTCCCCCAGCCCGCCCCACGCCTTGCCATGCCGCCTCCTGCACCTCACGCCGCCCCGCGCCCCGAACACGCCCATGCCCAGTATGCAGCCACCCCGGCACCTTCCCCCCCCCCCCCCGCCCGTGCCCGGCATGCAGCCCCACGCCCCTTGCACATGCACCGTCCCCCTCCCGGCCACTCACCGATGTGGTTGTCCTCAATGTGCTCGATGAGCTCAGCCAGGCTTGGGAAGTGGAGCCCGCAGCCCCCGAACCTGCAGGTATTGGAGAAGAAGGAGGCGGCGGCGATGCCTGTCATGGTGTTACATTGAGATCCCCCTGCAGTGCCTGCTCTGCCAGGGCCGCCGGCGGCAGGGCGGAGAGAGGCGGGGGAAAGGGGGAACGGGACAGAGAGAGATGGAGAGAGAGAGCGAGAGAGGGTGGGGGCGGGGAGGAGGAGGTGGCCGCGGCGGCAGCAGCAGCGTCGGGAGCGGCGGAGGGGAGGGACGGGCTGGGTGGGGGGAGATGAGGCAGCCGCAGCTGGGAGGGACCAGTGCTGCACTGTAACAGCTGTGCTACCCCAGCAGCCACCGCCTCCTCCAGCAGGATCAAGGGACCCAGGCCACACTCATCACTTTCTCAGGGGGAGACTTAACAGCGGTTCACATAGATACTTCAGTGCTCAAAGGCTGGGTTACACAACAGAGAAGTGTGACTGCCAGTGTGAAGTTTTATTTTTTTGGGGGGAGGGGGGAAATATGTTACATTTGTTTGTAACTTTATTTAACTTTTCCCAGTAACACATTGAGGGTGGGGAATTTAAAAAGAGCTCATTTTTGTTTACCCTATAAAACCAATTTGTGAGTGGGACCCCCCCTTATACATTAAAAACACTGTTTTATATATTTAACACCCTTATAAATGCTGGAGGCAAAGTGGGGCTTGGGGTGGAGGCCAACAGCTCATGACCCCCGATGTAATAACCTTGAGACTCCCTGAGGGGTCATGACCCCCAATTTGACAACCCCTGGAATGGTATTTTACACCATAATTAGCCCCATTTAAATCAGTGGAACTACGTGTGGAATAGGCAGACACCTTATTTTTACTAACAGTAGCATTGTCTGGTTCACAGAGAGGGACCCACAGTAGAGGAGTTCACCAAGTGGTATAAAACAGTAGTTTTCAACCAGGGGTACACATACAGCATCTGACGAAGTGGGTATTCACCCACAAAAGCCCATGCTCCAAAATGTCTGTTAGTCTATAAGGTGCCACAGGACTTTTTGCTGCTTTTACAGATCCAGACTAACACAGCTACTTCTCTGATACTTGATACCCCTGGTGCACGCAGTGGTCTTCCAGGAGGTACCTCAACTCATCTAGCTATTTGCCTAGTTTTACAATGGGCTACATAAAAAGCACTAGTGAAGTCAGTACAAACTAAAATTTCATACAGTGACTTGTTTATAGTGCTCTATATACTAAACACTGAAATGTAAGTACAATATTTATATTCCAGTTGATTTATTTTATAATTCTATGGGAAAAGTGAGAAAGTAAGCAATTTTTCAGTAATAATGTGCTGTGATGCTTTTGTATTTTTATGTCTGATTTTGTAAGCAAGTAGTTTTTAAGTGAGGTGAAACTTCAAGACAAATCAGACTCCTGAAAGGGGTACAGTAGTCTGGAAAGGTTGAGAGCCACTGGTCTAAGCAGTGCATTCAACTAAAGCTCATACAGTCCCCATGGACTTTACTGAATGTCAGCACCTACAAGGTAGTGAGCACCCTCAACCCCATCTCATTGGAGCTGAGAGTTCTCAGCTACTTGCAGAATCAAGCCTTTAGGCCCTGATCCTACAGACACAGATGCTTGACTGTACTACTGTAAGTAACCCATTGAAATCAATGAGGCTATTCAAATTAATAACTTTAGGCACATGCATAACTGTTTAGAGGATTGGAGTATGAAGTAGCAGAAGGTCTAATTGGCACAGAATTTGGTTCTCTGTCTCTGTAGGATAGATCTTTGCAGCATAAAGACATGATTCTGCTAATCTTTACATGTTGAACTCTTGTGTTGGTAGGAGTTGAGTAGGAGAGCAAGAAATCGGAATTGTGCTGTGGTGTAAAACTGATAGAACTGGAGAAGGAAATTAACATAAAAATACAAAACTCACTCTCTAAACCTATTTTGACATTTTTGTCTCCAGAAAGCTAGTCACTGGAGAGGCTGACTGATTAATTGATTTGAATTAAGTTCTCCTGAGGCTAAACTTCATAGACAGCTTTATTTAAAATTAAAAGAAAAAAAGAGCAAGAGCATTCCTGTCAGGTGGGTTCTTTAAAGTTTTTTTACAATTATCCCATCTTTGAAATATTGCATATTATGCTAATAGTTCAAGCAAAACCAGTGCTGCAAAAAAATAAAAATACTGGCTTAAGATCCTAATCATGCAGATACTTATGCATGTGCCTAACTCTATACCTAAAGTTAAGCACGTGCATAAGGGTCTGCAGAATCAGATTCTGATTTATTAACTATATTGCTCTCTCAGCTGCTCCCATCATTGCTGAAGGGGTCATTGCTTAAAGAGTAGCAAAGCTTTCAAGGCAGCAAAATGGTTAGTGACTGCAGGCATGGAGGGCATGCCAGTTTGCTTAGAGCAGCAGAAATCTTGGAGCCATCTCTGACTACCTATGCACTTGAGACCCTAAAACCTCTTGAAAAGAACAGGAGTACTTGTGGCCCCTTGAGACTAACATTTATTTGAGCATAAGCTTTCGTGGGCCACAGCCCACTTAATCAGATCCATAGAATGGAACATATAGTAAGAAGAGAGATATACAGAGAGATTTGTGTGTGAGTGAGTGTGTGTGCAGGCTGCTAGGGGCTGTGTGCTGAGAGCGAGGCTGAGCCCTGAGTTGGGGGCGGGGCTTACCTGATTAGGGGTCCTATATAAGGAGCCAGGCACTCAGGCAGCGGCACAGTCAGCTGCAGCGGCACAGGAGGCGGCGAACAGAGCGGCTAACAGGGGAGTTTCAGTGGGAGTTTGCAGGGGAGAGCAAGGCAGAGGAACCGGGAAGGCAGACCAGGGAAGAGGCAGCCCTGCGCTGGTCGGTGGCCTGCGGTGCGGTGTGAGCTGTGGATTGCCAGGCACAGAGTTGCAGCGCTACGATGGAGGCAGAGGTAGCAGGTGCAGACACACTGAGGATGACTGGGTGCGGCAGCTGCGGCATGTACATGGTCCTAGAAGGAGCACCTGAAAGGAGTTTCATCTGCATGAAGTGTCGTCTGATAGAGCTGCTGGAGGAAAAGGTAAGGGGACTGGAGATGCAAGTGGAAACTCTGGCTGAGTTTAGAAGGGGATTTGAGCAGATGATGGAACACAGACTTGATGAGGCACAGGGGACAAGCTCAGGCGAGCGGACAAAAGCAGGACCTAAGGATTCTGAGGAGGGACTGCTGGGTGAGGAAAGTGGACGGTGGAAGCATGTCACTAGGAGAACCAGACAGAGGATAAGACGGGCCAGCGATGGACAAATAGAACTCAGGAATAGGTTTGCTGAGTTGGGAAATGAAGATGGAACACAGCGGGCTGCTGAAGGAGTTACGGCAAGGAAGAAGAGGCAAGCAGCTAGTCCTGCAGATGGAGGGGAGCAGTCAGTGGAGGCGACATCAAGTACGAGCCCTAGGAGGATTGTGAGGTTGAATACAAATCAGGAGGAATCACGGCCAGCTGCTGTGGGGGATAGACCGGAGAATCGCATTGTCACCAGGAAAAGGCAAGTCTACATGATTGGAGACTCTCTACTGAGAAGAGTAGACAGGCCTGTAACTAAACCGGATCGGGAGAACAGAAGAGTGTGCTGTCTGCCAGGGGCTAAGATACAGGATGTGGACTTGAGCCTGAATACGATCTTAGCGGGAGCGGGAAAAAATCCATTGATTATCCTTCATGTGGGAACGAACGATACAGCTAGTTACTCACTGGACAGTATCAAGGAGGACTATTTCAGACTGGGGAAGAGGCTTAAAGACATCGAGGCTCAGGTGATCTTCAGTGGGATTCTGCCGGTTCCTAGAGCGGGGCGACGAAGGAGGGACAAGATTATGGCGATCAACAGATGGCTCAGGGAGTGGTGTTATAAGGAGGGCTTTGGTATGTACGGTCACTGGGACGCATTTACGGATAGACGACTGTTTGCTCAGGATGGACTTCATCTCAGCAAGGAGGGAAATAGGATTCTAGGATGGAGGCTCACCGACCTCATCAAGAGGGCTTTAAACTAGAAAGTTGGGGGAGATGGTTGGGAAATGTTCGGGAGATCTCCACGCCAGAACATAACCTGGAGAGGGAAGTAAACAAAGTGAGCGGGGATACCCTTGTGGCCCCAAGATTTGATCCAAGGAGGAATAGTGGAGTAGAAACCAGAGTAACGGGTGATGCTGGTGGCAGACAGTTTGTGCACGACGGGGGAAAGAATGTCACTGACGCCAAACGCCGAAAATTAAAAGGTTTGTACACTAATGCGAGGAGCCTAGGTAACAAGATGGAGGAACTGGAGTTACTCGTGCAGGAAGTCAAGCCGGATATTATAGGGATTACCGAAACCTGGTGGAATAGTACTCATGACTGGAGCACGGGTATTGAAGGCTATGTGCTGTTCAGAAAAGACAGGAAGAAAGGCAAAGGTGGGGGAGTAGCCTTGTACATCAATGATGAAATTAAATGTAGCGAAATAAGATGCAATGGAATGGATAACACGGAGTCCGTCTGGGCAAAAATCACGCTGGGTAAAAAAGCAACTAGAGCTTCCCCTGAGATAGTGCTTGGGGTGTGCTACAGACCGCCGGGATCGGATTGGGATATGGATAGAGACCTCTTTAATGTCTTTAATGAAGTAAACACAAAGGGGAAATGTGTGATTATGGGGGACTTCAACTTCCCGGACATAGACTGGAGGACGAGTACTTGCACGAATAATAGGGGTCGGATTTTTCTGGATGTGATAGCGGATGGATTTCTTCATCAAGTAGTTGAAGCACCTACGAGAGGGGATGCCATTCTAGACTTGGTGTTGGTGAGCAGTGAGGACCTCGTAGAAGAAATGGTGGTAGGGGACAACCTTGGTTCGAGTGATCATGAGCTGATTCAGTTCAAACTAGATGGAAGGATAAACAAATGTAGATCTGCGATTAGGGTTTTTGACTTCTCGAGGGCTAATTTTAAAGAGTTAAGGAAATTAGTTAGGGAAGTGGATTGGACGGAGGAATTAGTGGATTTAAATGTGGAGGAGGCCTGGAATTACTTTAAGTCACAGCTGCGGAGACTGTCGGAAGCCTGCATCCCGAGAAAGGGGAAAAGAACCATGGGCAGGAGTTGCAGGCCAAACTGGATGAGCAAGCAACTCAGAGAGGGGATTAGACAAAAGCAGAAAGCTTACAGGGAGTGGAAGGAAGGCAGGATCAGTAAAGAAAGCTACCTTGCTGAGGTCAGAACATGTAGGGATAAAGTGAGGAAGGCTAAAAGCCGCACTGAACTGGAACTTGCAAAGGGAATCAAAACCAATAGTAAAAGGTTCTACAGCCACATAAATAAGAAGAAAACAAAGAAAGAAGAAGTGGGGCCGCTATACACTGAGGATGGAATGGAGGTTAAGGATAACCTAGGCCCAACATCTAAACAAGTACTTTGCCTCGGTTTTTAATAAGACTAGTGAGGAACCTTGCGATGATGGAGGGATGATAAACGGGAATGTGGATATGGAAGTGGATATTACTGCAACTGAGGTAGAGGCCGTACTTGAACAGCTTGATGGGTCGAAGTCGGAGGGCCCGGACAATCTCCACCCGAGGATATTAAAGGAACTGGCGCGTGAAATTGCGAGCCCGTTAGCGAGAATTTTTAAGCAATCGATAATCTCGGGTGTTGTGCCGTATGACTGGAGGATTGCTAATGTAGTTCCTATTTTTAAGAAAGGGAAAAAGAGTGATCCGGGTAATTATAGGCCTGTTAGCTTGACGTCTGTAGTATGTAAGGTCTTGGAAAAAATTTTAAGGGAGAAAGTAGTTAAGGACATAGAGGTCAATGGTAATTGGGACGAACTGCAACACGGATTTACTAAAGGTAGATCGTGCCAAACCAATCTGATCTCCTTCTTTGAGAAGGTGACGGATTACTTAGATAAAGGAAATGCGGTAGATATAATTTACCTAGATTTCAGTAAGGCGTTCGACACGGTTCCGCACGGGGAGCTGTTAGTTAAATTGGAAAAGCTGGGAGTGAATATGAAAGTTGTAAGGTGGATAAGGAACTGGTTAAAGGGGAGACTCCAGAGGGTCGTATTGAAAGGTGAACTGTCGGACTGGAAGGAGGTCACCAGTGGAGTCCCTCAAGGATCGGTCTTGGGACCGATCTTATTTAACCTTTTTATTACTGACCTTGGCACAAAGAGCGGGAATGTGCTAATAAAGTTCGCGGATGACACGAAGCTGGGGGGTATTGCTAACACGGAGAAGGACAGGGATACTATTCAAGAAGATCTGAACCACCTTGTAAACTGGAGTAATAGAAATAGGATGAAATACAATAGTGAAAAGTGCAAGGTCATGCATTTAGGAATTAATAATAAGAATTTTGGATATACGTTGGGGGCGCATCAGTTGGAAGCGACGGAGGAAGAGAAGGACCTTGGGGTACTGATTGATAGCAGGATGACTATGAGTCGCCAATGTGATACGGCTGTTAAAAAAGCAAATGCGATTTTGGGATGCATCAGGCGGGGTATTTCCTGCAAGGATAAGGAGGTGTTAGTACCGTTGTATACGGCGTTGGTGAGACCCCATCTGGAATACTGTGTGCAGTTCTGGTGTCCCATGTTCAAGAAGGATGAATTCAAACTGGAACAGGTTCAGAGACGGGCTACGAGGATGATCCGAGGAATGGAAAAACTGCCTTATGAAAGGAGACTCAAAGAGCTTGGCTTGTTTAGTCTGGCCAAAAGAAGGCTGAGGGGGGATATGCTCGCCCTATATAAATATATCAAGGGGGTTAACGTTAGGGAGGGAGAGGAATTATTTAAGTTTAGTACTAATGTAGCCACGAGGACGAATGGGTATAAACTGGATATTAGGAAGTTTAGACTTGAAATTAGACGAAGGTTTCTGACCATTAGGGGAGTGAAGTTCTGGAATAGCCTTCCGAGGGAAGTAGTAGGGGCAAAAGACTTTCCTGGCTTTAAGACAAAGCTTGATAAGTATATGGAGGGGATGTTATGATAGGATCGTCAATTTGGGCAATTGATCTTGAATTACCACCAGACAGGTCTGCTCAATGGTCTGCGGGGAGATGTTGCATGCGATGGGTACTGAGTTGCTGCGGAGAACTCCTTCTTGGGTGCTGGCTGGTGACTCTTGCCCACATGCTCAGGGTTTAGCTGATCGCCATATTTGGGGTCGGGAAGGAATTTTCCTCCAGGGCGGATTGGCAGGTGCCCTGGAGGTTTTTCGCCTTCCCCTGCAGCGTGGGGCACGGGTCGCTTGCTGGTGGTGTCTCTGCAGCTTGAGGTCTTCAAACCATTTTTGAGGATTTCAATAACTCGGTCCTGGGATAGGGGTTGTATAAAATTGGATGGGTGGGGTTCTGTGGCCTGCCTTGTGCAGGAGGTCAGACTAGATGATCAGATTGGTCCCTTCTGACCTATGAGTCTATGAGTCTATACATACAGAGAACATGAAAAAGTGGAAGTAGTCATACCAACTGTAAAAGGCTAATTAATTAAGATGAGCTTTTGCCAGCAGGAGAAAAAAAACTTTTGTAGTGGTAATCAAGATGGCCCATTTTAGACGGTTGACAAGAAGGTGTGAGAATACTTAACGTGGGGAAATAAATTCAGTATGTGTAATGACCCAGCCATTCCCAGTCTCTATTCAAACCCAAGTTAATGGTATCTAGTTTGCATATTAATTCAAGCTCAGCAGTTTCTCGTTGGAGTCTGTTTTTGAAGCTTTTCTATTGCAAAATTGCCACCTTTAAGTCTGTTACTGAGTGACTAGAGAGGTTGAAGTGTTGTTCTACTGGTTTTTTAATGTTATGATTCCTGATGTCAGATTTGTGTCCATTTATTCTTTTGTGTAGAGACTGTCCAGTCTGGCCAATGTACGTGGCAGAGGGGCATTGCTGGCACATATCACATTGGTAGATGTGCAGGTGAATGAGCCCTGATGGTGTGGCTAATGTGATTAGGTCCTATGATGATCCTATTTGTTATTTAAATGACACCATCATTATGCTCAAATAAATTTGTTAGTCTCTAAGATGCCACAAGTACTCTTGTTCTTTTTGAGGATACAGACTAACATGGCTGCTACTCTAAAACCTCATGGTGACAAAATAACCTGCATCTTTGTTCACAGGTCAGTTTCCCAATTTTCATATAAATTAACACTGATTTTCCCTATATATTGCATTGTCCAAAACTTGTATTTACTTTACTTAATTGTACATTAAAAATGCACAAAAATTATTTTCCAAAGATGCAGATTTAAGGAAAGCCTGCCTTCACTTCAACACTATAAGGCATCCCATATTAAAGTTAGAATTCTCTTGAGTAACACACAGGTTCCTGATATCTAAAACCTATCATTTGGTCTGTTTGTGTCAAGCATATTCATTTCACAGGTCACTACTTCCTTCCTTTAAATCTGTCCTCAAGGCCTGCATCTTCCATTATCCTTACAAGAAAATTAGTCAACTAATAATTGGCCAAGACAAAGGGCAGTTTGGGAGACAGCTGATCCTAATTAAGACCCCAATCCTGCAAACATTGATGCAGATGCTTAATTTTGCTACTAAATATTATAGGATTACTCATGGCAAATTTTTGTAGGCTTGGGACTTAGAACAACAAACAGGTGCAGGAGAAAAATACTTTAAGCATTTTTCTTAGTAATAGGTCTCTAATCTGTACAATCAGATCCTAGCCCTATGCAGAGCTCTATTAAAATCACTAAAGCTCTGTGTGGGTGCAGGGATTCACAGCTCAGTTTGCAACCTCGCAGCCTTAAATATTAACCTTTACAGGCTGGGGACTGGATCTTTGTATGGACAGTGTCTAGCACATTGTGAGTGCTACAGTAATATAATAAAATTGTACAGAGAAGCAGGAGACCAGTACTCAATAGAATGAGGATTGTGTACATGAATTACGTAAGGGGCTGATCCTGCATCATTAAAGTCAATGGGAGCTGCCCCATATGTTCAATGGATGCAGGATCAAGCCCACAGTGAAACAAACCAGTAAATATCACTACTCTGTCAACACTTACCTATAGCTGCTTTCTACAACTCGTCTACTATCACTAAAAAATAAAAACAAAAATAAAGATGTAGGTGCTTACTAAATTCTCTGGATTTCTGGGACTCCATGAGCTGGTAAGAACACAATTCCCACAGAAGTCAACAGGAGTTGGAAGTGCTGAGCACACTTCTTAGGAGCCACTCAGTATCCCACAGATAATGATCCAGGTAATGACTTTGACTAAAGCTTTATCTACACTGGAACTTTGTTGGTAAAACTTTTGTTGTTCGGGGTGTTAAAAAAACACACGCACCCCAAACAACAAAAGTTTTACCGATGAAAAGTACCGGTGTGAACAGCGTTTTGTCAATGAGAGAACTCTTCTGCCGACAAAGCTGCTGCTTGTTGGGGGTGGAAGTTTTTGTCAGTGGGAGAGCTCTCTCCTGCTGCCAAACGGCAGCTACACTGCGCGCCTTTTAGTGGCACTGCTGTAGCAGCACAGCTGTGTCACTAAAAAGGTTGGGTAGACAAAGCCTAAGTCACTCCTCCCTAGTATTTTAGGGCCAGATTTAGCAGGTGTTAAGCAGGCTTAACTTCTGATGATTTCACTGCAAGTTGAGGCAGTTCATCGGATCAGGCCCGTGATTAGTAACATACTCCTATGACCTATTCTAGACACTTTTTCAGACCCATCTTCTTACTACTTTTCTTTTCAGAGAATCTGTTTTTTGTTCCAAAATTAACTTAAGGGCCTGCTCCCGTAGACTTCAGTGGTGCAGGATCAGGCCCTATATGCCACAACTACTCCTTGTGTTTCCCTGTTCATGTTTGTCTGCCACAAATGTCCCTGAGCTTACTTTTCGCCCCCTTCTCCAGTTTTGGCATCCAGTTACCTTTCTTTCTAGTGCATAAGAGAAACGCATCATGCTACCCTCATGATAAACTGCTCTTGTAGAAAGAACTTTATGCCACACTATCTTAAACCGAACTTCGCACCTGTTGATAATCTGTATGTTATTCCCTGATAACCAGAAACTTCTATGCTTAAACTCTGTGCTGTTCACTTTTTTTAATCATCATCTTAATAAAATGTTTAGAACTTTCAGAGTCAATTTCACCACACTACATGTATGCCCCTTTCTCGCCCCACCCTAAACTATCTGGAAGACTGTGGTTGAGTTATCTTGGTGCTTCTTATAAAATTAGTTTCCTCTACCCACCAGCACATTTTGAAGTGCTATATCTTTATTATTAATAATAATTTGAAATTACTACACTTCTCATTCAGGCTTTTCAAAGCATTCTACACAGAGAATGATACTTGCCTACGTCCATTTTCCAGCTTGGAAAACTAAAACAGAAGGTAGTAAGGACTCATTTCAGTGGGAGTTATCTGTGGGGGAAGTATGTAAACAAAATCAGGCCTGAAAGTGATGCAGAGTTCAAAATACAACCCAGCTCTGCCTATACCTAATTTATGCTATTACCACTAGATAAAAGTGCCTCCCTTATTAGGACTCTACACTTGCAAAATACTTTTCACCCTCCCAAGCCACCAAATTTTTCTCTCCACTGTCCTCTGATTTTAAAAAGAATGTCTTATTATTTGTTGGTAACATTATCTATATTACTATTCTGAACTGTGTTTATGACTGACAAATGTGGCCATACTTTCTATGCCCACTAAAATGATACATTTCAATCATTTATATCATGAGGGCTTTATCTTAAAAAAATAGATGTGATTAATACTTCTGAGGAGTGCTGGAGTGTGAGGAATGGAAATTTACATTTTCTATCCACAGAAAAGGTGGAGTATGCAGAAGTGGTGCAATCTCTCACACCGCAAGCTAATATGTCTCAATCTTTTTCTGGAATAAAACTCCAGCAGCCCTCCCACAATAGTACTGAGTCGCACATTGTCAACAAAGTTTGGTCCTGTCCTGGAAAGTAATATTCAGGTACTGACTATACCAGTTGCTTTGAGTTTCTCAATTTTAAGTTCTTTGGGGCTGGTAGCATATCTTCCTATGTGTTTGCAGTCCCCAGCACAATGGCATCCCAATCCTGATGGCACCTGAGGCAAAACCTTAATACACACAATAATCAAGTGCCACTGTGCGTTAGTGTTGGTCTTAAAACTGAACAGCAATGAGTTAAATATTTTATAGAAAGGTGTTGAAAATGACAAATTACTAATGAAACTTAATGTAATTAATTTTATATAGTGTCCTTGTAGAAACATAACATAAGAACATAACAGCAGCCATACGGGGTCAGACCAAAGGTCCATCTAGCCCAGTATCCTGTCTTCAGACAGTGGCCAGTACCAGGTGCTGCAGATGGAATGAACAGAACAGGTAATCATGTGATCCATCCCCTGTCGCCCATTCCCAGCTTCTGGCAAACAGAGGCTAGGGACACTATCCCTGTCCATTCTGGCTAATAGCCATTAGCTATAAAGAAGTTCCAAATGGTTTACGGAGAGGTGGAATAGAGAGAAGATGCTTTACATAATTGATTATGATTACTGTGAAGCACTCACCAGCAGTGCTTCCTACTGGTCAGGCCAGAATGTGACAGGTTCTCTTCGTATCCTGGAGGGGGCAGAACTGGGCGCGAAGGGGCGGGGCAGAGCAGGGGTGGGAAGAAGCAGGGCAGGGGTGGGGCACTGGGGGAAGGAGTGGAGTAGGAGTAGGAGCACCCCCCAGTAGATTAGAATCTCAGCACCTATGATATAGCTCCAGCATGTAGCAGTCTGTTCTTTTTGCAACTCAGCCCTCCAGCTGGATCACACATTCGTATCTGCCTTTCAGGGGAGACATAAAAAGTTAAATAATGTGCAAGTCTTCAGAAGTCATCAAGGGCTTCCAGGCTCCCCCCTTGGGTCAGGATCTTCGGGTCTGCACCCTTAACGCCTTCAGGATCTTCCCCAACTAAGTTCCCTGTTGAAGTATAGACGTCTGTCATTGTCCACACTTTAGGGGCCCAACCTCTTCATTGGGTGCCAATCCAGGGCCCAGTGGTGGACAGCTAAGATCTGTACCTTGGAGTGTTATGCAGCGACCTTCCTGGATCACTTCCTACCAGTGTCCCCTCAGCATAAAGTAAAGCACTGAATACAAAATTAAAGCTTCTGACCTTCACCAGTCCCTCCTTTGCAAGCTTGGTCAGGTCAATATCTCCAAGCCTCAGGCAGCAAGAGCTCCTGGGGTGCTCCTTCCCAAGGGCTCAGGTCTGCTTCCTTCCACTGCCTGCCTCTGAACTGTTCTACTTCCCTGTTTAAACTCTACCTCCAGTTTGTGTAGGCTTTACAGGTGAGGCCACCTGGGCCCACAGCTGCTTTTTAACCCTTTCTTCTCCTGTGTGGGGTTTGTATGTCCCATCCCATACCCTTTGCCTCAAAATAGGATCCAGTATTGTATCTTCTGCTCTCCTTTGGGGGAGGAGGGGGGGCAGGGTGGAAGGAGGGGGAGAGAATCAGCATTTCGGTGGACTGTCCCAGCTCAGTGAAGTACCTGAAAACTATATAGCTGTAAGGAGAGGTACCACTGCATAAAATTCTTGGGTCGACACCTTTCATGATGTTCAACCAGTGAAGAGGTGTGTGTTCAGTTACTAATGAGAAGGGGTTTGCCAACAAATAGCACCTTAAGACATCCACAGCCCATTTCACAGCTAATGGTTATTTTTCTGTGACTGAATAGGCTTCCTCTTGGGGGAACAGTTTTCTACTTATATAGGGAATTGGGTGTTCCTCAGCCTCCTGGGAAAGGATTGTTCTACGTCCTTCAGCAGAGGCATATGTTTAAAGTGTGAACCTTTTGGAAAAATCTGGGTGAAAACGTACCAGTTCCTGACACAGAGAGTCTTTTAGATTCCAAAATTCTCTGTCGCAGACTCCAGCCGAAATTATTTTCTTAGGACTGGTATCCTTCACAAGGAGGGGTGCTGCAATCATGGCAAAGTCTGGTCCAAAATGCCCATAATAGCTTGCTAGGCCTAAAAAGTGTCAGACCTCTTTTATTTTTGTCAGGATGGGCTAAGTTGCTAAGGCCTGTAGTTTGCCAGTGGTCATAACTTGCTCCTTCTTATGGTATAACTGAGATAAGTAACTTCCAGTTTGCCATCCTACTTGGGTTCACAGTGAATTCTGTACCCCTCAGAATCTGTAGGATGGAGATAACATGTCATATGTGGCTGTTCCATTTACAGCTGTAAATCACAATGTCATCTGTATATACTGCAGCATATTGACCATGTAGTTACAGCATGTGATCCATGTGCCATTGGAAAGTGGCTGCTGCCCCATAGAGGCAAAATGGCATAGCTCGCAATTGGTACAGAACAAATGGAGTGGAGAAAGCTGTTTTTTTCTGAGACTCTTGAGGTCAGGGATCTGCCAGTACGCCTTCCTGAGGTCTAGGGTGCAGATATACTTGGCAGCTCCCAGTCTTTCTAGTGAACTAATCTATTCTGGGCATATATCTTTGATGATATAGTTACCTTTCTGAAATCAAAAAGAAGAATAGGTTGTCCCATCTGGTTTCAGTACCAGCACAATGGGACTTCACTACCACTGCTCTAACGTGGTTCGTAGCTCCTCTTGGATGGTGACCTACATCTTTCACTGGAGTGGCTGTGGGTTTTCAAGGACCCATTTGTGATGGGTCCCCCCAGGGTGCCTGGAACTGGGGTGCGTACCTTGTTGAGTCATAGTAGCCAGGCAATCTGGAACATTCTCAGGAAGGCTTACCAGGTGGGGAATAAGCTTCTCCTAAGGCCTTTTAAAAGCGGCAAAGAGTTCTGTGGCCCTTATAACAAACATATTGGAGCATGAGCTTTCGTGGGTGCATCCGACGAAGTGGGTATTCACCCACGAAAGCTCATGTTCCAATACGTACGTTAGTCTATAAGGTGCCACAGAACTCTTTGCCGCTTTTACAGATCCAGATTAACACTCCTACCCCTCTGATACCTAAGGCCTATTCTTATTCCTAATGGCCCATTACCTTGAATATGTCCTTGACAGCCAGCTGTCTAGACTGGAAGCATTTTACCTAGTTGGTGTCACCCTAGCGTGATTACATTTGAAATACAGATACATAGTCAATATTCATAACTTCAGATACAAAAATGATACATGTATACAAATAAGATAACTATATTCAGCAAATCATAACTTTTCCAGTGACACCTTACATGCCCCATCTTGTACAAAATGCATCATAATTGTGCCATAATCATATCATATAATGATACCACTATGAAGAATATGGGGTGTAGTGTCACACCATTGTCCTGGTTCTGTGGCTGTGTGATGATAAGCCAGGTTAGTGTGTCTCGGAAAGGTTGAAAATACTGCAGGGAAGGATTCAATCTGCTGCTTCATTTGGGCTGTCTGTTCTGATTGAAGCTCTTCTCCCATTGGTATGGCTCAGGATTCTTGGGTTATGGGTGCTTGAGGGCATAGCCCAGGTTTGGGTGGATAGGGTATTATAAGGAGACCTTCTTGATCTTTCCAGGTTTCAAAAGGTTAACTTCATACACTTATTTCCTTTTTCTTCCCTCTCTGTCAGATTTCAAAGTTGACCAGTCCCACTTCTTCCATGATCTTGAACAGCCCCTGCCACCAGACCAATAATCTTTACTCTGAACTCAATAGCAATAATAGTACCTGGAAAACAGGTCTAAATTTTCATAGATGGTCCCTTGGTTATAGGCCTTTCTTAGTTCTATTGGGCTTTCAATAATTTTTCTTTTGAAAAGTCCCCTAAAGTCTTAAGCCTGTCTCACAACTGGAGTACGTACTACACCACGTTCATCACCTTTGGTCCTGATTTCTCCTATGCTTCTCGGAGGAGGTCTAAAATCCCATGAGATTTTCACTCCTATACAGAAGGCAATGGGAGAATCCCATGGATGCTTGTGGAACCTCTCTGATGGCAAACAACAGTGGTGGAAATAACTGGTTCCACTGGCAGGGGTTTGATGCTACAAATTTCCTCAGCATCTTTTTCAGCATCCGATTAAACTGCTCAACCAATCCATCCATTTAGAGGTGGTAAACTGATGTACTTAATGTCTTAACCCTTAACAGATCACCACAGCTCTTTCATCAAACGTGACACAAAATTAGTTCTTTGATCGAGTCAGGATTTCTTTTGGTATACTTGAGCAAATAATTTCATAAACTCGGCTATGATGGTTGCCGAATTTATAGAGCAGAGGGGGATGGCTTTGGATACTGGGTTGTGTGATCTAGAACCACCAGGATATGCTGGTACCCTGCCTCTTTTTTACTGCAGTCCCACTAGGTCCATCCCAGTTCTTTCAAATGGTATCCCCACTATAGGAACATGACTAAGGGGCTTTCAGGGTCTTCTTGGGTCCAGCCATTTGTCATGACACACAATAATCCTTGACTTCATGTGCACTCCCAGCCAATAGCTCCTATTCATCACCTGTTTGAGTGTTTTATTCGCCCCTAAGTAAATGTACATTGGGTCAAGTGAGTGAGCCATAACACTTCTCTTTGATGCCATCTTGGCATGAGGAGCTGTATTGTCATCTCTTTGATTTGGTGGTCCTATTCCAGCCAATATAACTGTTATCTTCTAAATTCAGAATAGAGCCCTTGTTTTAGCAGCTGAGTATCCACTTCTTTGCCATTGGTCATTGCCACTTGATCAAAGACCCACATTAGCGTCTGGTCATCTCTCTGTTCTCTTATGAAATCTTCATCTCTGGCTAGAAGCTCTACATCTAATAGGCATTTGGTCTCATTCTTTCGGATAGAGGGAGGGCCCCTGGTCCAGCAAGAGGTCCCTCTGTTTCACCTAATCCCACCAGTTACTTTCATCCCAGGCCTTGAGACAGGCTGTTCCCTTGGCCCCAGTATAGCTACAGCCCGTTGTCTCAGAAGGAAATTGGTCAGCAGCCATGTAATTGTCCATTAGATTTACATCTTCTGTCAATGTCTTGTGTCGATACCTCACCACCCAATCTCTTCCCCCAGCTGGGAGGATCTGGGTAAACTGTTCTATTACTGTTTAATCAGCCATCTGCACCCTGGTCCTCATCTCTGGTTGCAGCCAGCACCAGTAGCATACCTTGAGTTTCTGGCCACTACCCAGCACTGGGACCCCGGTGGATATCTGTGACTGCAGAAGCAATGACAATGTTTCAGTCACTATAGGGAACATGCCGAGGGGGGGAAATAATCCAAAATGTTGGCTTTGGCACGAATGTAGTCGTGTGTGGTGACTGAGTCAAGTCCCCTGTAGGCAGCCTGGGATGCTCTCATCAAGTATGGAGCCAGCAAAATAGCCCAGTGTTTGGGCAGCCATTGTGCTGAAGTTACTGCCCATTTGAATGTAACCAAAATGCTTCAGGTTCATCCTCTGGCCCAATCTTTCTTAACTTCCCTGGTATTGTAGTGGCCAGGCTTGCATTAGGTGCTTCTGTGGAAGGATTCGCTGCCGCCCCCTGCGGATGTACTGGTGTCAATACCTGTTAAACAAGACACTGTTATTGTTCTTGTTGCTGTACAAACAGCTGTTGAACAAGCTGCTGCGGTTGTATTGCTTGTTGCTGCTGCTGGATGCCCATCTGCTGTAATAGTTGCTGCTGTGTTGTTGCTGTGCCTGTTGCTGCTGGTTATCTGTCACCCACTTCAACAGCTTCTCCATGTCTATCTTCTTGTTATCCCTGTCTAGTTGGTGAGGTAAGGGGTTTTTTTGTTGTTGTTAAAACTAGATAATCCCCTATAGCAAAGCTGGGGTTAGTTTGTCCACATTCTGCATCAGTTGTGAAGAGAAATACGGTGCCTCCTAGTGGTCAGACTAGGATTAACAAGCTGCCTTCCACCCAGTCATTCCTCTTTCTTGCTATAGCTCTGCCTCCTACGAGTCTGTCCTTTTTGTGACACTGCCCTCCGGCCGGGTCACACATTTAAGTCCATCCCTCACAGGGTACATATAAATAGTCCAATAATGTGGAAGTCTTCAGAAGTCAGTAAGGGCTTAAAGGCTTCCCCCTTGTGTCAGGGTCTTAGAGTTGGGAACCTTACATGTTCAGGATCTTCCCCAACTAGATTCCCAGCGAAGGGATAAACTTTGGTCATTATTCCCTCTTTAGGGGCTGATAGGGGAGCCCAGGTCCACCCTCTCCACTTGATTGCAATCCAGGACCCAGTGGTAGGCTGTTGAGACCTGCACTTTGGGTGCTGTGTAGCTGCCTGCCTGGATTGCCTCCTACCAGTGTCCCCTTTTCCCCCAGGGTAAAGTAAAGAACCAAAACACAAAATTAAAATTTCTGACTTTCAAAAGTCACCAGTCTCTCCTTTGCAGACTTCATCAGGTCAGTATCTCCAAGCCTCAGCCGCAAGAGCTCCTGGACTACTCCTTCCCAAGAGCATAGGTCTGCTC
The DNA here is from genome assembly GCF_025201925.1 of Gopherus flavomarginatus. Classification (NCBI taxonomy): domain Eukaryota; kingdom Metazoa; phylum Chordata; order Testudines; family Testudinidae; genus Gopherus; species Gopherus flavomarginatus. Next base: position 66,346,867 of record NC_066618.1, read on the forward strand.
CCTTCCACCATCTTCCTCCCTCTGAGCATCTGTGCTTCCCTTTTTAAGCTCCTCCTCCAGCTTGTGCAGGCTTGGAAGGTATGATAGGGTGGGGGCTACATGGATCCAGAACTACTCCATAGCCCTTTCTTCTCCCGTGTGAGGTTTGTATATCCCATCACAAATACCAAAGTTTTTATGTGGACAAAAAGGTTAAATGAGGTGCCATTTGGAGAGAAGAGTAGAGTGTAAGAAAAAGGTCCTGAAATTTAGAAGTGGTAATGAGGTAAAAAAGTATTTTTAAGAAATAATTACAGTGACCTTGGAGAATGGAAGGATACACTACTAGAGGGAAAGGAAAGCTTGAGAGAGTTGTGTGAGTCCTAAATTAAAGAGACAAAGGGGACGGTGATAGAAGCAAGTCGTGGAGGTAGCAGATGGTAGGATGGAGCAAGTACATGCAGAGTTTTGGAAAGTCAGGAAGGAACAATTATCTGAATGTGTAGTAAGATAAACTCCAAATGGACATGACAGTATAGGATTGCTAGTAGATAATGCTATATATGAAGATGTAAAAGTATGTTACTTCTACATTGTTACACTATAAATAAATAAAACCCATACCTAACTAGCAAATGATCAGCATAGCATCTGGTGTGACAGGTAGGGCAATGTGCTAAATTAGGCTCTGATCCTCCTATTCTATACTTGAAAACAATGGGGCTACTTATGGTAGTAAAGTAAAGTGTTTGCACGATCGAGGCTTTAACTCCAACGTTGCAACTTTTTCTGTTCAGGCAGTCTGCCGCATGGAACAAGTTACAGGATAATTTAAAGTTGTGATATTGTTTAAATATTTCTTTCCTTAGTCATATGTCTGTTGTGCATATTGAAGAAAGTTTGGTGGCACAGTTTAGTGGAGACATAGTTCAAGTCGTTTCTAAGGTTACAAATAATAACAAATAATACTGAAAATAAATTTTTGCAGTGCACCTCACAAAACCACTGCATAATTTAGCAATGCTGGCAATTTCTGCTGGTTCCAGCCTGCAATAACAGGGTTGCTGCAAATCAGTAATGAGGTGTGTTGGCAAAGCTGTGTAGAAGGCTTGCCGAATCCAGCCCATACTGAGCTGGATCCTATGTCAGTGGAAGCCTTTCCATTGACTCAGTGGGAATTGGATCAGGTCCTCCAGGGTACATCTGGTTGAAGTCAGTGCTATTCTTCCCAGATTTCATGGGTACCTTGTACTAAATTCATTCAGAAACTTTTTTAAGTATGTGCATAAACAGTCATTTCATTTTTCATGGTAACTTGCTTCATGGAAAACATTTTCCATGCTTCACACCATTTTGCACTAAATCAGTATGATTATACTAGTTTCACATCAGTTGATTAAAAAACTTGCAGCACATACAGTTGCATTCTGTCTCTGAAGGAGAATATTAATGATTTCTAAATTAAATGTTTTTTCAATTTTTATCTAATATAGTAAATAATTTGGCTTCTGTTTCATTTAATAGTTTATATGTACAAATATGTGAAGGAATATGTGCAGATTGGAACAGATTTCACTTTTCAGCACTAAAGAATTTGTGAGAGAGCCTCCATTTCAGTGGTTTTATTTCCAGGGGATGTGAGATTTCTTACTGGAAAATCTTAGCTAATATAAAAAATATAACAAATTAATGTTTACACTAAGCCAGCTTGACTATATCTGTTATGCACTTCATCTTATCCTTCTTAAACAAATATATACTCACCTTTAGTCTTGTATAACACTTTCATCTGAGAAACCCAAAGGCCCATATCCTCACATGTATTCAGATACCTAACTACCACTGGAGTTAGACATAGGAATACCTTTGAGGATCTAGGCCAAAGTGCTCTACAAAGGTGGATAGATATTAATCCCATTTTGTAGTTCTGTACGTAAATGAGATACTCAGAGATGAAATGGCTTGCAGATAGTGAGTTAGAAGATGATTTTGGACTAGTGTTCCCAGTGTCTTCTCTAATCATGAGACCATAATGCAGGGTCATGGTGATGTGGTTAGCCGAAAGAGAAAAGCTCAAAAGGTTTGTGTTGCAGTCCAAATCTTGAAATGTACATTTAGTAGAGGTGAAAGGAATTAAATTTGTTTTGCAAAGTATTTTGAAAATGTTACATTCTTTCCTTTCACCTACTTTTGTTATTTCTTCTGTATCAGAATGCCACCCAAATTAATGAGGTTTGGTTCATTGTGCAGGTGAATTTAATTTCAGTGCAAGCAAAAATAGTTTGGTGGCTATTTCAGAAGCTCTTTTGCTAGGTTGAGGAGAGAAAGCACAAAAAGAAAGCACAAGGCAAGAAAAAGGAAAAATCAAGGGAGAAAATCATAGGATAGGGGAGCACAGACAGGGCTGGCAAGACGTGAACCCTTTTCAAAGTTTGAAGGGGATAAGACCTAAAACCTCAATTCTGCAATTGATTCTGCATAGGCAAACCCGCATGTAGCCTACAGCAGGGCTCTGTACAGGTTTAAAGCTCTGCCATGTGGATCCCATTGCAGGACTGAGACATATTTGACTGAATAGATTTCCATCTCATGTAGTTATCTTCTAAAGAACAGGCACACTAAATCTGTACTGTCCCTTCATTAACTTCACATCTTCGTGTCTCACTACTAAACAGTCATTTTAAGTCTATTTTTGTAAAGTATAAAATTCTTTATTTAGGAAAAAATAAATATCTGCTTCAATGGATTGCTTTTTATCTCATTTAGATTTGGTAAGTCCCCTAGCTGCTTAGACTTCTTGGGTGCTAGAAGAAGGCCTTTGACTGCAGTAACTGAACGTTTTAATCATTTACTAGTAGTATTGTAGTTGCAATGTAGTAGTTGACTGCAATAACTTAAATGTAGTGACTTGCTTGCAGCTAGACTTCCGCCATTGTCTCACTGTTCTGGGTTGCTGAAGTCTGATAATATCCTAATGCTCCTTGGAAGTCAAAAGGCCTGTGTTTGAAGCACTCTGCAGTTGCTCCCCTGATGCTTAGAGGGTGACAAACCCTTTGCTCCTGAAACAGTGTACTCTCAAATAGCAAGGAAATTCTAGTATGAGCATTTATAGCTTTCTATAAACTGGAATATAAATGCTTGCTCCAGAAGCACATGTGCTAAAACTGAAACAACACAGAAGATTATCATGACCCTTGCACAAGGATGATATAAATTTGTGGAGCAGTTTAAAGAGAAAATATTATGACAGTAGTGGATGTTATAATATTACAGTTATACTTGGAAATGGTTTGGGTTTTTTTAGGTTACATGTCTAAGAAAAAAGAAGAGAGTAATTGCAACAATGAAAAGGAATGTTAGGCAATACCACAATCGAAACAGAAAAAAATATTAATTAAAAAATACTGTTTCGTCTTTGCTGTCTGCCATTGAATGTTGGCTGTATATGAGGCCTCTCATGAGTCAAAAGGCAGCAGCAGAGACATGTTACTGCTGCAAAGTCATTATATAAATAAAACATATTTTTGCAGTTTGTGTCATGGGAATCCTATTTTAATTTATACTGCTGAATTAGTTTTCTCTTGGCACTGTATAGCCTAGCTTCAGGGTACAATGGAAGAACAAAATACTAAGTTGGACAAGCACTGTATCACCCAACAGTTCCAGATGACTCAAAACAATAGATCAAAACTATTTAGCTGAAGTTTTTGAGAGACTGTGCATCTTCAGAAAAATTAAATTTCAGATAAACAGGAGATCAAACCCTGGAATGCATTGGATTTGGGGGGAAATGACTATATCCAGTTACCTGTGGTCCAGAATAAAGAAATCTGGTTATTTGGTTTTGATTGGGTTAGAGTAAATTTGGAGTTGAACATTACATTCCATTATTGTTATAAAATTGAAATGAAGAAATAATAAGCTTTTTCAATGGTGTCTTATAAACTTGCCAACTTATAAATATCAACTATCCTGCTCTATCCTTATTGCAAGCAATATTTGGAATACTTTAAAAAAGTAAGCAAAATTAATTTGGTTATCTAAGGAATTATCTAAAACAACTGTTAAATTTTTAACAGTATTCACTGAAAATGAACTAGTGGTAAAAAAAATGTTTGCAGTTACCTACAGTAAAAGGTAAATTGCTTTTTTATAATTCTTTATAAGTTCATAGTATATTTTTCTTTCAGTTTAATAGCCTTGTAGCATTTTAATACAAAAGTCTATTACATAGCAATCTGAAATTTCTGCTAGTTCTAATGGATTTTTTTTTTCATCTCACCCAAAGGGGACAGATGAAACGTGTTTTATCCTCTGTTATGGCATGTCCTGACATAACAGAGGATAAAACACGTTTAGTACAAATTTACCCGAAATTTAGTCAGACATAAGACATCTATAACTGATTTTTTTCATAAGAAAAATCTTAAAGTAGAAAAGCATTTTCCCCTATCTTAAGTAGACTGGGAAAGGCCTGCTGATGCTATCCATTGTATGGTATTTGTAATTCAAATTCTTTACTTGCTCTACTTCAGACTGTTGTTTGTTTTTTTTTAGCCAGACAAATCTAAACAAATGTTGCACTTTTCTTAGACGACAATGAACTTTTATCAAGTTCTAGAATCTGTATGTATCATCAGGAGATTATTCTTAGTTGCTAAGTATTCATTTCCTATTTAGAGTGGTTTTCCCCATTTTCCTGCAAATTGCTTGAAACTGTTCAGGGAAGAGTTAAAAGCAAGAGATAGTGTGTACACAAAGACCATATATGGAAGTGGTAGTCATGTGACAAATGTAACTATTATGCATCTTTGACTACTTCACTTGTGCTTTGCCCATTAATCCATCTCCCCAGAACATATTCTAACATTACAAACCCTACTGAGCAGCTTCAAACATGCACTATTGTTTTTAAAAAATCAACTGCTGAAGAAATGTGTTCTCTTTCTCCTTCGAAATGTGCAATTTCTGCCTTATATTTACACCTGCTTGAGCCCCATGATTAGCAAAATTCAGCTCTGGACCATGAACAGATGGAGGTGTTGCCTTATATATTAAAAATGTACACACTTGGACTGAGGTGGAGATGGACATAGGAGATGGAAGTGTTGAGAGTCTCTGGGTTAGGCTAAAAGGGGTAAAAAACACGGGTGATGTCGTGCTCGGAGTCTACTACAGGCCACCTAATCAGGTGGAAGGGGTGGATGAGGCTTTTTTCAAACAACTAACAAAATCATCCAAAGCCCAAGATTTGGTGGTGATGGGGGACTTCAACTATCCAGATATATGTTGGGAAAATAACACCGCGGGGCACAGACTATCCAATAAGTTCCTGGACTGCATTACAGACAACTTTTTATTTCAGAAAGTTGAAAAAGCTACTGGGGGGAAGCTGTTCTAGACTTGATTTTAACAAATAGGGAGGAACTCGTTGAGAATTTGAAAGTAGAAGGAAGCTTGGATGAAAGTGATCATGAAATCATAGAGTTTGCAATTCTAAGGAAGGGTAGAAGGGAGTACAGCAAAATAGAGACAATGGATTTCAGGAAGGCGGATTTTGGTAAGCTCAGAGAGCTGATAGGTAAGGTCCCATGGGAATCAAGACTGAGGGGAAAAACAACTGAGGAGAGTTGGCAGTTTTTCAAAGGGACGCTATTAAGGGCCCAAAAGCAAGCTATTCCGATGGTTAGGAAAGAGAGAAAATGTGGCAAAAGACCACCTTGGCTTAACCATGAGATCTTGCGTGACCTACAAAATAAAAAGGCGTCATATAAAAAATGGAAACTAGGTCAGATTACAAAGGATGGCAAGATTAGAAAGGCAAAGGCGCAAAATGAGCTCAAACTGGCTATGGGAATAAAGAGAAACAAGAAGACTTTTTATCAATACATTAGAAGCAAGAGGAAGACCAAGGACAGGGTAGGCCCACTGCTCAGTAAGGAGGGGGAAACAGTAACGGGAGACTTGGAAATGGCAGAGATGCTTAATGACGTCTTTGTTTCGTCTTCACTGAGAAGTCTGAAGGAATGTCCAATATAGTGAATGCTTACGGGAAGAGGGTAGGTTTAGAAGTTAAAATATAAAAAGAGCAAGTAAAAAATCACTTAGAAAAGTTAGATGCCTGCAAGTCACCAGGGCCGGATGAAATGCATCCTAGAATACTCAAGGAGTTAATAGAGGAGGTATCTGAGCCTCTAGCTATTATCTTTGGGAAATCATGGGAGACGGGGGAGGTTCCAGAAGACTAGAAAAGGGCAAATATAGTGCCCATCTATAAAAAGGGAAATAAAAACAACCCAGGAAACTACAGACCAGTTAGTTTAACTTCTGTGCCAGGGAAGATAATGGAGCAAGTAATTAAAGAAATTATCTGCAAACACTTGGAAGGTGGTAAGGTGATAGGGAATAGCCAGCATGGATTTGTAAAGAACAAATTGTGTCAAACTAATCTGATAGCATTCTTTGATAGGATAACGAGCCTTGTGGATAAGGGAGAAGCGGTGGATGTGATATACGTAGGCTTTAGTAAGGCATTTGATACTGTCTCGCATGATATTCTTATAGATAAACTAGGAAAGTACAATTTAGATGGGGCTACTGTAAGGTGGGTGCATAACTGGCTGGATAACCGTACTCAGAGAGTAGTTATTAATGGCTCCCAATCCTGCTGGAAAGGTATAACAAGTGGGGTTCCGCAGGGGTCTGTTTTGGGACCGGCTCTGTTCAATATCTTCATCAACGATTTAGATGTTGGCATAGAAAGTACGCTTATTAAGTTTGCGGATGATACCAAACTGGGAGGGATTGCAACTGCTTTGGAGGACAGGGTCAAAATTCAAAATGATCTGAACAAATTGGAGAAATGGTCTGAGGTAAACAGGATGAAGTTCAATAAAGATAAATGCAAAGTGCTCCACTTAGGAAGGAACAATCAGTTTCACACATACAGAATGGGAAGAGACTGTCTAGGAAGGAGTATGGCAGAAAGAGATCTAGGGGTCATAGTGGACCACAAGCTTAATATGAGTCAACAGTGTGATACTGTTGCAAAAAAAGCAAACGTGATTCTGGGATGCATTAACAGGTGTGTTGTAAACAAGACATGAGAAGTCATTCTTCCGCTTTACTCTGCGCTGGTTAGGCCTCAACTGGAGTATTGTGTCCAGTTCTGGGCACCACATTTCAAGAAAGATGTGGAGAAATTGGAGAGGGTCCAGAGAAGAGCAACAAGAATGATTAAAGGTCTTGAGAACATGACCTATGAAGGAAGGCTGAAGGAATTGGGTTTGTTTAGTTTGGAAAAGAGAAGACTGAGAGGGGACATGATAGCAGTTTTCAGGTATCTAAAAGGGTGTCATCAGGAGGAGGGAGAAAACTTGTTCACCTTAGCCTCCAATGATAGAACAAGAAGCAATGGGCTTAAACTGCAGCAAGGGAGATTTAGGTTGGACATTAGGAAAAAGTTCCTAACTGTCAGGGTAGTTAAACACTGGAATAGATTGCCTAGGGAAGTTGTGGAATCTCCATCTCTGGAGATATTTAAGAGTAGGTTAGATAAATGTCTATTAGGGATGGTCTAGACAGTATTTGGTCCTGCCATGAGGGCAGGGGACTGGACTCGATGACCTCTCGAGGTCCCTTCCAGTCCTAGAGTCTATGAGGTGGGATTATCAGGGCCGTAGATGATCTATTCTCTGATTCCCAAGATCTACAGACAGTCATGGGAATCAGCACACGTTAGAGCACTCCTAAGGTTGCTCTTTTATCAGTGGATTGGGGGTGGCCTCTGCAAGGACCCAGAACGTAGGAAGCACAGAGGTGGCTTAGTGCAATCTTAGATTTTCCCTTTTCCACCAGCTCCTTCCTGGCCCAAGTGCAGAAATGTAGTAGCTGAAAAAATCAGACCTAGTCTCTATATCTAACAGTTACATAGAGAACTCTGTATTTTAAAGCCTGCAATTCCAGTACAGTCTCTCCTCTGTTTAGCCTGAGAAATTCCCAGTTAGACAGAAAATTCTGCATTGAGCCAAAAGTATCAGTTACAGGGAGAATTCTGGATTGAGCCATAGATTCCAGTAGAAATACCACTCTGTTTAGCAAATGAATAGTGCATATAATCAGAGAATCTCCCAGTTACATAGAAAATCCTGTATTAACTAGGAATACCAACAGTTACACAGGGAATTCTCTCTTTAACAAAAATTCCTGAAATAGACTAGGGGAAAGAGGGAGATGTGGAAGAAATCAGATGACAACATAAGGCACTAAAGGTGGTTTGCACTCCATAAGAAAAAGGAAGTCACAGGGCTTGACAATCCTTATAATCTTTGTGCACATTGGCTGTAATATTCCTAGAGGATGAAATGTTGAGAAATTCACAAGCCAGTGTTCAATATAAGTTCAGTTCCCAAACAAAAGACAAACTCAGCTTAATAAACATAGCAAATGATCCTTAGGATGTGATGAGACTCTGCAAGGCAAAGAGAGTGTCAGAGAACATCTCAAATCAGTTGCAATCACCACCAACTGGGGCTTGTCAAGTAAACATGTATATTTTGTGACAGCTTAAATTGGAGATACAGAGAGCATGCCACTTGTCATCAGACTGATCCAGAGAACTGAAGCCTGGCACCACAGTACTGAAAGATAGTAACAGAAAGTCATATCTTCAACTGGTGAAAATTGACATAGCTCTCAACATTGGCCTAAGGTCTATCAATCTGTGATTAGATCTTCCTCTGTGTTGAGCAGCGTGTTGACATTACAAAACAACAGCCTTTAGTTTCTTTAACAGTGGCTTCTCTTTTTGTGCCATACAAGGGTCTCTCGGACTCACCAGTATAGAATAATGAATATGCTGCAGCACTAGAAATAGAATTTATATCATTTAGAGGTGAAATATCCTGCACATAACTGAAGCTGAGTCATTGAACCACCAAGAAGATGGCATACACAAAGTACAGAATGAACAGAAAGCTGTAGTGTTTGAACTAAAACTCTCATGCCTATGATCTAATACTGAGGAAAAAATTAAAAGGCAAAATATAATTCAGTATGAGGGAACACGCTGAGCAGAGATCTGAGTGAAATAGGAGAGAACAGATTAAACAAAATAAAGAGTTAATACCATTGACAAAAACTGTCATTGCTTTCTACCTCCCTAAACAAAATATGCCACTTCATATCATAGGAAAAAGGTACTACAATTTAACTTATGCCTACTCATAAGACTCAAATGTGCGCTGGTACCTTTAACATTTATCATATTATTAACACAAATAATTATAACTAGCTCATAGCCTTGTGCAAGATTTTTCATGTTCCTCATCTTCATGATCATATATCCCTAAACAAGGGCGGGAACCTTTGAGGTACTGAACTACTCTCACCTCCCACTGAAGTCAGTGGTCCTTGAGGATACACAGCACCTTGCAGCATCCAGTGTAAGCTTAAGGAGTTCCCGCTTTGCACTGACCAAGCATTACACTCTTGAAGACTCAAAAAGGCACCGGTCCCATGGCCAGATTTATTAAAAACAACAAAACCAAAACATCACACACACCTCTCAAAGCCTGTGCATCCCTGATGTAGTCTTTGGAGACAAAATCCAAACAGTTCACTATTCAGAACATCTCTTTCCATGATTTGATCATCTTATGTGAAACATGAGTAGGTAAAAATAAATCTACACTGGCTATAAGGTTCAATTAATGCATCTACACTGACTTAACTCATTATCTATAAATAGAAAGATGGTAGAACGCTGGTGATAGTTTATGTGGTAATGAAGAGCTAGCAGATCATACTTTTGCTGTTAGAAAGCTCCAACACACTTGTGAGTAAAAATATACAAAAAACCCTTGCATCTTCACTCTATTTACTTCTGCACCTTGCAAATTCTCTCTATTTCAACCAAAAATACTTACTCACTATCCAATCACAAATTACCAATTTCCAGCCACAGAGATCCTATGGATCAAAGGAAACATGGGCAGAGAAGTGGACTTCATTCTTTCGGAAGAAAGGAAAACATTACTAGAGGGTCCTGGGACTGACCTGGTTACAGCTACACTGCAGAAACATTAAGTCATTTTATATTCTAAATCTATCTAGTCGTAATTTTAAAAAAAACCTCAACATAAAATGGGAACAGCTGATCGTAAGTGTTGCTGTAGATCCGTCAGATACCAACCCTGATGCTTTAAATTACCTTTTTCCCTTGTGTTATTTATAATATCCTGTATATAAACAACTAGACTGAAGTCAGCCCCCTCTCCCCACCGCCTCATGAGTACTGAAGGGAGAGATCCTGCAAGGATCTTTTCACACACACTCCACTGTGCCCAGGGGTCAAAAGTGATGGTTGTCCTTATGTGCTCCTCAGAATTTCTGGCTCTTTGTTCTGTGCGTACTTCATATCAGCGATCAGTCATCAGTTTATTCTCCACACAATTCCATCCTCCAGCATAAAATACGCACACCTAACTTCTGTGCTGGAAAAAAAAGACTTGAGAAGCTTAAAAAACAAAAAGGTCTCACATTTTTATGCACTTGCTAAAATGATCACTAGTTTATAGTCATGGTGAGCATATGTGGTTTACCTCCTTTATTTTTTAATATTTTTTAGGCATACAGATGCTTGAATATCTCTATGACTACTATTAGAAATTTATTACATACATAACATATGTGCAACTAGACCTTGAGATGATACATAAGAAATTGAGCCAAAAACATCAGCATGTCTCACTCAGTTTGTTTTTCACATGCGTATGTTACATACACCTGTTGTACACTGGAAATATATTATATGTTATATATACTTAGCTGTAGTTTAACAGATTCCAAGTTCACATTTTTTGCTTTGAAAAGAAAAGCTCCAAATACACACAAACAGTTGCCTCAAAAACTTAGTTTAAAATAACCCTTAAAATAACCCAACATAGAAAATGACAATGCCAGAAAGAGAAAAAGACAGATAAAAAACCCACAGTGCTCGACAGCTATATCCTGCTGCTTTCTCGTAGGGTTGAGGAAGCAACAGTGAGGAACCAGCAGGACCTGACTGTCAAACACTGTTTTTTTTAATCTGTACGTTCCTTTTGGCATTAGAGCCCTAGTTTTAATATTTTGAATTAAAAAAGGATGACTGTAAATAGGTTGTGCAAGGTGTCTGTGTATGTGCATTTAGGAGAAGACCCTCACTGGTGAAAATTGTCCAAGCGCCATCAAATTCAACAGAGCTACAACACTTTACACCAGCTGAGAATTTTCCCCTTGGACATTTTTCTCTTCCATGTATTGGTTGTTAGGCTTTGTGATGAGGTGGATCCCATAAGAGTGTAGGAACAACTCTGGGTCCAGGAAGCCTCGCTCCAGTAAGGCTGGATGGGGGTGCTGGGAGGAGGGCTTAAAGAGAGTGGCGGTGGCAGTGTGAAGAGAGGCAGCAGGGTGGCGGTGGCGTGTGAAGAGAGGCAGACCTGTGCAGGACTACATCAGGAGGGCATTCTCGGGGAGATCAGCTGCATGGAGCCCGAACTCCCAAGTCTACTGAGACTTGTGGACCAGATTGCCAGGGACAACCACAAGCCGCAATGCACCCAAAGGGGTGGGGCAGAGCGGTAGAAAGAGACCCAGGGGAGAGTATTAGCCAGACCGCAGGAAGCAGATGCCTGCTTTATGGTGCTTATGAGAGTTGGGAGCCAATAGAATGGGAGGGCCTGGATTCCCTTACCCCATATCTGCTAGGCTGGACTGCCCCCACAGACTCTAACCTCTAGGTGGGTAGGCTCATCCCACTTCCAGGCTTGAACACTCTGCATCAGTTTGGATGATCCATGAAGCACTGGTTTTTGGATAAAGACTTCTGTCTGAAGCCTGATACATTTAATTTGATTAATGCCAAACTTCACATGGTTTTTGTGTTCATTTTTAATTAAACCCCTGTGGGGGAAAAATCACAGTGTTATTTTAAAAAGAAAGGCATGTGTGAAAAAAACAGGAACAGTTTTTACCTAATATTTTTGTTATAGAAAAGGCATATGAATTTTAAAAAAATGAAGAAAAGCACAGGGATGCTTGAACAATTTTTATAGTGGCTGTACTGGAAGCAGAAACCATGTATTTGGTTGTTATTACTATTTCAAGCCAGGGGATGCTGCCATACCTCAGCACCTCTGGTTCCAGCACTCTTGGCAAAGCAGGCAAACTATGAAACACATGCGTCTTGTAAATTTGGGCATGTTGAAAACAACCTTTAAAAATTCTTTGGTAGGCTTCACAAACTCCAGGTGGTGGTCTACCATCTCTCTAGGTCCTGCAATAATTGCGATGTAGTGACTTGCCTCTGACTCCTAAACCTGCTGTTATACTAGTAACACTAAGAAAAGATTTTTTTTTAACGTTTGAACTACATTTTAAAATAATGATGCTTTATGATTCTTAAAGCAAGATGGAGGAGTTCTTTTTGGGGGGAGGTGTTAACAGTGTGACATCAGGCTCCCAAGTAATGTCACATTGCAACAAGATAATTGCCATCAGCAAGTAAAGAAATTCCAATTGTAAATACAATTTTTGTTTGTTTGTGCTGTACTGTTTGTAGTGTTTTCATAGTGAAGAGTGATTCCTATCTTTGGCACTTTCAGTAAGCTGGGCTGAGCAAACTGGGCAGTCAGCTTAATTTCTGGATGTTTAAGTCTTGCTTTCTGTTATGAACTCTGTGCAGACAGACCCCTGAGCCCACACGGAGCTAGCCTTGCTGAAGTCAAAATGAACTCCATACACGCACAGGCCCATGCCACTGGGGCCTTTATCTTTTCTGACAAAACTGCTTGTTTTTTCATCTCCGCAAACACTTGAAGTGGTGAAACTCACAAGACAGGCAGACAGGAATTTATTTTAGAAACTGGGATAACTCACTTTGGTTTTTGCCAAAAGACACTGTAGGAACCAAGCTTTATCACCCAAATTTTGTTGTGTTTTATAATTTGTTCAAAGGATACTTAAGAACTACATAGGCCAGATTCTCACCTCTGCTATGTGTGGATGTTACAAAATAGCCATGACGTTGGCTTAATCTAACTCTTGAGAATTCCTTCAGGCTTGAGGAGTCATCCAGTAGCACTGAGCCACCTTTGTACCAAGAGCTAGAAGAAGGCTATCGTCTGAGGGAAAGAGGGCATTGCTAGAATGTCCCAGTGCTCTGCTGAGCCCCAGTTAGCCCCTTGAGATCCACAGGCAGCTGGTGTGGACTAAAGTACTCCTCAGTCTGCTTTAATTGTGCCAGGAGTATAGATCAGTGGCCAGAACAGAACCAGGACTGCAAGGTAAACTTAAAGTCACCTTGGTGCCCAGTGACAAACAGAGTTTGACGAGACCAGAGAAACTGACCTTATATTTTACTTTCCATTGCAGAAACATTTGACATTAATTTTTTTTATATAGTGTCTTCATTAGAGTGACCATTGTTCTTGAAAACTGGGAATTATAGTTTGTGGCCTGTCCCAGCATCCTGGTATGTTTCACAAAATAGTGTTGTGTCCCAGCAGGCTATCAATTTTAGGATTTAGTGTTGGGGTCCACCACCTTAGGTGATTTGTCTACCTAAAGGAGCAGTCAGCCTGCTGAGTCAGCAAAGGGGACAATAGGCTGACTGTGTCTGTGCTTCACAGGCCACCAGCTGACATCATGCCCACCCTCTGACAAACTCAGGTTAACTGCTCCTGCACATAGGATATGTTTACACTGGTGCTGGAGGTATAATTTCCAGCTTCAGTAGACATACCCACGCTAACTTTGATTGAGCTAGGGCTCTAAAAACAGAAGTGTAGCTGCAGTGGCATGAGCAGCGGGAGGGGCTAGCAGCCCAAGTACATACCGGGAGTTTTGGACAAGAACAGGGGTGGGCAAACTATGGCCTGCAGGCTGAATCTGGCCAGTCGGGGCTTTGGATCCTACCTGCGGGATTGCAACCCCCAGGTCCCTGCGGTCCCCGTGCTGCTGCTGGAAGCAGCCAGCATCATGTCCCTGCGGCCCCTGGGATGGGGGGGCAGAGGGCTCCGCGCACTGCCCTCCCCTGTGGGTACCTCCCCCAAAGCTTCCATTGGCCATGGTTCCCTGTTCCCAGCCAATGGGAGCTTTGGGGGTGGTACCCGCAGGGGAGGGCAACACGCGGAGACCTCTGTCCTCCTACCCCAGGGGCCGCATGCATGTGGTATCGTCCACTTCTGGGAGCAGCGCGGCGGGGCCAGGGCAGTCAGGGAGCCTGTCTTAGCCCTGCTGCGCGCTGCTGCCACCCCGGAGCTGCTCAAGGTAAGCAGCGCCAGGCCGCAGCCCGCACCCCAAACCCCTCCTGAACCCTGCACCCCAACTCCCTGTCACACCCCTCCTGCACCCCAACCCCCTGCCCTGAGCCCCCTTGTACTCCCTGCAAGCCCTTTCCTGCACACTGTACCTCCTTCCCCACCTTGCATTCCCTCCCACACCCCAACCCTCTGCCCCAGCCCTACATTCATGGCCCTGCATGCAATTTCCCCGCCCAGATGTGGCCCTCAGGCCAAAAAGTTTGCCCACCCCTGGACAAGAGCATACTCAGGGTGGCTAGCCCAGGTTTCTCAAATGCGGCCACCGTGGCCACATGCAGCCACCAGGGACTTTTCTTGCAGCCACAGCCTCCTGGGCTGTGATTGTGGGGAGGAGCAAAGCAGCGGCCCTTCCCCCTCCCTGGTGCTCCTGGATGCACCACCTTGGCGGGGCTCAAGCTTTGGACTTCAGCCCTGGTGGCATGGCAGAAGGCTCTGGCTTCAGGCTCCAGCCCCAGGCTCCACCTGTGTGGTGGTGGGCTCCAGGCTCTGGCCACAGGGCTTCAGGCTTTGTCCTCCGGCCACAGGACTTCAGGCTCCAGCCCCCCACTGCCTGTAGAAGTTTCAGATGTGAAAGGCCACATTCCTGGAACTGTGTGCTGGGCTTATGTAACCCACACACCTCCTGGGTATGGTGCTCTGTCCCATCCAGTGGCACGGAGACCACTTAGAGATTAATGAGTTTGCTCTACAGCCTTAGCTAAGGGCCACATGGCTTTTAGCTTATGCAGTAGAGGCTCATACATTTTACTCCAGAGATCCTAGGTTTGATAGCTGCATGCAAGGACATTCTCTCCCAAGCAGCAGATGACCACTGGCATTATTGAAATGCCAGTAGTGATTCTGGGGAACCTAGCCTACCCATGGCTCCTCTGGCTCATGAAGCCGTATGTTGGCCATCCAGACAGCACCCAGGAAAAAATCATCAGAATGACTATTGAATGTACTTTTGGTAGATTGAAGGCATGCTGGCAGTGTTCAGAGAACTCCAAAAGATTATCACCGCCTGTTGTGTCCTATGAAAAGCAAAGGGAGAAAAACTGCTGCTCAGGAGGAGTGGTTGTCTGCTGACTTTGAACAGCCAGATAAGAAGACCATTACAAGACACTAATGTGGAGCTGTGCAGCTGAGGCAGGCTTTGAAAGAAAACTTCAATGGTCAGTCACAGTAGTGTTGTGCAGTGGAGTGTTCTCTGGGTGCTGCTAAGAATTGTGTAGTGCAGCGGTTCTCAAAGGTGATCCGCTGCTTGTTCAGGGAAAGTCCCTGGTGTGCTGGGCCGGTTTGTTTACCTGCCGCATCTGCAGGTTTGGCCGATCACAGCTCCCACTGGCCGCGGTTTGCTGCTCCAGGCCAGTGGGGGCTGCGGGAAGGGTGGCCAGCACATCCCTCGGCCCGCGCTGCTTCCCGCAGCCCCCATTGGTCTGGAGCAGCAAACCGCAGCCAGTGAGAGCCGTGATCGGCTGAACCTGCGGGCGCCGCAGGTAAACAAACTGGCCCGGCCCACCAGGGACCTTACCCTGAACAAGCGGCGGCCCTAGTTTGAGAACCACTGGTGTAGTGTGTGTGTACAGGTGAATGTTTTTTGAAGCTATGGATTATGTGGTGCTTGCTGTACACTTACAAGTACTCTTTGCTTTGACTACCACTATGCATTTTGCAATGTGTTGTGTACTATTAGAGATCATTTTATTCTCCAAAAGTAGAACTTTGAGTGAGAAAAACAATGTGATATAAACTTTTCACATAAATGAACAGAGTGGAACTTTAAAATTGGAAATGTAGCAAACATTTCTGTTTATTTCAGTGCACAAATGTAGTCCATGGTGTCTTCACATACACCAACTATGGTTCTCACAGGTCAGTCTATGTGAAGCTGCTGTTTTCCTTGCTGTCCCCTGACATGGAGTGGTAAGGGTAATTATGTACCTCATGATGCCATGTGGTATATTGAGGGGGGTGTAGTGAGTTGCAATCATGGAGTTCTCCAAGGACTCTAAATGGTGTGGAACCTGTAATTGTTAACCTGTTGGTCAACCAGGGTCTGCAGCAGTTGTGTTTGCTGCCTGAGAAGACCCATCATGTCCTGGTACATTTCCATATCCTTGTCCTGCTGGGACTCCTGGGCCTCTCTCCTGTTGCATCTTTCTGCTCGATGATGTTTGTCATCTTGACCCTTTAAGCCCTTTGGTCATGGTCCGATGCAGCACTGGGTTGCAGGAGCTCTCTGAACATGTCCTCCCTAGTCCTCTTTGTCCTCCTCTGGCAGGTAAACAACAAGCCCAGGCTCTTGGCTCAGAGGGGCCTGGGAGAGGAGGAGACTGCCACCCGCAGTGGGGGACGCAGGTCAACCCACTCTACTGTGTCCCAGCCCGAGGCCCTAGCAGCGGCAGAAGGCCTGCTGCTGAGTCAGTGGGGATTGTGACTGCAACACATTGACATAGGCTATGGCAGTGCTGCAGCCAGACTAGGGTCGGCTGCCCCCAGGCTACTTCTGAACTCCCCTTCTGGAGGTACTTGGGTCCGGACGGTGTCCTCCAGGGGGTCAAGCACCATGGGGTCCTCTGAGTAACTGGCAAGGGACAGACTGGGCAGCTCCTCTGGGCTCTGGTTGGCATCAGGCGTCAGTAGGTCAGGCCAGTCCTTGGGTCCACCATAGGTCGCTGGGGTCTCCCAACCGGGAGCTAGGCCGGAAGTGTCTTGTCTCTCCGGCGGCTGCTTCTCGAGTGAGCTCTGGGGTCGGGCTTTTATACTTCCTCTCCTGTGCCTTGACCTCTGGGTGGGCAGGCACAGGACTCGCTGGCTCCGCCCATTCTGGTGTCGGGAGGGGCTCGTCCCTCTCTGAGGTGGTGAGGAACCACACGACCTCACTGCACCCCACTATAAAAATTGTTCTAGCACCCCTGCAGGCCTGTATGTCACTAGTCTATTTGCCAGTGGTGACAGCTGAACTCATTGCAGAGTGGTGTGGGAAAGTGTCCTACTGTGGAATAAGACAGGGGTTCTCAAACTGGGGCTCGGGACCCCTCAGGGGGTTGTGAGGTTATTACATGGGGGGGGCACGAGCTGTCAGCCTCCACCCCAAACCCGCTTCACCTCTGCCATTTATAATGGTGTTAAATATACAAAAAAGTGTTTTTAATTTATAAGGGGAGTTGCACTTAGAGGCTTGCTGTGTGAAAGGAGTCACCAGTACAAAAGTTTGAGAACCACTGGAGTAAGAAATAAGGTAGCCATCCCTAGAAACCTTTGGGAGAGAACTGCAGAGTATCTCCATGAAAGTTTCCTCAAGACCAATCAGGAGGATAAAAGGGACATCCCTATGAACATAAACCAACTATTCTGCATTCCTCCCCCCACCCCCAATCTAAGCCAACAAGGGAATGAAAAGCAGATGCCAGCTCTACTTCTCTTCATTGTTTTACTTCTACGCAAAGTAGTAGAGATACAATAAAAGTCAGTATGTGTGTCTTGTTAACTTGAGGAATTGGCCAAAGCACCATCTTTAAATTTAAACACTAAGGAAATGTGCATGTACCCACTTACCTAAGTTCCTTTCCCCTTCATCAGGCACATCTGTGACTATCTTATAAGACTGTGGTGGAGTCTCAAACAGGTCCTGGCTCTCAACATGACTGGAGACACCCCTCCATCACTGCATTCCCCCGCCCCTTCCCCCATTCACAGTAGCGCTCTGTCTCAGGCTCTTTTGAGGTATCCACGGTAGTCTTCAGGGTGCTAGTGGGATCTCCACCAAGTGTGGCATACAGCTCATTGTAAGAGTGGCAGGTCTGCAGGGCACCACCTGATCTATTGTTGGCCTCCCTGGCCTTGTGCTGTCTTGACAAAGTTCCTTTGCTTTCATGCAGCATTGTTGCTGATCCCTGTCATACTCTTTTGCCTGCATCCCCTGTGCAATCTGTTTGTAGATGTCCATGTTTCTACAGCTGGTCCATAGCTGTTCTTGCACAGTCTCTTTATCCCACAAGCTTAGGATATCCAATACCTTCTGTCTATTCCAGGCAGAAACATGTTTAGTACATGGAGCCAGCATGGTCGCCTGGGTCCCTGCAAATAAGGATGAGCTGTTAGGTGTGCTCATGAAGGTGGACAATCAGGGAAAAAGCATTTCAAAAGATGTGGAGGGCTTTAAGGGTTGTGTGTGGCTTCTCTGTGACTACTGGGCAGTGAGGTCACAATTGTGACCAAAAGTCACTGTCAAAGGGAATGAGGCATTGTGGAAAAGCTGCTGGAGGAGTGTTAGGACCAACACAGGTCACAGTGTCTACACATGCACTGTATCGACCTCAGTAAGTCGACCACAGCTCCATGCCATTCATGGAGTTGTTTTTACTGAGGTGCTCTAATGGGGAATTTATGTAGGCTGGAGGCAAATTTGAGTGTAGGCATGAACAAATTGGTTGACACAAGGTGACTGACATCAACCCAGCTTTGTAGGGTAGACCAGGCCTGAATTTCAGCCAGCATTGCTCTGTGAGGTGTTGGAGGTGCCAGGAGTACTTCAGCTATCAGCTTATGCTCTAGACACAGGTCCTTCCCAGCTGGTGAGGACCTATGGGGAAGAACTGGGTCCATTGCTGGCAGAGATTATCAATGCCTCTTTGAGGGAGGTGTGCTTCGCTTAAAGAAGCATGTCTGTCAGCATCACCCAATGGATTCATGAGCACAGAACAATCTTGCCAACTATTGCTGAGTATCAAGTCTTCCATTTTGGTCAAGATTACTGAAAAGGGTGTCAGTTTATTGTGGCCTCAGAACTCCCTTGTCATTCTGGTTGCTGACCTAAGTGTAGCACAGACACAGCTCTGGCAGTACTGGTGGATAGTCTCCTCCTGGCAATGAACTAAGATCAGGTATCCATGCTTGTATTGTTAGATCTCACCTGCCTTTGACACCTTTTACAACAAACTGTTGAGTCATTTGCAAGCCACAGCCGGAATGGCTGGGACTGCTTTTGGATGTCTCTGGTCTCACCTCACTGAACTCTCAGAGTGGGATATGGTGAAATTGTCCTCCCCAGGTGCTCTCTTGTGGAGCTTAGCACAACACAGTCCATCTTATCACCACATTTAATGTGTACATGAGGTCACTGGTAGGGTAAATAAGGATGCACAGGTTGCAGTGTCTTCAGTATGCTAATGAAATGCAATGTTACATCTCTTTCTACACGGACCTGGCTGGATCGTTCAATTGCCTTACTGTGTCTGAGGGAGATCGCAGCATGGGTGAGAGCAAGCTGGCTGAGACTCGGTTCAGATAAGAGTGAGGTGATATTGGCTGAAAGAAGCAACCAGAAGAGAGAGGGATCCTGTTTTTGGATAACTGGGTTTGTAATCTAGGAGTCTGATTAGACTCCTAGCTGTTATCACAAAAAATAGGCCAACTTGGCTGTAGCCTCTTTTTTCATTTATGGGTGGCTAGGAAGTTTCACTTCTTTCTTTTGGATATCCTGTTCTTCTGTCATCCATGTCTTTAATATGATTAGACTACTGCCATGTGCTCTATATCAGTGGTTTTCAATCTGTGGTTTGCAGACCCCTGGGTGTAAGGGGTGTCTGTGAAAGGTGACTATGAAAATAAAGTTTCAGATCCCAGAAAAGGCATTCCATTTTTCTGATGTGAATACCTGCACCTACGAGTCAAAACCTGGAACTGTTGTTGTTACCATAGAAGCCCACAGTTTAGCGCCCTTTCTCACACTGTGTCAAATGCCCTACTGAGCACATCCAAATGGGGTGCTGGAACAATTTGTATAGTGGGGGTGCTGACAGCCACTGAACCAAATTGTAAACCCTATATATAATGGAAACCACTTTAACCTAGGAGGTACAGCAGCACTCCCAGAACCCCTAATTCCAGCACCTGTGTGTGCCACATTTATACTCAAATTCTGTTCAGTCAGTGTTCAGTCTAAGACTTCTATGGTAGGGGTCTGCAGACCACAGGCTGAATTTCCAAACGCATCTGCACCTTCATTTGAAAATGTTTAGTAATCTGCAACTGAAAAAAAGGTTGAAAACCACTGCTGTATATGGAGGTACATCTTTAATCTATTTGGAAACTGCAGCTATTGCAGAATTATGTGGTTTGCTTGTTAAATGTTCTCTCTTTTCATAAGCATATTAAAACGGTGCTTTATGGCTGCCATTTGGTTTCTGGATTGATTTTAAGAAGTTGCTTGTGATCTATAAAGCCTTAAATGGCTTAGGACCATAGGCAGCATGTAATGGAAGCCAGGGGAGGCTAAGCCTCACCAAATCTCACACAGCCAGGGGCGGGGGGTTAGTGGTGGATTTCGGGCTCCCTGAAAAATCTCGCCCTCCTCGCCACAGCTCCAGGGCTGGAGGAGCTCTCGCTCCTTGCCACGGCTCCAGAGCCTTGATGGGGGCACAGAACTTTTTCAGTCTGGGGAAAAGTATGGGAGAGGAGTCATAGTAAAGGCAGAATGGGGGCGGGGCCATGGGTAGAACAGGGCGGGGCCATGAGGAAGGGACAGAATGGGGGAGGGGCTCTGGGCTCGGCATTCCAGCCAGGGCAGAGAGTTCCACCGCTGTACCAGCTGAGGATGAGAGCTCGATCCCAGCTGGGACCAAGCTCTTAGCCCTGCACCATGGCCCCAACCAAGTTCTTAGCCCCCTATCACTACCAGGGCCATGGGGGGAGGAGGAGCCAATCCAGGACTACAGGGGAGACGGAGAGCAGTGTGGGGGCATGGACTCGGCCGGAAGATGTGGGCAGGGGCTAGCCTCCCCAAGGGGAAGCTTCACCCACCACCCATGCTTAGGACCTACCTAGCTAAGACACCATCTCTCACATTATGACATACTACTGCAGCTGGAGTCTGCAGAGATGCATGAACTGTAGACATGGGGATGTGTGTGATTGGTAAGAGCATTCTTGTAGGGCCCTGGACCTTTGGAACTTACCCAGGCCTGTAATAGCCCAAGTTCCTTAGGCCTTGCATCATGGCCTGAAGGCTCTCTTTTCTTCCTTGCCCCTAAGGAGATGAGTGTTGGATAGAGCAGATAGTGGTTTGGGACTTGGGGGATTGTGTGTGAGGTTGATTAATTTCTGTTATATTTATGTTGTCACTGTTTTATTTGATGGGGGAATTGACACATCTGCTTATTTAGTGTATTTTTAAAAGGACATCAAGGGTGGCCAGAGAAGTGGATGGACACTCACTGTATAGTTTGTAAACATCCTAAAAATAAATAAGATGATAGAGAAGGAACTTGGCAAAGGAGGGGAGAGAGGGAGTGATGGCTGCCAACTAGTAAAATCCTTTCAGATACACTACCCCACCCAAACCCATCTTCATCTAATGTAGGCCCACATACCAGCTTGGAGCCCCAAGTTTGCCCCCCCCCCAACATTTATCATCTTTTTTTCTTCCTCTTTCCCCAAGAATTTTGAATCAGCTAGCCAGTTCTCAGCTATAATTGCTAAGTCAAGGGCATCACCTATGACAGTTATGGACAGTAGAAACTTTACTAATGAAGTAAAGGGTAAAAATCCTGTTCTGTCAGCCATGTGCCCTACGTTCGAAAGATGAAAACCCAGATTAACCTAACAGGAGGAGATAAATAATTGTTTAACTACTGTCTATGGAGCTGGGTCCTAATGTACCTTTGTTTACTGTTGCAACAGCAGCTGGAGAATCCAGTCCCCAATAAATGATCTTAAAATAAAGCCTTTATAAATACCCATGGTTTAGTGGAGCATTTTAAAAAGTGATTTAATAAAAAAGTGGCAGTTTATAAATATACAAATATTAATAATGTCACACAAAAAACACTACAGATACAGTTTGGTAAGTAGGCTTTATATTTTCCTCCAAATAGAGCCCTCCGCCCCAAAAGGGATTACATCGAGCACGTTGCAAAAACTGTTTCTTCCTATTGTTTGAATGATTAAAAACAGTAAGCTCCCATGACCGTTTTATAACTCCTCCCCTATCAGGGTGGAACCTGGGCCTCCGACAGGTGAATCCTTTTCTTCCAGCTTCACCTCATGCAAGAGCAAAATGATCTGCTGTAGGTACACTACTTTAGTAGTCGGGATAGTGCATCCCTTTAAAGGAAAGCTTAACTAAACTGGGAACTAGTCAAGAAAAACTCTTAGGCCTGGTCTACACACAAACTTGCAATCACTTTAACTTTGGGCTCGTCTACGCCACACAGCTTTTAGAAACAAGGTGTCACCACAGCCATATCGCTAAAAGTCAGCATGTGTAAATGCTGTTTTTCAGTACTTTGTCGGCACTTTTGCCGACAAAATACTTCCAGTCCTGTGAGCGATGTTAGCTTTGATGGCAAGAGAGTGCTCCTGCCGACAAAGCCGCATTCACACTGCCACTTGCAAAACTTGCCATTGGCAAAACTTTTGTCTTTTGTGGGGCGGGAGCTTTTTTAAATACCCTTGAAAGATGAAAGTTTTGTCAACAACTTTGCAGTGTAGACAAGCCTTTTATCAGTTTCCTAAAAGCGATTTAATTATTTCAGTGCAAGTCTTTGTGTGGACACTTATTGGAATAAAGTGGCTAAAGTTTGTTTAGGTCAAGGTTTAAACTGATATCAAAGTTTCTACACAGAAATTTATACTGGCTTAACTAAATATGTTTTTTTACCTTTTAAGTTCAACTGGTGCAGTTTTGCATAGTAGTTTAATGTGTTTAACATTGAATATGGACAAGGCCTTAATGAAGACATCCAGGCAAGAAGCAAAAGCCACTTTTTAATGGAGGGCTTCTCCCCCTAAAATGTATCTAGGAAAATAAGAGTGTCTCTACTAACAACTTTCAAAAGGGG
This sequence comes from Gopherus flavomarginatus, assembly GCF_025201925.1. Lineage (NCBI taxonomy): Eukaryota > Metazoa > Chordata > Testudines > Testudinidae > Gopherus > Gopherus flavomarginatus. The sequence continues at coordinate 66,370,034 of NC_066618.1, forward strand.
ACAGAAAAAGCCAAACAAACAATTGTAACCAGGCAGAACTCATAGTCTTGCCTACAGAAAGTGTTCTCAATACTATCTCTAGCTCTCTGCTACAGCCACCTGGGGTGAAATTCTGACCCCACTGAAGTCAATTTGAGTTTTGCATGTGTCATAAACAGATGGTTAAGGGTTAATGTCTCTTTTATTGTAAAGGGTTAAGAAGCTCAGTGAACCTGGCTGACACCTGACCAGAGGACCAATGAGAGGACAAGATACTTTCAAATCTTGGTGGAGGGAAGTCTTTGTGCTGTTTTTTGTTCGTTGTTCGCTCTTGGGGCTAAGAGGGACCAGACGTACACCCAGGTTTTCTCCAATCTTTCTGAATCAGTCTCTCATGTTTCAAAATAGTAAGTACTAGCCAGGAGGGGCGGATTAGTCTTATGTTTGTTTTCTTAACTTGTAAATGTGTATTTTGCTGGAAGGATTTTTACCTCTGTTTGCTGTAACTTTGAATCTCAGGCTGGGGGGTGGGGGAAGTCCCTCTAGTCTATATGACTACCCTGAATACCCTGTAAGCATTTACCATCCTGATTTTACAGAGATAATTTTTACTTTTTCTTTCTTTAATTAAAAGCTTTCTTTTTAAGAACCTGATTGATTTTTCCTTGTTTTGGAATCCAAGGGATTGAGTCTAAACTCACCAGGAATTGGTGAGGGGAAGGGGGGAAGGAAGGGAATGGTTAATTCCTCTTTGTTTTAAGATCCAAGGAGTTTGAATCTGTATAGCTTCCCAAGGCAACCCGGGGAGGGGAAAGTCTGGGGGGGAAAAGAGGGGGGATGGTTTATTTCTCCTTGTTTTAAGACCCAAGGGGTTTGGGTCTTGGGTTCCCCAGGGAAGGTTTTGGGGGAACATGAAGTGCCAAACACTATATTTTGGCTGGTGGCAGCGTACCAAATTTAAGCTAGTAATTAAGCTTAAAAGTGATCATGCAGGTCCCCACTTTTTGGATGCTAAAGTTCAAAGTGGGGAAAAGACCTTGACAGCATGACTGGTAAACCAAGAGAATAAAGATGCCTCTCAGAACAGATCTTCCACCTTTTTCTAAGAGCAGCAATTGTTAGAATCCTCTCATTTGCTGCCACTAGGGTCAAGTTGAAAAGTAATACTAGGAGAGCCCACACAAATAAAACAGTCTCCCATAATTAGGGCTTCTGATTTTCAGTATTAAAATGATAAATACCATTAAAAACAGCCCCCACACACACAGCACTCTGAAATTGGTGATTAACCCATAAACAGTAAAACATTGGAAATGGTTAATTGTATCTAGGGGGTTGCCTACGTTGCACAGCAATGCAGACTACAAGGATGTGATTTCTAAAGTGCACTAATATGTTGTACATTAACTGGTCTGTGTACACTCTACTACTGAGCCCTAAAGGTTGCCTAATGCATTTCAATGTAGTCCTGTTTGAAACAGTACTATGTTAAAACAGACTAGGAAACATTACAAAGATTACTCATTACATATTGTATTCAAACTACTGTAATGAGTAATGTATAATATATATTAATCCTTACAGTATATACAAAGCCCTGGAAAGCCTGATTTTTGGAACATCTACATAAAAATTGTTAAAAATACCCCCCCAAAATAAAATTAATAAACCCCCAAAACCAGAAGTCCTACCCATAATCCAGACATTCCACCTATCTGTCCCATGTATCTTAATTGCCAACACTAATGTATTTGGGCTGTGTCTACACCCACATTTTCACTCATTTAGCTAAACCATTACAAACTCCTATGTGGTTACATATTTTGGTTGAAGAATGGCTTATCCTGGTTTAGTTTAAACCTGTTCCTAGTTTACTTTACCTATACTGAATTAAGCCTAGTTTAAACCAAAATAACATCATCCACTCAGCCTTTTGCACCAGTTCAATTAAATCAGTTTAAAAATCACACCTTAAGGTCCAGACAACACCTCTTGAAAGTATGTCAGTTATAAAAATGAAAAGGCCTTTGTGCAGACACCACTCTTCTCTAAAAGCAAAGTCAGTAGTCATCCTATCCTGAAGGCGGGGGTGCTTCACTGGGGCTTTCCTCCCCTTCCCACAGATGGGAGTATCTGTTAGGCCACATTGCTGAGCAGTATCCTGGCAGGTGATTTTTTATACTATTGTGACAGGTTCCCTGGGGTACAGTCTGGAACTGGGGTACCGCTGTGCCTCCTTAACTCTCCAGTCTGGACTGTCTCTCACAGCGCTTTGCTAGTGACAAGCAGCAAACCCCTCCACAAGCTGTTATCACTCCGTACAACAGCAGGTGGAGCAACACATCCAGCTAGATTGTATGAAGGCACCCAAAACCTCTCATGAATCACACAGGAAAAGGCACCAACCAGTTCCCTCCGGTTCCCCAACCTAGCACCCCTGAGCCGAACCATCCTGTCCTGGTCAGAAGCCTGACCAGTATAACTTCATAACCCAATCCACCCCTCCCTCAATGTGGGGAAGACACATACAAGCCTTCATAACTGAGCTGAGAATTCCATAGCACTTCAAGCAAAATGCAGTGTTTTAGGTAAAATATAAAATGTTTATCAGCTACAGAAAGATAGATTTTAAGTGATTATAAGTGGCAGGCATAAAGGGACAGAGATGGTTACCAAAGAAAATGGAAAAAAAAATGAACAATCTAAATCTTAAACCTTATTACATTAGGCAGCATTAAGATCAAGCAATGTTCTCACCCCACTGGATGTTACAGTTCTTAATGTACAGACTTTCTCCTGAAGTCTGGACCAGTCTGCTCAGATGATCTTTGTCTTCTCAGCATTCCGGTTGTTTCCAGCATAGGTGGGGGAGGAGGAAGGCCAAGACATGCTGCAACTGTTCCTTATTTTATACCCTTGGCCCATATGCGTGGCAGACACTAGCCCAGGCATGTCCTGGTGGGCTTCGCTGCATCACAGTGATTGAGCATTTCCCATTGTATGGTGCTTGCATAGTTGAGTCATACAGTTGATTAATGGGTGGTCAACATGCACTTTGGCAGTGATCCTCTGTTTGACACTAGCAAATTTCAGTAACAGCCATACAGCACAATCTCATAACTTTATACACACTAGTGATATATATATTTGGACAGAACAACGGGTTTCAGCAGATCATGACCTTTCATACGATATCTTACATGGCAGGCTTTGTATGAAATATCACAACTACATATGAATGATGAATATGGGGGTTCCAGATTGTCATTCAGAGTGTCACAATTAAATGAACAGTGACTGTGTTGGAGGTGCAGAGCGAGGGAAGAGGGAAATAATGCTAATTTCCCAGTGATAATGGCATTTTTAAAAGATATTTTGAAAGCCCGGGCTCTGTCTTTACTTAGACTGTAAGCTTCTTGGGCAGGGACTATCTTTTTATTCTATGATTTTAGAACACCTAGCACAATGAGGCCTTGGTCCATGACTAGGGATCCTGGGTGCTACAATACAATCAAATATCTTTGCATTGACAAATTATGACACAAATACTGTAGGTTTAAGTTTATATCCAAATTTCTCTGTGCCTGAAGTTTACAATACACAGACATCTAAGAGTCCAGTTAGAATTATAGTTACTTAGAAGTCTGTCTAGGTAGGCTAAATTTCAGGTGAAAATAAGTGAAGGTACAACATTGCTGGCACAACAATGGAGGTCTAAATTAGTTATGATATTTCCTACTAGATTATAACTGTTTTAGTGGACAAAATGTTGACCTAGACTGTTAGGCAGTTCCATCCCATTCTCTTTAAAAAATATTAAAGTCACAGAAGTGGAAGAAAATTTAGTCTCCAGAGAAACTGAACCAAGGAAGAGTATAAATAAAGAACTGCATAGAAACTACTATGTAACTTGTAACCATACTTAAAAAAAACCTAATTATATAAACACTATATTGGCAGCAATAAATCAGTTGGACAGATAAGTTTCCATTTTTCTAGAGGGAATGTCCACCACAATGTGCCTTTTCCCACTTTATATTTCCCCCTGAAATGTCCCTTGTATAAGTGGTCATCCTTCAGCTCAGGAAGTCTAGTCTATGTAAAATCTGCTTGAAATGTCTGCCAGAACAGTACATTCAGCATGCTTTATGCTCCTAGTTTTTTAAAACCATGGAAGCTTTATTCCCATCTGACATAACAATGTGACTTTAAATGTTGTATAAATGCAGATTCTTCCCTGTAATGGAATGATAAATTATTATCCCATGGCAATGCATGTAACATACCATTCCTGATAGTGCATTAAAGGAACTTCTAGTGAACACATTTGGGGTGTCTCTCTGGGAAGGAAGCCCTCTAGCCAGTCCATATCTGGAACAGAAGCAGGGATTGTGATGAGGTGTCCATGCCTCAAGTGCAAGGCTTGAAAGAGTTAAGTTGACCAGGTAGGCCAATTAACTCCCCAGGCTGCACCTGGAGGAAGAGCTAGAGAGAAGGGGTTGATTAAATGAGGTTCAGCTAGGCAGGAACAGGAGAAGCCAGTATGACACCCAGGAGCTCAGAGCAGAAGGGGGCTACAGAAAGGCTGGCTGCAGTTATTCCCTGGGAGAAGAGAGTTAGTGAACGTGGGGAGGGGGTGTAGGAGAAGGCTCAGGGGAAGTAGCAAAGTAGGACAGTACAGGCCTTATCTGTTGACTAAAGGGCCCCGAAGCTGGAACCTGGAGTAGAGAGTAGGCCCAGGTTCCCCTGCCAGTCACTGGGGATGTTGCACAGGCCAGGCAGAGGATCGCAGACTGCCTGGGTTGGTTTGTCCTGGAAACACTTTGTGACACTACCTCTGGAAGGGGAACAGGTATGGTGACCGGTCTAGAATGCTGAGTTACAAAGAAGAGGCTGCAGTTCCTGGAGTGAGAGGGGCCACGGGGCAAGACAGGATGGGAGAGACACCAGCAGGGTGCAATGCCTGGCTGGAGCTAATCCCCAGGATAGCCAGCAGGAGGCGCCACCAGCAGTGAGTTCATCCCATGACAGGGATATTGCCACATAACATACAGAAAAGTTTATAGTATGAAAGATACGCATCCTGACAGACTAGATAAAATTGACTTAGAGACTATCACCAAGGTGAGATGAACCAATCTTCTGACAAAAATACTGAGAGATGTGTTGTTCACCATATATTAATAGATTAAATATAAAATTTCCCACAGAGGCCAAATACTCCCCTCCACTTTCACAAGTGGATGGGAGTTAAATCTCACAGTTGGCAGATGACACAGAAGGGGCAGAGTGGAAGATGTGCCCCACCAGAAGCTTCTCTAAGCGAGTTTCATGGGGCCCTAGCTCTGCATGTTGGCAGGAGGTGGGACTGGGAAGTGCCTGCATGACATTGGTATGTTACATGCAGTGCTGAGTTGATCTGTATTACTGCATGGGTTCTTCCTCTGAGCTATGATCACTGCCTGAGAAGGGAGGATTTTTCATGGGCAGTGCAGCCCCTGCAGCAAGGTTCCTTCAAGTAATACTGATGTTAGGCTTCAGGGAGCCAACTGGGAGACAGTGCAGAGTCACAAGGAATCAATGGTTCTGAACCCTCTGTCTCTTGTGGGAGAAGAGGCTCAACCCCATCATCCCTGACAAAGAAGGAGTAAGACATTCCATAAGCAGAGTTGCTAGTCCAGTATATGACAATAACATAGGATACAATTTTAAGTGGGTGGGCATAGGGAGGAAAGGAGCAGTATTTCAGGGTTTTTTTAAAAAATCTATCTACAAATAAACTTCCTGCTGGAGAAAACAAGATTTCATCTTTATGATAGAAATGGTTCAGAATGGGTTGGCATGTTACTCTGGACATGAATCTTCTAATGAGGCAATATTTTGTCTACAAATGATGTCAGTCAACATCAAGCCAAGTTTTAATGTCTGAAATCCACTGAATTCTGTCAGTTATACTCATGGTTAAGGGTGATTACTGTTGGTGATTACAATTAGTGTGGATGACTCTGAAATGGAGAAAACAATGTAAGAGAAGATCGATTTAAAAACTGGATACAATATAGTTGACAAGGATAGATGGCAGACAATATTAACTGAGGCCTCATTCAGGAAAGCACTTGAATGTGCTTAAATCCATTTTGATTCAGGACAGTATTTAAGTACATGTTTATTTGTAATTTGAGACGACATACAAAAACATTAAAGTGTTCAGAATGCAAAAAACAAACAAACAAAAAAAAACCCCTCCATCCCACGAAAGAATTTAGAACGTAGTAAATGCCAGAATTAATGTTTGTGAATGGGCAATCTTAAATAAACCCTCTTGTGCATAGCATTATGATAGTTTTGCCCATAAGTCTGCGAGAGCTAGAGATAGAATACAAATTTCCTGGGTCACGGGTGTGACAGACATTACAATGTCCTGTAATATCCTGGACAAACCTTACTGAATTAAGTTTAACATCTTTGGAGTTCATTGTATTAAAATGCCAATGTTTATGTGCTATTATGGGATTGTATGGAATTTTTTTCTAGGAAGACCTGATTATTACAGTTTCAGGGACATTTTATAAACTTCAAAGTGTTATTTCCTTCCAAGATAGGACAATGTATGCACAGTGGGTTTTCTAGAAAGTACTTGGGAGGAAGGAAATGCTCACTCTCACCTCTGAAGCCAGCCTTTTGAAGCCACTTGGACAGAGAAATTGATTGAACTGGAGTTTCCAGGAGCAGGTAATCAGTAGTCAAAGACCTCCAAACTGAATAAAAGATGGACTGAACTTTTCATGAGTGTTCTTGTTCAGAGCAAAGAATCACAGTTGAGTCATGGGCAGCCAGCTGAGTCATGGGCGGCCAGAACTAGTAGCAGAGCCAGAGTCCACAGTCACAGGACAGGAGTCCGCTGGGTCAGAATACCAGGAGACAAACAGGAGATCAGAAACCACAAGTCAGATACCAGGAAACAAGCCATGTTGGGATGCCAGGAAATCAACCCAAAGAAGCACATAGTCCAGAGCAGAGAGGACCCCAATTGCTCAGACAGCTTCCTGGTCATCTTGCAGGCTGGTCCACTGGCCCTACTTTAGTCAGCTGCTGTGGGACTCCACCAACTGGACCTCAGGCATGGAGCCTCATACTGGGGCTAGGCTTTCTGGGTCCCAGGTAAGCTACTGTCAGCAGACTGCCAGGTAAAGGGTTGGAGTATAACTGCTCCCATGACCTCAGTGGGCCTGGATTTGAGACCTGTGGATCATGATGCAAAGGGTCTGATGAATTTGAAACCACAGGAGAGCCTCTGGGTGGGAGTTGAAGGACTGCCCCTGCTAGAGCCCACGTTGCAACTGAGGTGATTTCTGGTAAGCTTATTAGTATTTATGTAGCTTCTTTTATTGTTCTTAATGGTTTCTCTGTAATGCTTTCACCTTAAGAATAAAATATACTTGCTTAGAAAGAGCTGTGTGGTAACTTACAACTGTAGCAATTGTCCTGTGTACCTTCTCTGAGGAGAAAAGTGAAGGATATCTGCTTAGGCAGACTGTCTTTTGCTGGGAATAATATAGTGAAGGCAGGGGACTGGACATCCTGGAAATACTATCAGGAGGGAGAGAGACACAGGTCTTCACCCAAGAAAGGCAATGGCTGCGGAGCCAGAAGACTAAGAGAGGGTGCTATTGCTGGACCATAGAGGGGACATACAGGCAAAGTTGTCCTGAACTGTGAAAACAGTCTAGTGCCCTAGAAACAAGAGTACATCTTTTCTTTTCTTGCAATCATCTGCCTCAATCACTGTCCATCCTCTGCACGGAATGAGGAAGGGATCCTGTGGAACAAGTAGAATGTGATCATATGATGAAAGACTGTATCATGTGTATGCACAAGGGGGCAGAGTTAAGGTTGCCTGGGTAACCTTAATTCTGGAATTTAATTTAATTAAATTTAATTTAAAAAATAAATGTTAATTATGGCAAAGTAACAAACAACTAAAAGCAGGGTTTTGTAATGAAAATGTTAGGCAACTTTAAATATAGGTCCAGTCTAACTCCACCTGTGTTACAAACAAGAATGAAAAAGGAACCCTATGTAACTAGAGTCATTACATAATTTAAATGACATTACTTAAATATCCGCTACAGTTGCTTCTTAACTAGAAATGGACCCAAACCTTAGTCCAGGGGTTCTCAAACTGGGGGTCATGACTCCTTGGGGGTTGCGAGGTTATTACATGGGGGTTACGAGCTATCAGCCTCCATCCCCAAATCCCACTTCACTTCCAGAATTTATAATAGTGTTAAATTAAAAACACTTTTTTATATTTATAAGGGGGAGTCACTCTCACATGTTTACTATGAGAAAGGGGTCACCAATATAGAAGTTTGAGAACCACTGCCTTAGTCCATTCCCTGAACTATATATGTTAAGAAGTTCAGCTACAGAATTCACCCCTCCAAGCCCCTCTCATTGCTTCTCCTTCTCTCCCAGCTTTAGATGGAAGGTCAGAGGTCGTGGTGGTCTCTCTGCTGGACACTGCCACTTTGTGAGTGGCTATATACTGCTGCTGAAGAAAGTGCTATGGACCCCCTATGAAAATTAGTTCCTTGTAGGGCAGGGGAGGGTGACTGGCTTCTTCCTAATGATTCTGTCTTCATATAAGAAGACTGAAGAGTGATGGAAGGAATGAGGAAGCCGGTCCTGAACTGGCTAATGGTTGAACATTCTGTTAAAGTTTGGACAAGCTGAATCTTTGCTTAAGGTTCACTTCCCATAATACTCAAGTATGATGTACTTATTAAAATAATTTTTTAGTGAATTTAGTGTTAGTGAAAAGTGCCAGACAGGTAACCCTCAATGCTGAAGTCCTCTAGATCAGAACAGGTACCACATGGGCAGCAGCAGTGTGAACTTACACATTGTTCTATGAATGTGCCTTATCCCCGATCTGGAGGGGCCATCTCTAGGGGTGTGAGAATAGGTCAATCTCCAGGTCCATTCATTCTTCAGCCTCTCAGCTGAGACTGCCAATAGGGGCCCAGCTGTTGTGGTGCTTTGAGAAATGGACAATTGTCCACTAGCAACTGGGCTGAGACCCAACTCATTTCACATAGATCACATAGTAGTCATCAGATGGTAACCCAATATTTGATCATTATCTACCTTCACCATATTGGAACAAGTGACTAGAGTTGAAAGGTCACAGATCCCATCACCAATAACATGAGCTATCCATTCCCCTACTCAATTTTTTTACATTACATTGTGAACTCATTATGCAGTCAAATCATTTTACATTGGACTCTAAAATATTATGTATCAAATTCTACTTAGTTACACCATTGTAAATCCACATAAGGAAATGCCATTTCTAGGTTTACAACAGTATAAATGAGACAAAAATATAGTCCCTTTATTTTTATGATGATTTTATTCTCATTTTCTAGATACATAAAATATACCACATTTTACTGCTGGAGGGCATTTCCTCACTCACAGCAAGTGAGTCCTTTTCAAATAATATGTTTTCCACATAAAATACTTGCAAAGTTGCTGTCATAAAATTATGCCATATTGGAAACATTTGCCATTAACTTCATGTGCTCACCTGGGTAGTGAAGCGAACTGGTGTTAAACAAAAAATGTGGGTTTTAGTCTCATGAAAAGCTTTTTTCTTACACTCTGTTTGGTCTTTTAGAACCTGATGCACTCCCACTGAAGTCAATGGAAAACCCCTTATTAACCTGAAGAGGAATTGGACTGGATCCTAAACTAACTGAGATAGGCATATGCTGCTTTCTCTGCTTTTATATTATAAATGTTTAAAATACAGGACAAACAGCATTTTTATGAATTTTGAGGGAAATAGTTGTATGAGAATACAGAAATTCACATGTGGGAACAAAGGCTTTGAAATCAGGAACTTTCGACACCGTGGTCAAATGCAGTTGCAATAAGCCACACATAGCTTGTGGGAAATATGAGTGTGGAGCTGTTATGATGGGTCAAGTTACATAATAGACCCACATTTATTCCAAGGTGAACATTGACACATTACAGATTTAGCAGCAGAAGCAGCTGGTGGGATTGAGTTAAGTAGATGCCTTGGAAATATTTGAGTAGGCAAGCACCTGTCTCTCTCATACAGTCTTATACTATTCTCTTTTCCTACAATTCATAAAATCACTATGATCTGACAAAATTGATGGTCCCTTTTCTAAGAGAGCTCCAGAATTGCCACAGCAGGCATGCTGCAGGTCATGACTCAGGTCATTTAGCAGAGCTGTATTGAGAAATTTGCATAGTCCCTGCCCGTAGAATGTCTGAGCATTAAATACACCAACAAAATAAGAAGAAGACTGGTCCAGAGCCTTAACATGTTCAAGAAAACAAGAGCCCCTGATGTGCACCCAGATTTTCTGTGTACTGTGCCAGAAAAGAGGATTAGCTGCTGTCTGAACAGAAAAGACTTGGTGTTGGTATGTGTATCATTCTATGAGGTACTGTAGGTACAGAGGTGAAATCCTGGCCCCACTGAAGTTAAGGTGAACTTTGCTCTTTACTGACTTCTAAAGGATTACTCATGTCTGCTGGGATTTCTGTCTGAAAAAGAGTTTGGCCATCATTCAGGACTTATGATTTTGATGCAGACAAGTTTAAATGTTTATATCAGAAAACTACCACCGCAACTAGAATTAACTGGCAGCCTCCTTGGCTGTCTCTGCAGGGAGGTCAAGGACTCCAAGAAGAGTGTGAGTGAAGCTAGCTCGGTTGCATATGCTGAGAGTACCTGTAGATAAGCAGAGAATTTCAGAGTCTCCATAACCCTCAATATGGCACCTTTCAACTATTCAAAAAGGCCAGAAATCTGTAAGGAAAAAATTATATGATTCCTTTCATGTTCTTTACTTCTAGTCTTCTGCATGAAGTCACACAGTTTCCTCAGACTAGGTTTCTCTTAATGGATAGGACATCTTCCCTTATTTTCCTGCATTTAATCATTTTATTCTCTATTATATAGTCTATTTGCCCTCTGCTTCCTTTTTGCTCTTTCCAGTTTTACTTTACATTTCTAGGGGATTTCTTGGCTATTTTATATTTCCTATTATCAGAATGCTAGATGAGCTCATGATTAAAAGCATCACCTTCCTACATAGTTTTCTAGCCCGAGTGATTCTACAGTCCAATTTTAGAATTAGATGAGACTAGGAATTATTTGCAGTCATGAGAAGACAGAGTTATTATAGTATTCACTGAACACTATGGTATTCACAGGTGAACACTATGGCTAAGTTTAAAAGGTGCTTCCATTTTAAATGAAACTCCTTTTGTTATAACTATCTGAAAAATATTCCTTCATGAATGAAACTACATGTTTCAAATTCCAGGATGATTGTGATGCGGTTCATGGTGCAATCCAGACCAGTAAGGGGTTGTGTCACCACTTGCCATGCAACACTGGGTGCCTTACAATCACTGTTCCCTCTAATTTTTTCTATCCATGTGCAGAATAAATTTTTGTTATGTGCGCTGACCTATGTATGGATGTGTGCCACCAGGAGAAACAAAATACCTATATATAATATATGTTTTTTAAAAGTTCCCATAGGGATAATTACTTCAGCCAGGACAGGTTAGGCATTTTAGAACTAATTATGAAATGCATAGACCAGTCAAAACACTAAAATAATGCACTTTGAAAGAATAAAATTATGGAGAATATATATGAATTGCAGGAAGTACCAAGAAGTACCAATAACAATAATTCAGTTCAAACTAGATGGAAGAATAAACCAAACTAGATCTGGGACTAGGGTTTTTGATTTCAAAAGGGCTAATTTTAAAGAATTAAGAAAATTAGTTAGGGAAGTGGATTGGACTGAAGAACTTGTGGATATAAAGGCAGAGGAGGCCTGGAATTACTTCAAGTCAAAGTTGCAGAAACTGTCAGAAGCCTGCATCCCAAGAAAGGGGAAAAATTCATAGGTAGGAGTTGTAGACCAAGCTGGATGAGCAAACATCTCAGAGAGGTGATTAAGAACAAGCAGAAAGCCTACAAGGAGTGGAAGAAGGGTGGGATTAGCAAGGAAAGCTACCTTATTGAGGTCAGAACATGTAGGGATAAAGTGAGAAAGGCCAAAAGCCATGTAGAGTTGGACCTTGCAAAGGGAATTAAAACCAATAGTAAAAGGTTCTATAGCCATATAAATAAGAAGAAAACAAAGAAAGAAGAAGTGGGACTGCTAAACACTGAGGACGGCATGGAGGTTAAGCATAATCTAGGCATGGCCCAATATCTAAACAAATACTTTGCCTCAGTCTTTAATGAGGCTAATGAGGAGCTTAGGGATAATAGTAGGATGACAAATGGGAATGAGGATATGGAGGTAGATATTTCCACATCCGAGGTAGAAGCCAAACTCAAACAGCTTAATGAGACTAAATCGGGGGGCCCAGATAATCTTCATCCAAGAATATTAAAGGAACTGGCACATGAAATTGCAAGCCTATTAGCAAGAATTTTTAATGAATCAGTAAACTCAGAGGTTGTACCGTACAACTGGAGAATTGCTAACATAGTTCCTATCTTTAAGAAAGGAAAAAAAAGTTATCCGAGTAACTATCGGCCTGTTAGTTTGACATCTGTAGTAAGCAAGGTCTTGGAAAAAATTTTGAAGGAGAAAGTAGTTAAGGACATTGAGGTCAGTGGTAACTGGGACAAAATATAACATGGTTTTACAAAAGGTAGATCGTGCCAAACCAACCTGATCTCCTTCTTTGAGAAGGTAAGAGATTTTTTTAGACAAAGGAAATGCAGTGGATCTAATTTACCTCGGTTTCAGTAAGGCATTTGATATGGTTCCACATGGGGAATTATTAGCTAAATTGGAACAGATGGAGATCAATAGGAAAATTGAAAGGTGGATAAGGGACTGGTTAAAGGGGAGACTACAATAGGTCATAAGGAAAGGTGAACTGTCAGGCTGGAAGGAGGTTACTAGTGGAGTTCCTCAGGAATCGATTTTGGGACCAATCTTATTTAATCTTTTTATTACTGACCTTGGCACAAAAAGTAGGAATGTGCTAATAAAATTTGCGGATAACATGAAGCTGGGACATATTGCTAATATAGAGAAGGACCGGGATATCATACAGGAAGATCTGGATGACCTTGTAAACTGGAGTAATAGTAATAGGATGAAATTTAATAGTGAAAAGTGAAGGTCATGCATTTAGGGATTAATAACAAGAATTTTGGTTATAAATTTGGGACACATCAGTTGGAAGTAACAGAGGAGGAGAAGGACCTCAGAGTATTGGCTGATCACAGGATGACTATGAGCCGCCAATGTGATGTGGCCGTTAAAAAAGCTAATGCATTCTTGGGATGCATTAGGCAAGGTATTTCCAGTAAAGATAAGGAGGTGTTAGTACCGTTATACAAAGCACTGGTGAGACCTCATCTAGAATGTTGTGTGCAGTTCTGGTCTCCCATGTTTAAGAAGGATGAATTCAAACTGGAACAGGTACAGAGAAGGGCTACTAGGATGATCCGAAGAATGGAAAACCTGTCTTATGAAAGGAGACTCAAAGAGATTAGCTTGTTTAGCCTAACCAAAAGAAGGCTGAGGGGAGATATGATTGCTCTTTATAAATATATCAGAGGGATAAATATCAGGGAGGGAAAGGATTTATTTAAGCTTAGTACCCATGTGGACACAAGAACAAATGGATATAAACTGGACAATAGGAAGTTTAGACTTGAAATTAGACGAAGATTTGTAACCATTAGAGGAGTGAAGTTCTGGAACAGCCTTCCAAGGGGAGTAGTGTGGGCAGAAGACATATCTGGCTTCAAGACTAAGCTTAATAAGTTTATGGAAGGGATGGTATGATGGGATAGCCTAATTTTGGCAATCAATTGATCTTTGATTATTAGCAGGTAAATATGCCCGATGGGATGTTAGATGGGGTGGGATCTGAGTTACTGCAGAGAATTCTTTCCTGGGTGCTGGCTGGTGAGTCTTTCCCACATGCTCAGGGTTTAACTGATCGCCATATTTGGGGTCGGGAAGGAATTTTCCTCCGTGGCAGATTGGCAGAGGCACTGGAGGTTTTTCACCTTCCTCTGCAGCGTGGGAATGGGTCACCTGCTGTAGGATTCTCTGCACCTTGCAGTCTTTAAACCATGATTTGAGGACTTCAGTAACTCAGACATAGGTTAGGGGTTTGTTACAGGAGTGGGTGGGTGAGATTCTGTGGCCTGTGTTGTGTAGGAGGTCAGGCTAGATGTTCATAATGGTCCCTTCTGACCTTAAAGTCTATGAGTCTATGAGTCTAAATCTGTGTTGGGAGGTGAGTGTGAAAGAGACAGTGTGTGACACCGAGGCAGTGTGTGTGTGTGTGTGTGTGTGTGTGACACAGAGACAATGTGTGTGCTGGCTGCTGGGGACGTTTCCGAGAGATGCCATGCACTGTATCTTTAAGACACTGAAAGCTCTCCCACTCTGTCCTGAGCCTGCTTGTCTCCCATCCCCTGCTCTGCAGAAATGGGGTACATGGGCAGGGGCAGGGGAGACTGTGTGAGCTGGCTGTTGGGGAAATCTCAGAAAGCAGTGCACTGTCTTTTAAAGAAAGGCACTCAATCACTCACTGTTCACTACAGCAGCTCTCCGAGTCCTAAGCCAGGCTGTTTCCGCTCTGCTCTGCTCTGCAGAGATGGGGTACGGGGCGGGGAGGAGGGGAATACCCTGACATCAGCACCCTCCTCTTCCCCCTGCCCCCCCGCCCAGCCAGCAGAAGGGTCCCGGGAGCAGAGCAACTGCAGGACGGAGCAATGTGGTGGGGAGGGGCACCTGAACACATGCTGCCAGCTGCGTGCTCTCTGCTAATCAGCTGGGCAGCATTTTAATCTCTCCTGGACGGCCCCCAAGTGTGTAACTCACAGGGAACACAGCTTACAATGCTTTGTTGCTGTAGCTCCCAAACCAGAACTCTCGCAATCAGCCTACAAGCATGCAGGTCAAACCCTGAGTGTCTGTGTGTGAGACATCCCTGGTTCAGCAGCTCTGACACCAGCGGCCAGTCTACAACTCCACTCTGGCTTCCAGAGGCCTTGGTTACTACTTGCAGGATGACCCCAACACACTCCAGTCCCAAGTTCTCCCTAAACCGTGTGCTCTGTAATGTCCAGCCCTCTGCTGGACAGCTCAGAGAAATAATAAGGTTCATTTGTACCTCTAAAGACACAAAAGCCACCAGCTTATTAACTGGGGTGAATACAATCTTCCCTTGAAAGTCAGAACTGAGTTGGTTTATTTTAAAAATAACAAATATATTAACAAAATATACATAGGATTAAGTGAGTTCAAATATAAGAAATGAAGATAGAACTACATGTTAAGCAAAATATACTTTTAAAAGTCTAAAGCTTAATCTATCCAGGTATATGTTTTGTTCAAGATGTTTTTTCTCACTTATATTCAGTTCCCAGAGGACTACAAACCCCCGCCCCACCCTCCTTGGTTCAAGGACTCATCTTTCTCACTTTGCAAGAGCTCTGTTCCTTTGTGTCAGTCTAGTGATGGATGCCAAAAGTGGCTTCTCTCTTTGCTTATATCTTCCAAAATTCAGTTACTTTGCTTCAAGCTGGATATGAATCAACAGTGTGCCCTTGTTGCCAAGAAGGTTAACAGCATTTGGGCTGTATAAGTAGGGGCATTGCCAGCAGATTGAGGGACATGATCATTCCCCTTTATCTGGCACTGGTGAGGCCTCATCTGGAGTACTGTGTCCAGTTTTGGGCTCCACACTACAAAAAGGATGTGGAAAAATTGGAAAGAGTCCAGCGGAGGGCAACAAAAATGATTAAGGGGCTGGAGCACATGACTTACGAAGAGAGGCTGAGGGAACTAGGGTTGTTTAGTTTGCAGAAGAATGAGGGGGGATTTGATAGCTCTTTTCAACTATCTGAAAGGAGTTTCCAAGGAGGATGGTTCTAGACTGTTTTCGGTGGTACCAGGTGACAGAACAAGGAGTAATGGTCTCAAGTTGCAGTCGGGGAGGTTTAGGTTGGATATTAGGAAAAACTTTTCCACTAGGAGGGTGATGAAGCTCTGTAATGGGTTACCTAGGGAGGTAGTGGAATCTCCTTCCTTAGTGGTTTTTAAGGTCAGGCTTGATGAAGCCCTAGCTGGGATGATTTAGTTGGGGATTGGTCCTGCACTGAGCAGGGGGTTGGACTAGATGACCTCCTGAGGTCCCTTACAACCCTGATATTCTGTGATTCTATAAGAGGCAGGATGACCGCATGTTGATCTTCCCTTCCTGTGGATTTTCCATCCCGGTATGTAAATAGGGCTTCCATTATTTTGATTCCATCACACTTAATTTACATAGACAGGTATATAGTTGCCTTTTCACCTGTATGAGAGGGAACCTGTTTCTCCCTGTTTGACTACAAACTTTAAAACATAATATCATTAAGTATCCATATTTCCTCATATAATGTTAATACATATATTTGACAATGATATTAATCACCAGTGTGTCATTTGCTTTCAGAAAAGACCTCACTCTGTACACTTTTGTAATACAGATGACTCAATTGCTTATCACTTGAGGTTCAACCCCCTGTCTTTATAGATCAGTAAACCTTTGAAATGGATTCTTCTGTGGGTAACTCCTTAAAGTAAAGTTTATTCAAGCTGTGAGAAAGGCAAAATGGAGTCTGGTGGTGAAGGAAGCTCCATGGTCTTTCTTCCCCAATTTGTGTTTGCTGAAATGCAAATTGTTTAGTTTTCTGCCATCTCCTCCCTCTGCTGTCTTGATAATCTTGAGGTAAACACACATTCCTTTGTGTAGCATAGACCTGTTTAACAACTACCCAACATACCTGGTTTGCACATACTTTTGTCATAATTCCAGCATATGTTCATAACTCTAAATATACACTACATACACGCACCATGCAAGAATATTAATGTTCAGGGAGTGGTTAGTTTTCAAATTATACCTCACAAGGCATATTTTGCACAAAGATTATTACAGTAGTGTGTAGGATGTGAATATAGGGGCACTTAGTGTCACCATGATGAATAACTATTATTTATTATTTGTATTACTGTAGAGCGGGGATGAGCAAACTTTTTAGCTTGAAGGCCACAGCGGGGAATAGAAATTGTGGGCCATGAATGCTCATAAAATTGGGCCTTTGGTGCGGGAGGTGGTTGGGGGGTCGGGGATGGGGATGAGGAGTTTGGGGTGTAGGATGGTGATCTGGGCTGGGATCGAGGGGTTTGGAAGGCAGGAGAGGGCCCAGGGCTCAGGTAGGGGTGTGGCAAGGAGTGCAGGTTCCGGCTGGGGGTGTGGGCTCTGGGGTGGGGCTGGGGATGAGAGGTTAGGGGTGCAGGAAGGTGCTCCAGGCTGGGATCGAGGAGTCTGGGGAGCAAGAGGGGAATTATGGCTGGGGCACAGGGTTGGGGCATGGGGAGAAGCTCAAGGATGCAGGCTACGAGTGATGCTTACTTCAAGCAGCTCCCGGAAGCAGTGGCATGTCCCTTCTCCAACTTCTATGTGGAGGTGTGGCCAGGTGGCTCTGCACACCTCCTCATCCACAGGCCCTGCCCCTGCAGCTCCATTGGAGCACGTAGCAGCCAGACTGGGGCCATGCCACGGCTTCCAGGAGCTGCGTGATGCGGTTCCCGACCCTATGCCCTGGCTGGAGTGCTGGTGAGGGACCGAGCTGTGTTGTGCAGTCCCTGACTCAGCGCCCTGCCTGGAGCGGGGCCGAGCCGCGTGGTGTGGCTTGCAAGCCAGCTTAAAACAGCTCGCAGGCTGGATCCAGCCCATGGCCTGTAGTTTGCTCATCCCTGCTGTAGTGTCTTGGAATCCTATAACAACATTTCCCAGTAAGAGCCCACTAGGTTGGGAATGGGTGCTAGATGATTTCAGCAGTTGCAGATAAGAAAAGAGCAGCAATGGAATTGGGGAAAGCCACATGTCCCTGTCAGGATTTATTAGAAACAGACGTTGATGAGAAAATAGGATTCCATCCATGATCTCCCAGGACCAGAGTCTGCCACCCTTATTCATTGATTAGAACTTTGGTAGTAATAGTCTCATTGATGTCAATGGGGCTGTTCACCAAGGACCAGATTGTGCAAGTCTCACTCAAACTGAGGAGTACCTTACTCTCAAGTACTTCCATTCATTTCAATGGTACTGTCTGATAAGGAAGTGCTATTCAATGTGTAATAGTATAACTACCTGGCCCCAAGTACAGTGCTGTCCCTTAAGGGTAAGGATGTAAGGAGCTCTGACCCATAGCTTGTTATTTTGACCTTTTCATAGATATTTTTGAATGTTTAAAATATTTTTAAGGTTGCACTGGAGGTATAAATTGTGTGCGGTGAGAATGAGTGATGTGTGTGTCTGGAACAGACTGAATTCCTTAACAGTTACTTTTCAAATATTGTAACACTTGGGCTTTTTCAAAGATGTAGAACTTTTGCGAAGGGTATTTTGGGGGGAGGGGGGCATTAGCGAGATTCCAATAAAACAACTTTAACTCTTTTTAAAATTATTGATCAAAGTTCAATTTCTGTGTTTTCATGTGACCCAGTTTTAGCCAGTGATCCATTAAAGCACACATAATGACAGATTTTTCTCCTTCAATCTGGCTCCTTTCAGCTATTCATAGATGCAAAATGGCAGATACGAGCTTTGTCTGGTTTGATGAGGATAGGGTGATCAGATGTCCCGATTTTACAGGGACAGTCCCAATTTTTGGATCTTTTTCTTATATAGGCTCCCATTATCCCCAACCCCTGTCCCGATTTTTCACACTTGCTGTCTGGTCACCTTAGGTGAGAATTGCCCTGGTAGAAGAGAGTTCTTAGTTGGCCAAAAATCTGTATAGCTGCCACTTCTCCCCAGGCACAATGTAAGGGGCAGGAGGAAGGAGGAGAAGGTGAAGCAGGCGCCCTGCTAAGCTCTGGCATTTCTCAGCTGGAGGACAGTCCTTAGGAACTATATTCACCTGTTGTAGATTACAGTAGCCTCTGGGTTGTTCTAACTTCTCCCTGGGCTGTTGCTGCGCAGGCAAAGTTCAAGGTAACTGGCTCCCAGAAAGCCTGCACAAATTGGCACTGAATGGATTTTGGTGCAAGAAAGAATACATCCCCTTCCAAAAGTGCTTCAGTTTGATTTGCTCTCTCCCACTCAGAACAGGATGTAAATTTCTGCCATCACTTATTTTAATCACACATTCAAAACCATTTTTCTTCTTACAATCTCCTGCTTAAAATATCATAGAGATACAAATAAGAACTTTAATCAAGGCAGGGATATAAAGCATGGTTTCAGAGGGACACACTATGAACATTTGTATGTTGAGTCACTACTTTAGTTTCCACTAAACATACCTTGAAAGGTGCAAATTAGATCTGTTTTTGTATGGATCAGAAAGTTACTTATTGTAAGATTTCATTTTTAACAAGCTATTCAGTGTTGTGCCATGATTAAACATAGCAGAAATATTGAGGAAGATGGAAATTGTATGGAACATTTGCATCATTTTATTTATTTGCACTTCCCACCTATCAGTTTAGTATAATTCAACATGAAATTCCCGTCAATCAACCCAAAACTAGTGTTCCCAAAGCTGATGCACTGCTTTCCAAGGGCAGGCATGAACACAAATAGACATAAGCCACCACACCTCAAATTTACTTTAACTTTAGTAAATCATAGGTGGCTGCTATCTGTGATTGTTTATTGTTCAGTACAAGGGCTTTTATATTAAGATCCAGAAAAAGAGCACATAATTATTACTCTCCTTCTCCTTCCGCAAAACTAAAATAAAATTATGGCATCAGAGAGAGACACCCTTCTATATGAAGCTGATCAGGCTTGTACTGGAAAGTGCAGCATTTTCCATGCAGAGAGATACTAGAGCTGCGTAGGTGTAGGAAAAGAATCATGCCATCTGAGGAACCGGTAAACAAAATCAGAAACCCAACCCTCCCCCCTTTTTTTAGTTTTGTAAAAAAAAGCAATATTTTTTGCTGTTTCATCTTCAAGCTTTCATTGTTCATTTTCATTGTTCTCCCTAAAAATGAGGGAAGAACTTATGTTGGGAGAGCAGGAGTACAAAGAAAAAATGTAATTGTGAAAATCTGTTTTCACAGCAAAAATGGCATGTGTGAAAATGAGTAAAAATTTGCCCAAGGATGGAACTTCAGCTTTAAACTTCCTCTCCCCCACTCCCCTGAAAAACCTTAAATCACAATTGTCGAAATACTGAAAATTTGTCCTTAAACAAAGTTGTGAAAACTGAGAGAAATCTTATCTTTGATATGCAAAAATTTGTGATGCAAAAGTTAGTTACATGTAGTGGTAACAAACAGTAATTATAATATCAAGAAATCATGGGCTAAATTCACTGATTGTAAACTGGCGCAACTATATTGACTTCTGAGAAAATCAAACCACAATTAGTACCATACAAATCCATTCTTCTAAAATCAATGTTCATTACAGCTTATGTAGTTCCTTGGCTCTTGTAAATTTAGCAGTGATTTTTCTAAGCAAAAGTGAATTGTATTGCTGCTCAGTTTGTCCTTTGACATTCCCTTGGTTAGATGTGCAGTTTGTACAATATTTCAATCCAGTGACTAACAGGTTAATTATCCTAGGCTACATATGGGTTATATAAAACCAAATACCTTGGAACAGACAGAATATGACACTTTGTTACAATACTGTTCTAGCTTGTGTCTGTGTTCAGTCTGGAGACCTTTAGGGCTGCTTCTGAGTTTACAAGCTGTTAAATGGGCTTCTCCAACTCTTTGCAATATTTTTCACTGAAGTTGCACATTTGTTAAGAAAATGCAAGTGGCTGCTCTGTGATCAACATACACTTTTGATTATGAACGTCATATCTTTCTCTATGGAAACTGGCATAAACTGCTGATGTCATATATACTCAAATGATCATACTTTGTTAATACAGCAACATCAATATTCAATATTGGGATTTTCAAAGGCTGATTAATAGGATAAAACCAAAAGATTACTTAAAAAAGAGGAAGCTACATTCTGATCTACTTTATAGTAGGAAATTTGCCCTCCAAATACATAAGCATCAAAGCAAGACGTAGAGAAAATGTCCTGTATATGAAGTCATACAAGATCAATGTACAAGTAGTCCACCCGGACTTGGCCAAAAGAAAAAAAAATTTTTGTGACCATTCATTTGTCAGGAAAAGTATAGGGCAGAACACTGTACAGTCAATCTCTCCATCCATGTCATCACATGTCTCTCAATCCTCATGGAATAGGAGGAAAAGAGGCTTCTCAAAAGAGTAACCAAACTTTCTTGTCCAGGTGTGAATGGCAACACAAAATAATGAGTATAACATGTAAGTAAAGCAGTAGCTAATTGGTTTACAGTAAACTGGGCTAACTAAGAACAATTATATAGGCAGATAATGTCGTCTTAAATTGGCACAGCTCTCTCAAGTACAATGGAACTGCACAAATTACAGCACATCAGAGAATCTGGCCCATAAACTTAAGTGCAATCAAAACCAAGTTAAAGTGTGTTCTTTAAAATCATGCTTATTGGAAACTACATGAAGCAATCTGTGAAGGTTTTTATTATTATTTCTATTAGGAAATAACCAACATCAATTCCCATTTCCAGTATAGTCTGGATTTATCAGCCAAATGGCAGAGAGCAAAGGAAATAGCTGATAACTAACCTGAAAAATTCTGAACTTCTGCCTGTTGAGATTCAAAATATCCAAGGATGATGTTCGAGAGAGTGTTGATTTTTTTAAAAAAATTGATATTCTCTCTTTGAGAAGTTTTAATGTCAACATTCCAACTGAATAAAAAGCAATTTTAGTTTAGTAGCTCAGTGAATCTGCATGCCTAAAGTAACAGTCCATTGATTTTTCCACTGCTGGCTTGAGTCCAACCTCAGCTGGTAGTGACCAAATATTGTTATATTTGATGGCTGTTATAAAATAAATTTATAATCTTTTTTCTTACCTTCCCAAGACCTTCTCTGGAGAACTTCCAGTTCTTCCCACGAGCTTGCTTTCTCTTCCCACCAAAACCATACACACAACTATTTGATAGAATATTAAATTATTTGTATCTTTAAAATGTGCTACCTTTTTTTGAAATGTCCCTTCAAGTAACACCAGACCCATTACAGTATATTCGCAGTACATTTCTACCAGCATAATCAACAGTTTAATAGATAACTTTGATATTTAATTTATCATTAAGTTTCAGAATGAACAGTCTATTGAAACTAATGTGCATTTTATACCTCTTAGAGTCATTTTTAAATGTCTGCATTGGAAGACCCAAAATAGCACAGTTGGTTGATATTTAGATGGTTATTTTCCCCAATTGGAAGGACTAGAACAGAGGTCGGCAACCTTTCAGCAGTGGTGTGGTGAGTCTCCATGTATAGACTCTAATTTAAGGCTTCGCGTGCCGGTAATACATTTTAACGTTTTTTAGAAAGTCTCTCTAAAAGTCTATAATATATAAGCGAGCTACTGTTATATGTAAAGTAAACAAGGTTTTCAAAATGTTTCAGAAGCTTTATTTAAAATTAAATTAAAATGCAGATCTTATTAGTTTAGTGTGATCCTTGCCCTTGCTTTTCCTTGCTGAGTTTTCCAATGACTGGTGGCACGTATTTAGATACTTTAAGCTGCACAAAGGCTTCTGAGTTATAAGCTGATAGCCAGCTGGCAGGAGGTCAGTGGCTGGAACCCCAGGTTGGCAGCTGAAGTTAGTGGCACTGGCGGCTGGTAGGGCTGAGCAGGGCCGAAAGCCTGGACCCTGTCTGGCAGGGGCCTGCGCTGGAAGCAAGGTGAGTGGGGCTGCGGTGGGGATCCCGACTGGTAAGGGGCCAGCAGGCTGAGCAGGTCAACCCACCCAGCTCTGGGGTTTCAGGGGTGGGCTGAGCATCTCCCCCAACCCCCATCTGGGGTTTCAGCCACCGGCTCCTGCCAGCCGGGGTCTCAGCTCACTGCCAGCCTGGGGTTCCTTCCCCCAGGCCAGCAGCGGGTGCTGAGTGGGGCTGCGTCGGGGGGACCCCAGCTGGAAAGGGGCCAGCAGCGGGAACCCCAGAGTGGTGGCGGGCTGAGCAGCTCAATGCACCACTGCTCTGGGATTTCGGCCGCCGGCTCCTGCCAGCTGGGCTCACAGCCCGCTGCCAGCCTGGGGTTCCTTCCCCCAGTCCAGCAGCGGGCGCTGAGTGGGACCAGCGGTGGGACCCCAGTTGGCAAGGGGCCAGCAGCAGGAACTCCAGAGTGGCAGTGGGCTGAGCTGTTCGCGTGCCACCGTTGGCACGTGTGCCATAGGTTGCCGACCCCTGGACTAGAAACTTAAATGGAATCTTAAAATATACAAAAAACAGTCAGAATTAAAGAGTATTTCCACAGCTATACATTTAAATTTGTTAATCCTCTGTACACAAACCACCTCAAAAACCACTGTGCCTGCTAAGAAAAGTGATACTACTACAAACTGGCAGCTGAACCTCTTATGAGCATTTTTCAGAAATGTGAGTTTAGCCATCAAAATAGTCATTTAAAAATGTTTCCTTCTGTGCATCAGAAATAACACACTCAGATCCAAGAGAAAGATGTTAAATTGTTATATTTCTTCTTTTTTTGAATATACACAACAGGTCTGCTTCCTTTCTCCTGAAGCATAAAAACCACTAAGCAAATACAAATAAACACAAATGCTTGAGACTTAAGAATAGCAAAGAGCACTAATCTCATTAACTTCAACATACACAAGTGCCACTCCATTAAAAAAAAGCCACTACAGCAGCTGGCACTCCTGTTGGCAGTCTCAGGAGCCAAGAACAGAATGGGCCTGGAGAATGAACTACCCTTTCATCTCAAGAGGAGGTCCCTCCTGGCTAGATAGGGGCTGAAGTCACTTGAAAAGGAAAGGAGAGCTTTCACCATATCATCCAGGGAGGAGGGGGAGCTGTGGGAGAGCACTGCCTACCCAAGCCAGGGAGGAGAGGGGGATTTCCCCTCTGCTTTAAGCAGAAAAGGGGGAGTTGTGTTTCCCCTGCTCCCCTCTTTAACTCCTGAGGTCAAGTTGAGCATATTGACAGAGATCACTGCCCATGCTCTCATTCTTTTGTGCATGAAGATCTTCAGTCTCCAGAGCATCAACCCAGCACTAGTTCCCACAGCCACTAAGTTCCCACAGAGAAACAACAAATAAAAGTTTGATTGTCTAAACAATCAGCTGAAGGAGCGTCTATTCTCTTGTGAAAACTGTTTCTGTACTATGCACAAACACTGGTCACCATTGCATACTGCACTTTTAAAATGACTATCAGTGCAGACAATGCCAGTATTTGTGAATGGGAAAAGAGGAGTTTCCCGGTTACAGGACTAGCTGCACCTCTATCCCCACACATTCTGAATGCACCCCCTCATGCCTTTTCTTCTTCTGGGGCACAATTACACAATTCTCCACTGTTAGGCCTAGCCCTGACCTACAATACCCTGTATATCCACTGTGCTTACCCAGCAAGTGAGACTGAGTCAACACCTGCAGTTCTTCCTTTTGGGAGTTAGTGACCAGACAGCCTTCTTAATCTTAACAGTAGGAATAAAGCATATATCAGAGAAAAAGGATTTTAACACTACGAACAGTCTGTGTGCATGTCTATCTTACCTAAAGGTTTACCATCCCCCCTAATGGAAACCTGTGAGGCCTAACTTTTTCAGACTCTGCAGTGGGTGTCTGTAGGTGTCAGTCTGTTCCCTGAAACAGATCTCCAACAACTGTCTGCTATTGAACTAAACATATTCCCATAAAACCAATATTTAATCCAATATTTTTCCCCCAATAGTCAGGCAGTAAACATCCCACTAACCAGGTCTTATGCAGTATAAATTATTACAGAACAGTTCCTTTCTTCTGCTACAAGAAGAATGGATGAAATCCCAACCTCATCTACGTATGATCATGTAGCAGCATACCTTGGCCATAGCAGAATGTCATTCTTAATGTTAAGCCATTATTAAAAAAAAAACCAAACAAAGCTAGTCAACTCCAAAAGAACAGTTTATAGGTCAAATGGGATTGCACACACACATATATATTAATAAGAATCTTAATTTAATGCTAGTCATTCAAATGGGGGACAGTGAAAGTTGTGTACTATCTATTGAAGAAGACTTCTTTAGCTTTAAATCACTGCCACTGAATGTCACAGATGCATAAACACAGAAGTTCCCAGCTGTTCTTTTGTTTCAGCTGTACACATAAATGTTAGAATATAGGGGTGAGTCTCAGGGAGCTAAGGTTCCAGGAGCAAGAAAGATTGTCAGCCACTTTTGGAAAACTAAAAAGAAAAGGAAATGACTATTAGAAAAAGCTTTATTTTCAATATATTTGTTCCCCTACTCATAGACTTTAAGGCCAGAAGGGACCATCATGATCAACCAGTCTGACCTCCTGAACGTTGCAGGCCAGAGAACCTCATCCACTCACTCCTGTAACAGACCCGTAACCTCTGGCTGAGTTACTGAAGTCCTCAAATCTTGATTTAAAGACTTCAAGTTACAGAGAATCCAACATTTACTCTAGTTTAATCCTGCAAGTGACCCGTGCCTCATGCTGCAGAGGAAGATGAAACCCCCCACAAGGTCTTTGTCAATCTGACCCAGGGGAAAATTCCTTCCTGATCCCAAATATGGTGGTCAGTTGGACCCTGAACATTTCAGCAAGACCCAACAGCCAGAGATGCCAGGGAAAGAATTATCTGTAGTAACTCAAAGCCCTCCCCATCTAATGTCCCATCATGGCTGTTGGGCGTATTTGCTACTAACAGTCACAGATCAGTTACATACGTTGTAGGCAGTCACATCATACCATCCCCTCCATAAACGTATCAAGCTGAGTCTTGCAGCCAGTTAAGTATTTTGCCCCCCCTTGTAAGGCCGTTCCAGAAGTTCACTCCTCTGATGGCTAGAAATATAATCTAATTTCGAGACTAAACTTGTTGATGGCCAGTTTATATCCATTTGTTCTTGTGTCAACATTGGCGCTTAACTTAAATAACTCCTCTCCGTCCCTGGTATTTATCCCTCTGATGTATTTATAAAGGGCAATCATATCTCCCCTCAGCCTTCATTTGGTTAGGCTAAACAAGCCAAGCTCTTTGAGTCTCCTCAAACTATGGCTGATTTATATCTATACATTTAAACTGCAACATTTCACTGTCACATGGACTTTTAAAGCAGTTGAAGGCATGTTACTGCATGGCTAGATTATCCAAACTGAAAGGAAATGTGATCTTAGAATCTCTGCCATATACTTACTTTGTTACTGTGAATTAAAATCACTTTTACTCTAACAAGGTAATTCTAGAAAAACAGACATTCTGGTTTGTTATAATGGCATTGTACAATCAATACAGGGATCTTGCATCATATGAGTTTGCTACCACTCAGTGAATCAGACTGTGGAATATTCCCCAAGGATAATGGGTTTTAAACCAAACAGATAACTCTTCAGTGGCATGGCAGCTATTTGTCATGTTTCCAGTTGCTGGAATTAATGCAGCTTCCTTCAGTAAAGTCCATTCAATGCTCTAGTCTTGAATATCAGATATAATTTTTTTTTTAAATCTAAACCCACCACCGGAACTTGTCTGAATCCAGCAGGGCCTGGATCACCCCACTTCTCTGCAGAAATACCCACAGAAGTTAGTTCTGGGGTGCGTAGAAAACCCTGTAGGTGCAGCAGGGGTTTGCTCTCTTACAGAATAGATAGTGGTTATTACCTTAAATCCTGTGGATCTTAGGTGTGTGTGTGCGGGGGGGAGACATAGGATTCCAGAGACCTTTTAACATAGGCTCTGTACCTCTATCTGGTTCCAGGGCCCCTGCTGTCCTCCTCCCTGGTTACCAGACTCAGGCCTGGTCTACACTATGCATTTATACCAAATTTAGCAGAGTTAAACCGATTTAACCCTGCACCCGCCCACACAACGAAGCTCTTTATATCGATATAAAGGGCTCTTAAAACCAATTTCTGTACTCCTCCCCGACGAGGGGAGTAGTGCTGAAATCGGTATTGCCATGTCGGATTAGGGTTAGTGTGGCCGCAATTCAATGGTATTGGCCTCCGGGCAGTATCCCACAGTGCACCACTGTGACCGCTCTGGAAAGCCATCTGAACTAAGATGCACTGGCCAGTTAGACAGGAAAAGCCCCACGAACTTTTGAATTTCACTTCCTGTTTGCCCAGCTTGGAGAGCTCACCAGCACAGGTGACCACGCAGAGCTCATCAGCACAGGTAACAATGCAGTCTCCTGAGAATCGAAAAAGAGCTCCAGCATGAACTGCACGGGAGGTACTGGATCTGATCACTGTATGAGGAGAGGATTCCATGCTAACAGAACTCCGTTCCAAAAGATGAAATGAAAAAACATTTGAAAAAATTTCCAAGGCCATGATGCAGAGAGGCCACACCAGGGACTCACTGCAGTGCCGTGTGAAAGTTAAGGAGCTCAGACAAGACTACCAGAAAACCAAAGAAGCAAACAGAAGGTCCGGGGCAGAGCTGAAAACATGCTGAGCTGCATGCAATTCTAGGGGGGTCCGCCACCAGTACCCCACCCCTGTCCGTGGATTCTGAGGTGCGGGTGGTAATCTCAGCCATGCCTGAGGATTCTGCGGATGGGGAAGATGAGGAGGAGGAAGAGTAGGATGAGCTTGCAGAAAGCACACAGCACTCTGTTCTCCCCAACAGCCAGGAGCTTTTTCTCACTCTGATGGAATTACCCTCCCAGCCCTCCCACTATCCCAGACAATGAAGCCATGGAAGGGACCTCTGGTGAGTGTACCTTTGTAAATATTAAACATGGTTTAAAAGCAAGCATTTTTTAATGATTAATTTGCCCTGAGGACTTGGGATGCATTCACGGCCAGTACAGTTACTGGAAAAGTCTGTTAACATGTCTAGGGATGGAGTGGAAATCCTCCAGGGATATCTCCATGAAGCTCTCCTGGAGGTACTACAAAAGCCTTTGCAGAAGGTTTCTGGGCAGGGCAGCCTTATTCCGTCCTCCATGGTAGGACACTTGACCACGCCATGCATGTAGCAAGTAATCTGGTATCATTGCATGACAAAGCCTAGCTGCGTATGGTCCTGGTGTTTGCTGGCATTCAAGCAACATCCGTTCTTTATCTCGCTCTGTTATCCTCAGCAGAGTGATATCGTTCATGGTAACCTGGTTGAAATTCAGGAATTTAATTAAGGGGACAGAGATGGCCATTCCTACTGGGCTGTTAGCGTGTGGCTTAAAAGAAATCCTTCCCTGCAGGTAGCCAAGCAGGGGGAAGTGGGGGGGGGGGTGTGATTGGCTCTGAGATTTTTCGCGTTTGGCTAGCAAGGATCTTCCCTGCTACCAGCCACGCAGTGGAGGGGGGAAGGGAGTGTTTAGCAGTGATCTTCCATGATACCAGCCACTCAGTGGGTGGAGGGATAAAGCGATCATCCCAGAGAATTGGATTGGAGGGTGGTTTCTGCTGCTGCATGTTAACAGGAAAGAAGCAGCACTCATAGACTCATAGACTCATAGACTCTAGGACTGGAAGGGACCTCGAGAGGTCATCGAGTCCAGTCCCCTGCCATCATGGCAGGACCAAATACTGTCTAGACCATCCCTGATAGACATTTATCTAACCTACTCTTAAATATCTCCAGAGATGGAGATTCCACAACTTCCCTAGGCAATCTATTCCAGTGTTTAACTACCCTGACAGTTAGGAACTTTTTCCTAATGTCCAACCTAAATCTCCCTTGCTGCAGTTTAAGCCCATTGCTTCTTGTTCTATCATTGGAGGCTAAGGTGAACAAGTTTTCTCCCTCCTCCTGATGACACCCTTTTAGATACCTGAAAACTGCTATCATGTCCCCTCTCAGTCTTCTCTTTTCCAAACTAAACAAACCCAATTCCTTCAGCCTTCCTTCATAGGTCATGTTCTCAAGACCTTTAATCATTCTTGTTGCTCTTCTCTGGACCCTCTCCAATTTCTCCACATCTTTCTTGAAATGCGGTGCCCAGAACTGGACACAATACTCCAGTTGAGGCCTAACCAGCGCAGAGTAAAGCGGAAGAATGACTTCTCGTGTCTTGTTTACAACACACCTGTTAATGCATCCCAGA
This sequence comes from Gopherus flavomarginatus, assembly GCF_025201925.1. Lineage (NCBI taxonomy): Eukaryota > Metazoa > Chordata > Testudines > Testudinidae > Gopherus > Gopherus flavomarginatus. The sequence continues at coordinate 66,399,244 of NC_066618.1, forward strand.
ATCACGTTTGCTTTTTTTGCAACAGTATCACACTGTTGGCTCATATTAAGCTTGTGGTCCACTACGACCCCTAGATCTCTTTCTGCCATACTCCTTCCTAGACAGTCTCTTCCCATTCTGTATGTGTGAAACTGATTGTTCCTTCCTAAGTGGAGCACTTTGCATTTATCTTTATTGAACTTCATCCTGTTTACCTCAGACCATTTCTCCAACTTGTCCAGATCATTTTGAATTTTGACCCTGTCCTCCAAAGCAGTTGCAATCCCTCCCAGTTTGGTATCGTCTGCAAACTTAATAAGCGTACTTTCTATGCCAACATCTAAATCGTTGATGAAGATATTGAACAGAACCGGTCCCAAAACAGAACCCTGCGGAACCCCACTTGTTATACCTTTCCAGCAGGATTGGGAGCCATTAACAACTACTCTCTGAGTACGGTTATCCAGCCAGTTATGCACCCACCTTATAGTAGCCCCATCTAAATTGTACTTTCCTAGCTTATCTATAAGAATATCATGCGAGACTGTATCAAATGCCTTACTGAAGTCTAGATATATCACATCCACCGCTTCTCCCTTATCCACAAGGCTCGTTATCCTATCAAAGAATGTTATCAGATTAGTTTGACACGATTTGTTCTTTACAAATCCATGCTGGCTATTCCCTATCACCTTACCACCTTCCAAGTGTTTGCAGATGATTTCTTTGATTACCTGCTCCATTATCTTCCCTGGCACAGAAGTTAAACTAACTGGTCTGTAGTTTCCTGGGTTGTTTTTATTTCCCTTTTTATAGATGGGCACTATATTTGCCCCCTTCCAGTCTTCTCAACGGGCTTTGCTTGCTATTTGGGAAAGGAGGGCGCTGGACATATGAAGGCTGCAGAAGCCAAAAGACAATGGCTTACCATGGCCTCATGCAAGCCGAATTTTGCTGCCCAAACCTGCATCTGTGAGATCTCTAACACCAGAGCCACAGGCATTCAATATTAAGATGCAAAATGTGACCTTATAGTGAAATCACATGTGCTATGTAAGGTGAATAGTGTTGTTCATTGTTAAAGAGTATAACCATTGTTCTGTAAAATGTATCTTTTTAAATACTTCTCTCCCTTTTTTCCTTCCTTCATGCAGCTGCAAATTTTTCAAGCCTCCCTACTCCATCCCGAAGGCTACCTCAGATAAGGCAGTGGAAAAAAAAAGACGCGAGACGAAATGTTCTTGGAAATCATGGAAGTGACCCGCAATGAAAGAGCTCATCTGAATGAGTGGAAGGACGTGGTAGCAAAGTACAGGAAAGATGCCAGTGACCATGAGGACAGGAGGGACAAATGTGAGGACAGGAGGGACGAACGTGAGGACAGGAGAGATGCTCAAGATGAGAGGTGGCGGCAGTAAGATCAGCGGTGGCTGGATGCAATGCTGGGGCTGCTGCATGATCAAACTGACATGCTCCGGTGTATGGTGGAGCTTCAGGAATGGCAGCAGGATCTTAGAGTGCCGCTGCAGCCCCCTGTATAACCACCCTCTCCCCTCACCATGTTCCTTAGCCTCCTCACCCACCAGACGAGTAAGAATGTATGGGGGGAGGCTCCGTGCACCCACCCACTCCACCCCAGTGGACAGCCCAAACAAAAGGCTGTCATTATTATGAAATTTTTTTAGTGGCCTTTTCCTTCCCTCCTATCCTCCTCTCAAACCCCACCCAGGCTACCTTGTCAGTTCTCTCCCTCTTTTTATAATTAATTAATAAAGAATACATGATTTTTAAACGAGAGTGATTTTATTTCCTTAGAAAGCAAGCGGTAATCAAAGGAGGGGAGGTTGGGTGGCTTACAGGGAATGAGTCAATCAAGGGATGGTGGGTTTCATCAAGGAGAAACAAACAGAACAGTCACACTGTACCCTGGCCAGTGATTAAACTGGTTTTCAAAGCTTCTCTAATGCACACCGCTTCCTGGTGTGCTCTTCTAATCACTCTGGTGTCTGACTGCGTGTAATCAGCGGCCAGGTGTTTTGCCTCAGCCTCCCACCCCACCATAAAGGTCTCCCCCTTACTCTCACAGAGATTGTGGAGCACACAGCAAGCAGCAATAACAATGGGGACATTGGTTTGGCTGAGGTCTGAGCGAGTCAGTAATGTGCGCCAGCGCGCCTTTAAACGGCCAAATGCACATTCTACCACCATTCTGCACTTGCTCAGCCTGTAGTTCAACAGCTCCTGACTACTGTCCAGGCTGCCTGTGTATGGCTTCATGAGCCATGGCATCAAGGGGTAGGCTGGGACCCCCAGGATAATGACAGGCATTTCAGCATCCCCAACTATTATTTTCTGGTCTGGGAAGTAATTCCCTTGCTGCAGCCGTTTAAACAGAGTAGTGTTCCTGAAGACGCGAGCGTCATGAACCCTTCCCAGCCATCCCACGTGGATGTTAGTGAAATGTCCCTTGTGATCCACCAGTGCTTGCAGCACCATTGAAAAGTACTCCTTTTGGTTTATGTACTGGGTCCCCTGGTGCTCCGGTGCCAAGACAGGGATATGGGTTCCATCTATCGCCTCACCCTAGTTAGGGAATCCCATTGCAGCAAAGCCATCCACTATGACCTGCACATTTCTCAGAGTCACAACCTTTCGTAGCAGCAGCTTAGTGATTGCTTTGGTTACTTGCATCACAGCAGCCCCCACAGTAGATTTGCCCACTTCAAATTGATTCCCAACTGACTGGTAGCTGTCTGGCGTTGCAAGCTTCCAGAGGGCGATTGCCACTCGCTTCTCAACTGTAAGGGCTGCTCTCATCTTGGTATTCTGGCGTTTCAGGACAGGGGAAAGCAAGTCACAAAGTTCCATGAAAGTGCCCTTACGCATGTGAAAGTTTCGCAGCCACCACTGGGAATCGTCCCACACCTGCAACACTATGCAGTCCCACCAGTCTGTGCTTGTTTCCTGGCCCCAAAATCAGCGTTCCATGCCCCATTACCAGCAGGATCTCCAACGCGCCGGGGCCCGCAGTTTGAGAGAATTTTGCGTCCATGTCCTCATCACTCTTGTCGCCGCTCTGCTGTAGCCGCCTCCTCCTCGCCTGGCTTTGCAGGTCCTGGTTCAGCATAGACTGCACGAGAATGCGTGAGGTCTTTAAAACGTCCATGATTGCTGTCTTGAGCTCAGCAGGGTCCATGCTTGCCGTGGTATGGTGTCTGCACAGTTCACCCAGGAAAAAAGGTGCAAAACGGTTGTCTGCCACTGCTTTCATGGAAGGAGGGGTGAGGCTGTACCCAGAAGCACCAGAGACAATGTTTTTTGCCCCATCAGGCACTGGGATCTCAACCCAGAATTCCAGTGGGTGAGGGAGACTGCGGGAACTATGGGATAGCTATGGGATAGCTACCCACAGTGCAACGCTCCGGAAATCGACGCTAGCCTCGGTACATGGATGCACACCGCCGAATTAATGTGCTTAGTGTGGCCACGTGTACTCGACTTTTAAAACAATCTGTTTTAAAAAACCGGATTCTGTAAAATCGGAATAATCCCATAGTGTAGACATACCCATAGTTGCTTGCAGCCAAGTTGTTAGGATTCCACTTGTTGCCTCTGTCCCTGAGAGTATCAGTGTGGAAGGGGTCATCATTAACTTTTTGTTGCTGCTTTTACAGGACTTTTCCTCTAGCTTCACTCTTAACTTTTCCTTTCCTGACTATGGCCTGCCCTGATCCTAGCCTGCCCTTTCTGTAGCTTCATATTCCTGACCCTGTGTAGGGGGCTCTGCAGGGCCTGGGTTGGTTGTTACGGGGAGGGCTTTGGAAGCAACTACACCCTCCTTTTGTGCAAGAAGGGATATCAATGGAGAGGCAACACTTTGAGACTGATATGGACCAGATGATCTGGTCTGTATTGATTTAATGTCTCATTTCAGTACGTCAGCTAACAAAAGCAAGTGTCTAATTTTTCTAATGCAAGTGACTTATTTGAAATTAGTAAGTCTGAAGAACATTCATTGATGTTAAAAAGCCATTAATATATTCAAAAGTTGATCCTACTTATTATTGGCCAATTTGATCTAGGAAGTATGACCTGAAAATTAAGAATGTTTTCTTTAAAAAAGCATTATTTGAAATAAACCACTACAGCTTGTCAAAAAACAGAACAAAAACATGGGAAGACTTTAAAAATCATTTTAGTATTTCATCAAAATGTAATATTTTAAATCTTTTCACAAGAACTATAAAGTGCCATGCACACCTATGACAGTAGGCAAATAACAGCCCCAGCCAATCCTCTCCTTGTCCCCCCTCCCAGTATCACTCTTCAGAATTGTAATATACTCTCCCTCTTCCACCAAGAGTCCAGTTACAATTGCATCTTACTAGCTAACACTCCAAAATAGGGATAGTGACTGAGAGTATTCTGTTGGAATAGACTAGAACTAGGGTGGAAGATGTAACTAAATTGCTGTGCTATAAATAGTTATGACAGATTATAGGGTTCTGTAAGACTCCTTGCAGGCTGGTTCAGCATGAGCTACCTTACAACAACATTTCAGACAATGCTCCATTTCCTGTTTGGGTTCCAAGGAGAAAAAATCCTAAAAGAGTCTGAAGCACAACAAAAGTAGATTACCACTGGGTGGCACACTTGATAGTCTGGAGAGAAATGCCTCGGTTTGCCATCACTTGAGAGAATGAGGGCTTATAGGCAGATGTACTACATTGGCTGCTGTTGCTTTCTTTTCAGATAAAGTTTTGTATATTGCTTTAGGAAACCTTCTACCATACTTTTGGCAGGTATTTTAGGAGGATGCAGATTAACAAGTTTCTGGCAGTTTTCATTGTTTTTTAGAGGAAGTTTATTTTAGAAGGCAATCCTTTCATGAAGTGTGTAAATCATAAATTGATGCTGAACCATTATGAACACAACTGCTAGAAATGAAATATTGATAGCAGTAAGTGACAACCTAAATTTCCAAGAGAGAGTGGAACAAAACTTCTCCAATGTAATTTTATAAAACTGTGTAGGGGGGTGAGGGGAGGGCAGAAGGGAAGAGTGGACAAACTCATTTCCCCACAGCAACACTGTTTCCTCCTATCTGTCTTCTTAGTTCCCCCCAAAACGCTCCACATTCTTCCCATCACCATAATATTTGCACCATCCTCCTCCAACTCCCCATTCTCTTCTGCAGAAAACTCACATTTTGTCATATCTTCCCCCACCCCATGCACCCCATATTCCTTTCCTTCCCCACAAACTCCACATTCACCTCTCCCACAAAACTGCACTTTGTCTGCCCACTCCTCAAAGCCTCTACTTCTCTTCTCCATTCCTTGGAAGTTTCCAGTTCTCTCTCCATGACAGTCATTCAAAATCCTAGTTTAATCCTTTCTATTTGTTCCTCCAGCTCCCTCATCTTTACCCGGCGCCTCTATCTCTGTCTCCCACAAACATCCCCACAAGTATCTGCCTCTGTCAAGGTCTCCCTGTACCTTTCTCCCTCAGCCCCCACCCTGCTCCCTGTACCACAGTTCCCAGAGTTGTTTCCCTTCCTTCCAAAGGTCCCCCATGCCTCTCCTGTCCCCCCTCCCAGATTCTTCCCTCAGAGGGGTCCACCCACCCCAGGTCTCCCTTGTACCTTTCCCCAATATCCCCTCAGTTACTTCATGTCAGCTTCCTCTCTATCCAAAGTCTCCCCTCCCAGTGCAGCCCCCTTGCCCCAGCTTCCCCTTAGAAGGCTTCTCCTTGAGGTATTCTGTACCTGACCACCTCACTTCTCGTGCCTTTCCTCACCTTGCTAACATCCTACTCCATCTATCCCACCACATTTCCTCCCTTCCTGAGTCAACCCAGGCACTTGCTCCTAAAAATTCTCTCCATGTCCCCGCCCCACAATTTCCCCTTGTACCTCTCTGTCTAAAGAGCAGAAACTGCTCTGCAGTCGGAGGTTGGTATCCCTGCAGCTTGTCCAGCTCTGCCCTTTCCTGCTGACAAGCTCAGGAGACCAGAGGACATCCCAGGAAGGGCAAGGGTGGAGAAGACTAAAGAAGAGACGACAAGGTTGAAGTTCTTCCCTGCCCTGTAGGGGGAAGATCAGTTCTTGACCTCCTATTGGCTGGACAATTCAGTGGAACCCAGAAACTAGCTCCCTTGGGTGGAGGGCAGGGGAAGAGAGATGGTTGAGCCTCCTGTAGCCCCACTTTGCTCTGCCCCTCTCAACCCTCTCCTCCTCAGCCAGCCACAAGCTGGAAGGTGAGAGAGGGAGAGATAGGATTTTCCCATCCAAGACAGGTTGTGGTGGGGAAGATGTCTCCCCATTATAACTACACCCATGTTCCTTTCACTCCCCTGCTTGAGACACATTGCTCAGGCCCTGAAGCAAGCGTATGGCTCAGAGTGGGAGAAGAATGGCTTGCGGGAATTATTATTTTGGACTTTAGTTTATCCTAATGTTCCTTCCTGCAAGGATAAAATCAACTATCTAGCCAGCGAGACAGAATCTGAAGCACATGGGGAAACTGAGGCAGTGGCTGCACTTGATGAGGGCATAATGATGCACTCCTGATTAACATTAATAAAAGGTAAGATTTTAAGTTTATTCTTTGGACTGTAAATGCTCAGGTCCCTAGGCATGTCCTCTTTAGTGTGTATTTAGTTTATCTTTTTGGATATTAGCACAATTAACAGTCATAATAGAAGAATAAAGTAACCAGGATACTGTTTCCATTTCTGTTATAAGAGACTAATAATTTAAATACAATTATCATCATGTAAGACAAGCGAAATGAATTATTCAGTCTTTTCCTAAAATGATGGCAAGTTTGTCAGATGTGTGACCTCACAGCTCCATAAAGGACACCCAAATCTGTGAATAGATTTAAGATGTATACCAGGGTTTGATTGACTTAGTATCATCCCCAATTTGGTGGCTATAGTCACTCTGCTGTGGAGGAGGCTGAACATTCATATTATATGGAAGGGACCATTGCATGTACAGGGTCCTCTCCTTACATGGATCTTGAGGGATCACCTGGACCAGTGTTCACATTATCTGGTGACTAGTCCAGAACTCATGCCTGACAGGAAGATAAGGTAGTATTTTGTTATTTCGGAAGTATCCTAAAATAGCTAATGGTCAAGATTGGACTCGATAATCTCTAGTAATTATGGTTCCACAAGCAATTATGGTAGCTATTTACTTATTTAGACGCTGGTCCTGCACTCCTTTTTGTGTGGACAGAAATTTAGATCTGGGAGGGGCTCCTGCAGGTGCAAGTGTTTGCCCAAACACATCAGGAGCCCTTTCCTATTCAGTTATTGAGGCTTTGTGAACACACAGGCATCTACTTGTGCGGATCAGATCATAGAACTGGAGGTCTTATTCATCGTCAAGTTTTTTTCTTAACCATTATTAGAAGACTATGATACAAAGTTAAAAATATAAAGTTTAAAGATTATTGTTGCTGAAAAAAGGTTATTGGGTTATTCTCACCATAAATACAAGTTGCAAACTACTGCAGATAAGTTCTAAGACTTGAGATTTAGACATAGTTGACTGTCTCTCCCCTGTGATCTTCTCTGCTGTATGACAGAATAATGCACATATTTCTCTTAATTAATAGTGAAGTGTAATTAGAGATTTCAAAATAGGAGGTATTAATACATTTTCACCATTTTGAGTGTTTTTTCTGGTCTTGCAGCACTAAAAACTTGATATCAAACATTGCCTTATGCAAGTCTAGAGCTAACATTTTGAAATGATGACTGAGCTAAATTCAGCAGTCCCTACAAAGTCTTTAAATGATTGAATTGCAAAATCTGTTTTTATACATGTAAGCAGAAACAATGTCTGAAGCCTCAAAGAGTTTTTGTATTTCTGGAACTTGAACCAGACCACTGAATCAAATGTCTTCAAGTGTGAGGAAATATTTTTCCCCAGGCTGAGAAAAAACAGAAATTTTACCCAAAGGAGACAGTTTTATTCCAAAGGCGTTTTTATTCCAAATAAACAGAAAATAGGGATTTATAAAAAATGTGCCACATCAGTCTTAAACACAGTGATTGCTATAATAATCAAAAGGGCCTTTTAACAATTTCAAACAATGAAGTAAGCTCTCTCTGGGATTTAGTCTGACTAGTTTTTAGTATAAGTAGCACAGTATAAAGGGCCATACTCCATATCCTCAATAATAAAGTCATTTGAATAAACCTAAGCAGATTTGCAAGAAAATAAAAAAAAGCTTTGATATACTATATAGAAGTACTATGATCTATACAATACCACAGTGTATATAGCACAGCTGACTTAGATATATTAAACTGACAGGTCATGAGGAGCCGAGAATTAAACACTATTATGTATGAATGCTAACCCCAGTGTCTTGGAAAATTCCCATTTATGTATCTACAACCACTCAAGTTCTCTCTGCCATTTCAATTAGATATGGGGACAGATTCTCTATCCCATTTCACTCAGCACAAAAAGAGTGGAGTCATCTTGAATCCCTTGGAGATTAACCTCCCATCCACCCTGGATGTGTAGATCCAGTATAGCCAGCTCCCTCCCCAGAGCATATTGAGGTAGTAGAGAGACAGAGAGGCAGGAATATGATGGGCCACGGAAATGCCCAGCCGACATATGTCCTTTGCTTTAACATGCATGCAGGGCTGGGCAGAGAATCATAGAGTTGTAAATGGCTCTCTAACTACTTCTAATGGAGCAGGGTATTAAAAAAAATATATTTAATTCCTTAGTGTTAGGTAGTATTACTCTATGATGTTAAACAGCTCCTGTGTTTCATCCTAGAAGCACCTGCCATGGACACACAGCTGAAGCCTCAAGCTGTATATTACTTGAATTAACTCTATGAATACAGTATTAGGGTTGCACAGTTATAACTGAAGGTGTGAAGTCTGGATATGATCTGAATCTGAAGTTCTCCAAAGTTGAGAGTGGTCTGATCTGGCTGAGGTGTTCGGTCTGATTCCATTTCTACTCAGGAGTCAAAGAAATGCAGATGTTACTGTTGAGTATTCAACCTTAACTCTGCCCCGTAGTGCATATAATTTAGAATGCAGTCTAATTATATGGTTATACAATACTAATTTTGTTTCATGTGTAACTAAGAAGACACATCACATGATTAAACTGTTTTACAATTCCTATACATAAGAGGTAGCATTAAGGTTGCATGGTCAACCTTTTGTATTTCCTGTGGTTAACTGTTGCATTAATGTGATATTTTGCAATTAACTTGCTGTATCAAAAAGAAAATAGTAAGTTCCCACTTCTTTAACTAAGAAGCACCAGTCAGACACAGGCTGACTGCCATCTGTTGGGAACCCAGGAGAAGTGTGCAGCTAAAACTTGCACACTGTACTTTGTGTTGTTGCTCATTAAACACCTTTTGATTCCTTCCCACAAAGCTGATTTCATTGCAGTATTTACAAGGGACACAAGTTCCACGCACAGCAGATACCACTTCTATGCACATCTCTTCTACCTGTGTGGCTAACAAGTTCACCAGCAAATGTGATTAACTGTCACATTTCCCTTGCTCTGAAGCTAATGGGAGTGCAGCTGATGACCTGCTTACACATTTGTACTATATCCGGGGTTGTGTGCAGAATTTAAATTTGACCACTTTTGGAGGGGCATGTTAGAGCAGCAGCCAGTGGCTGGAATAATATTTTAGATGAATATTGAGGGGGCGGTGCCCCTGCTTCCCTCCCCTCCCTTCCCCTGCATGACTCATCATCTTTAAGTGCTAACAGTTTAACTGAATTTGCTGCTATGTATGCTTGGTCCCAGATTTTTAAATATTAAAAACAATTACAACTAAATATATTCAAAATTTATCAAACCACACACATCTCATTAAGATCTATTGATTGAAATGTCAGACTTGGCCTTTTTTTTTTATTTTTTTTTGAGTTATCCATATGGGAGGGGGAGAACAAATGGTGTTCACAATTCCTTTCTGGCATATTAAAACTAAATTCACTGAAGTTAAGTGAGCTAAACCTAGGATGCTGCCACAGCAGGAATGGAATAGCTCCAGTGTTTATTTCCCCTGCCACGTTCTTAACTTCAAACTGTTAAGTTCTCCAAAAGTGTAAATGTATACATTTGTACTGAGGGGAAATAAGCCCTCTCTCATTGGAAGAAAGCTGCATAAGTCATCTAAAATGTTCGTTCTACTACTGAGCAGATCTTTGTAGAAGGGAGGCATGCTTCCCTTTTCTGACACTGTTCAACAGTGGGCAGACTTTTCATATAGTAAAACCACTAGTCTTGGGTCTGTTCACTCATCTAATTTAACCAACTCTTGTTCTACAGTTGTGACAGTGCCATTCAAGAGAGCGAGCGATGCAATTTGATACTGGATGGACTGTACCTATCCAGGCTTTCCATAATTAAGAGAAGTTTGAAAGCTGCTTTAAATTATGCCAGCTTCTAGTGGCCCTAATGGGTGATTTATAGCAGGTAGAGCTGACTGGGAGGCAGGATTTAGGGAAATTTCAGACATGCCTCTTTCTCTAACTGCTTCCTTGATGCTGGTTAGAGAGGGAGAAGAGGTGATGTTGAAGCACATCTTCATATTCAGAAGATCCTCTGAAACAGCATGGCACAAAGCCCACTAATGCTGGTGAGAATCTGGGCCTATATTTGTAATCTTGACTCATAATTCCAAGGTGAGTTAGGAGGCATGTGCTCCAGTTTCCCAAAGGAAGGCTTAAAAGGCTCTAGGGTCTATTTTCAAAGCCCTGTGCAGCGTTTCAGCCACGTGACTCATTAATGTCAATGGGAATCATATTGTTAAAACACTGTGCAATGCTTTGAAAATGTATCCCTATATGTCAATTCTCCTTTCGAGGCAAAGTTATCAAAAACAGACCTTTGGGGCCATTTTTTAAGACCAAAAAAAAAATTCTTATATGGTAATAAATCAACTGTTTATCAGGCTTGATCTGCCCTCCTCCCCACATTCCTTATATTCCATTTTAATCAATGACTTTGATATGATGCAGAACTATGGTAATGTACAGTTTCTGCAGACATTGCCTGCAGGGAGGCTGTTGGAGTCTGAGAGACGGAATTGTGTAAAAAGGAAGAATTATTGTATAGCAGGATAACAACGTTTTGTTCCACCACCTCATCTATAAAGTGAAACCCATAAGGACAAATAATGCTTTAGTTTATAGATGTTTAAGTATGTTAAAAACTGTATCATCTCCTGCCATGGGGGTATTTTTTTAAATATCCTTGTGCCTTTTGTGTTTACGTTTCATTTGACTAGGTAGCACTGGAATATGCTGAGTAACAACAAAATGTTAAATGACATGAGCATGCAATTAGCATAAACCAAAGGAACGTGACAGAGCCCTGAACTCCCATGAGAATGGATACCTCTTTTGTCCTGTTGTGATAAGGACAAAAGTACCCATTTTTTCAGACTCTCTGTCCAAATTAATGGTACTTGGAGAGCCATTGTGAAAAATCAGTACGTTTTCACTTAGGTCAGTGAGTGCTGAAGTATTGTAGGAGGGACGTTGTGTATACCTGATGTCCTCTCTTTTTGTAACTGTGCAAAATACACTGTGATGATATATTAATCTTCTAGTGGACCAACATCTTCAGTATATAGAGTAGTATCACTTTTCTGCTATGATGTGCACTGGTTATAGGCTACAAAGCATTTTATTTTTAGGTCATTGGTTCAAAGATGACCCTGGAGCCAAATCTTAGTTGCCTTTCTCACCTGAGTAGTGCCAATGATGTCAGTTGCACTACTTCTGTGAGTATGATGAGCAGCCTTTGGCCTCTGATAGCTGTCCAATGTTATATGTTCTCGTAGTTCTACTTCCTAGTCCTCAGATGTTCTGTTTCAGTTTCCTCTTCTAGTAGTAGCAAGAACTGGGATCTTGAATTACTCTCATGTACACTTTGAGGTGATTGCTCCAAAACAGTTTGAAAAACAATGGTTGGGCAGTGTGAGGGGACTTATGTGGCTGCTGTCTAGCTATCTCTGTTGTCTTGGTCTTAAGGACTACTGGCTCCTTCTCATGAATCCATTCTTTAAAAAACACCACCACCACCACCACACGGATTTCTTAGACTAGCCAGATAGAGAGCAATTACGGACAAGGGCACTCAACATCTTCCAAGTACCAGATTTTAATTCACCTGCACATCCTTACTTACCAGAGAAACATCATACTAATTCACCAGCTTATTTTTTTGTGCTTCAAGGACTTACAGTCTACAATTCTTAAAATATCAGAGGAGTAGCCGTGTTAGTCTGAATCTGTAAAAGCAGCAAAGAGTCCATGCATCCGACAAAGTGGGTATTCACCCATGAAAGCTCATGCTCCAAAACATCTGTTAGTCTATAAGGTGCCACAGGACTCTTTGCTGCTTTTACAATTCTTAAAATGTATTCCTTTCAGTGACCTTACTGACAACTGACAGTGACATGGAAAATAGATTCCAAATCATCACTAAAGTCTCCTGTCAAGCTAACCTAACAGGAAATAAAAGGATAACAGCTGTTACTTTGAACTGAGACAAGTCCCAATACTTCTTGATGCCAATAATGTTTCCTCCAAATCGGTCTTTCTGTTTTGCTCTAGAAATTAACACTGCAGTAATATTATAGCAGTCTGTCACAAAACTGCAACAAAAGAAGATGGGTTGTTTTGTGTTAAGAACAGCACATTCCTAGAGACAAGACCGTGTTAGACAATGGACATTACATTGTGATACAGTAGCTATACTTCTACTTTTTAATATGCTTAACCTGCAGTATTTGGTGAGATCCACCCAAAAGAATTTTCTTCAAGTTCAATTTTGGCTTTAGGGAAGGTGTTAGTAATTGATATTTATAGATTGGTCAGTGGAGAATTTGTAGATCAGTCACCAGGCGCAAGTGCACCCAATAGACAGTAGTGATCAAAAGTAGAAATATTTCTTAGAATACCTGGGAAAAGCTGAGTTGGAAGCATTTCCTTGGTGCACTGCTTAGTTGAGAGGAAAAATATTGTCAGTAACAGTTATTTAAATTGGGGCTGTAGAAATGAGAGAAGTCAGAATAAATCAGGGTGGAGGGGGATTACAAAATACTGTTCTTTGTAAAGAGTAAATTAATGTCTGGTTCTTGAGAATTCCTGCAAGCCAGGCATCTTTGCATATGTTTACACCTGACAACAAATCATGCCTTGCTAAGTCTACAAGACCTCTATCATGGCTGCTTATATGCTACTCTTATTTGGTAAAAGAGTGCCATTTACAATGTAGGCACCTTCTACTAGTGTGTTCCTAGCTTTTGACTGCCAGAAGCTGAGAGTGGAAAACAGGGGATGGATCACTTGATGATTCTGTTCATTCCCTTTAAAGCAGTGCTTCTCAAAGTCGGGCCGCTGTTTGTGCAGGGAAAGCCCCTGGCAGTCTAGGCTGGTTTGTTTACATGCTGTATCCGCAGGTTCAGCCAATCATGGCTCCCACTGACTGCGGTTTGCCGCTCCAGGCCAAAGGGGGCTGCGGGAAACGGCGCGGGCTGAGGGATGTGCTGGGCACCCTTCCTGCAGCCCCCATTGGCCTGGAGCAGCGAACCACAGCCAGTGGGAGCCACGACTGGACAAACCTGTGGACATGGCAGGTAAACAAACTGGCCCGGACCCCCAGGGGCTTTCCCTGTACAAGCGGCAGACCAGCTTTGAGAAGCACTGCTCTAAAGCACCTGACACTGGCCACTGTCGGTTTTTTAAAATCTGTGTTTTTATATTGCACCTATCAGGGTTATATGTGTACTATAAACTTGAATGGGGGCGGGGGGGAGAGAGAGAGAGAGAGAGTTGTGAGGAAGTTGGTTCTCCAGAAATAGGATCCAGTGAAAAGTCTTGAAGATTCATGCGTGAAGGGATTCCAAAAAAATCACTTTTCTACAGTATTGATGAACTGTGCTTTTAATTAGTCTTTACCCTTTGCCTAATTAAGCTTACTGCAGTACTTCCTATGCTGAGTAAAGGGAGTTCTGTTACTATTATGGTACCGTTACTTACTTTCAACCATACATTTTTAATGGCAATCTGCTAGAGAACTTCCAGAAATGACAAAAATCAAGTCATGCTATATACTATATGTTCATCACTAGTCACAGCCCCCTCCCCTCCCCCCCAAAAAAGGGAAGAACCACAGAATTCCACCTTAGGAGAGATAAAGGCATGAGGTCAGACACTTGAAGGGGTGTACATAAGAACAGCCATACTGGGTCAGACCAAAATTCCATCTAGCCCAGTATCCTGTCTTCTGACAGTGGCCAATGCCAGGTGCCCCAGAGGGAATGAACAGAATAGGTAATCACCAAGTGGTCCATCCCCTGTTGCCCATTCCTAGCTTCTGGCAAAGAGAGGGTAGGGACCACCATCCCTGCCCATCCTGGCTAACAGCCATTGATGGACCTATCCTCCATAAATTTATCTAGTTACTTTTGAACCCTGTTATAGTCTTGGCCTTCACAATATCCTCTGGCAAGGAGTTCCACAGATTGACTGTGTTGTGTGAAAAAAATATTTTGTTTTAAACCTGCTGCCTATTAATTTCATTTGGTGGCCCCTATTTCTTGTATTATGAGAAGGAGTAAATAACATTTTCTTATTTAATTTCTCCACACCAGTCATGATTTTATAGACCTCTATCATATCCCCCTTAGTCGTCTCTTTTCCAAGCTGAAAAGTCCCAGTCTTATAAATCTCTCCTCATACTGCAGCCATTCCATACTCCTAATCATTTTCGTTGCCCTTTTCTGAACCTTTTTCCAAGTCCAGTATATCTTTTTTGAGATGGGACAACCACATCTGCATGCAGTATTCAAGATGTGAGCGAACCATGGATTTATATATATAGGCAATATAATATTTTCTGTCTTATTATCCCACTTTCCTACTGATTCCCAACATTCTGTTAGCTTTTTTGACTGCCACTGCACATTGAGTGGATATTTTCAGAGAACTATCCACAATGACGCCAAGATCTCTTTTCTTGAATGGCTCTTTTTTGGTTCTCTTACTATGTTTTTTAATAATGGGTATACATATCAGTTGAGCCTCTATTATGGTGTCTTTAAAAAGTTTCCATGCAGCTTGCAGGGATTTTACATTTGGTGCTGTACCTTTTAATTTCTGTTTAACTAACCTCCTCATTTTTGTGTAGTTCCCCTTTCTGAAATTAAATGCTACATTGTTTGGCTGCTGTGGTGTTTTCCCCACCACAAAGATGTTAAATTTAATTATATTATGATCATTATTACCAAGCAGTCCAGTTATATTCAACCTCTTGGACCTAACCATGTTCTCCACTTAGGAATAAATCAAGAATTGCCTCTCCTCTTGTGGGTTCCAGGACTAGCTGCTCCAAGAAGCTGTCATTTAAGGTGTCAAGAAACTTTATCTCAGCATCCCTTCCTGAGGTGATATGTACCCAGTCAATATGGGGATAGATGAAATTCCCCATTATTATTGAGTTTTTTATTTTAATACCCTCTCTAATCTCCCTGAGCATTTCAAGTCACTATCACCATCCTGGTCAGGTGGTCTGTAATATATCCCTACTGCTATATTCTTATTATTCAAGCATGGAATTACTATCCATAAAGATTCTATGGTATAGTTTGGTTCGTTTAAGATTTTTACTTCATTTGATTCAACACTTTCTTTTACATATAGTGCCACTCCCCCACCAGCATGACCTGTTCTGTCCTTCCGATATATTTTGTACCCTGGTATTACTGTGTCCTGTTGATTATCCTCATTCCACCAAGTTTCTGTGATATCTATTATATCAATATCCTCATTTAGTACTAGGCACTCTAGTTCACCCATCTTATTATTTAGACTTCTGGCATTGGTATATAAGCACTTTAAAAACTTGTCACTTTTTAGCTGCCTGCCATTACATGATATAATTGAATGGGACTTCTTTTCATTTGACTGTTTCTCATCCTTCTCAATCCTACCTGTATTTTATTATCTTCCATCCTCTCCTTCTTATTAGAACATAGGGAATTGCCATTTATAGATCCTCCTCTAAGGGATTTCTGAACCATGTGCTCCTCTGCACCTGTCGGCTTTCCCGAACCTTTAGTTTAAAAACTGTTCTATGACCTTTTTAATTTTAAGCACCAGCAATCTGGTTCCATTCTGGTTTAGGTGAAGCCCATCCTTCCTGTACAGGCTCCCCCTTTCCAAAAGTTTCCCCAGTTCCTAATAAATCTAACTCCCTCCTCCCTACACCATCGTCTCATCCACACATTGAGACCCTGCAGTTCTTCCCTGCATGTGGAACTGGAAGCATTTCAGAGAATGCCACCATAGAGGTCCTAGATTTCCATCTCTTACCTAGCAGCCTAAATTTGGCCTCCAGGACCTCTCTCCTATCCTTATCTATGTTATTGGTACCTACATGTACCACGACCACTGGCTCCTCCCCAGCACTACACATAAGCCTATCTAGATATCTCAAGAGATCCACAACCTTCGCACCAGGCAGGCAAGTCACCATGCATTTCTTCTGGTCATTGCATACCCAGCTATCTATGTTTCGAATTATTGAATCATCCATTACTAATACCTGTCTCTTTCTAAAAACTGGAGTTCCATCCCCTGGAGAGGTATTCTCAATGTGAGAGGATACCACAACATCTGGAAGGAGGGTCCCAACTGTGGGATCATTTCCCTCTGCTACAGTTGGATGTTCTTCCCTGAGGCTTTCATTCTCCTCAAAAGCACAGAGGCTGTCAGACCAGTGGTGGGACTGTTCTGCTGTGTCCCAGAAAGTCTCATCTATGTGCCTCTCTGTCTCCCTTAGCTCCCCCAGCTCAGTCACCCTGGCCTCCAAAGCCCATACATGGTCTCTGAGGGCTAGTAGCTCCTTGCACCAAATGCACACATATGCCACCTTTCCATAGGGCAGGTAATCATACATGTTGCATTGGGTGCAATAAACTGGGTAGCCCTCTGTTGCTGAACTTCTACCTGCATTCTCTTTTTACTCCTGCAGTTGGTTCCTCTGTTGTTGTTTTATTTTTACCAGTGGATGTTTTTTAGCTTAAGTTTAAAGAAGTTTAAGGAATGGTAAGTGTATGTAGCCCCCCTCCCCAGCACTTCCCCTGTAAACTCCCTCGCAAAACTCCCCTGTTAGGAGCTCCTGTTCACTAGATCCTCTGGTCGCGTAAGAGCAGGCTTTTTAAAGCCCTAGGTTTCCTCAGTAGCCCTGCCCCCTGGTTAAGGGTTGATGAGTGCTAAAGGGTATAGGGATCAAAGCCTTGTTAAGAAGCTCTCAGCCTTGCCTAACAAGCCGCTAGGCTCAGCACCCACACAGTCAGCACATGGTCCCCCAAACAAACAGACCACATGGTATATTTCAGTCCAGCAGCAAGCACATCACAACACACACTCAGGCAACAAACTTACCCCAATGGTCACATAATTGCTCCTCCTTCGCCTGGAGAAGTCCCTTGCAAGCCTAATCTTCTCTGGTAGATGAACGCTTTCTCAACCAATTGTCCCAGGTAAACATGTGATCTACACACAATCTTTTTGGTCTAATGCCTGCTTGCCCCTAGAGGAGTCTCTCCCTAACCGCTAAAAGAGATTGGCTTAATCCCAGAAGCAAATGTTTTAATAGCACTTCTAAAACTTTGTTTTAAGTAGGCTCAGAAAAATATGGGTTTTTTAAACAATTGTGATCAAAGGCAAATTTTGGTTTTGTGTGGCTCTGGGCCAGAGCAAGTGGGGGCCCCTCCCACCCCCCTTCCAGTGCTCCTGCCAGGGAAATGGGATCAGGGCATAGGGGCTTGCCCCGCTCCCACCCAGCACTCCTGCCTGGGAGTGGGAGCGGGGCATGGGAACTTCCCCTGCTTGCGTACCCGGCGCTCCTGCCAGGGAGTGGGACATGGGCTTCCCTTGCTCCTCAACAGGAGTGGTCGAAGGCCCCACACCCCAACCCCACTCCCCGGCAGGAGCGCTGAGTGCATGGGTGGAGTGGGCTGGGGTATGAGGGCACTCATTTTTCCAGGGCCCCTCTATTGGCCCGGGGCTCCTGGGCCTGGGCCCTGTTGGCACAATGGCTAATCCATGATTGTGATGGACAGTATTAGTTTGTTTTTAACCATTTTTAAAATGTAGATTGAGTTACATTTTCACAGTTGCAGGAAATTATGGGGTGGATCAGACAATTTTAGGACAGACATTGAGATTCAAAACTTTAAAGCTTTATAACAATTAAAATGCAAATTGTCAACGTCACATATCAATATACAAAGAAATATCCTTAAATCAAATTCTAGTAAGTTCCCAAGCAGCGTTTTTCTTACTTTGCTTCTCTGTAATTTTCAGTTGTTATAGGTAGAAATGTTTGTTTGTGTGTGTGTATAGTGAAATTAATGTTTACTGATAAAAATCGAATCCTTCCAAGCCTAGTTTTAAGTTTTAAGCCATAACTGTTATATCTCGTCATCTATACAAATGTTCAGTCCCCCTTTTGAATCTTGCTAAGATTATGCCTTCAATGAATTGCTGTGCCAATGAGTTCCATGGTCTAATTATGTGTTGCATGAAAAAGTATTTCCTTTTTAACAGAGTTGAATTTGTTGCCTTTTAATTTCACTGACTGTCCTCTTGTTTTTTAATTATGAGATGGAGTATCAAAGATCCCAGTTCCCCTTCTCAGTACCATTAATTATTTTGTATGCTATTATAATGTCCCCTCTTATTAATCTCCTTTCTAAAGTAAAGAACCTGAATCGTCAGTCTCTGTTCATATGAGAGCAGTGTTTCTCAAACTGGGGTCGCCGCTTATGTAGGGAAGGCCCCAGGTGGGCCAGGCTGGTTTGTTTACCTGTCCCGTCTGCAGGTCTGGCAGATCTGGCTCCCACTGGCCGCGGTTCGCCGCTGCAGGCCAATGGGCGCTGCTGGAAGCAGCGGCCAGTAAGTCCCTCGGCCCGTGCTGCTTCCAGCAGCTCCCATTGGCCTAGAGCAGCGAACCGAGGCCAGTGGGAGTGGTGAGTAGCCAGACCTGTGGACGGGGCAGGTTAACAAACTGGCCCGGCCCACCAGGGGCTTTCCCTACACAAGCGGCGACCCCAGTCTGAGGAACACTGCTATGAGAGCTTTCTATGCCCCCTACTTACTCTGATCTCTGAATTCCTTGTAATTTTTGCAATATCCTTTTTGAGATGACATGATCATTATGGAACACAATATTTCCAGGTGTGGGTGACCCACTGGCTTATATAGTGGTATTATAATATTTTCCATGTTATCCTCCATCTCATTCCTTATACACTTTGTAACAGGGTCGTGCTACTTCCTACTTGGTGGCTCCTCCTTGTGGCTCATCTGGGGAATTAGCTCACCACTGTCTGCGCCCGTCCAGCAGTCACTGAGCCCATTGCCTCAGTCACTTGCTCTGTGCCCTCCCACTGGTCAGGCGCTGTAGTGCCTCTCCTTTGTGGCTTAGTCCTCTGGCCAAGTCACAATCATTCTCCTCTTCCAGGGTCTCTCACCAGAGTCACTCTCCACACGGTTTAGGCAGTCTCCATATCCACTGTGCTGCTCCCACAGTGGGGTGTAGGGGAACCTGGGCCCATCCTCTACACCAGGTTCCAATCCATGGGCCCTTGAATCAGCAGTTTAGGTCTATTCTCTCAGCCTGTACCGCTTCTTTCCTGTGACTGCTTCCTATACTCCTGTTACAGGCTTCTATTCTTTCCCTTTGTATCAGTGCTCTGTTGCCAGCTCCTTGGCTTTATAGAAGCCTTGCCAGTTTCTGGCCAGGTGAACTTTATTCCTGATTAAGCCCTTGTGGGTGCAAATACACACCCGTAGTTGTCCTGTGTTAGCTGACTCGGGCTCGTGAGGTTCAGGCTACGGGGCTGTTTTATTGCAGTGTAGACGTTCAGGCTATGGCTGTATCCTGAGCTCTGGAACCCTCCTACATTTCAGGGTCCTAGAGCCCAGGCTCCAGCCCACTGGCATGACACAGCCTCGGGCATTTAATTGCAGTGTAGACATACCATTGTGTCCTAGCTTCTCTCCAGGTGCAGCCCGTGGTTAACAGTCCTCTCTTGCTTCTATTAACCCTTCTAGGGCTAGTGTGAACACCTATCAAAACCGTAACATTAATGGCACAGAAACTCAGTGGCATAAACAGTCATTGATGTCAGTGGAGAAATGAATATTTACACCAGTTGACAGACTGCATGTACATTTCCTGATATGAGAGTAAACCACACAACCTAAACAGTGTCAGACATGTGGTACCACATTCACAGATAAAGAATTGCACCCAGTTCCACTATAGGACCACATTCTGATCTCAGTTACACCAATATACATTCGGAAAAACTCCACTGAATTCAGGGTAGTTGCTTCAGATTTACCCCAATGTAATAAAGCAGATTTTGGCCCCAGGTCTGAGTTTGTCTTACAGTGCTGTGACCATAACAAATTACTGAAACTGTGAAGATAACAGATGCCTAAGCACTTTTTAACTAATGTATTTTATGAAGCTGTTTTCTTTTAAGAACAGAATAATTTGAAACACTTTGAAAATTCATCCATCTTGTCTGGCAAAAGCTAAACTGCAACATTTTAGCCCCAGTCTGCTTGTAGTGACTGGTAGGTCAGCTCTACATGAAGAGTAAGCATGTCAAGCCTCTTACATTTTGGCCATAGGTTTCAGAGGACATCTGCAAATCATTGTGTGAATCAGAACAGTACAAATTCACCACAGTTATACTCTCCTGAGTTGTGTTTGATATTTCCTGTTTTTGAGGTTTCCTTGGTACCTAACACAAAGGCTGCTAAACACCAGCTGCTCCAAATGAGACAGCTCTACAGACCCTTTGATCAATTATCTTGTCACGATTAACCAATTTCTTTATAATTGGAGGGGGACAATATTTTATTTAAATTTTTTGTATTTATTTATCTGTTGTTTTG
The DNA here is from genome assembly GCF_025201925.1 of Gopherus flavomarginatus. NCBI lineage: Eukaryota > Metazoa > Chordata > Testudines > Testudinidae > Gopherus > Gopherus flavomarginatus. The sequence goes on from NC_066618.1 coordinate 66,420,229, forward strand.
TAAATATAAATATTCAGTAAGCACTTCCTGGAGCTTTCCATGCAATAGGAACCACAAGCTTGCTGCAATAAAATCTGTACTCTAGCATTAGTTTTTTATATCTGGGGATATCCTGATTTAACAGCAAGGTCCCTTCCTCCCAATTATACTAAATCTAATTAGAGCGGCTCTTAGCATTGGATTATTCTGAGCTTGAAATATTGTCAGTGATAGATTGGAGCTTTGTGTCTTAAATGAGACTACTGCTGTGGGTCTCTTTTTGGCAGGGTGGGGGAATGGCGATATGGTATTTATTTTTCTCTTACATCACTTCATTTATGTTGGGGCTCATTCTCCGGAAAGGGAATGGAGAAAAATAAAGTGAGACAATTATGCAGTAATAATTTAGTCTGCTTCTGGGATAAACTATTCCACTTTTCATTAACTGATAGCTCTCTCTCTCTCTCTCTCTCTCTCTCTCGAGTGTTCTTGGGACAGGTAGAAAATGTTTGCTGTGTACAGCTATAGTTAATCTGTTAATGATTTTTCCATATGCTTTGGAATGTCTTGAACATTTAAGTGGTAACAGATCATTCAATACATACGTGTCACAAGCCTCTACATTTCCCCCCCTGAATAAATCTAATTAAATTTCACTGGATAAATCAGACATGACTATACCAGATTATGGAGGGAATTTGTCTGTCTAAAACAGCATTAATGCATAGTACAGTAAAAAAAATATCCAACTTCCCCAGTGGCATTTTTAAGTTCCTTAAATCAAGTTAGTCTAATAAATCAGTGTATCTACTGCTAGGTGCTCTTATAAACATAATGACTTTTTATTGTGACTATTCAGTATGCAATTTTCCAGTGGCCAAAACTGTGATAAATTGAAGTTTTTTTTAAACCTGGGAAGGCATTATTCCTCAACGAAGACTGTGCACATGCAAAATATCTAACCATAGATATGTCTAAAGTTTTTTTTAAAAAACCACAAAGGGGAAACATGCATTTTTCACTCAGTTAGCAAGACTCATCAGACTTAAAAAAACAAAATACAAAAATGCACCAGAACAAGCATTAGCCTAAAAATGTGATTGTTTCAGCACAGTAAGAAAACAGGGCATTATAATGGAAACCATTTTGCATCCCTATCTGTATTGCTGATACAACCACTATAATGCACACATGCTATAGAGATGGGCTTGGACCACTAAATCTGAAATGAATCTGCACACTTTCAAAGCCTGCAGGTATTCAAATACAGGGTGTGGTTTTGACCCATATGATGGTTACATGGCAAGCTGCACTTTAGACCATTTTATTGGACCTATGCACTTATTGCCTTTTACCTAACTTTAATCTTTCCTTGCAGGCTTTGGTAAATTCTGCTCAACCCAGTTACCTTTGTGTGTTGCTGAGAGAGACAGACTGTCCCTGCAGCCTTGTCTTAGTGTCTTTCTGAATCTCTCCTCAAGCAGCTGCTGACTGCATTCTAATTGCCCCACCTTTGTTCCCAGGCTTGGGCCTGGAAAGAATAGACTTTGCCACCCTGGCTGGAGCCAGCATGGGTAACATCCCAATAAATAGCTTCCCCCGTTGTTCCCTTAGGGACACCTGGTATTCTCTCTGACAGCACCCTATCTGTCATTTTTCATTTCCTGTTTGTTTCCCTTAGAGCCTCCTGTGACTTAATGCCATGTAGACAATCAAGATAACATCAAGAAGGTAAACTGAGGTACACAGAATATTCATAAAAATAATACAGCGATTTCTCTCATTATTAATTAATTATTATTATTATTGTTTGCATTCTCAACATTCCCCCCCACCATTTAAAAAAGGAACTGGGTAGGGTTACATGCTGGGTATCCTAGGGAAGTTCTGGCCCCTGCTTCCTGGATATACTATCTGCTATTATGTTTACAATCCCTTTGATGTGATGCACCTTGTCATGGGGTTCACTCACCGCAAGTGACACCTCCTGGTGTCCTGGGAATTAGCTCTGCCAGCTTTCGCTCTTCCTCCAGTGTTGTCTTCTCCGTCTGGTATCGCTCTGCTGCCCCACTCACTCCCAGGTCTTCAGCTTCCTCTTTGTGGCTTGGCAACTTTGGCCAGGTCACTAAAGTCCTCCTCTTCCAGAGAATTCAGTCTTTCCAGACCTGCTGTCTGTCTGGCATCTCCAATGCCCTTGCCACTCCCCAATGACTAGGGTTGCCAGGTGTCTGGTTTTTGACTGAAACACCTGGTCGACAAGCGAACCTGGTGGCTCCAGTCAGCACAGCTGACCGGGCCACTAAAAGTCCAGTTGGCTGCAGCAGCTGGCTCTGCACGGCCCACAGAAGTGGCAGGCATGTCCCTCCAGCTCCTAGGTGCAGGGGCGGCCGAGGGGCTCCACATACTGCCCCTGCCCACGGTGCAGGCACCACCCCAAGTGCCCGCTCTGTAGCTCCCATTGTCCGGGAACCGCATGGAACTCCCTAGCTGCCCCTGCACCTGGGAGCCAGAGAGACATGCCAGCTACTTTCGGGAGCTGCCTGAGGTAAGCACTGCCTGGAGCCCACCCTTCCCGCCTCCCACACCTCAACCCTCTGCACTAGCCCTGAGCCCCCTCCCACACCCAAACTCCTTCCCAGAGTTTGCACCCTCTCCTGCACTTCAACCCCCTGCTCTAGCCCTAAGCTTCCTCCCACACTCAAACTCCCATCCAGAGCCCACATCCTCTCCTGCATCCCAACCCCCTGCCCCAGCCTGGAGTCTCCCTCTGCACTCCAAACCCCTCGTCCCTGGTCACACCCCAGCGTCCCCAGCCAAAGCCCTCACCCCCCCCACACTCCCAGCCCCCCTGCCCCAGCCTTGAGTTCCCTCCTGCACCCAGAACCCCTCATTTCTGGCCCACCCAAGAGTCTGCACCCCTAGACCAGAGCCTGTATCCCCTGCCACACCCCAACCCCCACCCCAGGCCAGAGCCACCTCCCTAAGTCCAAACCCCTCAGCCCCACTGCCTAGGCAGGAGCACCCTCCTGCACCCCAACCCCCTGCCCCAGCCTAGTGAAAATGAGCAAGTGAGCAAGGGTGCAGGAGAGTGAGCAACAGAGGGAGGGGGAATGGAGTGAGCAGGGGGTGGAGCCTCAGAGAAGGGCTGGGGCAGGGGCAGGGCCTCAGGGCAAGAGTATTTGGTTTTCTGCAATCAGAAAGTTGGCAACCCTACCAATGACTGTTAGAGGAACCCAAGCTCACCCTCTATACTGGGGTCTAGCTAAAGGACCCCATAACAAGCAGCCACAGTCCCTGTGCAATCCTACCCTTTGCTGCTGTTTCCCTGAGCTTCTTCCTATATATCTTCCTACATATCCGGCTTCCTCCCCGCCACCTCCTTTCTGGGTTTGCCAGACCTCCAACTCCCTCCACTCAATGAGTGACTGTGGCCTACTTCCCTGCAATCTGAAAGGTAAAATCAGGAACTCAAAAAGTCCTACAAGTGTGGTGAATACTAGTTTAGCCTCAGGGTCTAAAGATACCTGCCAACAAACAGACTATTGTGAGGTGAATCATAGTAAGGTTTTGTGCACCCTCCAATTTGTCTAGTACTTCATCTGCTCTAGGCATGAGATGCTGATGACAATGACCTTTCTGTAATCCATACAGAATCTGGTACCCCTAGCCTTCTTGGGTACCTGCACCACCGGTGATGCCCAAGCACTGTGGATTGAAGAAATGTTCACAAATCCAGTATGTCCTTAATTTTCTTCACCAGGTTCTGTGCTATTTGAAGACCTTTGTATGTTTATAAAACTGACCCCCCCACTTCCCTTTATTTGGGCCAAATCAAAGGACTCTGCTGGATTTGACTATGATGAGTATGATTTACATCCTGGGCTTTAATCATCTTATATAATTTCAGACAATTTTTCATGATCTTTCTTTTTTCTTTATGAACATCTGTTTCACAGACTCAGTTTTTAGAGTTAGCTGTGAACCTTACGCTTTTCCATTGCAGATTAAATCTTTGCTTCTTCAAGCATTACATTAACCATGCAGTCGAAACACAAGTGAGGTTGCACATCTGTGAATGGGAACAGAATTTTGCCCTAAATATTTAAAGAATTTTTAAAAAATCATATTACATTAAGATATGAGAATCCTATATATGTGTTACTACACCATCTATATTTTGGAGGATAGACAAAAGTTTAGCATAGCTTCATTGGTTCCCTTATAATTTCAGGGTCTGGAATCCAGTTGAAAATGTTTTTCCTTGTTTGTAAAACCCTTATGAACTTGCTAAAGTCAGTTTTTAGTATCTTTGCTTTCTCTGTTTAACTTTCCATGCTCAACATGTGCTTTTGCTGTAATATCACCACTGGTGGTGTGAGGCCTGATTTGTAGTTCCTTTTGCTCAAACAGCTTTACTATATTTTGCAAGCTCATCAGCTTCTCATCTAATTTAAAATATCAGATGGAAAACATCTTTTCACCTTTGTCTATACTTCTTTCCTTTCCCATTCCCATTATGATTACATATTGTTTTATCCTGTAGCTTTATCATCTAACTTTATTTGGTAGTAAGAAAGTTTTGGATACAGCTAGTATTATGCAAGTAAATAATAAATTATGCAATTAAAGTTGCATGATATTTGTAGCAAGTGATGAGTAAGGGAGAAAAATATAAATGAACATCTCTAAAATATACCAGGTAGTTTACAAAACAGAACTATTCCTAATGACTAGAATTGCTTACTGTATTTTAAAGTGCATCACTTTGAGAATTGTGTTTCCAATAAAAATTAAATAGCCAAGTTTTGGTTTGGTGACCTGCTAATAGTACTATATATATGGAGATCAAATGGTTGAATTATGCCATAGATTGTCAGGTAGCTGGAAGTGGTTCCCAACACTTAAGCAGTTTCAGTTCAAGTTTTGAGAAAGGTCTCTTGTTCCGCTGGCCAGAAAAGTAGGAAAGCAGCTTAAAAGTTGATAAATTGACCCTGGGAGACAGAAGTATACGAGCCATAGTACTGTTTTTGCTGGGTCCCTGATAGGTCAGAATCTTGTCCTCTGAACCCACTTTTGCAAGAGGCCTGATGAGGTGCTGACATAAAAGAAAATGGGGTACCCAGGATGAATGGTTCAGCAAAAATCTTCTCCTATGCATAGACCAATGTCTTGAATTACAACATCATGTCATGTTTTCATCCATATAGGCATAGGGAATTGTTAGAAGGAAGAGTGAGACTTGATGGTGGTTTATGATGTCTGAGGAAAATATTGCTTCTAAAATTGTTTATTGTGTTATTATGTTTATTCTTATTATGTTATTAATATATGTTTATTCTTATTTTGTCTGGAGACAATATTGCTCCTAATGTATTTTTTCTTAAAACAACAACTTTTAACAGAAAAGTGTCTTACAGAAAAATTAAACTCAGCACTGAGGCATTTTTAACTTTCTTCCAGTTGACATGGTACTTTTATTGAGAAGACTGAGAGGGGACATGATAACAGTTTTCAAGTATGTAAAAGGTTGTTACAAGGAGGAGGAAGAAAAATTGTTTTTCTTAACCTCTGAGGATAGGACAAGAAGCAATGGGCTAAAATTACAGCAAGGGAGGTTTAGGTTGGACATTAGAAAAAATTCCTAGCTATCAGAGTGGTTAAGCACTGGAATAAATTGCCTAGGGAGGTTGTGGAATCTCCATCGTTGGAGATTTTTAAGAGCAGGTTGGACAAACACCTGTCAGGAATGGTCTAGATAATACTTAGTCCTGCCATGAGTGCAGGGGTCTGGACTAGATGACCCCTCGAGGTCGTTCCAGTTCTATGATTCTGTGATTCAATGATTGGAATTCTGCTTAAAAGTACATCCATAAAATGTATCCTCCTCCAAATTTCAGTATGGCTGCTTTTACATCTATACGATACTAGAATTTATGACCACAGATTAATGTATAGATTAAAAATCTGTTGTAACCTGATGGGATAAAGCTAATCCAATTCAACTACACACCATGATTTTATGACACTCAGTTATTTAAAAGCACAAGTATAATTAAGTGGAAGCATTTTCTGAGCAGTGGGATTGTCATGGTGACTAACACCTGATATGGTTACTCAGAGTAGCAGGTCCAATGCAATAACACATATTATTTTACTTTCTAAAGAAACTGTGGGTCACATAGTCCATCAATTAAATTCATTCTGAAAAAAGCATGACAGCTGTGGCAGTTATAAAACAGAGGTGCCTTATTTCACTGAGTGACACTAATTATAGATAAAAGCTTTATAAACACACCTCTCTGTTCTCTGGACGCTGAACAACATACAATGAAACTCTGGCATAACAAAAATGATGTCTATAAATAAATAGAAAATAACTGTACTTATCTAATTGGATAAAAAAATAAATCAGGAACACTTAAGCTCATTTTTTATACAAAGTGCAATTTTCTACTCTTTTGGCAATGCTAAAAGTGTTCTGTTCCATTGGAGTTCTTCCATTTGTGGTATTCCAAGACTGGGTCTACACACAAGCAGGCACTGTCCTAAAACTGATTTGGTTATTTTGGTGTAAGTCTGTGTGTGGACACTCTTATTTTAGAATTTAAGTGGTTAAGCACCTTTAGCCACTTGTATTCTGAAATAAGTGTCCACACGCAGATTTGTTCTCTAATTAACTAAATCAGGCTTTAGAAAACTGATTTGGTTAGATCAGTGCAAGTATTATGTAGGCTAGGCCAATGTCTTAACCTTTCCAGACTACTGTATTCCTTTCAGGAGTCTGATTTGTCTTGCGTACCGACAAGTTTCACTTCACTTAAAAAACCCACTTGCTTGCAAAATCAGACATAAAAATAGAAAAAAGTGTCATCACATTATTACTGAAAAATTATTTGTTTTCTAATTTTTACCATATCATTATAAAATAAATCAATTGGACTATAAATATGGTATTTACATTTCAGTGTATAGTATAACTATAAACAAGTCATTGTATGAAGTTTTAGTTTGTACTGACTTTGCTAGTGCTTTTTATTTAGTCTGTTGTAAAACTAGGCAAATATCTGAATGCTTTGATGTACCCCCTGGAAGACCTCTGCGTTCCCCCAGGGGTACACATACCCCTGGTTGAGAATGACTGGGCTAGGCCTATGAAGAAAGCTTTCTGCCTATGCTAAATGGTTGCTCTTTGAAATGGAGAGATATACTGCCATAAAAATGCAATGTATCTTCACCATCATTATAGTCAGAAGTGTTTGAATGTGAACTCTGGAAGAAATAATTAAAAATATGCATACACATCTAGGGGTTGCAAATTAACTGAAATCACTAAATAAAACATGGTGCCAAAGAAAAAAGCTGTTCAGTGTGCAGCAGTGGTTAGAAAAGCAAACAATGTTTGGCTGTATAATTACCGTAATATAAAATAATACTGAAAATATTATGTCATATAAGTTAGTTATATGTCTCATTGTGACCGTTGATCCTGGGCACCATAATTGAAAAGTATATAGCAAAATTAGAAAGGGTCCAAGGATGGGTACTGAAATACACCGCTACCCTGATATAATGCGGTCGTGGGAAGCCAAAACTCCCTACTGCTTTATAAGTGAAATGCTGTTATATTGGGGTAGGGGTGGCAGGGCTGCAGAAGTGATTTAAAGAGCCCAGGGCTCCTCGTGAGAGCCCCAGGCCCTTTAAATCACCGGCAGAGCCCCAGGGTAGCAGCGGCAGGGCTCCAGCAGTGATTTAAAGAGCTCCGGTCTCCGGCTGCTGTGGGGAGCCCGGGCCCTTTAAATCGCTGGTCGAGACCCGCTGCCACCGTCCCGGGGCGGCGGCAGGGCTCCAGTGGTGATTTAAAGGGCCAGGGCTCCCCACAGCAGCCAGGGCCCTGGACTCTTTAAAATGCTGCCCAAGCCCCGCTGCTACCACGCTATATGCGAACCCGTGTTATATCGGGTCATGTTATAGCGGGGTAGCGGTGCAGTAAGTAATTTTTTTTATGCATGAATTTGTGTTGCCTTATGCACCTTGATGGTGGCAAAAATGCTGATACCAGACACAGAAGCAGAGCTAGAATTTCACACACACTTAAGTATGTTGTAGAGTATGATAGATAATATTATGAGACTGCTCGTCAGTAAATTTGTGCTTAAATATGACTACTGTACTCTCAGTTTATGAGATCATGACTTAAATTGATGACTTCATGAGTACAACATTTTTAAAAAGTGTATTGTGGTCCTCAATGCAGAAACATATTTAAAGACTGAAATGAACAGATTTTCTGCTTAGGAAGGAAAGTATGATATACTTGCTAGGGCGACCAAATCCACCACCTCAATGTGGGGGCAAGGAGTTGGGGGCGGGGACTGCAGCCACTCTTCCAGATTATGAACTGAAATTGCATGCTTCTCTTCCACCTTTACATGGCAACTGTAAAGTGTCATCAAGGAGCATTCCCCGGTCCTCAAATCCATCCTCTTAAAATTTATGATCTGGTAGTACTACCACTCAGCTCCGTGATGGGGATTAATTGGTGTTTAAAGTGTTCAGTAAGCCCTTCCTAACAGGGCGAATTTCACTCTAAGAAGCTTTGGCAGTCAATGTGCTGTACAATGGCTGCAGATAAACAGCCATTGATTTGTTACAAACCAGAATTTTAATTGGGATGATATTTTTGGTCCAAAACACCTCCTACAAACTAAGCGAAACCTTCAAATTTGGAGGCTGTGTAGGCTTTGGTTGTTCCGTCGCAAAAGGTCTTAATACCAATGCTCTGGAGATTTTCAATGTTCTTATTAATGAATAAATGACTGATGTTAATGACACGGTAGTTGCTTCTGAAATTATGCTGTGCAGGAGGAAGACTTCCTTTTTCCTTCCACTGTCTGTCTCTCTTTTCTCTTTCTGTATCAGATGTACTAAGTGTCTACTCATCTGTTTTGAACAAGAGTTATAGCCTCCAAACAAGCAGAAGTAAATGCTTGATTTGGACAGTTATGCTGAAGAGGTCTGAGACAACCTGACAACTCACTGTTTCCCCCACTATTTGTGTGCAGTTTTCATACAAATATGCATATAGTATGGCACACAGCATGAACCTCTAATGCAGGGCTGGGCAAACTTTTTGGCCCAAGGGCCACATATGAGTATGAAAATTATATGGTGGGCCATGAATGCTCATGAAATTGGGGACTGGGTTGCAGGAGGAGGTTAGAGCTCTGGCTGGGGGTGCGGGCTCTGGGGTGGGGCAGAAATGGGGAGTTCAGGGTACAGGAGGGAGCTCTGGGCTGGGGCAGAGGGTTGGGGTCTGTGTGTGGGAGGGCTCTGGCTGGGGGTGCGAGCTCTGGGGTGGTGCTGGGGATGAGGGGTTGGGGCTGCAGGAGGGTGCTCCGGGCTGGGACCATTGGGTTTGGAAGGCAGGAGACAGATCAGGGCTGGGGCAGAGGGATGGGGCATGGAGGGGATTCAGGGGTGCAGGCTCCAGCTGGTGCTTACCTCAAGCAGCTCCCAGAAGCAGCAGCATGTCCCTCTCCAGCTCCTCTGTGGAGGTGTGGCCAGGCGCCTCTGCATTCTACCCAGTCTGCAAGCGCCACCCCTATAGCTCCCGTTGACCACAGTTCCTGGCTAATGGGGGCAGCGCTTGGGGTGGGGGTAGCATGCGGAACTCCTTGGCTGCCCCAAACACATTGGAGCCAGAGGGGGGAAATGCTGCTGCTTCCAGGAGCCATGTGGAGCCACAGCATGCATGGAGCAGGGCAAGCCCCTGACCTCGCTCCCTGGAGAGAGCTCGAGGGCCATATTAAAACGTCTGAAGGGCTGGATGCAGTTCGTGGGCTGTAGTTTGCCCACCCCTGCTCTAATGTCACCCCAATCGGCTGTGGAGGGTGCTTCCTCCATGGGGAGCTCACTGATGAAGACTCCTTTGTATTAGAAGACATCATAGGAAGAGAGGGAAAGGAAGATCACAGTATCAAATTTATTCAAACCTTACTCAGGGTCATGTTTAGTTCTGTACAAAGCTTGGGGGGCAATTATTTTTGGAAACACAAGGCTATGCCCTAGCTTCTGTGTTTCTTAACATGAGGAAATGCAACGTTTTATTTCTTTAAAATTATTATCCTTTATTTGAAGAGGAGCAGTATTATTAAAACCAATAAGCCCTAATTATTTCAAGATTTGGGATACTGATAATTATTTTGCATGACTTTTCAAACACTGATAATCTTACATGTTCCACCAAGAGCTTTCTCAAACCTTTATGGAGTCATTTGTGTAAACGTATTGACTATCAGATCCGAGTTCTTACCTGAAGAGATGAACCATGTTTAATGTTAGCAATGAGACAGGACAGGGCATGCATTGTTGTCCTACAATTGCACGTTTTGAGTATGAAGCATGAGGTCAAAGGCCAAGTGTCTTTAATTATCTAAGAAGTACAACTGCAGGACAACAATGCACACCCCAGAGTGCTTTATTGGGATCAGAAAATGGGTGTGTGTTAAATGGGTGTGGAGGGAAAAGAGAAGAAGATTGATAAAGATACACAAATTATTTCAGAATCTATATTCTGACAAGTTTGTTGCACTTGTGCAGTTGCTGTACCATAAGCGCACAGCTATAATAACCCACTATCAACCAGTCAGGTTATCCAGTTTCCAAATAACATTTTACGTTTCTTTTTTTTCTCTAACTCCTGAGTACAGCACATTCATGGAATTGTAAATGAACTTCATTATAAGATAGGGTAAAACAAGGCACTTAGCCTGACAAAGGCCCGAACAACTGAAACACTGGCAACCAGGCAGCTTGCAAAAAAACATTGGTTCTTTGATCTTTGTTACACAGAAATAAACATGAAGGTCCATGTACCTTTTCTATGATATGAAGAAGTTTATTTTAAACTCCAGTTTGCCCTGGAGTTGTGGAGACCCTTAAATACATGCCATTTGGAAATATGACTGTTTACTTTGCATTACCCTTGTAAATTAAAACCACAAATAAAGACATCAAGAGGAAAATTGATTAGAATAGAATAAGTACACTGTAACCCTCAAATGAAAAGGGCTGGGGGGAAAAAAGTGTGCTAAAGACTTTGACCTCATTCTATAGTTTTTGATTCACTTCTGAATGGTCATAACTTAGACGTTCTAGATATTTTCAATTACTATTTTTAGACAGAAAACAAACCCCAGTTTCTTCAAACCCTATTTTATGGAACTTGTCTTTGAGTCATTGGAAATGTCATTCTATCATGTCTAGAAACCATTTTTATTCAGAGCACATGTCTGGAAAGAAAATAAACAACTATTAGTTCCAACTATAGTTCTTCATTTCAGAACAGTTTAAACCAATATAATTAGTCGTTCAATTAAAAAAAAACAAACATGTAAAGATGTGAGATTACAAGTATAAGTTGCCAAGTGTTATTTTACCTTAACTACTTTTTCTACATTTGTGCCATCTGTTACAAGATACGGGTTTCAAGTGACTAAATTCAGCAGCAAGCTTGTGAGGCTGAAGAGCTTTCCATTCAGTGTTTAATATAGAATTTTTAAATTACTGCACCAGTAAAACAAATGATTAAAGCACTATGTCCATGGCAGTAAGTACATTTGGGATGATCTGAGTGACTTACCTCAGTTTTACACTTGTGGAAAGGGAACTGAGGGGAAAGCATTCTCAGTGGAGGGCTGAGGGCTACAGAACTTGTTACCACCGGCGATTAAGCAGAGCTGGAGTCAGGTGTAACCTGTACCCTGAGAGTGGCAAGAGGTGCCTGTTCAAGAAGACATTTCCCAAATAGCTCTCCCCTCACTCCCTTTGTAAATTCTACATTGCAGTCATTTTGTCTTACTTAAAAGTCATTTAACAAAGAATATTTTGTGATTTAAAAATAAAGATGGGGGCCAGATCCTCAGCTGATATAAATTGTCTTTGCTCCCTTAGCATCAATAGAACTACACTGAATTACACAACCTGAGGGTCTGGTGCAAAAATTATAAAATATCATAAAAATATTATCTTTTAAGCAAAAAATAGTTTAGATAAACAATTTAACAAAGTTTCTGTCAAAGAAATTCATGTTGTCACCTTGGTCCATAACGAAATAAGCAGTTAATCTCAGTATACCAGAAAAAAAGGAGAAAAAATATCCATCTGAAACATTGTTTTCTCCCCCATTTCTAGGAAAATATATTTGCTGAACTGGTATGGCTGTCATGTCTGATCTGAAATGCAGAATTTTTGTATTATTGTTAGCCATCTTCAGGGAAGTTATTCTAGGAAAGCTAAAGTAAAAGGCAGGTCTTGTATTTAGCTCTGAAGGTGGTAAGAGATGTGGTCAAGGGCTGATGGACCACTGCCAAGTATGATCCTGTGCACTGATATTGCAGATCAGCATCTTAGGATAAAATACACAGAGTACTGTACCAGAAAATCACACAGCTGTTGAGGCAGGCCATGATCGTAGGCTGTTCCTAAGATAACTGATCAAGATCATGGGTGAAATCCCTGACCACACGGAAATCAATAGAACTCAGGAATTTAAATTATATTATGTACCTGCCAGAGGTGTATGTGGAGCACTGGGGTTATGTTAGTTAGAAGACTGCCTGCCTGCCATATGTTGTATCATATGGAACTTTTCATGGTGTTTTCCCTTTCAATTCCAGATACAACATTGAGTGAAATTTAGAAATTCACTAACTTGTGTTTTTAATGTCACAACCACTAAATAATACAAATTAGAGAGGCAAGACATCTCATGAAAGTGATCTCATTTAGAGCTTTAAAAAAATTAAAGAATATCAAATATACATATTGAATACTGCCATTAGCTTAAATAAAAAAAAAACATAGAAAAGTTGGTTATTTAGCTGGAATTTTATAATGAACATAATTATAGGTAAGTTGTGGAAAGCCCTAAACAATAAAAAAATTTCTTCAGCAATGTAGTTAATTATATTTTATCTCTTGTCTAATGTTGGCCATGCATTTCTCTTACTAAAATGTGGAACACAAAAGATTTGTAGGTGTTTGAGTTTTACTGTAGAGGGTGCTATTGTTAATGACAACCATGCTGAGAATGAAGTGTAAAGTATAGAGAAAATGATAGTATATAAAAGAGGAAAAAAGGCAGAACTATTTATGTGTTTTTTTTCTTAATAAACATGGCTCAACTGTTTTTTTGTCTGAAGAGTGCTTATGATTTTTTCTAAATGAAGGCCTGTTTTTATGGTCTGTACTAATAGTATGCTTTATGTCCTGCATTGATACTGTACTTTATGCACTGTTGTAATGTGGTGAAAGATTTGTTAATCACTAGGAGTTACTCTGATTAATCTGGAATTCTTGTTACCAGGTAACTTACCCTCACAGATCTGTTGTATGATATTTTATGTCAAGTGGATTTTTTTAAAAGAAGTTGTTTTTTTAAGACACATGGCACAACAGATCTTCCTGGTATACTATGAATGAATGAACAATTTACTTTATCTTAACTGTTTTTCTTTTTAATGTCTAATTTTTAGTTTTTTACTCTCCGTCATTTGTAACATTGATGCAGAAGTTTAACAATAGGTTTGTTTGTGTGTTTCCATGTTGGTTTTATCCTTTTCAGAAAGTACAGTTTTTATTCTTTGTTTCTTATGGCAGCCCAGACAAAAAAGGTATACTTCATTACTTTGTTTCCATAGCATCAATTATGTTAATACTGTATCTCTCAGAATAGGATTTATTTGTGAAAGCATAGAATAAAATAGTGCACAGTAGTTCTTATAAAGAGATACATTTTAAAAAGAAAATCTCAGGCAAGACACTAGGTTGCTTATTTGTTTGTTTTAAACAATATTTTTAAGACGTTCCTCTCCAGTTTTTAAAGCGCTTGAAATTTTTCTCAGAAATTGAGCAGGCTCTCTCTAATTCTCTGTGTTTGATTTTATTTTGCTCTTTTTGTCTTAATACTTTATAAATAACAAAATTTGACTTAGATTAATACAAATTGTAAAGGTCTCTTATAAAATGTGAAAAGTCATTGCAGACTTCTGCGCTTTTCGAACATCAAATTAATAAAATTAGGAACTGATCATTAACTATCCCAGAAGAAGAAGATGGCCAAAAGGTCTAAAAAAGTACAGTAGGGTTACTTGGGGATAATAATAAAACAAAGTATATAGCAATATCCTTATACATTCTTATTAGCTGTAGTGTTGCCTTCCTTAATCAATTCAAGATGTCTTTAGGCTCCTTATTCATTCCATCTCATTATTTGCCTAGCTACCCTCATCTACATTCAGATTTTCCATGTCTTGAACAGCAGTCATTTTCAGCAAATTTGTTTTTAGAGAAGGGTTTATCCCCTGTTGGGAAAGAACCATGATTAAACTCCTCTGACAAAAAAAGTACATCTTCTTATTCCAAAATCATTATCTCCTTCTGAGAGAGCCATCCATTCAGGAATAGACAGATTCAGCACTCCCTCTCCCTTGATATCCTTCCAGACAAAGTCCCTGGGTCATCAACAACTTCAGTAATTGCCTACTGTATGCTCCAGTAATCCTCATAGAATTTCTCCAGCATCTCTGGTACAACATTCTTCCTCTTAAAATCTGCATCTCACATATTCTCCTCAGCAGAGTTTAAATTTATGGTCAAATATCTGGGCCCCTTGAAGGCAAAACTTAGTGGTGTCAGGATTTTATCCTGGATCTTCATCTTCCCCTTGTTTTTCCAGCAAGCTTGGTTCCTGTCCTTTCTGGCTTCTTACAAATAATAGGATCTCAGTAATAGCTCATACTGTTAGCTCCACATCCTGTTCACTCTTGCACAATATTAGTCAGACAAATTTTAAATCTCTGTATTTTCTAGGTAGTTTTTCGACAGAAAACCAACTCTAGAAGAAAGCATAAATTTATCACTGATAAAGTTTACAGATGACACAAAAATTGGGGGCGTGGTAAATAATGAAGAGGACAGGTCAATGATAGAGAGATGTCTAGAGTGCTTGGTAAACTGGCTGCCAGCGAACAATATGCATTTTCATACAGCTAAATGTAAATGTATACATCTGGGAACAAAGAATATAGGCCATACTTACAGGATGGGGGACTCTATCTGGGAAAGCAGTGACTCTGAAAAATATTTTGGGGTGTTAGTGGATAATCAGCTGAATATGAGTTCCCCATGTGACACTGTGGCCAAAAGAGTTAATATGATCCTGAAATGCATAAACAGGGGAATCTCAAGTAGGAGTAGAGAGGTTATTATACCTCTGTATTTGGCACTGGTACAATTGCTGCTGGAGCACTGTGTCCCGTTCTGGTGCCCACAGTTCAAGAAGAGTGTTGATAAATTGGAGAAGGTTCAGAGAAGAGCCACAGGAATGATTGAAGGATTAGAAAATATGCCTGATAGTGTCAAGGAGCTCATTCTACTTACTTTAACAAAGAGAGTGTTAAGGGGTGAATTGTTAACAGTCTGTAAGTACCTACATGGGGAACAAATATTTAATAATGGACTCTTCAGTCTAGCAGAGAAAGGTACAACACAATTCCACAATTCAATGGCTGGAAGTTGAAGCAAGATAAATTCAGACTGGAAATAAGGCAGACATTTTTAATGGTGAGGGTAATTAACCATTGGAACAAGTTACCAAAGGTTGTGGTGGATTCTCGATCACTGACAATTTTAAAATCAAGATTGGATGTTTTCTAAAATATGTGCTCTAGGAATTATTTTGGGGAAGTCTGATGGCCTGTACTACACAGGAGATCAGACTAGATGATCACAATGGTTGCTTTTGGCCTTAGAATCTGTGACTCCAGCACTGTCTAACCATTCCCTTTCCATTCTGGTCCCTCTGTTCTTTACAGCCTTGTTTATTTCATATGCTGTTGTGATGACTGTTCCACTCAAATGAGCTCGTCAAGAATCAAAATTACATCAGTCTTCCCCTTCCCCTTCTCTACTACTAAAACACAAATTCAACACAGTTTAGTTATGGAACTTTATACAAATAAGTTCTGTCTCTCTTTCTCATTCTGCTCCTGTGATTCCTAGAGACCTTTCAAGCCAGCCCTTGCTATAGTATGCTATAGCCTGAGGTTATTTAGGTGCATCCATCTTCCCTAGCTTTCCGCACTCTCTGATGATACCTAGTTCTTCATTCTAGGTTCTCTTTGTACCCTAATCTTTTTCTCTGAACTGAGTTAGAGGCAGTAGTTTCATTGGGCCTGATCTCAGTGGCAGCTTTAGGTATTTTGCTGCCCCAAGCACGGCAGGCAGGCTGCCTTCGCCAGCTTGCCTGCACGAGGTCCCCAGTCCCGCAGATTAGGCGGTACGCCTGCGGAAGGTCCGCCAAAGCCGTGGGACCAGTGGATCCTCCACAAGCATGCCGCCGAAGGCAACCTGCCTGCCGGCCTCGCGACAACTGGCAGAGCGCCCCCCGTGGCTTGCTGCCCCAGGCATGCGCTTGGTGGGCTGGTGCCTGGAGCCGCCCCTGCCTGATCTTCACAATCATTCAAACAAAACTCCATTGAAATCAATGGGGGTTTTTCCTGAGATGGACATCAAAATTGGATTTTATAATGTTGTATTTGTGCTATTCGTTAATATTTCCTACAAATCTTCCTCTATTTCATTGTATGTAAATGGGTAACCCCTTCAGTAACTTTTATATGACATTACGTACTTGCAATTTACTTTAATTCTTGCTTAAGAGAAGCAAGTGCATCACTTCCAAAAGGAGGATCATAGTCCACTATTTCATTCTGGTGTATCTGTTTAAAAAGTGAGATCTCCTAATTTTTTTCTCCTTTTATTTTAAAATGCCACAGCACGTGCCCATCTTTCCTAACTTTGCTAATGACCAAGGTTCAGTTACTTCTGGATAGTAGTCTACCATTTGCAAGTTTGAATAATACTTTGGAATGTGCTGTTTTCCCAGCTCACACTGTAGAGTTCACTCATATTTCCATATTTATTTAGATAATGGAATTTATAATCTCATTGAAATAGACTTTTTAGAGATCCTGCAGAGTCTTTTCTATCTACTTGTCTTAAATTCTGCATTGCTAATGCACTATCTTCAAAACATGCAACATGTTGCTTGGTATAGGGGTTGGAAGAAAAAAATCAGAGAAAAAGAGCACATCCTGTACAGCTGAGCAGCTGTTTTACTTCTTGCTTTTTTGTCATTTTCATGTTTTGTCTTAATTTTTTCTATATTACTGCAGTCATGCTGTCAGGAAAATGCAGCTGAAACTCTGAGGAAAGCAAATATCTGGCCTGCTCTATTTGCAGGTATTATCAGCTTGAGTTAACCAAACCTACATGTGCATTACCTTGGACGGTACTCAAAGATATCTAGACAGGCTAGATATTTCTCTGTATCAGGCAAGGAGCAAAATGTTATGAGGATGACAATAATATAGACAGATAAGAGTAAGGCTAACTATTACATAACATACAAATCTTAAGAGATGTTTGTTCAATATTACCTATGAAAACAATATGATACAGTATGTTCTCTAAAGAGTCAATTTTATGCATAAACTAAGCAAGTTTAATGTATACAGTTCTGAAAAGATGCACTACAAAATATAAATCTAAAATTCAATGTGTACCACACACACAAGTATCAATTTTATTTAATATTATTCTAGGAGTGACCAACAGTGGGATTATTGCCAGAGTCTCAGTTCACTAAAACATTTGCAAATATCTCTGAGTATTTTGCTTTATTTTTTTCCTGTGCGGTCAGCAGCTAAACACTGTCACATATTAATGATTGATTGCAGACATGGGATAAAATCCTGGCCCCACTGATGTCCGTGGAAGTTTTCCTATAAACTTCACTGGGGCCAGAATTTCACTGCTAGATTTGTGGCAGTGAAACAAACACGATTCTATACTTTATTTTAATCAAAAAACTTACAGGGATATGATACTATTTTTTGGACAGACTGTAGGGCTCTTTTTTTTTTTTTTTGCTGGCATTTTTGTATCTGTTTGAGGGGTGTGTAATAAAGTCAAAGTACTGTAGAGCAGATGTTTTCCTACGTGGATTTAATTCCATAATACTTACTACAATAGATCATGTGAAATAAAATATTGTAAATTACATAAACTAGTAATATGATCTCTATGTCACAAATATGAAAACAGCATGTAATTTATATAGTCATGATGTCAGTAGTATATTTAAGTTTTTAATGGGACACGAGGCTTAACAATACAGGAACAGTTTTACTATGTTTTATTTTAAACAGAAAACAACTTTAAATGTTAGGCTGCCATTATTTCTTTTTCATATTGTCAGAATTACTCTTTTAATTTGTTTTAAGCAAAATAAAACTGAATATTGCATAGCAATTTTGAGTGAAATCTAGTCCCACTGAAGTCAATGGCAAAACTCCAATTTACTTCAATGGTGCCAGAGCCTTGCCCTTATGCCTCTGATATTTTGTCATTTTACATTGCAATTGCATGTTGACTCTTGAAGTGTCCTCCTTCAGAGCACTGACTTACACTAAAGAATAAGGGAGAAAATCAACCCTCCCTATGCAAAGCCCAACAAAACAGACTGTACAGAGCACTGTTGTAGAGGTTGTAAGTTCCCTACTTCTAGACTATGGGGGATAGCATTATACTCCCTTTGCAGCTCCAGGCTGTGGGATAAAAAATTAACCCTAGTCTGACACACCAGGATGCAATTCAGACTAGTGAGGCGGTGTGTCACCCCGGCCCTGCAACCTTATGTACCTTACAAAGCCTTGCTTCGGTAGCTCCCACCTGAGCCACTCACCCACAGCCTTCCAGCATACAAGCCACACCCTGACTCTGTGTAACTGCAACCTACCAGCCACACTTGGGTTACACTCTGACTTTTATTAGCCTTGGTTATTTTTGCAGGTTGACCTCAACTCACTCCCAGTCCCAGATTTTTACCCCAAAATGTATGTTTTGTACTGCCCAGCCCTCTCCTGGATGGTAAAAATATATTCAGTCTGTTATTCCTTTAAGGTTCTCAAACTATGGAGCAGGCCTACCAAGGGAGGCGCAGGAATATGGCAAGGGAGGTGTGAGCTGCATGCTTTTATATTTTTAAGAGCTCTGGCTATCAGCCCTGCGTGGCTGGGGCTCATGCAGCACACCTGGGAGACACAAACAAAGGGGACAGCTGGAGCTCCACCGCCCCAGGGCTGACTGCCGGAGCCACACCACCTGAGCATGGGCTTTGCTTCCCCCCCTTCCTCAGTCCCTCACCGGGAGGCAGCCTGGGCCTGGGCTCTCCTTCCCCCTCCCTCAATCTCTCACCAGGAGTCAGCCTAGGCTCAGGATCTCCTTCCCTCGCCCCAGTTCCTCCTCTGGAGGTAGCGGGGCTCCAGCTGTCAGTCCTGGGGTGGCAGCAGCAGTGGAGAAGTAAGAGTGGCAAGAGGGCACTAAGTCGGCTGTGCAAAAGTGATGGCAAATATCACTTTTCACATTGCCACATTTACTACTGTGCTGCTGCTGGTGCGGTGCTGCCTTCAGAGCTGTGTGCCTGCCCAGCAGCCCCTGCTCTCCACTCTGCCTTCAAAGCTGGGTGGCAGTGTATGTGACAGGTCTGTTTGACCAGTTTGATGCTATGTGAGTCTGAAGATGCTTTTTAACATCATACGAGGGAAATTAATAACTTTACACTTAATGATGCTACAGACATTTTACCATGATATTACTAATCAGCAAGATATGAGTTTTGAAGTGATACCTCACAAGGCATACCTTGTATAAAGATTATTACAATAGCATGTAGGGTGCAAAAACAGGGGTGCATTGCATCACACCCAGCCTACCTGGAACTCTCTACTGAAGGCCATGGCCCTTCAGTCAGCATAAGTCAATGACCCTTCCATCAGCCATCCATAGTCTGGTTTTATATAGTGGAGAATTCCTTTCCTGATGTGCAATGGTCTTCTTTAAAGGCTACTCTACCCATGTTCCCACATACACAGTGCTTCTATGGTGATTCCGTGGCATGGAAGGCCTTGTACGGGCCTTCAACAAGGGGTAGTTTTTACCTCAAAGGCATTTATAAAAAAATATTTCTGACCTGGTTAGTTTGTAGAGGAGTTTGAGACAGAGTATGTGTCTGTTTGCAGATTTTTAGTTAAAAAAACCCCTCTAACCTCTTTTTGACACTTTCCCTCCAAAATGTAGGATTTTTTTCACAAGATTTTGAGGCAATGGATTTTTTTCTGCTGAATCATATGAAAGTGCAAACAAACCATCTTCACACCACATTTTGGGAGGAAGAGGTTGGGAGAGAAAGTGTCAAACATTATATAGATATTCACAATAGTTTGTGATTTTTTGTTATGTTTTCCCAACCACCTATGACTTTTATGTGTAAATTAGCAGCTAAATACAGCTGTGGTTCAGCTGCATTAAAAATTGAGGTGCATTTGAGTTCATGGAACAATTTACACTTAAGGTTTCTCTTGCTCAGTTAATGACTTCCAAACTAGGCATGCAGATGCTGGAGCAACTGGTATGTTGTAAGGACCTGAATAGAATGGGGGGCACAGAGGAAATCCCCTTTCCCCGATTTAATTATTATCCTGTCTTTAGAATTGCAAGGGCAATAAAATATACAAACATGCGGTGGTGAACTCTGGGGGTGCACTGGCCAAGGACAGGTCCTATGGGAGCTCTTTTGGGGCAATAACAATGCATTTTTTATATTTGGCAAATGCACAAACACATCATGGGTGTTGCCAGAAACATAATATATAATAATAGACTCTAAGTGTGCTGATCCCATTCAAATGATCAGATAGTTCAGATACTTCTCAGAACTATCTGAACTTTGAACTCAGTTAAAACTGAAAAGTTTTGGGGGAGAATTTTTAGTTGAATACTTGTTTCATGGGAGAGGGAAGCCATTTTTCACAATTTATTTGTTTCAAAAACTGTGACCATCTCTGCATGTGAGTAGTCCCATTGACTTGGGAATACTTGCATGCTTAAATTTAGGCATATGCTTAAGTGCCTTGAATTTTCCTTCTGTGGAGAGAATGAATTGTCTGCTATGCTCTTCCGCTCTCTTCTAGTGGCCTGAGAAAACATGTTAAAATGACTTCTGTGGACACATGGGACTGTTTCATTCAGTCAAGGATCCTCAGAAAACATTGAGCCATGTGATTAAATCCAACTGTCTCAATTGCCCCAAACAAACAAAAATCATTCTCAAAAAAGTCTCCCATTAAAATAATACTAAATAAGAAGCCTTGAAGTCAGATTTTAAAAAATTGATAACAATTCCATAAGCATAAAACTGATTGACCCTAATCTAACATTTCAAGACTGGTGATGATCAATAGTTCTTTTAAGGGATCCTGGAACCCATCAGTTGCAACTAAAAACCTGCCAAGTTCTTGTCTAATACTCAGTATTAAATATATTTCAAATTACTTTGCTAATAAATATTCATAGAGATCTCCTCTATTTACAATAAAATCGGGGCAATAAAAATAAAAAATATGCACTTTAGTCATATATAAAGCAAAGTTCTAGCAGTAAATAAAGACATACTGCTGCTGCACACATGCATTTCACTCTCTTACACGTGTAAATTTAGCTCATGCTGATCTGGAGTTCCAGACTTTACCATCAATAACTATTTCAATATTTTATTTATATAAGAAAGCATGTATCGCTGGGCTACTAGAAACAAAACACACAAAATATAACAACTGTAAGCAGAGTCTGAATGAGCTCTCCCCTGACATCTAGTGGTTAGCAGTGGAAAAAAACTTCAGGAACGGATCTCATTTGCACGGACACACTCACCATGCTAGGTGCTTAGCATGATGGGATTGCTTGCCCAAATGATCACTTGTGGTTTGTGTTGGATCCCCAGTCTCCTTGTTATTGGGGAAGGAGTAATAAAGCGTTGTTATCCTTGTTGTGTGAACCAAGGGCATCAGAACTGTACCTGCCATACCCTATAGAGGGACTCACTCTCAACTGAACGGCACTCGCTAGGCAGAAGACATGGGTTCCAAAGCCCAGTGAGTGGAGAGGGGGTACTTGTACCTGCTGGTGTGGGTCCTGCTCAAGGGTCTTTAGACATTATTTGACTCTTCCTCTCTTAATGGTATAATAAAAGAGCTAATTTAGATTCAATTGACTTATTAGACCTACTTTCTGATAGTGTCTCTATTGCAAGAGATTGCCCAGAGATTGAACCACCAGTGAGGCTTCCTCACTAACAGCTGAAATCACTGAAAACTGTGTTAGGTGGGGGACCCAGAAGACATCTTTGTATGTGGCCAGCTTGGTGGCTGGTGGAGAGGCTCAGCAAGCAGGGCAGCTGGTGGAGAGGCATGACAAGTGGCCAGCAGGAAGGCTGGTGGAGACGTCCAGAGATGAGCCTTGCAGAGGTGTGGCAATTGGCCGTTAGAGCAATGAGTGAGTGCCCGAGCAGTGGAGCATGTAAGGTGCCTCATTTACCACCCCTCTACACATGTTAGGCGGTGAACTCTGGGGCTGTACTGGCCAAGGACAGAAACTGTGAGTGGGGTACAGAGAAGGGATGGGCATGTTAAAGGGACTTTTAGGTTGCTGGACTTAAGACCCTGAGCGGAAAAGGACATGGCCGAAAATACTTGGGGGTGGGTCTTTTGCTCATGGTTTATGTTTATGAGCCCTAGTAGCAGGGTTTTCCCAAATTAATGCTGACTTACTTCCCTTCTTTTATTAAAAGTTTTTGCTACACTCAGACTCTGTGCTTGTGAGAGGGGAAGTATTGTCTCTTAGAGGCACCCAAGGGGTCGTGTTTCATTGTCCCAGGTCACTCGGTGGGGGCTAGAGCTGGTTTTGTGTTGTATTGTTGAAAAGGAAGCCCTAGATACTGAACCTGGTCCTTGTTGCTGCTGACTTCACCTGGCAGAAGGACTACACGACAAATCAACATTGTAGATCGGCGCCACCTTTCTAGTACTTAAGCTTGAATCTCACTTTCTGTTTAAAAGTTAATTATTCTAAGTGCTCTAAAATCCACATGCTTAATCTGTCTAGAAATTTGCTGTGCCTCATGAAAGTGCAGTGGTATGGTCAGTGGTCCAAATGTGAGGTCTTTTGAAGAAAGTGTTCCTGATATACAGGTCCCTCAAAATAATCACATGTTTACAAAGTCACCTGGTTCTTCTGATTGTCTTTGCACACACCCCAGATTCTATATATGGTTCCAAGTATGGTCCTCATCTTCCCCAACTAACCTCAGCCACTCTTGATTTCTCTCAGCTATAGTACAGCACCCACCACCCCTTTGAAATAGTCATTGAGAGTAAAGTTTGGAACTTCAGGCTGGCATGAACTAAATTTACATGATTAAGAGAATGAAATGCATGTGAGCAGCAAGAGTAGGGCTCTGTTACAGCTAGCGGACTGGCACACAATGGCTCCAAGTGACAAGCTGTGGTCATCAAAACTGAGCAATACCTACGCACTGTGAGTTTGAGCCCAACCCTTTTGGAACCTTCAGGGAAAGTATGTTGTGTGCGTTTGTTGCTCTCTGCCTGCATTCTGCATGGGCTTCTTTTGGAAGTTGTGCACTGAGACCAAAATTTATGGTTTAAGAGCAATATTTTAGAATGCTCTACAATCCACGTGTAGATTCTGATTTTACTTAAGAAGTAAATTTTCCAGGAAATTAGCTTTAATTAAATAGAGGGAAGATGAAAGACTCTAGTAAGCATTAAGGGAAATGTAATCTTGATTCATACTCTACTCGTACACACGTTAGCATGATCAAAACAAAGCAAGTTACTGGATCATTTGGTGAAGGAGTTCCTCATACAGTCTCCTTATGCAGTGTTGTTGTAGCTATGTAAGTCCCAGGATATCAGAGAGACAAGTTGGGTGAGGTAATCTCTCTCTCTCAGAAGTTGGTCCAATGAAAAATGTTACCTCACCCACCTTGTCTCTCTAATGAGCTGCTTATTACATTTTCATATTCTTATAACTTTTTGGTGCAGAACTAAGGAATATGGTGGGTTAGAGCAGTGTGAGTGTGGGGGATGTTGGAGCAGTGCAGGGAATGTGGGGGAATTTGGAGGGTACAGGCTGTGCTCTGGCATAGATACAGAGAGGCCAGCATACCCCTAGATGATGACTCTTTTATTAGATAAAAATTTTTTTTTTAAAAACAGTTTTTGAAAAACCAGTTGGATAACTACAACTTTGACATAGTACTGCATTTCCCTCCCCCTCCCCAAAGGAGTGTTTTTTTTTATGAACTCTCAATGAATAAGGGATCCTTCTCAAAGGGACCCTGGCTCTCTGGGAGCTCAGAAGGCCTGGCAGAGATGAACCATTGGGGGGGGGGGCAGCTTGGGCTCCTTCTCCAACAGAGGGGAAGGGGAAAGAGACATAGAGCCATATGTGCCCTCTCCTCCCCTCCAAATGCCTTCTGTCCCCTGTAATCATTCCACAAGACTTCTTCACCAGGCTGAGAGAGGAGGCTCCAGCATTCCCCTTACTTTCCACTGCTCCCCAGTCATGAGGAGGAATTCAGAACTCTCCTTTTTCACCATGCTCCCTCTAGGAGTGGGGTAGGGGGCTCCGGGTTCACCTTTCCCCAGCTCTTCGTTTCCTGGTTTTAAGAGGTTTAAGTTTGGAAGAGCATGAAGAACCACCAAGCAACCTTAACTCTGTGTTCCTGAAGTTTGAAGGAATTTAACAGTATTCTTTGTCTCAGCCTGTTCCCATTTAACTCAATGATGTCAATGGAATCAGAGCAGAATCAGGCCTTTCATTGTTAGCCTGAGTAGCAATTTCGGTAGAACTATTATGTTATTTGTATTACAGTAGTGGCCCAACTGTGATCAATGCCCCATCATGTTAGGCATGGTACATGCACATAGTAAGACAGTCATTGCACTGAAGAGCTTACAGTCTAAACAGAAAAGGTAATCAAACTCCCCTCTTTTTACAGATGGGGACCTGGAATACAGAGAGAAGTTAAGCGACTTACCCAGTGTCACAGAAGAAGTCTGTGATAAAGCCAGGAATTTAATGTAGATTGAGTTCCAGTTCAGTGTGTTAACCACTACACCATCCTTCCTCTCTTTACATTGGTATAACTGAGAGTAGGTTTGTTCAAGGGATTTTGTGGAGAAATGGAAATTTGAACAAGAATATGAGATGAAAGCAGTAAGTAAAAAAGGGATTTTGTGTTGATTTCTCTCCAACTTTTGGTTCATTCTCTACCCCATTTCTGACCCTTGTCTCATATGGCAAAGATTACTACTGTGTGTCTCAGTGATCTCTTGAGGTTATAGAAAGCAATTTCTTCCCTTTCCTGGTACCCATGTTAGCTGGATAATTTGTTTATTAACATGGCTGAAATTATGTAGAAAGGGTAAGGGGATCTTTAAATGCAGATCTACTATTTAGGGTGTGGTTGGTGCTGTCTAGAGTTTGTTACATAAAAACAGTCTGTTCACATTTGCTCAGGAAATTGCTGGTTTTACTAATTACTAAATAGCATAATTTACATCACTTTTTAAAACAAGATTTATTATGAAAATAGACTGAGTATTTTAAAAACTGGGAGTGAAAACCTTTCCTCCTAGCCTTTCATTTCTAGAGTCTTAATTCTTTTTGTGACTAGTGTGGCTCTTTGATAAAATTTCACATGCCGTAAATGTGACTGCAAAGGATCTGACAGATGTGAAATGTTTAGCAGTTTGTACAGAGGAGAATGAATTAGTGTTCGATTGGGTTAAAAGCTGCTGAGATTCTAGTGAAGTACTCGTCACAAGGTGATCGTAAATGCCAAAAATGATGAGAGTAACACTCAGCATTGGCACCACCTTTCTTAACCACAAATTTAATGATGTTATGAGAAGAACAGGTATGTAAAATATGAAACTAAGTAAGACAGCACTAAATATTAATTTTATGTGACATCAATAATGTCTTAGTGAAAACGGATTTTCAACCCACAAAACTCTTATAATTATTGTAATACCTTTACTTTATACTTACCATTGATTTTACTGGAATGACTAAGATTTTGGGTGTTTGCTGAAACAGCACTACTGTCCTTTACCTTTACCACTGAGTGTCATCCCAATTCATCTCAGCATACTGCAAAACTGACTATTTTTCATTTTCATTATGCTTCTCTTTATTCTTTTACTCCTTTCCCACTCTGGATTGTGGGGTTTTCACCTCTATCCTTTTCTTCTCCATTGTACTTTAATACAAGTAATCTTAACACCATTCACAGGAAAACACAAAACAGATGTAAAAATGTTTTAAAAGATACTTTCATACTTTCAGGGATAGACAAAAAAATTAATTTATACACAATCATTTAATAAAATCTTATGAGAAAAAAACTGGAAAGGACTGGGTTGTTTTATACCTGCTATGATTTATGAAACAGCAGCACAGTAGTATAGATTGAGTGAGTAGTACCTCCTTATTTAAAGGTACTCAACAGTTCTAATTATAAGGCCCTATTTTCACGTTAACTGTTTTGGCTGAAATTTTCTATGCTGGATGTCTGCCTCAGGCTGAATTTCTTTGGAAAGTTTCAGCTAAAATGGTTCAGCCATTTCTGAGAATGACATTACATAAATTGTTTTGCTCTCATTTAAAAAAAAATGCAACTAATCCTACAACTGTTTAGCTGAGTAGGTTTAGCGCCTCCATAGTTTGGAGCAGGGACTTGAAATTTGACAGGATGGACCTCCTGGTGTCAGGGGTGTGCCTTTTGCCATTTGGCCAAGTTATTAGCCTCTAAAAATTGCAATTCACCCATACTCAGTAGAAACCTGGTAGAGTTTCTAAATTTGCTGAAGATTCCATCTGCAGTGAGCATGCTCCAAGCTGGGACTACAGGGACTGAGCAGGACTTTGCCAGCAGTTGTTCCTCTCTGCTGCCAGGTGCTGCTATAGCACCAGGCACAAGAACTGAGCACATGGAAAATACCAAATGCCAACCAAAAAATTTGACACGAGTCCAGTGACATGGAAGAACATTTCCCAGAATGTTATGATATCAATTGTATGATGACACAGCAGTTCCTGATTGATAAAAGGACAGTACAGCTTTGTCTCTCCCCCCACCGCCCCCAAACATGCATTGGTCCTGATATATGGCCTTAACTGTACAGCATTCCTGTGCTCTGTTAAATAACTGCCATGTTTCATCCAGAAGTAGCTGCAATTGTGAGTGAAGTGATTCTGTTTATAGTTTGTAATATGAATTGGGAACACTTAGAATGAAAGGTATTTTATAAACATAGGCTTCTTTATCAATTTCCAAGAATAATACCTGACAAAATGAATACAAACTATACTGCGTACAGTTCCTTCATCCCTATCCTAAATAGCTAAACTAACTCAAAGTCCATCATCAGGACCTCTGTTTCTTTCTATGGGCTTTAAACCCTATATAAAATACTGGTTAAAAGTTGAGGACAGTAATTATTAAGCAGTTGTTTAGATAAGTAGAGCATTTATTTTGCATCACCTTAGGCTCTGGTGCTAAAAGCTTGCATCAAGATTCTGAGTAATTATTGCTGACTCATAATAGCAGGTTCCTCCAGTTAGCTCCAACCAGGATATACAGAGGGTGAGAGTGTCTGTTTGGGCTACAGGAAACTAAAACATGGGTTGTTAGGTTGCTCTAGGAACCCAGGCTTGTGGAGAAAGTTTAGGCTGAGGTTTATATTTTATTGTTGAGTTATTAATAAATCAAACTCCAGCAAGGGAAAGGGTTGAGCTTGGACACTTATTCAAAGCACTGTGTAGCATGTTCAAAAGGCAGCAGAGTCAATCCTATCTCCAGATGACTAGAAGGATACAATGCTAACCACCAGTATGAATAATACTTAGTATCTGGGATCAATGAAGTGATCGCAAAAGAGGTGCCAGGGCAATGAATTGCCAAGCCTAGAGGTGCTGGGGCTCAGCCCTGCATGTGTGTAACTTTACTCCCAGGACTAGTCCAGCTGGCTCCCGGGACTAAAAATCACACACATGCTACTGTTTGTAGCATTGGGGCCAAGACTGTATTTGTACATCTTGTATGGTGCCGATCACATTGATGCTTAATACATAACACCTTGTGAATAGATAAGATACTATCCTCACAGAACAACAGCTAAGAACCTTTCTGTAGACTTACTTTCAACTGATTTGCCTAAGGCAACACAGAGTGTCTATAACAAAATCAGGAATAGAATCGATCTCCTGACTCTCATTCATTTTCTTCAGTCATCCTTCTTCCCTGTGCAGACACTAAGGGCCTGACCCAAAGCCCGCTGGAGTCAGTGGTGGTGGTCTGTGTGGTAGTATGGTAGCTGTAAGGTAGGGAGAGCAATGCACTTATTTTTCTTTGTTTTTCCCTGCTGATGTCCCTTTAATGCTGCATGTGCAAGACTAAAATGGGCCATCTTGATTATCACTTCAAAAGTTTTTCTCCCCTGCTGATAACAGCCTTTCTTAATTAATTAGCCTCTTACAGTTGGTATGGATACTTCCACCTTTTCATGTTCTCTGTATGTATAAATATCTTCTTACCGTGTGTTCCATTCTATGCATCCCATGCAGTGGGCGGTAGGCCACGATAGCTTATGCTCAAATAAATCTGTTAGTCTCTAGGGTGCCACAAGTACTCCTGTTCTTTTTTCTCCCTTGCTGTAACTTCTGATCTCGCCAACTATATCACTTCTATGAAGAACAGTATGTTAATAAAATTCCTATTATAAAACCCCTTTTGTAAGAAAAGTAGTAACATGTACTAATACAATCTAGAGATGAATTAATTGGATGTGAGAACTAAAATCCCCCTAGTAATCCCCATCCCCCCAAAAGTAGTGGGGTGTTCAGATTTAGGGGTTTAGCTCAGCTCTTTAGAGAGAGAGAGAGAGAGAGAGAGAGAGGGATTAATTCCCAAAGGAGGTTCGGTGTTTGCTTCCTTTGGGTCCATCAGCCTATACACAGTATACTAGCAGCGCGGGAGTTTATTCAGCAGACTGGAACGGATCTTGCCCTGTGCCACACTTAGCTGAATGGAGACCAACCCATCCAGTTTGGGAAACAGTCCCTGCCCAGCCCTGCAAATCAATATAGCCTAGGGAACCCGCCTCTTTGGACTCGTCCCTGCTTCCTCCCGAAAGCCATAGAGCAGGAGATTTTTTCCAAGCTGACTCACACACGCCTAATGTCAGTCCTGTCACATCCAGCTCTGCAAGCTGTTGCTTGCGCTGTTCCTGCTTTGCACTAGCCTCTCCCTCCATCCACTCCTTCTACTGTGGCTGGCTGGCTGGCAGGCTGGGGCGGGGCCCAGAGAGGACACGCCCCTCTGACACGCCCACCACTCCACTCTCCCCCTGAACAGGGACCGCAATGATTTAGAAGTTCAGGAATCCCACGTGACGTCACCGAGGATGATGTAATGCTTCTCTAAATAGAACGTATTGTAACCTTCTCTCAGTCCAACGTGGTTCCTTCACCCAAGCTGCTGGTCCTTTCCCTTCTACACTTGTTTGGTAAGTTCCTCTAAATACTGATCTGACTTTCTGAAACTCGCTTTTCAGTGCATTTAAACCCTCGCTTTCTGGACGCTTTAAAGTACTTGTGTGCACGGGACTGATCTAGGGACGGGGAGTATGTGTGAATTAACTGGGGAGCAGAGGGGGGGAAGGATCTAAAGTGAGGAGGGAGAAATCTCATGAATTGCAAAGGGGTTTGTTTTGTGGAAGTGTTTTTGGGCTAGTGAACAGTTTCTGTTACTAACCCTGGGACTGCGCCGGGGACTGTGATAAACGGCTGTTAGTTTTTCAATTTAACTGTAATGATAGTAACTATTTGAGATCCCCCGCTCCCGTTCTGAGAGGCGGTTTAGTGGCTGCGATGTTTGATCAGTGGGATGCTTCTATGAAGATGGCTTTTTGAACGAGTGTGTGTGTGCATCGCTCCCTCTCACTCCTCCAAGTGACTGAGCGAGGGTGTAACAGGAATCGGGGGGTGGCGAGGGGACCGGAAAAGTTGTTGAAGCTACACGAAGCGCAGTAAGCTGTCGGAGGGAGCGGAAAGGCGGCAAGGGGAGCAACTCTGAGATTCCTCAATTCAGCACACCGACCAAAAAGTTGGAAAGTTTTGAAACTCTGTGTGTGTGTGTGTGTGTGTGTGTGTGTGTGTTGAAACAAGAGCTAGTAAAGTCATTAGTGTGCTGCCGCCACCGTGTGCTTGTGTATGCATGTGTGTCGAAGAACCGCTGAGATGAGATGTAGCTGCTGCTGCCATCTCCGCTGTCTGCAGGGAGCGTGTAGGTAAATATTGTTGCAAATAAATTGTAATTCTTGTTTAAACTCTTTCGGGAGAGGATTTTTTAAAACTAGACACAAAAGTGGAAGGTTAATGCTTCCCCCCCCCCCTTTGCCTTATTTCTTTTCGGCATAACATCTTGTCTTGCTGCTGCTGCTGAAATGACAGCTCTTTGGCTGCTGGACTTCCTCTCAAAGTCCCCCCTCCCTTCTTGAAGCTTTCGCTTTCTTCTTAACAGAACTTGATTTCAATCGCTGCAACTTTGATTTAAGTTTTGGAAGAGGCTTCTTAGTCCAAAGTACCGGAGGCTCAGCTGCCTACAAGTTGCTGGTTCATGTGTATGTGTTGTTTCTGATATGGACTTGTATTGGTAACTGCACAACAAACTGATCACCCCCCTCCCCTCCCCTCCCTCATATCCAGTCCCCACATGATGCCTATTGTTAAGGCGCAGGGCTAGAGTGGGCTGTGTGTATATTTCGTTGTTAGGTGTCTGCATCGCTATGTTTGGTTGTCTCCCCCCCACCCCTCACCCCTTCTGACATATCTCTGGGAATAAGGCTGGATAGTGGGCCATTACGTCATTCTGCAGACTAGTAAGTGTTTGATTAACAGCCTTAGATACTGTAGGGTTCAGGGGGTTAGAAATGCTGACAAAGCAACTCTCCCTTTTACAATCCAACTGGCTAAGCACATCGTTTTTACATCCTCTCCTCCCCCCCAGTTCAGTGCATATCTCCTTTATCCCTCCTCTGGTTTAGGTTTCTCTCTCCCTCTCTTTAGTTAAGTTTTGTTCTTCCAGAATTATAAGAGCTCCTGAAATATAAGGGGGATACCTGCTTTAAACTCTGCCTTTTCTCTTATTTATGTCCAGGCATGATGAGTAAGCTGTCATCTCCAGGGTTTATTATAAATGTTACAGTCTGAAAGAAGAAAAATGGCTCAAAGACATGGATAGCAATAAAATAAAATGAATGTCCATATGTGTGTCTTTTACAATTAAAATGCTTAAATAGTACTTACTTAAAACAGCATGGCCAGAAGATTTCTGAATTTTATCAGTAGGAGACAATATACAGACAGATGAAAACAGAGGTTAGACCAAATGACAATAGGAGTTTTGGGTTTTCCTTGAGACCATACATTTCAAAGATAACTCTTCTTCTAATCCATTGAATTGCACCAAAGTTTCTTTCCCTGGTCATTTGGTGAAAATCCAGTGTGTCAAATAACAGTGGAGGAAAAACTTTCTTCTAAGAAACTGTCATGTAGAAATCATCCAGAAACCAGACTGTAATTTTTTTTAAGAAATTGTTTCTACAGTTACAGGGTGTGAACAAAATGAAAGAAAATGTATACTCTGACCCAGTTTGTGGGAATTTGTTCTGAAGTACATGCACTTTGGTAGAATTTTTTTTTTAATTTTCTGTAGAAAAATGTCTTTGGATGAAGTCAGCATTACTATGTTAAAAATACTTTTAAAATGTTAAACTTCTAATTTGTTACTCCTTAGTCCTAAAGGGAGCAGTGCAGGTTGCAAAGCACTAGAGAAAAGTGTGGTTAACGATCAGTGATTAGTGATAAGTGATTAGTGGTTTTATTCAAACTGTTACCTCTGACCAGAAGCACACATCAGAGGATTAACAGGCTCTTTAGATAAATGCTCATTAGTAGAAGGAGAAAAACGAAGATAATAGGCATGCACACAGGGACAACTTTCGAGGAAAATCATTCCTGTCTCTGGAATAATAAGCTCTATTAGCAGAAAGCCTCTTTAATTTAAAAGTTGCTTTTATCTTGTAAATCAAAGTTAGATGTAGAAGGTCACTCTGCTATTATAAGCTAAATTTTCCCATATCCACTGGATGTGGATTATCCCAGTAGTGATATTTATTTAAAGAAACTGAAAATTCTCAAGTGCCAGTGCCCTGTATTTTAAGGTATCCACTTCAAATGTAGAAAGTGAAGCCTGCTGTCAGCTAACTAGATGGCGTAGTACTGTTCTCTGTGAATATATAGTTCAGGATTATAAACTGAGCAAGTTGCTGCTTGCTAGATGTCCTTCAGCACTTACTACAAAGTTGATTTTGTGCTGGGTTGGAGGCTAGACAGTTCTACAAGTTTTTAGTCACATTTTCCATGTCAGTTAATCTAGTTGAGTTAAAGGCTACTGGAAAAATTAGTCTCATTACAAAAAGAAACTGTTAGAGGCAAATAAAACTACCTGGGGGTTAGCTCTTGGTTGGAACCGTGATAGTAAAGTGCGAGATCTGTCTTCTATTGGTTCAGTAAAATAAGATTCTGATGGTCTTAAATACAAACATATAGAAATACACAGTGACACCTCTTTCCTGGCTATCACTGGCAAACGGAGCTTTAAAAACCAGAAAGGGTCACTAGGAGAGAAAAGTTGACTGAACAAAACAACTCATTCCTGATTTTACTCTACAGATAATGGTAAGAAGTCTCTTATTTTCGTATTAATTGACTAAGTGATCTTTAACTATTGATAAGAAAACGATAATGTCTCGGCTTTGTTCATGCATGGTTTGTAAAGAATTAGTGTCTAGTACTGTCCATAGAATCTGTAATGTTTCTGCTGTCTTTAGGTCTGGACCATCAGACTTCCAAAACTTACATGTTTTCATGTACATGTTTACCATGGGATAGGAAATAGAAATACTAAACATTTGAATGGAACAAACTGAAACTGTCTATTTATTGTAACTTTAATTGGACAATTATGAGAGGTCAGATAATATTTTATGTGATGAAGAGATTTCTTTCTAAAGGCAAAGAAATTTCTTGATATTTTTGGCATGAGGTTGGAAGTAACTTAGTCTATGTGGAAGGACAATAAGCATTGCCTTGGACTATTGAATATTGGATGCCGTTTATTCTAGAGGTTTAAGATTTGGAAACAAAAGTAGATTTTTTTTTTAACTCGTATGAAGAACCAAACAAAGAGAACCAAATAAAAATCAATTGATAATATAGGCTGTTTTACAGAAACCCAACTCTCAGAACAAGGGAAGGTCTGATCTCTTTATTTAACCTACGGGAAAAGAAAGGGAAGAAAAACAAGCATTACTACTAAAAGTGAAGGTAAAATGGGAAGAGGTTGTATCCATAACCCTGTCCACCTTACGATGCAGTGGGGCTACTTGCATGAATAAAGGGAGGAAGATTTGGCCCCATGTGTTCAAATTTGGTATTAATTTACTCTCTGTAGTTTAGAGGAGGCTTTGAAATACCCTGAAATATCCTAAGGTTGTTCTTTATCCTTCAGAGGGATCTTTCATGTGATACTGCGTCCGTGAGAGTTAGAGTTCATTCCAATAACAATGGACCTTGCATTGACTTGAGACAATTCTTAGGGCCCAATCCTTCTGTCGTCACTCAGGCAAACCCTTATGGATATCAGTGGGAGTTTTGCAGGAGGATTTGGCCCTTAACTATTAACAGGGCAATTTTTAAGACACTTTTTACTTCCTTCTGGGACCCCAGGCAAGATTTGTTTATCTCCAACTATGCAGGGTGGTATTGTTGCCCATCTTTTGACTACACTCTCTTTTGGTCAAAGATCTTTTCCCTAGAAATCTATCAATTTGTATTTCTTTTTCTAGTTAGCAACCTGCTGGATTTTCTGCAGACCCCGTTGCTTTGATTTATTAATAAACCTTCTGTTTATGGATTGGCCACCTTTAAAGTAAAGCTTTATTTTAGTCCAAATGAACTTTTTTTGGACTAACCCTCTGTATACATGAAATTAATTTTGCTTTATTTTTTGGAATAACATAATAAAATTGCCACCTATTTAAAGTAGTGTTCCATTACTCAGGTCTGTATCATGTGGTCTCTAATTTAACAAAATGGGAATTTTTCTCAAGTAGAGACTAGGTAGAATTTAGCTTTAACCATTTGTTACGTATATACCTCTCAATCGAC
Source organism: Gopherus flavomarginatus (assembly GCF_025201925.1). Taxonomy (NCBI): domain Eukaryota; kingdom Metazoa; phylum Chordata; order Testudines; family Testudinidae; genus Gopherus; species Gopherus flavomarginatus. Next base: position 66,454,489 of record NC_066618.1, read on the forward strand.
AGAGTTGCTTGAGACATGGACCCGTTAACGGTAGAGAGCAACAGGTCTTTCAGCTATGCATACAGCTCTGTTTCTGTGTTGACTAAATGAACTTGTATTTAGCTGACTTGAATTTTGTTTGGGCTAACTTTTCACATATAAACTTTCATCACAATAAGCTGGTAACATCTTTTAGTGGAATCATTGAAAACATTTTTGAGAGTCATACTCTTGCTGACTTTGACTCGGTCATAAGTGATATTGTCACGGCTGATCAATCGGCTAGTTGTCCTGGTGACCATTCTATTGTATCCCAACACATGATTTCTGCAGGTTGTTTTTCTCTGAGAAAGTGTTAAATGTCATGTAACCTGTGCTGCTTGTCTCTGAGAAAGTTTGATTGCCAAGAAAAACTTAGTAAGTTCTGTAAGATACAGGCAAGTAGTTCTTTGTTAGAGATGTACTTGAAGAGTTTTTTGTTTTTCTCTATTTTAAAAACATTCTATAATAAACAGTCACAAAATTAATGCAACTTTAGCTTTTAGTAACTTTTAGCCTTAGCCTTCAGCACACTTTTTCCTCTTACTACAAATTGCATTGTTACATCAATTTAAAATCTTTAAAAGATTGTTCTTTAAGGTAGACAAAACAATTATCTCAATTTCTTTCCTTGTCTGATTTGAATATTAACCATGTTACAGGAATAAGATCAGTACTTTTACAGATTTGTGGTACAATTTGACATACCTATGTATAATATGAATATATTTCTGTGAATGTCTCAAAAATTACATTGCTGTAAAAATAAATATAGGTATACTCACTGATATACTCAATGTATAAGTAATAATTGTTGTTGTAAGAACACTTTCTGAAGCAAAAATACTGTGGTATGTTGTTTTAGCCAAGTAATTATTTTGTTTGTACACTGATCATTTACCTATACCATGGCGCTGGTTGAAGTAGTAACTCTGGCACTTTTAAAATAATAGCATGTCTAGTCTTTTCACTAAAGTTATTTTACTGTTTAATTAAAAATATTGGCATTCAGCATTTTTTCTGTTACTCATCAAAGCTTCATTAGTGGGAACTGCAGCTGCAAATTTGGATTTATAGATTTTAGAAAGAGACATGGCTGTATCTGTTTTGTAAATTTCAAGATGGTGATACCAAATACTGTTTTATAAACAAGGGGAGATTGACTAAGGATTTTACTGGGCTCTAGGATTTTCAAAGTAAAACATTCAAAGCTTAGTACAATTTCCTTAGCTTACTAGCTGTTATGCTTTGGTTTTTGTTTCTGTCTTCGTTTTTGAGAATCCACTCAAGCAGTCAATCCCCCGCATGCTTCAAAATAAATATTTCAGAACGCTACACTTACTAGTGTTTGTTTAATTTTCCTGTTTAGAATCTCATATTTTGAGTTAATTAGGACTTGCTATCGTGGCAGCATTCTGCTCAAGGTGATCTTAGGATGTGACAATATAATCCTTCATAGTAAGGGGACTCCAACAGACTGATTAAAAATTACTAGAATGCCCTTAGAGAGGAGGCCCGAAGAGAGAGGCAGGAGTAGGGGAATTTCAGTTTCAATAAGAAAACAATCCACAAATGCTGTAATAATTTTAACAGAATAAGGGCCTTATTTTGCTTTCCTTGGGCACCCAAAACTCCCATTGATTTCAGTGGGGGAGTCCTGGGAACCCAAGGAATTCAACCGTTCGGTGTTTTTATGCATACTTTGGCCATTTGATGATCACCCCTTAATATGTATTCAATTTCTTACTTCTGAATACACTTTAAATAGTAATTGTTTTCTTTTCCACTTCTTTGCTGTCTTCTGCAAGTAATGTTTTCTAATACTATTGTCCTTATCTGCCCTCCATTTCAATTCCTTTCCTTCCCAATGACTTTGTATTGCTGGTGCACTCCATTTCAGTGGAGTGATCTGGGTGATCTCAATGATTACTTATGTTTGAAGTTTCCAAACTATCAGTCCATGGTACTGAGGTTACTCTGGTTGGCTCAGCGACATATTTTTTGTGTGCGTTTTATTCGGAAGGAAACAGAGTGCTTCAGAGAAATTATTTAAATAAGTTGAAAAATCTTTTCCCTACAGTTTGACAGTAGCAACCATTTTACCTGTTGCAATGTAGGCTCATGGACGCCACTACGGCACAGGGTGTGTGATATGGCATCATTTATAGCCGCTCCTTTGTAGCTGTTCACAAATACTTAGAAAGTTATTTGACTAATGTGGGAAATAAAGAGGGGCCAACAGTTCCCAGATTTTTGTTCTTCAATACCTGACTGGCAAGACTTGAATAATGGTAGCTAATATAAAACATTCAGCACAGGGGGCTCTGTAGCACAATACATGGAATTTAAGATTAGGCTGAGGATATGTTGCATGAAGTGGCTATAGCAGGATGAGCTAAACTGAGGCATTACCCGGAGTACTCAAGTAAACTGCTAGCTAGTGTATATATTTTGTCCATATTGCACCTGCTACGTTTTCCCCCTTAAAATGTTTGTAAGTGAGCATTTTAGATCACTTTTCAGCTTTAGATTACAGACATGTTGTGTTTAGGCAGTTACATATCCATATAACAGTATTTGACCTAATTAAGCAGCAAGACACTCCAAGGTATGAATTATTGTATTAATGTTGTTAATTCACAGTGTGTGTGTGTGTTGGGCATTGAGGTTACAAAACCAATTGCCATTAGTGCAATGAGGAGTGAATTAGCACACCATTATTCACACTTCAGTGTTTACTGCAACTATATAATTATAATGTTAAGTAATATTTATATTAAGTGATGAAGCTCATAAATTTTGAGTAGCAAATCATGGTATATTTATAGTCACCACTCAGAATTATTTTTAGTCAATCAGATCTGTCCCAGTGAAGTCAATGGGCATAATTGTCACTAAACTCAAATGGCAGTAGGTGCAGGCCCTTAAGGTGGACCTGTAAAAGTGGATATGGATATACACATATGTGTGCATATGTGTATATATAGAGTAAATGTGTGTGTTTAGATATAAACAGTATAGAATGGTTTTGTATATTAGAAACTCAAATTTTATCTACCTTGGAACAATCTGTGGTGACTGGAGACATAGCAAAATTAAGATATAGCAAAAAAGTGAAAGCTGAGCAGTAGGGAGGGGAAGGGATTTTTAGTCCAATTGTTTAGAACTCTTTTTTTGTTGCTGTGAACCTTTAACCATTTAACTTCAATGTTTAATGAACGTTGGAGAGAAGATTAATCTTGGTTTAAAGATTCAACATTCCCACAAATTCTGTTCTCAACATTGACTTCTCCAGAGACTTCCCTTGCTGTCCAGGTAATCTTCCAGCAAGACTAGCAAGGCTTAAATTTAATATTTTTATGCTTTAAAAAAACAAACTGGGGAATTATTACTCTTTTGCCCCCATCACCATGTTCCCAAAGACACGCACGCACGCACACACATACATACATACATACATATATACATACACATCCAGTGTATATTATTTTAAATGGATAGGCAGTAGAAAAGGGTTAAAAGAACAGATTAAAAGGTTAGGAAGATCAAAACTAGACCAACTTTTTAAAATTCTGATCTGTCTTTCATTCACCTGCCTTATTAAACTAGTGTGTTCACATGAGATGGAGAGAAAAAAGATTTAGCAAGGAAGAAGTTTTAATTTCAGGTGTCCAGAGCAGTATTGCAGAAAGTGACGGAAAAGAATATTTTTAATATTTTGGAAACATCCTTGACAGGGACTTCTAAATGACACACGTTTTCTAAATGACATGGAACCAGAAAGAAAGGATCAAATGAAGATCTATAAAAGTGTAAAGATACTTTTGTTATAGTAGAAACCTAAAATATTGATCATAATAGGGCCTAAAAGTGTTCTCTCACACTGTTATAAATCAGGAGCAACTCTGCTGAAAGCAGAGAAGTTATACTGGAGTTTCTCTTGTGAGAGGAGAATCAGATTCATGGAGTATATTCTGAATGCAGTGTATCAATTTGTCAGTTGTGTGTTTGTGCAAATCCTGTTATTAAAGCAAAAGCTGAGTCATCTAGTTGAGGATGTCTGTTCCTTCTAAATAAACATGTTTGTATAGCTCACCTTCTATTGTGACAACTCTTACTGTGTCTGGGGAGAGGGAAATATTGAGAATACTTACTTTTGTGCTCAATTCATATGCCTTCCACTCTATCTCTTCTTCTCACAAGTTTTATGTGTAGGTGCTCCATCCACTTACACTGGCCCCAACAGTCACCACTCTGGCCTCAGGCTTGTATAACATATAAGAAAATCCCACTAGGTTTTTCAGTTAAATATAGGCGAATAATTTGACTCTTAACACTGGTGCAGATTTTGCTCTTAATTACACCATTGTGAATTGGGGGAAAGCTCTATTGACTTCAATACAATCCTATTTGTGTGAAAACAGGTTAAGCAAGACGAGGATAGGGCCTCCTAACATTTTCTTATTCGGAATGTTAGTTCACTGTCCAGTAACCCCATGGACTCATAATATTTTGATTGATGGCAAGATTTTTTCACACTTCTGAAGGAATGCTTTTGCTCTATTGTATCTCGTCACAGTTATGGCCCAGGACACTTGCAAGTAAGACACTTGCTACATGCTAGAGTTGCAATCTAAAGAATAATTAAACAAATATGTTTACACAGCAGACTTCAATGTGTGCTGAAGCAACTGACCTGATGCTCCGATATACAGAGTCAAGATGAGAAATTTTAACATAAGTGGCCAGATCTTCGCTTTTGTAAATCTGTGTGGCTCCACTGGCCTAAATGAAATGGAACCAGCTGAGGATCTGGCCTCTAGTGTTAGCAAAACTGCACACAGTAGGTAACTTGTGCATATTCTCTTTTGTAAGAGGATACTGCAAAGAGTTTTAGGCCTCATAACTGAAACTGATGGGGAAAGGTCCTCCAGATTACATGATATAATAATAATCAATCCTATTATTCCTTGCCAAAATGTTTTTAAAAGCACCATTTAAGCGCATGTTGTTTTGTGTTCCCCCTGCTGGCTCTGCAGTTGACTAAATCATTATTCTCAGAGCAATGCTGTGCTGAGGTCATCAATGATGGTGGTGTGAAAACAAACAAGTTTTAGCACGAGAAGTCACTATATAATTTGACAGGGATGTTGTCTGCTCCAAAACATCCACATTAATTTCAGCTCCAGTCTAAGCAAAGAAGAAGAAAACAGATGGGCTGACTCATAGCAAATACATATTCTAGTTTCTGCTGTGCTGGTGTAAAGCTAAGATAACTCCACTTGAAAGAGGTTTGTTTAGACTTACAATGATGTAGCTGAGAACAGTATTTGGACCAATGCTTTTATTTGAGAAATAAAGGCCTGAATTCCACTCCTACTGATGTAGGTATAAATCAGGAGTAACATCACTGACTTGAATAGCTTCTATTTTACGCCAATGAAATTGAGAGCATAAGTCCTTACCCCCATGTGGTTTTAAAGGTAACTTTTCAAAATAGTGTTGATCTGAGAAGAGTCAACTGCGCTTGTCATCTGAGTGGGCGATAGCTTTGAAACCTAATTATGACATTTAAATGTTTTTCTCAGCTCATTTCTGCAGAAATATTTACCGGTGTTCTTATTCATTGTAGTAGGATATAGAGGTGGGCATTGAGAACATTGTTGGGTGGATAGTTCTTGTGAAAAGATAGTAGGATGAGAAACATGGAGATCAAGACCCTTTATTCCTAAATTTCAAGTCACTTCCCTCTCTCTGAGGACAAGCTTGGAAAGAAAAGATATATCTACGTAATGCCACAAGCTGAAACTGAACATCTGTGCCAAAATACCGAATGCACCTTTTGTGGATGCCAAAAGTCCCAGCTGTCTCCTGCTTAGCTGCCCGCTGACAACTTCTATTATGCATTGTCAATACAAAATCTTGCAGTATATTGAAAAGTTAGGGGTAACACATTGGAAAAACTTTCCAAACTTTAAGATTAATATAGAAATTAAATTTAAAATACCTAGTGCAAGAGATATTACAGTCACTTTATTAATGAATTGAACATGAAAATAGAAATACAAATCTGTTTGTTGAATTCTCTGTGACAGTTTCAGGTAGTTTCTGTGTGCTGCAGAGTACATTGCCAATATTCCATGAAGCTAGGATACCTTGCAGTGAAATTTAGGACCAGTGTACTGCAGAGAACATGGTCCCTGCTAGTGCACTCTCTGTTAATACAGCACCCTCTATGTCACTGGCTCTCAACCAGGGCTGGCGGCATGTGGATGTCTTCTGGGGGTACATCAACTCATCTGGATATTTGCCTAGTTTTACAATAGGCTATATAAAAAAGCACTAGTGAAGTCAGTACAAACTCCAATTTCATACAGACAATGACATGTTTATACTGCTCTATATACTATACACTGAAATGTAAGTACAAATTTATATTCCAATTGATTTATTTTATAATTACATGGTAAAATGAGAAAGTAAGCAATTTTTTGGTAATAGTGTTGTCATAAAGCCTCTTTTACCTGTAAAGGGTTAAGAAGCTCAGTAAACTTGGCTGACACCTGACCAGAGGATCAATAAAGGGACAAGATACTTTCAAATCTTGGTGGAGGGAAGTCTTTGTTTGTGCTCTTTGTTTTGGGTGGTGTTCGCTCTTGGGACTAAGAGGGACCAGACGTCCATCCAGGCTCTCTAAATCTTTCTGAATCAGTCTCTCATGTTTCAAAATTATAAGTAACAGACAGGCAAAGCGGGTTCATTTTATTTTTGTTTTCTCAACTTGTAAATGTCCCTTTTTTGCTGAGAGGATTTTACCTCTGTTTGCTGTAACTTTGAACCTAAGGCCAGAGGGGGTTCCTCTGGGCTATATGAATCTGATTACCATGTAAAGTATTTTCCATCCTGATTTTACAGAGATGATTTTTTACTTTACTTTCTTCAATTAAAAGCTTTCTTTTTAAGAACCTGATTGATTTTTCCTTGTTTTAAGATCCAAGGGGATTGGATCTGGACTCACCAGGGATTGGTGGAATGGTTAATTTCTCCTTGTTTTAAGATCCAAGGGGTTTGGATCTGTGTTCACTAGGGAATTGGTGAAGCCTCTCAAGGCTGCCCAGGGAGGGGAAGGTTTTGGGGTGGGGGTGGACAAGAAGTGATCCAGACACTGAAATTTCTGGATGGTGGCAGAGTTACCAGATCTAAGCTAGTAATTAAGCTTAGAAGTGTCCATGCAGGTCCCCACATTTGTACCCTAAAGTTCAGAGTGGGGAAGGAACCTTGAAAAGTGTGCTGTGACACTTTTGTATTTTTAGGTCTGATTTTGTAAGCAAGTCATTTTTAAGTGAGGTGAAACCTGGGGTACAGAAGACAAATAAGACTCCTGAAAAGGGTACAGTAGTCTGGAAAGGTTGAGAGCCACTGCTCTATGTGTTGCTTGTATAGTCTCTTCTTACAGCACTGCAGGCCTTCAAATAAATTTCTTATTTGTATCCACCACTCTTACACAAAGATGGGCAGTTCCATGTCTCAAATGTAGACTATATGTTGTAAAATATTCTTTATAATACTTCTGTTACTGAAGGGCAAAACCAAGGCTGTAATCCTGGAAACTTCTTTGCCTCTGTAGACCCCTGCACTTGCAGGGAATAATTCTCAGGATGAGGGCCTAAAATATTCAAATTACCTACTACAGAAACAATAGCAAGCCATAAATGATTGTTTTTAAAATAGTTAAGTGAATGTGCTAAAAGGTATGTCACTTTTTAAAATAATTCAGTAGCCTTTTCCCAACACACCTACTTTAGTATTACATCTCTCTTAAAAAACAAACAAACAAACAAACAAAAACAATATGAACATTCCAGTGCTCACCAGCAACCCTCTGATAATCAGGACCGGCTCCAGGCACCAGCCCAGCAAGCAGCTGCTTGGGGCGGCCAACAGTGAGAGGCGCCACGTCTGAATCTTTGGCGGCAATTCGGCAGTGGGTCCGTCACTCCCTCTTGAGTGAAGGACCCGCTGCCGAATTGCCGCTGAAGACTGAAGCGGCGGCAGTAGAGCTGCAGATCGTGATCATGGCTTTTTTAATTTTTTTTTTCTTTTTGCTGCTTGGGGCGGCAGAAACCCTGGAGCTGGCCCTGCTGATAATGTACAGTTCTAGAGCCAAATCCTGCTTGTCACACTCAATATGCATTTGTGAGGTGAACATGATATGATCTCTAAATGTAAAGGCTTTCACAGTTTCTCTCCCCTCTTGCCCATCCATATTACCATCTCAAACAGGATCTCCTACCTCTAACGCAGGCTTTCTCTTTACCACTGTCCATTCCTGAGTTGAATGTCATGGACAGCATTGGACAGGGATAATGATCTGTGATTGGGGATGTAGCTAGAGCTGTGGGCTTCAGGGGGAAGACAAGGGACAGGCCTTACCAAGCTGCACAAATAATCTGTTTAGAGGAATTCAGGCTGTATTACCTTTTTGTTGCCCCTTCTGCACTGCATGATCCTATTGGATTGAGTGTGTACGGTGATGGGTAGTGCAAGACAGGTGAAAGCATCACTAAAATTATGCTGATTGTAAGGTGGAGAGAGCAGAGGTGGGCCCTCTATTGATATGGAAGCCCTGTATCTCCAGAAGATCCCCCAGGTTTTTCTATGATTGTCCCCAGGGTTGGGGCAGGAGGGAACTACCTTCCATTACTAGCTTAATGGAGTTGGGGGAAGTTGTAGACATGGTATATTTTGATTCTAGCATGGCTTCTAACACAGTCCAAACTAACATTCTCATAAACAAATTAGGGAAATGACTACATGAAAGTACTAGAAGTACATTACTGGTTGAAAGACCATATTCAAATAGTAGTTATCAATAGTTTGCTGTCACATATGGCACTATATGTGAAAGAAAATATAGATTCAAATAAAGTAAAAATCTTAAGCGAATCCACATGTTCCATAGAATCGCTATGGATAGAAATTTTCATGCTCTAATAAAAATATAACATTAGGGATCTGTTATTGACCGCCTGACCAGGACAGTAATAGTGATGATGAAATACTAAGGGAAATTAGAGATGCTATCAAAATTAAGAACCCAATAATAGTGAGGGATTTCAATTACCCCCATATTGACTGGAAACATTTCACTTCAGGACAAAATGCAGAGAGAAAATTTCTCAATACATTAAATGACTGCTTCATGGAGCAGCTGGTACGGGAACCCACAAGGGGAGAGGCAACTCTAGATTTAATCCTGAGTGGAGCGCAGGAGCTGGTTCAAGAGGTAACTATAGCAGGACCGCTTGGAAATAGTGACCATAATACAATAGCATTCAACATCTCTGTGGGGGGAAGAACACCTCAACAGCCCAACACTGTGGCATTTAATTTCAAAAGAGGGAACTATACAAAAATGAGGGGGTTCGTTAAACAAAAGTTAAAAGGTACAGTGACTAAAGTGAAATCCCTGCAAGTTGCATGGGCCCTTTTTAAAGACACCATAATAGAGGCCCAACTTCAATGTATACCTCAAATTAAGAAACACAGTAAAAGAACTAAAAAAGAGCCCCCGTGGCTTAACAACCATGTAAAAGAAGCAGTGAGAGATAAAAAGACTTCCTTTAAAAAGTGGAAGTCAAATCCTAGTGAGGTAAATAGAAAGGAGCACAAACACTGCCAGCTTAAGTGCAAGAGTGTAATAAGAAAAGCCAAAGAGGAGTTTGAAGAATGGCTAGCCAAAAACTCCAAAGGTAATAACAAAATGTTTTTTAAGTACATCAGAAGCAGGAAGCCTGCTAAACAACCAGTGGGACCCCTTGACGATTGAAATACAAAAGGAGCGCTTAAAGACGATAAAGTCATTGCGGAGAAACTAAATGGCTGAGGATATTAGGGAGATTCCCAAACCTGAGCCGGCTTTTGTAGGTGACAAATCTGAGGAACTGTCACAGATTAAAGTGTTACTAGAGGAGGTTTTGGAATTAATTGATAAACTCAACATTAACAAGTCACCGGGACCAGATGGCATTCATCCAAGAGTTCTGAAAGAATTCAAATGTGAAGTTGTGGAACTATTAACTAAGGTTTGTAACCTGTCCTTTAAATCGGCTTCGGTACCCAATGACTGGAAGTTAGCTAATGTAATGCCAATATTTAAAAAGGGCTCTAGAGGTGATCCCGGCAATTACAGACCGGTAAGTCTAATGTCAGTTGAAACAATAGTTAAGAATAAAATTGTCAGACGCATAGAAAAACATAAACTGTTGAGCAATAGTCAACATGGTTTCTGTAAAGGGAAATATTGTCTTACTAATCTATTAGAGTTCTTTGAAGAGGTCAACAAACATGTGGACAAGGGGGATCCAGTGGACATAGTGTACTTAGATTTCCAGAAAGCCTTTGACAAGGTCCCGCACCAAAGGCTCTTACGTAAATTAAGCTGTTGTGGGATAAAAGAGAAGGTCCTTTCATGGATTGAGAACTGGTTAAAAGGCAGGGAACAAAGGGTAGGAATTAATGGTAAATTCTCAGAATGGAGATGGGTAACTAGTGGTGTTCCCCAAGGGTCAGTCCTAGGACCAATTCTATTCAATTTATTCATAAATGATCTGGAGAAAGGGGTAAATGGTGAGGTGGCAAAGTTTGCAGATGATACTAAACTACTCAAGATAGTTAAGACCAAAGCAGATTGTGAAGAACTTCAAAAAGATCTCACAAAACTAAGTGATTGAGCAACAAAATGGCAAATGAAATTTAATGTGGGTAAATGTAAAGTAATGCACATTGGAAAAAATAACCCCAACTATACATACAATATGATGGGGGCTAATTTAGCTACAACGAGTCAGGAAAAAGATCTTGGTGTCATTGTGGATAGTTCTCTGAAGATGTCCACGCAGTGCGCAGAGGCGGTCAAAAAAGCAAACAGGATGTTAGGAATCATTAAAAAGGGGATAGAGAATAAGACTGAGAATGTATTATTGCCCTTATATAAATCCATGGTATGCCCACATCTCGAATACCGTGTACAGATGTGGTCTCCTCACCTCAAAAAAGATATTCTAGCACTAGAAAAGGTTCAGAAAAGGGCAACTAAAATGATTAGGAGTTTGGAGAGGGTTCCATACAAGGAAAGATTAAAGAGGCTAGGCCTCTTCAGCTTGGAAAAGAGGAGACTAAGGGGGGATATGATAGAGGTATATAAGATCATGAGTGATGTGGAGAAAGTGGATAAAGAAAAGTTATTTACTTATTCCCATAATACAAAAACTAGAGGGTTACCAAATGAAATTAATAGGTAGCTGGTTTAAAACAAATAAAAGGAAGTTCTTCACACAGCGCACCGTCAACTTGTGGAACTCCTTACTTAAGGAGGTTGTGAAGGCTAGGACTATAATAATGTTTAAAAGGGAACTGGATAAATTCATGGTGGCTAAGTCCATAAATGGCTATTAGCCAGGAAGGGTAAAGAATAGTGTCCCTAGCTTCTGTTCATCAGAGGATGGAGATGGATGGCAGGAGAGAGATCACTTGATCATTGCCTGTTAGCTTCACTCCCTCTGGGGCACCTGGCATTGGCCACTGTCAGTAGACAGATATTGGGCTAGATGGACCTTTGGTCTGACTCAGTACGGCCGTTCTTATGTTCTTATGCTGTCAAACCGGAAGGGTGTATCTAGTAGGGTCCTGCAGAAGACTGTCCTGGGTCTGGTACTAGTCAATATTTTCATTAATGACTTGGATAATGGAGTGGAGAGTTTGTTTATATTATTTGCAGATGACACCCATCAGATTGCAAGTACTTTGGAGTACAGGATTAGAATTTAAAATGACCGTGACAAATTGGAGAATTGGTCAAATACAAAGACAAAGACAAATGCAAAGAGAAAAACAAAGTACTTCACCTAGGAAGGAAAAATCAAATGCACCACTATAAAATGGAGAAAAACTGGTTAGGTAGTAGTACTGCAGAAAAGGATCTGGGGTTTATAGTAGATCACAAATTGAATATGAGTCCATAATGTGATGCAGTTGCGAGAGGCTAATATACTGGAGTATATTAACTGGAGTGTCGATTTAAGACATGGGAGCTAATTATTCCACTCTTGGCACTGGTGAGGCCTCAGCTGGGGTACTGTGTCCAGTTCTGAGTGCTACACTCTAGGAAAGATGTGGACAAACTGGAAAGAGTCCAGAGGAGAGCAAGAAAAATTATAGGTTTAGGAAACTACACCTATGAGGAAAAGTCTTTTTAAAAAAATAGGTGTGTTTTAGTTTTGAGAAAAGAAAACTGAAAGGGGGACCAGATGTCAATCTTCAAATATTTTAAGGGCTGTTATAAAGAGGACAGTGATTAATTGTTCTTCCTGTGCACTGAAAGTAGGACCAGTAATAGAGTGCTTAATCTGCACCAACGGAGATTTAGGTTAGATGTTAGGAAAAACTTTCTAACTATAAAGGTAGAATAAGCTTCCAAGGAAGGTTGTAGAATCCCTGTCATAGGAGGTTTTTAAGAATGGGTTAGACAAACACCTGTCAGAGATGGTCTAGATGTATATGGTCCTGCCTCAGCATGGTGGGCTAAAAAGCAAGTTATAGGAAAATCTACCATTTTATAGGGGAAAAATTATTAATTTGCTCTGGGGACTTTAGTTCTCAGTTGTTATCACAGTGGTGATTCAAGACATGAACTTGGAGGCATAGATGCCAACTTTCTCTGGCGCCGGTGGGTGTCCCTGCCCCTTTCCCCACCCGTGGCCCTGCCCTGCCGCCACCCCATCCCTATCCTGGCTCCGCCCCCATTCCAAACCCATCCCCAAAGTCCTGGCCCTAACTCCGCCCCCTCTCTGCTCCTATTGGATCTCTTCCCCAAATCTCTGCCCTGGCCCTGCCTCTTCCCCAGTGCACCACGTCCCCCACTCCCTCCCTGCCCTGCAAATCAGCTGTTTTGCAGTGCAAGCGCTGGGAGGGAGGAGGGAAAAGCAGGATGCGGCGGTGCGCTCGCAGAGGAGGTGGAGGCAGAGGTGAGCTGGAGCAGGGGGGCGGGGCCACAGGGAGCTGCTGGTGGGTGCCTATGCTTGGAGGGGGTTTGGAGATATGTGTATTCTGTTATTAAAATGGTAATAACATTTGTTGCAGTTCACATTACAAAATTGGTAAAGTATTTAATATCCCCATTTTAGTTACATTTAATATAAATGTTTTGAGCAGTATGTACATAGAATATTTTCCCATACTTCAACATTTCTAACAAAACACTGAATATGTTTGAAACTTTAGTTTATTCACACTTCCTAATCATAATCCTCTCTGTTTCCTTGTCAGCACCCCTTTCTTTGGTATTTCTCTGGACACTTATATCTTATATCTCTGGAAGTTAACCTTTGACATGATCTATTACTTGCATCTTACTGCTTTTAACAAGGTGAAAAGAGGTCAGTTTCAATAAAGGGCAGGCATTATTAGGAGACTTCTGCAGAAGTTCTTGCAGCACTGGGTAAAATATATTTCAGAAACGCCTATAGTGTAAAGAAGGAAATACTCATTCAGATGAATGATTTCTGTTACCCTGGAAAGGTGGTCACTACTTTCACAAGAGAGCTGCAGGCTGTTTCTCTTCAGAGGCCATGGATCATTCCTGCTCCCACTGGATGCTATGGGAGTTTTGTCATTGACTTTAGTGGGACCAGGATTGGGCCTATTATGTCTTAATTAAGCAGGGCTGCCCGGGGAGTGGGCAAGCGGGGCAATTTGCCCTGAGCCCTGCAAGGGCCCCACGAGCCCTGGCCCGGTGGTTGTCCAGGTCTTTGGCAGCATTTTGGCGGCGGGGCGGGGGGTGGGGGTCAGTGCTGCTAAAGACGTGGAGCGACTGAAGGGCCCCCGGCGCTGAAATGCCGCCAAAGACCCGGACCGCCGCCAGGTGAGTACAAGTGCCGCAGCTGCTCCGCTTTGCCCCAGGCTCCCTGAATCCTCTGGGTGGCCCTGTAATTAAGTTACAGTTAAATGGATCATACAGCATGTACTTCATAATCAGTGTTGGGTTTTGGTGCTGTAGCTTCATTACGTCAGCTATATCAGAGATTCTCAACCTTTTTCTTTCTGAGGCCCCCCTCCCAGCATTCTATAAAAACAGATTTTCTGCATATGAAAGCCAGGGCAGGCATTAAGGGGTATCAAACAGGGAAATTGCCTGGGGCCCCATGCCACAGGAGCCCCATGAAGCTAAGCTGCTCACGCTTCGGCTTCAGCCCCAGGTGGTGGGGCTCAGGGACTTGGGCTTTGGCCCCAAGTAATGGAGCTTTGGCTTTCTGCTCTGGGCCCCAGTGAGTCTGATGCTGGCCCTGATTGACGGACCCCCTGAAACCTGCTCGTGGCCCCCCCCCAGGGGCCGCAGACCCCGGTTGAGACCCACTGAGCTATATGACTATTTTTATATATTCAGAATATGCTGAAGTCTTCTAGACATTGTTTCAAAAATGAAGAACATAAATTAACTGGAAATATTCATGTAACTTTTTTCACTTGATTAATGATGCAGAATTTGTCTTGTTCTGTGATCCTGAAGTACAAAGATTGTGAAGTCACACACCATGTCAAATAAGTAACTCTAATAATCTGTACCAGGAAAGTATTTGACCTTGTTGGCATGGATAATGTTTGAAATTTAAAAGAGAATGGGGTATATGTTTCTCTCAAAACCAAAATATTTAATAAAGGCTAAGGAACAATCCAGGAGGCTTAGTGGAATGCACAGCGATTTCTAAATTTATGTTTTTAAAATGGCCTAGGGGACTTAGCCACACACCTTCTTTAAAAAATTAATGAAACATCCCTTAGATTACTTTGAAAAAATCTTAACCTTGAGTTTTATCAATGGAGAGTGCTGTTTTGTGTTCCCCTATCAATTACTTATTGTATCCGACGAAGTAGGTATTCACCCACGAAAGCTTATGCTCCAATACGTCTGTTAGTCTATAAGGTGCCACAGGACTCTTTGCTGCTTTTATTGCATCTTGTGCCTGACTCTTTCATGTGTGTATGCTTAGAATTTATGTAAAATGCTGGTGTGCCTTTCAAATATCTGTATAAAGCAGTGTTTCTCAAACTGGGGTCACCGTTTGTGCAGGGGAAGCCCCTGGTGGGCCGGGCCAGTTTGTTTGCCTGCCCCATCTGCAGGTCCGGCCGATCGCGGCTCCCACTGGCTGCGGTCCACTGCTGCAGGCCAATGGGGGCTGCTGGAAGCAGTGGCCAGTAAGTCTCTCAGCCTGCACTGCTTCCCCCATTGGCCTGGAGCAGCGAACTGCGTCCAGTGGGAGCCGCGATCGGCTGGACCTGTGAACGGGACAGGTAAACAAACTGGCCCGGCCCACCAGGGGTTTCCCTACACAAGTGGCGACCCCAGTTTGAGCAACACTGGCATAAAGGAAAAAAGTCAACAACCTAACAACAGAGATACAAAGTTGCTGACTGAAGCTTAATTACAAGTTGTCAAAATATTCCCCCTTATTCTTAGAAAACAAAGTTGGATGGAAGATTTGAAACAATGTCAATTTCTGTCCGTATTCTTCAACCTATGATTGATCTCAGGCAGTCAACTGCTATCATATGCCTTTCTTAGGGCTTGTCTATACTTACTGGAGGATCAACACTGTGGCGATCTATGCATTGGCAGTCAATTTAGCGGGTCTAGTGAAGAGCTGCTAAATCAACCGCTGACCGCTCTCCCATTGACTCCTGTACTCCACCTGATTGAGAAGAGTAAAGAGAGGCAGCGGGAGAGCACCTCTTGTTGACGTTGCATAATGTGGACTCTGCAATAAGTAGATTTAAGCTACGTCGTAACTCAAATTGCGTAGCTTAGATAGACTGTTCCCTTTAGTGTAGACAAGGCCTTAGAAGAAAACTTAAATCAGTTTTACTTGACAGAGGTTTAAGAGCCATATCAGTAAGAGGTTTAAGAGCCACATCAGTACCACACAAACTAGTTAGGGTTGCCAACTTTTTAACTGCAGAAAATTGAACGCCTCCCCCCTGCCCCACCCCTTCTCCAAGGTCCGGCCCCCACTTGCTCCATCCCCCTCCCTCCATTGCTCACTCTCCTCCACCTTCACTCACTTTCATCGGGCTGGGGCAGGGGGCTGGAGTGTGGGAAGGGGGTGCTGGCTCTGGGGTGGGGCTGAGGATGAGGGGTTTGGCGTGTAGGAGAGGGCTCTGGGCTGGAGCGGGGGGGGGGGAGTGCGGGATCCAGGAGGGAGTTTAGGTGCAGGAGGGGACTCTGGGCTGGGGCAGGGGGTTGGGGTGCGGGAGGGGGTTTGGGGTGCGGGGTCCTGGTGGCGCTTACTGGCCTCTAACCTCATGGGTGGCCAGGGAGCTCTGCGTGCTGCCCTCACACCTGCAGGTGCTGCCCCCTCAGCTCCTATTGGTTGCAGTTCCTGGCCAATGGGAGCTGTGGAGCCGCCACTCCGGACAGGGGCAGTGCATGCAACCTCCCTGGCTGCCCATGCGTCTAGCAGCTGCAGGGACCTGGTGGCCACTTCCGGGAGCCAAGAGGAGCCAGGACAGGCAGGAAGCCTGCCTTAGCTGTGGGCCCCCACTGTGCCACCAACCAGACTTTTAACAGCCCGGTCGGCATTGCTGACCACAGCTGCCAGGGTCCCTTTTCGACTGGGCATTCCAGTTTAAAACTGGATGCTTGGCAACCCTAAAACTAGTGCATGAATCTAGTTTAACTCTTTTAGTAGCATTAGGTATTTTAAGAGTATCTTAATGTAAAGGAGAAAGTAGTCTACTGTTAGGAAAGTTCTTCTTTGGAATAAAAATAAAGGGGAGAGGTAAATAATTAAGAGAGATGCCCTAGGAATTATTTGGGGGAAGTTCTATGGCCTGTTTTATACAGAAGGTCAGACTAGATGATCACAGTGGTCCCTTCTGATCTTGGAATCTATGACTCAATGAAAATCAAGAGCTAAATGAATAAACAGGAACAACTATATTAATTCAATATGTTAACACAGAAATAAAAATATTTATTGTAGCCAATTCAAAATATATAGAGATGGAACCGCAACTTCCCCATATGTTATAAAGCTTCTTTATATTGTGTTTCTTTCTCATGTCAGCAACCTTCCAAATGAGTAAGAGTGTACATGTAGTCAAGTATCAGGGGGTAGCCTTGTTAGTCTGTATCCACAAAAACAACAAGGAGTCCAGTGGCACCTTAAAGACTATCAGATTTATTTGGGCATAAGCTTTTGTGGGTAAAAAACCTCACTTCTTCAGTTGCGTCTGAAGAAGTGAGTTTTTTTACCCATGAAAGCTTATGCCCAAATAAATCTGTTAGTCTTTAAGGTGCCACCAGACTCCTTGTTGGTTTTAATATATATGTAGGTGTATCTTGGCATATTCCTTTGTTGCCCAATTTATTCTTCACTGTTTCAGTTGTGCAGGCAAGTATATTTTTGTTGCATCATTCAGTTCTGTTCAAACATTTTGTAGCTGGGGATTTCAGTAGCTCTGTTAGTAACTTATCAGGGAGGCATGTCTGCAGCTTTCATTTTTAACTTCTAAAAATTAAATCACAGAGCAGACTAAGAAGCGCACAGTTCTTACTCAACTGAGTAAGGGTTTGCAGGATTAGTCTCTAAGGCAGAACCCTGGGGATCCAGGCTCAGCAGGTCCGAAGCAGCCAGGATGCAGCCATGAATCAGAGCAGCAGAGGGTTACATCAACGCTCACTGTCATATTGGGGAATTAAAAAAATAGAGAGAGAGAGAGCAGGAGCCAGTTTTTCCATGAAGTTCAAGTTTTGACTTGCACTCTGGGTGAGGAAGTTCAAGGACTCTATCTGGTGTGGGGAAGGGGAGTTGTGAGATGGGCTGGGGAAAGATTAGGGAGTTCAAGGATTTAGCTGGAAGCAAGACTGAATGTTTGAGAAGACAGTAGGGGCAGATTAGTCTCTTCAGACATGTGGGGATAGATTAGGGTGACCATACAGCAAGAGTGAAAAATAGGGGCTGGGGGTAATAGGCACCTGTATAAGACAAAGGCCCAAATATCGGGATCATCCCTAAAAAATCAGGGCATCTGGTCACTCTAAGATAGATTGAGTGGAAGAATCTGTCCAGAAGCCTAAAGACCTTTATTAGGAGAGTGGGTGGGGGCTATGAACATATGGTGGACCCAAACCCTGTTTAAACTTAATCTATCCCTGCTAAAGCCAGTGAATTTAGAGAACCCTAAAATAGTATAATGGCCTCAGTATTAGGATTTGTACACATTAAACTGTCAAACTCTGACCTTCAGTAGGGTGCTACCAAAATGTACAGGGGCTTAATTTCCCCCTTTAATACTCTGGCACAACAAGTATATGTAGCCCCTGTTTATAGAGAGACATGGAGAATATTTGACTTACAATATTTCAAAAAAGTTTAGGAATTATTTTTTCAAGCCAAACATCAACAAATCGCCAGCTCCTGGTGCTGTTGCATTTATGTCCAGGGGAGGTCCATGTACTGAACAATTACAGGAAAGGGCCCTAATGCCAGTAGTTCAGGAGTGACCTGCACCTAGGAAAAATCACTCTCTCACACTTACGCTTTCTTGCTGGCTGTTATTTTAGATGATCAAATATGAGCAGTGCTAATCTTTAGTGTTAGTTGTAGGAGGGGCTTACTAGATTCATGCCATGAAGAGAGTTTGCACACATTTCATAATTTGCAGCAGACTAGACAGAAACTCCAGCACTGTGGGCAAACTATGCTTTAAAAACAAACGCCTACGTATATTACTTCTCTCAGCCAAATTCTAGGTGGCACCCAGCCTTGCATCAAACCCACAATCTGTAGTCTGAAAAGAATCTCATGTGAACAACTAAACCTTTTATTAACACTGGAAGATTGTGAAGCTATAAATACAGAGAAAGTGAGAACTTGGGCCACTATTTAAAGGCCAGAGGATTTTAGGAGAGTTTCAAAAACAGTCTGGGTAAAGCCATTTAGGAGTGGGGATTGGGAGATGAATTTCCTGGGTGTTAATTTTTGTATCCTGTTCAGCAGAATGCGGTTTATGTTTGAATATATATATTTTAAGTAAGGACCTTATGTAAAATCCAAATATAGGAGGAAAAATATATCTGCAAGTCTGCCAGGGAAAGCAGGTACACTTTCGCTTGTGTTGTTCGTGTCATCTTTTTTGCAATCTTTGCTAAAAGCAGTATATTTCAAAAGCAGTCACAGAGCTCCGAGTTCCATCAATATTGCATTTAGTAGAAACAACGCACTGTAAATTGACTGCAAACTGGAAAATGGCAAACTTGTTTTGCCTAGTTCTGAGCTCACTCAAACATGGTGGGATCAAAATTAGGAATGCAAATTGAACCTCTATTCTGTTTACAGCTGGTAAAACACAGTTTTGTGCCAGAAGAGCTTGCAGTCCTAGCTCTCCCCATACGTTCTGCTCCTGACTTAAGCAGGGTGAAGGCTAGAGAAGAGTACATGTATCCCTCCATTCCATTTGCTGTGGGAAAGGAAGAAGAACCACCACTCAGACTCTCCTCCCTATAAAGCATCCCTCTAAGAGGCCTTGAGGTTACTTCTCTAATTTTTTTCTTTTCTGGACTGCTTGATTGCCAAAACCCTACATCTCTGTTACTTCTTCCTATCTTAACCCTTGCTTACCAGGATGGGCTATTGTCTCTTCAATCAAAACAGAATATCCTCTAGATTGATGGCCTTCCTCTACTTCAATATTAGCAGCAAGAGCTGGAAATCACTCTCTGTCCTGCTGCAGCTCCCTAAGGACAAGACGTCCCTGGAGCACTGAGATAAGGGTAACTGTCCAGGAACTTCCCAGAGGTTAGGTGCCCCTGAGCCTAAGCAGTGCTTCCGCTAAGCAGTGGCAGAAAGAGCTGATCAGTGAGAGGGGGAGAGTATTTGTAAGTTTCTCAGATACAGAGTGGGGGATGCAAATGAATATGTGTGCAGATGCCTGCTCCTAAGGAACTTGTTCCTGGATTAAGGGTGGGAGCTGGGCTTTCCCTTCCTGGCAGGCCCCACCCAAAAGAGGGAGGTAGTTTGTGCCCTGAGAAGATAATGTAGGAGTGGAGTTGTTTCATTAGCCACCCTCCTCTCTGCCCCCTAGGAGACCACTGACAAAAGTAATGGGAAGTACTGGGGATGAGGGCAGGAGATGTTTCAGGATCAAAAACATCTTCAGCTCCTCCCAACTCATTAGGATCAAGTTCACCCATCCATGTTAATATCTCTTGCAAAGGAACTTCCTCCATAGTGAGCAGAATGCACTGAAACAATCTGTCTTTCATTCCAAAGTGCAAGTGTCATGTTGGTTAAAGTGAATCTCTACTCCAGTGAAGCTTTCTGTGTTCAGAAAAGCAAAACAAACAAACAAACAAAAACAACGATTTTGTCACTGTAAAGAGTAAACAAGATTTGAATTTGTGTGCTATAAAATCAAACCATTATTCTGAAATTAATTTCTATTTAAAAATGTTATTTGATTTTTTTGTGGATGTCTTGGGTTAGATGATTCTCTTGTATTAGATGAATAAAAAAATAAAGTAGTCAATTGTTTTGGTATTAAACCAGATTGCTGCTCTTTCTACAGTTGTGCTGGCACTGATCACTAGGATATTTTTAATTTCTGTGTTTCCGAAGCCTTGAAAAAATATTCATGTAAAAACCAAAACAAGGTGGGTAATGAAGGTTAAAATTAATCTCTGAAACAGAATGAGAAATCACAAGTCAGAAAAATGATCTTCATTCAGCAACTCTCTGCCCATCACATTAAAGCAACAACATACACATTGGTGTTTGGAATGCAAAATCTGTAACATTAATGCGTCTTTCCTCTGTATTCTGCCTTACATTTGATATCAGCTTGCTTCAGTCCAGCAACTTTCTTCCCCATTCATGTTCTGTCTAAAATAAAATAAATATGTATGTTGTTCTAATCTGATATGCCATATCCAGTAAAAATCAATGTTTGTTGTCCAGGCTTCTACAGACAGATTGCAGCCTATATGTATGTGTCCTTGCTTCATTTCTGTTTCCTGGCATCTCTTAAATGTTGTCATGATCTCTGCCTCACCTATACACAAATTGCATTTTCATTTCATTTTTCATTTTCATTTGTAGATTAGTTTGGAAAGAACTGGAAGCCTACTGGAGTTTGCCCTTAATGGGGCTACTTTATCACCCAAGTCTTCTCATGGGCTATTTGCTTTGGTGATTGGAAGAACTGTAGCACTTTCATGCAAACTGTTGTTATTCCTGGCTAATGTGAGCATAAAATTGGGAAAACTTCACGGCAAGCTGCCCGCCCCCCCAGTTATTTCTTTATGGACATAAAGATGCCCTGCCTACATAGTACAAAGTCATTCCCTTAAATTTAATCTATTAAGTGGATTGTAATTAATGAAAATAAAGCAGGTTGCTTTTTTCATGTTACCCAGATGTGACATTTTCTGTCCACACATTCACCAGCAGAGGCTGCTGCCACCATGTGCTTCACTAAATCAGTGGGCATGCCTGGCAGTGAAATTCATCTGCAGGAGGAAGCTAGAGGTGGGAATTAACCAGGGTCTCTTGCTTACCCAGGCAAGAGCCTGGCCAGATGAGCTAAAGAAACAGTTTTGTTAGCTTCCTGTGACAGAACTTTTTAAATTAGATCACCCACAATGCCTGTCTGAGACTAAAATAAACATTCTTTCAACTACAGTCATTCTGTTTCAGAGATTAAGTTTATCAGTTGCATTTCTCTACATAAATAATTTTTTTAAACATCAACCAATAAAATATAACTTATTTCCAGTTCAATTTAGGAGACCAGGCATTTCTTCTGACATGTAATTTTGTTATGATTCCTGATTAGGCTGTACATTTTTGCAGTAGGATTTAGTCCAAAGTAAGATTATTAAAGTATCCATTTCTTTCCTGCATATATTATGGCCCTGATCCTGCCAAGACTACTCACTGCATAAAGTTAAGCACATGTGTAGGTCCCTTTAAAGCCAATGGGGCTACTCATATTGAGTAAAGTTAAGCACACAGAACCATAGAAATAGAGATCTAGAAGGAACCTCAAGAGGTGATATGATCCAGGCCTCTGTGCTGAGGAAGGACCAAGTAAATCTAGACCCTCCCTGACAGCTGTTCTTAAAAACCTCCCATGACAGGGATTCCACAACCTCCCTGGGAAGCTTATTCCAGTGTTGAAGTATCCTTATAGTTAGAAAGTTGTTCCTAATATCTAACCTAAATCTCTCTTGCCGCGGATTAAACCCATTACTTCTTTTCCTACCTTCAGTGCAAATTGAGAACTACTGATCACTGTCCTCTTTATAGCAGCCCTTAATGTATTTTAACACTGACATCTGCCCCCCCCCCTTCAGTCTTCTTTTCTTAAGACTAAACATGCCCAGTTTTTTTTAAAACTTTCCTCATAGATCAGGTTTTCTAAACCTTTCATCATTTTTGTTATTCTTCTCTGAGCTCTCCAATTTATGAACATCTTTTTAAAAGTTTGATGCCAAGAACTCGGACAGAATACTCCAGCTGAGGCCTAACCAGTGCCACATAGAAGGGGCCAGTTACCTCCTGTGTCTGATATATGCCACTTCTGTTAATACACCCTGGAATGATATTAGCCTTTTTTGCAACTGCATCACATTGTTGACTTATTTTCTATTTGCAATCCAATATAATCCACAGGTCCTTTTCAACAGAACTACTGCCTCGCCAGTTATTCCCCGTTTTGTAGTTGTAATTTTGATTTTTTCCTTCCTAAGTGTAGTACTTTGTACTTGTCTTTGGTGATGTTAATTTTGTTGATTTCAGACCAATTCTCCAATTTGTTAGGGTCATTTTGAATTCTAATCCTTCCTCCAGACTGCTTGCAACCCCTCCCAGTTTGGAGTCATCTGCAAATTATATAAGCATGCTCTCCACTCCGTTATCCAAGTCATTAATTAAAATATTGAACAGTACCAGACCCAAGACAGACCTCTGTGGGTTCTTACAAGATATGTCCCCCCAGTTTGACAGTGAATCCGTAATAAATACTTTTTGAAAATGGTCTTTCAACCAGTTGTGAACCCACCTTTTCATAATTTCATATTGACAAAATTTCCCTAGTTGTTTGATAATACCGTGAATCAAAAGCCTTACTAAAATCAAGATAGATAAAATGTTTTATTAATGTTAATGTTTAAAATTAAATATACACACGTTAAGAGGGAAGGTACTGTACATCTGTGGTCAGATGTACAGCCTGCCTCTATCCACTAAGCCAATATCCCTGTCAAAAAAGGAAATTAGGTTGGTTTGGCATGATGTGTTCTTGATAAATCCATATGGACCATTCCTTATAACCCTATTATCCTCTAAATGGTTAGCTACTGATTGTTTTAATAATTTGTTTCATTATCTTTCCAGGTATCAAAGTAAGGCTGACTGGTTTATAATTCTCTGGGTCCTCTTTTTAAAAATAGATAATTTTGCACTTCTCCTGTCCTACCTCACCCATCCTCCATGAGTTCTTGATCATCGCTGACCATTGTGAGATTGTTTCAGCTAGTTCCTTAAGTACCTTAGGGTGAATTTCATCAAGCCATGCGGACTTGAATATGTTTAACTGATCTAATTATTCTTTAACCTGTTATTTCCCTGTTTAGGCTTACATTCCTTCCCCTTGTTATTAATATTGTGTTGAGTATCTGGTAGCAATTTACCTTTTTAATGAAGACTAAAGCAAAATAGGTATTAAACACCACAGCCTTCTCACTGTTAAGTAGAGGACCTATGCTTTCCTTTGTCTTGTTCATAGCATATTTATAGAACCTCATTTTCTTATTGCTTTGTATGTCCTTTGCTAGATGCAACTCCTTTTGTCTTTAGCCTTTCTGATTTTTATCCCTACATGCCTATACTATTCTTTTGTACTCCTTAACAATTCATCCATGTTTCCACTCCTTGTAGGATTCTTTTTTGATTTTTCAGGTCATTAAAGAGCTCCCGATGGAGCCACATGGGCCTATTACTATTCTGCATCTCTTTCCTTCACATCAGACTAGTTTGTTGTCACACCTTTAATTGTCTCCCTGAGAAACTTCCAGCTCCCCTGAGCCTTTTTCCTTTAGATTTTCTTCCCATAGGCCCTTACCTACCAGTTGTGAGAGTTTGTCTAAAGTTTGCTTTTTTGAAGTCCATTGTCCTTATTCTGACACTCTCACACCTTCCTTACCTTGGAATCATGAAGTCTATCATTTCCTGATTACTTTCACCCAAACTGCCTTCCACCTTCAGATTTGCAATCATTAGTCAGAATCGTGTCTAAAGTGGTTGTCTCCCTAGTTACTTCTTTCACTTTCTAAAACAAAAAGTTGTCCTAATTCATTCCAAGAACTTATTGTACATTTTGTGTTTTGCTGCATTACTTTTCCAATGGATATCTGGGTAGTTAATGTCCCTCATTACTACCAGGTTTGTGTTTTGGATATTCCTGTCATTTGTTTTAGAAATACGTCATCCACCATCTCCTTCTGATTTGGTGGTCTATAATAGACCCCTACCCTGACATTGCCTCTGGTTTGTTCCACTTTTATCTTCACCCAGACACTTTCAACTCACCTCCTTTTGGAGCTCAGAACAAGTGTATATATTCCTGATGTATAAAGCAAAACCTCTTCCTTTCCCCCTGCCTGTCCTTCCTGGACCCCTCTATACCAGTATTCTAGTCATGAGATTTCCCACCAAGTCTGTGATGCCAATTAAATCATAATTTAGTTTTGGAACAAACACTTCACGTTCTTTCTGTTTATTTCCTATATTCCTGAATTTCTCCTGCTGTTGTCCCTCTTTTTGTTTCTGTGACCCTATTGTAACTTTCTACCCTCCCCCCAAACATTTAGCCTTTTTTAAGGTCACCTGCATGTGTAAGTCTTTGCAGGATCAAGGCTTAGGCTATTAAATTATTTTGTTCTTTATGTATTCATCCTAGATATTAAAAAAGAAACACTGAATATCCTGAAATGCACTATAACAAAAGTATTCGGAGACATGTTTCTCTTTAAGGAATAGGGTGAGGTAGATAGCAGTGACTCTTCTCTGGTATAGGAGTGTGTGAGCTCTATTCTTCCAAGGAGTACATAGAGTTTAATCAGTTAGACTTAGATCTTGGGCTTGTTTTCTCAGCATGACAGTAAATCATGTTAAGAAGATGCGCCACAAATTCCGCTGACTATCAGTGCAGAGCTTTACATCTAGCAGCATTGATTTATTTAAGTATATGTTTTGTGCCCTCTGAGAGCTTACCATCTGCTTAAATTGTGTTTACTGTATATAGAAAGTCAGCATTTTACTGATGAATGATAGAAAAATGATAGCTTTACTTAGTCTTTAAGTGACACCTGGTTAGGAATAATTTGTTAATGACTACTTGGGAGTTGTTTCTTGTTTCCTTCAATTTAATGGGTTTAGTTAGTATCACTTAGAGAATAGCTACTCTGATGCAACAGTAATAAGTCTTGATTACCTGCTACAGTTACTACAGTCTGCTTGTGGAGTTCAGCTCTCTTAGGAGAGGAGAAGGCTACATCCTCAACTGATGTAAATTAACATTTACATTTAAGTCAATGGCACTACAGTGATTTACACCAGTTGAGTATATGGCTCAAAGATTACAGCATGAGATCTGATAGCATAGTGGCCCAATCCTGCAAGCGCTGCTCCTGTGGAACTCACACAGAATACAATGCAAGTTTTGTACAAGGAACGTTTGTAGTGATAGGCCCATACGTTCAGTATTAGCAGTTGGCATAGCATATCAGCCTGAATCCTGAAACTTGGACCCATGTGCACTTCTTTTGTTTAGTTGCTAGAATGTTAACAGCTGAGTCATAGAGATATTGATATAACAAATTTTCATGGTGTGCTAATTATAGTTTAATATTTTTTGTGAAGTCATACAAATCCCCCTATTTTATTACTGTACATCTGATGCACAGCAGAAGTGTTTGAGAATACATTAAAATAATGAACATGTGTTTTTTGTTATTGTTAGCAATGTTTACTTAGCATGTATTGCAATGGTGAAAATAAAGAACTAAGGGCCAAAGAATCTGCATTTTTGTGGGCAGTCCATATTCATGTGAGTAGTCGCATTAAGAAGACATTAAGGGCTTGTCTACACTTACCGGGGTCGACGAGCAGCGATCAATGCATCAGCGACCAATTTAGTGGGTCTAGTGAAGAACCGCTAAATCGACCGCAGATTGCTCTCCTGTCAACTCCTGTTTTCCACCGGATCGAGAAGAGTAGGGGGAGTCGACGGGAGATGCTCCCACACTCAACATCGTGTAGTGTGTTCCCCGCGGTAAGTAGGTCTAAGTTATGTTGATTTGAGTTACGCTGTTCACGTAACTCAAATTGTGTATCTTGGATCGAATTTCCCCTGTAGTCTCATTTTCAGAGGTGTGTGCACCCACAACTCCCTCTGAAGTCAACTGGAGTTGAATGGTAAGCACCTCTGAAAATCAAACCCAATGAAGACCACGTGCAAGAACACGCCTAAATACTACAATATCCAAAACTTCTTATTTAAAGTAGAATTGCATGAAATTGTAAATGCTGTAGGGCAGTTTTATTGCAATATATTTAGTTACTGTAGTTATTTTTCTTTATGCCGATTGTCTGAATGAAAGTAGGCATTTTCTACCATTATAAAGGAAAATGACATACAGATATTCTATAGCAATACCTCCTAATGCGTAGTATGGCCTTTTAGCACAAAGCATTTGAAAGAACGTGTCCACAGAAGATATAACTATGGAATAATTAACTACCAAAGATAAATCTAAGTATAAATAGGAAGTAATTGGCTGGTGGGGGGTGGGGAAAGTACCAACAACAATATACATCTGCTTAGCTTTCCAGTCACTGGTATTTTTTTGCAAAGGTAGCACGTGTAGTTCCCTAGATAGCACAGAGGAGAGAATGCCTTGTGTTACTCAGTCTTGCATGATTAGACAAGGAATAGCTCTGACAAGCTCAAGAATAATTCCTCTTCAGGCCTGTTATGGAAAGAGAGAATGGCCAAACCAGAGGACCATGAGGGTGTGGATGCATTTGTTTTTGATGGGAGATGGGGAATGATGGTGGGGATGGACTGTTAATGTCAAGGGGACCCAATTCATCATAGCTTTGCATCTTGTCTAGTCACTTATGCCAGTGCAAAGTGGGAGAAAAGTCAACTTCTGTACTGATGTAAGGTCACAACTCAGCAAGGGCTTAATTACTTGCCTAACTGTAAACACGTGAGTAGTCCAAAATGAAGTCAATGGAACTACTTGTGTACTTACACTTAGGCATGTGACTAAGTGCTTACTGAACTGTGGCACTAATGACCACACAAGGACAAGGCAATGATGAACAGGGACCAGGATCCTTGGAGCTCCAACAGGGTTATGAAGAGACCAAATCAAACAGCCAACTATACAACAAAATTACAAAGCAGTGAGTCTTAAAGTTGAGCTAGTTAGGGGCCTGGTCCTGCAAACACTTACACATACGGTTTACCCTTAGAAAGCCAGTCACGTTAGTATGGGTTTGCAGGATTGGGCCCTAACTCTTGCTTCAAAATCTTTTAGATTATGTGGTATAAGCAGAGGACTTTGTGGCTCACAGATTTTTGTTCTGATCTGTTCTGGTACTGATGTGGCTTTGAGCAAATCACTCTAACCTCATGTGCCCCATCTGTAAAATGGGGACAGTACCTGTATACTTTCTAGGGGCGATCTGAGAGCTAATATGTGTAACATGCTTTGGCATAATCAAATAATAATTATTAGGCATTATTTAATCTTCAGATCCTCATGAAATCTGGCAACTTTCCAAATTTGCTTTTCTCCTGCATTTGCAAAATATTAAAACGAACTGCAGAGTCCATAGCCAGCATCATTATCACTGTTAGACAGATCTTGCTAGGGAGGAGAATTTCTTCCATGTTCAACTGGGCTCTGCAATGGCTTTCAGCATTTGGAGCTTCTTGGCCACTTTTCTGAACACCATTTACTATAACAGCTTTGCCACAGAAAGGAAAGCGATTGGCTGAAAACAACCATTTCCATTTTTTTAAAAGTAGTGATGTTGATATTCTATAAGGGACTGTCTTATTCATATTTTCTTAATTTAAATAATTAAAAAATAAATAAAAACTCACAATAGAAAAGCTCTCTGTGCTATTGCCAGGCCTTTTATAGCACTGATCGCATTGATTTCAAGGGCCATTTGTTTTAAATAAAGCTTTATTTCTAATGAGGGCTTTGGCTGTCCATTTTGTACACAGAGGGATTAAAATCAAGATGAATGTCAATTGCATCAGGAAAATGCAAATATTCCCCTGCACTGGAGGGGTATATATCCAGAGAGAAACCAGGCCAGGAATGCTTTCAAAATTCAAAATCTGTTTTATGTGGTGTACAAGAGACTGCTGTCATCACCCAGATGCAGGAAATGCCAATGCTGGGCTTAAGGGGGACAAAGTAAATTTGACAATAGACTGAAAAGAAAAATAAACAATCAACTTTATTGCTTGAGATTTCTCTTACTTCAGCATTCACCTTCAACTTCAACATTTATCAGAGTTCTGCAAAACATCAGCATCAAGCCTCAAACTCAGTTTAGGTTCAAGGTTCAATATATTCCACGTGCATGAGGATTTTACAAATCCATGCAAGCTCCAATTCTTTGCAGCCTTCTCTCCCTTTCCTGGCGCTGGTCTCTTTCTTGCCTCAATTAGTTCCCAGGACAACTTTCCCTATTTTATTTTTTTATCTTAAATCTCTTCAGTGAGGTCTTAGGGCTTGTAGGATGTTTAAGTGGGGGGAGAGAGGGAACATTACCCTTCGAGGATGAAGTTTGGGCTCAGACCTCCAAGGTAATCTGCCTGGATGGATTCACCTCTAACCTCTGACAACTGGACTAAACAGTTCAGTTTGCAAAATCCTTGCAAAAACCCTACAGAATTTGCACAGCTCTAAAATCTGTGTTGCCCATCCTCATTTATAAAATCAGTAAGGACAAACATTTAAACAACTTTGAATGAGCATCATGCTAAGTAATCCATCCTCCTTCTTCCTTTTTTTCCTATAGCACTCAATGTTTAATTTTGAGCTGCCTCGCAACTAGTCACATACAGACAGTATTTGGGGCATATTTGGAAGGGTCTTGTGGTAGAGGATCCATATTATAGAATCTTGGAACCACAAAATGAGTGTTAGAAATTGATTGCAGTTCACCAGCACAGTTTGTGATTGTAGATTTATCATTAAATCATATGAAGCAACTTTATTTTTTTAAACAAATAATCAGTGGAAAACAATGGGATATAAACACTGTTAGAATCATAGATCGTGTCCTCTATCGTTATCTATCAGGAGAACTGGACATTTGGGAAGGGAGGAGGAATAGATTTTCCTTGTTTTTTGGGGGATTTTTTGCCTGTCTTCACACAGATGAGCATGTGTCTGTCTCCTTTGCATCCTCCCATTCCACTCAAGGCCCTGCAACATAGCTGCCATCCACTTGGGTGAGATTTGCACATACCTCCCCTGAAAGACCTTTCTTACTTGGCCAGATGGGTCACACTTTAAGAGGACACATGTCACTCCGTTCTGCTCAGGTCGTACAGAATGCTTCCTTCTACTAATGCTAACCAGTGCTAGGGGTGATTCATAGAAGTGTGGAGAATATTGCTACTAGGCAGTGTGCTGTCCCAACAATGTGATCCAGTCACAAAAAAAAATACAACTTACTTTGGAGAGCCTATCAACATTTCAATGAGGTTTTTAATTCCTCCTTTTTTATGCATTTGTTTAGCACTTTTTATCTGTAGATCTAAAAGCCTCTTACAAACAGGAGGGTCACTATTATCCCTGTTTTGAAGTTGGTATAACTAAGGCACTGAGAGTTTTAGCAAAAGAATAGGAAAACAATGGCCAAGCCAGGAACAGAACATGAATCTCATGACATCTGTTGTGCCCTACTCACTTCTCTAGATCGAAGTGGATTCAGAGGCTTTCCTTAGCATCTGCGATTAAAGAATGTGCTACTTTGGCTTAATAATAAGCAGAAACACTTGATGTGTAACCATAAGGTATCTGGTAACATGAAAGTCTGGCCTTGTGGGGTTAGTAATGCAGCCTCCTGGTGAAGCACTTACACATGTGCATAACTTTAAGCACATATGTAGTTCTATTGCACATGCACATCCTTAAGTGTCTTGCTGGATTGGGGCCATAGGTTCCAAGATGGTGCCAGAGGTCAGCATATCTTTTACAGAAGAGGACAGAAAGAGGTATGGTAATAACTCTTTGTTTCCCATCTGCCCACTCTCCCTCCCCCGCCCCCCCCGAAAAACCTACAGACGAAAACCCACTCACTTCACGTTTGCAGATGATCAAGCCCCTTCCATCTCTGTGCTCCCAGTGATCACTTGCTTTGATTTCCCATAAGGCAGGCCTTTCTCTCTCAGCTTCCATTGTCGCCTTGAAGTAAATAAGCTTTTATAACAACCAGAGTTTATAGAAGAAGGGTTCCAAAAGTTGAGAGAAACCCACGAGTCAGTAATTTAGTTAATTCTATGGTTTAATTTCTGTTCCTTTCCAATGTTCTCACATGAGCCCAATTTAGAATTAGATACTTCAAAGTTTGCTCAGCCCATGTTCCTTCAAAGCTGCCTATCAGGGCCTTCCCCTTCCCCAATTTTTTTTCTTTTCAAACCCTTCTTATTGTTTGGAAAACATCAAAGGGATTTTCCCACATCAAAATGAATAGCCTAGCAATATACAAGTCAGACAGTAGAAAGAGTTGTCATTAAATCATGGTCTACACTGTGTGAAAGTCTCATACCTATGCCTCTCAGGAAGCATCTATAACTGACTTTGCTTCAACCAGCAGTGGTATCTGAACATGGAACCTTCACTGCTGAAAGCATGAACGTTTATTTCTTGGGTATAGGACTACATCCTGTAGTTGGCATCTCTAGCAGACTTATTCATGTAGCCCTACTAATTCTCCTAGTGTGAGTTACATGCGCACGCCTGCCCTGAGCATAAGGAGTAGAGCTGGTTGAAATTTTTCACAGGAAAACATAGTCCATATCACCCGGAGTGCATGTAGTCCTTAAAACTCTGCTCTTCCCAGTGGGAACACCTCCCCTTCCCCTGCCTCTCTGCTGTGAGAGCGTTCTCACCATAACTGGTCTCTTCTGCCACATCTAGGCTCCTTGTTGGTTCTCTTCCATCCTTCTGCCAGGACCGCCACGCCAGCCTTTCCAACTGAAGTGCAGCCCCTGCCCTTCCCAGCAGGAACCCCACAGTCTCTCTGCGGGGAGATCATCCTTGCAAGCAAAGCATCTCTCCCTCCTCTGGCCCTCTCACTGTTCCCCTGGACCCATCTCTCTGAGGTGGAGACATTAGAGGGTAAACTGCTGTTCCTCAGCCTTCAATCCTTTCAGGCCCTAGGCTTTTTGGCTTGGAGCCAGCAGGAAGTTTCCTATGCTGCTTTCCTGCCTCCTCTGGCCCTGGCTCAGGAAGGACAGCTGGCAAACACCGCTTGCTGCTCTCCTTGCCTTCAGCTTCCCCCCCAGGAAATACCTTCTGGCTCTGGCAGCACTCACCTCCTGCCAATCTGCTCCTTCCCCCAAGCAGCCCTGACTCATCAAGTCTCTCTTCCCTTTAGGGCCCAGGTACCCTCTTTTAAGCCCAGTTGGAGTGCTGTACTCATGAGACACAGGGGCACTGGGCCTGCACCCTCTTAAAGGAGGAACCTACGGTGGAGGAGAGGAAAGCAAAAACAAAAAACATGAAAACAAAATGTTTTCAAGAAAAACTTTCTTGAAAAATGTCAAATAAATGAAAAGTAATTTATTTTCAAAACTTGCAAGACTAAAATAACTTCAGAATTTTCCTTTTTTAATTTTTTTGACCAACTCTAATAGACAGAACCTGCCAGAGGCATCTGTCACTTTTTGCTAACAATGTATGTCTAATAATGTGAGACATATTGTATCCTTTTAAGATTGAAGCCTATAAAGACAAAATATAAAAGTGCTTTATAAGTGATAAGTATTAATACTAAAAGCAAGGAGAACTGTGAACACTTCTGGCAAGGAACTAATCAAAATAAAAGCGTTGCTGTAGGTTTAAGTGTATTTCACTCATGGCTTTTCCAGGGTTGTTAGCACATATTTAGTGCTGAATGGGGGGCCGGGCTGGTTTGTTTACCTGCCCTGTTCGCCGGTCTGGCCGATTGTGGCTCCCACTGGCTGCGGTTCACTGCTTCAGACCAATGGGGGCTGTGTGAAGTGGCGGGCAGCACATCCCTTGGCCCGCGTTGCTTCCTGCAGGCCTTATTGGCCTGGAGTGGCAAACTGCGGGCAGTGGGAGCTGTGATCGGCTGAACCTGTGAATGTGGCAGGTAAACAAACTGGCCTGGCCCGCCAGGGGCCGCGTTCCAAAGGTTGCCGCTCCCTGCCCTAGTCAAAACAGCTTACAGGTTCATATTTACACTATACCACAAGTGCTCACAAGGCTTTTACAAATCACACTTTAGGCATTTGTTTTCAGACACTTTATAATCCAGAATGTGTGGATGAAGTACAGAGAATTTAAATGATTTGGTAGTGTGTTGGAGCAGGTAGAGTTATTTCAAGTCATCAACCATCATTCCAACTACTTGTGTCAGTTTTTCCTCACATATAGGAGCGTTAACGCCTGCTTAGGTCCTGATCCAAAGCCCACTGAAGTCAACAGAAAGACTCCAGTTGACTTCAGTGAGCTTTGGTTCTGGCCTTTAACCTTGACACTTACGCTTAACTGCCTATATCTGGAACTAAGATGTGAAGTGATGTTCGTTTTTTTTTTATTAGTATAGTAAAAGCAAATGACAGTGAGGGAAAAGGGAGCTGTGCCAATAAAGAAAAATTACACAGTCCTTTCCCCAGATGGCTAATCAACAGAGGGCTTGAGCTGGAACAGTACAGAGCAAATAGAATGAGAGCCAAGTGATCATAGAATGAGGTGGTATTTAGAAGATTTTTTGAAAGAGGAGAAGCTGGGCAAGCCCCCTGTGAAGGCACTAAGTAGGGACTGGGTTAAAAGAAATAAAGGGATTGACTGGGAGAGAAGTTTGGGCAGAGTGAGTATAGGGCAGTGTGACTGAGAGCAGGAGATTAGGGTAGAAATGTAGCCAGAAGTGTTACCAAGAGCCTTGAAGGAGCAGAGAAGCTTGAACTGTGTGTGAAGGGAGGAGGAAAGCTAGTGGAGAAATTTTAAGAGAAGAAATCTCACCAGAGTGACAGTAGAAGGAGATCATCTTGATATTAGTGTTTCAGCTGAATATGGGGAGAGAGAAAATGGAGGAAGTTGGAATGGAAGGATCACAATAATCAGGATGGGATATAACTGGATCATGAACCCCAAATCTACCAGTACGTAGAAAGCACCCTGGGAAAGGGAGATGCATGGTCACATGGGGATAAGGAGGATGAATGCTACTCTGCCCTTTTGATTTATTCCTTACCTTTCAGGGTGGATTAAAATTGATTTTTTTAAAAAAAATTAAATTGGATTTTTTATTTTAATTTAAATGCATTTTTGTTTTTAAAAATAAACCTCTTTAAAATACAAATTTTAAAATAAAAGTTATGACAACCTACATTAAGGCCTAAACTTAGTACTGTCTAGTAAAGTCATTTAAATTAAAATAAAAACATTAATATTAAGCAATACATTTGTACTGCTGAAGTTTGAAAGGAAGCCAGGCTACTGAACTGGTGGAAGTCTCTGGTTAAGCACCTAGAACCAGAGTTTGTTGAAGTGCTAAATCAGCTTTGCGGATGGATTGATTTAAATCACCAAACGGAAAGCTTTGATTTAAATAATGAATGTTAACTCAAGTACAAATGGAAAAGTTATTATTTTCTAAAGAAAGTTGCATTCTTATTGTTTGACATGTTGATTTACAACTATAACTATATACATTTATTTACACCATTATTTTCAGATTCTTATTAATTGTACATTTTTAGTATGTTAGAAAATGGTAAATGATAGATGGAATCATAAATATTCATTATTTTTAGAACTGAGCCCATCAGAGCTTAGGGAGGGCGAAGCTATAAAACAGGAGTATAAGACCACCTATGTGAGCTTAGTGGATGATCCTGATGAGAGAGATGGTGGTGTGTTCTGGAGTCAGAGGCTGGGTCCCAACGCCTGTGATGACTTTGCCAGTCTCTTGCACCCAATAGTTCAGCCCTGGGGACCGCCAGGATCAAGCCCTTAATATAGTACATGACTTATTGTGCCATATTTATAAAGCTTGACATCAAAAGTTTTAGATATTTTCCTTCTGAGTCTGTCTTTATAAAGAAAAGCAGTCTTTAACTCAAAGACTCATGATTCACCATAACTATTTTTATTTAAATGTGTTATGAGATTATAATAAGTTAAGGCCTTAATACATTTGATTAAATTTAGATTTCATTTTAGGCTGGTTTACTTTTAGAAACAAAAGCAACTATAATAACAAAATAAAAAAGCCACTTCAAATATAAAAAACATTAATCCACCCTGCTCATTTTTCACTGCAGTAACTTCTGCCAGTGCAGAGAAAATATTTTCTTCATTTCAGTTTATTCAACTAATGTAATTCAATAACTACTTCATTTGAAGCTGAGAAACTGATTGGGAGTTGGAAAAGCTGGAGACCTTGTTCTCTTCTTCCAGTTTACGAATAAAAGCTTCATGTAAAAGGATGAGATTTACTAGTTCTAAAATCTTGAAGGACGTTGTTTCTGGCCACCATCAGTTCAATTCTCTAATTGCAGATAATACTTCCTTTGTTCAATAAATCAGTTTTAAATGTAAAACATGTTTTGGTAAACTTTTCACACTTAAGGTTTTATTTTATTTAACTAATTAATAAATATTTTGTTTGATTTAACTAATTAAAATGTTGTTTTATGCATTTTAATTGAATTCCAGTTTTAATCCAAATAGAGATTGACTCAAATCACAACTAAAAGTAATCATCCACCATTTTCCAATATCATAAAAAAGGAAGTACTGTTAATCTCAATAAATGTATGTTAATTGCTCATATAAATGTGTATAGATATAGTGTATCCTTCTGATTAGCAGAAAGAAGTACCAGATTGGATGTAAAGTCAATATTTAGTTGAAAATCAACGTTTTAATGGTTACCAAAGAGAATCAACTTTTCAGATATTTGCCTAGAGAAAAGTACAAATGCAAAACAAGATTAAAAATGATTATTTCACCCAAGGTTTCCTGCTTGGTGTTCTAAATCATGATTAAAATTGGTGATTTAAATTACCATGATTTTAAACTCATCAACCCTGTTTTCTTTGCTTATGGAATAGCACGTCATGGAGCACATGCTAGATCACAGCGGAGAGAGCTGTGCCTGCAAGCTGTTGCTGTAAAATCCCCTGGCCTTGTTGGCAGGTTTTCTGTGGAATAGTATTTATTACCTATAACCTTAGAGAATGCCATGCATCGTCTTCTAGCCTTTCTACAAGGAAAGAGAAATATTTTTCGTGTGGTCCTCACAAGAGCCTGATGTGACAATTAACCTTCACTTCCTCAAAAAGAAGCAAACAACCCCCTCCCCAATAATCCCTAACAAAAAACCTGCAGAAGATATGAATGTTTATGGTACAATGTTTAGAGGAGCCAGTGTTCAAAAGCTTCCAGTTATTAGACTGTCAAAGATGTTTGCCTTTGAAATCACTGTTTTTCACTGAGTGCAAGTATGTTCATATAATTTGACTTATTGTATGTTTTTTATTTCTAATGACAAAAAAGCATTTATCCTTGGGTCTATGCACTCTGACATCAAATGAGGTTATACACATTTAAAAAAAATAAAAAACACAGAAAACCACTCCAATCCAGGCAGCCCAATCATACCAGGATGGTTTTATGGCTAGACAGTAAATTGGGCTCAGGAGATATAGGTTCAATTCCTGATTTTGCCACTGACTTCTTGTGAGACCTTTGGCTGAGATTTTCAGAGGAGCCTAATGAAACGACAGTGCCCAAATATTATTCTAGTGCAATGTAATTTGGGGCACCTAACTGCTGTAGACTCCTTTTGAAAATCTCTGCCGTAATCTCCTTGTGCCTCAGATCCCCACCTGTAAAATAGGGACAATAACACATTTTTTGACTTCATAGGGGGCTGTGGAGAAGGAGAGAGATGGGTGCAGAATTATGTAAGGAATATTATATGTACCTCAGTTTATCTGTGATATTTATTCTGGGTGACTGCATGGAGTTAAACCAACAGAGGCTGTAGAAGGGGAACAAGCAGAAAACAAACCTTATCTCTGTCATTGTTGTCTCCAGGAAGAATACCAAGGATCCTCATGAGAACAATGAGAGCTAGTCTTTGCGAAATATCTACCTACCTGCTGTTTCCAGCCAGGGTAACAGGCCTTTTTTCCCCAAGGCCAGAGCCTAAGATTAAAGGAACACAGCCATTAAAAAACCCCTGCCTCTAGAGCAAAAGCATGTGTGGGAGCTGAGTGGGCAGCTGCTCTGGGGAGAGGAGAGGGGGAATAAGATACTGCAAGTGGACAGTCTGTCTCTCCCTGCCCAGAGATGGAGGTAGCTGGGCTAAATGGAACTAAGACAGAGAGGAGCTGAGGCACCTAAGCTTGCCTGCGTGTTGAGGGAAATGATCAGCTTCAGGCAAGGCCCAGGTGTGCAGACCTTTTTCTCTGCTTGCTGTGTATCTTTGGGTGAATGGACAACACCTCTATCTGGAACAAACTGTTTTGAGTCATTTTAATAAGCATTGGTCCCAGGCTGTCAGAGAGAAGTTTCTCACAGGTACCAATTACAGCTGGGCCTGTCATTTGAGCATGGTTGTATGTGGAGGCTGAAACTGCAAGGTCTAGTCTCAGAATGGTAGAACTATGGGGTTCCACCTAGGGAGAGGAGAAGGTAGCAAAACTTGTCACCTGAAGGGTTCACTCTTGAGGGAATACAAGAACCATGGACTTCCACTCTGAGAAAAGTGAAGGTGGAGGCTTATTCACCCAGAAAGATTGCCCACACAGAGACTGGGGAGAGATCACAGGTACAGCTCTCCCCTGACACGTTTTGAAAATCAGTCAGTGTTTGTGAGGCACTCAGATACTATGGTAATGGGGGGACATATAATTAGGTAGATAGAATCAAACCAACAGTGCAGACAAGTCCTTCCTTATACCTTAGAGATCCGTTATTCCCTGCCTCACCCTCTGCACCTACCTCACAAGTACTACATTGCATGGAGTATGTAACAAATGTCATGTGAGAAGGCAGCTGAAAGATAGCATGTATTTTTGCCATACTGGTACTTTCTTTGTGTCCAGTTAATAAGCTTCAAATCATGCCTGTAAATTCACTAAGCACCAGATTCAAGAATCATAAAAAGACATCCTTAATTTTCTATTGCATCACAATTTCAGGCCCACAAGCCTTTAAAAAGAGCCTCTGCCATTTTTCCTCTCAGTACCTCCTTTATGTTTCAGAAAAACATATGTGGGCAATTTGACTGGGTACAATAATAAATTAATAAATAGCATGGGTTTTTCTTCAGTGGTCCTGACTGTCTTCTTTCCTAGTAGATATAGGGCCCAGTCCAGCAAGGTGTTGAGGCTCCTAAAGTCTCAGTGATTTCTCTGGGAGTTGGTGGTGCTTGTTACACCTCAGGAGGCACTCAGCACCTAAAACGATCAAGCTTTATTCTCCAGGTAACAGAGCCTCTGCTGCACATGTGCTAAACAGAGAGGCTAACTAAGCTTGGTAGTAACGGCTGCAGATACAAAATGTTTTTCCATTATACCTCCCCGTTACAGATATTATCACTACAGCAAACATTCACCTTTATCCCTTCTTGGTCTCTGACTCAAGATGAATTCCCTGGGAATTTTTGACCATAGTCCCTTCAGTCTTTTTCCCCAGTTGAGAGGAGAGTGAACAAAAGTGAACTTTGCTGATTAGTTTTTTAAATAAAGACTCTGTAAAGAGGTCTGATCTGTTTGGAGCAAGGTGCTCAGTACTTTCTGAAAACGAGGCTCCTTTAAGGTATTTCAGTTTGGGCTCCTAAAAAGTGAGGCATTCAAAATCACTAGTCACTCTTCATAATCTTGGCCAAGAATTCTTTCTCCAGTTCTGATGGCTGAGGATTGAAAGCTGCGCGTTCACATATGTACAAGTTATAAATCTGTTTTTTAGAGAGGTTTGAATTTCACCACTTTACACTTGCAGAGTATAAAAGTTGTTGGCTTTTTGCAGCCTGTGAATGTGCAGTCTTCGGAGGATTGCCCCCAGTTTGTTTCCTTATCTTCTGGAAAGTGATGGTGGGTGTTTTTTTTTATGTGTTGTTTTTAATACTCTTTCTCATAGTAATGGCTTGGTCACTGCCAGAAATTGGTGGCTACTCACTAGCTGGGAAGTAGTTTCATTGTGATGAACTGCCTTCTTAATGGAGGCAATATTCCTTTAGCCACAATGACTGCTGTTAAAAATCCCTTTGGTAATATAGCAGTCTTTTCTAAGAAGGATTTCTGAGCAATTTTGTAACTGAGGCATATTTGCAATCTTTAGGGGTGATCAGGGGAGAGAGAGAGGGAAGAAAATCCCCTTCATGCATGCACACAGAGGGAAATGCTGCAGCACCAGTAGAGATCTCTTTTCACATCTTCCTGGGCCTGCCAAGTGGATCTGGGTGTTGTGGATGTGGCGGTGAGAGCATCTTCCAGGCCTGCTCCTGCATATGAATTGTGTTCAGCTGCTGGCAAGATCCATGTAAATACTTGATTCTTGGGAACAGATTTTCTCCCAGCCATAGTAACCATAGTCTGAGTAGCTGGGTTTGGTGGAGTGGTTATTACCCAAGAGTGGAATGACAGGATCTGTCCTGACTACTCTCAGTTTGCTAAAGTGGAGCTGCTGCTGCATTTGTGCATTTCCCTGTCCTCCATTTTTTAATTTGAGGTGGGGAAAAGGGAAGGGAGAGTAATGACCTATGGATCTGCTTAGTCACAGTAAAATAGTGCTCTGGGTGCAGAAGGCCAATATATAAACTAGATAGCAAATCTTTTAAAACAGGCGTAGTATGCTAAAGGTAATTCCAAATGGCAATGATTCACAGTGGAGAAATGTCCATATGCGATGTAGCACAGGAGCGGGTGGATGTGCAGTTCTATTTCAGTTCGTTTATTAATAGATCTAGAGAAGGTCTGTGTCTGTAGAAGGGCACAATTTAGCAATGACACCTAAACTGGCCCTGCCATCAATTCCTGGTGTAACTTCTTTCACTTCAGTTGAGTTAGGCCAGGAGTGCCGGATACACCACAGCCCATCAAGCTCAATAACAAATTCGGCCCATAGAGATTTTTAGCCATGAGGACAGTCTGGGAACTCTGCAGTCTGGAGGAGAGATGGCTTACTGCAGTGTGTAAGTGCTAGAGGGCTTTTGAGACAAAGAAGCCCAATGATTTTAATGCTTTGTAACTTGCATGAGTGTCTCTGTATTTTCAGGTTGCTGTATAGTTCAAACAGATCCTTACCCACCCTATGTGAGCCTCTTTTAGAGTCCAGACCTGGCCCTCTGTACTCAGTAGAAAACTTACAACTGATTTTCACTGTAAACAATTACATTAGTTGTTTAGGAGGCTGCTAGGATGGCTCTGAAACTGAATGTTTTATCTGAATGAGACCAATTGGAATGGATAATTGCTCTGCTTTGCATTTCTACACGTGCGTGCATGAACTGAAAGTGAATAAAGCTCACTTGATAGAGGCTGCTATGCTGTTCTTAGTAATGTTAAATTAACAGCATCTTGAAATATGCAATGTGTGTCAATGGCCCAGTAGTTTTATATGTCTAGTTTGTGTATATATCAAGGCTAGATCTGCCCCGATTACCAAGATTGGAGTGAACATTTTTAGTTTTTAATGTAATACTCTGTGGTGCTGAATATTGCCTGATGGGAGTTGAGGATTGTCAGAGTATGTCTACACTGCAGTTAGACACCTGTGACTGGCCTGTACCAGCTGACTCAGGCTTGCAGGGCTCAGGCAAAGCGGCTATTTAACTGTGATGTAAATATTTGGGCTCGAATTGGAGCCTGGGCTCTGAAATGTGGGAGGGTCCCAGAGCTTGGGCTGCAGCCTGAGCCAGAACATCTACATGGCAATTAAATGTACCCTTAGCTGGGGCCCCTTAACCAGAGCCCCTTCACCCAAGTCAGCTGGCACGGGTCAGCCACAGGTATCTAATTGCAGTGTAGATATACCCTAAGAGTCTGATTCAAAGCTAATTGAAGTTAATGGGAACCTTTCAATTGCCTTTAGAGGACTTTACATCAGCCTTATAATATCTTTGGTCATTTTAGATGGTGTGGGTTTCTCAAAGTGCTTTTAATAACGATAAAACTATGTTTCTTTTGCCCAATGACATGGAAAAATGAATGGTTAAAGGCTGGTGAAAGAGTTATTAATGGTCCGTCTTTCCTACACAATAAAAGCATTTATTTACCTCTTAAGTTTTCAGCTATGAAGGAAAAGAGGCATGGTAGAGGTTGGTCTATGTTTGTAGGTGTTTAAATATACAGTATTGTGAATAAAATATGTCTGATGACAGAATTTTTGTTTAGGAGTATTTCATAATAAACCAAAAGGAGAATTTTGGCTGGCAAAGTTTTCAAAGTTCACAATAAACTGTTGCTGGCATGAAAGTCAGCTAAACAGGCCATGTTGTTGTTTCCCCCAGGATGTCTTTCATGCTTTTTTCTCTTCCCATTGGAAATACAATTATTTATTTGCATGCAAGGTAGGTGAATTCTTTTATCTATTTGTGTATCGTAAACCAAACAATTAGTATACTGCAGTCACAGTGCACTTTAAAAAAAACAACCCTTCAAAAGCCTTTAGTCAATATTATTATTGGAGGGAAAACTCTTAAGTAATTGTATGCAAACAATAATAGGCAAAGTTGTTTGGTGTTTAATAATAAAAGTTGCTCTAGAAAACAAAAAAAGTGACTTGTAGCGCAGAGCTCCACATGCAGTGAACCCAAGGATAGAGGTATGATGTCAGTCTTTGAAGGGATGGACAATACACTCTCTGCCAACACTGGAAAATCCCAGAAGATTAGTTTATTTGCCAGATGTTATTGGGAGTTCATCACTGACACCCTCTGCTTCATAGTCTTCATCTGACCGCAGTTGCCTTTCCTACCCTTTGCAAATTTCCTGTCAAACTCTTTTTCAGAGTGCGACACTCAAGTTCCTCCTTGAAGTTGATGTTTTTGCTTCATAGCAATAGGAAGGTTGTCCTGTTGACTTATGAAGACAATCTGAAGCCTTTCTTTGTTTTCTTTAATACACGCATGATAAGTCTCCAGGCATCAGCATATATATGAAAGAGCCACTGATGTGAAGTGCAGCAGCTTCTTCAGTTCTGGAAGCCTTGCTGGTACTTGTGGAAGATATGGGACTACACTTCACACAACCCCATTCACTTCAGTGAGGTTGGGTGCTTGATGTATACATTGGGATGGATTTTGTCCCATAGGGTATAAATCTGCTGGGTCTTTTTATGAATAATCTCAGAACCTAACCTCTTCCCCCTTTTTCAGCAATCTGTTTTTGTGCTGCTGTCAGTTGCAATCCTCTTCAGAGTATCTCAAGCATTGCTCCTTACTGGGTGATACTGATCAGAATTAATCAAAAAACAATATTGAGTGTAGGAGAGTCTCAGACCAATGACAGCAGACAAAAAAAATGTTTGAACAGACAGAAATTTGCTCATATATTTCCCCCTTAATTCCTGCAGGAGTTTTCTGGTAAATATTGATTTCAATTAATAGACGTTTTAACTTGTCTATGGGCTTGTGCCCCAAGTAATTATTCCCAAGGTTAAGGCTTGCTTAGT
The DNA here is from genome assembly GCF_025201925.1 of Gopherus flavomarginatus. Lineage (NCBI taxonomy): Eukaryota > Metazoa > Chordata > Testudines > Testudinidae > Gopherus > Gopherus flavomarginatus. The sequence continues at coordinate 66,496,538 of NC_066618.1, forward strand.
GTAAGAACAAAATGAAACATATTTCTCTTTAAGATGTCAGCTGGTGATGGTTATTTCTTAGAAGAAGATTGTTGCCATAGGTTGGTTGTATAGTACATTTTTTTAAATATGTAGAACAATTTGGGAGGCAGAGGATGAGTGATTGTGTAGTGATGAGTTGAGTATGAGATTCTGACTTTGTATGACTGCCCACAGATATCAAAAACCACTCTGCTTTACTGTGGACTTATTGGGTACTGAGGCTGCCACTTCTAATGATGTCACTCCTAGAAGAAAGACCTGGAGTACTTCCAAGAGAGGCAGTGAATCCATTTAGCGTGTGTGTGTGTGTGTGTGTGTGTGTGTGTGTGTGTGTGTGTGTGTGTGTGTGAGAGAGAGAGAGAGAGAGAGAGAGAGAAATGATTACCTCACTCCCTCTCCCAGAAGGATTGCCTCCAGCATTGGAGTAATGTCCCTTTCCTTATAAAGATTCAGTTTGAGTTTTAGAATACTTTTGAGCTGAGGCAACTTTCATGAACAGTTTATCAGTGCCCCTGTTACTTCTTCCTTAATCTATAACCTACAATTTTCCTACTTCCTTTGTGATCTATCTCCTATTAGTTAACAACTAAATGGTCATTTCTATATAATAATACATCCTTCTTCTGTATATATCTAAAATAACAGGTTACTGCTTATTGTGTGTCCTCACTTTAAATGGCTTCATATTGGTGGTTGGATGATCAAAACACCCATGATTCTTATAGGCCCTCAGCTCCTGTATCTGGGTTACATAGATCCATATTTTGTCATGGTTCTGAGATATTCCAAAAACTGTCAGTGAGCAAAAAGACGTAGTGATAGGAGAAAACCAAAAGTCTAGAAAAGTCCCCTGAACTTATGTCTGTATTTGACACTAGTGTGATTGCTGCTGGAATGCTGTGTCTAATTCTGGTGCCCACAATTCAAGAAGGATGTTGATAAATTGGACAGGGTTTAGAGAAGAGCCACAAGAATGATTAATGGTTTAGAAAACATGCCTGATAGTGATAGGCTCAAGGAGCTCAATCTATTTAGTTTAACAAAGAGAAGGTTAAGAGGTGACATGATCAGTCTATGGGTATGTCTACACTACAGGATTATTCCGATTTTACATAAACCGGTTTTGTAAACCAGATTGTATAAAGTCGAATGCACACGGCCACACAAAGCACAATAATTCGGTGATGTGCGTCCATGTACCGAGGCTAGCGTCGATTTCTGGAGCGTTGCACTATGGGTAGCTATCCCATAGCTATCCCATAGTTCCTGCAGTCGCCCCTGCCCATTGGAATTCGGGGTTGAGATCCCAATGCATGATGGTGCAAAGTGTCGCGGGTGATTCTGGGTAAATGTCGTCACTCATTCCTTCCTCTGTGAAAGCAACGGCAGACAATCATTTTGTGCCCTTTTTCCCTGGATTGCCCTGGCAGACACCATAGCATGGCAACCATGGAGCCCATTTTGCTTTTTGTCACTGTCACCGTATGTGTACTGGATGTCGCTGACAGAGGCGGTACTGCAGCACTACACAGCAGCATTCATTTGCCTTTGCAAGATAGCAGAGACGGTTTCCAGTCGTTCTGTACTGTCTGCTGTGCCATTGTAAATTGGCAATGAGATGACAGTTATCAGTCGTTCTGTACTGTCTGCTGCTGTCATGGGTGCTCCTGGCTGACCTTCGCTGAGGTCGGCCGGGGACGCAAAGACAAAAATGGGAATGACCCCCCGGGTCATTTCCTCCTTTATGTTGTATCTAAAAATAGAGTCAGTCCTGCCTAGAATATAGGGCAAGTGTATTAGATCCCACAGAAATGATGAGCTGCATGCCATTCTAGGGGGTGCCTCTGCAACAACTCCACCCGTTGCTTCCCTCCTCCCCCAACCCTTCTGGGCTACCATTGCAGGGTCCCCCCATTTGTGTGATGAAGTAATAAACAATGCAGGAATAAGCAACGCTGACTTTTTAGTGAGATAAAATGAGGGGGAGGCAGCCTCCAGCTGCTATGATAGTGCAGGCAGGACATTAAACGGTGGAGGGGAGAGGAGCGCAGCATCCCACTGCTATGATAGTCCAGGCAGTACAGAATCTTTTCTTTAGACTTGAAAGGGGAGGGGAGGCTGATGGAGTTCAGCCCCCAGTTGCTATGATGAAGATGGTTACCAGCCATTCTGTACCATCTGCCTGGAATAACCGGGAATCATTCCTATTTTTACCCAAGCGCCCGCAGCTGACCTCACCTGAGGCCAGGCAGGAGCACTCACGGGCTGATGACGAGAACAGTTACCAGTCCTACTGCACTATACCGTCTGCCACCGGGGTAGGGAAGGGAGAGGATGCTGCTGTTCATTGCCCCAGCACCATGTCAACCAGCAGCATGCAGTAGACATACGGTGACATTAAAAAAAGTCAACAAATGATTTTTTTCCCTTACTTTCACAGGGTTGGGGGGAGTAAATTGACGAGATATACCCTGAACCACCCTGGACAACGTGTTTGACCCTACAGGCATTGGGAGCTCAGCCAAGAATGCAAATACTTTTCGGAGGCTGCGGGGACTGTGGGATAGCTGGAGTCCTCAGTCCCCGCTCCGTTCCTCCATGAGCATCCATTTGATTCTTTGGCTTTCCGTTACGCTTGTCACACAGCACTGTGCTGTGGACTCTGCATCATAGCCTGGAGATTTTTTTCAAATGCTTTGGCATTTCGTCTTCTGTACCGGAGCTCTGATAGAACAGATTTGTCTCCCCAAACAGCGATCAGATCCAGTATCTCCTGTACGATCCATGCTGGAGCTCTTTTTGGATTTGGGACTGCATCGCTACCCATGCTGATCAGAGCTCCACGCTGGGCAAACAGGAAATGCAATTCAAAAGTTCACAGGGCTTTTCCCGTCTACGTGGCCAGTGCATCCGAGTTCAGATTGCTTTCCAGAGCGGTCACAGTGGTGCACTGTGGGAATCGCCCGGAGGCCAATACCGTCGATTTGCGGCCACACTAACCCTAATCCGATATGGTAATACCGATTTCAGCGCTACTCCTCTCGTCGGAGAGGAGTGCAGAAACCAGTTTAAAGAGCCCTTTATATCGATATAAAGGGGCTCTTTGTGTGGACGGGTGCAGCATTAAATCAGTTTAACGCTGCTAAAATCGGTATAAACGTGTAGTGTAGACCAGGCCTATAAGTATCCACATGGGGAACAAATATTTAATAATGGACTCTTCAGTATAGCAGAGAAAGGTGTTACACAATCTAATGGCTGAAAATTGAAGCTAGAGAAATTCAGACAGGAAATAAGGTATACATTTTTAACAGTGAGAGTAGTTAACCATTGGAACAGTTTGCCAAGGGTGGTAGTGGATTCTCCATCACTGACCATTTTAAAATCAAGATTGGATGTTTTCCTAAGAGAGATGCCCTAGGAATTATTTGCGGGAAGTTTGATGGTCCCTTCTGGCCTTAGAATCTAAGTATTTAGGAACTTGTGAAGACTCCCACCAGGCCCTGAGACCCTCCCATACTCAATAACTGCTCATCTAAACATTGCCTAGTTTCCCCCCTGCCTAATATCTTCCTGGGTGGGATGAAACGTAGTGGCATGCTATCTCTGTTTGCTGTGACTGGAGGCAGCCAGTAGATCTGCTGCTTCCTATAGCATGTTTTTCCTCTTTCTTCTGCGGCATGGGTGTGTGTGTGTGAGTGGAATTACAATCCTCCTCCCCGCTCCTCTTTGGAGTTCCCCTGTCTTTTTCCCCTTCCCTGTTTGGGTTTCTCCAATTCTCTTCTTCATCCTCTAAAGCCACAGCATGGAGTAAAAGTTGAAGAAATGCTGGAGAGAGTGATACGACATTCACTTCTTTCATAAATAGCAGGAGCAGTGGCCCCTAGCAGCCAAAAGCAAAGGTAGCAGCAAAAATTCTGTTTCTTTTCTATTCCAGTTGACATGGGACAGACAGTGGACCTGGAACAGACAGACAGGGCAAAAATGCAGGACTGCTATAAAGTGCTGTATGCCCTGCATTATATTTTGTCCAGGCCAGCAGTAAATGAACTAACTGACTGCATTAAATCTGAAGCATTTAGAAGCCTTTTGTAGTCACAGAAATGGGAATGCTTGTGCACTTCATTTGGAATTCACACTGAAGTATTCAACTGGCCAAACGCTTCACAGGTGTCAGTGGCTGAGTGCCATTTACACACCTTTCCTGCCACACAGAAGATGCATTCTACTGGACTGGCCCTGTTTTTCCCCCCATATACACGTCATATAAATATAATCACAGAAAAACCATGAAAGTACTATTGAGGAAATCAAGTATCAGAGGGGTAGCCGTGTTAGTCTGGATCTGTAAAAGCAGCAAAGAGTCCTATGGCACCTTATAGACTAACAGACGTTTTGGAGCATGAGCTTTTGTGGGTGAATACATGCATCCGATGAAGTGGGTATTGCTTTTATTGAGGATATGAGCCCTTGCAATCTATCACATGCAGATCCTACCTGGGGACTCCAGACATAGATTACTTTCCAGCATCCAGAACTGTTTGGGAATGCTTTAATCCTGAAAATAGGGGGTTTCTACTGGAAATGCTGACAGACCCTTCACTGTAGCAGCCCAGGTGGCCAGTGTTATAATAATAAGTCGTGTATGTGGAAAGCATGATGCTAGTGTTAGAAAACAAGCACTTCGGCTGAACAGTCTTTGAGAAGGAAAAACACCATACTCCATTTCATTACAGCGATCCTGAAAATTGGCAGTTGGGTTTATTCAGGCAGGGAGAAATTGGTAACAAAGTTGATCATTAACTCTGTGCACACTATATTTCCAAAAATAACAATTTGTAATAGCACGATGAGGATTGGTCACTAATATTGCCAGCTGATGCTAGTCTGTCCACTTTAAAATTTTACATTGTCTGGAGATTGCCTTTTTGTACTGGTGTGGGTTTTTTGTCTTTTCAAGATTTAATCTAATTTCATATTGCATAACCCCCAGCCTCCTCTAATATTGTTTAAATGTGTGCATGATACTGTGAACAATTAGTACCAAATGTAGTGCTTACTACCCTGACTACTGCCACAGATCTCCATGGGATCCTTGTGCTGTCATTATCAAATCCCATTGCCATCCATCTAGTAGACTAGTAAGCACTACACTCATAAATACTTTCAGGATTGGGTCCTATGCTGGGAACAGAGGTCTGTATCCACCCTATCCTTCTTCACCTGCACCAGCATAAAGGGCACTACTCACCTGTGCAAGTGTTTGCAGGATAATGTCAGTTATAGGAGCTGTTTCCATGAGTATAATTACTCACCGGAGTAAGTGTCTGTAGAATTTGGGCCTTGACCTATCCTCAGTGCAGTACACAATCTGTCCTTTTTCATGGTTAATCACAGGGTTGAAAACATTGCAACATTCAGCCAGTCTGCGGTTGAAGGCTGAAAAGTCACTTTTAAAATGGTTAAAAAGGTCACACAGCTGCAAATAATAATGGCCCAATGAAAATCAGATTCTGACTGTAGCCCACTTCAAGAACAACACTGAAACAGGAAACAAGCCTGCTTGATGCTTTTAGCAGTTAAAGCAATAAGAATACTGCTGACTTTTATTTATTTATTTACTTATTTATTTATTTCTAAAATGAGAGAGAAAAGAGAGCAGACTTTCCTGGTGCAAATTTCTTGAAGTGTGTTTCTAATTGTAGAGGTGACAAAGCTAAAGCTCTATGCAGCCTTGTTGAGAAGACTTTTAGTCCAACTCCGAAGAGGATGCTGCTGAGAGGAGGTGAAATTTTGCTTTATTTTGGGGATGGTTCATTTTCTTTTGTTTGTTCTATGTGCTTCAGTTTTATTAATTATTCTAAAACGTGTTTGCAAGTGCATAACATACAAATTGAAAAACAAAGCAAGCCCCTTTTTTGAGACACAACTTCGTTTCTCTTATATGTAGCATTGGCTACTGAAGCCCTTGCATGCTTCTGTCCTTTAATCTTTTCATTTGACTACCTCAGCTTCTCCTAGGCAGAATGATATTTCCGGGGAATGGCAGGCTACAACAATGTAGCAGATTTCCTCACATATGTATCCAGCCAATGAGACTCTTTAGGTAGTCACAATAGGGCAATAAATGCTGACAGATGTTGTTAACATTGCTATTAAAACCCAACCCCCTTTTCAGATACATAATACATTCAAACCCATGTTAATGATATCAGAACTGATCCTGACATATCAATATCATAATATAATGTAAGTGCTCACTTATATTAATAATTCCTGCTTGCAGTTCTGAAGTTGCCAAATACTGAGAAATTGATAACAACAGAAGCCAAGAATTCAGACCTAAGTAACTTTTTAACCAAGCGTTCTGGATTCATTTGATGTTCATTGTGTGAATTAATTTGGTGCTGGTGTGGTTGTCACATGAAATTCTATGGAAAATCCATTGTAAATGTAATTTGAGTGTGAAAGGCGTTAAAGGTTAATTTAGATGGAGGTGTTAATATGATTTTTATTAGATGCAGCAGCTCTGGGTGGGTTATTTTCTCATGCATGCTGGTGCACCTGCACACATTTGTAAAACAATTGAATTACATTATGTTGTGATGCACATGCATAAGCCTTACACTATGAACCATATGCTATAGGTATATGCAGCTGTCACTATTCTGAACTGGGGGATGTGAGACCTACACCCACATCTTGACAAGGACTTCATATAACTTCTCCAAAGCACAACTGGAAAAAAATCTTGCTATGAGAGGTGTTCCTATTCTTCAGTTTTAATGATATCACACATGCAGATAACTACTCTGAATAGTGTAATTTGACTCCCGAGGTTTGTGGTACTTGATAACACATTTCTTAGGGGCAAGGTATGCTGGACAATATTCCACAGAGACAAGGTGGGTGAGGTAATATCTTTTATTAGACTTCTCTCTCGCACCAAGAGAAGTTGGTCCAATAAAAGATATTACCTCACACACCTTGTCTCTCTAATCTCCTAGAACCAAACACTGCTACAACTACACTTCAGATAATATTCTACAGGGCATGTATTTTTTTTCCATACTGAATTATGTATAATTGTAAAAATATGTGTGCAACTGTTTGGTTAATGAGCATTCTACTTTATAATTTTATTTGTTTTTAGTTTTGTTTGTTATCTTAAAATTCTCTGTGAAATGTGATTTGCATAGGAGACTTGCAATTATTTATACGTTTATCATAAATAATTAGCCAATGAATCTGACATTTTTGAGAGGTATAGTGAAAAAAGACAAAGACCAAATTTTCCTATGGGATACCTGTCTATATTTAGTGTAGATTTAGGTGTCTATATCCATACTTAGGTGTCTAAATAATATTTACAATTGTTGAATAATCATCTAAGTGACTAATTATGGATTTAGGTATTTAAGTTTTGGCATCCAACTTTGAAAAAAATTGGCCTTATTTCTTACAAAAATAACATTTGATTAGAGAAGGAAATGCAGTAAGAATGGCTGGTAGGATTTTTAAACTCACTTTTACACTTGGGATCAAAATTATTTCACTCTGTTTCCTTTTCACTAAGCATCATCCATTCTTCTCCCATTGGAAGTGCAGTTGTATGTCTCCCCTGAGGATGAGGGAAAGGGATAGCTAGAGAGTTTGATGTTGCTTCAGTTGCAGAAGTAATTGAGATATCAGATAAAGTCTTTCATTATCCACACATAGTTTTTTCCTGTGAAAAAATCTTTCTAGAGTTCTATTTAAAAGCACTTTAGAAAAAGGCAACATTCCAAGATTAAAGAAAGGTGGAGTTTTAAAATGGATTTACCAGAGCTATTTTTGTATCAGTTATTTTTCTCTACTGCTTCATTGCTTTAAGATAGGATGGTCCAAAAATCCTCTGACTCCTTCCATCTCTAGGTTCTTGGGTCAAATCTAAAGGGCCTCTCTACTCACAAACTGGAACTGACATAACTAAAATTGGTTGCAGTTCACACCTGGCACCTTCAGTTATGTCAATGCAAATCTATATATGGTCACCATTTCTTTTTTTAATTTTATTTAAAATTGATTTGAGTTAAATCAAAATAGAGCATTCATAATCTGAAATAGGGATGTCTACACACATTTCCGTTCCAGTTTGTGTGTAGATGTGTCCTAACTCTGGTCTAAAATTTATTAACTTTTGCTGGCCATTCAGTGAAATAAGTTGCTGGTCTCAGCCGAGTTTTAGGGCATAGTTGTCCCCCTCACAAAAAGCAAATGGCTCTGATTGTCACCTTTATTGGCAGCCTTGGTAGTGAGGTCAAGGGCTTAATGGAAATGGCGACTGATTCCTCACTCATAGAAATTGTCTGTCTGGATCAGGGTTAAAGCACACAGACAGCACATCATAGGGAAGCTAAATGCTGCTGTCTGGTATGTGGTACCTCACCTGGTAAACAGGAAGTGTGTCTCCCTGGCAATCAAACCAACACCTTTTTAGCAGCACAAAATCCATTTTAAAAAAGAAAAAGATGGGATATGTTAGAAATCCAATCATCTGGAATATTCACTGCTGTAGTAAATATGATAATGGGGAATAAGTGCTTATAGGTACAGGTTAGGGCTGATGTAAGGTAAGAATGCAAACTGTTTACAGGATATGTACAGTTTTTCAGGATACTCAGAAATTCTAAGTAAGTAACGCTGCTTTGAAAATTAGCATTTGTATAATTTGGTTGCATCATTATAGATTCCTATTTAAGCTATCATAATGATAAAGGACACAATCAACCTGAAGTCTACTCTGTTTTTTCTTAAAAATGGGTTCAAGTAGTTTATGGTTCAACACCTGTCCAGGAGGCCATCTGCCAATTTTGGGGACTTTATAATCAAATTTTCCTACTTCTTAAAATGTCTTTCTCCCCTCTTTAACTGGGTGAAAGACACACACAAACAGACTAAACAGGGATACTGCTAAGCAGGGATAGAGTGAAACTGAATACACTCAAAATGCTGTCCAGTGCAAGCAAACTGAAAAAAAGTGTTTTGTTTTCTAATGTTGTTAATTTATTACAATCCTAGCGATTACTTGTAGAAATAGTAGGTTCAAAATGGTGATTGGCCACTTAGGAAGAAAAAAAGGCTTTATAAAATAATTTAGTCCAAATCAATGAGAAGCACTGCTCGAGTACTGACACAAATTCAGCTGTAGTACTGCACTCTAAGAGTTGCATACTATGTGGAGAGGCAAATTTATTTCTCTGCCTCTTTTTTTTGTTCTTTTCTCATGTTCTAACCCAACAGCTCTCTCCCAAGGTCTGGTCCACAATTAAAATACTGGACTGCAGTGGCTTTTGGGGACATTACAGTTCTGCTCTCTGCTAGATTGCAAGTCTTATGATCCTTAGGACTACATATGTAATACTATATGCTAAATACATTACCTAAGATAATTCACTACTCAAAATGTAGGCTGTTCAGTTAGAAAAGTTTCAGTTAGTCTGGTTTAAATGTTGTTCAGTCAGGAACTGAAGGAGGAAAAGTAAAAACCCTTAATTTCAGGATCTTTCTGAGCAGACATGGTCTTATCTAATAATAACACTGAACATGTGTTTTTTTTCCTAAGCAGGATTTCTGTTGTAACAGCCTAATGGCGTTTTTCTTCCTTCAGAGTAAATATATGCCCAGGAAAGCGCAATAAGAACTTAGACTGTAGGGAGCCTGATGAATATTAGTACCGTAAGTTAGGACCCTAAAATGATGATGATTTTTTTCTTGTCAATTTTGGGAGTTTTGAAATTAATGTTTTTAACATTAAAAATGCTTCTATTTTGCATGTTTCCTGAAGTTTAGGGTGCATATATTTATGGGTTCCCTTTTCTCCCCCCCACCTTCTAACATGTAGATTTATGAGGAATCAAAGATGAACTTGGAGCAGGAGAGGCCTTTTGTCTGCAGTGCCCCAGGCTGCTCACAGGTGAGTGGAGTCAGCAGCAATATTAACAGAGCTCTCAGTGCTAGCTCTGGCTTGTATAATGCACCTAATAATGTTTTCCAAAACCGTCTCTTTTTCCACAAAGATATTATTATAGAATAATGAAAGCAAATATACAGCTATTCACGTGTGTGTTGCTAAATGTTTTTTCAAGCCTTTCTCATTCCCAAACTCAAACCAAATATTTTAAGCAACACTGCACGCTTCTTTAATTGTTCAAGTGGTAACAGCACAGGAAGGGAACGTACTGGCTTAGTATGATTATAACTCTTGTAATATTTGCCCTTTTTTCTCACACATTTGTATAAACCAGTAAGTTTTATCTGTGTGTGTGTGTGTGTGTGTGTGTGTTTATTGCCATTTCCATGGCTAATACTTATTATCTTATAGGACATCTTCATATTAAATATGCTTAATTTAAAATGCATTTCATAGCCAAGTTCTGATCCATGTTGTACACATGCAATTCCAGCTTACTTGAATGGCAGCCCCAAGTATGCATCTGAGGACATAATCTGGCTCATAACATTACTTGTTTGATCTTTTCCTCATTATAAGGGAATTGACAGGTATTTTACCCACTAAGAACTGAGTTTAGAATTCAATGTTTCTTCCACACAATTGGTAATTGATAACAGCGTCATTAATCCCTAAAGCAATTTAGGAACCTCCATCCCTTGCATTCCCCATACAACTTTAGTCTAGTGACTAGAGTACACAACTAGGAGTAATAAGATATGGGCTTCCTTTCAGGTGCTATCATAGACCTGCTGTGTGACCTTGGGTAAGTCATTTTACTTCCCCTACCTCAGTTTCCCTATCTGTAAATGAGGCTATCACTTCCCTACTTTACTGGGGTGTTGGGTCTTCAGTCCTTAATGTTTGTAAAACCCTTTGTGCTCTTCTGATGTGTGAGCTATTGAAGTGCAGTGTATATTATTATTAGAGTTTTAGATGCTGGTAATTTTATCCACAGTTGGAGTAGAAATGTGGAAATCTTGAATTCATGTGTTGGCACATAACTAATGTGCTCCACCATTTAAGTTAATAAGAGTCTTACTAATGACTTCTGTTGATTTTGGATCAGTCCCTAAATGAGGAATGTGTGCATTTGTAGTTTTAAATCTGTGTGTACACAGCTGAACCTTCACTAGAGGCCCTGCCTCCAAGAGATTAGTTTTAAAATATCTCCGAGCTCTTTAGCAAAATGTAATTGAATCTTTTTAAGAGTCTCGGCCAAGTTCACAAGAAGCATCAACTGATCGACCTTTCATTGAAATCAATGAAATTGAGTCCACTTATGGCAGTGGTGAATTTGGCTTCCACCTCTGCTGGACAGTCAAAGAGGAGGGAAATCAAATAGTCTATTTTATTGTTTATTTAATGAAAAAAATCAAAGTTCACCTTTAAATTATAGTGCATCTTCTGTTTACTATATGACATCAGTTGCATACTACAGTATTGCAAACTAGCTAAGAGGTTTAGGAGCTTCCTTCTCCATCAACCAGTTCATCTATTCAAAGAATGAGTTAGCTGGCCACGTGTACCATAAAGGAAGTGTGCTTACAGAAAAGACACAAGTCTGGATTAAAGAAATGGCTTCTTCCCCCAACCCCACCAGGCCTTGTTTAGGCCCTGCTGATTTGCACACTGAAGACAGAAGCATAGCGTTCCATGGTGTAGAATTCATTTCAACAATGTGTTCCTGCTCACAACATTAGCGTGCAGAGTCTTTCCCACATTCCATTTGCTCTGAATGTAAATTTTTAGGGCTTTTACTTCTTCGAGATGAGTAAATACTGAACCAGGATTCACAATGAGGAAAAGGACTTCCCCCCGTTTCTTGGAACTCTATCTATCTATCTATCTATCTATCTATCTATCTATCTATCTATCTATCTATCTATCTGTCTACATTTTTGACATATCATCCACATTATGTACTCTGTGAATACTGAGAGGCACATAGATGCTGCAGAGTGTAACTTACTATGTCTGTTTATAACATACCATAGCCACCAGCAGAGGTACTTAGTCTGGGCTGGCACCGAATCATCTCCATTTTACTACTACCAGTTTCTGTCTGTCTTCTAGGGACCTGCTGCTTTAAAATGGCGCTTTTTACAAATCTATCCAGACACGTCTTAGCTGCATTTGCTACTCCTTGATTTGCCTTGTTAAAGCAAAGAATTACCATAACTAGTAGCAAAAATATTAAATTTGTCCAATTTGTGCAAAAATATTTTTCCAGATTCTTTCACTTACATGTTGACCTCAGATCATTTAATCCACAGGCTGCCCCATTTTTCTGCTCTCTGCCTAGTAAGGTCGTGTCCACTTGCTCTTTCACCATAATAAGTTTTTCAACAGGCACCATTTAGACCACAATGTGCCCAGATTTTTTTTTATATAATTATTAAACGTTTGCTCAAGTTTCTGTTGTTTTATTATTATTATTTAAAGAAACAGTTGAAATTTATAATTCTGTTATCAGGATTATAAAGGTAATTACACCCATTAGTATATTGTATAAGGTTTCTTACAACGCATAGCCCTTCCCTCTTGTCCTCTGGGCAAAGAAAAGGAAATTAGTTTAATATATCTTCCTGGTTGTAAATACCCAGTAGAAATCAAGTACCACTGTATAGTGCCTGGAATAAATCAGGTCTGATTAGAACCAACTTGATCTATTGCAGACGTGAATCATATGGGGAAAAAATGCATGATACCTGTGCACCTTTGGGTAGGGGAAGGCTGACTGTTTTGATTATCTTTTTTTATTGTTCTTAAGCAAGGATAAGCTGGTGGCATGAGTAACCAATCTGAATTTTGCTACTGGTGTGTATTTTGGGTATATGACTAGATAGGCCATCTGCATTTTAACCCTTTTACTTGGTTGTTGTCCAAGAGATCACTGCAGCAAATTTGCTCTCACACATAAAGTACAAAGATAGTTCTTACTTATGCTTACTTGCATTTTAGAATTGTTTTTGGCTCTTCCTGTGTCATTTGGATGGCTGGATGAATTTTTTTTTAAATCCTGTCCATTGCCAAAAATTTATTAGAGAACTAAATACTTCTTTCTTCCTCTCTCTGTGTTTGCCTGACAGCGTTTTCCAACAGAGGATCATCTGATGATTCACAGGCACAAACACGAAATGACTTTGAAGTTTCCTTCAATAAAAACGGATAATATGTTATCAGGTAAGAAGACATGGAATGTAAGAGACAAGTGAGGTACCTATTTTGATGTTGATATTATGACTCCTGCTGGAAGGCTATTGTCAGAATACTTCCAAGAGGTTAATTTCAAAAGTATTCCAATCAAATAACTAGTAGAGATGGAACAAACTACACCTCTACCTCGATATAACACTGTCCTTGGGAGCCAAAAAATCTTACTGTGTTATAGGTGAAACTGTGTTATATTGAACTCGCTTTGATCCACCGGAGTGCACAGCCCCACCCCCCGGAGCGCTGCTTTACTGTGTTATATCCGAATTCATGTTATATCGGTTCACGTTATATCAGGGCAGAGGTGTATGTGGTTCACCTCTGACAAGGTGCTAAGTGGTATTTGTTTGTCTTGTTTGAGGATTGGTATGAGAGAGAGAGAAAGAGGTTGTTGAACCTTAGCCACATTGGTTTTGCCTATATTATATACCAGGTCAATGGGGTAAAAGGCTGCTCCAGTGTTGCCTCCATTTATCAGCATTCCAGTGAAATATACACACTTAAGAGTGGCATTACAGAAAACTGCAACAAAAAGGTTACTGAAGTACATCTGTGAAGTTCCTCCAGCAGTCACTATTTTAATATATGAAAAGCTCACTTCAGCACCCATTTTATGCCACTTATAATAGCCACCTTTTAAAGATACTGGCGTACTTCAATAGCTGTAAACCAGCCAGTCACAAAAAGCTAAAACAGTGACAATAGCTAAAGTGCCCTTTGGGATAAAAACATTACTAGGTACAGGATCATCCTCACATTTCCTTATTCTTGAGCTGGTTCTGAAGTTTTCACACATGGGTGTGTATGTCCATGCCCATACATATACTGGTGGCTTGTAGCATTGGATGTTGATTGTAGTTTCTGCTTCCTTCCCTTTTGCTTCTCCTACTTCTCATGTTTTATAGGGTATATTTTTAAGACATTAAGTATATTCCTAAGATTATGTCCATAGAATCTTTAGAAACTTTGCTTTTTTACCGTTTTAAGATTCCAAATTATAAATATAAAAATAAAATGTGCTAAATTATGATGCCCAGTTAGAGTTTATACACTTTATTTGACATATTAAGAACTCATGGAGACAAATTTTCTAAAGTGGGCTCCTTCTGAGTAAATTGTACCTGCTAAAAACAGAAGGGCATCTGTTGCCTGCATAAATTCCATCCGAACGTGTTTGTTGTAGGTGCATCAGTGCAATAATTGAATGGATATGCAACAGGCTCAGACTATTTTTGTATGTGGATAAAACTCAAGAATCCCAATTTTAAACTGTAACTCTGAGTTATGTGTGCATTTAAGAAAACCCTCAAAAAACAAACAAACACAAAATATCCTTAGTAGTAGTAGCAGAAGAGGACTTTGGAAAAAATGGTGGGGCAAGTCTCTAAAGAGTTCTTCTCATAGTCTCCTTACATATTTTCTGTAGTGTAAATTATTTACTAGTCTACTCCACTGGATTTTTCACAGTGAATCCATAAAAAATTATTCAGCAGAGGTATTTTTGTAATCATGCTGCACTGGGGAGTAAAAGTGTTCACAAGTCCTCATACACTCATTTCCATTGCTGTGATGAAGTTGTCTGGAGCTTGTCCATTGGACTGTATTAGGAGAGAGATGGCAAAGATGGGTCAAGAATTTGCTATATGTTTTTCCTTACAGTTGTGCTTGTTTTAGTCATCAGTAGTCATGTTTCTTTGATTTTGCACTTACAGGAAGATGCATATTCTAAAAGGAGGGGGCAAACAATTTAAAGAGATTAGCTTTAAGCCAGCCAATT
The DNA here is from genome assembly GCF_025201925.1 of Gopherus flavomarginatus. NCBI lineage: Eukaryota > Metazoa > Chordata > Testudines > Testudinidae > Gopherus > Gopherus flavomarginatus. The sequence continues at coordinate 66,511,543 of NC_066618.1, forward strand.
CATATTGATCATGACTTTTAGAGAATCACTTCCTCATTCTCAGTTGGTGAACTAAATGCTGTAACTGGGTGCCTTGCCAAAATGCCACAGGTGTGCACCATATGAGTAGGTGAAAATATATTTGTAAGAAGTAGAATGACATAATGCATTTATCCCAAGGTGCTCCTGTGAGTTACTAATAACTTTCAAGATATTTAACCAAATTAAAAGACTATAAAAAAAGGACACATTAACCTGGGCCTTTGAGCATGAGATAGATGGTGAGCACTCAGCTACAATGTTAATAGGTGCAGTGTAAGAATCCAAGCAGATGGTGATTATATGTATGCATTGTGGGAAATATATAAATGAACTAAAATCTTTGTCAAAGGTAATTAAGGTATTTGTTCTCTTTCGCATACCATTCAGCTTATATATTTCAGTACAACTCCATCTGTATTAGAAATAGTCAGCAACTGCTTGCAAACATTTCATTTGGGTGTATGTGGTTTTTTTGTTTTTGTATTGTTTTTTAAAATCATGCCTTCGATTGACAAATGCCAAAATTGAATGTTGTCCCCCCTCCCCTTGAAAATAACATTTAGGGTAAAAATTTCAAATCAGGATAGGCAAAAATGTACAACACACTGAAAAGCAGGACAAACAAAAATACATATCTGCTTGCTGTGCCCATAGAATTAGAGCAATTCTAATCCCACAAAAGTTTTTGAGATTTTGAAAAACTTTCCTGTCTTAAAGCGTGAGGGAAAAGTGGAAACCTAGAAAATTTTTTGTGAACCAAAATTCTGAAAACATTTCAGTGCAGGTCAATTGAAACATTTTGCGTGTTGATAATTTCAGAATGTTTCATTTGGATTTTGACTTTTTTTTTTTTTTTTTACTAAGATTAGCTTAAATTTCTAAACAAAAAGTCTTTGCAAACTGGAAAACTGGAATTTTTCACTGACAATTTCAAGACTTCTTTTCAAAAATTTTTGAGTTGAGAAATTTGTCAAAACCTACCCTCTTGTTTGTTTCAACAAATTTACCTTTTCTAGGGGAAAAAAAGTTTTTAAAAATTCTCTCTTTGTAGGTGGTGGTGTCCTTTGGTAGTGGAACTGCTTGAGGTCCACTGTACTGGCGTGTGTACACTCCCAGTGCAATGCAGAGTACAGCTTTGTGAGAGCTGCCTGTATGGCAACATGCATGTTTGGGGAAGGCTGGAGTGAGAGGAAGGGCTAGAAGAACTTCCAAAGTACACATTCCCTGGTCTTTTCCTCCTTTCTCCAGCCAGCTTAGAAGTTGCACACCAGGGCCATAGACTTGGCTCCAGCCATCCAGGAGTAGCCTCAGTGGAGCGGCTCTATTACTACTCAACAGCCTTTGGAGTATGATTCCTCCACTTGTTTCCTTGGGCTGATCTCTGAGGGGAGATACATGGCTGAGTACTGGGGACTAGATTTGCATCCAGACCAGTAACTTTGTGCACAAGGCACATGGTTGCCCAGCTTACATGTGGAAGTACAGAACTTTATGAGCCCAGTGGACGTGTGATCATATTTGAGAGACGCGCTCTTGTGTGTTAAAAAATTGGTATTGGTGAAAAAGAGAGAGTGTAAGGGTGCATGTACACAAAGAGAGCAATATGCATATGTGTGTGTTATTCCAACCAGGAGATCATCTGGGTATTTCTGTGGGCAAGTCACCCTGCCTGTAAGTTAAGAGGTGGGTTTTTTTTAATATCCTTTTTGCAATCCTCATTTCAGAAGGGCTGATAGTTTTCCCACTCTTTGGGAGACACTGAGAAGCAGTCGTTTCATCACCCAGCAAAACCCTGGGGAAATTTAAATTCCTTAAAGTTAAAGATGTTTTATTCTTGGATTTCATTAAAAAAAATGAAATGATATATGAGAGGAAGAGACAGGCTTTCCCTTTAGACATTTGTCTTGTCTTCCCTTTTTTTGGCAAAGTTGTTCCTGTCATCAATATCCTTCAAAATATTGAGGCTGCAATTGCCCTATAGCAAAGGCAGGTGTAGTATTTTCAATACTAGCCAGGAGTTAGACTTTTCCACTGTCTCCCAATATGACACGTACAAAATCCTTACAAAAGAGCAATCTTTTAATGTTGAATCTTGTATTTACATATTGACACTTTCCAATATTAAAAAAAAGAAAAAAAGAAAAAATGAGCTGGTCAGGAATATTACAACAGAACGTTTTTTTTGGTCGGAAAATGCAGATTCAGTTTTGAATAAATTTTCTCAGGTCTAGGATGATTTTAGCCTGTGTGATGGGAAGCCCTTCAAGTTTCAGTACTAGTCCTATCACTCTGACTTTGTTATCATTGCTTGAAAGTAAAACATGGGTAAATATATAACTTCAGTGCTGCTCCACAGCTGAACAAGCCAAATTCCAGTTATTAATGCACAGCAGACTAAACAATTTTTTAGAAAGATGAAGCATCAAGTTACAGCCTTTGGCTATGTGCTGTCTAATATCTACATTATGGATGAATAACATTTGCAATGGTTTAGTGGTCAATATAAACTTTAAAAAGCTGGAGTTCTGTTAAAAAAATTTTTGGCCATCATTTGGTTTTGCAGTTTTTTTCCCCCCAAACCAGCATCATGCTGTAATATTTCCATTCTGTCTTGCTAGATGAAATCCAAAGAGACAGTTCTGGGGTTGCAAAACATTCTGGTAGACAATTCAAATAAACGTTCAGTAGAACAAGCTAGCCATGCATTTCCTCCTAGCACTATGCTTTCTAGGGCTGCTGTTTCAAAGGCAGTCCATTCAGGTTGATCCTCCTTTTTGGGGGGGGCACAACTTTGTCAGTTTCAAAACATAGTGAATACATAATAGATTTTTTTTTTTACTTTAGTTAAGACCTCAGATTTCCTGTTACTTCACACCATATATTTTAAACGAGTCTAGAGCATCCAAGGGCCAAATGTTCAAGTGCTGAGTGCGCACGGTTGTGGCAAGGTTTTAAAAAAGAATTCAGCCTCCATTTATGCAATAAAATAAGGGCCACATTTTCAAAAGTAGTCAGCACCCAACTCGCACTCAGTGTACTGAATTCTACATAATTTTTTTAAAAAAAGTCTGGCTATTTAATTTGATGCTGAAATGGGAGATGAGTTCTTGAAAATCAGCCCCAAAGAGTGGGTACTGAGCTCTCTTGAAAATCTGTCTGCTAGTGTACAATAGGTTGACTCATCTTTGCTTGATTAGACAGCTGGACCTTGCCTTTGGTTGTATTAGCCTCAAATTTGAGGTTTATATTTTATTTAAAATTGATGTTATTCTTAGCCTTTCTGGTAATAACTATGTGACTTCTGAACACCAGATAAGGAGGGGGAAGGAGGGAGTATAGCTCAGCAGTTTGAGCATTGGCCTGCTGAACCTAGGGTTGTGAGTTCAATCCTTGAGGGGACCATTTGGGGATTGGCTCTGCTTTGAGCAGGGGGTTGGACTAGATGATCTCTTAAGATCCCTAATAATCTATGATTCCTAAGTATTCTTTTCATCCTATGTCTAAATTTGATTACCTTGAAGTCCAAGAGCTAGGTTGTGAACATTTACCAAAGCAGCTATGAGGTCAGTGGGACTACATTTGTGAGTAACTGCTTGTCAGTGTAAGGGGTTCACAGCCTAGTTCTTAGGTAACCCCCTCCCCATGCTCAATTTCTGTGGACCTCTGCCCTGTTGGCTGCTGCTGGTTACAGAAGTACCAGTGGTCTGAGGAAGTCTGTTCTTGAGGTATGTGTCGCTTAGCTGACAGCCAGGAGGAGTGTGAATCTTTGTGAGGAACCTTGATCTCATGAGATTGCCAGCCTGGTTTCTGTACCACAAAATTCCATACAAGAGCAGGGCCTCAGATGGCATAGATTGTCATAGACCTATTGAAGTGAGTGGGCTAATGACATTTTATACCAGCTGAGGAACTGCCCCCAATAATTGGGTAATTATTCAAAACATCTTCCAGAGGAGCAGACTCTGTCACCCATACTCGCACTGAATAATACCTTTCTCCATTTATTGCCCGGGGGCTGCTCTTGGTGTAGATGTACCACTCAACCTGTGTAACAATGGCAGAATCTGGCCTTCAATTTTTTGGGATTACTTCAACACTACTGATCACTTCTAAGCTTTTTACATGATGTGATACTTTGTCTCAGTCTCTTATTCTCCGAATAGATGTTGATGATCCATCCTTAGAGGTTTTTAAGGCCTGGCTTGACAAAGCCCTGGCTGGGATGATTTAGTTGGGGTTGGTCCTGCTTTGAGCAGGGGTTTGCACTAGATGGCCTGCTGAGGTCTCTTCCAACCCTAGTCTTCTATGATTCTATGATGTCGCTCTTAGTCAGTGTCTGCTTGCTGTATTCAACTGGGTGTGCCTTAGAAATGCGTTGCTGTCTATGCTGTAACTCCTGGCCTAGTGAAACAGATTGAAATAATGCCTAACTTCTTGACCAGTCATGTACCGTAATGAAACATGCTCAGACCTTAGCTGTACCCATTCTCTTCAGCCTCCTTTTTCTAAGTTCAGCTATAGGTAGCTCTGTAAAGGAGGGCAATTCGAATTTTTGTCTGCTTGTTTATTTTAATTTTATTTCGGTATTTATTTATTGCTATTAGCTTGAGTCTGTTACTGTGTGACAGAGGCCAACCTGTGCACCCACATTAATTCTAGATTATGGCTATTTAGGAGATTTGCCAAAAAACCTGATTAACTTATTTCTGAAATCCTGCTTTCTGGTGCTGATTTGATTGTAATGAAACCTACCTTATCTAATATGAATATATCATTGAATAAGCTAAGAAAACATTTTATAAATTTACTATAGATTCTAAACTGAATAGCTCCTTTATGTCAAGGAGAGTTTGGCATTCCTCAGCTTGAGTTACATAACAAAGTAAATTGCATTTTTCAGTAGTTCGAGTTATTGTTCATCCCGTTGGATATAAAACGTGCTCCTCCTTCCTTTTAGAGCACTTCCAGGCAGAGTGCCAGATTAATCCTTGTATAACTCCACGGAGTTCAGTGTGGTTACTCTAACTACTTTGGTTTGATCCTGAAGCATTGGGTATCCTCAACTCTCATTGATGGCAACAGCTCAGGGTGACCATATTTCCTAAAGGGAAAATGGGACACCACATGGCGCTAGTTTAAACCTTTCCCCCAACCCCCCTGCATCCTTGTGCGGGCCCTGCCCCCACCCCCAATCCCTGCGTGGGGCTGGTGTCACTGCTCATTCAAGCCCTGCCTGCCCCCCTGCACGGAGCTGGCATCTCAACTCCACATCCCCAGCATGTTTCTCACCACCCCACTTTTTTTTGGCAAAAATAGGCATTTTCCTGCTTGTTCTTGCCAACTGATCAAGTTGGCAAGGGCAAAAGGGACAAATGCCCACTTTTGCCAACAAAGTTGGGGTGGCCGGGACAATGTTTATAAAAGGGACTGTGCCAGCCAAAACGGGATGTATGGTCACCCTAAATTAGCTCCTTATACCAAGATTTCAAAGAAGATGCTTTGAGAGTATCATGTTTCTGACTAGCGGTTGTTAGATAATATAGTAGCTATCAGTGAAAACTAATACATGCACACACATTCACAAAGACTGTTTTTTCTTTCCTTTTTCATGTGTATGTTGATTTTTTTTAGCATAGAAACTAAAACTGTATTGAGGTCCGAATTTTGGCCATTGTGTGCTGGTGGGATTAGTGAGAGTGACACTTGTTTTCATCCTTTATGGGCTGAATTTCAAACAATATGGGAGTTGACAATGACCAAGTATGGTAGCAGGTTCCTGTAGGAATGTGGGTCAAAACATACAAAGGAAATAAGCAGTAGTTTGAGCTAGATTGGGAATCATGCAGGGAAGAAAAAAAGGGATTTTTCTTTCTTTTTTTTTTTGCTGTTTGGATTTAACAAATATTAATTTCCCCCTTGTTGTTTATCCCCTTTTGAGTTCGAATGGATGGTACCAGTGATATTTACTGATTTTCCACATGTCTGTGGATAGACCTGTATTTTATAAACCATGCCAGTTTCGGTTAATATGGTACTGTAGTTATAGTATCATTTGACTGATGGGGAAACTGAGAGACAGGTTAAAGATCTGCCCCAGACCACAGAGGGAGGTGGTGTCAGAGCTGACTTAGAATTAGGAGTTCTTGGTTCCCAGTTTTGCACTCAGCAAACTACACTATCTCCTTGCTGCTGAAGATTATTCTAGATCAGAGGTTCTTAAACTGGGGAATGTAATCTTGGACAGGAGCGGGAGGGGTGAGAAGCTGCTGGAAGCAGTGTTGACTTCAGAGCTGGGTGCCCGGCCAGTAACTGCCACTTTCCAGCCACCCAGCTCTGAAGGCAGAGTGGAGAGTTGCGGCTGCTGGCCGGGTGCCCAGCTCTGAAGGCAGTACTGCTGCCAGCAGCAGTGTAGAAGTAAGGATGGTATGGTATGGTATTGCCTATATACTTAAATGTCTCTGTTTGATTCAATGTATTACTGTTTTTTAATATTTAGTGAGAGTTGCATTTTTTTTATTGGTATATGTACTTGTGTGGAAGGAGGGGGGGGTGTAAACTATTAGAGACACAAAGAAGAGGAGATCACTGCTCTAGATGAATCAGAAACCCAAGGTCAATGCTGTCACTGGAGGTGAAGCTTCCAGGGAACATTACAATTGCTTATAAACCCCTCCCCCCAAAAAACAAAGAAACAACAAAGAAACGAACAAAAAAAAAACCCCTCAGGATCTTGAAAAGAAGCCTGAAGGCTTTTTCCATACCACTTACCTTCTTGAGCCCCTTCTGGGTATAACATTAAAGAGAAACCTGTCCCTCTCTTTATTATTCTGGCGAGGGGTGGAGGAGAAGGGCTTCAGGAGTTAGGAATATTTAAATTAGTTTGATCATAAATCTTTCAGCATTTTAAATGAATAACAAGAAATGTTGACACTTTCTCCTTGTTTTCTTGGTGTGGTCAATGTCTCAAAAATCTTTTCATAATGTTTCTGGTATGATTTCAACCTCTCCCTCAGAAAATGAATCTGGAACCAACTTACTCAATAGTACTTCTCTGCATTACTGGAACTTTACTATGTGTTCCACAGGACAAAAATATGAATGCTTGAGCCAATTTTCAGACAGTTCAGGCACAGAATTGCACTCAATCCCTGCAGCAAAACACACACATTGACTCTGCATGGACATGCGTCTAATGAATTATTTGCACACGGTTATTGGTGCTTCATGCACAAATTCAGTGATGATATGTGCAAATTAGGGGTACACATTTGTCCATCTATAGTGTCAGGGAATCTGGCCCTTAAAATCTTTCTTTAATCTAGCTGAATGACAGCTGCTACAAATAAAGTGCTGCATGCTTTGTAAAGCACTCTTGGCCAAACTCCAGCCCTGCACTTCACATACCGTGGCAAACCTCAGTGGCTTTGTTTTGTTTTTAATTCTGGGAGGTTGCGGGGGGAGGGCAAGGAGCAGGTAGATATTTGTGCATCTGCTGGGAAAGAGATGTTGTCTCAAAACGTGTATTCTACTTATCCTTGTTTTGCTGCAAAACATCCATTGTAGATCCTTTTGATATCTGTTCTCAGACCAGACTCCTACACCAACCCGATTCCTGAAGAACTGTGAGGAAGTGGGCCTCTTCAATGATATTGACTGTTCCTTAGAACACGAGTTTAGAAAGGCACAAGAAGAAGAGAACAATAAAAGGGTATGTTTTAGTGCAACGGACTCTATCCCTTTTCCCACCCCCTAAGTGTTTATGGATGTTGTTTGAAAGGTAGACCTTCATTACCTGGTAGAACCTTTTTTGGTTGGAAACTAGGTGGCACTATAGATTGTGACATGTTTTCTAACCATTGTAATCATTGATCAAAATGTATAACCAAGCTTAGATCTCTCAAAGTGTCTTAGCCAGCTTTTGATTACTAGGTCCACACTTAAGAAAACCTATGCAAACCACATGCCTCTTGAGGGAGAGACTTGGTAAAATCAAATGTTCTGACAAATAGGATTTCACACGTGATTCCTTTCACTTGCTAAAAGATGTTTTGGGGCGATGTGGAGAGGAAGCAGAAGAATGGAACTGGCATAGAAATACCTCTGATCTGATTTCTGCTCTTGCTAAGTAACCCCCATTGTGCCTCTAGATTTACTTTTCATCACTCCTAATTTTATCTGATATAGATTGTATTTTTGGTAAAATATTCAAACTCAAGGGAAAAAAATCTAACTTATAGGGCAGTGATTCTCAAACTTTAGTAATCCAAGGACCCCCATTTTGATTTTAAATTTTTTGGGGCTCCCCAGCTGAGCCCCTGGTCCCACCCCTACTCCACCCTTCCCTCCAAGGACCCACCCTCGCCCCACCTCTTCCCACCCCCTGCTCACTCCATCCCCCCTCCCTCCTTCACTTGCTCTACTCCACCCTCACTCTCATCAGGCTGGGGTAGGTGGTGGGGTGCAGGATGCAGGCTCTGGGTGGGAGTTTGGCCATGGGAGAGGGTTGTAGTGCAGGCTCTGGGAGGAGTTTGGGTACAGGATTGGGTAAGGGGTGCAGGCTCTGGGAGGAAGTTTGGGTGTGGGCTCTGGGCTGGGGCAGAGGGTTGCGGTGCAGGGTGTGGGCTCTGGGAGGGAGTTTGTCTGCAAGCAGGGGTGAGGAGTGCAGGCTCTGGGCAGGAGTTTGGGTGGAGGAGGAGGTGAGGGTTGCGGGGTCTGGCCAGCTTGCTCCCGAAAATGATTGGCATATCTCTCTGGCAACGGCTCCTAGGCAGGGAATCCGGGGGGTCTCTGTGCACTGCCACTGCCCGTAGACACTGCCCTCACAGCTCCCATTGGCTGCAATTCCCGGCCAATGTATCTGCAGAGTCGGCGCTCAGGACGGAGGCAGTGCACGGAGACCTGCCTTAGCCCTGCTATGGCTCCGTATGCTTCAGTAGCTTCCAGGAGATGGGGCAGGGGGGAAGGAGTTGAGAGAGGGGGAGGAGTTGATCAGTGGGGCCTGCGGACTCTCTGGAGTCCCCTTGGGGACCCCCAGGGGTCCGCGGACCCCAGTTTGAGAAACACTGTTATAGGGTAAAGGTAGAGAGAAACTACAGTTCATTAGATCATGTGTCACATTTCCAAATATGGACCTGGCGTCTGTAAAGTTAGGAGCAGCTACGTCACTTTACAGTGGGCTAAGTATGCTAACTCAACCTGACTCAACATCCTCGCATTTGGGCTATCATAAAGCGTGGGTATAATTTAAAGGTGACTATAATGAAGTTAAATATAGTTAAGGGATAAATAAAAGTGATGGATGAGTTGCTAAAACTTTCAAATAAGCACCCAACCTTTTGTTTGCTTCCCTGAACTGAAACATATCTAAACAAAGTGAGGCTTCCATCCTCCTCCTCCTGTGGGATCACCCAGTCAATCCATAGCTTCCCTCCTTCCTCTTTGCAACTCTCAGAAATACCTCTCCTTAACTTTCCTTTGGGTGCCAATTACCTCTCAGCAATCCTCACTGCTTCCCCCTTAATCTATCACTTGGCAAATAGGATCCGCTGCTATTGAACTTCTTGTTACAGGGCCCAGCTAGTCTGATGATGATCTGTATCTGTTAGTCTAATTTAGGTCTTAAACAACAATTGCAGCTAAAATAAAGGAGGTGGGAGGGAAACAACTCCCCCTTCACTGCTAAAACCAGCAGGAGGCCCATCTGTACCCCCTAACTCTTGGTTTGGGTAAGCAACAGTCCCCCATAGTGCCCCTGCCTCTTTGGCTGGGGTAGCGAGTGCTCCCAATTCAGGTTTGGTCCACATTAACCACTGTGTGGTGTCGGTTGTACTGCGCCTTGGCTGCTGCAGAATTCAGAGTGCACAGACTCTGGGACTGTGCATGCCGAGGTGCACCCTAAGCTTATGAAATCTTAAGCAAGCAGCATTAAAGGCCTTGCAGTAGGATTTTTGAGGTACTATAGGAAAACTTGTAAAGGACGAGAGCTATGGGGGTTCTTGGAAGGGGCCTACCGCCTATTTCTGTGCTGTGAAGAGGAAGATGAGATGTGTTCAAGGTCATGGGAAGGGAGTCCAAGGGGTTATTTGAGAATGGTTTGTAGGAGGCAAAGAGGCTGGGGTTAGATATTGGAGAGGGAGGAAGGCAGTCGTAGCCATGCTGAGGGCAGGAAGGGGCATGCTCGAAGCATGAAAGTGTCTGGGTTCTGGTTAGGGAATGGGAAAATATTCTAGCCAGCTCAGTCATTACAGACTCACGTATAGGATGAGTGTTATGAAACAGCCACGTAAAGAGAGTAAATGTGTCTAATCTTAGATTGATTAGTGCTAGTATTAGTGCTAGTATGAACAAAGTTGGCAGAAATAGCAAATTAGGACTTTTTTTGTGTTAATATTTCTACACAGATTATCAGTGCTGAAGAAGATTCCAGTGCAGCACCTACAGTGTGGTATTTATCTTGCAGGAATAAGAGACGAGCAGCAATCTGATGATCTTGGGCCCTGTGAAGTTAACCACAAATAATACAGTATGATGTTGCAGGGTCAGTTTCAGCTAACCAGGGGTAGTCGCACAATCTGATTAAAACCCAGACTAGGGCATCATGTTACTTGATAATTGCCAGTTGTTTGAGGTCCTCTGGAGGTCTTATTCTGCCCTCCTGTCAGCCACTGGAGCTGCCATGAGCAATCTCCAGGGAGCAAAATGTGTGTTTTTCAAAAGAAAGGCAAAAGTCGAAGAGGCAAGGTAACGTGTAATATTTGTTCTGTGTTTCCAGTTAGCCTGCTACACATTCATTCCTACATTACCAACTAACTGTAAGATATTATTTCTGAAGCTGGCCCCACTAGGGCCACACGCAAATGCAATAGACAAAGGATACAAAGGAACGTGACTCCTTCACATGTAATACTCATGAAACGCTCTTAATAGTCCCACTCTGAAGTGGAAATATAGCTTTCTGCAGCCATCTGCAATGATGGTAAGTAGGTTTAATGTGAGCAGCCCAGAGATGTTATGCATGACTGAGAAAGGGCTTCCAAAATATTTTGGATTAGGAGATTCTTTTACATGGGATTGTGAAAAAATATATGTTTATTTTAGTTTACTTCACAGTGGCTAAAGAGAAAACAGCATGACACAGAGATTCTATGAGAAAGAAGACAGTTGTGTTTTTTTAACTTGTAAGTTTCCTTATTTGAAAACTTCAAGGCTATAGTTCAGTAAATTATTTTCTTTTTAAAACATGAGACCATGTGCAATCCACAGAGTCATAGAAATGTAGGGCTGAAAGGGACTTTAAAACGTCATCTAGTCCAGCCTGCTCTGCCGAGGCCATCCCTGACAGGTGTTCATCTAATCTGTAGTTAAATACAGGCAGGCCTCGACTTTACGATGTTCGAGTTACGACAAACAGCACTTACGACGCTTCTACATAGATACCCTGATTTGACTTACAACTGTAGGTTTCGAATTTATGACACTCGGTCCAGCAATGGAGTAGATTGCGGTTCTGAGTTCCAATTTACGATGCAATTGTTAGGAACTAATTGTGTCATAAGTCCGAGGACTACCTGTATGTTCAATGACAAGGATTCCACAGCCTCCCTCGGAAGTCTATTCCAGTGCTGAACTATCTTTATAGTTAGAAAGATTTTCCTAATATCTAACCTAAATCTCCCTTGCTGCAGTTTAAGCCCATTACTACTTATCCTACCTTTGGTGCACATGTAGAACAATTGATCAACGTCCTCTTTATAACAGCCCTTACATATCTGAAAATTGTTATCAGGCCTCCACCCGTCCCTCCCAGCCCAATCTTCTTTTCTCAAGACTAAACTTTAACCTTTCCTCATAGATCAGATTCTCTAAAACTTTTATCATTTTTGTTGTTCTAGCCTCAATAGTCTCACATCCTTCCTAGAGTGTGAAGTGAAGAACTGTATGCAGTACTCCAGCTGTGGCCTCACAAGTGCCAAGTAGAGTGGGAGAATTACCTCTTGTGCCTTACTTATGACACTCCTGTTAATACACCCAAGAATTATATTAGCCTTTTTTGCAACTGCATCACATTGTTGACTCATATTCAATTGGTGCTCCACTATAACCCCCAGATCCTTTTCAGCAGTACCACTGCCTAGCCAGATATTCCCCCATTTTGTAGTTGTGCATTTGATTTTTCCTTCCTAAGTGTAGTATTTTACACTTGTCTTTATTGAATTTAGTTTTGTTGATTTCAGACCAATTCTCCAATTTGACAAGGTTGGTTTTGAATTCTAATTCTGTCCTCCAAAACACTAGCAACTCCTTCCAGTTTGGGGTAATCCGCAAATATTATATGAATACTTTCCACTCCATTATTCAAGTCATTAATGAAAATATTAACTAGTACCAGACCAGGGCAGATCTTTGTGGGACCTCACTAGATATATGCTCCTCCCACTCCAGTCTAACAGCAAACCATTGGTAACTACTCTTTGAGTACAGTCTTTCAACCAATCTTTCACCCACCTTATAATAATTTCAGCTCTAGACCACATTTCCCTAATTTGCTTATGAGAATGTTATTTGGGACTGTGTCAAAAGCCTTATTAAAATCAGCGTATATCACGCTGACAACTCTACTCCTTCCCCCCATCCAGTAGGCCAATAACTATGTTAAAGAAGGAAAGCAAATTGGTTTGGCATGATTTGTTCTTGACAAATCCATATTGGCTATTCCTTATAACCTTGTTATCCTCTAGATGCTTACAAACAGATTGTTTAATAATTTGTTCCAGTATCTTTCCAGCTATGGAAGTTAGGCTGACTGGTCCCTGAGTCCTCTTTGTTCCTGTTTTTAAATATAGATACTATATTTGCCCTTCTCCAGTCCTCTGGTATATCAGCTGTCCTCCATGAGTTCTCAAAGATCATTGATGCAGCTGGTTCCTTAAATATCTTAGCATGACTTTCATCAGGCTCTGCTGATTTGAATGCATGTAACTTATCTAAATATTGTTTAACCTGTGCTTTCCCTATTTTGCATTCATTCTCCCTTGTTATTACTATTAATTGTGTTGAGTCTCTGGTTGCAATAATCCTTTTTAGTGAAGACTGAAGCAAAATAGGAATTAAATGCCTCTGCTTTCTTCATGTCATCCATTTGTAGCTGTCCTTCCCCGCTAAAGGGAAGATCTACACTTTACTTCATCTTTCCCTTGCTTCTAATGTATTTATAGAATCTCTTCTTATTGCTACTTATGTCCTTTGCGAGGTGTAACTCATTTTGTGACTTAGCCTTTCTGATTGTGTCCCTATCTACTTGTCTATTCTTTTGAACTTCCTTAGATTTTGTCCATGTTTCCATTTTTTGTAGGATTCCTTTTCAATTTTATGGTCATTAAAGAGCTTTTGATAGAGACGTATTGGCTTCTTACTATTCTTCTTATCTTTCCCTCATGTCAGGATAGTTTGCTGTTGTGCCTTTTAATATTGGCTCTTGGAGGAACTGCCAGGTCTCCTGAACTCCTTTTTCCCTTAGATTTTCTTCTCATGTGACCTTACCTACCAGTTGTCTGAGTTTGTCAAACTCTGCTTATTTTTGAAGTCCAGTGTTCTTATTTTGCTGCTTTAGCTCCTTCCTTTCCTTAGAATCATGAAATCATTTCCTGATCACTTTCACCCAAATTGCCTTCAACCTTCAGATTCCATGAGAATTTCTGTTTTGATTAAATTGGTTATGTGGTGAATTGACACTCCAAATTAGTTGTGAAAAGCTGCATGCTGTATCCTTAGGCTTGGCAGAATTTGATTTTTTTAAAAATAGTTTTGATGGATAATAATGTTTTTTTTATTTTTAAGCATTATTTTTGATTTTTATCATTTTAAATTTTCACAATTGAGGGAAATTATGGGAGGTCAGACAATAGAAAGGGTCAGACAATAATTACTTAATGAGTTTAAAAAAAATAAAGGCTTTATAACCATTAAAACACAAATTTTCAATATCACGTGTCAAAACATATAAAATAAATATTCTTAAATCAAACACAAATAAGTTCTCAAGCAGTGTTTTTCTTACTTTCCTGTCTGTAAATTTCAATTATTATCGATGGAAATATTTTTAGTTGGTTTATATCAGGGGTCGGCAACCTTTCAGAAGCAGTGTGCCGAGTCTTCATTTATTCACTCTAATTTAAGGTTTCGCGTGCCGGTAATACATTTTAACGTTTTTTGGAAGGTCTCTCTCTATAAGTCTATATGTTATATAACTAAACTAGTGTTGTATTGTAAAATTAAACAGGGTTTTCAAAATGTTTAAGAAGCTTCATTTAAAATGAAATTGAAATGTTGGTCTTACGCTGCCGGCCCACTCAGCGCACTGCTGGTCTGAGGTTCTGTTCACCTAGGCCGGTAGTGGGCTGAGCAGGGCCTGCGGCCGGGACCCCAGCTGGCAAGGGTCCATCAGCTGGAACCCCAGACCAGCAGCGGGCTGTGCGGGGCTGGCGGCCAGGACCCAGAGGGCTGGGGGCAGAGAGTTGGAGTCAGGGCTGGGGGCTGGGTATGTGAGGGGTGTGTGTAGGTGTCAGGGCAGAGGGGGGGCTGGGTATGGGTGGGGGTTCCAGAGTCAGGGCTAGGGTTGTGGGTGGGGGGGGATGAAGGAGTCAAGCAGAGGGCTGGGTACAGGGCTCAGGGCAGGGGCCTGGGGGGGGTGCGGGGCTCAGGGAAGAGGGCGTGGGGGGGTCAGGGCTCAGGGGAGAGTGCTGGGTGACTGACCCTCTAAAAACTCTCAACCCCGCTGCTGCTTGTCCCCTGACTACCCCCTCCTGGAACCCCTGCCCCCCAGGACCCCACCCCCTATCTAAGCCTCCCTGTTCCTTGTCCCCAGACTGGACTCTACCTCCTATCTGTCCCCTGACTGCCCCGACCCTTATCCACACCCCCATCCCCAGCCAGACCCCCAGCCCCCAGATAGGACTCCCATGCCTATCCAGCTACTCCCCACCCCCTGACAGGACCCCCAGAACTCCTGACCCATCCAACCCCCCCCACTCGCTGCCTGCCCTAACCCCTTTCCATACCCCTGCCTCCTGACAGGATCCTCAGAACTCCCAACTCATCCAACCCCCCCAGCTCCTTGTCCCCTGCCCACCCCCTTCAAATACCTCCCACCCTAACTCCCCCCCCACAAGACCCTCCTTGCTCCCGGTCCCCTGACTGCCCTGACCCCTATTCACCCCCTGCCACCTCACAAACCCCAGGACTCCCATGCTCCATCCAACCCCCCCCCCGCCCCTAACCGCCTCCCGGGATCCCCCCCCATCCAACCCACCCTGCTCTCTGTCCCCTGACTGCCTCACCCCTTATCCAAACCCCCCAGCCCTGGGCCCCTTACCATGAGGCTCCACCCAGAGCTAGATACGCTGCTCCGCGGGAGTGCCCTGCCCTGTCCCTCCGGTTGAGCGGGGAGCGTATCTGCCTCCCCGCGGAGCCAAATGCTGCCCTCGGGAGTGCGCAGCCCCAACCCCAAGAGCACTGCGCGTGGCAGCAGGGCTCCAGGGGAGGGGAGAAGGTGGGAGAGGGGCCGGCAGCTTGCTGCTCTCGGCCCCGCGCTCCGGCCCGGGAGCGCAAACCCCGCTGCTTGCCGTGCCGGGAGAGTGGGGCCATTTGCCCACCCCGTGCACATGGCTATGCTTCTGCTCCCTGCCCCCACGGGGGAAGTGGAGGGCAGAGGAGAGTGAGCCGGGCTGGGTGGGATTTTTAGTGGCATGCTGGAGTCCTGGCAGGCTCCAGCGTGCCATTAAAAATTGGCTTGCGTCCCGTCTTTGGCACGCGTGCCATAGGTTGCCAACCCCTGGTTTATATGTAGGCTGTAAATTGGCATTTACTGACTTTTAGCAATAAAAATCTAATCCTTCCAAGCCTATATGTCATACAGCTAGTGCACTGACTCTGTTAAGGCAAGATGGTCTTGTAGACAAGGCACTGGACAGGGACTCAGGAGATCATTGTTTGTTCTTTTCTCAGCTCTACCCTAGACCCCCTGTGTGACTTTGGCCAAGTCAATCTCTCTCCGCTTTAATTCCCAATCTATGCAATGGGAATAATAACCTTTCCTTTCTCCTGCTATTTTAACTGGTAGCTCTTTGGGGGTAGGCACTCTCTTGGTGTTTATGATGGTGCTAGTGCAGTGGGGCCCTAATTTTAGATGAGGCCACTAGGCAGTGGTGTAGTACAAATAGTAATAATTGACCTCCCAGCCCTGAATTTGGAATGACAAAAAGAAAGTAACAAGTGGAGCTTGGTGGTTTCTTTCTACTCTCCATGTATGCTTGTTATCAAACCGCCTGTGTAATTTGGAATAATCTAATGTAACTGGAAGCTCCTGCTCAAGAGAGGCTAAGGCCTGGAAGACAAGGGATGCTGCAGGTCAGGATTAAGTGTATTGACAGAGCCATGTGGAAGAAGCTTTCACAGCATCTGGCTGCACTATTCCTGATTCAAACATCCTGACCGCTAAATTTACTAACAAAATTAAAAAAACAACACAAATAAATTACCTTCTGGAAGCAAGAAAAGGAAAAACTAAAAACCCAGTGGTGCCCAGACCAGGGAGCCATCTTTGTATCTTTGACACTAGGTAGCAATTCATGGCTCTGCCTCAGAGTCTGCAACCCAAATCAACTAGGTAGGCAGCGTTGGCAGATCAGATTATTATCCCAGCCTGCAAGCATGAGGTTTTAGATTTACACTGATCTGAGCATTAAGTATCCAAAGCATTTGTCATGGGTTATATTTGCAGCCATATGACCCTGGGTAGGGCTTGTTGGCAAATCTGCTCATGAGCATGGGTCTGAGAGAGCAGTATCAAAGATGGGAAGAACCGATATCCATCTCCTACCGATTAAATGAAGTTAGCCCATTAAAACTCACCTGCATTCTGTACAGGTTTAAACCATGTTCTGTTTAATTCATACTAGAACTGAGAAGCATGTTGTAGCTCAGCACACAGTGTAATTATGAAATTTTCTATCCTGTATCTCTGGATATGTCAACGCAGGGAACTAGACATCCGTGGCTGGCCCATGCTAGCTGACTTGGGCTTCCAGGGCTCAGGCTGCAGGGTGTTACATTACTGTGTAGACTTCTGTGCTTGGACTGAAGCCTGGGCTATAGGACCCTGCAGGAAGTCTACATAGCAATGAAAAAGCCTTGCAACCCAAGCCCCGTGAGCCCAAGTCGGCTGGCATGGACCAGCCACGGGTTTTGCTTTGCTGTGTAGACATATCCTCTGTGTTCCAGTAGTGTGCACAAGCCATGGTGGTGGGGTGGGAGATGATTCTGTTGTAACATCATTCATTACCCCATTGACTCAGGAAGCAAAACATTAATATTCCCTTCTTCTATTGCATTAGCTAGGATTATTGTGTTCTTTGCTAGGCACCTCATTACTAGAGAGGTTTTGACAACTTGGCAGGAGTCCAGTAAAAAGAAACCAAAAAAATGGGGTTTTGGTGGTGGAACGATTGAACTGTAAGGAAGGATTTAAAAAACCGAAGTATGTATAGTTTGGCTACATGCCAACTAAGAGAGGCCATAACAATCTAACATGCATTTGAAAGGTGTAACCAGGGCTTGCCCCTTCTTCCAACTCCCCCAGGATATTCATTACACCAGCTGAGATTCTTACACATTGGTAGAGTGTAAATAGATCTAAAGGAGGCTGTCTCTTTCTGATACCACCTTACCCATCAACAGTAAATTTGGCCTTATGATTCTGTGATCACCAGAAAATATAGTATCAGATATTCTCTGAACACTTACCAATAGTATACATCACAGCAAGGGGAATGGGGGGGGGACAGGAAAGTCTAGCACCAGTTGCAGTGAAGAATGTGGACCCTGACAACATACTGAGTAGGCATATTTTTGAAAGGAGAGAAAGCTTAGCGGCTCCTCTGCCCATGTCCCAGGTTCAAATTCACCTAGTACAATCCTGCCCTAGAGGTTTGTATATATTGTAGAAGATAAACAGGAAAACAGATCTTGCCTGAATAAATGGGTTTTTGGTTTGTTTTTTATTTATTTATTTTTTTTAAAGAAAAGAGACCGCTGTTGTTCTGTGAAAAAACTGACAGATGGCAGTGCCACAATTCTGAAGAAGAATATTGGATTTAAAAGAACATTCCTTTTGCCACACACATTTAAAACTTGGATGCAAAAAATATAGGATCCTCCACTGATTTTAGTGGCAACAGGAACAGACCCAAAGTGTGGAAGCATCTCCAGTGAATCCTTTAGAAATTAGCAGCTGAAACCAGCAATGGGGGCTATTAGGTGTCTTTTGGCAGGCAAAGAACTACATTAAACTGCTAATTTTGTGCCTGGGGCCTAGATACTACAGTGAAGGGCTGGGGTCCCTGGGCACAGGCCCTGTTGGCCCAGTGGCTAATCCACCACTGTGTATACTGTATTAGAACTTGTATTAGAACTTGCAACGGTATTGGCAAAATGGTTTATACACTATACATTTTCACCTTAGCAAGTATATGTTAACAGGATTCAATTGTAAAAAGGATGTGCCATTGTAGTGTATCTGGTGCAGACTTTCTATGCTGATGAGAGAGCACTCTTCCATTGGCATAATAAACCCACCTCCACAAGAGGTGATAGCTATGTCGGCAGGAGAAACTTTCCCGTCAACATAGTGCTGTCCACACCAGTACTTAGGTTGGTGTAACTTGCATCGCTTATTCACACCCCTGAGCAAGGTAATTATGCCGCAGTAAGTGTAGTGTAGACCTGGCCTAAGTGAACCAGAAAGCAGCAGGCCTGGACCATGTATTATGGTGGTTGGTTTGTTTGATTACAGATTTAGCACAGGGCATTTAGGAGAAATAGCCACCTTCCAAGAAGTGTGCTCCCCCTAAACGATATAAGAGCCATGCTTAGCCACAGTCTAGAAAATGTATAGGTATAAGGTTATGGCTGTGTCTTCTGGGGCCATTGGGCAAGACGTTCCAGATTCACTCTTCTTTAACTTTGGCTTTTTAGGAGACTGTGTGAACACTGTTGGCATTTGCAGTACTCCAAACTGTGGCAGTCTGGAACTTGTCGAGTATGATGATCCCTTTGAGCATTTACCCCATCTCAACACCATTCCCATTAGTTCCCTACTTCCGTTGTGAATGTCCTGAAGCCACAGCATGGCTGCTGAAATGGAACAGGACAGAGAAGTGTGGTATGCTGATAGTAAACATTTCAGAGTGAAGTATTCCAACCCAGTTTGACTCCTTTTGTTAAGTAGTACAAACAAACCCTAAGCTCACCCCCAGAAAACTCTTGACTGCTATGCAGAACTACCTTATGGGTTATTCCCATTCTGATGCTAGGGCCCCATTATGCAAACAGAGCTATCAATATATTGGTCATGGGAGCTATTGTCCAAGGGATAAATCAGCATGTTCAAGTTTACAAAGTAAAAAATCACCCCCCCAAAACCCCAAGAGGTATAATATGTCAGTCCCCAAACACTAAGGGCAAAGTCTTTACATGTTAAAAGGCATCCAGTGCAGCCAGATCCTCAGCTGTGTGATGCATTTAGGTATTGAAAAGTGCAGTCTAGCTAGGTTAGAGGAATTTTTGCTCGAGAATTTATAAGTATATATTTAAAATAAGCCCTTTCAGTGGTAAAGCTGTTCATTTGTCAGGCTTCTTGAGTCTAATACAGTTTTCCAAGGACTTTTCATGCCCCATCATGTGAATTCATTGCTTAAGATAAAGCACCGAGGTACTCAGGTACCCACCATCACTCTATCTGAACACCTCATACTTAAGAATGAACGTATCCTCACAACATCCCTGTGACTTAGTAGGGAGTGTTATTGTTCCAGCCTTACCAGATGAAGAACTAAGGCACAGAGATGGCCAGTATCATAACCTTAGTCCCAGATTTGGACCTTAGCGTCCAAAATATGGGGGTTAGCATGAAAACCTCCAAGCTTAGTTACCAGCTTGGACCTGGTACTTGCTGCCACCACCCAAAAAATTAGAGTGTTTTGGGGCACTCTGGTCCCCCTGAAAAACCTTCCCTGGGGACCCCAAGACCCAAATCCCTTGAGTCTCACAACAAAGGGAAATAATCCTTTTTCCCTTCCCCCCTCCAGGTGCTCCTGGAGAGATACACAGACACAAGCTCTGTGAATCCAAACAGAGTGACTCCCCCTCTCCGTTCCCAGTCCTGGAAACAAAAGCACTTTCCTCTTCACCCAGAGGGAATGCAAAATTAGGCTAGCAAATCCAACACACACAGATCTCCCCCTGATTTCTTCCTCCCACCAATTCCCTGGTGAGTACAGACTCAATTTCCCTGAAATTTCCCAGTAAAGAAAACTTTAACAGGTTTTAAAAAGAAAGCTTTATATAAAAAAGAAAGAAAATACATAAAAATGGTCTCTCTGTATTAAGGTAACAAATACAGGGTTAATTGCTTAAAATAAATATGAATAAACAGCCTTATTCACAAAGAATACAAATCAAAGCACTCCAGCACTTATATTCATGCAAATACCAAAGAAAAGAAACCATATAACTTACTATCTGATCTCTTTGTCCTTACACTTAGAAACAGAAGATTAGAAAGCAGAAACTACTTCTCCAAAGCTCAGAGAAAGCAGGCAGACAGAAAACAAAGACCTCAGACACAAAATTCCCTCCACCCAAAGTTGAAAAAATCCGGTTTCCTGATTGGTCCTCTGGTCAGGTGCTTCAGGTGAAAGAGACATTAACCCTTAGCTATCTGTTTATGACAGCCAGGTTTTCAAAAGTATTTAGGTACCTAAAGATGCAGACATGTGCCTCGCCTGCACCTAAGTCAAAAGCACCCAAGCAAGTTAATGCCCAATTCCTGTTGAAATCAAGGGTACAGAGTGAGAAATCAATGCAAGCTAGGCACTTAACCAGCTTAGGCACTTTTGAAAATCCCATTAGGCGTCTGTTGGCATCTTTAGGTACCTAAATAGCTTTGAAAATCTGTCCCAGAGAAATTATGTGATGTTGTCTAAAATCACACAGGAAGTCTGCCTTAAAGCCTGGAATTGACTCCAGAGCTCCTGACTCCTAATCCAGTGCCCTCCACAGACATATATGTATTCAAGATTATGCATGTTTAGAGGCTGATGACATACACCTCCACTCTCTCACTGAATTTTAATCCTTTTTTTTCTCAGTTTGCCATGCTGGATTTGTATAAGAATTCTGCTGTTGGCATTTCTGCCCTTTGGATAGGTGATCCCTGTTTGATGGATATATTCGTTGCCCTGTCAGGTATTTAGCACAGTCTACTATGTCACAAATGGTTGCTTTTCTGTTCAACTGCACAGGAAGGCCATGAAGACAACACAATTCATGAGACAGGCTTGCAGAAGTATTCAAGGGTTTGCATTTCACTCACACCAGGGTGGCATTTTACCTTCTGCTGACAGGCTGGGTACTCATTTTTCTTTGTAGCAATAGGTTCTGTTTGAAAAGATTTGTGGATTTAGGCTCCACGCTCTGAAAGGAGATCTTATGCTCTTCGTGCAGTTCCTGCCCAATGCATGCAGAGAAGCAGTTTTTGGGCAGGGGGTGATAATGTTTTTGATTGAGCCAGAACCTTTCTTTAACCAGAACCCATCCATGTTCTTCTGAATTCCAGCTGATGAGTCCCAGTGCTCTGAGTAAGATAGCCAGATTGACCTTCTCACTCCCTTTCGTTGTCCCTCTTTGCCAGTGATGAAACTGAGTCATCCTCTTTGAATGTCCTTTTTTTTTGTTTGCTGCAAAAGAGTGAGACTGAGGATTTCATTCCAAGATTTCTTTCATGACCATGTGGCATGTTAATGAAGCCATTCCACCAGGATTTCTCTGCTTTTTTTTCTTTTTTTTTTTTTTTTTTCAAAGCATAGCTTTGTAATTACCTGTTCATATTTCAGCAGCCTGGACTTCGTGGCGCATACTGGAGATAAACCTTCACTGTAATTTCTAGTAAGACTGTCTCTTAGCTAAGGTTCCTAAATCTTGGCAATCTCCTTATAGTGTACACTCTGCTATTAAACACAAACTCTTCACTCCCCAGAACCAGACTGTAAGTGGAGTGCAGCATACATGGTTGGGTAATAAGATACTGCTGATATGTTTTAGAGCAAGGTGCACTTTTACTTTATTTATGAAGATAGACATGGTGGTTGAGGGCTTAATCACAGCTGATAAATCATTTTAAGAAAGCCTATTAGAACCATATGCTGATCCTTTGCATTAGTATGATATGTCTGTTGCTAATCTAATAAGACAAGGTTCTCTCCCTCTCTTCCCCTCCCTTCACCCCCACTCCTGCTGTGTGTGTGAACTCTTTATCTGTTTAAGTGGTACCATTAATAAAATGAGGTGAAAGGAAGAGGGGAAAAAATTCCAGTGTGAGCAAGCTGTGTGTTTCTGGTCATCTTTGTTTAGATGGAATTCCAAAGCCAGCGTAAAAAAAGCTGAGAACAGGAAACATATCAAAGTTTTGGAGAACAGTGGAATGGCCTTCACTCAGCATAAGGTAGTCATTTTGGCCCAGATGGTTACAATACTGTAGCAAGAGAGCTGGGAAGTGAAGTGGGCACACTGACATTTCAGTTACCTCACCTTTCCTGTGCTTGAAGAGGTCTGCTGCAGGAACAGGTTCCATGGCTCTCTAATGAGATCCACATTGGTTCAGTTAGTCAGCCTTACAAGCCTGATTTATCGCTAATTGGTGCATTCACTTGCAGATCTTTTCTATTATTTCCTGATTATCTCCCCACACTTTTTATTATCTTCCCAAAATTCAAATGCTAATAATTGCATGATTTGTCATTTATTTGTAGCTTCGTCTAATGCTTACATGGATATATTTAAAGGATTTCAAAACAGGAACAGCTCTTGCACGGGCTGGATTTCTTTCACTTTGCATACCTACCAGCCATCTATTTGTAGACCTCCCTGGGGACTCTTAAAGCTTTACAGTTGGGATCTCCACCCCGCTTCTCCTCTCCCCAAGTTTCATACTATATAAATAATGGTGATTGTTATTATATGGAGAGAATGTGTGGGTAAGGACCTTAATTTGAGCTCCAGGCTCAAGGCAAATCTAATAAAATAAATATATAAATAAACAGGGCACATCATAAATCTAGTGGGGCAAGAGTATTTTCACAGCAAGATAGAAGATCCAGATCTGAGGTACTGGGAATCTGTGGCAGTGCAGAATGGGAAATTTTGAAAAACTAGCCTTCAGCTATATTTATATACATGTTTAACTAGGTTTACCTTTTTCAGATGTCCTTTAAAACCATTACGAGGTACATGTGTGAAAACTAGCAGAGTGATTGTATTGTACCCTCTAGAGAATTTTGTGGAGGAAAGCAAGAAACCATATTGTCCCTCCTGCTGTCATTAGTGTCACTCACACTATTCACATTCACCATCACTCCACTGTAAGTGGGATCCTCCTTGCACAATGGCGTTGTACAATAATACTTGAAAGTGTGTGAGAGTGTAGTCACATGTTCCCCATGTATGACTTTGATCAGTGAGACACCTTTGTACCCTGGCCAGGGACATCCATGAGCATTTCTAATGAGCCATGCCTCAGTATAGTTCTTTCTAGATAGGAGTTAACTCAGTTTACCTGGTCTATACAGACAGGGACTAAATATAAATGGTTTCACTCATAGGCCCTGGGAAATGTGCAGTAGTTATCCAGAAACACGCTATGTCAAATCACCCAGGGTTACTTTAGTCAATATCCTCTTTAAGAGGCCGCGTGTCCTGGTGTTTGTTCTGGGAGTTGTTACATTTCTAGTATAGCATATGGATTTGGGGACGGATTTGAGAAACACTGTGCATGAGATCTTTGGGAATGGCCAAATGCAAGTCAGGTGGCTGTGGGCAAAAGGCAACTTAAAGCATTCCTTTTGTCTTAATCTTGGTGCTGCGTATTCCACCCTCCTTGGGCTACGTTGGAGCAGCCAGTGGGCTGCTCTAACTTATGCCAGTTTTCACTAGCCACAAGGGGCTGAAATAGTAGCCCAGGGACATTGTGACATAGGGATGTCCCTGTTTTCTAACCATTCCCCTTTTTGTTGCTATGCTGGCAGCAAAGAGGATGTGTGCCTCAGTCAGTAGTGGTAACATGCATGCACAGATTGGCACATACACAGTGGAAGTAGGTTCGAAGCTCAAAAATCAGATCCAAACTCCAAACCAGGTTTCTGTCCACTGCCACCCAGTATGAAGAGGTGTTTGGATCTGGGATTTTGGTTAGCCTGTTTTTACACAGACAGGGCAAGCTGCAAAATTTAGATTTGGGTTCTGATCCTAAGAGCTAAGGGATGTTCATATTGGTTGATTTAGGTCCATCTCTAATCCATATATTCAATCTCCCTCAACCCTGTTGACCTTAATCCCAAACATCCTTTAAACTGGTAATTCAGGTAATTTTATTAAAATAGTATTTCACTTTAGGATTTTTCTTGTCTTTTATTTTTCCTTATCAGCCCCGTGATAGACTGCTGAGGATGAGCCTAGTTTTCGCATGCTATCTTCACCAATTCAGCTGCTTAAATTTTGCTTTAGTTTTGTGATGGTCTTATTGCAGAGTGAGCTGGTGCAGATTCCTTGGTGATTCCTGACAAACACAAACAGAAAAATTAAGCAACAAATGTAGCATATTCCATGTATATTTGTCAGACTGCAAATATTGCTTTTTAAAAGCATTGGTTGGGGGGGACGGAGAAAGTGATTTTTATCTCTTGTTGAGTTAGAGAGAAAAAGAGGGTGGTTCAGCAGGTAGGGACTGTAGGGGCCATTTTGTTAACTTTATTGATAATTCTGTGGTGCATCATGGTAATAAAATTAAAGGACTAGAGGAATGTGCAGCAGCTGGAATAGCAGCTTCTGAGAGTGAACCGGAGCAGTGAACGGACTCTATTGCAGTGAATGAAGCCTATAGCTGGGTGTTCATTCTTTTGATCCAATTGGAGTGGGTTATATTTATTCCTGGTGTTACTCTACTGACTTCAGTGGAATTTCACAAGGAATGAATTTGACCCAGTATAGCTTAAGCAAAGATATGAAGGAAAAGTCCTCTCAAAGACAAAATTGATGCTCAGGTCTTGGAAAAGTGCAGTGGTTGAGTGCTTTTGGGTATACATGGAATTTCTGAAAATATGTACCTCTAAACTTTTAACTACATCAGAAAGCAAGAAGGGTGCATTTCAAAGGCTGTTTCCCTGTTCCAGCTTTTCTCTCTCACATACACACACCCTTCCATAGAATAACAGTCTCTCATCAAATAGAGAGTAGCTTTCTCCCTTCCCTGACATGAAGATGACCCAGGAGTGTGACTGGGTATGGTCTCTGGGAAGAGAGCATGTGTCAGTTCATCATGTGAGTGCACATGTCAAAGTGCAGATCTGCCTGTCTGCATGGGGCCGAGGGGTAGGAGGGTTTAAATATTGGAGATAGAATGAATTCAGTGGTACAGTCTCTTTTAAATTTCTACAACCTATTAGTCGCAGCAAGCTGCCCTTATTGATTTTGGTAAGAGAGGTCGCTTTTAATCCTCTAGAGTGAAAAGAGCTGCATATGTGTGCTCTCCCTAGCATGACATTAAAATTCACACAACTCTGCACTAGCTCTAGGAAAATTCCCTAACCCTAGATGGATAATTACCTTGCCTTTCAATGGGTACAAGCTCCTATCCATAACACACCAAGCCAGAATCAGCATGAAAGGTTCAAAATGTTCATGAAGGAAAGTGCAGTCCCCCAAAAGCCGAGAAAACATATGCCCACGCTAGAAAAGCTGCCCCTGTGGAAATGGACTATCAGTCTCTTTTTCCCCCCGTTTCTCTCTCTGTGTCAAAAAAGTCAATATAGAGTTGTGATTATCATATAAAAGGATAAGCCAAAGCTGATCCTTCCCTATAATTATGAGGAAAACTTTATCCTGGCTCCTGGCCCATGCTAGTTTTGTTTATATTCTTCAGAGTACTGAACCTTTGAATGCAAATTGAATAGTCCTACTCAAATCATAAGCGTGTCTCAAAATAAATAAGAGAGATGAACTCTAATTAGTTCCCTTTTCATCTCCTCCATCCCTACCCCTGGCCTTGGCCTGCTTAATGATAGTCTGTGGCATCCCATTACTAAGAGAAGGTCTTCCTGAGGAAAAATGTGCTTAATGAGGTTAGGAAATACCTCATGGTCATGGAAAAGTAGTAATTTTTTTCCCTTTCTTTGGAGATTAGGAAACTGTAACTGTCCATTTTGATTTTATGCCAGATTTTATTTGGAAATCTGTTCTTGAAGGTCAACAGGATTTCTATGAGTCTTGGTAAAAATGTACACTCTAATCTTTAGGAATGTTGGTCTGGCTTATCGTGTAAGCTTTGTATTCCCTCTCTCTTTCCATTAGCGCTAGCTTCTTTTTTATCATCTCCCCCAGAGCCGGGAATTCTCAGCCTTATTCAAATACGGTGACAGACACTTGCAACTGGTTCTTTTCAGATGAGTCCCATAAACATTTGTGCTGTTCCCTACTGGAAGGGGAGGTGCTGCTAGCATTGGCACAGTAAGTGATGGGGTGCTCTTAGCAAGTCACTGCAGCTGCTGTAGAAGACCAGAAACAGGGAAAAGCAGCAGACTTGAGCCCTGTTGACTGATGGTGGTGACTCCCAGAGGCAGAGAGCTGTGTGGGACTGTGGCCCACAGGCTGAGGTCCACTGCCCCAGTATTTCTTGTTAGTAGGTTGAATCTTGCCTTCCTGAATGAGGGAAATCTGGAAAATAAATCACCCAAAATATCTTGAGAGGATAGAAGAGACCAGGCCCTGTGGAGTCTCATTGTATTCCCTGTGTTTATGATCATACCTGAGACCTCTATACTGTATCACACTTTAGTAAGAAGCCTAACATATTTTACAATTTTTAATTAAATAAGCCTTGCAACATTCTTCTCGGTAGAGTTTAAAATAAGAGGAGAGGTGTGTGTGGAGCACAGCTTTCCCTTCTTGCTAAGAGAGAGTTCCTCTTCTTGTCCTTTCCTCCTTATTTGAAGGAGTGCTACTCCTCCTCTTCCTGTCTGCTGAAGGAAAGAGGGGCGTCTGAAGAAGGAACAGCAGTGGAGCTGGTGACAGGCTGGAGTTTCTGGGTTTCCCAGGCTTCATAACAATAGATGATGCAGCAGGGATAGGGAATGAAAAGTTGTTCCAGCTGCAAGTACAGGAAGCTCTGTTCCCTCTTCCTTCTTCCTTTTGCCCTTCAGGATGAGAGAGACACACCATCACTTCTCCCTCCCATCCAAAGAGAACAAAGGACAGAAGACACCCACCCCCACTGCCAATTCCCTCTTATCTCAGAGTTGAAAAGACAGACTAGCTAGATCTTTAAGTGGCGTGGATGGGAATGGAGGGCAGGGTG
Source organism: Gopherus flavomarginatus (assembly GCF_025201925.1). NCBI lineage: Eukaryota > Metazoa > Chordata > Testudines > Testudinidae > Gopherus > Gopherus flavomarginatus. The sequence continues at coordinate 66,539,021 of NC_066618.1, forward strand.
GAAGGAGATCAAGGGGCAGAATGGAGAAGAGCAATCAACTTTAATTTATACTGAACTGGCAAGCCCAATCCCTGCTTCCTGAGCCCAGGTGAGTGACAGTGTCAGAGTTACATTCATGGGGAGAATAGTGGAAGACTTAGATGGATGAAAAGGAAAAGTTAGTCACAGGGAAAACTGAAAGGCACAGACTGGCAAATACAGATGGAAAGGGGAGAGAACTGAATGAAACATTAAGGTAATACACCAAAGAAGTCAACTTTTTATTGTATTGGAAGGGTGAGGCCAAAATATTGCAATGAAATACTCATTAATGGAGCTGGTCAAAATACTGTAAGATTGGGAGGTGGGAACTGTGAAAATTCCATTGACATTTTTTCCTTTTATCAAGGATTTCAGTTAAGATTGTCTTTGAAAAACTGAAATTCAGAAAATTTCAACCCACTGTCCTTGTGGATATTTAGTTTAAATGTCAGGGAACATAACTGTACAGGAAGAGGAGGAGACGTGAGAGACCTGATTATGGATGGGAGATAAGGGCAGTTTTCCTGCATAAAGGGAAGGGAAGAACCTGCTCTGATTTTATATTGTTTAGGTTTGGGGTATGTGGGTTGTTGTGTTTTGTTTTTTTGTTTATAGTCTTCCTTTTTTCCTTCCCATTTTGTGTGGGGCATATGTGCCTGTCTCATGAGATATCAGAGTGTATTTTGTGCCTGATGATTTAAAAATCCAATACAATTTGCCATTGGCAAATTGTTACAATTAAATACTAGTTAAAGCTCTTTGCAGTCAGCTTTTGTGTGTGCATGAAATCTTTTAAATGTCTCCATTTAAATATGGGAATGTGTATCAAGTTTTTCAAAATTTTCAGAAGAGCCCTTAATTCCCCTCCCCACTCAAAGTCCTGCTTGCAGTGGTACTGGTTTTCCATTTTGGTCAAGTCAACTATTCTTTGGCTGAATATTGGCCTGAACCCCTTTCAGGCACATTTTCTTGTTTTGTCCCCGTTTGGTTTTTTTTGTGGCAGCCCATCTCAACCACTATTTCAGCAAAGCACTTAAATACATGCTTAAGTTCCATTGACTTCAGTGGTTCTTAAACATATGCTTAGCTTTAGACCTGTGTGTAAATGCTTTGCTGAATAGGGATGGACTGCTGGAACTGAACTTAAATATTGAGATCTGGAATGACAGAATCCAAACCTCCCATTTTAATATATTTTAGCTACTGCCTGTTTAGTACCGTACATAACTGTTAATATGTCAATTTTGCAGATGGGTAACTTTAACTTATGGAGGAGTTCAGTGACTTGCCCAAGGTCATTTAAGAGTCAGTAACAAAAGACTGATTAGCTTCTAATCCCCTACTGCAACAACTTGCTTTTCCTCTAAAAAACTCTTTGTTTGTTATGTGAAAAGGAATAATTAGTGGTACTCATGTGATGAATAAAAATGTTAATGAGGTTTCCTGTAGGAGATAAAACAATATATTTAACATATTTCTCATTAATAAATTCTGAAAAATAGCTAACTCTAATTAATTTATTTTCAAATCTGTGTTGTTTGTAGTACCCTTGAAGAAGCTGATCCGTACATTTCTCATAGATCTTATGTTTTTTTTCCAGTTGTCAGACATCCACATTTTTCTGTTTTTTTTTTCCCTAATGGAACTTGGAATGACTGGAGTTTGTATGTCTGTTCTCTTGTTTGTGTATCAGTATCATCAGCCATGTCAACACAACACAAGAAATATGTGATGTTCATGCTCATCCCCTGTGCAAACCATGGATATTTTCTCAACATTTCAGTAAGGGAGTGCTTTTGTTTTTCAAATAAAAAATTCAAATCCAGATGATGTTCCTATTGGCTTATACAATTAAATACTTTTATTGTCCAAATCATGGCCCTTCGTGCGAGGTGGCACAGGAGAGGGCGTAAGGTAGCCCCATATTCTCTTGCATTAGCTACCTGCATCACAGATAGCAGCGCGGGATGGGAAACAGGCTCTGTGGAGCTAATATATCCCTCCACCGTGCAGGTGAGCTGGAGGAGTCAGGGACTGGAAAAACAGCATTCATGACTGAGTGCTTAAATCAGCTTCCTGCCAGCGGACAAGGACGATGGCAGCCTGTATGGAATGAGTATGTTTTACCTGTTCTGTTGGCAAAGTGTTAAATACAATTTAAAAAAAAAGAAATCAAAATTCTATTGTTTTGTTTTAAATCACTCTTTGTTTTCCTGTCACATTTCAATATTCAATTCCTCTCCTCCCATCTCGAGAACAGCTAATCTGTATCTACCACTTGAATAACATTATCCTGACAACATGGCAGTGAAAGGAATCCAGACAACAGGGATTCTAACAATGCCCGAGGGCCCCAGGAATAGGAATGCCCTGAAAAAATGTGCTCTAATCCATCTGCCCTTCATATTGTTGTCTCCCTATCCAATTTACTAGAGAATTTCCCACTGGCTCTTGGCTTGTTCCCAAATGAGAGTGTAATCTTTAAAAGATTACACTGCATAATGAAGGGACAAGGAGCTCTTTATTAACTGGACTTGGGAGTCACTCACTGTTAGGAAGGGCAGATGGATGGACTGTATCAGTGTCTCTCAGCTCCGCTCGCTATCCCTTCTTGTCTCTGTGATAGGGTGGTAAATTGGGAGTTGGCAACCACCACAGCCGGAGTGTAGGAAAAAAAAGAATGTAGGTTATGATTAAGGCTTACTCCTGTAATATGGTGGATTATACCATAACTATAACATTACTAGTACAATACCACTGCATGTTTAAAATTTCCCTTCATGTTCCAAAGTTGATCCATTCAAGGTTAATATCATTTAAAGAATATGAACACAATAGGAAGGATCTGAGAAGGTAAGTAATTTACAGCACTGTCTTTATATACACTGCGTGGGCCAGATCTTTTGCAGCTTGACTTCAAGAGAGCTATGCTGATTCATGCCATCTGAGGATCTGGTCTTCTTCCTGACTGGTGGTGGTTCTATACTTTCAAAAAGGGATGTTTTTAAAAACTCAGTGAAGGGGCCCAATTCTCTGCTTATTGGCCTGAGAGAACTTGTTCAAAGGCTTGTACAGCAAAACATGTTAATGCTGCATTCTTTATTAAACATCTTTCAAAATTGTTATTTGATAGCGTAAAACACTTCTAGTGCTAGGTCACTCCCGGGGCATTGTGCCTTTCACCATCACCTCTGGATTTTCTGCAGCCTGCAGCATGATTTCACTGTCACCTCTTAGGTCACAGGCAGGGCTGTGTCCAGGACAACTTGAAGCTAGTCTATTTCAAGTAGTATTGACTGCGCAGGGCTGTGGATATCAACCTAAGTTAATTCTTCAGGGGTACCGATTTTTTTCTTGTTCATCACCTTCTAATAACTATATATGGTAATACCCTTTTGGAAGCTTCAGAAACACAGCACAGAATAACCATAAGCATTAAGCCCGTTGGTGTCATGGAAAAACCTATTGACACTCTAAAAAGAGAGAGAGAGAAATTTATCTGAACAGACTCTCTCATCCACTGTGGACCACAGGCTGAAAACTGCTGCCTAAAGGGACTTTTTCTAAAGATGAACTAGAGTTTCGGACATCAGGCAGATGAGTGGCTAAGGGAATGCCAGCGCTCTTCCCATTCTTTGCTTGAATGTGAAACTTATGCTAGGGTGGGAGTTGCCTGGTGTAATTTTTTTCTTTTTTTTGTAAGGGGCCTTAGCAAAACATCACAGCCCAGAGAAAAACAACACTGACAGGGAACTTCAGGATAAGCGCCAGATGAAGTCAAATTGTCTTGCAGAGAACAAATACAGCCAATGTCACATGTGGGCTGCACATTCTCAAAGAGAAAACCAGGTTGCCAGGTTCACCCCACTGTATTATAACTCTCTGATGACACTGGAGTTGCATAACTGATCAGTTTGGCCCCTTGTGTGTATTGACCATATGTTCAGCCAGTCAGCTTGCTGAGCCGTTCGTGGCTGCTCTCCTTCATGCTGCAAATGTAGAGCTAGAGTCAGTCTTGGATTTTGCAGGCTTCTGCCAAAGTATTGCAGAATGCAGTGGCCTAGCAGTGGTAAATCTGCCCACTGAGGGTGCTGATGATGCAAGGAGCATGCAGTCTTCCCTCTGCTGGGAGTGGGGGCTTGGAGCTGACGTATGCAGTCTCAAAAATGGGGAATTGCTGATTGGGGGAGGTGTGACCAAGATGAGTGGAAGGTCATTGATTCAGTGGATCCCCTTGCTTCTGTCCACACTCCTATGGAGTCCTAATCAGAGCATAGCAGCGTCAGCTGGTGCAGAGAAATGCAGTTTGCCCTAATTTATGAGGGAGTAAAAAAAGAATTTTCCTTAACTTCAAGCTATATGGGATATCAACCTGCCTTCCAGACGTCCACCTTGGTTCCTCTCTTGGATACTAGGAGATTTACTGACTTCTTTGTGATGGGTGCATTTGCTTGAGCACCTTTTTAAAACCCTACTTCATAACATGGCCCAGTGTTCTAACCGCATGCGGTAATGCAATGGGATAGGCTGGAAATTTTGAAGGCAATCAAATATGTGTGCACTTTTGTGTGTTCGCTCCCACTGTTAATAGGTAATAAAGTATTTTAGTGTGTTTTTGTGCCACCATGTTTTTAACTGCTGCAAAGATAAAGACATAACATCTTCGCAGCCATACTAGTGTTGTAATTCTATCTATAGATATTGGTAACTTTATGCTGGTGGATTATTTTTCTGTGAAAATTATTATAATTGAAACATTCTTTTTTTTCCAAAAGGAAACTTTTCACAAAATACTCAACATTACTGCAATTTTTGTTAAATTTTCTGTCACTTTTTTTTTATCGATATGTATATCAAAATTGATATTGAAACCATTTTCAAAATCCATGATTGGAAAGTTTGAGTTACCCAAAACCTGGCTTTCAGTGAGACAATTTGGATGTTGGCAAAAAATAGTTTGGTTGAAATAATTTAGAAAACAATTTCTGTTAAAAAATAATGGAGTAGGGGTGCAGTATGGGGCAGAGAAGGGGGACAAGCACCCCTGCAGAAATTGAAAAGTCAGCGCCTACAACTTGGGCTCATCTTTTCTTTTCCATTTCTCTGGTCCTTTCTTTTTCCTTTTCAGTTTCCTTCCCTGAGGTTGACAGTTCTTGAATTTTAAAATGCTTCACATTCTACGGCAGGAGTGGGCAAGTTTTTTGTCCTGAGGGCCACATCTGGGTATGGAAATCGTATGGTGGGCCAAAAATGCTCACAAAATTGGAGTTGGGGTGCAGGAGGGGGTGAGGGCTCTGGCTGTGAGTGCAGGCTCTGGGGTGGGGCCAGAAATGTGGAGTTCAGGGTGTGGGAGGGGGCTGGGCTAGGGGTTTGGGGCACGGGGGGATGAGGGCTCCAGCTGGAGGTGCAGGCTCTGGGGTGGGGCTGGGGATGACGGGTTTGGGGTATAGGAGGGTGCTCCAGGCTGGGACTGAGGGTTTTGGAGAGCGGGAGGGGGATCAGGGATGGGGCAGGGGCTTGAGGCCTAGGAGGGAGTCAGAGGTTTAGTGTCCAGTGTTTACCTCAGTCAGCTCCTGGAAGCAGTGACATGTACCCCCTCCAGCTCCTACATGGAGGCTTGGACAGGTGGCTCTGTGTGCTGCCCTGTCCGCAGCCGCTGCCCCTGCAGCTCTCATTGGCTTTAGTTCCTGGCCAATGGGAGCTATGTGGGCAGTGCTTGGGGCAGCGGCAGTGTGCGGTGCCCCCTGGCTGCCCCTACACATAGGAGCCTGAGGGGGAGACATGCCACTGCTTCCAGGAGCCATGCAGAGCCATGACAAGCGTGGAGCAACCCCGACCCTGTTCTCCAGTGCGAGCTTGAGGGCTGGATAAAATCAGCTGGCAGTCCGGATATGGTCCGTGGCCATAGTTTGTCCACTCCTGTTCTTAGAGGTTCTGTCTAAAAATAAGTTTTATTCTGTACTTTTCTGCTCTCTTTTTTTATTAGAAATAAAATACTGTACAGTAATAAAGATGTAAGCTGGGATTGTCAATGGAACTTAACCTAGGGGAATTAGGCACTCAAATCTCACTGAAATTCAATTACAGATCAGTACTTAATTCCTATAACTCCCTTTGAAAATTGCAGCTGCAAATATTAAGCATGGGTAAGTCAGTTCTGATAAAATAAGAACTGACCTAAACCTTTGCCCAGTTCTGGAACAAAACCTTTAAGCTACAGAAGAGTTCCGTTAACTGTTAAAAGTTATATTTTTCATTTTTATTCTCTTCTGAACCTCTGGACCCAGCTGGGACCAGATGCTGAAATAAAGAAATGCTGAGAATAAAGCTCCTCCTGTATTGCCAACATGATTGAAATCAGAAAGTACTGCCGTTTGTTCTTGAGAGAGAAGTTGTAAATTTCTTAGTCTCATAGCTCAACTAAAAAATTTTGGACAGTTGGCAGAAGCAAACCTCTTGAATTTTGTTCGTAGTACAATATAGATTGTAAGCTCTTTTGGCAGGGCCCCTTTTCTGCTGGATGTTAGTAAAGCAGATATAACATTGGGCCCCAAACTAGAGTGCTACTTTAATAGAACTAATGTATAAAAAACCTAATTTTTGAACCTTACATGAGCAGAATCTTTGGGTTTGTTTAATTGCAAGAGTAAGAGTTTGCATATCCAGGCTCTAAAACAGCACCTACTGTCATAATAAGATGCTAGTACAATGTAGACATCTTAGCATAGTGCTGCTCCTCTCTCAGTTTGCTATGTCATCATTTTCATAGATTATTATGAGGGTTGGAAGGGACCTCCTCAAGAGATCATCTAGTCTAACCCCCTGCTCAAAGTAGGACCAATTCCCAAATCGCCCCCTCAAGGCTTGAACTCCCAACCCTGGGTTTAGCAGGCTAATGCTCAAACCACTGAGCTATCCCTGTGCTACCCCTCCTAGGTGCTAATACCATATAGGTATAACAAGCTAATACATTCCAGTGCAGCTATCAAAGTGTATAAGAAAGTATACATTTTCATAGGAAGACAACCATTGCCAAGAGCATGTTTCCTTAGATAAAAAAAGGTAGCTGTTTATGAGAAGGGCAAGGTAATGCCTGGACATGTCTTCTAAAAAGAACAGAGCTGGCAAGAACTATCGGTTAGAAAGTACAGAGTTGTTTCGTGTAGATATTGCCCTGTAGAACTATAACTAAAGGAGAGGGAGAGAGAGAGAGATTAACATACATAGTCTGCTGCTTGGAATACACAATATAAATCTCTGTGCTGCTCTGAGCTGTGAATGCCTCTGCAGGAGTTATAGTAACAGACAAATTAGCATAATGTAATTGGCTGGCAAGGTCAGCCCCTCTCCAGGAGCATTAGCAATGTTTACTGTAGGAAGAGACAGACAAAGTATTGTAGGGTAGTATTTTGTCTGGTCCCTTTCTGAGGGGACAATAGTCATTTTAGGACTTCATAGATCACAGCACTCCTTATCAAACCTTGGTGAAGTTTCAAGTATCATATTTCCTCCTTAAAACAAAACAAGAGCAGCAAAGATTTTCCCTCTCTCTCACACAAATTTTAAAGCAGAGACAGGAATATTTTTCCCTTTAAAACTCTTTGGACTTGTTTTTTAATGAATAATCTTTCTCAGAATGATAAACTAGCATCCTGTCTGATGCTTAGTAGAAATTGTCATGAAGCCTTACAATTTCTAATCTAGAATCATAGAAGATTAGGGTTGGAAGGGTCCTCAGGAGGTCATCTAGTCCAACCCCCTGCTCAAAGCAGGATCATCCCCAACTAAATCATCCCAGCCAGGGCTTTGTCAAGCCAGGCCTTAAAAACTTCTAAGGATGGAGAGTCCCCCACCTCCTTAGGTAACCCATTCCAGTGCTTCACCATCCTCCTTCATTGGAGTCTGTATACTATTAGCTTTCTTCATGCAAGATCAGGAGTATGTCATTACTTTCTGAAGACTGGTTTGTCAACTTCAGATATTTGGTCACAGCAGCACCCCCGTAATTCATGCCTAAACCTGCAGCTAACAAGCCATCCCGAGCAGCTTTTGTTAAACCATCCGCTGGCAAACTCTTTTATGTGGGCTGCAGTATTGGGAAGAAAAGACCACTTAGTAGGAATGATATGATCCTTCCTGTTGATATCTCCTTTATCAAAGAAATATACCTAGCTAGCCACTAGTCCTCACTGGGGACCCCATGCCTGAATCATGTTCTGTTCTCCCAGATGAGACGGAATATACAGCAGAATCACAAGTAATTTGTGATTGACAAGTTATTTACTATTTGAGGAGGAGTGAAAAATGAGTAACTGGTTCGTCATGCTTGAGTCAGCCGCTTCCTCACTGATGTAGAAGCGTGTGCATTGTGTAGTATTATTTTCCCTGGGATGTGCACACCTTAATAGTGCTTATGAAATTATAATGGAAATTATGCATGTACATCAAGATAAGTGTTTTGCTTGTTAACATTATCAATATTTGAATATAGGATAGCATGTTTGTTTTACTCTCCATTTACTCCAGGCAAAACAGAGGCTGCATGTGACCAAGTATACACTCTTTTGTGTAAGTTTGCCGAGTTCCATGGCCTAATTTTACAAAAGTGACTAGAGATTTTGGGAGCCCAACCGGAGATACCTTAAAAAGGCCTGTTTTTCAGAACGTGCTGAACACCTTTGTCTGAAATTCAGATCCTATAACAGTCTCTCTAGTTGGGCATCCAAAATCACTAGTCATTTTTCAAAGTTTAGGCTCCATCTATGCTTTCCTGTTTGCTAGGCACCAATGACAATATTTCTATACACTATACTGTCCAGCTATTTTTCTTTTTACATTTATCATGCTCTTAAAGGGCTAAGTAAGCAACACACAGTAGACTTTAAGATTCATCAGTTCTTTTCTAGCACTGTTAGGGTGGATGGATATACTCTTCTGTCATTTGTGTCAGACTGGTTTTCAAGTGTACCTGTACTCCATGATCCCCTATAGAGCTGTTTGACTTTTCATAAAAGTCTTCTGTTTAAAGTGATTTTATTTTGCTTGATTCTGTAGATATTCTATGTTATGTTCAGAATAATTTAAAAAATGTTTTTCATTCATTGATCTCAAAGTGCTTTAGCAGCATTATAAGTCCCCTTTTAAATACAGGGCAATTGTTACACAGCAATGTTAAGTGACAGTGACTTTCCCGGGGTCATACAATGAATTTCTAGCTGAGCCAGGAATAGAATGCAGATCTCTGTTGTCCTATCCCTCATATCTGACCTTCAGCAGCTTTCTTGAGTTTGTGTGAACCATCCTCATGATCTCTAGTTCTCCAATCCCCAATACACTTAATAACTTCCCATTCCATATTACATTCTGACTACTGATCTTGCTGCCTTTCTGCTTTTAATAATTCCTCCCTCAGCAATCTCCAGTTAGAGTGTGACCTTTCTGATATATTTTAAGATCCAAATTGGAAAGGCAAATGAAAGACAGGATGGATAACAGCCCTTCGTCCTGAAGGCTTTATCTTCCTTTGCCTAAAATAGAGCTGAAGGAGGATTGTCCTCATGCATTTTCAGTTCCTTCATCTATGCTTATTTCTTCACTGTTGTTAGCCAAACATTCTCCTTTCTCCTGGCTTCCAGTATTGTGGTTAACAGCTCAAACAATGCATTGATAGGATGTGCACACATCTTTCTCTTTTACCTCCTAGAAGTTGCCTCTAAGTTGGTTACTATATTAGAGGGGTAGCATTTGAACCATATCAGGAGCAGCCAAAGCACCCTAAAAGTGGGGGGCAACAGGTGCCCGAACCATGGCCCTGCCTCATTCCCATCCTCGCACTGCCTCTTCCTGACCAAGAGTTCACCTCCCACCCCCCAGCTCACTCCTCTCTTCCCCCTCCCCTGTTGCTCACCCTTAGGGCTGGTAAAAAGTGGGAGGACCATGGCCCCCTGCTTCCCCATTCCGGTGCCTGTGAACCCTTTATAGCAGAGAAATGGTTCCATGCTCCTTGAAATTGGCACTGTCACCTTCCATTCCTTCAGCCCTCAGGGCTATCAGAACCTCAGGTAAGGCATGGACTAGAGATGTGTTACTATTGTACTAGTGCATGATGCAAGAAGTGACATTGACTGTACACAAAGGGATGTTAAATGCACACAGTAAAGAATGTAGGAAAAATTGTTTTTCCTTAAATCTCAATTGTAATACAACTAGGTGTTGCTTGTAAGAAAGATAAGTATAAAATATTCAGGCGGAAATGTGAATTTCAAGTTAAAGGTGTCTCTTTAATTTAATTTTGAGGGTGATGCAACATTATTATTGAAACAAAACACAGTTACAACATCAGAGTCATCCTTGCAGCTCCATAGAACATTAATATCATCATCTGTTCTACCAGTTTATCTATCCCCAACCCTACTGTACATGTTCAGAATTAAGAGTCCTTCACTGAACAGTGCCTCTAACCAGGAGAATTTAACTTTTGAAATTTTCCATACCAGTTAGCTAGACCTATGTAATCTGGTAGCCTTCCTGCACTCAAACATTTTTTTAAAAATTACATGTGATTACAAAAATTACAGGTTATTCTTGAACCCCCAGTTTGTGCTCATGATTCCAAAAGTTCCCTCAGTCCAAAAAGTTTACTTTTTTCCTCCAAATCAATAACTGCTAGTTGGTTAGACACCGGGGTCTAGGATGCAAAATCCATAACTTGTCTTCGTGAATCTTGCTCTGGATCCAGGAGGACTGATGAGTGAACTTTACCCTCCAAGGAACAGCAGAGCAACAAATTTTTGCCCTGCTCAGCTTCTCCTTAAGAGCATCCCGTCACTCACAGATCCTGAGCCAACCCAGTCCCTTGACTTCTGGACCTTTGAACTTTGGCTAACAGTGGCCCATGCTGATTTTTAGGCCACCATTCGCCACTCTCCTGAACCTTCCTTCCCTCACCCACCCCTCATTCTGTTGCACCCTATGATGCTTCATCCTGCCTGTCTCACCAAAGCTGCTATAGCCAGAGGAGCTCAGGAGAGTTTTTAGTATAAACATTTTATTACTGGGCTAGAAGCATTTTCTCTTGATCTCTTATCAGAAAAGTTACATCTTTTGGTTTGCTGTATGCAACTGCCTGAATAGAAAATTGTGTGTGTGTTATAGCTAGAAAGCTTGTGCTTCTTGACCTAGCAATCAGCCTGAAGAATGCTCTTGTCATTGTATGCAGTCAAGAAGTCACTGCTGTAACTCATGCATGATGCCAATGAAATCAGTAAAGTGAATGTCACAAAATCACTAAATAAAGCGTAAGAAATTAGATGCCAAAACATTGTCCAGTGAATTTGCTACTAATAGTCTAGAAATTGCTCCTCTAACATTGAAAAGCACATGTTTAACTAGTGATTTCTAAAGACTTGTAATCTAAAGGATTGCCCCAGAATGTCTACTTCATGTGGATAAAAACAAACTTCTTGTAAAAGAGAAAGGAACGCCAATTTTTCGGCTAGCCACTACCTGGTTTCCAGATCTGGCAGTCACTTCTGTATGTCTGAGGGCTTGTCTACACAAATGCTGAGTTCGTGGCAAGCTGGAGCATAAATCTAGTCTGCACTAGCCTGCCACTCACTAAATGTCCAGGCAGACCCTATGGCTGCACACCAGTTTCCTAATGTGCTTTGATCTCCCCCACTTTGAAACGGGAATAGATTAAAGCTCATAGGGGAACTTTTAGCGTGTGGCAGCAGGGCTCACACGGACACTTCAGGTACGTCTGTGCAGCAAAACCAGACCCACTGTGCTGTTTTGGAGCCCAGATCAACTGACTCGGGCCAGTGGAGCTTGTGCTATAGGGGTAAAAATAGCAGTATAGACACTCGGGCTGAGGCTGGAGCCTGGACTCTGAAACCCAGCGAGGGGAATGTTACTCGCAAAAAAAAAAAAAAAAAACAACAAAACATCCAGGGCACCCCCCCATCCCTTACCGAGGGCTCAAGGCGTGATCCAATCAACATAGGCACCCCCGCCTTTTCCTTTCCACGGGCTCAGGGTGTAGGGCACTTATCCTTACCCACAGGGCTCAGAAAGAAACCTGGTCAATTTAAGTACCTGCCCTTTCCCTCGGATCTCAGGGCTTTACGGGTCTGCGGAACCTTTTCCCAGTGAGAGAGCCTTACACAACTGTGCTCTAAACATCTATATATTAGCAACACACACAGAATACACAGACCAAGCAAGTATCTTATGCTCACCACTCCCAATATACAGACAAAATTGACCTGATGGCCAGTCAGGATCCTCTCATCTGGAGGTTTCCAAAGATGCCGCTGCACGTCACGGTCGTGCAGAGGAGTCAGAGTTCTAGCAGCTTGATGTTAAATTCCAGTCCAGTGATGGTTCCCAAAGAGCATTGTGTTTTTGTTACATTATATGGGTAAAACTAGCTACCTCCTTTAACTTCACTCAACTTATCACAGTATTCAGTACTCCTAGGTAACAAACTTTAACTAATCATGCACTGGCACCTATGTTTTCTCCTCCCTGCTCAACTCTTTTTACATTTTATCTCTCATGCCCAAATTGTAACTTATTTATGACCGTCTCTGTTTGTGCAGATGGTCAGCATAAATTCACTGGTCAGAGCTTATCTTATCTATTTTACCAATTTTGGGGGTCTTTTTGTTTCTTCCCTAAACTTCCCAGCACCTGGGTGTCTCTTCTTTACAACATTTGGTGTTATAACTCTTGTTAGGGGCATTCCTGAGGTGGGGGCACCTTAGCAGCAGTGGAGCATTTTTTCTTAATTTTAGTGGTGAAATCCCTGAGTTTCACCCAAGGCTAGTTTAGTATGGGGGTGAGTTAAATCTCAGGCCTACAGGGGAGGGTCTCAAAGCCTGGGCTTCTGCCTCCAGCCCAAACCCCAACGTCTACACTGCTATTTTTAGCCCCACACGCAAGCCCCATGAGTCCAAGTCTGTTGACCTGGCCTCAGAGACTCGCTGCCATGGTTTGGGGTTTTGTGTGTGTGTGTGGACATACCCAGGCTAGTACAGGGTTGATTTATACCCCAGCTTGCCATGAGCTAAGTGTTCGTGTAGAAAAGCCCAGTTTGCTCTGTAAAACCTGACACATACCCATTTTGAGTGCCAATTTCGTATGTGCAATTAGTTTGTCTTTAAAAATACAAATAAATAATAATGACTGTGCGAAACCAGAGGCTGGGGCTTATAATTTAGCCTTCTGAAAATAGTTTTCATACCTCTTAACATAATAGTGAAGTAACTATGGTGTAATGTTGAAGGCTGAGAGGTAGTGTGATTTAATAGATAAGGCACTGGACTGAGAGGACTGAGAGGCAGTCTATGCCCCCTTCCATCCTTTGTCTGTTTTGTCTGTTTAGATTCTAAGCTCTTTTGGGATGAGTACTGGCTGTCCTAATGTGTCTATATACTGCCTAATGGAGTGGGGCCCTGATGTCAGTTGAGGTCTTTAGGCACTATTGTAGTACAAATAATAAATAATAAGCTAATAGGATGCTAGCAGATTTCTTTGGGGTTTTTTTACACTGATCTAATGGGACCATGCGCAGACCCTCAGTATAACATTATAGCCATAACACAGTTTTTCTTTAAACAAAGTTCTGTAGAGAATGCATTTTCATGTAAATACATTCTTTATAGAAAGGTTTGTTGTTTTTTTGTTTGGTGTTCCATCTGCTCAAGAAAGATTTTAAAAAAAGCTAAACCCAGCATAGCATATAATGTTTCATTAGCAGACATAACCTTGTTTATTTGCTTTTTAAAATTGTATTTAGAAAAGGAAATCAATTTGAACCACTGACATGTTGCCAGATTCCTGTTTATAAATGCTACAATACGCAACTGGAAGAAAAAATACTCAGTTTATGACTTTATCATTAAGTTTGACAAAATTTGTGTATAGGACCATGCAGTCAATTGTATTTCCCTCGCTCTGCAGCTTCCAATTAGCAGGATGCAGTGCAGTATCCCAGTGCAACATACACTAAATGACCCTATTTGTACCATGCACATTTAGTGTTACTGAGGTTTATTTGAACATAAGAAGCTCTTTGTTTTCTGTACTGTTTGAGTGACTGTCCCAGGCAATTGATTGTGTGTGAAATAAATAACCCTTAGCAAAACGCTGCATAGCTGTAGTAAACTTGGTGTCATAAGCATGCAGTATATCTTTCTTTTTCCCATAGGAAATTATTTTCCTTTTAAAACTTAGTCTGTAATATCGACATTGGTGAGATGTAGCCTTGCTGTTCCAAAATTTCTTCTTCCTTTAAATATTTCTACTAATTTCCCCCATATCATATTTCTTTTTTCTTTCCTGTAGTGTAATGTCTTATCATAGGTACATCTGGTGCATATTGTATATTACTCCGTATGTAAAGAAGGCTTCAGAACATATGTCAAAAACTTAGTCTGCAGAGATATGCCGAAAAGGGCAGGGGTGGATTGTCAGGGGGCGGGGGCGGGGCGCAGGGAGGCCTGGAAGACAAGGGGCATCTTTCAGTATTCATTTCCACTGGTAATTAGAGGGCACCACTGAATGTCTGTAATTAGATCATGTCACAAAAATTAAGATAAAAGACCAAAAGCAGTAAATCCCCTGCATTTTCCTCAGGATATCAGAGGAGTCAGAGAGCATTTGATTAGGGCTAGCAGCCACAATGAACGGTCAATGTGGGACTCTTAACACACCATAGAAAGGAGTTTTTGATGTAAAAGTTTTCTCTGAAGGGCACTAGGAGGAGCCCAAAGGAAGTGACTGTGCTCCACTGAACATACCAAGGCAGACTCTCAGCCGGTGTAAATCAGTAGGGCTCCATTGAACCCAACAGAGCTATGTTGATAGCCAACTGCTGAGGATCTGGCCAGAAGGTGACTGAAAAATGACTGGTATTGCGAGACTGGTGATCTAGAGAATGATGTTATAACTTGCCAGAAACAGCAATTACTTCTGTGCTCCACTTCACCGGCAAATTCACCAAAACCTTCTGTGGGCCTGCACCTGTCCCATTGAAATCAATGGAACAATTGCATTTGGTTGAGATCCCCACCCCCATTCTGGCCCCTTTGTGCTGTGTCAAAGGGCTAGCGCAGCATATAGGGGCCCTAAAAGCTCCTGCTGCTGCTGGGTGAGGATTCCTCCAGCACGGCACTGGGGAGAGAGCTGTAAGGCTGCTTCCTGAGAGGAGGCCTTCTTGAGCCCTGGCGTAGAGGGTGTGTGGGAGGCAGGACCGACTGGGGGGGAGGAGGGTTTAAGAGAAGCAAGTTGGGGATGTGCTACAGTATTCAAAACTATGGTGGTTCCAAGCTGTCCTGTATCCCATAGGATAGGGTGAAGGAGCTTTCTGTAATGTAACTAGGCCACTAGCACTGTCTTAAATTATGGTGGCAGCATCTCCAGCCCCCTAGAGCAGTCTGGGATTGGAAGGGCACAAATGTGACTTAGCCTTATCCCCTCGTCCCCCTGGGCTAAGAGGTCTGTACCATACTTCTGAGAACTTGTCTTTATGAGCTATAGCTTGAGTTTTCCCTTAACCCAACTCTCCTCCCCACAAACAAATCTCTAGCTTGAATTAGGTGGTGCCTTTTAGCAGGCCAATCAGGGGCATGGGTTGAAGCTCAAGTGCTGCTGACACTCCAGCTGGTAATGTAGTGGAGATGCAGCAACTAGAGTTACAACGTCTCATCAGCTGCTAACCCAGTTACACTGGGCTGCTCATCAAATCACTCGGTGTGGAATAGCTGAAGTGTAATAACGCTAGCTAAATTTTTCAGTGAAGACAAGACCTTAGAGATGCAGCACAGAATTAAACCTGTTGACTTCAGTAGAGTAGGATCAGGCTTTAGTTTTTACATTTAGAAAGATAAAATCAGTATTATCACTGAACGTCCTTAACTGACTTTGAGTAACCTTTCCCCAGACTGTGGTGCACCTCAGGAAGGCTTTCTGATAACATCTCGTAGAACATACTCTGTAACCCTGTGTATAACATCTGTTACAGGTACGTGTGTACAATAATAAGGATAAAAGGAAGAATTTTAAGAAGAGTTTCTTATTTGTAACACGTCCAAATAAACCAGTATCTCAAAGACAGCTCTCAGGGTCTCTTTTCTAAAATTGTTGAACTTAACTTTCCCCTCACTTCTTTAAATGAAAAGGGAGTTTCCCCACAGGTTCTGTGATGGATACCTAGGGTACAATTTTCAAAGTTGCTTGAGTGACTGCCTCTGAATTTCAAAATTGCTTGAGTGACTTAACCTCCCATTTTTCAAAATAATTTAGTCACTTAGGCTCCTGAGGCCTTTGACTTTCAGTTAGATTTAGGTTTCTTAGCCTACTATGTAACTTAGGTGCTTTTGAAAATGTTACCCCTAGTAACATAGTGTCCAGATACTTTGATCATGGGTGTACTATGAATGCCTACAAAGATAGATAAGCATAGCT
Organism: Gopherus flavomarginatus; assembly: GCF_025201925.1. NCBI lineage: Eukaryota > Metazoa > Chordata > Testudines > Testudinidae > Gopherus > Gopherus flavomarginatus. The sequence continues at coordinate 66,555,512 of NC_066618.1, forward strand.
TCAAGGCCTGATGACTTCAGTGAGAGTAGGATTGGTTCCCCTCCGCCACTGGTATATCTATTTATTACTTGTGGTTCTTGAGAATACAGCGTATTTTGTAACATTTCCCCCTCTTCATAAAATCACATTTGTAACATGTCACTGAACAGTCTTGCTGGAAGTTCAAGAATGCAGGAATACACTTAATGCTCCTGGTCATTGAATCTTCAAGCAGTTGTGCAGCTAGCTGTGATGTGTATTTGAGGAGAAAATACCAGCTCCTTCCACAACATTTCTCCTCAGTTCTGTGATGTGTCACTAGCAGCTTTAAAAGAGTGTCACTTTTATATTCTGACTGTTTTAGTAAGTATTTCATTTTCTTTGAAATGTGTGAGAAATAGATCCTTTAGCATCACTTTGGTACTTTTATGTGTCGACCTTTTTAATGACTTCATACCTTGCACGAAGGAAGGGAATTAAATGGACTTGAGCAGTCTGCAATAGGATATTCCTAGTGCTCTCTTCCTATGCTTAATGTTACTACACAGCATTTTTGACAAGTTCTTTGCTATGTGCTTAATGTCCTTTTCACCTTTTTAGTGCCTTTTCCATACAAGCTGTACAGATGTTATAGTTTGAAAATGTATTTTATTACACTCTTCATCTACTAACCTCTACCCTGTTTCCTGCATGCCCATTCTTTTCTTATTTCCTATAAACTTTAAATTGACTTTGTCCCTGTCTCCTTTCCATAGCATTAGCAGAAGAATTCTTGCTTTTTTGCAGTCAGTTTTTTTGTGCCAGTTCCTCTGTTGGGGTTGTGCAACGTGTACGAGCTCATACACAGTGGTACAAAATTTGGCCCCATTGTTTATGGTAGTGCAGTGGATGGGTTTTGGGAGCAGACAATGCAGCTGTATTCTTTGTCTTTATCAGAACTGATTTAAACAATGAGGAATTAAAATATCAATTTTATCACCAGGTAATTGTAGTGAGGAGATTTGGTATCTGGATTTTAAAAGACTTTCCTTCCCAGTCCAGAGAGAGAGAGAGAGAGAGAATTAACATAGAGTTAGTGATTTTGATCTCTGGTTACATATGGCTATAATCACTCTGGTGAAATATGTTGCTATTAAATTACCGTGCTTGCTCTATAATTTTATTTGACAGTGGCCTCCAAGTTTCTGAGAGAGAGATCCTTAGTTGTATTCTAAGCAGGTCTAATTCAACGGTAGTGGTTCCTGAGTTCTAATCCATTTCTTCATGCAAAGTATCTGTGTGTGTGTGTGTGTGTGTATGTGTGTGCGCGTGCAGTTAAGGTTGTGTTGAGAACTCCATTGTAAGGCTTATTTTGAGGAGAGCACACATAATGCTCTCATTTAATCTCAATACGTTAATGAAATTGAAAATTTCTGTGTGTAAAGTAGGCTAGAAGAATATTTTTAGAGAGTTAAGAGTGTGTGGGGGAGGGTGACGACTTAGAATATTTCTCCTTAATGGTATGTGTGGGCATTAATGTTGATATCAGAATTGTCTATGTAACCTTATTTTAGCTTGTGATTACCGTAATTCTTAATGGTTTTTTAATTTATTATATTAATGGATATGCTCAGTGATACATTTTCACTTGAGTTACACATAGCAACCTTAATGCCTTAATGACATTTTCTGTTTTGAAAATATATATATGTACATGATACATTTATTGCAGAAACATACAAAGTTGCAATGAGCCAGATTCTGCTTCCATTAATGTTAATGGCAAAAGACCTCTTGACTTTAATGGTTATAAAATATTTTGCAAAATACCCATATGTTGTATGCAGTTGATCTAGGTTATAGATGGGAGTCCTCTTTACCAAAGAGTGACTCTTGAACCACTGCAGAAAAGCTCATTTTAAACAGGAAACTCCTACATGATTTGTTGCCCATTTGTGTAAGCTGGTATGTGCTATACTTACTAAAACATGTCTTGAAGACTTGATAGCTCAAGGGAATAGTAAGTGGACACAGAGTAAGGCTGTGGTACAAACTACAAGTCAAGAGGTAGTGAGCAATGAGTGAAAATCAATGTCATTTAATGGGCGCTTAGTAGCCAATAAAGAATGAATTCATATTCTGTGTTCTGCGTGCTAATGGATGGGTATCCTTATTGCAAATGATATCAGTTGGCTGCCTATTGGCAGTCTCATCAGAGGAGTTACTGTTAAGAATGGAAAGGGTAGTTTATCTCCTGTGACTGTTGAATTGCTCGTTTCTCTGCTTTAACTACCACTAGGATGTCCAGTAGTGGTGTTTGAGATGTGATATGTGCACCTGTCCAGTAGACCATGGAAGAGAGACACCTAGAGACTTCTGCCTCTAGAAGAAAAGAGTTATCAAACAAGCCATTGAACATGGGAGAAAAATGTTTCCTGAGGACTTGAGGAATGTCTCTTGGGAACATAAGAAAGGGAGAACACTGTATTTAGCCCCAAATCAGTGAGACTCAGTGGTCTATCATCCTCTTGTAGGGGACAGGGAATTCGTATTAGCTTTCAAGGAAGTTATGTTTATACGTCTCTTTGTGCATCAAGTTTATATATAATCTATAGATCAGGGAATGTACTTAAAGGCTATATACTGTTAAGTATTTAATGGAGCACACCTGGCCCAGGGGCCTACTGTAGAGGCTTTGCACTGTTACCCAGGGAAGAAGAGAGACCTAGTTTTTTCTGTGCCAGTCCTAGTCTCTCTTCTCTTTGTTGAGACGTACTGGGAACTTTGGCTGAGGCACTGTATTTAACCCCTGGAGAAAATAAATCCTCATGTAGCTCTTCAGGACAGAGACTGCCTTTTTCTGTGTCTCTCCTGTGCCCAGGTCAACAGGTCCCATTCCTGTTAGGAATGCACGTGTATAATAAAATGATTAATAATAACATAGCTCAAAAATGTTCTCTACTGTATGGTCTGGAATAGTGCCAATTAGAGCTGGTCTGGAAATTTTTGACAAAACAGTTTTTCATTGGGAAAGGTTTCTCAGGACAAGGATGGAATTACTGGTGTGAGAGAAGGGTCAGACCAGCCAATCCTCCATTTGTTAGGTCTCCCATACTCAGGTGAGTGCCTTAGCCACCAGGCTATTGGCTGTGCTGGGTGGTCTCTCTGTTTTTTTGTCAAAAAAAACTTTGTCATAGTTCTCAATTTTATCCCAATGTGAAATGGGAAGATTTTTGAAATCTTGCAAATTTTCACATTACAGGAATTCACTTTTCCATCCAGCTCTAGGGCCAATGGCTTCTGAAGGGAATCTCATCCACTCAGCTATCTTCTCTCAGAGATGTGGTGACAATGATACAGGCATGATCCTCTGGCCATCCTGCTTAAAAAGCATGCAGAATTTCTTAAAAGAAAATATAACTGGAGACTCACACAACCAAATAAGGATATAATCATTAGTTTGGGGTTTCTCTGCTTTACTTGCTTCTGCTGTTAGAATTTTTTCCCTTGCTATAAGGGCCTGCAATCCCTTGAAATAGAGTCTGCATTTAAATGAAGCCTATTACAATTTTTGGGAGGGAGTTCAGATCTATTTTAGATCCGGTTCAGGGCACAGCATTGATGCAAACACATTTTAACTGCTCTGTAAATTCATAAACGTCATACAGATGCAAATAATTCTTAGGTTGCAAAACTCTCTACTTGTAAATGTAAGTCATGCCAAGTTTAACATTTCATTGGGAAATCTCAGGCTTTCTTTTTTGTGGATTGGTACCTAGGTACAGATCACACCTGACAACACCACTTGCATTACTTGCAGGGATTAATTCATTGGATGGTCCAGCAAGTATTTTAGTTTTTCATCCCTCATGCTTTTTGCCTATCTTTGACACCCCACTGACAATATGAGTTATTTATTTTAAATAATTATAATTTTCAGACTGCATTGCTAGTTTTTGCATGTAGGCTAACAATTATAGTTATAATATCTAGTGTGCAATCAAGGCTTGTCATACACATTGTAACTCAAACCATCAGTATCTCAGGGAGAGTGTGAGACAAGTAGAAGAAAATGAAAACATTGAACAAAGGAACGGAAACTCTGACCCCAGTCATGCAGTGAGCTCCGCCTACGCAAAACAGAAGTGAAGTCAACAGGGATCTGCACAGGCACAAGAGTCTGCATGTGAGGAGCTCATTACAGGACGTATCTTTTTCCCGTGTGTGATAAAGTACTCTTTGGCTTGTTGGCCTGTCTTCCTTTGCATATTATGAGTTCCCAAAATATACATCCCAATGCCCTACATGGGTGGAATTGGCAAAAGTGGGGTAGAAGCATGGAAGAGAAAGCATCTCCACTGCTCTCCCCCCTGCTCTGAGTCCAAGCAACTCTGCCCTGCCACACCTGCAGTGCATATCCAGGCTGGAGGAGGAGCTTAAAAGGTGTTCACTTGTGGGCAGCTGGTGGAGGTAATAAGCTCTGTAAAAGGAGCACTATGGATGGCCCAGCTGCCAGGGCCCTGGCCTCTTGAGGGTTTACTCAACCTGTTGAGGGAAAAAGATCTTGGGCATTTGCAAGGATGGAGACTTCCTCTTTGATTTATTTTGTTTACACGTGTTTGCTTTTCCCTCTTGTGGGGGGAGGCTGGTAGGAAGTGATCCAGGGAGGCGGTTGCATATCACCCCAGGGGGCAGGACTCAGCCGCCTATCATTGGGCCCTGGATTGGAAACCAGAGGAGAGGATGGGCCTGAGTTCCCCTGACCACTCTGTGATGGGGCTGGAGGTGAAAAGGCTATCCCTGATACTAGAGACTCAGGACTACAGAGACCCCATATCCCAGAGAGTCCTGACTTTGGGACTTTGACCAGGTGAAGCCTGAAACCCCTACTGGGCAATGGAACTAGCATTTGTTGGGCTCTACATACTCCAGAAGGGTTGGACACAACTTGTGGCCAACCGGAGGCCCGAGTCACAGAAGAGGACAGATAACTGCAGGGCCAGAGTGGCTGTCAACTGGGGGTGCCAAAACAGAAGGTCGCCTGTGACAACCTCACCAGACCACTAGCAGCACTTGTGGGGAGCAGACCCCCTCACAGGTCAGTGGCAGCAGTCTAGTGAGCAGAGGTTGTCTGAACCAAAGAGATCTGTGTGGGAATGTATGCCGCTGCTTCATGCAAGTAGCCCCTTCTGGACAAGAAGTATGTTCAAGGAGAGGAGTCATGCTGCCAGTGACAAGAAGAGGCTGTGTGACATGGCAGAGGGGCCTCATACTGTGTGGATTATGTTTATTTTCTCTGTGGCTCCTACTTAGATCCACAGGGTAGGAATGCTACACCTTCTTCCTGCTCTGTAAAGCACTAGACGGCTCTACACTGAGCAAAATATTTGTCAAATTCCACAAAGAGAAGAGGGATCTGTGTTAGGTCTGGTCTTATGTAACATCCTAATGATCTAGAGCAGCAAATAAATGGCATGTTTGTAAAACTTGCAAATGATACTAAATTGGATGGAGTTGCACTAACGAGGACTGAAATAAAGCAGAGGGACCTGGATAAATTAGAAACATTGGCAGAAAGTTAATTGAAATTCAGCTCAAAAAAATTCAAGCAAATCCTATTTATTGGTGAAAACCGAAACCACGGAGAAATCCTGGGAGCTGGTAATGCTGAAAGAGACTTAGTCATGATGGCAGACAGAACATTTGATGTGATTTTGCAGTATGATGTGGCAACAAAAAAGGGCAATGTTTTGGACTATGTGTAGAGAGACATGATGCCTTTGGCGGGAAAGGAACAGTCCTGTGCTGCCACTCCTGGAATATCTTTCAGCTCTCTGCACACTGGGTCTGAGGTACTATGTGTTTGTACAGAACCTAGCACAATGGAGCCCCAGTGTTGGTTGGTGCTTAGTGCTATATTGAACATGGTGAATTATTACCAGAATATTATTGGCAAACTGGAGATATTTCAGTGAAGAGCAACAAATAAATAGGGCTGGATGGTTGGGGTTTAGGAGGAAAGATTAAACAAGTTACAGATGTGCATCTTATATCTCTAACTTGTCTGGTCATTGATATTAATAGAATATTTTGCTTGTATTATTATTATTTTATTTTATTATTGACATTTACAGTTATTCATTGCTGATAGTTAGGTTTTCACTGCACGGACACAAGAAATCCATTTGGGCTGTGGTCTTGATCAGAAGCCTAATAAGTGAATGTGTGTCTTTCCATTTACTTCAGTGGGTTTGGGATCAGGCCTGAAATGAACACATTTTAGAATTCAGGCCAGGTGGCCTGGTGTCTCTCTGGATTCCTGTCAAATTGTGCAGTCAGGGTTTGGAAATCTGAGCAGGGTGGAGAGTGATAGATACAACACCAAAAATACCACGTGTTACCTTATTCACTTCATGGACCATGCAGGAAACCCCTCTATCTGCAAAAGGACTTTGAAGCACAGCATAAGAACCGGGATTTACTTTCTCCTGGCTAGGTTTTTTTTGTAACTAGCAAATTACCAGTGACATCGCCATCACCTCTGACCATCATAAACTCTTTGTTGCCTTTCCTGTCAAAGCAGCTTCCAAAAACCTTTCTCCAGAGATCCCAGTAAAGCTGTTTTCTTGCTCCTCACTAGCTATGTCTGGTGTTACCAGGTGTTTTTGTGTTTTACTTTGCTTATCTTGCTGTCCCTGCTTTCCAACATTCCAGTCCTCTTTCCCTTCCAGTACTGCTACTTGCTCAGTATGGCTTGACATGATCTCACAACAAGCTGGATAGTAGCATATTATTATTATTATTTAGTATTTTAATTTAATGTATTTCCACTACCAACACTGGCTCAAAGCGAGAATTGTGCTAGAAACCTAGCTTTACTTTTGAATTCTGAGTATTGTAGTCATCATAGAAGATATATGGTACTATTTGATTCTAGGTGGGAGAGAAGGGTAATAAGGGAATTTATTTTCATACCTCTTATCGAATGATGCACACACACACACACACACACACACACACACACACGTTAGTTGGCTCAATAGCATTGGTCTATCTGTTATGTGATAACTTTTGAATGCCACATCCAATCAATTCCAAAATTTTTAGGGTATGGTTCTAGGTATCAATGGGCTTTTGGGGCAAATTGGAAAACTGAAAGAGGGAAATATTGGACACATGGGGTATGTCTATACTGCAACTAGATACCCACAGCTGGTCTGTGCTAGCTGACTAGGGATCGCAGGGCTCAGGCTAAGGGGCAGTTTAATTGCAGCATGGACATTCGGGCTCAGGTTGCAGCATGAGCTCTGGGACCCTCCCACCTTGCAGGGTTCCAGAGCCTGGGCTCCAGCCTGAGCCCAAAAGTCTACACCGCAATTAAACAGCCCCTTCGCCCTAGCCTGGCAAGCCGAAGTCAGCTAGCATGGGCCAGCTACGAGTATCTAATTCAGTGCAGTGGTGACAGGTTTCAGTGGTAGCTGTGTTAGTCTGTATCAGCAAAAAAAAACGAGGAGTCCTTGAGGCATCTCAGAGTCTACCAAATTTATTTGGGCATAAGCTTTCATGGACTAGAACCCACCCTTGAAAGCTTATGCCCAAATAAATTTGTTAGTCTCTATGGTGCCACAAGGACTCCTCATTTTGTTTGCTAATTTAGTGTAGATGTACTTATGAAGTCCCTGCTATTTGATTAGCACAGCCACAGCTTCAAGCACCTCTGCAGTTTAACACTTTGACACCCTGAATAACTTATCTCCCAGACAGCAAGAAGAAGAATTGTTGATGGGGCAGGGGGGAAATGGAGGGATATGGGGTGCACACAGTCCCTGACCTGTGGGCGATAATGGGGGTCCCTATTATGTGGGAGGGAGGAATGAGGGAGAAGGGTGAAATGGAGGGAAGAGAATAATAAGAGTTCACTCAGATCCCCTGCCATGGGGGGAGAATGGGAAATCCTTCTATTGGAGGAGGAAGAATAGGGGCCTGCAGATCCCCTGATAGGGAAAGATTGGGGAACTCTGATATAGGTGAAAGAAGGGAAGGGGAGGAGAGTAGGGGTGTACACAAACCCTCTGCTATTGGGGGGTAGGGGCCTTGAAATGGGGGAAAAGGAGCTATACAGAGCCCTTGGCATGGGAGGGGGAGGTGGCAGTGGGGGCACATACAACCCCTGGCAAAGGAGATATTGGAGGGATTGCATGGATTCCTTGAAAAAATGGGAGGGTGGGAGGATGTCTCACAGAGAAAGTGTGGGGAGTGGAATAGCAGGATACAAGGAGCCCCTGGGGTGTGCAATGAACTCAACCTACATAAGCTCCATAGTGTGGTGAGTCCCTGTTAGCGGTAGGCTACTGCTCGTTCTCTTGCAACACAATCTATAGACTGGTGGTAGAAAGTGCCCTCATAAAGTTATTTTTATTCACCAGCCTCGCTGGGCTCTAGGACATTATTGCTCTAAGACACCTACTGCATCTAGAAGAAATGGCTTTCTCATGAAATATCACATGCGGTTTGTTACTCTAAGACCATAAAACTTGATTCACTTGTCCTTCTAAGCAGGTCTAGTTCTTGGTGAACAGGCAGCATAGTAAATCAAAGTGCCTGCCATGCACTCACCGCGAAAATAATTTTCAAAGGAAAATATATATCTTATTCCGTCAAAAGAATATATGCTACACATCCCCATTATAAATCACGAGTCAGAACCACAGAAGAGTGATTAGTCAACTTCCAGGTATTTTCCATTTGTATTGTCCTTTAAAAGTAAATAGATATTTTTCATTTCTTTGTAGTTGTTAGAGTAAGATATATTGACTGGAGGTATGCCAGGAGCCAGCCACTTTTCATTTTTTGTTGACACTTCCAGCTTCCTAATTTTAGGCATATGGAGCATAGAAACAAAATAAAATGTTCATTTTCTCTCCCCCACTTCTCAGAATATCTCGATGCATAACACAGTCGGAGGAGCAATGGCAGGACCCGGAACCCACCAGCTCACGAATACTAGGATGCCAAACCATGACACCAGCGTTGTGATTCAACAAGCCATGCCATCTCCACAGTCCAGCTCGGTCATAACACAAGCACCTTCCACAAACCGACAGATCGGGTATGTCCGTTCCTTTTGTTTTATTTTTTCTCCCTGGTGATTGTGGCATTGGCCCATATGTTGTGCTCTGGATACTTAAGGGGTATACATAAACATATGTTGTCCCCATCCACCACGCAGGGGAGACCTCTATAATATGTGATGCACAGCATGTGGAAAAACAGCCACAGTTCATGTCACTTTTCTAAAGCCAATGTCTCTGGTTCTGTAATACTAGATTGTTGTATTTGGATGGACTTCCTGCTTCTTTTTGTTTCTGTTTTTAAATTCCAAGTCCAAAACTGTTCTTAAAACTCTATTGGGAAGAAAGAAGACAGATGATATTTCTGGACCATCCTTCCAACTGCTGAGTGCCCTTACTTTCCATTTACTCAGTTGGGAGAAGATGGTGCTCTGCACGTGGCAGGAGCACTCAACACCATGCAGGATCAGGTTCTCTCTGTTTTGAGCGCTGTATTTATTTGAGAACTGCCAAGAGACAAAGTACAAAGACAATCTAGGAAATATTAAAGTAAATGGAGTTTTGGCACTGAAGACCTTTTTGAAATGGTACCTAATTTAAATGATAGACCAATATTTGTTCCCATGTAAATGTGATTTGTAAGGTCTTTTGCTGACTATATTCTTACCATGAACAGTTATTGTATTTACATAAACTTTGTGTTGTCTGTGCCTAAATTTTCAGAACTTGCATTCATAAAAATATATGCAATACATCAACAAAATTTACTTTAATTGCACATGGAGTCACCATAACTTAAGATAAAAAGACTAGCCATTTGTAAACATATAAACATTGTAGATGCCAATTGTGTGCACAGTTTTTCACATACAGGTCTGAAAACTTGGGCCTGTGTACCTGTGCAACATATAAAAACAGGGATAAACAGCTATAAAAATTTAAGCCACTAGAAGTGGCAGAGAATGAAACAGCATTAGAGAGATATTATTGTCGTTTATCTTTTGTAGTTTAATAGTGCCTATTATATGCTTGGCACAGTCCACATCCATGAAGACAGTCACTGCCCCAAATTGTGGTTCAAGTCATTGTTGATCTGCTTGCAGATTCTTAAAAGTAAAATTTTAGGGTGAAATCCTGGCACACAAGGCCCCAAATGCAGTCATAATGTACGTTTTCACTCTGCCGGGTTTGGGGAGTCTCACAAGGGGACTTAGCATGCTCTTTTGTATTGCAAAGCAGTGCTCCGGAGTGAATCTGCCTGTGGGATTGGAGAGGGCAGTTTGTTGGCTGGCAGGATGTGGGTACAGGGTCTTCAAACAACATAGATCCACTTGCCCCAAACATGATTGTGGTGGTGGAAATCTTAGGCAATCTGCTACAGAGGAGTCAAACACCCTAGCCACACCACAGGGAAGAGAGTTTCAATTCTAACCCCAATATGGGTCCTCCATACAAAGCTCTTTTACTACTATTCCAGAGTTTACAATGAATGCAGCGATGTGTTAATGTATGTGTTTTAGGCAAATATACTATGTAGATGTGCCCACATACATTCAATAGATTGTACATTAACAGTATTAATAATGTTAGCTCTCATGGTCATAAATGAAGTTGTAGGATTTAAATACCTTCTACCTGCATTTCCCTAGCTGAGAGCACCTCCTTGTTGGTGTCTCGTTTTTTAAATAGTTTGCAGATTTTCAGTGAATGAGCCTCTCAGTGGGAAAGGTTTGCAGATCGTATACTCTCCCCCTCCCACCCTCCCTGTTTCAAGAAACAAAACAGTTAAGTTACTTTGTTTGTGTTAAGTATGAATAAGCCATCCATACAGTTTCTAACTTAATGTATCTCGGGATAATTATGACTCCAATTTGAAAAAGAATCTTTAATGCTCAGTGATTATGTTTCATATTGGACTGCACTTGGCTTCCAAGCAACTATTTAAGTACAATGACCAAGAACTACATGTGGTTTTGCAAGATCCTGTCGATCAGGTTTTGAGTTTGCAACAGTTGGGATTCAGGTTCCATTTGATCAGCTTGCGAAACTTAGGTTAAAAGGACCTGTTTCCTGATCAGTTGCTAGTGTCTGCATTGGGGGACCTTATGTGATGACCAATATCTTAATTCTGTCAAGTTGTTGTTGTTGTTGTTTTGATGTTTTGTCCTGCTATAATCATATCAGGCATGAAGTTTGAGAATGAATTTTGCAACCCATGCAGAGTCCTTTGTAAGGTTTTGAATAGGGCTGTCGATTAATCGCAGTTAACCCATGTGATTAACTCAAAAAATTAAGCGTGAATAAAAAAATGAATCGTGCTTGATCGCAGTTTTAATCGCACTGTTAAACAATAGAATACCAAATGAAATTTATTAAATATTTTGGATGTTTTTCTACATTTCCATATATATAGATTTCAATTCCAACACAGAATGCAAAGTGTATATTCGTTTTTATTTCAAATATTTGCACCGTAAAAATGATAAACAAAAGAAACAGTATTTTTCAATTCACCACATGTAAGTACTGTAGTGCCATCTCTTTGTTGTGAAATTGCGACTTACAAATGTAGACTTTTTTTGTTACATAACTGAATTAAAAAACAAAACAATGTAAAATTTTAGAACCTACAAGTCCACTCAGTCCTACTTCTAGTTCAGCCAATCACTAAGACAAACAAGTTTGTTTACATTTACAGGAAATAATGCTGCTCTCTTCTTATTTACAATGTCACCAGAAAGTGAGAACAGGCATTTGCATGGCACTTTTGTAGCCGGCATTGCAAGGTATTTACGTGCCAGATATGCTAAACATCATATGCCCATTCATGCTTTGGCCATCATTCCAGAGGGCATGCTTCTGCTGATGACGTTCTTTAAAAAATAATAATGGGTTAATTAAATTTGTGACTGAACTCCTTGAGGTAGAATTTTATGTCCCCTGCTCTGCTTTACCCTCATTCTGCCATATATTTCAAGTTTTAACAGTCTTGGATGATGACCCATCATATGTTCATTTTAAGAACACTTTCACTGCAGATTTCGCAAAATGCAAAGAAGGTACCAATGTGAGATTTCTAAAGATAGCTACAGCACTTGACCCAAGGTTTAAGAATCTGAAGTGCTTTCCAAAATCTGAGAGCGCCGAGGTGTGGAGCATGCTTTCCAAAATCTTAAAAGAGCAACACTCCAATGCAGAAACTACAGAACCTGAACTACAAAAAAGAAAATCAACCTTCTGCTGGTGGCAACTGACTCAGATGATGAAAATGAGCATGCGTTGGAATGTACTGCTTTGGATCGTTATTGAGCAGAACCTGTCATCAGCATGGACGCATGTCCTCTGGAATGGTGGTTGAAGCATGAAGGGACATATGGCACATCTGGCACGTAAATATCTTGCGAAGCTGGCTACCACAGTTCCACAAGAACACCTATTCTCACTTTCAGGTGACATTGTAAACAAGAAGCGAGCAGCATTATCTCCTGCATATGTAAACAAGCTTGTTTATCTGAGTGATTGGCTGAACAAGAAGTAGGACTGAGTGGACTTGCAGTCTCTAAAATTTTACATAGTTTTATTTTTGAATGCAGTTTTTTTAACATAATTCTAAATTTGTAAGTTGAACTTTCATGATAAAGAGATTGTACTACAGTACTTTTATAAGCTGAACTGAAAAATACTATTTCTTTTTTGTTTTTTTACAGTGTAAATACTTGTAATCAAAAATAAATGTAGGCACTGTACACTGTATACTGTGTTGTAATTGAAATCAATATATTTGAAAATGTAGAAAACATCCAAAAATATTTAAATAAATTGTATTCTGTTATTGTTTAACAGTGTGATTAATCGTGTGATTAGTCGTGATTAATTTTTTTAATCACTTGACTGTCCTAGTTTGATACTTGGTGTCCAATCCAAAAAACTTTATTTTCTTTACAATACTACTTTGAAAATCATGGGCAGATGTTAAAGCCTGCTCCAAACACATCTTGCAGAATGGATATATTGTGGTCCCATCTCTACTGATTTTCATTCCTGTATTGTGCCTCATTTGCAGTCTCAAGATATCAGATGTTATTTTACGAGATGCTCTGATATCAATCAGAGGATCTTTCATCTTTTGACCATTTTTTTCAGCTAATATATACTGATAGGAGGTCAGTATCCTTAACCGTTGTCATTACAATCTGAGTTTTTGATTGTCTCATTTTGGCCAGGTCATCAGCTACCCTCACTCCTGTATACACCAATGCGGGTTGGTAAAGAACATCCCCTGCTGGGGTGTTCCAGAGGAAATCTCTAGGTAATTGGTCTCTGGCAACCATGTTACCACCAGTCTGTCATGTGATTGATTAATATGAGAGTGCTGAAGGCTGTGTCTAGAGATGCTGTGTTGAGAGACATTTGTCAGCATCTTTGTTCTCTATGTGACACAGACATTTGTCAGCATCTTTGTTCTCTATGTGACACAACCTCCAAAATATTCCATTCTCCCCACATGAAAGTGGTTTTGTTTTTTCCTGGTGTGTCCAAGGAGATAATTGCTGCATTTTGGATATCATCTATTTCCCAAAATCTTGAGCATCCTTGTTGTTTATCTCTTTTTGTTTAGACTTTTCCCTGTGAGGCCTGCTGCATTTATTCAAAGGACATATCTTGTCAGTTCCATTATCTTCATTTTATCAGTTCTAAATATGGTAAGGATTGTAGTCAGGACTTATCTTTGAGGAATACAGACCAGCCAGTGGTTTCAATATTAAGAAATTGATGGTAAAGTCAGAGATGGTCTATAACTAGAAACAGAATTACAAGCAGACCAAAGTTTGGTGGTTTTGGTTTGGGCCTTTAACAAAAATTAAGATCAAGATCCTGGTGCAGGTTTTGAACACCCTAGAGTCAGATGTGTTTGGATCTTGGGCTTTTGTTTGGGCCCATATGTGTGTAAAACTTCAGGAAAGTTTGCTCTCTCCTTCCCTCAAAATGAAAGTGTGCACTTACCTTAAACATGAATTGCCCCAGAGAATATGCCTCTTAATGAACACGAACGGTTATAGAGAGCAACTGAATAAAATTCCTTTGGCTTCAGTGGAAGCAGAAGCAGGCCCCAAAGGTTATATAGAACCATCTTGTAATAATATTCTGATTTTTATCACAACCACAGATATTTAAGTGTCAAAATATGGCCAAGCCACCTGCAAATGTTTTCAATGGCCAGAGTCCAACAAAAACAGCAAACAGCAATGAAAGTCTGCCTTCAGACCCTGTACTTGGGCTCTGCTCCAGCAAAAGAGGCTGGGACCCACCTGTGCCCATGCACATTTTGTTTCATCGTGAGAAGTGGGTGTGTTCACAACAGCTGGGATACTTGACTGGATGTTGTTTGTCCTCCTTCCTCTCCTCTCCCTCCCTCCCTGCTCTGCCCATGCTCTGGCTCTGAATGCTTGCAAATAAAATGAGATCTTGATACAAGGCATGGAAAACATGACAGGATGAGGATAGTTAAGAAAGGCTTACTGAGACAATATATACACATTGTTTCAGATATTAAATAGATGCTACTACTGAATAGGCACTGAGCCAAATCAATCAAGAGAGGGGAGGAACATGAAGAGTAATAACTTTAAAAAAATGCAGGGCATTGGCTAATACCTTACCCATCATATACCCAGTTGAGAACACGCAGCCATATTATTATTGCAGCAAGCTGGCAGGCAGGTATAAACATCCCAGATAGTATTTATGTGGTTAGGCAGTCCTTACCCAAGGGAAAAAAAATAACATGGGAGGAGTTCTGTAACTAGTAACTACTTGTGCTAAAGAAAATCAGTCGAGGAACACTTGCAGGTGAAGGATGTTTTTCGTTGATTAATAGCACATTGTTTGGAGATTAGCTGCTCAGTGTCAAAACAGTAAGGCATACCCAGTGAGGGGAGAAAAATGATATAAGACCAGCATTCATCAAAGATATGGAAAGGCAGATAAGCTGAATCAGCACCCTACTCCAGATATGAGACTTGTATTAAAATGTATAATGGGTGAGTTTGTCATTTTAGTATAACTATATTTCATGCAATTCATGCAGTTCCGTAACAGTGTCTTAACCGAGGAATGGGAAGATAATAGTAAGGCAAGTTACTGACAATGTGATATTCTCGGTGCTTTATCTGTGGACTTCTTTGGCCAGTGTAAAACAGCTTTCTCCATAGTAGTTAACAGTCCGTTTAATATGTGGCTACAGTCTTCCTGGAAAATGTACGCTTCTTTTTTTGAAACTGAGTGGGAAGATGTAACTGGTACTCACTGTGTCTATAGCAGAACCACTGGTACAAATCTGTAGTTGAAATGGAACAAAAAGAGGATTCAGTGTTATTACATACTGAGAACCACTAGTGTGCTTAGCACTTTACTAAACACAGAGGAAGACCTGACCCGTATAGCAATGAGATTAGAGTCTAAAAGTGACAGACAGCACGGTTCATATAGGAAACACTATTATCAGAGGAACATTTCAAGACAGACATTTTTTATGAAGATAAAGTGGCCATTTGGCACAACATTGGGGAAAGAAATTGTAGCAGTATGTGGTAGAATGGAAGAGTGTGAACAGAGAGAATGGGAGAAGGAATTAAGAGGGTTTTTGGAACGTGGATTGGGAGAAGCAGGTCCCTGACGATGAGGATGAGAAGATAGAATGTGGAAAAATGAGAGAAGCCTAATGAAGGGTTTAAAAAGGGAGTGAAATCATCAGTAGTTGGCAAGGCAAATTGGTTTATCAGTGGTTATGGGTTGCAGAGGAGAAGATGAGAGGCAGGGAGGAAGGGGAGAGATGAGACTTTTTCAAGAGTCAAGCAAGTGGCCAAGACCTAACTCAAAGCTGTTTGGGAGCCTTGGGGCTGCACAGTCCCTTGAACCATTGGCCCTTGAATAGGCTCTCTGACACACTTAGGCCTGGTCTACACTAGGCGTTTAAACCGATTTTAACAGCGTTAAACCGATTTAACGCTGTACCCATCCACACAACAAGGCCCTTTATATTGATATAAAGGGCTCTTTAAATCTGTTTCTGAGGGGAGTAGCGCTAAAATCGGTATTACCATATCGGATTAAGGATAATGTGGCTGCAAATCGACGATATTGGCCTCCGGGTGGTATCCCACAGTGCACCATTGTGACCGCTCTGGACAGCAATCTGAACTCGGATGCAGTGGCCAGGTAGACAGGAAAAGCCCCGCGAACTTTTGAATTTCATTTCCTGTTTGCCCAGCATGGAGCTCTGATCAGCGTGGGTGGCGATGCAGTCCCAAATCCAAAAAAAGCTCCAGCATGGACTGCACGGGAGATACTGGATCTGATCGCTGTATGGGGAGACAAATCTGTTCTATCAGAGCTCCATTACAGAAGACGAAATGCCAAAGCATTTGAAAAAAATCTCCAGACTGTGATACAGAGTCCACAGCACAGTGCTGCGTGACAAGCATAACGGAAAGCCAAAGAATCAAATGGATGCTCATGGAGGGAGGGAGGGGGTATCGAGGACTCCTCCTATCCCACAGTCCCCAGCAGTCTCCGAAAAGCATTTGCATTCTTGGCTGAGCTCCCAATGCCTGTAGGGTCAAACACATTGTCCAGAGTGGTTCAGGGTATAGCTCGTCAATTTACCCCCTCCCCGCCCCCATGAAAGAAAAGGGAAAAAAATGGTTTCTTGACTTTTTTCAATGTCACCCTGTGTCTACTGAATGCTGCTGGTAGATGCGATGCTGCGGCAGTGAAGAGCAGTATCCACTCCCCTCCTCTCCCTGGTGGCAGGCGGTACAATATGACTGCTATTTGTCGTCGACATCATCAGGTGAGGCCGGCCGGGGGCACCTGGGTAAAAATAGGTATGATTCCCGGTCATTCCCAGTAGATGGTACAGAACGGCTGGTAACCATCTTCATCATAGCAACTGGGGGCTGAGTTCCATCAGCCCCCTCCCTTTCATGTGTAAAGAAAAGATTCTGTACTGCCTGGACTATCATAGCAGTGGGATGCTGGGCTCCTCTTCCCTGCACCGCTTAATGTCCTGCCTGGACTAATAGCAGCTGGAGGCTGCCTCCCCCTCATTTTATCTCACTAACAAGTCAGTGTTTCTTATTCCTGCATTCTTTATTACTTCATCACACAAATGGGGGGACACTGCAACGGTAGCCCAGGAGGGTTGGGGGAGCAGGGAAGCAACGGGTGGAGTTGTTGCAGGAGCATCCCCTAGAATGGCATGCAGCTCATCATTTCTGCGGGATCTGACACGGAGCAGCTGTGCTCTCTGGTTCTCTAGTACACTTGCCCCATATCCTAGGCAGGACTGACTCTGTTTTTAGATACAATATAAAGGAGGGAATGACCCAGGGAGTCATTCCCATTTTTGTCTTTGTGCTCCCTGCTGACCTCAGCCGGGGGCACCCATGACAGCAGCAGACAGTACAGAACGACAGATAATCGTCATCTCATCGCCAATTTACAGTGGCACAGCAGACGGTACAGAGCAACTGACAACCGTCTCTGCTATCATGCAAAGGCAAATGAATGCTGCTGTGTAGCACTGCAGTACCTTCTCTGTCAGCGGCATCCAGTACACATACGGTGACCGTGACAAAAGGCAAAACAGGCTTCATGGTTGCCATGCTATGGTGTCCGCCAGGGCAATCGAGGGAAAAAGGGCGTGAAATGATTGTCTGCCGTTGCTTTCCCGCAGGAAGGAATGAGTGATGACATTTACCCAGAACCACCCGCGATAATGTTTTTTGCCCCATCAGGCACTGGGATCTCAACCCAGAATTCCAAGGGGCGGGGGAGACTGCGGGAACTATGGGATAGCTACGGAATAGCTACCCACAGTGCAACGCTCCAGAAATCGACGCTAGCCTCGGACCATGGATTAATGTGCTTAGTGTGACCGCTTGCACTCGACTTTATACAATCTGTTTTACAAAACCAGTTTATATAGAATTGGAATAATTCTGTAGTGTAGACATACCCTGAGAAATCGATGCTGATCCATTGACAAAACAAGATCTCCTCATCGTGCGGGTGCCTCTGTGTGCTTGACAGCCAAGGCGCCAAAGGCAGGGGAGCCCTTCAAGCTACCCAGCAGCCCTCCCACACAGCACCAGTACATCTGCCCCAAGATCCCTTCATGCATTCCACTGTCCCCCACATCTCCACTCACTCTCATGGCTGCCCATGTCAGCTTTTCTCACCTGCTCCTCCTACTTCCCTGCTCACCCTCTTTCTCCTGGGGGAGGACAGCTCCATGATGCGGGGCATGGAGAGTTAGTGGGCACACAGAGGGATATAAGGATCTAATAAGTTTATAGGGGGCCACAGCAGATTAGGAGACCATCTACATCCCCATTCATGTCTCCAAGCTTTGGGAGACTTCCTCATCCTTCCTGGCTGTAGTCTTGGTCCACTGTTGCATGAGGTATGGACTCTCCCCTTTTCTGCCATTAGTTCGTATCACAGGCTTGAGCTGAATTCCATCATAACACTATGAGCAGCAGCCACAAGCTGACACTCGGTGACAGTCAGGTGAAATGATTACAAATGAAGCATCCATAGAGAAAGGTTGTGTCCAATAAAATTCTAATAAGGAAGTATGGTATTTTGGGGGTGTGTGAAATATAGCATGACAAAATTTTATTTCAGGCCATTTCCTGCCCCCTTCCACCACTCCTCATCCCCATAGTTGATTGGTGCTTGCCAAGATCTGCTATATACCTACACAACACATGCTTGAGAACTCCTCCCTTTGTCTCCTCCTCCTACTTCTCTTGGTTGTTTGCATTGATAAGATTCATGAGCTGCAGACTTAAATCCTCTGAGAGCCTTCTGACTCTGCTGTGTCAGGAAGAAAAAGAAACAGCACCAGTGGCTCAGCCAGTGTACAATAGGGTTAATAACATCTCTCACACATCCAAAACCATATCCTCCCTTACCTCCCCAATGTCTGTTTTTTACGGTAAGGTCCCCAGGGAAATTCTGGGCAATAAGGTATATCAAGATGACCTTCAGGGGAGTGATTGAAAGATCAGTAGCTATATAATAAATAGCCTGTCAACCAGGAATGGAGACAGCTCTGTACACTTCTTATCTGACTTTTGAAATTAACCCCTGTACTGAAGTATAAATGTGTGTGTGTGTATGTGTGTGTGTGTATAATTATGTGGGTTAAATTTACTAATGAATACTCTCTCTCATTGAAAATGCCTCTGCTAATTTGGAATGAGTCATTAATTTCTCATTTAAAAATGTGGCACCTAAGCTGTTGTGTGAATTTGTGGCGCTGCTTTTTATTATTGTTGCTTTTTCGTACTAGAAGGAAGCTCTTTCCATGTTAGCAGAAATTTCCCTTGTACGTTTTTATCCCTTGAGTTTTTATGTCCTTTTTGTGTGTCTGATTGTGGTGCTGTAAGTTTCCCAGCCTTCAGCTGCTATTCTTCCTCCTTTTTTCTACACATTGATGTTTTCAGTTTCAGGCTTGGTTGGCATTCTTAGGCTTAGTCTCAATCTCTCTGTGGAGAAGGGAGTTTTAGGTTGTCTCTTTAGAAAACTTGTCCTACTGATCAACAAAAATGTGATGTTATAGTGTACTGGACCTGTTACAATGTCCAACCAAAAGTATTGATACCTCATAGAATTGGGTCAATTCTCACATCTCAGTAACAGTTATAGTGTAGGTGATACACTTGATAGGGAATACAGATTTACTTAACTCTGACAATCTATATCTCTTACATACATTCAGTAGATATGTATACTGTACAGATCTTTTCTAAAGGTGTCCTCAACATTTATAGTAATAAATTTACACCCTTCTTTGAACTAAAACAGATGTAAAATCACTTTCAGGTGGAAAAGCGTCTTGAAGTCACAGTGGATTTGATACAACAGATCAAGTTTTTCCTAGACCAGGAGAGATTATTAGATTTCTGCACAGCTGAAGTGCACAGCTCTGCTCTTCATCACACAGGCTTCCACTTAACATGCTCTAATGCGTGATCCCAATATGTGATTTATCCGAGTGTCAGCCCCTTATGATTCGTACCTAATCTGCAGTAAAACTCTAAATCAAACAATATAGACCTTTCTTTTTGTCTGCTGGTGTATGTCTGCTCTACCTTCTGCTGTAAAAGCAAATTAATTTGCAGGTTGTGGAGAGCAAACATGCCTTGAGATGCTGCCTCACCCCATATAATTTCAAAGAAATGATAAAATGTGTGGTGGTGGTGGTGACTTGCTAGTAGAAATGAATGAGTACAAAGCAGAGAAGAGATTTACGTATTCTAAAGAACCCTGATTAATTTCTCGCTACTCAGTAAAAAGTTATAGACTGCTCTGTTTTTCCAAGAGAAGAATCGGATTCGGTATTGATGTAGTGAATAATAATGTTTACTTCTTTCATCAGTAGATTTTAAAGGATTTAGCAAAGGATGTAAGTTTCATTCAGCAAAGCCTTAGTGATTATTTTCTAGCTGTATGTGATTGAAAAACGGTGATGATTGGTTAGAGAGAGGGTCTAGGAAAAGGTGGGTCTAGGAACATTTTTGGGTCATATTTTACCATCTGCTCTAGGAATTATTTGGGGGAAGCTCTTTGGCCTTTGTTATAGAAGTGATCAGACTAGATGATCACAATGGTCCCTTCTGGTCTTGGAATCTATGAATAAATAGAGCTCCCCATTAATTTAAATGAAGTGTTTTGCCTAAAAATCAATCACATAGTGTGGCCCCATATTAAGAAATGTTTGATATGATATTCATGGATAAGTTAAGTATGCATTTTGCAAAGCACTACTTAGTAGGTATGAGTTAGCATGGATTTATCAAAGATAATTACATTAGATAAATATATTTTTTTAAATGAAATAACTATTGGTGATAGAGAACAAATAGTTTTATTGTATCTAAGTGTTCAGGAAACTTTTGTCAAAGTTCCACATGAATGGTTATTATTTTAAACTGTCTTAATATGGTACTGGCTAGTAGGTAAAACCTGATGGTGAATTTGAATGTGTGCATTCTTGATGGATGGAGGGACAGTGCCTGTCAGAGAAAACTGACTTCAGAAGAGGGCCAGTCTGATTATTTTTTGGGAACAATCTCCACCCTTAGATCCTGATCCTGCTGTCACAGAATCTTACTCATGTGAACACAATAGAACTCTGCCAGGGCATAATGTTCCTAATTTATTTTGGAGAAAAACAGAGGGAGAAGTTTGTATGCTGTTACCAACTTTCTCTGGTGCAAGTGAAGTGCCGTGATAAGGTCCATACATATTTAGCAGGACTTCAAAATGTTTTCAGTAGACAATTTTCCAACTAAGTTAAGAAGTGGGTTTCCACTTGGCTTTTAGCCATTTGAGAGTTGTGTGTGCTTCCTGGGGAATCTTAGGTTGTTTTCTTTTTCTTTTTCTTCCTGTGGTTATTTAATCATAGCATCCCAAATATCCAATAATATAAATGTGGCTCAAAATAGCCATCTCAGTCCTTTCCTCTAAAATAACTGAGGTATAGGATGTATGTCAGGAAAATGCAATAGAGGAACATGAATATATGAAATCAAATTCACTTTCCTAAAACATTGTGCATGTTGTTTTGTTTTTTTCTCTTCTCTGCCTATATCTCTGTACCTTCTCTTTCTCTCGTTCCAGCTCCAGTTTTTTTTCCTGACTAGATAGAAATAGTAGAGTTAGCATCAAACGGTTCCATACCTGAAGGTTCTATAGCCTGCTTTTGGTTTCTCACATCCGTGCAACTATTAGGGCTGACAGTAAATGGGTTTTTTTTTATGACTGTGGTCAATTTTTCTTTTTTCATATTTCCCCAAATGGCTTATGGTTTGGAATTTGGAATTACTGTTGAATCAGATTATTTCATTGAATTATTCTTGTTCTGCAAATTGTTGTGAGCAGCTCATTGGGAATGCTGCAATTCTGAGAGGACCTGAACTTGCAATCACTAAAGTCAGTGGCCACACTTTCCTTGATATCAGAGGGTGCAGGATGAAGCCCAGACTCAGGATTCTGGTGTTACTATTTTTGTATGTGAATTCATAAGTTTCTTTCTGTGAAGATTCTCTAGAGTTCACTTGGAAGTCCCTGTTTCCATGAACTTTCTGGCAAATAAATTTATTCATGTATAATATGTGCAATAATGTAACACAAAAGGGACACAAACACCATCAAACTAAGTTTGTCAGTGAATATGTTTTGCAATATGCATCAAATTATAATAATTATGTAATTATGAACGGATTTTTTTTATCTCCAACCAATTACAGTATACAATATACCAGCTCAATTGCAATGTACAATATCGTGTCTGAAAGTATTCAGAAATCAATTAAACATGCATTTCTGCACAGAATCTCATGTTAATGAAAGTCATATCGGAGCTGGAGCCCTGAGGAAATAACAAAGCCCATTGAAGATATAGAGCTTTTGGTGAATAATATATGGACATTATTTCCTTTTTATTCAGTGCTGATGTTAAACTCAATGGGATTCTCC
This sequence comes from Gopherus flavomarginatus, assembly GCF_025201925.1. Lineage (NCBI taxonomy): Eukaryota > Metazoa > Chordata > Testudines > Testudinidae > Gopherus > Gopherus flavomarginatus. The sequence continues at coordinate 66,578,092 of NC_066618.1, forward strand.
CGTTGACATGCACACACAACTCCCAATAAGGAAAGGAAACAGCATGTTGTATTGATAAGGAAGAGGCTCAGGTTAATATTAAAGGACAATGTTTTTCTTTGTTACGATAAATAAATTGGAAATTTGCTGTATTTTTTTTTAGTTTCTAACACATGCAAACTGTAATCAAGTGCAGTTTCTAAAAGTGGTTTATATTAAAACCATAGCATGACAATAATTTAGATTCTGGTTAAGTTTGTTAATGAAGTGGAGCTTGAATTTCCCAGTCATGTACCCAGGGAACTTTGTCCACAGCACAAAAACACCACCAGTTTTGGCATGGCTTATAATGATTGGCAGTCTCTACTGAAGAGAGGTTGGAGCTTTGAATGGTACGGTAATCTGGAGATATATTGGCAGAGCTGTGAATGGGAAACTTGTACAGCACCTGCATGCACTGGGTTAGGCCTATGTTCTAAATTCCCCATTTTGTATTGTAGAGATAGGAACCGCAGGCTCAGTGTCCCTGTAAGAGTTTCCTCTTTGGATATGTTGAACTTCTTCCAGAGATTATTATTGTGAGTCACTCAGTGCAATGTTTTGGGACATGTTAATGAGCATCAGATGAATGGGCCAAAGATAGCAAGATTCTTTAGGAGTTTAAAAATGTTTTTGTTAAATTAAACAAGCCATTATATTTTAAATATTTATATAAAAATTTAAGAAATGAATCATAGATTTAAATGCATAAAGAATGTGGTCAAAATTGAGCCAATTTCCTATAGAATCTCATTTAATATTCTTGATTTGGGCTCATTTCATGTAGTTTGTTGGCCTGAGGTTACATGGTACAGGTTTTAAATTCAGCCTGGACTGAACATATGTGATTTAGAGGTTATTAAAATGAGAGCTAGGTCATACACTACCAAGTCTAAAGAACATGTTGTGGAAAACTTTTTATCTCTTCTTGATTTCTTAAAATTTCCTTGTAGCACATTTTATTTTCTTCTTCCCTTTCAACCATGGATTCCAGGCCGATCTGAAAAAGAGAGGTAGAATATTTCTGAGTTCTTATATGCTGTCTGTTGGGGACATCAGTATCAGAAGCAGGATCACATTTCTGCTGCAAAGTAATAAAGCAGCACACTGCATGCTGAGCAATTGCAAACACCACTATTGGTGGAAAGTGATGTTAGTGAGTTCTCTTGTCTGTGTCACAACACATGCTGAAGTGATGCCACGAGGGATTATGAGGTATGAATTCTGGTCTCCATGACAGAGATGAAAATCCGTGCTTGTTGCCAGCTTTCCCTTGGGCTCTTTCATAGTTCCGTTGTTCCAGTATGGAACTTATGACTCAAAGGATTTGTTCAACACTGAGTTAAAATGTAGTAAACAAGGTTCAGCCTAGTGGCAATGAGAAAGTTGATGTCCGTTTCCAGTCTGGGCTCTTTCTGAAGGCCAAGCTAACTGGGGCTAACTCGCCCGATTGAGTAGATTAAGGAGCACCTCACAGAACAGTTGTTAGAGAATTTTTCACCTGTTCAATATACCTTGGGTAACAGACAACATTTTTTCAGAGATCAGATAGAGTTCTCTCATCCTTCAAAGCCCTGGGGTCTGTGGCTGCTGATTTTCCTCAGTTCCAGAATTTAGAGGAAGTACAGAGAGATGAGATCTCACACACTTCTGGTACTGACTATCTCTTTCCAAACAAAATCTTGAAGATCATAAGAACATTTTAATTTCATTTTAGCTTTATAATTTTTTCAGTGACTAATAGTGAGGAGTAAACTTAAACTTTGGAAGTTCTCATAGGGCTTGATACAACAAACCCAGTGAGTTCAGTGGGAAAGTTTGGGTGCTTACTGAAAATGTTTTTAAACTAGGTGAGTACTATGTGGGTTAGCAAAATTGAGTTTGAAAATCCACAGTAATAGGTTTTCTTATTTAATTCTTGTGCTTCCAGTCTCCTAGACAGTTAGTTTGCTATGGCATGGACTGTCTTTAATTTGCTACTTCCTTGTACATCTTTGTTTGGGGCAACTAGATACTTCCTGTGACGCAAATAATACATAAACATATCAAGCCCCACCAGAAATGCAGAGAGAACAAAAAATTAAGTGGGAAAAAAGGCAAGGAAAAAACTAATAATGTTTTCAAACCTCAAAAAAGTTCATTTCAGATTCAGTTTGAATAATGGGTGAAAACGTGTTTTAGTCAGTTCACTGTTCCCTATGACTAGATTGGGGAGGTGTTTTTTCAGTCCTCAAAGACTGCATAAATAACCGAAAGCCAACAGACCTTTCTTGCAATGACAATAGATACTGCATAATACCTGTCACTGTTGTATTATATCTTTCCTGCCCCTGCCGTGTTCTGCTTGCATGTGATTCATCAGGAAAGCACAGATACTCCTGCTGTGTTTACAGGCTTCTCTGTTGCATGTGGACAGAATGCCAAAACAAGCCTGCCAAGAATGTTTATTTGTAAACCTTCTGAGCGCAATAGTAGAGCTGTGCAATGGTAGAAGGGTTTGTGTGTGTGTGTGTGTGTGTGTGTGTGTGTGTATGTGCATGGGCACACAGCAGGAAATTATTCTGGAGAAAATCATTACTAGTAAGGAATGTTTGATGAGAGAGCCACGGGACACTGTGGACATTTCTTGGGGGTTTCATGATGAAAGATGTAGAACTTTTCCAAAAGTTTAGAACTTGTATTTTGAAAAGCAAACAGTTTTCTCAGGTGTAAAAATTTACTGAACTAGATGGCTTTCTGTAATATTTTTTCATTATTCATTTCTTTGGACCTTATCATGCATCTGGTTACTTGGACAAAACTTCCATTAACTGCAACGAGAACTTTTGTCTAAGTGAGGACTGCAAGATCAGGTCCAAAATTTCTAAGAAATAAATAGCTCTCTTTAATTTCTATGAGCTTTTAGAAACTGTAAACACTTCAAATTTCGATGAGCCCTTTATTTCTAGACAGTTCCAAATTGTGGTTTTAAGGTGATCAATAGTTTTCAGTATCAGATATTAAACTAATGATTTATTGATTTATTGATAATGGAGGAGTCCCAAAATAACTGGGAGCAACTTGAATATTTTTTCGTACTGCTCCTTAAAAAATAAGTATTCTCCATTCCAAAAGTCAGAAAGCTAGCAACCTTAGTCAAAAGGACTTGCAGTTCTTTTACCATTCAAATGATTTTTCAGACCACCAAGAAACTCTGTAAAAAAGATAACCAAAGAACATCCTGTAACCACATACAGGCTATCCGCCGCTCCTTGTGAGCCACTCTGCTCAGAATTGTAGCAGAGGTGTTCTCACATGTGGATGTGGCTCTGCGTCAGAACTGGGCCACAGTAGCAGAGAAGTATGAAAAGTCATTCTTCAATATGCCTTACTTTTTAGTAGTAGGGATACAGACCCAGGACATGAGCAGAAATATTACTGTTTCATCCCAGAAGGGAATGGGGATAAGGAACTACAACAGAGGAGAAAGGGTGAGCAAATAATGAGTCAGCACCCCTAAGGCAATACGATGTATTGGCTACTGAGCAGAAACCCAAAAATAGTTGTAATCCAGAATGCCAATCTGTCATTGCCGATTTCATGTTTGGCTGCAATTCTTGTTTCCAGTCAGTTCTGTATGAGACTATTACAACAGAGAACATGCCAATGTGCGTCTGATATTTGATGTATGATATTTGATCATGTAAAACACTCTGCATATGCACACCGTATACACACACTGAGACTGCAGGATTGCATATGAGCGAAGTCTTTAATGACCAGATGGAACACCCAGCTACTTCCAGTTTGGTGGGGGCTGTAGCCCTAAAAGGGTCTGGATTTGTAATCTCAAAAGGGACTAGATTCAAGTGCTGTCACCATACAGTGGAAAGCCAGGTACTGTAACTGAGAGCAATCAGTTCAGATTCTTTGTATTAGCCTTATCAAATCGGGCCATCAGAGAGCAAATAGATAGGTAAGACTGAAAGACCTCTGAACCCAATTAAAGTTATACCACAAAGAAATCAAATTCATGTGGTTTGCATTTCAGAAAGTTACATTTGGTGGATTGTACTTACTTTTATTCGGTAACCTAATGCAGACCATGTGAACATTCGAAACGCTTTTAACAGTTAAACCAGCTCAAATAACACAGAACCAGAGCAGCAATAAAGAAAGAATTAAGACTGATTGCAACTGCATCCAACATTTTTTTCTCTGTCCCTTGAAGGTATATTTATGTTTGTTGTAATTGTGTCTTCAGCTTTTAGCAATGCAATAGCAATTCTTTACCTTTTAAATAGATGTTTAAAATGACTAGTTTAAAATTTGACCTTAATCTGCAGTTTGTTTTTATTTGTGGAGTGTTGCTGGGTAAATCTGGATATACTGCAGAACCAACAGTTTGTATTAGTGGTCAGACACCTGTAAGATGCTGGCATTGAAAATCCTGGGCAAAATAAGAACAAAAATATATGAGACTGAGAAAATCAGTGTTTGGTTTGCAATAGATAAATAAATTGCCTGCTGATTTTCTTGTTTCATTTGCCAAGTGCTTTTAGTTCTCTGTCATTCTATGTTCATTTCATAGGCATGACCAAATCAACATCAAACTGGTGCAGGGTTAGTTTGTTTGCTACTTTGTTTCCCTTTTTGCTTACAAAAAGCAATTGCATAAAGATGTTGAGCTCTTCCCCTATGCTGAATATCACAGGGGGAGATATGAAGAGCCAGCTAAGTATAATACCTTCTTCTTATGCAGTACATTTCATTAATAGATCTCAAAGTTCTCACACCCCTTGATGTATTTACCCTCATAACATCTCTGCAAGGTAGGGAAGTACCCATTTGACAGATTGGGAACTGAGGCACAGAGAAACTAAACAGGCCTTGCCCAGGTTCACACAGGAAGTTTGTGGAGGAGTAGGGAATCAAACCCAGGTCTCCAAAGAGCTACAGTAGTATTGCAACCACTGGACCACCCTTCCTCTGTCACTGTTCCCCCCCCCCCCACTGCTTCTAACTTCGCTAAAGTGGTATAGTTTACCTCCAAAGGCAATAGGCTGAGCTAGCATTAGGCATAAGCAAACTTAGCAATTGTGTAGGGCCTTGAGCAGCTCAAGGGAGCCTCCTATTTGCTTTTTATTGTGTGTTGTGTGGGGGGGAGATGGGTCAGAAAAGTCCTGCTTAGGGCCCTCACTGGGCTAGCACCACCTCTGAGAGGAATTCAGGGGCATTCCATAGGTAAGTTTCACACTGAGCTCAACCCTATGCTTTGCACAACAAAAACTCCCAAATGGCTTCAGTGAGATTTTTGCCCGATTAAGAGAAGGGCATCAGTCCCGCAGATTTTTGTAAAATGTCTATTGTTCTCATAGACTCCATCCTGAAGAAGGAATTTTTGGGAGGAAAAAAAATGAGACTTAGGGGGCCAAATTCCACTCTGTTCCATGGCACAGAGCCAGTTGGAGATCAGTGAATGAGCCAGACTTCCTGACTTCAGAGCACAACTGCAATCCCGGGTAAGGTAGCTATTTCCCTGAGCAGCTGTCTTGGTATGGCTTTGTAATAGCTTTACTCCTGCCACTGCCCCATGTGGGAAGTCTGGAACTCTGCCTTCTCTACACCTCCCAGGCCTTTGGAGATGATGTTGGGGAGACCTCGCACATTCACAGAGCCCCTTGCCATTTAGATTCAAAATTGGGCTACTTTTAAATTGTTTCACTTTGATGAGGACTGGTCTCTTCCTTTTAAATGTGCGCTCTGTGTCACTGGGAATTTTTTTTAACTGCTGCTGTTTTTGTGAAACTTGCAAAATAAATGTGCAGACTCCATTGCAGACTCTGCCTGAGCACATGCAAATTCAGGTCCTAGAGCTATACTGATGTTAGTTTCCTTTGGACAAATAATAAAGGGGTGCGGGGAGACTCATGTTAATTTCAAGTCAGAAACCTCTTTTGGTGGCTAAAAATCATGCTTCTCACAGTGTATGACAAACCATGTAACATTAATAAATAGCCAGTAATTTGTAGAGTCCACTGTCCTGTAAGCCTTTACTGAAGATCATGTTCATTCACGCATATGGAACTGAAATGTTAATCGCATTCGCTGTAAACTGCATTTACTGTTTCTTTAGCACCTTTAGTGAAGGCGAGGTGACGCGATGCCAGACACTGCCACTGACTTGTTGTGTAATCTTGCACGAGTCACTAAGGCCAAGATTTCAAAAGTACTGACAATATTATCAGCCCCAAACATCCAAAATCATGAGATTGGGCTAAATATTGGGAGATGTTTTAAAAAAATTTTATTTGCCTTCTGGCTCTCTAGGGCACAGTTGGGTCATGTGTTCTAGCTTTTCTTTGCAACTCTGAGGGCTAGAAACCATTTCAATTTATTTTTTAAATGAACGATGAGATTCTTATGTAGTCAAACGGCTGTGGGAATGGGAGCTTTAAGAAAAATACCAAAAATTGAAAGACTCTTATGGAAGTTAGCAATGCTGTGATTGAGTGCTCCAGTTTTAGGTGCTTTATGGTGTCAATCTTAAGGGGATCTGATTTTCTGAAGATGGGTGCTCAGTCCTTTTTCTTGAGAGCTGCCATGTATGAAAATCCAACAACATATTCCTAAAATGTTCTTATTGATAAAGTAGCAAAAAATAATAGGACACCTCTTCTCCTCCCCCACTCTGACTAAAAGATTTGACTTGGCATTTGTTTTTAAAGCATACTGTGGCAACTTTTTGGTTTTTCTGAAAACTCTCACATTGATGATAGTATTCAGATGTCTGTATTATACTTTATAACTTCAAAATATTTACCAAATAATAACTAATTAGTACTCAAAGTTCCCATGTGAATAAATACATATTGTTGCTATTTTACAGATGGGAAAACGAAATGGAAAGCCAAGTTCCCATGTCAGTAACTGTGTGACCTTGGGAAAGTCACTTAATCTCTTTGGCCTCAACTCTGATCTCAATTCCACTGGTTTCTTTGGTTAAAACTAGTGGAACTGAGATCAGAATCGGGCCCACAAAGGTTAAATGACTTTCCCAAGGGCACACAGCGAGTCAGTAACAAAATGGTGTTAAAACTCCTAACTGTATGCTATAAAGTTCGTTTACAGTATAGCTATTCTTGACGCATTATCTTCTGTTGTGTACGCATGCTATTTTCTCATACTATTTCTGTATAGAACATAAAGAGATAATGGGCCAAATTCAACCAATTGAAACCAGTGGAAGAAGATGTTGGGTTGCATTTGTGTTATTGGCAATTTTGCATTCTCTAAAACTCCAAGAAAAAGATAACTTCAGTGATAAATACAGTGTTTAAATAACATGTTTAAACACAAACAGTTTGAAGAATTAGAAGAGTATTCTTTCTGCTCCCCCCCACCAAAATGATCTAACTTTCAAAGTCTTTCACAGAGATTGAGCATTAGAGACTATCTGGCTCATGCCTCCTTAGTTCAGCAGATGTGACCTTGGGAATAATTTTAAATACCGCATTTCAGACCTATTTTGCACACAAAGTGAAGTGGAACGAATCTGCTGCTTTTGTACTGAAGGCAGGGGGTAGTCGGAGGGAAGTTTTCTTAATCTTTCATTTTAGTCTAGCTGTAGTTTACTGGATTCACGAACCTAGCAAACAATATCACAGGGATTACCAGGCTCTGTGGGAAATCTTCAGCTGCATCGTTTTCATCTCATCTGCCACGTTGACTTATGCCAAGTTATCCTAATCAAGACCTAATGCATTATAAAGCTTGTAATAAAACATATGGGTTTCTCTGAAAGGGGAAAGAGGCTTCCTTTTTGATTGGATAGTTGCGCTCAAATACTTTATGTAGCAGGGCTGGTGGAGCAGAGGGGGATTGCTGAGAACTGTGAATAACTGCAAAACATTTGGAAACACTTGTTCAAGCTCTAATGCTCTTTCACCCTCACCCCTCTGTGCTTCCCTCTCGATGTGCAAGGAAGTAGTGGGTGAAAGGTTGAAACGAACTCCTTTGGGTTGGGGTTTATATTTCATCAGGTTCCTGTTTCCTGAGGCAAAGCAATGTCGTTTCAGGGAAAACCAGAAGAAGAGATTTTATTTAGAATTAGCTCTCTCTTAATAAAGGGCGTAGTCCAGATACCATCCCCACCCTCAAAGAATGCTGCTAGTGGTAAGCAGGAGATAAGTTGGTGGAACTCAATGTCCAGATATCAGCTCCCCTGCTGGGCTGCAGTGGGCAGGAAAGTCCCACTCACTTCCTTTCTCCCTGGCAAGCTGGTAGTGGCCTGGGGCACAGAAATGAACATCTCTCCATTGTTTTAAATGAGAGAAATGTTTCTGTAAACCACTACTACTTACACCCCAGTATATTGAGAAATAGAGGTTGCTAGTTCATAGAACTCAAACAAAGCTGCCAGGTAACAATCCAGTCTGAATCTTTCTCATCTGTATTGATTTCTTATAAATAAGGATGAAATTTGTACTTAGCCAAACAATGAGTCAGATACCAGTACTGTACTTTCTCTGTAACCTACAACATAGCCATTATGCATTTAGCAGAAGCTCACACAGAGTCTTGAATTTTAGAGCCTGTTTGAATAAGGGAGGGAGTACTGGGCAAGTGACCAGGTTTATACCCCATGCTGCAAAAAAAGTGCCGAAGGTTCATTAATTTCCACCTGGGTTGTAACTGGAGCTAGCCGAAGGGACCTCAGTTTAATGTCTCATTGGAGAGTCAGCATCTGTAACAATATACTGTATTCCTCCTTTCCTAGTACTGCAGTTCGGAGTCAGCACTCAGACTGAGCCTAAATCTCGATGTGGAATTTGAACCCCGTGACCTACTGGCCCAGAGATGAATGGAAGCAACTGAGTCATTCTGACAATAAAACCCAGAAATTATTAAGAAGATTAACTCTTTGGCACCGGCAGTCCCAGTATTTATCTTTGCCAGCAATAGGATGCCTGGTGAAAAAAGAGAGCTGGTGCCAAAGGGTTAAATAAATGTGAACTGGAGACTTCCTCTACATAATCCTTTTTCTTTGTTTGTTGATGAGGTGTAGGCCCTTGGCCATGTAAAGGCACGCATGTATCAACAGAGTCAGGGAGCGCATTGCTTTTTAAACAGGAGAAAGCTGATCTCTTGGGATAGTTTGCTTCATCACCACATTTTTAGTGCTGTCAGGCATCTGTATGTTATGTAATCTCCATATCACTATCCACAAACAAAACTTGGTCACAGTGCCTAGTGAGTGAGTCAGCAATCAGAAGAGGAGAAAGAAAACATGCAAATTTATTGTTTTTTTTTAATTATTGATCAAAATGAGTACCAACAGTGAGGGCAGGTGTCGATGGAGATTGGGAAAATCTCGTTCATAGATTCCAAGGCCAGAAGGGACCATTGTGATCATATTATTTGATCCTGTATAACACAGGCCGTAGAACTTCCCCCAAATAATTCCTGGAGTGTATCTTTTAGAAAAACATCCAGTCTCCTAGTAATGCAACTCAGTTGTCACTGTTCCAACTCTGGGCCTCTCTTGAGTGGTGACTGCATCAGTGGTAACAAATCCACTATTTTTCCTTGATGACATGATTTGTAGCAGGGCCGTCAGGCCTCGCTTCCTTCCGAAGGTGTGAAGTGTGTGTGTGTGTGTGTGTGTGTGTGTGTGTCTCACTTGGAAGTGCAGCGCATGATTACTTTCTCTCTTAACATTGTGTTTTATTGTTCAGCCTGCTCCTCTCATTGTTAATGAAAGGAAGATGAGGCCATGGTAAAAATATATCCCGTGGAGGAGTTTACCTTTCAGTCAATTAAAAATAGCTACCTGTGGGCCATCACTGATTCATGCAGAGAAACACAGAGCAACCCATTTTCTAATGCTGCTGCATTTACTGCAGTGAAAAATTTCAAACATTTACCTGCTAAAGTAAATGTTACGAGATTAGACGTTGTGTGGTCATTGGGTTTTTTGTTTTGGCGATGCGTTTGCCGTTTGAGCTGCACTACCTTGCTTGATGGCTGGGCTTAGTTGTTACAATGTAAATGTCTGACTGATGATATTGTAAGTTGTTATAATGTGCAAAAGGAAAATGCAAACCCTCATCCATTACTATTATCTCACGATCATTATATATTTTTCTGGGCCGTTTACAAATAAGTCTGCCCCTCCAAACATCAAAACCATGACATTCTTTCATTCTCCACAAGACTGAAATGTACAACTACTTGTGGCCTTTTCTTGCTCCCATTGATATATCCAGGATGAAATTCTGACTCCACTGAAATCAAAGGGAGCTTTGCCATTCATTTCAGTGGGGCCAGGATTTCACTCCCTCATGCCTACATACTGTGGTGATGAATGCAGTAAACCTATGCTGATGGGCAGGTTTTTCCTGTCGGTGTAGGTAATCCAGCTTTCCCAGAGACAGTAGCTAGGCAGGGGTAGCTGAACCTTTGTAAAATGGGGCTGGGGGGAATAGCAGGCAACGCTAAAGCTGCTGGGAAGCCTGGGGGTGCCAGAGTTTGCTACCTTTTGGGAAAGGAGGAGTCTGTACAGGAAGGATGGACTCCACCTAAACCAAAACGGAACCAGATTACTGGCATGTAGAATTAAAAAGGTCATAGAGGAGTTTTTAAACTAAGGGCTGGGGAATGATGACAGGTGCAGGGGAGAATGCAGTTCAGAGACATCCCATAGGGGAGGATATATTAATGGGGATTTGCTATATCCTCGTAAGGATGGAAGAATGGAAGATGATAAAGTACAGGCAGGTTCTGATGAGAAATAGTCAAATGAAAAGGAGTCCCAGTCAACTACATCACATGAAGGCAGACAGCTGAAGAGTGAGACATATTATAAGTGCTTGTATATAAATCTATAAGTCTAAATGCTAAGATGGGTGAATGTGGGTGCCTGGTATTAAATGAGGATATTGATATAATAGGCATCACAAAAACTTGGTGGAATGAAGATAAGTCAATGGGGCAGGGTAATAACGGTGCAAGATATATAGAAGGACAGAACAGGTTATGCTGGTGGGGGAGTGGCACTATATGTGAAAAAAAGCATAGTCAAATGTAGTAAAAATCTTAAATGAACCAAACTGTACCATAGAATCTCTATGGATAGTAATTCCATGCTTGAATAATAAGAATATAGCAGTAGGGATATATTATAGATCACCTGCCCAGGATGGTGATAGTGACTGTGAAATACTCCGGGAGATTCCACCCTCCTGCCCCATTTCCCTATCCCCTTCTCTTCCCTCTGCCCTATCCCATCCCCCTTTCCCATTGTCTCCTCCCCATCCCCCTTCCCCACTGCCCACAGCCTCTTCCCACTCCACCCCCTTCTCCCCACTGTTCTCAGCCCCTAAACCCCTCCTCCACCCCCCATTTCCTGATCCCCTTCTCTTCCCCCTTCCCTATCCCATCTCCCTCTCCTACTGCCCACAGCCTCTCTCCACTCCATCTCCCATTTTCTCCCCACTGTCCCCAGCCCCTGTCCCCCTCCCCCCATCCCTGATCCCCTTCTCTTCCCCCATCCTATCTCATTCCTCTTCCCCACTGCCCCATCCCCCTTCCTCTCCCCACTGTTCCCTGCTCCTATCCTCCTTCCTCTTTCCCACTGCCTCTTCCTCACTCTACCCTTTTCCCCTCCCCACTTCCCCCTGCCTCTATTCCCCCACACCACTCCTCCATTTCCCTCCCCCTTCCCCATTCCCCAATCCCCTTTTCTTCCCCCTGACCTCTCCCAGCTGTAGCACTTCAATGTAGATACTTCCTACCCCAACAGGAGGAGTTCTCCCGTCGGTGGAGGTGACCCACCTCCCTGAGAGGCAATTGGTAAGTCAACCAGGGGCGGCTCCAGGCCCCAGCATGCCAAGCGCGTGCTTGGGGCGGTATGCCTCAGGGGGCGCTCTGCTGGTCACCAGGAGGGCGGCAGGCCAGCAACCTTCGGCGGCATGCCTGCGGAGGGTCTGCTGGTCCCGTGGCTCCGGTGGACCTCCTGCAGGCGTGCCTGCGGAGGGTCCACTGGTCTCGCAGCTTCAGTGGACCAGTGGACCCTCTGCAGGCACACCTGTGGGAGGTCCACCAGAGCCGTGGGACTGGCGACTGGTAGAGCGCCCCCTGCGGCATGCCGCCTTGCTTGGGGCGGCGAAATGTCTTGAGCCACCCCTGAAGTCAACAGGAGAGTTCTGCCATTGACCTAGTGCTGTCTACACCAAGGAGTTAGGTTGGTTTAACTGTGTCACTCAGGGGTGTCGATTTTTCACCCTGCTGAGCAGAGTAGGTATACTGACCTAATTTCCTAGTGTAGACCAGGGCTGAAGATATGCATACACTACAGTGAGACAGCGGCACAGCTGCAGTTACACTACTATAGTGTAGATGCTGACTGTAGTGATGGAAAGGGTTTTTCTATTGCTGTAGTAAGTCCACCCTTTCAAGAAGCAGTGGGTAGGTCAATGGAAGAATCGTAGTGGTCTCTACGCTGGGCCTTAGGTCATTTTCAGTAGGTCTCTGAGGCGTGTGAATTTTTCATTCTGCAAAGCACTTCACAAGAGAGATCCTCTCCCGGACCCTACACTGTGGATTTCAAAATGTTTCATTCTGCAGATTACCAAGGGATTCACTGTCCAGTGATGTTTTGTACACACAGTTTCAGAATCACTGATCTAGTGCGACAGCATGATAGTATTTGTTTATCTCAAAAGCATCCCCACTAGATCCCTCATGGGCCAATCTGTTTTCATTTTTCAGTTTTGTTTTGACTTTTTGTGGATGTGGGTAATGTTAGTTCCTAAGTGAACACAAAGAGTAGCTGTTCAGATGTTGTATCAAAATGGTACAGTTTCAACTGCACTGTCCGTAGTTACTCCAGATTATATAAGGTCAAAAAATACATTTAGGAGAATACTTAAAATTTTATTTCACACCTTCAGCCTTTTTCAATATATCAGTGGTTCTCAACCAAGGGTCCTGGGGCCTCTGGGGGTCCGCAAGCAGGTTTCAGGGGGTCTGCCAAGCAGGGCTGGCATTAGACTTGCTGGGGCCCAGGGCAGAAAGCTGAAGGTCCACCTCATGGGTTGAAGCTTGGGGTCTTGAGCTCTTGCACCCCAGGCTGAAGCTGAAGCCTGAGCAACTTAGCTTCATGGGGCCCCCTGTGTCATGGGGCCCCGGGCAGTTGTCCTGCTTGCTACCCCTTAACGCTGGTCCTGGCTTTTATATGCAGAAAAACAGTTGTGATGGCACAAGTGGGCAATGGAATTTTTATATGGGGGGAGGGGATCAGAAAGAAAGAGGTTGAGAACCCCTGCAATAGGCCCCAGTGAAAGTTTTGCATTATTAATATGTTCCCTAACAACATTTTTGTAAACTTTCAAAGAGATGATATCTTAATTTGATATATGGCAATTAATTTTATTTATTGGTTGTTAGTGACTGTGATTCAATCTCTGTGAGTACATTGGTTGCCAGGTAGAATAGGAGTGTACAAAATGTGTCCCTAAACCAAGGACAGTTGTGTAAGTGTGTGTCCTGTATGTCTCATAACTTGTAAAAAATATTCAAAATGACTTCTGGGTATGTACAATATGCTAGTCTCAGTAACTCTACATAATCTTGTCGAGCTCAGAGCCAGCTAGTTCTGGGAAGGGCTTTGTCAATAATGCATGGATTTTTAGTATCCATTTTGTCCTCCAGTGAGGCAAGGGTCTCATTGTTTAATTGGCTTTCTGCAAGAACTTTTGTTTTTAGCTACACTTTTCTGGATAATGTTGCATACAAAAACTATGTTAAAAGAATGCTATTAGTTTGGGTTGTCCATACAGCTGTAATCCTGTCATGTGTATAATCGATGATACAGTCTTTAGTTACATGATCACACACTATTTTTTACCACAGCCTCCTGCCTCATTTGGTACAGTGGATGTACTGTCTCTTACTGAGTCAGTGCAGCTGAGTGTCTGAGAATAGAGTCTGCCATAGGGTGACCAAACGTCCCAATATTATCAGGACCATCCTGATATTAGGGGCTTTGTCTTATATAGGCAACTATTACCCTCTGCTCCCTCCCCTTCCCTCCTAAAAAAAAGTGTCCTGATTTTTCACACTTGCTATCTGGTCACCTAGTCTGCAAAAGTGGAGAACTAGGTTCCATTCCCGGATTGGATACCTGAGATGCCTTGCTTAATATTCAAGTTTGTGAAGGGTACAGAATTATTAATGCCAGTTAGTAAAAGTGAGATTAGCCTCCCAAGTGTCAGTGCAGTGCATTCTCCCCTAAGTGTAACCAACAAAAAGTGGGGAGTGGGAAGGCAACAGAGTCAATCTGCCAACTGATAATTCTGAAAGAATCAGCTCAGAGTGGTCACTTAGCCATTTTACATCAGAAGAAGCCCATAGATCAATGAGACTAGCAATACCCAAGCCATAGCCCTGTATCTGTAACATGACCAGCTCTTAAACTAGATTGAAAGGGCTCCAGGAAATCTGACGGCTCAAGATAATGCTCTAGATAATGCCGGAGCTGCTTCTCAATGACCTTCTAGATAACCTTCCCCAAAAAAAGACAGTTATGGGCAGTGTGACAATTGAGAAGATTAGCTGTGTTGTTATGACAACATTAGGATGTTAGGAGAATAGCTCAGTCCATGAAGCACAATGTTTTGCTGATGTTTGTTGGACTGGGGCAGCTTTGAGAGATTGTCATAGCTCAGAAGACTGGTGGGAAATAATGACTTTCTGTTTCTGTCCTATGTTGTTTTAATTGTTCTTGTGGTGTCATTCTTCATGTTTTGTTAACAGATTGTAGAAAATTGATACTCAGTGTTTCTGGAGTAGTTGATTCCAGTAGTCTAGAATCCATACCAGTGAAAGTTGCCTAAAATAAGCTATTTGTTCTGAATGTCTTATTTGCAAATACATATAGACATCCTGGTATAGGAGTTTATATTTGGTCTGGTAGTTTCTCAAAAAGCAATGTATTTTCTGGACATAGTATAACAAATTTTAGTCTCCTGCTACTTAAATTTTGTATTTCATATCCTAACTGGAAGCTCAAATCCACTGATACGAGAGCATACCAAGCACTTTTTTTGTATTCCCCATTTACCTTTTAACTGTCCACTTAAGACTTGATCCAATGCCCACTGAAGTCAGTGGAGAGATTCCTATTGAGTTAAGTGGGTGTTGGATGAGACTCTGTGTGGCTATAACATTAGTGGCAAATACAATAGAGTTGGTTTTGACATTTGGCGGAAATTTAATCCTCTTCTGCGTAGAACATTTTGGCTAATTTAAATGGGTTTCACAGAGATGCCACCAGTATCTGCCATTATTATTCTGTCGGTATTATTCTATTCTATTGCATATCGTGATCTGTCCCATATAGAAAACTGAATTTTCAATTATCATACAGCCTCGGAAATCTGTGTGTAGTGTGTGTGAGAGAGAGATCTTTGTGAGGTATGGTGATACAGTATTGTTACTCCTGACCGAAGCACCCAAAACTTTGTCTGCAGGGAAGGAATTTTCAGTTGTTTTGTATGGAGTAAGATACTGCAAATACTGTCTCATGTGCTATTCTACTTGTGTAACAGTAATTTGGGGTTTATGTAGAAAAAGGATAGCATCATCCGCAAATAGATAAGATGATTTCATCTGCATTGTTCATAACCTGAAACCCCTGGATTTGTGAGTGTGCCTGAGGTGTGTCCTTGCGCAGTCTCTCTTATTAACAGATATGGATGATCTAATCTTGCTATCTAGTTTTATACACTCGCATCACCATAGTATTTGAGTACCTGACAATGGTCAAGAGTTTGATGCAAAGGGGAAAAATAACATTGAGAGGTGATAGCATTGCTGCATAGGCTTCATCACTGGAAATGGATTAGTTTGTATCCTGTTAGTGATAAGCATAGCTCTTGGCTTTTTACATACCATTTGATTGTGATCCAAAGCCTAATCCCTCCTCCTCCTAAATCTGAGCCAGTTTGTGGAGCATTGCAAACAGAAACTCTGTCTCTTCTCCAGCAAAACATGGACATTGAAGAAGAGTAAAAAATGTGTCTCAAAGTATAAAAATAAGAATGGAGTATATGGAAAAGCAGGTGGGAAGAGGATGGTATTTCTTTTAGGTAGGGACCATGTCTGCCCACTGCTTTGCACCACACAAAGTCCAGTGAGTCCGTGATTGGAACCTTCAGGTGCTATAATAATATAAATAAGTAATAATAATGATAAAAGGAAAAAACAAGTGAGACATAGTACTCTCTTTTTAAAAAATAGTTAATTGAAAAAGTGCTTTATGATGCATTTTTTAATCTATGATTTAACAATAGTTCGACTACTTCTTTTTTAAAAAAACACGTGCATACATACACAAAATCTAAACATTTTCTTGGTTCTAAATAGGGTAAGCTGCTTCTCCTTCCAAATTGTTTGTTGTCTCCTTCATCTTGATTTTGCAGAGCTGAATGGTATTAATCATAATGTATAGTTCTGGTATATATTTACAATTGGTATAATCAATTCAGTTTCTCACTCTAGTCCAACCATCCTTTTCCCTGACTTCCAACTCCTACTGCATTAACAGCGCATAATTCTAGAAATCAATACTCAACATCATAATTCTGCCTAATCACTGAGGCAGAGAACTATAAATTTAGAACATTTCCTCATGTATGTATTAGTCAAAATTAATAAGATTGGCCACATTCTATTTTAGATACTTATGCGACTCCCATTACTGTAGTACCTAACTATCTTTAATGTGTTTATCTTTGCAACACCACTGTGAGGTAAGGAAGTGCTATTTTGCCCATTTTATAGGTGGGGAACTGAGGCAATGTATCAATGTGTGCAATGGAAGTCAGTGGTGGAGGGATTTGCATCTAGGTCCCCTGAGTCCAAGGCTTGCACCCTAACCTTCCTTTATGTCTGCCATCCAAAACCTATCTGACTTGATCTATTTTAGACTTTTCTGTTGTGACCATTACCACAGAGTCTAAGTATTTCTCATATAAACAAGATGATTCTAGGTATGAGCCCTGATGAACTTGATGAAGTCTTCTGTTCTTCTTCTCCCTTCCCTATTTGTAGGAGGCTCTGCTTGGAGAAAATAAAACATTGTTCCCTTTAATGTTCTTATTATGGTGGATATGCTTTATCAAAATACTGTGCCCTAAACTGGTTAGGCTTTGGATAAACGAGATCTTCTTTGGAAACTCCTTTAACAGTTCAACCCCTTGATCAAAACAATTTCATCTCCACCTGTGGTGCGTCTTGTCCTCCTGAGTTTTCTCGTCTTTATTGTTCCAGAGAGCACAGCTGTCTTAGTGGGTAATATATCTTGAAAGGGCCTCCACTGAAGTCAATAAAAGTTCTGTTCTGTTCTGGTTCTTCTACTGTACCCATCACCATGGCATCTTTGAGCAAGCACATCTGAAGATAGACTTCGATGCTGTATTCACGTTAGTTCACATGTATCTATTTGTTTATGCTTCAAAAGTATATGCTGTACAAAACTGACTAGCGTCTGATATCTACTCATCCCACCAAGAAAGGCTAGAGTGCCAGTTGTTATAGTCAAGAACACACACAAAAAAATTGAAAAAGGAAAGGGAAGAGGAGAGGTACAACATGGTAGAACAATTTGCCTTCCACCTATTTTATTTGTTCCTATCCCATTTAGGGCCTTGTGGTCCTTACTGAGACAAAATTCCCATGGGAATCACTGAGAATTTTCTAAGTAAGGACTCTAGGATCTGTTCCAATATTAGTATTACTTCTCAAAGTATGAGGATAATCTCAACCTTCTGTTCCTGAAAAAAAATAGTGTTGTGGACAAACAAGAAAACATAATCTTGCATTATTATCCTGACCTTCCTTACATGCTACATGATTCCCGCCTTCTTGTGACAACACAAATATGTAATAATAATTGCCTGAGGCTTATTCCCCCAGTTTGGTTTTGGCTGTAGGGAACCGTACACTCTTACAGTTTCCAAAGGGATCATAGGCAAGGCATCTGCGGTTGTCTCTTTAAGAAGTTTAAGTAAAAATTCTGTCATGTCATCTCTTTCTAAAACTTCAGGCACGCCCAACAGATGTAAGTTTGATCCAAGTCTGTCCTCTAGGTCCTTCATTTTTAGCTGGAACTTAGCTAGGTCATTACTGAGCACAAAAACATCCTCCACACGGCCTTCAGTTTCTTACTCTACCTCAGAAATACTGCTGCTAAATATTGCAAATCTAGAATCCTTTTTCCCATCACCTCATTAAGCTCACTGATTTTTCTTGCTCATTTATATTTCGTTAAAAACACCCTTAAAAGTAATCTCCTGCACTTCCATGTTATATTCTATAGACCTGTCACATTTAAGTGTAACATATTATTTGCACTGAAGGAACGAACCCACGTTCCCAACCCTAATCATTAGAAAGTCATGAGCCAGCCCCTGCAAAACATGAGATAATACATTTGGGGTTCTTTTAGTTTGCTGTCTGGTTTTTGTTTCTTTGGGGAATATTTTGGTCATGTTTTCAAGCTTTTCTCCTCCATGAAGACTAGAAATTGGTTTTCTTTTTAAATAAAAGCAGAGATTCTTATGTAATCACTTGATTCCAGGTATTGGGGCTTTAAAAAGTACAGTACACCAAATATCGTGAGACTCACAGTACAGTTGTGAGAGTTGGCAGTGCTGTGACAGACTAACTGATGTAGCGAGAGCTTAAATAGTAAGAAAGGGATGGAAAAGGACCCATATCACATGCACAAAATTCGATTATTTGTTTCCTTAAGCTTTTGTCTTGTGACCTTAACTGCTTCCTAGTTTTGCTTCCTTAGTTCTTCATGTCTACCAAGGAACTTGTAGAGCTGGGTATACTGTTACAGAGCTTAGTTAATGCTTTGTAGTAAATAACATATTTGATATATTTAATCCTGGTTATGAATAATCTCTAAAGTGACTTTGATTTTTATTAATTTGCTTTTTTTGAAGTTATTCAGCTAATTCAATGAATATTTCAGGAAAATTATTTTCAGCCAATATTTAAATAGCTTGTGAACTAAATTCTAGACTATTGCTTTGAGTATTTCATTTCCTTTCGTAATTTGCTATTCGCTGTGTGTTTATTGGTCACCAGAGTTTGAATTATACATTCGTGCAACAAGCACATTCAAACAAGTATGAGTGAAATTTTTTTGCTTGTTTCTAACTTTTTTTTTTCAAACAAAATACTGCTCATACAAATGTTTACAGAAAATGAATAAACAGGATCATGAGCATTCTCAATTTTTCTTATAATGCAACTGATTTGAGAAAATTAATTTTGTCCAGTTCTCGCCACTTTTGATCCTGTAGTCTAAACAAAGAAGTGGTCATTTTTTTCTTACTTTCTTGGTAACATATTTCCAGTGACTTCCAATTGTTTAAAATAACTGGGTTTCAGGAGCCAAATTTTTTAAAATAGATATAGGCCCAAGCCACAAAGATTGGTTCCAGATCCAACCTTTGTCAAAATCTTAAGGTGTTGGGATCAAGAGTTTTGGTTGGGGCCTGTATCTATTTCCATCAAGTCGCTCACTCACCTTTCACCCTTGTGGGATCTATCTTGGATATGTGCTACAGAGGCAGCCTCCTACTACGTTTTACCAGGAACCTTGAGGATCTCTCTCTCTCTTCCTTTGTTGTCAGTAACAAAGGATATTTGCATTTGAAAAAAGCAGAAGTGATATGACTTGCAGTTCAAGGTTTTTGATTCAGGCAAGTTTCCAATTCAGGTCCTGTGTTTTGTGAATGGGTAATGTGGCTCTTTGATATAAATTAGACTTTAGATTGTTTTGCACCCAAATTAAGGAACCTTCCTCCCACACAGGATGATAGAATGGAAAAGAGGGTGACACCTGCCTTAAAATGCAGCAGTCTCTCTAAGGAAAAATGCTAATAAATAATGCTTGCTCACTAGGCCAGAAAGGGCTGGAAGCCCTGCATGCCCTGCCCTGCCCTGACGGGCAGGGAGTGTCTCTGTCTGGCTCACACACTGGCACTGGTACACTGCAGATGGACCTGTGTCCAGCCTTCCTTGACCAGAGGGAGAGTTATTGTGAGTCAGAGGGCCTTTGGGGATGGGTGGGAGAGAGGAACAGGATATAAGTGAAAACATGGTAAAAGGTTCCTTCTTTTCAACTTTGCAAAAGAACTGAAAATCAAAGTCCTGTACATATATAATACCTACGAAATATTGCTGTGCCTAGTTCAAAACAAACTTTTCTGGCAACCATCTGAATTATTGTACATGTAAATATAACTTGTATGTGGCTTTTGGGAGGATAACTAACCAAGCCCAATAAATATCACTATTTTATCCATTTTGGAAATGTTATTCTTAGGCCAAATCTTGATCTCATTGAAGTCAACAGTAAAACATTTGTTGGCTTCAATGAGACCCAGATATGTCCCTTAGGGCCCTATCCTGCCAGTACATTTGATGAGACTACTCACTGTGGTAAAGTTAAGCATGGGTGTAAGTATGTGCAGGATTGGGACAATGTGTGTGCATTTTAAAATGCTATATCCCTTGAAAGAACACTTTTTGTATGTAAAAAGATGCCTTTTTTTGACAGTTTAGTTTAGAAGAGCTAACAGTATTGGCAAAAGCTTGGGATTTCTGGATTCCTGCCAGGAAATCAAACCAGCCTGTGACTCAACAAAAATTCATCAAACTGAAGATGTTTCCATGAAATATTTTGGGTTCAACGAATTGGCATTTTCCAATTAAACAGAATTTCGTTGGAAAATTTCTGACCAGCTGTAAGAGGTAACTCAGTAGTCTCATTTCACTCTAATCTCCTTGGTCTAGCATCCAGAGTATGCTCTATGAAACAAACACAAAACAGCACAGGACACAGTATCTTCTGGGTAATGTCATTGGCCGTGAGCATTGTTTATCCATCATGAGGTTAGGGGCATAGATATTTCCTTATATTGTTTCATCTTGCACCAGGCGGATCTCACAAAAACCTTTCTGCATTTCATCTCCATTCACGTCTGTTCTTCCTCTTTAGCAGTAGTGGACCGGTTCCAAGTACCTTTTGCACTGTTTCTTTCTTTTCCTTTTATTCTGTTGCTTCTTAAAAGTTTGATTGGTGTGAAAGTAGAGAGAGTTAACATATGGGATTAAATACCATGTTGTCTTTATCAAAAATGGAGCTAAAACATTTGGACTGTTTTTGGAAGAGGATGTTTATCAAATTGGTTTTGATAATGCTAATACAGTTAGAATCAAATTGAAATGAACAACTCCCAAACAAAAAAAAAGTCATTACAACGTTTTAGAGTTAAAGTATGTCCGAGTTAATTGCCGTTAGCTCGTCCCTCTCAACCCTATGCCTCCCAAAGATACACTTTATTTATACAAAACCCCCAAACCAAAAAAAACCAAGACTCAGCATCAAACCAAGTCCCTTTCCTGCAGAACTCACTGCAGGAGCAGGGCCTAAATATGAAAATGAAAACTAAGTGATCTAGCCAGTTCCATACTGCCATACAGTCCCAGCCAGCTTGTATCATTCACTAACCTTAACCTTGCCCCCTGTTTTATCCTGTAATATGTTCTTGGATGGAAACTGTTTATTTTATATATTATTCATTAATCAGTATAGGCTTTGCAGAATTCAATTTTTTTTAATAATTTCAACTGAGAGTATTGATTATTTTATGTTTTTTTCTATTTTTATCTATTTAAATTTTCATAGTTGCACATAATTATGGGCTTTAAGCAATTTTTAAAATCAATTTACATGTTCACAATTGTGGGAAATTATGGCAGAGGTCAAACTATACTTAATTGAAGTACTGTAGACTTTGAGCTTCAACAAATTAAAGCTTTATAACCATTAAAACTCAAATTGTCCACATCACATGTCAAAATATGCAAAGTAAATATCCTTAAATCAAACTCTAAGAAGTTCTCAGGCAGCATATTTTTTACTTTGCCTATTTGTAAATTTTGATTGTTACAGATATTTTTTGTTGGTTTCCGTGTGTACAGTGAAATCACCATTTACCAGTAAAAACCTCATCCTTCTAAACCTAATTATGTTGTAAAAAATCTCAAAAGGGATGTAATCTCAAAAAGCTGAAAAATGGGGCAAAAAATTCAGTAGAAAAGTTTTGCAAATTGGAATTTAAAACTAGTTTCCATTCAAGTTAAATTTAATAATGATCTGGGTTTTTTTCTTCTGAATTTTCTGCTGAATTATTTCTATTCCAAAATCAGAAAAAAAAATCAAAATTAGACCATTTCACCTTCAAAGAAATCCACCACGATCCCAATCTTGCAGCTTCATAACCATGTTCATAACTTTAGTCATATGAGTAGTTTTATAGGTTAAATTTTTTTAAAGTGCCTAAGTGACTTAGGTTCCTAAATCCCATTTTCTAAAGTAGTTTAGGCACTTAGGAGTCTAAATCCTATTAACTTTTAAAGTAGTTTAGGCTGCTAAGTACCTGAGCCTCTTTGTATGAGACATAGTCTCACTGAAGTATATGGAATCTATTTTGTGAGTGAAGTTTCATACATGCTTAATTGGGGGCCCTGGCCTTGATTCAACAAGTACTTAAGCATCAGTCTAACTTTCAGTATATGAGTAGTCTTGTTGACCTCCACAGGTGAGTCCCAACTCCAGTTGAAGTCAGTGGGACTGCTTGTTTGGTTGAAGTTAGACGTGCACTTCAGTGCCTTGCTGAAGTAAAGTCAGTGTAAGAGTAAGAATTCAAAATTACACAGTGGCAATAGATAAAATAACCCCCCCACCCTGCAACAGAACTCCCAATAATGCCAATAAGATGTGTATATATTTATCAGTGGGGATAGGCAGCTATTAGTTGTCTTGCATAGTTCTTGGAACGGTAAGAATTCTTTCCCCTGCTTTTCTTTTTCTTTGTTTTGTGGGTTAATCTAGTATTCTTAAAAGTGAGGCACTGATAGAGACTTGGTTATACGTGGATATAGTGCAGACTCTCACTGCAGACTCCTTCATCAAGCTCTACTGTTGCTTCCTCAGTGTAGCACCTTCCAGTCCTGATTTTTGTTGAGCTGACTGTCACTCAGGCCTAAATTGTGCCAGATTGTCTTCTTGTCCTGCATTTTTTTTTTTTTTTGGGCAGGAGCTGGACAAAATGTAATGTGAAACAGCTGTTCTTTGTGGTTCTCCTGCTCCTCATGGCACCTGAGATTGCACTCACAAGAGGGATAAGAGTGTCTTCATCAGTATATGAAGCTAAGATTCTTTTCTAAACAATGAGAGGTACAATGACCGTTCATGACTCTTAAACCCTATTGGGAAATAATAATAATAGTAATAATAATAATAAATATGATATAATAGTAGTTATAAAGCATTTCATCCATATCTCTCAAATGTAGTGAATGAGTGAAAAAGCTGATTCCCTTCAACATATATCACCTTCTCCACAGCCCAGGTCTGTTGCTGCATGAGATATTTTAATATACAGTCTCCGCTGGATTTCTTAAAGCAGAACTTGCACTAAAATGAGGTTTTATTTCACCTTTTGATTCCAGTCTGGCAGGAGCCATCCAGCACTCATCAAATGAGGTGCATTTGTGGTATTTAAGTACTTTCCAGGCAGCAGATAATGCTGAGCCATAAACCCTGCGTATACATTGCACCCAGCCCCTGGCCATTATATGCCCCAGACTGTTCTTGTGGGGTTAAAATTAGTGGGCCCTGTCATGAGTGCCAGGATAGGTGATGGTGCATGGTTGCTGAGAGTAGCGGAGAACAGAGGGACGGAGCCTGGTGCTGCCAATTGCAGAAGCGCTCCGTCATATGGCAGGAATCTCTGCCCTTGGTGACAGACAACACTGATTAGAAAGGCTAAATGTCAACATTGTTCTGGACTGGTAGTTGGAGGTATTCCAAGAGCATTTTAGACATGAGACTTTGGAGTTTTTCTTCTCCCAAGCTGCTTCTGTGCCCCTTTCCCCTACGCCCCCCAATGCTATAAGTCATACTGTCAAGTTCTGAGTGCTGTCTCTTCAGACCTCAAATAAATCTTTTAGAGCACCAATTTTAAAAGCTGCAGTAGATTTTTTCCCTTTTTTCTTACTCTTTTTTCTCCCTTTTTTAATGTATATGGCCCACTGTGTCAGCCTGGTAAGGTGGGGAGCAGAGTAAAAGACATGTTTTGATGCATGGAGCTTTGCATTTTTGCAGAGGTCGATAGCACTCTGCTTAGTGACCACAATTTGATTACAAACACTGTGTAGCTGTGACGCTTTGCCAAAAATGCTTTGAAAGGTGGCCTGTGTTTTTATTCCCCTTGTCTGATTCATTTTTAAATATATTATTACCAGAAAGGTTTAAGGACAAATTTATTGCTTGCAAAGCGGGTCCAGAATCCCCAGGGCTGAATAAACAAAATGAAAACAGGAGAAGTGCATTTATAGGCCACTTGAAAATAAGAATGCAGTCTTAAAAAGGTTTCTTTAAAATGAAAAATGGATGACTGAGTCGCCAACTGCCACTAATCTAGAAGTGAGTGCCTTTGCAGTGATGCCGGCTGCAATGCAAAAGTCCTCAGCAGGGCCATTTGGTGGTCGTGCAGACGAACTTCAGAGAACATGTGCTCCCTTTGGTTTAGAAACCATCCTGTATTTGGAATAAGTGCAGTAGAAGTGGAGTATGAAGGATGCGCGTGTAGTTGGTGTGGGGGGGTAATCCTGATTAAATCAAATGGAAATACCATTGGCTTTTCAGGAGTCAGCCTTTCAGAACTTATTTTATATGGGAAAGGCACTGATGTCTAATATTTAGAGCAGGGTTGCCAGATCGTTTTGCTGGCTGTTCTGATGACTTGTTCTGCAAATTTTGGCAAGCCACATATTTCTTTTTTTCTAAGTTTATCCTTCCGTTAAAGGGGAATGATAGCACATGCTTTGCAGAATGATTTGAGACTTCTATTATTAAACGTTTGAAAAGCACTTTGAGTTCCTCAGATGGCATGTACTATAGGACTGTACATTACTGTAGTGTCATATGTTTGAATCAGAATATATATATTTTTTTCTCATAGGGGAGGAAACAACATGACAGAAAACATCTTAACTTATTGTTAAGATTATCCATTATTGTTAGTAGAGGTTTTGCCCTTGACTTCAGTCTAGTAGAATCTGATGTATTTAAATCTTATGTCCACTACAAGATGTCTTTCAGGGCATGGCTGAGGATCAAAAGCAGCAGCCATTAGCAGGTAAGTAAATTTCTGAGTACTCAACATAGGTAACATCTAGACAGTAAGATTGTGTTTTCAGCATTATTTGCTATTCTCTGTGAGCCATATCATGTCTCATTTACTACCCATCCTGCTCTTGGGTGAGCCCCAACAGCAGAAGCAGAGTTATCTTGGTAGGCCAACAACTCAGTTTTCCCTACAAATTCTGCAAGAAAGGAATTTAGCCAGGCAAGGATTAAGTGGGCTGGAGAACCAGTGTAGATGGGGTTAATTTGAACTACACGATCCAGCTGTAGTTAATTTGAACTACATGATCCAGATTTTTTTTTAAAAGGGAAGCAAGATGTAACTGGTAATGGGGAAGACAATACTTATCTCCTGAGTAGATATTGGAGAGCCTTGTTTGTACTGTGCAAAGAGGAGAATTCTCTGTGAGGTTTTTTTAATTGTTCACTAAAAAAGGGAAGACATTTTGTTATTGTTATCTGCTTGTTTGTTAAAAAAAGGACTTTTTTTTTTAAAGCAAAATTAAACTCGATAAAGACAAAAAACGTTGTGGTGGTTCCTACTTAGTTTCGTGACCTACCCTCCCTGTAGTTGAGGGGAAGTCCATCCTATGACAATATATAGTTCATTCATTTCATCATGCGTTAATTGAATACATCTCATCTTTTTGTTAATGGTATGTACAGTGACTAACACAATGGAGCTCTGATCCATGGTGGTGGACCCGTAGGCACTTTCACGATACAATTAATAATGATCCCCCTATATAAAATGACATTTTGAAGTTGAAAGTGCTGATAGTAGGAAAGCAAGAAACTCAAGCCACATCAGTAAGTGTAAAGTCTCAGGAATGCTAGAGCTTGTTTTGTAAACACAGGGTTTTAAAAGAATATGCTGCACAATTCCACAATATATAGTTTTGATTGGCAATTTCAGTCATTCCAGCCCAAAGCCATACAGAAAATCCATGGTCAAGGTGGGAATTCAACTGTCTCCTGTGTCCCAGTGCAGCGCAATATACAGAAGAACTCCACTTATATTATAAGTTAGTTTCATACATCCTACTCTTAACTTGCTGCCTCATCACTTAGTTTTTTCATTAAACTTGAGATTCTACCTTGTAAAGTAACAGTGACATATGTTAAACTACAGTTCACGAATCTTGGTTTGTGATGTTCTGTCATGTTCTACCTGTAATAGCCACAATGGTGGTGTTTGAATCTTGTTCTGTCATGTGACAACTGGAAAAGTCACTGTCCTCTTCTGTTGGTCTTTTTTTGTCTGCATAGGTAGGAAATTATTTTGTATTTCATGCTAATTAGTAGCATGACTTGTTTTAATTCATCGTGTGAAAGGTAGTTATGAGAACTCCCAAGTGAGTCACCTACACAAATACACGAGGTAAAGCAACCTGCATTTTATAAGGGCTGAAAGCCAAAGCAGAACATCTTTATATCAAAGATAGTCTGTTAGTCTATAAGAGCTTGAGCTTGTGGCCCTCTTTGTTAATGAACTGCATAGAAATCTGGTGGCAAATAATAGGCTGTAAGCAGTAGCTTGCTGGAACAGTTTCATGTTAAATTCATGTTTACTTAGTCAAATTTCAAACTGGTAGACATTTATTTAAAATGTACACCACGTGAATGTCTGAGATAATAGGTGGATCTTGTAATATGTTTGTTTAAAAAATATTTTACCAGGAGGGTCTTTGGAGATGAAATATTTCATTTTCAAGTGTGTCCTGGGTATTGGAAGAAGAGGAGGGGGAAGTAAAGAGGGATCTGAGGAACGTAAAATACCACAGAAAGCAAGATTTTCCAAGGAAAACATGAGGAAGCTTGGTATGAGCATTTAATGCGTGCTACAGTTTTTAAAAGGAAACATTAATGGTGAAATGTGCCCTCAAAGGACAAGTCTGTCATAAATTTCATGTCACAAAATTACCTGTCAGTGAGATTATGTTAAATAATGTAGAATTGTGACTGGTTTTTGAGGGAGGGGAGGGAAAGACGTTATAACTTTATGGGAGAATGTTCAAAGTATTTAGAGTAGAGCATACAAATCCCATTATTGTTAATGGGATTTGTGCACTCAACTCCCCTGAAACTGCATTTAAAAAATGTTGCTATTGCTATTCATTCCCAAAGTATAGATATAGCAAGAGAGCAATGAAAGCCAAAATTGTTCACTTCAGGAATTTTTTATTATGCTGTGGACAGAGAGCATCTTACTAGCAGCCTCTGTGTCCTGCAACACAATTAAAGTCTAGAGGCATTTCTTCTCCCTTCCTTCAGAAATAGCCAAACAAACAAAAACTGATTTGACATGCCATGGAAAAATCCATTCATATTATCAACAAGAGTGAGGAATATTACTGCCTCAGCTACAGTTCGATTCAGGGTGATGAGCGTTTCTTTGTCTACTTTGACTCGACAGATTTTAGCATGGTAGGATTGGAATTGTTAATACATTGTTGAGGAGCATATGTTGATATATTGTGACTGGAACTTAGACCACTTTCTAAGCCAGAGACGAGAATACAGCAGAGAATGCTATGAAGGTGGAGGGCAAAGGAGGAAAGGGGAAAAACATTCAATTAAGGCTTAAATATGGCCAAATATGTTGCCATGGGATTTGATCTTATCCTCTTTACAAGGGAAAACTTATGACTCATGGGTGTTAAATGATCAAGTCATTACTCACTTATGGAATAACAAAAAAAAATCATGGATACCTTTTATGGGATTTTTATGAATAATGATTAATGCCCAGTATTTGTGTATATAAATACCAAGTAAGGACATGCTGCAGTCTAAAGTTCACTTCATGCTTCGCTTCTTCTGTGTGATTGTTGAGAAATATTTACTGTTGATTCATTATCCTCACTTTCTCCTTTTTAAAAGCTGTTTTATTCATTTATTCATACTGAGTTAATGCATTTGTTCCAATTTAAAATATCGGAGATCTAGGCGCAGATCCTAGGTAGCTGCTAAGGAGCACACAGTACAACTCAGAAGGGAGATGTGCAAAGGTAATTTTTCAACCACCTTCTCCTTGCCCAAACCTGGGCTGTCTGTGCTGTTTCCCTCGCAGACTTACATCAGCTGCCGACGTCTGAAGGGCTGATGCACCTTTTCCCACAGTGATGCTGTCCTTGTCAGTTGTGGAGGAAGGATGTAAGAGCCATTATCCTGGCTTTGCACCACTGGCAGATCTCTTATGTTTGAGCCAACTGCATCGCTGCCTCGTGCCTCTGATCTAGCGTGGCTCAGCTGCAGCTCACCCTGCGACCTGGGCTACTTCATGCTTTGTTTTTGCTCTAGCACTATTCTCATCTGTATGGTTTTTAAAATTATACTGTAGTTCAATTTATGATCCTAACTTTTATGGATAGGGAGGGGCCTGTGTTATTGTAATGCCATATGGTCTTCCTGTGGATTCCAGGGATTTCTGTGGATATGCTCCAGATTCACACTGGTATAACTGAGAATTAAAACTGGCCCATGATCTTTAGGAAGAGCTCTCTCACCTACTTTCCCTCCTACCTCCATCAGCCTTTCTTCCCTCCCTTTCCAAATGGCACTGTTTCTTTCTGGCTTGTGGGCAGATACACTGAGAGAGAACCCATCTCTGTAGCTGACCAGGAACTGCTGCAGCAAGCTTCAGCTGGTAGAACTCCTTCTGCCAACCCATTCTCACCTGCCTCTTACTAGGCAGCCTCAGTTTTGTCTTCCCTTTCCTTCCTTCATCCCCAGTGGTCTCTGCTGTTTCCATTGCTTCCCCACTTGCTTTAGCGTTGCTGCTTCTGTAAGGAACCCCTTTACCTGCTCATCTCCTGCACCAGTACTGCCACCTGCCTTACTCATATCAGCCTCCTTCTAATAGTTTCTCTGAATCCTCACTAGTTTACCCTTTCTCACCTGCTACTCTCCCCTTTGTATTATTCCTTTTTCCTTGGCCCTCTGGATTCCCTGTACATCTCCTCACTGCATGCAACAAGAGCTCCACCAATGCAGCCATTACCTTAGCTTCCCTCCATTTTCACCTTCTCCCAGCTGCCCCTTGTTTCATACCCTCTCCTCCTCCAGTCCTGAATTAAGAGAAATAAAAAATGAGGAATGAAGTAGAGGTGGAATTTTCAGGGGGTTTATACAGAGAGAAAATGGCTAGCTTTGCAAGGGCTAGCATGATCTTCTGAAGTGACACACAGGAGATGTTAACCTTGGCAATGATAGTCTTCCAGTTTGGGTTTGGATTTCCAGGCAAACTTACCTAACCCTAACTGAGATACAGCAGAGGCCTATCTGCACCACAAATTACAAGCTGATTCAGCGTGTGTGTGTGGGGAATTTAGTTGTGCAATTCAGTGGTCCATACGTACCCATGGAAGCTCTTAAAAACTAAAGTTAACAAGCTTTGGTATGTGGCAGCTGGGCATATTCATAATGAAATAGGACCCTTAATGTGGCACGATCGAGTACATTTACTTAGTAACCCACTTTACTGTAACTGAGATACTGATCTATGTATGATATTCAAAGCTAGATCCAAACTTACCCCAAATTCATAGACTCATAAGACTGGAAGGGACCTTGAGAGGTCATCTAGTCCAGTCCCCTGCACTTATGGCAGGACTAAGTTTTATTTAGACCATCCCTGACGGGTGTTTGTCTAGCCTGCTCTTAAAAATCTGCAATGACGGAGATTCCACAACCTCCTTAGGCAATTTGTTCCAGTGTTTAACCATTTCCTAATGTCCAACCTAAACCACCCTTGCTGCAATTTAAGCCCATTGCTTCTTGTCCTATCCTCAGAGGTTAAAGAAGAACAATTTTTCTCCCTCCTCCTTGTAACAACCTTTTATGTACTTGAAAACTGTTTTCTTGTCCCCTCTCAGTCTTCTCTTTTCCAGATTAAACAAATCCATTTTTTTCAATCTTCCCTCATAGGGCAGGTTTTCTAGACCTTTAATCAGTTTTGTTGCTCTTTCTGGAATTTCTCCAGTTCATCCACATCTTTTCTGAAATGTGGGGCCCAAAACTGGACACAATACTCCAGTTGATGTCTAATCAGTGTGGAGTAGAGCAGAGGAATTACTTCTTGTGTCTTGCTTACAACATTCCTGCTAATACATCCCAGAATGATATTCACGTTTTTTGCAACAGTGTTACACTGTTGACTCATATTTAGCTTGTGATCCATTATGACCCCCAGACTCCATTCTACAGTACACCTTTCTAGGCAGTCATTTCCCAATTTGTATGTGTGCAGCTGATCCTAAGTGGAGTTCTTTGCATTTGTCCATATTGAATTTCATCCTATTTATTTCAGATCATTTCTCCACTTTGCCCAGATCATTTGGAGGGATAGCACAGTGGTTTGCACATTGGCCTGCTAAACCCAGGGTTGTGAATTCAATCCTTGAGAGGGGCTACTTAGGGATTTGGGGCAAAATCAGTACTTGGTCCTGCTAGTGAAGGCAGGGGGCTGAACTCAATGACCTTTCAGTTCTATGAGATAGAAATTATTTATTTTTTTATTTTGAATTTTAATCCTATCCTCCAAAGCACTTGTAACCACTGCCAGCTTGGTATCATCCTCAAATTTTATAAGTGTACTCTCGCTGCCATTATCTAAAGCATTGATGAAGATATTGAACGGACCCAGACCCAGAACTGATCCCTATGGGACTCCACTTGATATGGTATTCCAGCTTGACTGTGAATCTCTGATAACTACTCTCTGGGAACCATTTTCCAACAAGTTATGCAGCCACCTTATAGTAGCTCTATCTAGGTTGTATTTCCCTAGTTTGTTTATGATAAGGTTGTGCAAGGGAGTATCAAAAGCTTTATTAAAGTCAGGTGTGTTCAGTTTTAGGGTTCTGGTTCAGGCCTTGTATAAAGATTGGTCTAAATTGTGAATCACTTCAGAACTTTTCCATAGTTCTGTGTGGTCATGTTCATGTGTTTCATTCAAATCTGGGGTTTAAGTTCATCTACAATTTTTATGCCATCATCAGATTCATGAAGACTTATCTTCAGAAAATCAAAATACAAAGTCTCTTCAAGGAATTCTTGAACATGCTTAAGGACTGTTAGGTTAGGAATTGGCCATGTCAGGCAAGGAAGTGGGATACGTTTTCAGAGCTTGACCTGCATTCCCCAGGGGAAAGAAACATTTAGAAGGAAATCTGTAGAACCGGTATTCTCAGTCTGTGAAAAATTGCCAGAGATTGGGATGTTAGAAAATCCTTAGTGACATTGATTCCTACCACCCAGCTAGATAGTGCTTTATCAGGTGAAGAAACTGTATTTTTAGGTCAATTTATCCTGGATGCCAACAAATACATGTGGCCTCTGCTTTCTTGTTACTTCTGTTTCCATGGCAAAGTATGTACCTATGTCTATGTGCGTTTGTGGGCGATTATGGCTTTAAAATATTGGGCAATAAAATCTAGTATTTTCCCCTGTATGAGTCTAGCTGGTCTATGACATCCCACGTGTTAAAATAACATTCACACACTTTGATGGTTGTTCTAACTTCTGCAGCCAGTCTTGGAGATATGTGCTGACATCAATGCACCTGTTGAACCACCATCCCTGATAATAAGAATTAGGCAGGTACATAAGTATATACAGAGAAAATACATATTCCATTCTGTGAAATGCAAGCAGTGGAGAATCCATTGGAGTACACCTAAAATAACAATTCATGGGAGAGAGCATATAAAATACAGTATGTAACAGAGAAAAGAGAAATAATACCTTTATTTTCACTTGTTAGGAAGACCTCATGTATTGAAATTCATGCAGACTCTACCAGTGAAGCATGCTATGCTCATTAAATGCTTTGCTCTAAAGTGTCTTTCAGATTTTCAGCATAGTGCTTTCTCTCTGTTGATACATATCCAACACCAGTTGTCTGGATTTTGCTGCTCTAGTTAAATTAAAAAAACATGTCCACTCCTCACAGTTTACAGTCACTTTCATAATATGCCGTCCTTAAACATTTTGCTGCCCGGGTACTTCACTTTCCTAGGTGCCTGCCTGTTCTGCCTGTATAGTAGATCTGGCTCATTTCTGTGAATAACTAAATAATTATTTAGCTATATACACTTAGCCATCATGAAATGGTGATTCATTTCATGGGAGAGACTACCAGATTCTGCAGAGTCCTGTAAGAGTTGCAAAATCCCATCCAAGAGGGATTACAGTGGGGAGGTAAGAGTAAGAGTTCCTCAGGCTAAAGCATCTAGATAGTTTTATAAAATATTAATTAATAATAATGTGTGAGACGAGGTCACGGTGCCCTTATTTTGAGGAGTTGTGAAATGTCTCCACACGTGTGATTTCAAGATCAGTTGGTGTTGGATGAGATTTAGAGAGACAGAAAAATCTTGTGGGAGTCCCTTGTTAAAAGTTTGGCAGCACATCGCTGCAACAGTCTTTTCCAATTGAACAGAGTAGTATTTCTTAGGAAATACATTTTAATTCTAAAATTCTTTTGTGCATGCTACCAGTGCTCAGAGAGGCATTTTGTAAATACAGTAAGAATTAAAACTTCACACATACTCGAGCTGCAGGATGGGGAGGGAATCCTAAATTCTGTAATATGTTGGCAAATTAAGTCAATAAACTATTACCTGTGCTGTTCTGTTCTTCAAAGGTGACACACAGAATCCAGTCAAATTACTGGATTTCCCTGATCTGTATTAGATATGGACAAAAATTCAATGCCAGTTAGGGTTGCCAATATTGGTTGGACATATTCCTGGAGATTTCATCATGCAACATAATCTTTAATGAAATATTAATCTTTAATTTCTGGAGATTCCAGGACAATCCTGGAGGATTGGCAACCATAATGCCAGCTACTAAAGCACTATTTTGTATCTGGCCTCATCAAGTCATGTGATATCTATATCATGAAAATTCGAAGTGTTTTAGCCATTAGCATTCAAGTGAACTAATGCTAATTGTGTTCAGATTGGCTGTTGGATGTCACAGCCAGGTCAACAAAAAGAGAAATTTTTGTTGTTGAAATGAGACTTTAAAAGTAAAAACCTTTTTTAAATATTCTCCTGCGAAAGCAAATTTATAATAAGTAGAATGTGCAACAATAAATATACTGAAGAAGGACAGTCTACACCTGGATTTAATACTAAATGCTTTTCTTGACAAATCCTGGTGGAAAAAGTACTATTGCATTTAATAGAGAGTGATGACTTCTCTGTAGAATTTTTTTAATCAACATATAGAATCAAATTCCCATTTACACTGAGATCCCATTAGGCCACTCTGGCAGCCTAAAGAGGCCTTAGTATAAATAAGAATTGGGCACATAGAATTCTGTTCCATTCTGAGATATAATTCATTATTAAATTCTATAGGGTAGTTTAAAAATTCTGCAGAAAAGGATATCATCCACTCTAAAATGTAATAGAATTTTAGAGTAATAACTATAGAGTCCAATTTTGTTTTAATTCCTTTTAACTTCTTCAGGATTTTTCCATAAGGGATAACTTATGCAAGCTACTGAGATTTAAAACACAGCACAAAAAAACTGTAAATGTCTACATAGAGTTGGCAGTATTCAAATATTTCCTCAAACTACTTTTAAAGCCAAATCCTGCTAGCTTTACTGATTTCTGGTAGTGTTATTGGCAAACTGTATTTGGTTTGTGATCACTTATCTGTGTTAGTAAACCATCATCTGATTAAGAATCATAGCTGAGACAAAGATATTTGACCTTGACTCATACTAGTAATGCAGCTGAACTCTTTTTTTTCCCTTCTGTGCTTTTCTAAATATTTGATACAACTCTCCAACTCCAAATAATAGTATCCTAAAGAGCCAACACATTATTCTTGAGAAACACTATGGATCTGATCCTACAGGCCCTCCATCTATAGAACCCTCATTATTAGAACAGAGCTTCTGCATAAGCTGTTTAAAAAGCTGCTGAGCTGAAGTTGCTCTGGGTCAGGGTATCTCCCTGTAGGGTGAACAGATATCTCGATTTTAAAG
This sequence comes from Gopherus flavomarginatus, assembly GCF_025201925.1. NCBI lineage: Eukaryota > Metazoa > Chordata > Testudines > Testudinidae > Gopherus > Gopherus flavomarginatus. The sequence continues at coordinate 66,612,399 of NC_066618.1, forward strand.
GGACAGTCCCAATTTTTGGGTCTTTTTCTTATATAGGCTCCTATTACCCCCCGTCCCCATCCCAATTTTTCATCCTTGTTGTCTGGTCACCCTATCTCCATCACACAGGTACTGTAACAAAGGCAACTTCATTTAAGCAGCTGTAGTGGTAAGAGCAGAGGTTTGATTTAAATCATGGCTCTGGTGGTTAAAATTAGACCTATACTACAATTACCTATAATATCTGTTCACAGTTCAGCAAGTAATCTGTTTAAGTGTGTTTAGAATAGTCTGGGTCCAGAGCTATTTTTTTTTTTAGACCTGGTTCTCTACTACCTTGCCCCTTATGCAGTGTAAGTATAAAACACTACCAGATCAGAATGGTAATGACACTCCCTTTGCAGGGATGTAAATGGCAACGTATTTAGGGATAAAAGGTTGGAGGATCAGACCCTGTGGATATGCCTTGCTTAAGAGATCACTGTTACTTCATAGCCAAATTGTGATGAAAATAAAACTTTGTACAGATCAGAAAAAGTGTTCCTAGCTGTTGCTGAATTATGGTATGTTAGGTCATCTCAAAATGGGGTTAAGTATGTGCTCTTTGTATTATGTCTGTTGAACAGGTAAAGGAAAATATGTGTGCTCACGTATGATGAGGCCTCTGCTGACTCCTTCTCAGATGATGCTATTACTAGTATTAAATTAAATTTAAGAGTGCCACAAGAGTAAAATGGGCCAACTTTTATCACTTATGTAACCACAGTGGTCTCAGTGGAGCTATGGGAACAAGTCTGGTCTGCTGTTTTTACACTGACATTTGTAATATTTCAGTTTTAATGCAACTACTGCATTTTGACTAAAATACTAAGGGGTCATATTTGACCTTTGGATGCACTGAGTGACTCTATGCATCTCAGGGCCAAATTTGGGACTAAGATTTTACTGAGAAATTTGTATCTCCTTGAAAATAGGATACAATTGATTAAATTGTTTCTAGGTTAGGTATAGGTATCTAATATTAATATATTAAATACAGTCCGTCATCTGAAATGTAATGAGTAAATTGCGGGAGTTCACCTCATAAGATCTGAAAAAGTCTTTGTAGGGATAACAGAATTTTTCAAACTTCCACACCCACAATCCTGCAGACTGGACCATGATGATATAACATTTTTAATTGATAGTTCTGTATATTGTGATAAACTCAGGACAGACAGCTGCACGGGGGGTTAGGAAACAGTCTCAGAAGGTTAAAAGGCCCTCCTCCCTATCAGCTGAGGAGGGGTAACTACAGGTCAATCAGGTTCAGCTGAGAAGGGGTTACCAGAAACTCAGTTAGGATCAGCTGAGAAGGAGTTACTTAAGGTCAATTAGGATCAGCTGATTCCAAGTAAGGGCTGCCTGAGACCCTTTGAAACCCTCCCCTGTTGGGCAAAGAGGGGGGAAGAGAGAAAGAAGGAGTCAAGTTGCCAGTAGGCTAGGAGCAGCAAGACAGCATGCCTCACCAGGAGGGGAGGCTGCATTCCCACCCATAAGGGAAGAAAAACAAGCCCAAAAGACCTGCTAAGAGAAGGAACGGACTGGACTGCCCCTGTGCATCCTAGAAGGACTGTTTTACCCAAACCCATCTCACCAAGGCTAAAAACTGCTGAGGCTGGTAAGACCGAGATGGTACCTTGTAACAATATGTATTTACAATAGGCATTGTTTTCTGGTAACTATTTATCAAATGAAAGTGTGCAATGTGCTACAACAGGAATAGTTAATGAATTGTGAAAAATGAGGATATAATTTTTGAAAAGTTCTGAAACACGATCTGCTTGACAACAGAACTGTCTTTTCACACAAGCCACACAGTGCTTTAGTCTGAAACACTTCTTTTTTTTAATTACTGCCCATTTTGCAGAAAGATATCTACTCATGATAGTGTCAGATGGTAATAATGACACTCCATAATTTCACATTTATAGTTGTTTATATGACGACCATTGCTACGTGGAGGGGGGAGTTTAAAAAGTTATTAAATGATGCAAAAGTGCAGCAGACTATATACATCATCTATATTACCCTAGTCAGTACTAGTGTATATAGTTGGCTGGAATTTTATTCGTATGTTTTGTTGCCCATTTCCTAATAATTTGGGTCTCCCTGTTGCCCCCAAAATTACTATGCAGATAAGGCTCCATCCAAGTTGAAAATATATTTCTCCTCTTTCTGCAGATTAAGCAGTTGGTTCAGGGTAAAGTTTACTTCATAATCTATAAATGGCTCTTACTCCTTCATCTGACTCACTGTGTTACAGCAAAGTCACTTTTATATATCAAGTTATTTTTGGAATCTTAAAGAAACAGCTTCTACGGGGAGCACTTGTTTCCGATCAGAAGACAACCCCAAACTGATATATTCCACTGTAGGGAACATTCTTTCAACTTGACGTGCAATGCAAGAACCCTCTGCCAGTGACTACGCATATTCTTAGAGGCTATTTCACCCTGCAGCAGGCTATTTGTGAGTCATTTACACAGAAAATTGATGAAACTAGACACTCCCACATCCTACAAAATGGATTTTTTTCACTGTGTGCAGAGCAGGTTTTTTTTATGAAAGGGAAGAAAGACAGGCAGACAAAGAAGCAGGATAAAATAAAAAATCTGTTGTAAATCCAAACCTCTCATCCATTTTAGAATACAAACATTGTTGAATACTTTAAATGCAATTAAAATTCTCCCAGTCCATCAAGGGGCCATTAACCCATGTAGGAGTGAACTTGACAATGAAAAATAGTCTTTGTAACATAATACACAAGTAGTGGACCATGCAAAGAAATTTGTATTCAATAATATTTATATTTGGGACTCTTGATATCCTTAGATTAGAGCAGTGCTGAGGGTAAAGGATTTTGTTCTTAATCACTATCCAGATTTTTTGGATGTTAAACCCTCCGTGTCACAAAGTAACAAAAGTGTTAAGTAGCTTTTTGCATTAGCGTTTCTGTTTTATTGAGATGGAGATAAATTCCCCTTATCTTAGTACGAACAGATTGGCTATGTGGCTCCAGCCCAGTTGCCCAGGAATATGCAACGGCAGCAGATTCTGTCAGGCCTTGGAAATGGAAGCACTGGAAGCATCAGCATATGTGTGCTGTATGGGAGCAGTCTAGCCTAACTGAACCAATAATCCAATACAAGTGTGTGCACTCTTCTACCATTTCTTGGTTTACCGTAGACGTGTAAGCATTGATGTAACACTGTATTTAGTTGGTGAGTTAACTGAACAGTCCCTTGTAAATGCCCCATAGTTGTCTATCTGTTTGTAAATTTGCTTTGCTTTTGGATTTTATTTGGGGGGAAATACTAATAATTAAACAGTAATGATTGCCGTGTATTGAGACTTACATGGTATACATTTATGGTAAGAAAAAGAAAAAAAAAAAAAGAGAGAATCCTTTTGCTTACTGTTGAAATCATGACACACTGTTAGCCAAACCTCATGCAGATGCTATCTTGTGGTCACGCATTTCTGTCTGCTGAATTCTGTACTGCCATTGCAACAGTCCTGTCATGCAGAAGATCTGCTGGAGAAAAAAGTTACATGCTCAAGTATAACTCACACCCCCCCACCCACACTTCCCAAAAAACCCCAATAAAAACTCCAACCCTAAATAGAGACCTGTAGGAATAGCTCCATTTTAGTTGGGAATTTTTGATACAACATTGCCTAAGTGCATAGAAAATGTACCACTCATACTGAAGTGGTGATTGGTACCAGCTAATTCAGTGCTTTTCTGGTAATTTTTCATTTTATTAAAGCAACATAACCTTGTATACCAGAGATGTATCTAGTACATTAAGAATGCTGCAGCCATGATATTTGTTACAGTGAAATAATGTCCTTTATTGCAGACTTATGACACGTATATAAATACATATGTTGTGCATATTACCCTTTTTCTATGTGTAATTTCATACAACAAACTACAATATGTCATTATCCAAGGCTATATTACTTACATTACTACAAAAGTTTCAATATATGTTAAATGGACATACTGTGTTTGTAACCAGACAACTTATTTAATTATCAATATTATTCTTGAAGTGAGATGAGGATATAGCACGCTGAGCTACTTACTCCACTTCAAACGGTTGCTTCTGCCTTATCCTGCGAGTCCTTGAGTACTTTTTTCGTGCCAGGGCGACGTTCAGGGGTCAGTATTCTAACTTGTGGTAACTGGTAAATACAAAAAGACATTGACAGAAACTTTTAGAAACACCACCAATGTGAAGGTGGGGGGGAACCTCTCTTGTTCTTTCTCCCTTCCTGTGAATGTTTCTGAGCAACCTCTCCCAGTCATGGATCAGCTACACAGATGAACTCTTGTCTCTTGTCAATTCATGAACTTCTCAAAATAAGTCCAGCCTCTAAGAAAGAAGCAGAATTGACTGAGGGCAGCCACAGAGCAGTATTTGATTAACTGATGGGTGGCCATACTGCATGTATTGTGTTTTCATTGGTGTTAAGGGATGGCAATAATGGTTAGTGGTTGATAGATTTCTGATATTTTTGAAAATTCAATAGCCTTCAACTGGAGATTGAAGACCTACTTGTCATGTGGTATCACCTTGCTTATTGTCTTGCTTTTGGGTTTAGTGAGGTCATTAATAATGATTGCCACATTAATTAAGATAGACCATGGAGATGCCAACTGGATGTACTTAGCATTACATGATAAAACTATAGTAACTCTGTACAAGACATTGTCTAATAAATTGTAAAGTCAGGATTAATCTTTGTGTGGTACTATGTCAGGATTCATAAATACTTAATGGATGCCTCATTGCATTGAATTTATAACATCAGTGAGAAAACCAATGGTCCGGTATATCTTTCGTGTGTGCCATAGATCTGACTAGTGACTAGCCAGGGCTTGTGAACTTGAGATGCTAAAGAATTTAAAGGCAATAAGGAATATAAAAGTACTGTACCTGTTGATCTGGTAATGCAATGGGCATTTTATAGCCACTCATATAGCTTAATTGACCAGTGCCATTTTAAAATGAAAGAAACCCACTCAAAGTGAATTGTTCAGTGCAGGCAGTATTCTTTGTTTTAAAACACTCTTCTAAAATCTGTTTTTTCAATACCCTCAAAATTTAAAATCTCAAGTACTGAAAAAGCATGTGTTTTTACCTGACATTTTGCATCTTACGGAATCATGCTGGACTTGCAGCAACTGAAAAAAGAGGGGGAGGGGGTGGGCAGGTGACAACTGTGACCTTTCTAATGGATAGCAATGCAAAGATGCATGGTTTGAAGAAAAACATAACTCTGATGAAAGCATTTTTTTCCTGGTGTTCTTTATCAAAAATGAAAGAGGAATGAATGGCTGCAAAGGGCTTACTTTGATTGTCTTTTACACATGTGAGGGAGGACTTGGATTATTGTACTGGGGCCTTGCACAATGTCTCTGGATATCTCAGATGCTCTTCCTTTCCTCCTCCCCTACAGGCAGTATCTACCTGAAAGGTTAATTCAGGGCAGTGCTAGGTCCTCACACACCAACCAGAAGATGTGGCTGAGCACTGAGTGAAGGGCATGCTACAACTCTTGACAGTATGGCAGAACTGCACTTGCAGTATGTGCTCCCCAAGATACCACAGCAGAAATTTTGGCTAACTGAGCCAGGATTTGTCCTCAGGCTCCCCTTGCAGCGCTCACGCTGCACTTCTCAAAATCTATTGATCTGTAGGACAATTCTGTACAGATAGCAGCAGTGCAAGATTCCTATGCTCTCTTGCCAGTGTGCCTCAGACCTGACCTGGAGCACATTAAAATCATGACTGGTGTGGAGAAAGTAAATAAGGAAGTGTTATTTACCCCTTCTCATAATACAAGAACTAGATGAAATTAATGGGCAGCAGGTTTAAAACCAAACAAAAGAAGTATTTCTTCACACAATGCACAGTCAACCTGTGGAACTCCTTGCCAGAGGTTGTTGTGAAGGCCAACACTATAACAGGGTTCAAACAAGAGCTAGATAAGTTCATGGAGGATTGGTCCATCAATGGCTATTAGCCAGGATGGACAGGGATGGTGTCCCTAGCCTCTGTTTGCCAGAAGCTGGGAATGGGTGACAGGGCATGGATCACTTGATGATTACTTGCTCTGTTCATTCCCTATGGGGCACCTGGCATTGGCCACTGTTGTCAGACAGGATACTGGGCTAGATGGACCTTTCTTCTGACCCAGTATGGCCATTCTTATGTTCTTAATAGTAAGAAATTTAATGTTCTCTCCAGATCTCTTCAGACTTTGGCTTGTCTTCCAAGACTCCTAACAAATGTGTTTAACATCAGTTATGATGCTGCCATTGGAGGGAGTCACTAACTCATTTCAGTTAGGCCACCTACTAGCTGGCCAACCATTACTGATACAGGCTGAATTTGAATTGCTTGCCTAGCTTCTGAGAGGCTTTACATTCCATTACCAACCCCCTGATCCATTACTTTCAAGTGTACGTGTCTAACATAGGTTCCTAAATCTATATTTTGGCACTTGACTTTCAGCAGAGCTGAACACTCATAGTTCTGATTGACTTCTGTTGGAATTGTGGATGCTCACCCCTCTGAAAATCAGGCCCACTGATTTCTAAGTTAGCTCACATGGAGCTGGTCATAGATATGTGCTGTGTGTGCAGCTACAAAGGTACCACACTCTCTCAACATTTCCTCCCAGTACACACAGAGATCTCAGTGCCTGCTTGCTCACCATCATCACCTCTTTCCTTCCACAAGATTAAACAGGGGACTCAGCTCTCTTCTTCCTCCAGTGACCAGCAATCTGACTTCCCTGCCAGATGACTAAACTCTACTAGTGCTAACATTGTGCCCACCGTTCTCTCTCCCCACCACAGCCAATAGCCTCCACCCAAAATGTACTACAATATTTGTGCAACCATATGTGAGATCCCACAGATCATACTTCACAAAAATCCTTGGGTTAGGCTTAGACTCCTTAGAGAGCATCTGAGAGGTCTAAGAAATCTATGCTATTCTATAGCAGAAAATAAGCAGAGATAGGGTAAAAAACAATCAGTATGAAAGACATTATTGAGGAAGACAAAATTGTTAGAAGCTTGAAAAATATTAGACCAATTCCAAAGTTTCCTATGTTTGAAGACATGGGGATCAAGCTGCAACCTCCATCCTCCCCCACCGCCAAAATTGTGAATTAATTGTATTGTCCGTTTGTAAGCCACAATGATTAATCATTTTCAGCTGTCAAAATCCAATTGTCATTTGTCTGTCCATGCTTCAAAACAATGAACTCTATCCATACCTTTGTAGTGGGGCATTTTAAGTACTTGAGATCTTTATCTGGAATACTTTTCAGGTATATCTAATCAGCTTCATGATTTGCTTAGGAAATCTTTCTTCACACCTTCAAAGTATAGATGGCTTTTGAGTTTTCAGAATATTTTGTTGAGCTTAGTCACTTTGACCCTGATCCAAAGCCCACTGATGCTAATGAGAGTCTTTCCATTGATGTCAATGGACTTTGGATTGGGCCCCTGCTGTGTAAGTTGATTCATAATCTAAAAACACTGTCTGTTTGGAAGGCGACAGCAGCACAGCTTCTGTCTGTTGGCTTCTGGAATTTCTTTAATGCAGTCCAACTCCAAAGCATCCTTCTTGCTCAGGTCTAGACTTGCCTTCACATTCTGGCTCAGTGATGTTTATTCTATTCCCACAAGAGGAGGTAAAGGTCTTTGTCCCTCTACTGAAGCTTTAGATGACTGGACTGAACAAACAGAAGCAGTCGTGTTCTCACTGCTTTCCATCCCCTACCAATGAGCAGAACTTCCTCCCAACTTTTCCATTTCCTCTACTTCCTGTCTTTGCAGATTGGGCGTTAATACTATATATGTCCTGAAGTTGACTAATGACAGGACATTGATGTCTGTAGCCTGAACAGTCTGGCCAGACTTGGGATGTAATCTCAAATGAAAGGATTCACTAGGGTCTATGTTCTTGGAGGCCAAAGAAGTCTAGTCTGGCTTTGACATTTCATTGCCTTTTCAGGTAATAATATAGGACTGTCTTGATTGTATACACCCAGTTTTAAGGATTTTGATATTTCTTACATTACTACTACCTTTGTTCACTTGGGCTGAGAAAACATATTGGAAAGCTATGGCTCTGCTCCGTGGAGCTGCACCAGTGGTTTTGCTTCTTTCTTTCTTTCTAGTAAAAACCTGAAAGATTGAGGAACCGGCATCTCACTCTAGTTTCAAATAAGACAAACATTCAGGCTTCGGCATGAAGAGATAAGGCTAGATCCTCGGCTTGTGTAAATTGGTGTGGTATGACGACATACACCAACTCAGGTTGTGACCCAAAAGTTCAGAGTGCTTGGAACTACATTTCCTAATTTTCCTGGTTATATTTTGTACAAAGAGTATAAATCCTAAGAGGGGAAAATAACTTTATGAATTTCAGTGTATAGCTTTAGCATACAAAAGAGAGGCTTTTCCCCTCTGAAATGACTGGACACTCTCTCTCCTCTTGGTTGCGGGATTTCATTCTCATTATGTTATTAAAGCTTCAATTGCCTCAGTTCCTTTTGTTCTGGCTGAGTAGATGGATGGATCTGCATTTCTGTATGGATCAAATTATAGTGATATTTTATGATAGAAAAGGCAAATATCCATCTACCCTCGCTCATGCACCCTTCAGCCTGGTTATTAATGACATTGGTGTGAACAGAGATATTCTCTGTGGTGAAGAAATACAGATTTATAGATTGTGGTGCCATTCAGTCTCACTGCTTTTAGTTATACTGTGTTTTCTCTCTAGTGTATGTATAGCCTAACCTCTCTTTCTTATCAGTGACAGGAATAGTTTGGCTCATTTATCTTATAAGTTATATATCCCATTGTGCCACACTGGCCAATATTCTGGAGGCAAAGAGATACAAAACACCAAGTAAATGGGTGTAGGTGATTTGGGACAGTGTGTGTGTATACACAGTGTGTGTGTATACACAGTGTGTGTGTATACACAGTGTGTGTGTATACACACACTGTCCCAAATCACCTACACCCATTTACTTGGTGTTTTGTATCTCTTTGCACATATATATATAAATTTTTAAACAGGACATTTATTTCTTGCATGTAGTGTCTGTGGATTATACATGTACCTTTGGGGCTCATGAAACATCACTATGTTAAGATATTGTGGTACAACATGATAACATTTTGGTGCAGCGTGATCACATGGATCAGAATGTCCACCATTTTGTGTTGTGGCATGTTCACACAATAATTGCATCATCAGGACAGCCAATCTCAAAGGTGGCAACATTGAACTTGTGGAAAGAGAGAATCTTTCTTTCTTTCCACATCTGTCCCATTTCCTTCCACAAAAGGTTTTTGCTGTTTCCAGTTCAGCCGTGTGCAGTTTAGTGCTTTCATGTTCCAGTTGTGTCTCCAAATAATGAGTATCAGCTACAGTGGTATCTCATTTGAAACACAGTGACGGTTGCTCTGGGCTGTATCTGGAATCCAAAAATGCCATAAGATGTGTTTTGAGCTGAAGCAAGCGATGCCTCTTCACAGGGAAACACTGACACATAGGCAAATAAAGTGGACATACAAAATAATGCAAGCTTCTAAGGCAGAAAATAGGAGAGAGGCAAGTGCAGTTAGTGTTGTAGTAATGAGAAAATTAAGAAGAGTGGGACCTTTCCCACCTGGATGCTGTGCTGTGTGAATCTTGTATCCGGAGTCACAGAGGTAAATTTTGCTTTTGGTGGGAATCTAATCTCTGCCTACAATACAGTAATACATGTTGGAAATATACCAGGGAAGGAACCTTAAAACTCATGGGATTTAACTCTTCTTAATTTTTTTTTTTTTAGCAAAAATAAAGATTCTGGGAAAGCTATTTGGGAAGTGTCCCCAAATAAAAACACCAGGCACAGTAGAGCTCCCATTTGATTGGGAGATTGGAGATCTTTTGTGCAACAGATAGAACCCAAAGAGGTATTTCTGGGGGCATCCTGCCAGAGAAAGAGGTGTAATTTTATTAGTTTGGAGTTGGTAAACCACCCATTCATCTTAAAATTTGAATAATTTCTTTACTTCCAAATAAATAATCACTTTGTCCTTGGAACACTTTAGAGACCGCCACAGCTCAGCTTGATGAGACAGCACGAGCCACAACACTTTTTTTCTCTTTCTTTCTCTTCCGTTGTTTTTTCTCCTCCCATCATGTCCACACTGTAGACTTTCAAATAAGAGTTAGCAGATGCTGTTCCACATGATGTGACTCTGCTCTTGAGGGGAGCTTGTTCCCGCCAGATATTTTACAATGAATGTTTGAAGCTGACTTCTCACTCCTTCTGGACCATCTCCTGCTGGAAACTTGGATGAGGAGGGATGAGAAGGCATGTGAACTGAGGCAGGACTTTGAATCACAGTGGCAGACACTGACATTTTCACTTACACTCAAACGTGCTGCTTTCAGGTCTGTGGCGATATGCATGAGTGTCCAGCTGAGTTATAAAGATGTTGATTGTTATTTTGAGTCCCTTGCCTTTGTTGCTAGCAACAGTCTAGGTTGTTTATTAAAGCTGGCAGATCTCTTTGTAAAAATGTAATTTTTTTCAGCATTTATGCTGTTTAATTTTGTGTAGTTAATTGACTTATCATTGTGAAATTAGATTTGTTGATTGCATTTCCTCTTTATACTGTAGGGCCAAATTCTGAAGTCCTGCTTTAATTTTCGCATTGGCCTCCATGGGATGCTTAAGTGAGAACTTCAGAATATGACCCATGATCTTTTTCATCTCCTACGTTTCATGTTCTGCAGGGAATAACAGACATTTAATTAAATTAAATTAATGGAAACGTTACTATTCATATTTGGTAGTGCCCACATCTCTTTCTTTTAATTTAAAAAATCATACATTTTTGGCTTAGACCACTTGAGAGCGTGCCTTTAAACAAAACAAGGAAACTTTTTTTTTTTTTTTTTTTTTTTTTTTTTTTTTTTTTTTGCAGTTACAAAACCGTTTCAGGATTGTTCTATATGTCTAAAAATGTAGTGGTGGAAACCTAAAATGATTACATTTCAGTGACATAAATATGATCCAAATACTAACAGCTCTGAAGTCAACTGCCTCCAATACTACCATACCTACATCTGCTTAGAGAATATTTGTTGAACAACATTTTTAGTGTACTGCATCTTTCTTTTTGAATTAACCATTAACTTTTTAATGACAATTTTAGGAATCAAGCAGGATGTTCAGTAGCTTTAAAGTTATTATTGGATCTAGTACCACTCTCTTTTGGACACTGGATGATATTTTATGTTAATCTACAGGCTAAGAGTCATAAGGGAAGGATAAAAACCTTAATTTACTCTGGGGGGAGATTTTTAGCAGTGCTGAAGGGATTTAGGAGCTTATGTACCACTGAAAGACAATGGCTTTATGCTCCTAAATCTCTTAGATGCTTTTGAAAATATCCCTCTTTTATGATAATGCCCTCTTGTTTTATTCTGCCTCAGGTTTAGTAAGATACTATACTGTTACACTACCACTAGTCTGATAAGCTAGGAATTTAGAAATAAACTTGAGTTGTCTGCAGAGTAGTGTAGAATACTACCATTTCATCAGCATAGAATTTCTACTGTGATTCTTCTCAGGTTTGACATTCTCAGTATTGGGAATGTGACTCAGATTTTGGTTGAGACTAAGTTAGAATGACTCTTGAAATAATTTGAGCACTCTTCAGGAGTGAGAGAAACTGTGAGGTTTAGTTGAACTGAGAGAAGAGCTAGAGAACTCTTTTGCAAGAGGTCCAAGAACAACCATGAGAGCGATACAGTTGAATGTGGTTAACCATTACCAGCTAAGAATGTGTTAGCATTTTAAGCATCCTGAAAAGCAAAACATCAACAGAAATGAATAATTTTTTTTCTCCTCACAAATCTGAAAGGAGTCCCTGAGTTATATTTTGGGCTTCATTAAAAATACAGAAAATATTCATGCCAGCTGCTGTTTTTAATGATCTGTTCTTGTCTTTATCCTTTCTTTCCTAAAATTGGACAATTGCTTTTCCTTCTTTCTTTCACCCTCCCTCCCTCCACTGGATATGAACCCTGGTGAAACACAGAAGCCCAGATAGGCTTCCATAATAACCATGGATCATTTAAATCCTTAGACCTGTTCATATGATTAAGGATTTGAAGGATCAGGCCTTAAACAGGGATTAGAGTGAAAGACATACAAAATAATTGAAAACAGGGAAATTTCTTCTACAGCAATATACTATTTCCAATATGGATAGGATTTTGCCCCATTCTCTCATCCCCAACGTAAAATACCATATCAGACTGTGGAAAACTTCCCAGATCCATCCACTGCAACCCCCTTCTGACAAAAAAAATTACTACATGATCCCTGGGGAAAGGGGACCACAATCTGAGCCCACCCAAGCCCCACAACCCCAGGCAGGGGTCCAAAGCCCCACTGCTCAGGGTGGTGGGGCTTGGGCGTGGGTTTCAGCCGTGGATGGTGGGGCTTGGGCTTGCTCTTTGGCCCCAGCACGTCTAACACCAGCCCAGGTGACCCCATTAAAACAGAGTCATGACACGCTTTGCAGTCCTGACCCACAGTTTGAAAACTGCTGCCATGGGAATTTGACAAATTGTGTTTTTGCATAGTGTAATATCATATTTTGGTTCTGTAACTGTTAGTGTAGCCTAAAAATTCCTTCCTCCTATTTTCATGTAAAACTTCTACATACAGTAGTTTTGAGAGTAAAATTATGAACTCATTTTATATGTCACATAACTACTTCGGTAGCCTTCAGAGAACTCTCCATGAAGGCAGACTATGAAAGCTGGAAGTTCAGACATACCAACAGGAATCTTCAAGTATTGTCAGGTGCATGTTTCTGGAAAACTGTTGGTTTCTTTGATTAATTTGCTTATTATGGTACAAAGATTGTTAAGGAGTCAGCAAAGGCTCCTGGAGTTGTGTTCCATTGGATGACTGAGGGGGCTCAGTGAGGGCGCTAAGTCTCCTGTTGATTTCATTAGGGATGTACAACTGGTTTGTCTTGAAAATTGAACCTTTCATTCTTTGATGCTTCAAAATATTTAAATCTTGAAGTTAGAAGTAAGTCGAAATGGGAAAACTCTCTCAACTCTGTATTTTATTTGATTGAAAAGAGACAACATCAACACCCCCCTGCTCTGGCCAAACATACCAATGGTTTTTTTTTTAAACAACAAACTTTCATTACTTCAGTTTGAGCTATTTCTAATTCAAATTACCCACCCTGAATTTATGTTCTCCGCAGAGGTTTCTAACAAACCCTTGATGAATCCTTAAGGCTTCCTAATCTCTTAAACACCCATTACAAACAGCCTCCTTGTGGTCAAGGAGGATTGGCCAAGACCTCCATTCATAGATCATCAGTGCTTCCCTGGTTAACCATCTGGAGAAATTCCTGTTGAGTTATATAAGAAAGGTACTGTCACTTTGCTCATCTGCCAGCTAAGTGACAGTACCTTTCTTATATAACTCAACAGGAATTATAGGACCATTGACCTTCTCCAAAATCAATACTACTAGATCAGTGAGCAAACAGGAATTGCTGCTCAGAGCTGTGAGTTCTGATGTGAGAACCCGTCTCTGGTGCTTTGGGCAACCAAGCCATGCCTCCTTGTCATCTAAGGATGGGTTTTGAAATCAATGGGATTTAAAGGAATTCAGCACCTCAGAGGAATCATATAGCACCTCACAGGATGGAGCCCACAGTGAATGATTATCACCTTCCCCCAATCCCCTCCCAGAACCTAAGTGAATTGCTATGGCAAGGCATGGCAGCTTCATCAGTGTAATCTCAGTTTTTAAAGTCTAAAATCACCTCATAGTTTCCCTCCCCTCTCTGGCTTTCTTCCTCAGCTTTAGACATTCTGGTCCTCATCACATCACATGGTATTAGGATTAAGGTCTGTGGCACTGCATTAGGGACTTTGAGAAGGAGTACAGTACAATTTACATCTTTTACAAAGCTTTCAGTACCATACAATAAGCACAAAAATGCTGTCTTGGTAGAAACCCAAATCAGAGCCTTCTGTTTGTTATTAACAACATTTGCTTTCAGTTCAACACCATTTTTTGCAGGAAAAACAAACCTGAAAACAGTAACTCTCGTTCATTGACATAAACCGGCTGTCAGTTCCTTGAGGGACCTGGCCTGATAAAAACCAGGGAAAAACTATTTTATTTGCAATGTAAAGAATTTTAGCCTGTGGAGATTTTTAGTTCAACAACAGTAAAGGTAGGGATAGAAACCAGTGAGGCTGTTAAAGGTTACATTCCCTCCCTCTCTTTTTCCCAGTCCCTTGAGTCATAATTAAAACTCCAGAAAGTGAGAAGCTGTTACTAATACTAACATACAATTTGGAACAACAGGATCTTGCATTTACCAACTTGTGTTTTTTATTTTATTTTATTTGTATAGGTCAGGCTGAAATTTTATTCCGCTATTTGCTTTACAAAGGGCTTTTCTGAATGTGAGACTTTTATTATGAGTTGACAGTTACACAGTTATAACAATCATGGAAACAAACACCTTGTTCAGCAGCCGGACAATAATTATCTCCTATTGATACAATTACACACTCTAATGAGATGTGAACTTAGCGCCTACATGCTGAAAATGTCAGAACTGGTCTCTTGTGTTTTTGACTTCTTACATTGCCTTTCCTTTCAAGAGATGAGCTGGACTCACAGGCCTGGTCTACACTGGGGGAGGGGGAGGATTGATCTAAAATACGCAACTTCAGCTACAAGAATAGTGTAGCTGAAGTCGACGTATCTTAGATTGACTGACTTCGCATCCTTGCAGCGCGAGATCAACAGCCACTGCTCCCCTGTAGACTCCGCGTCCGCCTCTCACCCTGGTGGAGTTCTGGAGCTGATGGGGAGCGTGTTCGGGAATCGATGTATCATATCTAGATGAGACATGATACATCGATCCCCAATAGATCGATCACTACCCACCAATTCGGCAGGTAGTGTAGACATACCCACAGATGAGTTAACTCCCCACTTCTGGTGAGCTGTCTGGATTAGAAGGAGCAGTTATGTAATATTTATACAGCAACTTTCAAAGGTCTTTACAGACTTTAGGCATAATTCTGAGATCCTTACTAGTCCTTACTCAGACAACACTCCTAACGAATTCAGGGAGTAAAAACTCACTATGGAGCTCAGGGTGTGGTAATATCTAGGCACTGTAGTCTTTACAGTGTACTTGGCACAAAGACCGTATTCCTGTAGAAAGTGTCTTTTAATAACTGCAGATGATCTGACTCTGTGTTTTGTGTCTCATGAGAAAGAAGGACTCTCTAACAGCACAATGCACCTCATATTTGTTGTTGGGGCATTGAGTCGATATTGGCATACTTTTGGCAAGTCTCTGTGCCAGTGTCCTGGCCTGTGAAGCCCGTTTTAAGTAAGTACTCATGGAACTGACAAATATCAGTTGATCAAGAGAAGAGGCCCTCTAACAAAGGTGAAGTATTCTCAGTAGACCAGATTTTTGGGGCTAGTAAGTTTACTTTCCACTGCATAAACAGCACAAAGTGAACTTACGGTGCCCAGAGAAACCTCCTGAAAAATACCCCACTGCAGGGGGAGGAATCTTCATCATTATCATCACCTATTGAATCACTGCTTCATACAGAACTTAGCCTCTCCTTGGGTTTCCTATTCAAATACTGACTACATCAGACTCTGCTTACTTTGAGATCTGTTTCAATGCAGCCCACAGTGGGATGAACTGGTGGAAGTCAAGAAAACTTTTTTTTTTTAACATAATAATGAACGATAGGCTGGTGCTAGTGCCAGTGTTGTGATTCCTTATACCACTTGCCTTGAATCTTTTTTTTCCCTAACTTGTCTCTGGGGTAACCTCTCTAGGCTCAGATGCATTGGGCTCAGAATGAAAATTGAGCATGTTAGGGGAGTGACAGGCGTGAGGCTTGGAAGGGCTTTAATCCTCAGCCTTCCCAAGGATAAACAGTTCCTAGCAGCTTTTGTCATAAACACTGTGATCTCTCTTGAACATTGTGGTCACAAAGTTTGAATCAGCCATTCCGTGCTTCCTGTTTTTATGTTGCTACATAAGACACAGCTCATTGTGAGACAAGTGTACTCTTTGTCTTACTGTAAAATCTCTAGCCCCTGAATGAACCCGCAGGCATGGTACAGACATAGTAGTACAGCACACGCTTGAAAAGAAGCTTTAATCCTTGGAAAGTACTTCAGCAGCTGCCTTCATAATAGTATCCCTAGGTGTGATTGCTCTCCAGCATGGCACCAAATGTATGGACCATGAAGAAAGCTCATTTTATTTTGATTGTGAAAGGAGGCAGATTACAGGGCTTGGTTTTCATAAAGTGAGAATTATTCAGAGCTATTTAAATGAACCAGTTACAAAGAACAAGACATCATGGGGTAGAATCTAGGACTATTTCATTGCAAGTGATCTAGCAGCATACAAAAAGTGTATGTCTGCTTTTGCGCCCCTAAGCTACATGTATCAGAATGCCGCTCTCCGAGTTATAGTTGCTGTATTTAACCAGCAAGCACCAAAATCCTTATTTCATTGACAATACAAAGTTGTGATTCCAGATGGTATTTGGTTAGTTAAATGGGAAGAAAAGAAGGACACAGGCCCCTGATTTGAAAAAATGCATATTGTTGTTTTTTGTCATTGTTGTATTTTTATTGAAAATTAGTAAAATATATTTGGTCTTTTTTTTTAATGGGAGCAAACCTCAGAAGCTTTCAGATTCTTTCTTGTTCTCCTGTAACACGTTTATTTTAATTTCAAAATGACAAAGTATATTACTCAACCATGTTATCTCAGAACGTTTATAATACAATAACCTGGAGTGCTAATATAGTGGGGAGCAGCGTGGAACAAGGCATCCTGTCAAAGATTCCTTCAGTAATATCTCTGGAATAGCATATTGACACAATACACTTGTTCCTAAAGACTCAGTAGGCGCTAAATAAGTATTCACACAAAATAAAGAATGTGTTTTTTAAAAAAATGTTTTTAGAGCCTTTTCCTGCCCCCATTTAAGTCAAAGACAGTTTGGAATTGATTTCAGTGGAAGAAGGATCAAGCCCTTAGTTACTGAAATCTTCAGGGCAGGGACTGTGAACCAGATCTGTTCTTTCTTACTTTTGATTGTAAAATCTTGGAGATAGGAATGTTTTACATATATCTGCACAACGGGGCCTTGACCCTGATTGGATCTCTAGGCACTGCCATAATATAAATAATAGTAAACAAACTGGTGTATGTCTGGAGTAACTCCTCAGAAACGAGTGGAGTTACTTTAGGGTTAGATCAGAACTGGGCTTATTTTTTGTCTTTAAGACACCAAGCGCATTTATATCCCTGTATAAATAATAATAACATATGTCCATATAGCATTTACAGTTTTTTGTTACAATCCAGTTCCTTTATATCAAATTTTTTGGAGGCTTTCTTTTTTCTGTGTCAAGGAAGATTAAATTCATATTTAAATCCAGGCTGTGCAAACCCTTGAAGCAGAATTAGTGTATCACTGATATTACTGAACAGCCTTGCTAGCAGTCTCCTAGATCAGTAGGATTTTGTATGTACGTCAGTGCCGTTTGTGAAAGTACATCTGAGATTCCTGGTACCTTTCATTTACATGCCATGCAAGGGGATGGCACTTGGATTGACATTCCAACACCTTCCTTAGTCAGTACGGCAAAGCTTCAGCATTGCCAGCTGACTCTTTCTTTTTGCACTGGAATTTAGTAATACAGTTTAGTGTGTATGTGTGTATCAGCTTCTATTTTTATGCACCATTTAATCCTCATTTAAGGCCAGATTGAGGCTGGCCCTTGCAAAGGAGTGCAGTGATGAGGGAGTGGGCAAGGAACCTCCCCATTCTTTGTACAGCCTGTAATAAGAGCCAGGCACAACTGCAACATTAATATTGGGGACATGTTTGCTCCCATCTGCACTAAGGGGTGCACAGAATTCCAAAGGAAGCAAGGAGCAGGTGAGGCTATGGCCTCTCTACATGCACAGGAGGGAGAACGTTGCACCCTCTGAAAGAAGGCACTCTCCAAAGGACAATGCGACTCCACACTTCCTTTCACTATGGGATGTAGCACAATTGAACAGTTGAAATGGTTGAATTTTTTTGAAGCCATCAGTGGTCTTGTCTTCACTTGAGCTTTTTTAAATTGGCATCAGGTTCGATGCCAATTAAATTGAGGGAGTTAAAACTCTAATGAATGTAGACTTACCCTTACTGTTGCATATTTCCCTAAAAACCAGAAAGGAAGAGAGTACAAAATGAAGTGATGCCCATCAATAAGCTGAGCGTGCAGGCTGCCTTTCCGTGATGATGAAATGTGTAAGGAAATGGTATGATGTATGTAAGAGGAAGGTTTGTTCTGTTTTGAGACTGCTTCTTTGCCAGGAAGAAGGCAGGACACCAAAATGAGGAGACTTAAAACAAACAATAAAACAAAATCTTCTCCCTCTTCACTCAGAGGACCTCCCTTTTTTTATTTTTCATGTGGTTTTGCAGCCCATCTAGTCTACTGGATCAGAAGGAAGTGAAAAAGAGAAGTCTCGGTGGCATCTTCCTGCTGCAGATTTCTCTGACTACCTAGCTGCTGTCATCTCCCAATATACTGCAGAAACACTAGGCCTGTTTTTCAAAGCCATTCAAAAAACTGGTTCCCCACGTAAGGCAGGCTTGCGCTCTGGTTGCTTTTGATAATATTGCAGGGAATCATCCTGTAAGTGATTCTAGATCAGGGGTGGCCAAACAGTGGCTCCCAAGCCACATGCAACTCTTTCACAGTTAAAGTGAGGCTCTTGGAGTGCCCCCTGCCCCTCCCCCATTCTCCACCTACCAGACTGGCGGGGTGGGGAAGCTCAGGAACTCTGCCTTGCAGTGGGGTGGAGAAGTAGAGGCTTCTGCCCAGCAGGGAGAGGGGTTTCAGGGCTTCAGCCCTACAGGGTGCGCCTATTGGAGCTTCAGCAGGAGCAGCGCTGAAACACTGAGCCCCGGCAGATGACTCCCAAGGTGCTGAAGCCCTGACTCCCGGAAGGTGTACCCCAGCTCTCGAATTTCTGAAGATTGTCATATGTGGCTCAACGAGTCAGTAAGTTTGGCCGCCCCTGCTATAGATAGTGGAATTTTACGGTTTCTGAAGGAAGGAGAGGCTTAATAAAGATATTCCTTTCTTGTTCAGTGCTGTTGATAGTTAACTAGTCTAGCAGAAGGCAAACCATTTAAACTTGGAGAAGGCATTATTTCAGTGCATGTTGCAAACAAGGTATTAGATGAAAAGGACTTGAATTTGCTCTTTGTTCACCTTCTGTTAACTTGGTTTCATGTATCCAGGTGTTGTAATCTCTTTTTATACCGTATTTTATATCAACAAGGTTATTTTTCTTTGTCAGATTTCAAGTAGAAAAGTTAAGGTCACAACTGACTGGAAAAAAATATTCTAAAAGGATAGACTCAGCAATTTTCATCTATATCTTGAAACCATTATGGGAAGCACAGCATTTGTCTTACAATACTTGGGCCTGCTCCTGTTTCATTAAAGCAGATCCTCTAGTCTGACCTCCTGTATCTGATGGGCCACTAAACATCCACCGGTGACCCCCACACCATGCTCAACAACCAGAATTAGACCAAAGTATTACAGCTAAGCTGCTCCAGTGCCTGAGGCCCCTGCAGTGGCAGATAATTGATTAAGGGAGATATACTCATGTGATAATATACCTAGCAAGTGGCCATATCCCAGGCTTCAGAGGAAGGCAACTCACCAAGGTCACTGCCAGTCTGACTTGGGGGAAAATTCCTTCCCAACCCTGAAGTCAGTGAGAGTATTGCGCTTGACTTGAATGAAAGCAGAGCAGATACCTTTAAAGAGTAGTAGAAATTGTTATCCTAGTATAATACAACCGTTGTATTATTGTAGTCATGAAGAGCTAGATCCTGGCTTCAAACCATGTCACGCTGTAGATATGTATCACACTGTCAAGGGCTCATGAAACGATCATGACAGAGGCAGCCATAAGGTCCCTGGTGCTGCTAGGGTTGACCACGTAGCAGTGACAATCACACAGCAGTGACCACTGCTATGCTCTTCAGCAGCCTCCATGACAGCCTAGCTGTAGCCCCGTGCACCTGCCCTTGGTCCACTTCTTTTGGGGAGTCAAATGATGCCATTGGTTTTAAATTGCAAGTGCAGTGACCAAGGTTGTATCTGATTTCCCCTCAGCAGCAGAAGTGGGAAGGAAGGCACCTTGTCTCTTCTTCTCCATGCATACTTTTATTATTATTATTAATTATTTGTATTATCATACTGCCTAGTCACTGACCAGGACCTCATTGTGCTAGACATTGTATAAACACCCATGAAGAACTTGGTACAGCCTGCTTTTAAATTAGTACCATGTATGGAATTGCAATTCGAGTCCTAATTCCTGTAGATTGAGTGGGCTGCGAGCATTGAGTCCATGTATTTAAGCTCTTTGAAGGGCCAGAGAAGAATAGGTGTAGCTGTATCAGAAATGATGTTTTACAACTCAGGAAAGAGTTGCCCTCTTCATTCAGAAGGCCAATAGTGAAAACATAGGGACTATGGGTCGGGGCAGGCAGGAGCGAAAAGGTCACTGGTCTTCCTAGCATGTTTGGGAGGGCCTTGTCCCACTCACTACTCTTCCACTCTGCCTTGTCCATCTACCTTACCCCTTCAAAAAGGGAAATTCCACTATGTCTAGCTTCTGTAGCCCAAACAAGGGTGCACCAAAAAAAAAAACATAAATAAATTTACGCAGGGTTCAGATCACTGAATTGGGCCAAACAGTGTTGCCATCTCTCATTTCATCATATATCTCACAATATTTGTTGGGGGGAGGGGTCTTTAAAGTACTAGCTGCTGTACTGTTATACATCAAAATCTCAGCTAAAAGTTTCTGGCCCTCATGGCTGTGGAAAAAAGCTAGAAAATTTAACCTCCTAAAGGCTCAAAAACTGGAAGTCAAACAAGAATTTAAAAAAAACCTCATAATTTTAAACTAATTTCCTCATTTTGGTGGGCCCTGACTCATGATTTTTGAACACTTGGGATCAACAATACCACATAATTCAGTAATACTCTGAATCAAAAAAGTTAGCAGAGGAAAAGGCACAGTAGCTCCTTGAAGGTGGATGTTTACCATATAACAAAGTAAGCAAACTGTTTCAATACCCAAAAGTTTTTATTTGAAAAATATTTGAATAGGATTTGTCAGAACCTGAGGTGTGAGATGGATCAGATTCACATACTGTAATATCCTAAAAAATTCTTCTCTAACTTCTAAAATACCCTTATGCAAAATATATCTGCAACTTTTTGCAATACATTAAAACAAAACAAGTGAAATGTCCAACCTTTGTTTAAGCCATGACCAGTTGAGGGTGGGAGAGTCATGAGTTTTACAAATTGGTAGTGTTCGAGATAATTGAATTAATAAATCCCACAACACTAATTTTTTATTCAAGAGATCTTTGTGCATCCTCATTATGCTGGAGATCGCTGTGTGTAGCACAAAAAAAAGTAGTTGTTTTAATTACTTTTAAGCATATAAACTGTTATAAAGAAAATTCCTAAACAGGCTATAATTTTTACTGTTTCCTGATTTGTCATGCCTGTTCTGATTACATTTAAAACGTAAGATCACAGCTAAGTTAAGTAGCAATTTATACTTTACTGTTGCAGTGCCTCAGTCTTCAGGCCTTACTCCCCAAAAATTCCTATTGCTTCTTTAAGAATTATGCATGGAAGACTGCAAGGCTTTTCCCCTTAATTTCCACTGAAACATTTTCCTATAGGGTTTGTAGCCACACATGCTTGATATTATTGTGTGGGAACAGCAAATGAAATTCTTTTTATTTATCACTATTTAATATTAAATAATTGTTTGGGGGCGAAACTCACATTTTAAATCAGTGGGAGTTTTGCCTTAGTAAAAACTCAAGGAGTGGATCTGTGGCAATTGTCCTGGTCTAAGTAGGGACAGAATTTAGCTTTTGATACACGTATATTATGGGATGTTCAATGTAACCTTGCAAGTAATATTTAATATGTAATACCTATAATCATTCTATCTCTAAATAATAGATGAACGAAAAAAATCAATCAAGCATGGAGCTGTAACGTTATAATGTAAAGTACTCTGGAGTGTTTCCTCAAATTTATATATTTTAAAACACCAATTTTAAAAAAAAGTCTTTAACTTTTCCACTCAGCAATGCCCCCTCTCCCTCCCAAAAAGAGGACAGGCTGCCCAGGTTATAGCTCTCTTACACGTGTACACATGCATGTGTACACACCAACAACAAACCCATAAGCAGTCCAGGTCACTGCTCTAGAGCTCCAAAGGAGATCGTTTAAAACTGTTATTAAGTTAATTCTCCTCTGACAGAGTTTCTTTGGTTAATGGAAGTTGGTGTCTTATGCTGAAGTTTTCTGATTTGCTAGCACTTAGGCAATAGAAGAGCCAAATGTCCGGATCTGAAAGAACAGAAAAAAACTTTTTTGGTTATTTTCAGGGATGGTGGCGATGGCCCACATTAAGCAGTGGTGTGAAGAGGGAAAAGAGCTGTGTACAGAAAATTAGTTGCTGAGTGACATTATTTTGTTGTTGGGTTTTTGTGTTTGTTTGGTTTGGGTTTTCTTCAGTTACTAGGAAAAACAGGACTGGCGCTGGAAAACAAGTATGTCTTCTAACAAATATATTACAGCATGTGCCAGGGAAATTTGTTGAGAATCAAAGTCATGAATGGCCCAACCCTGAAACCCTTCCTCACCCTGAGGGCATTTACTTAGTCACATAATTAATTGGTTACTCAAATGTTTCAGTGCTATAGTCAACCTGAGTAAAGGCTGTGGAATTGGACCCTAGGCGCAGGTCCTGCAAACTCTGGTCTGGCCTGCACTTAAAACGTAGGTCAACATAGCTATTACTCTCAGGGGTTTGACAAATCCACATCCCTGAGCACCGTAGTGATGCCAACCTAACCCCAGGAATAGACACAGCTAGATCAATGGAATGGAATAATGCTTCTGTCCACCTAGGGCTTGGGGAGGTGGCGTTCCTACACCAATGGGAAACCCCCTTCCAGCATTGTAGGCCACGTCTACACTATGGGGTTATGCTGGGTTAGCCACAGTGTTGTAATTATGCCTCTGTAGTCCCTAAAGTGTATCCATGGCCTCTTACGTGCATGCTTAACTTTATTCATGAGTTTCAGTGGGGCTATTCAAGGAAAGTTTAGTTGGTGTGTAAGTGTTCGGTGCCTCAGTAAAAGAGTTAGTAGTGTTCTTTTACCAACTTTACTATCTCCACAAAGCCAAACTCCATGGGAATATGGGACAGTAGTCTGACAAACACTTTTGTGTGTATTTTTTCCCCTACCAAGCTAATCACTCTTAACAATAGAAAGAAACGAAAAAACAAAACAATATAATTGGCACCCAGTTTATGGACAAGGTCATAATCCATATGTAGCAAAATTCTTTTTCCTTATTGTTTTTACTTGTTATTGAAGCAAAACTCACTATACATTCTGATTTTCATGAAATTACGTAGGCATGTAAATCTTAGGAACGAAGAGGTTTTGCATTAATTTCATAGCACTTCTATTGCATTTTAGTATAATTTTTTACTTCTCAGTATTTTTCTGGTAGATCAGGGAGCATTAGGAGAACCATTCATTAGCTACTTTAACCTCTTAAAAAATAATCCTAGCTGTAAAGGATAGACTGTAGTGGCCAGAAAATGTCTTAATTATATTTCAAAGACTGAGTCCTAATCTTGTAAAAGTTTAACTTCTAGGGGGTGTGGGGGAAGGGAGGCAGGAGACTTTTTCATCAATGTGATTATGGAGTAATTAATTTTTATCACTTTTCTAAAGCAGAAATAAAAAAAAACTTCAGCCGTTTCACATGTATTGAAAAACAAATTAACAAAAAGAGGTCTGTTATATACAATTGTGATATCTGTTAAAACAGCCATGTTAGAAAAAGTCTGGCTTTTTGAATGGCCAAGTTAAAGCTAATATGGCCCACTCCAGAAATTCAGTGCCCCAGACTTAGGAGTTCCAGAATGAAGAAGGGCAATGACTTAACCCCTTTTTTGTCTTTTGTCTTGGCTGCTTATATAGCTAACAACTTTATATGGCTGAATTGCTCTTTTATCAGCTCTTTTTTTTTTTATCCCCACGTCAAATATTTTGGATCAAATACAAATCATTTGTTACAACCTGTAGATATATGGGTACTAATGTAATACTGTGTGATTCCTATTTGAAAGTAATAGCCCATAAAAGATACTATTTTTTTTCTCATTTAGAAAGTGGAATTGGAAACTGACAGCCACAGACAAAAATATTTGACTTATAGTACTTCAAAGTGATTTTATTGAAAAATTCAGGTTATTCCTTTGGAACAGTAGTTTTCTCTTTGTAACTATTAATTAACCTTGTTCATTTATCCTTTCTCTAATCAGCTGCTGCAGGTACTGGTAACTGTTCATAAATATGAAGTTTCATTTGAATTCTGAAGACAGTAGCACATTAATTATACATTTATTTGAAGTCTTTACCCTCCCTTTTCCTTTACAGTGGCTTATTTCATGATTATAATTCCTTGAATTTGCCTTAGGCAACTGTAATCTTTATTCACCCCACTTTTCAAGGGCCAGAGCTATAGGAATCACTTCACACTATTTATAACTTGAGGAAGACAGGCTTATTCAGAAAGAACAGCCGCTTGTGAATCAGGCAGTAGATTGTACTCCGTATCCAAAATAGATTAACTAGTGGTGAGGTCACGCTTCTCTAAGAAAGACTAAAATCTTTTGGATGAGCTATAATACTGAAGTCTTGACACGATGTCATCGTTAGGGCCATATTTCAAAAAAAGACATGCAATTATATACTTAAGTGTGTGTGCAATTGTATGCTTAAGATGCACTTGCCTTTTGTGTGCGCAATGTGTGTACAAATTGGATGATCAGAATCAGCCATTTGTTCCTGCAATAGCCTGGTTAGAGAGCTTACAGTTGTGACTGTGTGTGCAAGTAGATGCACACTTTGTACATTGTGCACATTCAGTTACACGTCTAATATTAATAAAAATCAGGCTTTATTGTACTTTTTTCACAAGAGCAAGGGGATTTACATCAGTGTCAAGGCCACATTCCCTTATGGTTATTACATTGTTCATAACTTCCCATGCTCTTTGTTTGATATGGTATGCTTCTTCCTTTTCGACTCCTAAACTGGTGCATAGTATAGCTGTCTCTTGTTTTGGCTGGTGCTGCTTTCAATTCCACAGATGAACAGCCACATTTTGTTGATGGCTGAATGTTTGCTGGTGAGGATGAAAAGCAGGTGATTCTGGGCTGGGGCAGGACACAATAAGGGATGACATTGTTTCTTCTTCCCCAGGCCTAGGCAGTGATCGAGGAGGGGTGAGCTGAGGGTAGAGGTGAACTCTCTGCAATGCCCCGTACCCCTTTTACAGGCCTACAGGAGACGTATAAATTAATGCTGAACATTCCATCTGATGAGCAGCCACCCTTATCTTCCCTACCCTCAGCCCAAGTACTCTTACCATCCGTCCACCGCTAGGTGCAACATGACAGCCACTCTACTTAACAGCACATTGCAGCACTACACAACAATTTAGAGATGGGATTAAGGAGAATATTGCGTCCATCTGAAACTACAGGAGGTTTGTCTGGACAGAATAGAAGAACCCAAAGTGGTATTTAACCAGGAAAACTTTGGTTATAACCCTTACTCTTGTGAAAAGAGTTATGGGATCTTTAATTGTCACTTTAAGTAGCTAGAACTTCAGATTTATTTCTCATTGGAAAGACCCTCTTCTTGCAATACCCGGCTCCCTATGCCGACCAACTGGACCCACAGTAGTCAATCCCTTTTAGGATTTATTTGGCTATCAGGGCCTGGCTAATTAGCAAGAGTTTTTGGACTATGAATTGTGATGATTGCAACATTTGCTTCTCAGCTATTTGTATCTGTTGTCTGACTGTGACTAAGAACAAGGTGATCTGTCTCCTCTTGCATCGGCCTCCGCACAGTGAGGGAGCCAGTCAGAATGCAAGGATTGTGTGGAGAGACATCCACATGTGCAAATTGGCTGTACTATCTTTGCCCCTGGTGAAAGGACACAGAACACGCAGGGCTTGACTGATCAGCAGTTTCTCACAGCTGTCAATACTCACTCGTGTAAGTGCTCACCTGTGTGAGTAAGAGTTGCACCAGAGGGTTCCAAGGTAGGTATCAGTGTGGCTTGGATCATATGTCTTAAGTTGTTCACTTTTTAAGCCACGTCTACAATTTGTGTTTTGGTCTGTGGTTTCATTGTGTGTGAGCTGAATCCCTTGGTGCCATGGTCTGACATGACTTCTCATTTAGAAACACACACACACAAAGCTTGTGTGGGCATATCTTGTACTGTACTGTACGTATCCAACACCCCTTTCTTCCTTAAAAGGACTCCCAATTGCTGCAATGCAACCTATCTGTCTGGCAGCTCAGACATTTTCCCACACACTGTGAAAGTGACTAGTACCAGGTTTCATTGAACACTGATCTTCAAATGCAGCTTGTCAGATTAATAACTTAGTGACCTAAAACAGAGCCTCCTTTCATAATTCCTACCACTGTGTCTTTAGCACCTACCTATGAGTCTGGTCTTTCTCTCTCTCTTTAATTAATTCTGCAAATTCCGGCTGCTCAGTCTCTCCTTTGTAATATAGCGGAACCAATCAGCAATCTTAAACCAGCTGGTTAGCTATATGCTGGCATCGCTCATTAGTGCAGTCGTAAACTTGTTCATCAAAATATTCTGGGGATGTTTTTATTGCTTTATTATGTTTGTAAAGCTCTTTGTTTGCACACACTGAACACTGATTGAGATGAATGATGAACTGCTAGTTATAATTTCCGGGATGTTTACTGAGCAGGTATAATAGCCTGGCTTATGACTCTCTCATGCTTTTAAATCAGTTATTGCTGACATCATTCACTCTGCACCTATCACCTCTTTAATGAATAGACACCAAATCAACTATGTGTACAAGACCATGTCACATACAGTTTGAGCACTGGCAGTAAGTACTGCTAATGAAATAATACAAGGAGCTGCTGATTTTCTGGCTCAGCATCATCTCTGCAGGCAATTGTCCAACCCTATACTTGCCTGTACCAAAAGAGACTGCTTATCTCATGTATTAGGATTCCAAGCGTAAGCCCTATTTCAATGTCTGCATTAGACTTCTCTATGCAGAAGCTTGCAGAAGAAAGTGAGAATAGTGGATGCTGCTTATCTATCTGCCAATGTCAATAAATAAATTAAAAAGCCATTTTCCTCAAAAATAGGCCCCTTGTCGAGACTGGCTTCTGACTGATTTTCACTCTGCTACTATTCCCCACCCCAGTCTGTGTCTTCTTTATAAAAGATTATTCAGATTTCACAGCTGTGCCAAAGAGCTCCAGCATGCACCAAAAAGAGCACGTCTGCATTAATTCACATAGAAATGTAGGCAACAGTATCAAATAGACTGCTAGATGAGGTCTAGCCCACTGGCCCACCAGCAGTTCATAATGTTCCCAGGAGGACGCTGGCTAGGTTTCTCAGGCTCCAAGCTGATTAAAACAAGGGTTAATGTTAAGGCCATATCGAGTCTCTAGTTGGGGGTTAGGAAGGTTAGTGGAAGAGGCTGACAGCTGCCTCACAACTGGAGGTACAAGGGGCAGAGACAGCAGCTGCTAATTTAGGAATAGCAGAGAAAGATTGTAAAGAACAAGTTATATAAGAAAGAACATAAGCATATTCAGATATTATATGTTTGTGTATGTGTGTGTGTGCAGTATAATTATTGAAATGTCTAAATAGACATAGAAGACCAAAGCTAAACAGCAATATGCTGTGCATACGGCTCTCTTAAAGCACTGAAGCTGCATTTCAGTTCTGTATTATTTATTATTAGTTAAGCACCAAAAGAGCGCTCAGTGCTGTAGAAGACACAAAATACAGACATGCCCTATCCTAAAGACCTTGCAAAGTAAGCAATGCCGGACGCAAAGCAGACAGACCCACTGGGAATAGCTAGCGTGCTTTTTAAATATGTAGCTTATGATTGGGATTTTCAAAGGGAGCGCTTTTGAAAATCTGAGCCTGTATCACAGTATTGTTGATGAATTCTTGTGAGCCACACAGATATGCATCTTTGTGAGGGATTTAAATGAAAAGAGGTTGGCGAATCAGAATGCAGCAAAGTCATTGCTGGTGGAAGACACAGAGAGTTGGATGTATAGGGCTTTGACGTTGACATTCTGTAGCATCATTTTAAAAGTAGAGAATGTACCCCATCATAGACATAGGCATCAATCAGGTTAGAATCTGGTTCCAAACGTCTCCAAAGTTCAGGAGTGTTTAGATCCAAGGTTTCATTGGACCCTTCTCTATTTAAAAGCAAGTGGACTTGCAGATCCCATGAGATTTCACAGCAAAGAACCTGCAGGGGACCACAAGGGTTTTCAGGAGCTGCAGTATGTTCCCATGGCCACTTCCAAATCCTTTCATTAAATTACAAAAATGAAGTTTTATCTGACAGAGAATAGCTATTGCTTTCAGCCATATTTTTAAAAGCTCTATTAAAGTTAGATAAGTGTGTATGGGGGAACCTTTCCTCTAAGTCCAAGATGGTGGACAAGAGAGAGTCTTTGGGAACTTTAAAAGCTTATAAAGTAAGAGTCCCTTTAAGAATTGGCAAAGCTCAAACAGAACTTTAAAAATAAATGAATGAAGCTTAGGGACTTCAAGCAAGGTAGTGGGATTCCATGGTACCTGTAACACCTGCAGTTTGCCCAACGAATACAATATACTTTTCCAATAACAGCCATGTGTCAAATTCTGCACTGATTTACTCCTCATGAAGCTCCACTGTAGTCATCAATAGGTCTGAATGAAAGGTAAGACAAGTTAGAATTTGCCCCCCATGTGTTTTCCTAAAAAACCCCTAGTGCTACTTTTTAATTCTAAACCACATAAAATAGTCACACTAAATTGAATTACTTATAGAAGTGGTAAATGGGAGTCTTTGTGCCTATCTACCATAAACTTTTTGTTTCCAAAATGTATTTATTATTTACTGAACAGAGCAGATTTTTAGGTTCAGCTAATATGCGCACAAAGTATTATGTCTAAACTAATATAAAGATTATGAAATGGCTCTTGAATTCTGGATACAATAAAACTTTCTAATTGGCTTCCCATGATGTCACTAATGCTCCCCAAATGCTTTGATCTGAATTTCATTTTTATGACTAGATTCCATAATGTCAGTAGAGCAGTCCAGGTTAAGCATTTCAGGGAGATTATGTACATCTTATGTACAGTTAGGGGTGGGTTAAACTCATCCAGTCTTTGGCCTTAAGCTTTGCGCACCCCATCACCTAATACAGGCTTTAGTTATCCAGAAAATTCAGAAATGCACTACGTGCCATATTTTTGCCCTTAGTTCTCTTACCTGGGGTTTCAGCAGATTACATAACAAAGAAGAGGACTAAAACCTGTTGCTAGCTCCTTCTGCTAATCCCTTGCTCTTTGGCTACTTTTTCTATGTACTGTGAAGTGCCTCAGATTGCTGAAAATGAAACACACCACCATGCATGTCTATTTTTTCTTTTCTTTTCTTTTTTGGTGGAAGGCAGATCAGTAGTTGTTCCATTAGGTTGCAACTGGAAAGGTTTATAAAACATTTCCTTCTTGATCATGATTCATGAGTAGATCACATTTAGCGTAAGAATTCATACCTCTGTAATTATGCCAGTGTCAGCTTATTAGACACTCTTCCCAGAAAAAATGATTGCTTATGAGTTTGGGAATGTTGATATTAACATAAACAAAGATTTATTGAATTTAAGTTAGAATTTAAACTGTAGTAGCTGTAACTTAAAATAACAGATTGCAGTTTTATTGTGTTGTTCTTCTAAGGATTTCAAAACACTTTGCAAACAGCTAAGCTTTGCAGCACCCCATAGAGGGTCTCTGTTGCTGAAATGAAGCTTCCTTTGTAGTGCAATGCTGCAACTCTTTAATAGCACACTGCTAATACTCCCAAAGAATGTATGTCCAGAGGCAATGTCCTATCTATTTGAAACTTCAGGAGAGTGTAGGTAGGAGAGTGTAGTTACCTGAGTTGGAATGATGGTGATATCAGCCAGACACCCTCACTAGAGCTGGTCAGAATTGTTTCCCCCTTGGAAAATGTTGAAAAACTTGCTTCATTTTTATCAATCATTTTTTTATAAAAATTTTCAGTGGAAAAATTGTATGCATTGTTGTTATAGCCGTATTGATCCTAGGATATTGGAGAGACGAGGTGGGTGAGGAAATATCTTTTATTAGACTAACGCTTGTTGTTGGGAGACAAGCTTTCCAGCTTGTTCAGGTCAGGGATCCAGCTCTGTGTAAGCTGGAAAGCTTGTCTCTCTCACCATCAGAAGTTGATCCAATAAAAGATATTACCTTAACCACTTTTGTCATAATGGAAAAATAGACTTTTAATAAACAAACAAAAACAATTTTTCTTTGTTTTTTTTAAATGAAAATTTTAAAGAAAAACAGCCACTTTCCAAAAAATTTAATTTCCAGGAAAACCTAGTTTTCCATCAAATGTTTCTTGGAAAATTTTCTAGCAGCCCTAATGCTCATATTTATGAATAGTTCTATGGGCTCTTTAATGGGCACAAGCTGTCAGTGTCTAGTGGACAATATAGACGGAGAAGCTTTTTCTAATTTAATATATTTTCTGACATTTTGTTTGTGCTTATTAAAAGCAGAAACATTGTCTTCTTCCTCTTTTGCTCAGTCTACACACCTCTGGCTTAAAAGATTGGTGGTGATTTCTCACAGGAGCAAACTTTAGGAAAAGGGAATGCTTGGTGGTGAAAACTGGCCTTGGCTAGTGTGACTGAGTATAGGTATCTTGGGGGTAAAGGGTGAGTAAAAAATTGAAAATACCTGGCATATCTCAGAGTTATAAACTGTAGTCCTGAAGGGAACTAAGCCCTAGCCAGGAAGTAGAGTCTAGATTTTCAAAGATATTTGGTGTTGCTGTTCTCAGGTTTGCAGTGCCTCACTGATTTAGGAACCTAAAACTCATTTTCAAGAGGAATTTAGGCAGTTAAGAGCCAAAATCCCAAGTGCCTGAATCACTTTTGAAAATGAGATTTAAACTCCTAAATTAGCTAAGTGTTGCAATTCTTTCCAAATTTACTTTACAAATCTGAGCTTCGCCGTGGGAGGTGCCCTTTCTCCAAGGGAGGAACACATCCTGGACCTTGGGGTAAGAGTACTCTGCCAACAGAATGCTGAACAAGAGTGTGACAGACTCTGAACTTACTCTGTTTTGGGACTGTGAATGTTGCTGAAAAGCTAGGCACTCTTCGCAGTGAGAGACCGCTGCAATACAGAGTATTGGTAAGAAGTGGCCGCCAGTATAGGCCCATACGCAGCTGATGTTAAAGCGCTGCCATGGCTTTAACATTGCTGCCCTTTCTTCTGCCTCCCTCCCCCACCAGCAGGGCTGCCGACATGGGGGAGCGGGGAGCAAAAGGGACAGCTGCCCTGGGGCCCGCTGATTTAAAAGGGTCTGGGGCTCCCGGCCGCAGCTGCCCCACTGCTACCATGCCATGGCCGGAGCTCTGGGACCTTTAAATTGCCAGGCAGTGCGGAAGGGCTGGCTAGGGGAGGCTGACCCCCAAGCCCCGCTTCTGCTCAATTCCCCACCCCTTCCAGGGGACTGGAGCCAGGCCTCCATACCGGTAAGTCTTTTATGTTACTTTCACCCCTGGGGTGAGGGCTCTGGCTGGGAGTGCAGGCCCTGGGGTGGGACAAAAATGAGGGGTTCAGGGTGCAGGAGGGGGCTCTGGGCTGGGGCAGGGGGTTGGGGTGTGGACTCTGGGGTGGGGCTGGGGATGGGTTTGGGGTGCAAGAGGGGGCTCCAGTATGGGGGGTGGAGCCGAGGGGTTCGAAGTGTGGACTCTGGGCGGGAGTTTGGGTATGGGAGGGGGCTCAGGGCTGAGGCAGAAGGTTATGGTGTGTGGGAGGGTGCAGGCTCTGGGGGGGTGCAGGCTCTGGGATGGGACTAGGGATGAGAGTTTTAGGGTGCAGGAGGGGGCTCTGGGCTGAGGCTGGAGTTTTTGGAGTGCGAGAAGGGGCTCAGCGCTGTGGGTTGTGGTGCGGAAGGGGGTGAGGGTCCTGAGAAGGAGTTTGGGTGTGGGAGGGGGAGCGGGCTCTGGGAGATGTTTACCTCAGGGGCTCCCCGGAAGTGGCAACATATCCCTTAGCTCCTAGGCATAGGGGCAGCCAGGCTGTTCTGTGCAGTGCACACTGCCTCTGCCCACAGGCGCCACCCCTGCAGCTCCCATTGACTGGCATTTCTGGCCAATGGGAGCTGCAGAACCGGTACTCGGGCCGGGGCAGCGTGCAGAGGGACAAGGAGCCGCACAGAGCCAGGTAGGGAGCCAGACAACCGTGCTCCAACAGTACTTTTAATGACCCAGTCAGTGTTAGTGACCAAAGCCGCCAGTGTCCCTTTTCGACTAGGTGTTGGGGTTGAAAACCGGACATCTGGCAACCCTACTGGACCATTACTTTTTGCTTTCTTCTTTAGGCCTATTGCACTCATAACTTCATTTTCCTTTTGTGATGTGATAGCCACTTTATGTTACAAGATTTCCAAAGTCTGTCATAATTTAAATAGGGCTCTGTCTGTCTGTCTCTCTCAATCTCTCTCTCTCTCACACACACACACAGAGGTACATAAATTGGATTGAAAAGAAGAAAGTTACAGGCAGATGATACAACAGGCAAACCAGCCAGCTGTGAAGGAAGCTGACATGTTGTACTAAAGCAGAAACACAATATAATAGGGAAATGCAGTTCTTTGTTCATATCCGTTTCCTATTAACACTTAGAATGTTATGCTTGTGCATGCCATCCCCTGAGGACTGCTTGGTTGGCCTTACATGGATAACAGTGGAGTATGTAAAACTGCTAGATGCATAAAACTGCTGTGCAATCATAGAATGTTCTCTGTGTGTGTGTATTTTTAAATATGAGTATCAGAGGGTAGCCGTGTTAGTCTGGATCTGTAAAAGCAGCAAAGAATCCTGTGGCACCTTATAGACTAACAGACGTTTTGGAGCATGAGCTTTTGTGGGTGAATACCCACTTCCTCAGATGCATGTAATGGAAATATCCAGGGGCAGGTATATATATGTGTGCTAGCAAGCAAGCTAGAGATAACGAGGTCAGTTCAATCAGGGAGGATGAGGCCCTGTTCTAGCAGTTGAGGTGTGAAAACCAAGAGAGGAGAAACTGGTTCTGTAATTGGCAAGCCATTCACAGTCTTTGTTCAATCCTGAGCTGATGGTGTCAAATTTTCAGATGAACTGAAGCTCAGCAGTTTCTCTTTGAAGTCTGGTCCTGAAGTTTTTTTGCTGCAGGATGGCCACCTTAAGGTCTGGAACAACAACATCGCTTGCCTCACAACCTAAGTCGTGCAGAACGCAATGCCATCCACAGCCTCAGAAACCACCCTGACATTATCATCAAAGAGGCTGATAAAGGAGGTGCCGTTGTTATCATGAACAAGTCTGACTATCAAAAGGAGGCAGCCAGACAACTCTCCAATACCAAATTCTACAGGCCACTTCCCTCAGATCCCACTGAGGAATACACTAAGAAACTACAGCATCTACTCAGGACACTCCCTACACTAACACCAGAAGAAATCAACATACCCCTAGAGCCCCGACCAGGGTTATTCTATCTACTACCCAAGATCCACAAACCCGGCAATCCTGGACGCCCCATCATCTCGGGCATTGGCACTCTCACTGAAGGACTGTCTGGATATATGGACTCTCTACTCAGACCCTATGCCACCAGCACTCCCAGCTATCTCCGCGACACCACTGATTTCCTGAGGAAACTACAATGCATTGGTGACCTCCCAGAAAACACCATCCTAGCCACCATGGATGTAGAGGCTCTCTACACAAACATCCCACACACAGATGGAATACAAGCTGTCAGGAACACTATCCCTGATGATGCCACAGCACAACTGGCTGCTGAGCTCTGTGCCTTTATACTTACACACAACTATTTCAAATTTGATGACAATATATATCTCCAGATCAGTGGCACTGCTACGGGCACCCGCATGGCCCCACAATATGCCAATATCTTCATGGCTGACCTGGAACAACACTTCCTCAGCTCTCGTCCACTCACACCCCTTCTCTATCTACGCTACATTGATGACATCTTCATCATCTGGACCCATGGGAAGGAGACTCTGGAAAAATTCCACCATGATTTCAACAGCTTCCACCCCACCATCAGCCTCAGCCTGGATCAATCTACATGGGAGGTCCACTTTCTTGACACCACGGTGCAAATAAGTGATGGTCACATTAACACCACCCTATATCGAAAACCCACCGACCGCTATGCCTACCTTCATGCCTCCAGCTTCCATCCCGGGCACATCACACGATCCATTGTCTACAGCCAAGCACTGAGGTACAACCGCATCTGCTCTGACCCCTCAGACAGAGACCAACACCTACAAAATCTCCACGAAGCATTCTCAAAACTACAATACCCACACGAGGAAATAAGGAAACAGATCAACAGAGCCAGACGTGTACCCAGAAGCCTCCTACTGCAAGACAAACCCAAGAGAGAAACCAACAGGACTCCACTGGCCATCACATACAGCCCCCAGCTAAAACCCCTCCAACGCATCATCAAGGATCTACAACCCATCCTGGACAATGATCCCACACTTTCACAGGCCTTGGGTGGCAGGCCAATCCTTGCCCACAGACAACCTGCCAACCTGAAACATATTCTCACCAGTAACTGCACACCACACCATAATAACTCTAGCTCAGGAACCAATCCATGCAACAAACCTCGATGCCAACTCTGCCCACATATCTACACCAGCGACACCATCACAGGACCTAACCAGATCAGCCACACCATCACTGGTTCATTCACCTGCACATCCACCAATGTAATATACGCCATCATATGCCAGCAATGCCCCTCTGCTATGTACATCGGCCAAACTGGACAGTCTCTACGGAAAAGGATAAATGGACACAAATCAGACATTAGGAATGGCAATATACAAAAACCTGTAGGAGAGCACTTCAACCTCCCTGGCCACACTATAGCAGACCTTGTGAATGGCTTGCCAATTACAGAACCAGTTTCTCCTCTCTTGGTTTTCACACCTCAACTGCTAGAACAGGGCCTCATCCTCCCTGATTGAACTGACCTCGTTATCTCTAGCTTGCTTGCTAGCACACATATATATACCTGCCCCTGGATATTTCCATTACATGCATCTGAGGAAGTGGGTATTCACCCACAAAAGCTCATGCTCCAAAACGTCTGTTAGTCTATAAGGTGCCACAGGATTCTTTGCTGCTTTTAAATATGAGCTATTTATTGCGTGAAACTTTGAGTTAATACTATTGTGTTGCCAGGGGCCAACCACTAACATTGATTTTAAAAGGTGAGAGCCCAAGTGAGAGACTATGGCAATTGGAGCATGATATTTCAAATCACAGGCTATTAAGGAGGTACAAACCTTTTCAGTATCAAAGGGATGGGGCGGAAACAGAGGACATAACGCCAGTTAGGTGAGCTGGCTGCATGGACTTCAGTGAAGAGTTATGAGTCTGATGCCAGATGAAGACATCTGTTTCTCTGCTTTGCAGATATTCAAGTAGCTACAGGTATATGGTGCGGAATTGGTGGATGGTTCACCTTGAAGCATTGGTTCCTGCTAAGTGGGGTCAAGTGAGAGATGAGAGTCAAAACAGCAGCCTGTGTGTCAGATCCAATATGCCTTGGTCTAATCGGGGAATAGTTATTTTCTGGAATCAGAGGAACAGATGTTGCCAGTTTTAGAGGAAATGCCCAAGCCAGAGACACAAAAAGAAAGAGATAGGGGGAAAACAAGCAAACTTTTGAAGTTTAGAAAGATAATGACAAATGTACAAAGAGCCCTTTTCTCAAAGAAACATAAGTACTTATACTGTAGATACATAGGGATCATCATTTCAGCCATTTCAAGGCATGCAGCTACACTCAATAGTTTGGGATAGAAAATAAATAACACCATATACAGTGAAACAACAAGGTAAGGAAATGGACCAAATGTAATGTTCTAAATTAGCATTGGTTCTCCTCAATACTGCTCCATGAGGTATTTACCCATCGCAAGGGCATTTTTATGCCTCGCTGAAAAGACCACACTTCTAGCTGCATGGTATCCTCTTATACCATACTGGGACATTGGTTCAAGACTGATTCAAATAGACAAATGCCACCCGTTGCATTACCAGCACCATTTCCTGCAGCACCTTGGTTTTCCTTGGAGGTCCCTCTGCTCAAGCCCAATCCAGCAGGCTGTGACCCTCTTGAGGAGCATCTAGATTGTGAAGCAACTCCCCGACACCTGTGTGTGCTCTTAGTGTGTGGAAGACTTGTTTGTGCTTGCTGTGGACCAGCTGCCTGAAGCCACCAGCCTCTGGCAACACACACACTATCTCAGACCTCTGCAGGCCTAGCTCTTTCTTTACTGGTTAGCAAAGCCACATACCAGCTCCTGAGAGCGGCCAGTGTTCCCTGCAGTGTCCAGCCTCTTATCCACTGAACTCATTGAATTACCAGGCCTACTGTTCCCACAGGAACAGTACATTGCAGCTTATTAGTTATACTTCAGAACACAGGTCTGCTGAACACACAGCACTTAGGCATATTTATAGTGAAAACAAGAATAAGTTTATTGTCAAAGAACAGAGATTCAAGTGATAGTGAGGAAGGGTATTGGAAACAAATGGTTACATATAAAACAGAATCATATTGTGTCTTCTAGAGACTAAATTTATCAAACAAGTTATCGTCCTGTCTACAGAAGCTTATCTCACCCAACATTCTCTCCAATGTTTTCAGCCAAGCCTGGGTGAGATCCCTTTTTCAGAAAGCAAACTCGCTGCCCATTTACTTCCTAGGTGAAGGATACCAGGGTGTCATTGTTGCCCCCAGCTACACCAGAACAAACTTTTGATGGGCACCTCAAGATAGAGTGTCCCCACGACTCTGCTTACATCTTTCTGTTAGTTTCCTTCTGAAGTCCCCACCAGTTCCTCATTAGCATTTGACTTAGAATGCTAACGGTTGCTGATTGTGAAGCAGACAAATACATAGTTGACGTGTAAACTGATAGATAGGTAAATATCTCTTCTATGAAAGAGAGCCTGCTTTTCACCTTTGCTGATGACCAGTCCCTATACACAGACCTTAAGAACATAATTTACTGGGAATATACATAACTCATTACACAGCATTCACACATGCATTTTGTAAAGATATTGCTGACCAGTGTGACACAGGCTTTTATTAGAGAGCTCACATGACACTCTTGTGAACCAGAATGTAAATACCAGACCCAGCGGCACCCCTTATGCCCTCTGCCAGTTGGCACGAGGAGGTCCCTGGATCACGAACAGTTTATGAGATCTGACAAGCTCATAGCCCAAGAATGTGGTGGTGCAGTGGTATTTGTTGAGTCTTCAGTAGAAATATTGATAAGGACATGATTTTTCTATGCATTAGGTAGATGCAGGATAGGCTTAGAGTAATTTGCTGACTTTTCTGCTTTGGAAAATGTGCATCCCTATGATATATTCACTTCACAAAATCTCGTTGTATTCACCTCTACGTTAGTGAGGGCATGAGCTGGGAAAGGAAGGTGTATAGAAACAATCTGAAGATTTATAAAGTAATCTCATAGTCTGCAAAGGAGAAATGTATCTTCGGTTATAACCTTTACTGGAGCTCTTATTAGAACCCCTCCCAGAAGTACAGCTTGAATATGGCTACAGTCAGATGCAAGTACTCCACTTCAACTCTTTACTACAAAATATTGCATCTGTGTTTTTATGTGTAGTTTTTCTGAACCCTCACCACTTCTGCTTTTCTGCCCTGAGATTTGAATAGCTGAGTCTGAAGAAGTTTGAACAAAGACTTGTAGGAGCTTTTTTTCTAACGTGATAATCAGGTGGTTTGGTGAGCTTTGGAATATGTCACTTCCAGTGTGCAGTGTTTGTTTTAAATCCTAAAGGGCACCCAAAGACTCCTAAAAGATTAGTGAACTGGGCCTCGCAAATCTGTGTTAATGCTCTTCTTTGACAAAAATTGACCATGTCATTGAGAAAGTGAGGTGGGGAAGATAAATACAATGGAAGAGCAAAAAGCAAAAGAAAAGAGTTTTAGTGATAACATATTTTCCCTAGATGTCATAAACATGTACAAATAATGAGTGCACTGAAAGAAAGACAGAACCTGGTTAAGTATTATATCAGGAGAGTCTGATCTCAGGCTGTTAAATATTGCAGTGCTCTTTCAGACTGTCATAATTCAAAAGTACAATGACAGTGTGGTAGCTGTGAGCCAGGCTGCAGCCTAGCCTGAAAGAAAAAACAAGAAAAGATCAGAGTGTGTACTGGGATTAGAGGAGGTTAGCTCATATTCTCATGGAAGGTCCCTAAAATACCTGCCATGACCTCTTGTGTGGCAGAATAAATTTCAGTGATGGAAAAAATGGTGACACATTGCCCAAGATCCAGCTTTGAAGATTGAGCAATGTTATGTTAAAGCGTGATTGGAAAGCTCTGCTCAATACATTTTAACGAAACAACTTCCAGGAACATCAACCTCCCTTCCTTCCTCCCCAAAACAGTAATGAATCCAAATGGCTAATAAAACATAAGAACTTAAAGATGTTGTACATGAGCCATGTTTCTGAACTGATTATATTTTTAAATGTCAGTTTTCCCACAGCTG
This sequence comes from Gopherus flavomarginatus, assembly GCF_025201925.1. NCBI lineage: Eukaryota > Metazoa > Chordata > Testudines > Testudinidae > Gopherus > Gopherus flavomarginatus. Next base: position 66,651,510 of record NC_066618.1, read on the forward strand.
TTAGCATACTACATTTACTAAGGTATCAGACTTACTACCTAAAAGAGAGAGACATTTCTTTAGGCTGTTGACTTCTATAAGCATTTTGTTAAGAAGGGCTTCATTTGACCAGTTTCTGTATACTAAGTAGAGATCATGACTCCTCAGTACTTGAAAGAGTCAGCTGAGAGCCGTTCAGTGGAGAGTAAACTACTCTCTCCCCTATGAAACTGTTTTCTACAAAATCAGTTCACCCGAGTGCAAAGTGATACAGGCAACAGGCAGATATGCACAGTCCTAAGGCACTACCTACTTTCTGAAACTGTCTTGTGAAATTAGAGGAAAGATAAGTTAAAATTTAAAGTTGGAGGAATGGTCATATGTTCTCTGTGGGTTGTATTTGCCCTGGATTGCGTTAGCTTCTATCTGTGTAACCCAGGGTGTCAGGGTCACTGGCAGTTGTGAGTCTCCCTCGAGAAGTGTGTCGGTGGTGTAAATAGCCCACAACCTGGGCTCCAATGGGGGGCCATAAGTGGCCAGCTCAGTCTGGTAATGAGTTAGCGATGGCTGTGGGTGAAAGGGCTGAGACTAGAGCATACGTAGGATGTGATGATACAGTGCTTCCCCCATTGCTAGGGCTTCCATAGAGCTCCAGATGCACTTTAAGCCTGCCCACCCTTGATGGAAACCATAATAGAGGGATCAGAGTGGTAGCCATGTTAGTCGGTATCAGCAAAAAGAACAAGGAGTACTTGTGGCACCTTAGAGACTAACAAATTTATTTGGGCATAAGCTTTTGTGGGCTAAAACCCACTTCATCGGATGCATGCAGTGGAAAATACAGTAGGAAGATATATATACACAGAGAACATGAAAAAATGGGTGTTGCCATACCAACTCTAATGAGACTAATCAATTAAGGTGGGCTATTATCAGCAGGAGAACAAATCAGACGTCAAGAATTATAACATTCAAAAACCAGTCGGAGAACACTTCAGCCTCCCTGGTCACTCAATTACAGACCTAAAAGTCGCAATTCTTCAACAAAAAAAACTTCAAAAACAGACTCCAATGAGAAACTGCAAAACTGGAATTAATTTGCAAACTGGACACCATTAAATTAGGTTTGAATAAAGACTGGGAGAGGATGGGTCATTACACAAAGTAAAACTATTCCCCCATGCTAATTTTTTCCCCTGCTGTTACTCACACCTTCTTGTCAACTGTTTGAAATGGGCCATCCTGATTATCACTGCAAATTTTTTTTCTCCTGCTGAAAATAGCCCACCTTACTTGATTAGTCTCATTATATTGGGTATGGCAACACCTATTTTTTCATGTTCTCTGTGTGTGTATATATATCTTCTTACTCTATTTTCCACTGCATGTATCCAATGAAGTGGGTTTTAGACCACGAAAGCTTACGTCCAAATAAATTTGTTAGTCTCTAAGGTGCCACAAGTACTCCTCATTCTTTATTTTGATAATAGAGGGAGGCAATGCTGCGCCAGAGTGGGTTGAAGTTTCTAGCCTGTTGCAATATTGAGGGACAGTCTAGCTTGCCATCTGTGGGTGTTTGTGGATGTGGGGAGAGAGACAGGGTGGATGTTGCCATACCAACTCTAATTTAAACATTTAGGAAGCTGTTAGGTATGTGCTTTGCAAACTGGTGTATTTTAATCCTCTAAGTATAAGGTTAATTGTCTCCCATTGTATGTACTTGACCTAAACTGGAAACTTTAGAAGTTGACCCCAAACAAAACATTTTATTTAGATTTTAAGCTTTTCTTAATAATTAGAAAAAATAAATAAAATTAATGGAAATTTTGAAACAAAAACGAGTTTCAGAGAAAAAAATCAGTAAGTTTTGTTTAGAAAAAGGCGAAATGAAACTTTTTTTTTAAATTGGGGGGGCTCTTTTCTGAGATGAACAATTCAGTAAAACTGACAAAAATTCATGAGACGTTTGTGTTGCCAAATCTGTATGTTTGTTGCTGAAAAAAGTTTTATCCAAAAAATTTCACCCAGTTCTAGTAGGATTTAAGTATGTACTTAAGTGCTTTGTTGCATGAAGGCCTATGAGCCAAGATGCCCAAGTGACTAGTATGGCTTGGAGCCATACTACCTCAGGCTGTGATTTGTCAGATTTTATAAAATAAACAGGATTGAGGCTGCTCTGTAGTTGGATGGGGAATCTCCAGTGTGTTCTAGGTGGTAATTCAGCAGGTGGCAATCTTTTTATTCTTCATCAGTACTAATCTGATACCTGCTATTAGTGGGCATTACTCCGGTGGGGGCCATGTCTGTTGGGTCTGATGTAGAGCTAAGCTCCCCTCTCCCTGGGATCATTAAAGATTGGTGTATTTGTTCAAAATTAGTTCAAAATTTCAAATGATCTTGACAAACGGGAGAAATGTCTGAAATAAATAGGGGTAAATTCGACAAGAACAAATGTAAAGTACTTAGCACAGAATAATTATTTACACAAATACAAAATGAGAAATGACTGCCTAGGAAGGAGTACTGCAGAAAAGGATCTGGATCAAAAACTAAATACGAGCCAACAATGTAACACTGTTGCAAAAAAAGTGAACATCATTCTGGGATATATTAGCAGGAGTGTTGTAAGCAAGACATGAGAAGTAATTCTTCCACTTTGCTCAGCACTGATAAGGACTCAACTGGAGTACTGTGTTCAGTTCTGGGCACCACGCTTCGGAAAAGGTGTGGATAAATTGGAGACAGTCCAGAAGAGAGCAACAAAACCGATTAAAGGTCTAGAAAACATGACCTACTAGGAAAGATTGAAAAAAAAAAACTGGCTTTGTTTAGTCTGGAGAGGAGAAAACTGAGGTGGGGCCATGATAACAGTCTTTAAATAAGTAAAAGGTTGTTATAAAGAGAAGGGTGATAAATTGTTCTCGTTATTCTCTGCGGACAGGACAAGCAGTAATGCATTTAAATTGCTGCAAGGGAGATTTAGGTTGGACATTAGGAAAAACTTCCTAACTGTAAGGGCAGTTAAGCACTGGAACAAATTACCTAGGGTTGTTGTGGAATTTCCATCATTGGAGGTTTTTAAGAACAAGTTAGACAAACACCTGTTAGGGATGGTTTAGTTAATACTTAGTCCTGCCTCAGTGCAGGGGACTCGAGGTCCCTTCCAGTCCTATATTTCTATGATTCTAGTTGTGGTTATGTCTTGCTGTTTATCATGACAAAAATTTTTTTGGCAAGACCACAGCTTTGTCATGCCTTAAAATGCAAATCCTAAAAGTCATAGCACTTTTTTTTCTCAAATATATCAAGTATAGAAGTTTTTTGTATTAAAAACTTCATAAATTAATTCAAATGGGAAAAATTCAAAACACAAAATATTGATATAATTTTTACTAAAATGGTACTATGCTTGCTTTGATAAAATAAATTTATACAACCGTGATTTACATGGCTTTAGAGCTCTAAACTTGTTTTATATAAAGTAAAGTAATGCGTTGGAGAAGCATTTGCTGTAGGTAGGACTCAGAAAGATAACACTGCATTGGTAATATTTGGTTCCCATTCGGAACATTGGTTTTTTAACTAAAAGAGCTAGAAATTAATTCTTTTTAAATACAAGGTAAAGCAGTTCTGTAGAGGACTTTAGTGCAGCCATGCCTTTTTTTTTTTAAAAATTACAAAACGCTCTGTATCCCTAACAAACCATGAGTGTATAACAACTGATCACCCTCAGTCCTGGTGTCCTGCCCAAAATCCCATTTGGGTAATTACCCTACGTCTACCAAAATTTCCTATGTAGATTTTGCTCCAAAACTGACTCAAATGGAAGTGTGCCACCTACTGAATCACCAACACCACTTCCTGCAGCACCCTAGAATGTTCTTGGAGATCTCCCATCTAATTGTTGGCCATGACCAACCCTGCTTGGCTTATGAGAGCAGACCAGATCATAGCCAGAGGCTGATATGGCTGCTAATCATGTTACTCATTGAGAATATTTAGTCAGATACATCTATGGAGGGAGACTGTATTGCATTAAATGTTTCAAATGAGTTCAGTATATTTTATTTGTAAATTACTTTGTGACCCTTTGTAAAAAAATGTAAGTGGCCCCCTCAGGGATTGAACTCACAACCCTGGGTTTAGCAGGCCAGTGCTCAGGCCACTGAGCTATCCCTCCCCCAATAGTTTAAGGCTCTTTGTATAATAACTTTTTGTATTACAGGTATGTGATTGAACATAAAAAGCAGGAAAACAGCTTCTCTTAAGTTTGATGTTTTAGGACTAAATTATTTTGATGTAACTCTTGAATATCTGCTTTTGATGTCTGTAAACAAACACTAGTAAATCTTCACTGGTATGTTGCTTAAGTTGATCAACAAGGGCACCAGGGCTAACTGTGACAAGCTAATGCATTTTTAAGAACAACTGTATTTGTCTACAGGTCAGGTCAGGCTATGCCTGCTACTGTAATGAGAGTAGGCAGTACTGCCTGTGTCTCATCAAACCCACTGCCTTATGGGTAGTCCGGGAGGGTGTAGAGCTAAGGGAACAACCCCTGACAGAAAAGCCCCACTGCCTTGTGGGTGAATGTGGGAGAATGTAAGGCTATGGGAGTAAACTCAGACAGAAAATCTGGAGTGGAGCCCCAAAGGTGGTCAGGTACTAATATTTTAGTATCTTTCCAGCAACTCCTGCAGCGGATCAGATACAAGATGTATTGGTTCTTTCTCTCCTCTGGATTTTACTGGTGACACAGGGAAGGGGGTCCTGATGCATGGGCAACTCAGGGCCTCCATATCATCTGCCCAGGCTTGATCCTGGAGAGGTACTCCAGCTTCACCTCGAGCGTCAACACGACACAGGAGGCAGCAGTCACCAGCTCTAAGCTCTTACTCTATTGGCATAGAGTTAAGTGCCGGGGGCTGTCTCCGAGGGTGGGAGAGATCATCATATCTCACTGGACAACCATTGCCTTCCATAAAACTGGGCAGCCCCCAGACAATAGGGTGTAGTCCTGCCACCGTCTGCCTGCTTCAATGATGCTTGGAACTTAGAGTTTTATAACTTGACAAGTAGACTGTAACCAATGCAGCAGGCAAATCAAGTAAAAGAAAGAAAACATCCTTAAAGATAGGGTGCTGGAACATTTTCACCATGATAACTGGATTATCCGAGGAACTTCAACAGATCAATGATGCATATAAAACTGCTGTGATCAATGATGAGCTGAAATGACTCAGTGTGGATATTGCATCCCTCCACGAAACAAGGCTAGCATCAAGCTGATCTCTCAGAGAAAAAGACTACACATTTTTCTGGCAGAGGAAAAGTGCGAAGAAACACGAGAGCATGGAGTGGGATTTGCCATCAAGAGCTCACTTCTGGAGATGATTGAGCCACCTGCAAATGGATCTGAGAGAATTTTGGCATTAAAACTTGTTCACATCTGAGGGCCCAGTCAACCTTGTGAGTGTGTATGCCCCAACACTCTCCTTATCTTCTGACATCAAGGACCAGTTCTACGACCAGTTGAACACCACCATCAGCAAGATTCCAAAACACAAATATGTTTTCCAGCTAGGGGACTTTAATGCAAGGAGGGGAGCAGATCATGAAGCATGGACCAATTGCCTTGGTCAACACGAAACTGGTAAGATGAATGGAAACGGTCAGAAACTGCTAGAATTTTGTTCCTATTACAAGCTCTGTGTAACAAACTCATTCTTCCAGACAAAGTCGCAACACAAAGTATCTTGGAAACATCCCAGATCTGGTCACTGGCACCAGTTGGATCTTATCACAAGGTGTACTAACCTTAACATCATCCTCATTACCCGCAGTTATCAAACATGTACGGCACAGTCCAATATGACGGCTGAGTGTCTGAAGCTTTTAGATTCGTAGCGGAGTTAATCAAGGTTGTGTACTTGCCCCAACTCTGTTTGGGATTTTCTTCTCCCCTTTACTGAAACAAGCTTTTGGTTCCTCAGTTGAGGGAACCTACTTGCACACAAGATCTGATGGAAAGCTGTTCAATCTTGCAAGACTCAGATCTAAAACCAGGACTTGAGAGGCCCTTATCCAACACCTTCACTTTGCTGATGACTCAGCAGTGACAGTCCACCCAGTTCATCTTCAAAGCCTAGTGGACAGTTTTTCCAAAGCCCTGCCAATACTTCAGGCTTACTGTAAGCCTAAAAAAGATAAACACAATGTGCCAAGGAGTTGAGGAAGCATCCTCCATCAAGATCAACTGTGCATTTGAAGTGGTGAACAAGTTCACATACCTGGGATTCACTATCGCTGTCAACCTTTCATGTGAAACAGAACTCAATATCCTCATTGGAAAAGCCACCACAACAATGTCCAGACCAGTCATCTCTAACCTTTTTACGCCCAAGATCACTTTTTGAATTTAAGGGAAACCCAGGATCACCCCGCCATGTCACTTGCTCTCCCCCACCCTCATGCATTTCACGAGGCTGCGACCGGGGTTTGGGAGGGGGTGCAGGCTCTGGGCTGGGGCCGAGGGGTTTGCAGTGGGGGGTGGGGGTCTCTGGGCTAAACCTGGGGCAGAGACTTTGGGTGCAGGCGGGTTGTGGGCTCTGGGAGGGAGTTTGAGTGCAGGATGGGAGCTCTGGGCTGGGCAGAGTATTGGGCTGCAGGAGGGGCTACAGGATGCTGGTTCTGGGAGGGGGATCAGGGTTGAGGCAGAGGTACATGGTGTAGGAGGGGGGTTGGGGTGCAGGAGGAGGCTCAGGGTGCTGACTCTGGGAGGGGGGTTGGGGTGCGGGCTCCCGCCAGGCGGCACTTACCTTGGGCAACTCTCGGTCAGCGGTGCAGTGGGGCTAAGGCAGACTCCCTGCCTGCCCCAGCCCCATGCCACTTCCAGAAGGAGCCAATACACCCCTGTGGCCCTGGTGGGGCACGTAGCTCAGCATGCTGCCCGTCTCTGTGGCACCTTCCCTGCAGCACCCATTGGACACAGTTCCCCTTACCTGGCCAATGGGTGCTGCGGGGGCAATGCTTGCAGGCTGAAGCAGCACGCAGAGACCCCTGCTCCTTCCCCAGGCCCGCATGGACATTCTGGCCAGTTCCAGGAGTGGCGTGGGGCCATGGGATGCAGGGAGCCTGCCTTAGCGGCAGCCCCACTACACCACCGGAGATGGCGATCAACTGGGAGAGTCTCCAGGATTGACCAGTTGATTGTGATCGACCAGTTGATGACCACTGGTCTAGACTGAACAAGAGGGGCTGGCAAAAAACGAACTGACAGAACACACAAAGATCTGTGCATATCGTGCATGTGTTATCAGCACACTTTTGTATGAGAGCGAGACATGGACACTATACTCTCATCAGGAAAAGAGGCTCAACAGCTTTCATATGCGTTGCCATCATTGAATCTTTGGAATCTCCTGGAGGGACAGAGTCACCAACACTGAGGTGCTCAAGCAGGCCAGCACACCCAGCATGCAAACACTCCTCAAACAGAGACACCTCCACTGGCTTGTGCGCCAAATGGATGATAGGTGCATCCCAGAGGACATCCTCTACAGCGAACTGGCATCTGGAAAAAGGCCCAAAGAACACCTCAAAGAAATGGACATGGATGTGGACAAATGGGAAGATCGCACTCAAGACTGCAGCCTTTGGAAACAAGAGCTTAACAAAGGTCTCCGGAGTTATGAAAGGAAGCAGTCAAGCTTAGCAGAGGAGAAAAGAGCTCGCAGAAGGCAGAGTCCAAATAGTCAAAACATCACCTTTAAATGTGACCAATGCGGCAGAGATTGTCTCACTCGAGTGGGTCTCTTCAGCTACGTTCATGGCTGCCATAAAATCAATTGAGTAAATTCTTTTCTTCTCAGGGCCATGTATCCATGGTCTCTCGAGACTGAAGAATGCCTACTACTACTATTTGTCCACAGTTGGTACTAACTGGTGTTTGAGAACATGTTAATTAACACGTTAGCTAACATATTTGCAAAACACACCTCATCTTCCTAATCCAGACAGTACCCTCTGAGGCCTTGTCTAAACACACACAAGTTATATGACATTAAATATATTGCTATAGTAAAAGTGGTACAACCGTCCTGATGTGGATGCAGTTATATTGGTGAAAATGTGGTTATACTTGTATAGTTTATTCCATTATGAGAAGGGATATATATTCTACCCATAGAAGGCACCTTTAGCCTATTATAAATATGTCCATGCTAAGAGTTATAATGACATAACTAGTTTGGTTTTAAAAAAATCAGACCGTTAGCTGACCGTTATACTGGTACAAAAACTCTCTGTAGATCAGGCCTGAACTTTCTTCCCTTCATCATTGCTAGTAAGGGTATTTGCATGAAAATATAAGATCTTGGTTTCTTAAAACCTACATTTTTCTCCCCTTTTGAATACCCTGTCTGAACTCCTTGTTCAGATTATGGCACTATTTTGAATGTATATAACAGAAATGGAAAATAAAAAGTATTAAAGAACTGCTGGCACCTGGTGGTAAATATTTGAAAAACATTTTTAGCAACAGTTTGGATTATAAATCATGTGTTTTCTGAAGATGTCTTTCGTCATTCATTATCACCAAGACCATTTTTTGTGAAAGAAGATCTTTATCTTTTATTATTTCCTTTGCCGCTTATGCCTGTTTTATACCTGCAGCCAATCTTATTTGAGACATCCCAAACACAAGGTTTTAAAGGGGTCTCAAAGATGTACCATGTCTTGTTATTTCCCAACAGTGGAATTTCATCAGAAGGAGAACTAAACATTTGGAGGAAAAAATACAAGTTTCATGCAAACATGCTAATAATGAAGAATCAGAAATGATAGCTATGGTGAAGTGTATGCACACATACAAAAGCCTAGAGGAGGGGATTACTTGGAAGGTCATGTTGGTTTTCTGCTTTTTATTTCACTGCTTATAGGCGCCATGAAAGCAGGGGCGGCTCCAGGCACCAGCACGCCAAGTGCGTGCCTGGGGCGGCAAGCCACTGGGGGTGCTCTGCCAGTTGCCACGAGGGAGGCAGGCAGGCTGCCTTCTGTGGCTTGCCTGCGGATGGTCTGCTGGTCCTGCGGCTTTGGCAGACCTCCCACAGGCATGCCGCCAAATCTGCGGGACCGGGGACCTCCCGCAGGCAAGCCGCCGAAGGCAGCCTGCCTGCAGTGCTTGGGACGGTAAAATACCTAGAGCCGCCCCTGCATGAAAGACATGAGTTTTGTGGGTACTGAAAGAGGAGAAGGTAGTGGTTTGGTGGACTGGGCTGGGAGGTTTTCATGTAGGAAAAGGACATGCATAAATCTTTAAAGGTTGGCATTTTTGCTGGAAGAAAGGGATGTAGACTTGGATAGGATGGATAAAAGTGAGAAGGAGAAGTTTAAAGTTTATACACTGGGCAAGAGGGAGCAGTATGCATGAAGAAAATTTTAGCAGCTGTGTTTTGGATGGATTAGAAAGTATGATTTATATGCAGAAGAACTCTTTGACAATATGGGTCATTAAGGTGTACAGTATGAGTATATTCTGAGAGAGAGATTTTGTATTCGGCTGTGGCCCTGGTATGCCACTTTGGTGTGTTAAGACTGCCTCAGTAGCACTGAGCAGAGCACTACAGAGATTTTTGCTGCTGCAGGCTGTGGGGTAGCCCATAGGCAGTTCAGGGGGTTTTCATGAATTAGGTACGTAAGGGTGCAGAAGTGCTGAGCTATGCCACAGCCCAGATTCAGAAGGGTACACTGGTGTCTTAAAGCCACCTCTGTCCTCTCCCCAGCACAGCACAGAATCTAGGCTCCATTGTGGGTGTCTTTCCTAATATATACATGTAACAAAAAGCACTTTAAGAGAACCTCTCTTATAACCCTTCCAAGCTGAGCTCTTACAGTGTTTCAAAGCAGGTCCCCCTCCTGTGCACCTCACCAAGTGTGCAAGCTCCCTCCTCCCTCAACCATTTTATATCTTACAAACCTTTCTTGGCTGTCCACAAAAGATTCACAAGGGCTAACTAAATTAGCCAACATGAATGCGCAGCATGGCCTTCCTCAGCTGCATGTTTTATAAGCTTAATGAGAAAACATGTGGAAAACATATTCTGTATGGATGGAACAGGATTTTGAAAGACTCATAGCTCCATCAAATCAAACTTAATTTTCAACAGTGCCCTCAGAACCACTTGTTTTTGTGAACTATTTTCAAGATAAAGTTCAACTTTCAACTCAAGATTTCTGCATGTTGAGCAGTTTAAAATAAAAAGTTCAAGATTTTTTTCTTAATTATCAAAAGTGTTTGTTTTTCACAGTTCTACTAAAAAATGGCTGAATAACTGTATCAAAATATTTCCAGAAATATTCGCTATATGGCAAAGACCAAGCATGGGAAAATGTCATCCTTAAAGGTGAGACAGACAAGGTGAATGATGTAATATCTTTTGTTAGATCGACTTCTGTTGGTGAAAGTGAGAACCAGAGAAGAGCTCTGTGGAGCTTGAATACTCGTGTCTTTCTCAACATAAGGTGGTCCAACAAAAGATGCTACCTCACCCACCTTTTATTTCTCATATCCTGGAACCAACATGGCTATGACACTGCAGATCCAAAAGAAAAAACTTTGAATAAAAATGAAGATGTAACCTTAACAATAATGGTTTCTGTATCTCTTAAATCATTCTGTATGTGTGTATATAAATCACCATAGCAGCTAGGATATGAAATAGCCAAGTTCTGGAGACTTTTCAGTTTTTTCAAAGACTCCACCAGTTAAAACTCCAATTTGTTAAACCCTCAGTTCAGCAGCTTCTGAGCATTTACAATCCTATTGCTGTTAATGCTCAGCATTTCTCAGAATCAGCCTCATGAAAATCTTGCCCAAGTAAGGAGTCAGCCCAAACTGAGTAATAACTTCATTATCTGACCCCCCAAAACACAGAAGTGATTGTTAGACTACCATGGTCATGGCTATCAGTGGCATATCATAACGTCTGAGGAGACTGAAGATACACAATAACCTAAATTGATAACCCAAGCACAATGAAAACAAACAAAACACAATGAAAACAAGCCATGCCAAAAGGAAAAATAAAAAAGACAATCAACACCAAACAGGATAAATAAGCCTTAGAAGATTGTGCTCTGAAGCTTGCCAAACTTGGGGCCTTTGGCAGGCCTCCAGGGATAGCGTATTCGAAAAACAAGGGGCTCTCATCTGACACAGCCCCGCTGCAGTCCCCACAGAGTTTTGCCCTAAGAACTGACAACAAGAACACCCCAGCCAATCTCAACAGCCGCTGTGGGATTACAGCGTCAGATTTCTGTAAAGTGAGATTAAACTAAATTTCTGTCTTGTGTGAATTTAGATGAAAATGAAGGGACTCTTGCTGTTGTTTAGCAAAAACAGTTTCCTTGGTTACACTGGAATCATTTTTACTGTGTACTATGATTAATTAGCTTGTTTAGCATTTAAAGCTACTAAAACATATATTTAAAAAAATGTGTCTAATCACTTTGATTTCACTCTAACTCAGCTCTGTCTTGATAGTTTGCATCAACACAGGATTTATAAACAGGTTGATGATCATGACAGAACCTAAATGTTGAAGAGAGTGAAGAATTTTGTCACTCGTGTACTTCACCTACCTTGTTGTCCACACATGCAGCCCTCCAAATAATTCACGCACATATGGATGTATAGAGGAATGTAGCTGGATGTGAAGCAGCACCCAGGAGTAGATTTCCTGTGAAAGTAACAGCAGACAGAATTAACATTACAGATTGTGGCATCAACAAGCTGTCTGTTTTTACTGTGGCATTCCTGAAATCCCTTTCAATGACCCCAAAAGTTTTGCAAGATGATAATGATCCTTAAGTAACGAATGTAATTAGAGTAGAATGGTATGCCAATGCCAGGGAGGGCTTCTGAGTTCAATGGGATACAGATGCAGAATTCCTCTGATGAGTGACAGCAGACAGCTGAACAATTCTATTTTCTATATAAGTTGTGATCACAATGTCTTTATTTTACTATTAAAAATGGTCTAAAAGATTATTTGCAGAATTTTATCAGTTGAGGGAAATTCCAGGCCAATGCATAAGAAATAGGTTCTGGTAGTATTCCCAAGTGTTTCAGTATCTGATGTCCTTCAGGAAAGGAGCTTTGATAAAGAGTAGTAAGATCTACTTCTGCGTTGCCATTGATGTTTATAAATGTTCACTCTTTATAATCTATTAGCAACTGTGTGGAAGTGCAGCCTATGTTGGGGAAGTTACCTTATATTAGGAGAAAGAAAGTTAGGCTCAGATTCTGCTAGGTATTTAAACATGTTCCTAGCTTGAAGTGAATTCAGTGAGTCTGCTCACATGCTTAAAGTTCAGTATGTGCTTAATTACCTTGTTGAACTAAGGACATTATATTTTACTAGAAAAATGTTACATAACCATTGAAAATACATGTTATCGGGCATATCTTTAAAAATAGGCATAAAGACATTTTTATATCTCTCTGTGATGCTTGAAGAAGTAAAATGAGGTCCATATACATTGCCTCTCTGGGTTTCAGTCTTTTAGATGAGAATCAGCCCAGTAGCCTGTATGTGTTTTCCCAATCATTCAGTCCTAAAAATATGAAATGTTCATATCAATATTAGAATGGTCGGTATTTTAAAAATATGGTACCACTTGCCTTGCAAACTGTGGGAATTGAGGATATTCATCCTTTTCGCTACCCGCTCCCACTTCCTGGGCAAAAGTGTTGGTGAGCTCCTAAATACACAACTTAGTGTTGCTGGAATCTTCTCAGTTTGAGAAAAGGTCACTGGTAAAGTGCACAAATGGTTGCATAAATGCAAATATAAGAAAAATGTACCACAAATAGTGCACAGGAATTAGGCTTCGTTTTTACCCCCATTTTATATAGTAAGTTGGAAGGTAGGCGTTTTTCTTATTAAAATAAAAATATGTTCTATCAGTTAACAGTTTTTGTTTGATCAGTCAGAGAGCTTAAATTCTTAGGTGTCAATTTGTGACGTCCTTACTTACGTTGGAGAGCACTGACTTCAGTGGGACAACTCCTGTAACTGCTCACCATTGCAAGTAAGGGGCTCACAATGTGACCCTAACTGGTGGCTTTATCTCAGTGCTCTTGCCAAAAACCTTCTTGTTTCTCAGAAGCACAGTACAATGGTAAAATAGGTAAAACAGGTAAGGTATCTAGACATGGGATGTTTGACATAAATGAATTCTGAACTCTGCTGGGAAGCTGATGGATGAAGCCACGTAAAAATGATGTCACTAGGATTCATGCAACTCCTTATGTGTTAATAAGAATCATTGAACGACAAAGAGATACTATTTATGGGACCAATCCAGTACCACTGTAATCAAAAAGAGTGCTGCCATTAACTTAGTGGGTAGAATCAGGCACCTAGATTGTAATGTTCATGCACACTTATGGCACTATACACATACTAAATTATTAATAATTGAAAAGTATTTATTTTAAAAAAATCCTTTGGCATCTGAACTGTATCATATTTTCTAAAAACTCTTTGTTAGTTGGAGGGTTGTGCTGTCATGGCTTCTGAAATACAAATCAGGTTCAGATTGCTCAGATTGGAATCCAATAAATGTTTGCTAATGGTTGATGATGGTCACTGGTACTCATGCAAGAAATAATGAATGGCCAATTGAATTATCAACAAAGGCGGCACTTCTTTGGAAGCAAGCAAACTAATGTGCTATTACTAAGGATCAGATTTTGTCAGGGATATTTTTAGTGAAAATCACAGACAGGTCACGGGCAATAAAAAAAAAAAAATCACGGACGCCCCTGACCTGTCTGTGATTTTTACTAAAAATATCCCTGACAAAATGGGGCGGGAGGAGGGTCCAGTACCCACAGCAGCTAGGCTGCTGTAGGGTCCAATCCCTACCCTGGCAGCTGGGCAGCTGAAGGGGGCTCCGGCCCCCCTCCTCAGCTAGGCTGCTGTGAGGGGATCCTGCTGCCCACCACGGCTGGGCAACTGTGGGGAGCCCAGCCACCTGGGGGGAATGGGAACTCTGGGGGACCCCCAGGGACCTCTGGAGTCCCCCTGCTGCCCAGATGCTAGGAGCTGCTGGGGGCTTCCTCCAGCAGCTGCTGAGAGCTATGGGGCTGCCTACTAACAGCAGTTCAGCCCTGGGGCAGAAAATGTCACCGAGGTCACAGAAGTCACAGATTCTGTGACCTCCATGACATAATCGTAGCACTAGCTATTAGTAGACAGTGCCTTGAATTTACAGTGCCAAAGTGAGAGAGACCTGAGTTCCAGAATTTGTTCCTCACCCCATTCCCCAACAGGAGTTAAGTCCCAGAGGTTTGCCTGATTTTTAAAAAAACACCGGAATATAAATTTTATTATTATTATTATTATTATTATTATTATTATTATTATTATTATTATTCAGTCTAAAGGAATAAAACAGGTTAAAGAAAACCTATAATGAAAAAATGTCATGGAAAGACTAAAATTAATTTTAGAGTCTGATCTGGACTGTTATTCAATGCTCACTCCTACAGTATTACTGATCTCCTGTGCTTTGCTCCCCAGCTGAGACTTGCCTTATGGCATTACTTCAGTTTTTGCTCTCCCAATTTGAGGTCAGTTCTCTTCTTCTCTGAAGTACACTGGGAGGGGATGCAGAATAGAGCTGGGCAGGAAATAGTTTTCCCATCCTGCAAGTATTTCCAAGCGTTTAAAAAAATTTCCTGCTGCAAATTGGGATGAAAAGTCAAAATTGCAAAAATATTTGTGATCCCAAACACTCCAACATTTTGGCAGTTGTTTTGGGTCCATCAAAATGTTTTAACTTATTTTGAAATTTTGATTTTGATTTTTGTCCTCCCCTTCCCCCCAGCTGAAGCTTAGCTTAAGTTTTGAAATGGAATCTCATTTCAAATTGGAAAACTGGAATTTTTCAGGGGGGAGGGATAGCTCAGTGGTTTGACCACTAGCCTGCAAAACCCAGGGTTATGAGTTTAATCCTTGGCGGCACTTAGGGATCCAGGGCAAAAATCAGTACTTGATCCTACTAGTGAAGGCAGGGGGCTGGACTCAATGACCTTTCAAGGTCCCTTCCAGTTCTAAGAAATAGATATATCTCTAATTAAAAAAGAAAATGTTGATATTAAACATTTTGAAAGTTCTGAAAAGTCACCAAATCCAGTCCTGTTTCACAGTTTTAGTTTCAACAGACTGGCATTTTTTTATTTAATTTTTTTTAAATCCTTGAAAAATTGCCAGCCAGCTTTCATGAGGAAACAAATGCTATTTCCCATTTTTTATGAAAAACAAGATTGAGGTATTTGAGATAAATGACAAAAGTTTCCTAGAGTGAGAATAGAAGTAAGTATGGTCCTTATTACGGAGTAGTATACACTGGTGTAAATAAGTAACTCCATTGAAGCAAATGGAATTATGCTGAAACAAGTGAGGGAAGAATTAGGTCTCACTTTGCTCTTCATAAACACTAATTACATATCATTTTTAACAGTGGGTGTTTACCTTTGTCATTTCCCCTTCCCCAGTTCTTGTGCAGTGTGCTGTCTGGTTGCCACTGTTCCTATCAGAGGTGATTACATTTCTTTGCTTTTTTATATATATAGTCTGTGAAGTGCTTTGGAATCCTTCAGGGTGAAAGGTGCAATAGAAATGTAAACTGTTACTATTTTGCATAAATCGCTGCATTATTTGTTGTAAGCATTTGTGGTTTACAGCTGTAATAAAATAACTAGCTAGTTGGACAGACTGACTGACTCCGTCCAGAGTTCTTCACTTTCAGGTCATCAGCTCAAAGCTGGCCCAAGGCTATTTGGCCTATGTTTAATGAGTAGGTGATGTTTCATTCTGTTTCCTAGTTGTTAAATGTCCACATCACAAAAAATGCTAGCACAGTTGTCATTAACTAGTTTAACAATCTCACCTGAGAGGTTAAGAATGGAATGGGCTAGGAGACTTAACTACTCTCACATCCCTAGAGGTTGTCCCTTAAGGTCATGGATGAGGTTAATGGTGAAATGAGGGGAAATTTCGCTGCCATTCGTGCCTGTATTGTACATATTTTGTGGACTATTAAAGAGCATCATTTTCCAGGACTATCAACCGTACACCTTTCCCAAGGGGTGTGTGTGTGTGTGTGAGAGAGAGAGAGATGTGGTACAAACAAGTTTCATACAATACCGATATATTGGAAGTTTGAGAGTGTTTCCTGCAAAGAATATTTCTTGCTATTTTATTTTAAAACAATTTAGGGAGTTTACAGAGAGACATGCTTTACCTCTCTTAGGGTTCAATCTTGAAAAGTGCTGAGCACTTTGACCCTGATCCAACAAAAGAAATACCTAAGTGACTTAGGAGGCTAAGTCCTATTGAAAGTCAATAGGAGTGATGCTCCTAAGTCAGGTAGATGCTTTAGAAAGTTCCACTTTCCCAGTGGAATTTTAAACTTGTGAGTAGTTCAGGTGAAGTACAGTGGGTCCACTCATACTTAAATTAAGCACATGCTTAAATCCTTGGATTAGGGCCAGAGGCCTCTGTATCTTGTGAAATAGAGCCCTTAAATATAGGCACTTGGGCAGACAGTTCCTCAGACTCTGTCCACTATAAAAACACAGGACACCCAAGTTGAACCGAATGCTGAATAACACCACATGGGTTTGCAGTGGTCTGTGACTGGAAAGGTTCACTGGAAGCAATTTGCAAAGAAATCCTTAGGAAACCACCTGGATGGTTATTTTAAATTAAAAAAGGAAGAAATGCCACTTATTAAAAAAATAATTTTTCAATGCTAGGTTTAAGGCTCTGTACATATGATAGTCATTAAAGCTTATTTAACCCTAAAATGATCTGGCCTCCTTAATTCCACAGGGACTGTAAGGATCTAGGTTTAAAAATGAAAAATAATGTCTGGATGACAAACATACCTTCTTCGATATGGAATAATTGTTATTCCAATCAAGCCCATAAAAAAGCCAAGTAGTGTATACAAAATATATAATAAATACAGTTTTACACTATATTTAGGGCCTTATCTTTTGCCCATTGCCAATGATTTCAACAGGCACAGGATCAGAGCCATTGAGTTTGTGGGTATGCCCATGCATATATGTATTTAGAATTGGTGATTTATCCAACCACATTCTCAGTCTATTTTCACAACTTGTTCAAGCAGTCCATACAATTTCCTTATTATAATATTGCTGCTTTTGAGATAATCCTAGTGGGCCCTGAGATCTGAGCTCTCAAAATTCAGATGTTGTTCAGACTGGAACCTTTTAGCAGAAGCAGTGAATTTGTCATTTTTTTGTTACACCAAACAGCTGTGGTGTGCCTCACCACCCTTTCCCTAAGGATGAAATACGCTGCAGGGAGGGTGTTGTAAGCATTCCGGAGCTAGCCAGCTAAGCTGGAATCATTGCTGGACTGGCTTGGGTACTGCTTTGAAGAATTCTCCCATTAGAATTAAAACATCCCACAACTCCCAACACAACAGGCCTATTCTTGAGTGTAGCCGACTGCTGAAAACATAAGGATAGTGGCAAGATGGGGGGAAGAGAGAAGAAAAAGAGGCTAATAAACAGATAAAAAGGGGCAGCTCTTGTATGTGAGTGGAATTTCCTCTGAGTACAGGATATTCTTTATCATTGACTGGTCACAGGAAGGAAAATGGGAAAACAGTGTTTCCTGTAAAGGAAAAAAAAATCAATAGGCCTTGAAAATACCTGAGATGGAAAGAACGTTTTGCATTTCCACCAACAAGTACAAATGTTTTTTAAATTCCTTTGAAACATGAACTTGGTATAAAAACAGTTTGGCTCTCAAAATGAGACTTTATTTGTACACGCACCCTATTTTTTAAAAAATTGTCTTCGTGTGCTGTCCAGTCCATACTGGTCTTATCTGTTCATTTTGAGAAATCTCTAATTCATGAGAATCTGTTTGAATCAGTGCTTTCTTTCTTTCTTTCTTTCTTTCTTTCTTTCTTTCTTTCTTTCTTTCTTTCTTTCTTTCTTTCTTTCTTTTAAAAAAACTTATTTCAAGGAGCTCTTTCCTTCAGAGACAATATTTCTGTAAGTATTAATGACTTAATGGACCACTTAGCGTTACCACATTGTCACGGTTATACCCCTTTAACGGAAGAAGATAGCCATAGAGGGGACTGTGGAGTCTGCGCTTGATTTGGGCAAACAGAATTTTCTCTTACAACTACTTTCTGCTTAGAGTAGGTGGCTGAACTATGGGCCTTACTCCTGTAAATAATGTCGTTGGAGCCAATGGGGCTAGTAATGAGTAAAGGCTGTAGGAGTGGATACATGTGCATGTGCAGGGAGATCTATAACACCTCAGTGATTAGTATAATAATTTTTCTGTCTGCAAATATTTGCCCTAGTGGCAGCTCTTCTCTTACTATACATGGATCTCAGCCTCTGAGTTTATGCCTGTATCAAACCTTTACTTCCTCAAAAGTTGGGGGGTAGGGTTCTGCTTTGGGACCACTCTTGTTTATAGCAATCCCAATGGCATAACTGAAAGGCAGATAATGAGGTTAAGCTGTGTAACCCAGAGCTGCAAGTGTAAGAAAACAAAATAAAATGGGAGTGAGAGGGAAAGATGAGCTGTTGCAATTTTGCAAGAAAATTAATATAGCTATTTTTAAAAGGAGGAAGAAGAAAAGAAAAAGGATTGGGATTAAAAATAAAACAGCCAGAAAGGCCTGGAATTAAAAGAGAGCTTTTGGAATGATCTAACTTTTGTTTTATTACATTATAGAAGACAAAAAAAATCAATAGCTGGTAATTCAGACATAAATGAATTATATAGGCCACTGACACAATGGACTAAACTTTATAACAACCACATCTGATGCCGTCAAGCCACAGGCTTCGGTGGCGCCAGTAATAATTATGGCTGATCACCTCTAATTCAGTGCTGCTTTGCTTGATAAAGGTGTCACTCAGCATGGCTGCAGCATCTATATCGATTGGGGATGTCACGCAGGAGGGCAGCCTGCTTTCCCACTTCAATGGGACAAACCACTGCTTTTTCCCCTTCTCACCCTGCCTGTGTCCTACACTGATATGCCCAGAAAATTAATCATTTAAATTCATGACTGAAACCAACCAAGCTGAAATTAGCAGCCTTGACCCCTGGAAGTGTATATCTTTAAGAACATTGATAGCCATAACAGCATCCTGGGAAAACTTCGCTACTTAACAATAATCGCTATTGCTTTGCAGCATATGGGGCATTAAATGGCTGGAGCTATCAATCATTCAGCTACAAAGAGCCATTTACTGCCAAGATGCTTCTAAGCATTAGAAAATATTTTCCTATAAAATGAAATCGTAATATGAACAAAATATCGTTGGCTTTTGTATTTTCACCAGATTTTATGAAATCTGTCCCCCCGCCCCCACAAGTCTTTTGTAATACTGAAATTTACCCTGAGCTGTCCAATGAAGTGATAGGTATGGAAAAGGTGGATGTGGCTGGCAACTCAGATGTCGGTAAAGGCTTTTCTGTTTTATTTGTATAGGGGTGTTTGAGCTTTCTGAGCTGCTTGTTGAAATTCTTCTCTTGACCTGTAATTAAAGAGGGCCCATTCTGGTTATCCTTGCAATGTTCTAAGCGCAAGTCATGCTGATCTTTCTGTAGTTCCCTAATTTACGTTTTCACATTTGGCATATTCAAGGATAATAGAGTGATAGGAAAATTTAATGTTTCTTTTTAAAAACACAAGCATTGCATTTTACAGTGGAGCTAGGTTTTTACTCCATGGATCAAAAGTAATTGTGACAGAACAGTAAAAGAAACCTCAGTGTCGTTAAGCTACCCTGATAGACACCTGGTGTGTTTCAGCCCTTTGTAATATAGCTGCTAACGTTGGAAACACTTGTGTCATATAACTACAATATTTCACTTGAAAAGTTTCCTCTGTTTTAAGCAATCTTTACCAGTTCCAGTGTATTGTCCATTTAAGTATATGGAATATTTCTTAAGCTTGTAGAAGAATCTCTTTAAGTTCAAAACTGAATACGTAGTGGTGCTGCAATGGTATGATTGAATACAGTAGGGTTTGGTGGTTGTTTTTTGTTGTTGTTGTTGCTTTTAGATAAAAGAGTCTGAAATTCTCTAGAAAGAAAACACCTGCACATTTCACCTCACTGACAGCCCAAAAAACTCAAACAGAGCCCCACAATTACCCTGCAAAAATGAGGGGGGGCTGGTTTCAAGCTCTTGCCAGGTTTACACAGCTTGAAGTCAGTGGAGTTGCTCTGATTTAATGAATCAAACCTGTAAAAGTGCAAATGCCTATATTGAATATCTGTTCCCCCCACACCCTAAAAGATCCCCCCCACACTCAAAATTTTCTCTTCTCCACTCCTTGTCTCCCTTTCTCCTTTGCCCTCCCTTCTCCTTTCCCAATTGCTCTTTCTCCTTCTTGAGGTCCTGAAACACATGGGCATTTCTGTGTGTGTAATATCTTCTGATCAAAACCAGTAAATCACTGACAGCCCAGTTCCCCGGGTTTTACTCTGATTTCGCAGGCAGCTGCTCTGGCCATTCTGAGGCGGCACTGTTTCTTTCTCTGTTTACCCGTTTCCAATGGCAATTGCACCACCAAGTCTCAGTACGTCTGGAACTTGGCCTGGGGCTGTTTTGGTTACATTGAAGTTTTTGCTTCAGTTCTGCCAGATTTAAATGGTGACTTCACCAGCACTGAGCTAAAAAGGAGAGCAGGGAGGCGGGAGGTAGTGTAGAGAGAGAGAGAGAGGGCCAGAGCATTACATCATCATTTGGACTGGAATCAAATGGGAAGGATATGACTCACTCGGGCTAGTTAAGCTTTGGCTCAAGTTCTACATACACTCATTCCAGGGCTCTCATGTTCTGCACCTCAGCAGGGAATTCAGGCTCAGTGATGTCCATGAGGTTTGTTTTTAATTTTCTCTTCCTTTTCTGATTTCTATAGACTTTTCTGCTGCCCCTCCTTCTTCCCTTTCTTTTCCTCCTGTTTCTCGATCCCCTCTCCTGCTCTCCTTTTCACTTTGCTAGAGTTTTTTTCTGGTGAGTGTAACCTGGACTTGTAGAGCAGAAGATGGTTTTAAAATGAACCAAACCCAAACAAGGAGCAGCAAACTCAAGAGAAGTCCCCCCCGCATCACTGTGTCGCTCCTAATCGGAGGAGACAGGGAGAGAGTTAAAATGCAGGAACCAATCGCTTGAATGGTGATGTAATGCTGGAACTGCAGGGTTGTTAAGTAATGTGAGAGCAAGGGGGTCAGGGTTGCAAAGCATTTACCTGCTCCCAAGGGGGTTTAAGTTTATTATCAATTGCAGTGACTGTAACTGGCTTCAGACTGCAATCTCTAATTATTCACAGACTCTTTTTTATCTTTTATTATTAAAAGTAAAACTATATTATGGTGTTTTAAAAAATGTGATATTATCACAGCTGCAAATTATTTTCCACCAGGGTTTTGATATTTTTTAAATGGTTTGAAATTGGATGTCTTTTTCACAAAAAGATAAAGGAAAAAAAAAGGAAAAGGAAAAGAGCAAGCGAGGATGGTTCTTTAAGTGTAACTGGTGAATTTGTAACTGTATGAAGAGAGCAGCTTAGCTGCTGTCTAATAGAGCAAGTAAAAGGTCTTACTGTTAAAGATACTCTCTAGAAAATAAATCATTTATGTAGCTCATCCCTAGGAGCCTTGGAGCTCCACACTAATGCCTGTTGACATCATTCTGACTCTGTTTGCCTTTTTTTTTTTTTAAACTAACGATCGCTGAGGCCCCAAGCATACAGAGTAAACCACATGGACATAAATTGCACTCATCGAGTGCCACATGGGAGTCTGTGGGGCTTTATGCCTACCTGTGGCTTTCTTTGCAGGATGAGGGCCTTCAGGTGCTTATATTTGTACTTCCCATGAACAGACTTCAAGGCATTTTTCTTGAGACTAACTGTGTATGGAAAAATGTGGTCTTTCCTCGGTAGATTCATGGTGTGCAGGTGCAAGTACATAACCATTCATGTGGGACAAGTAGGAATTAACATTAAGTACATAGCTATCTGTATGGCGCTTGCACTTAGATGTGGGCCGAACAAGAGATCCCTGGTATCTGTAGGTGTCCTCAAATTACTCAGTCTCCTCACAGGAGCTCTGAATCAGGTTTCTGTGTCAAAAGTTGTCTGCCATTATGATACCATTCCTGGAAGAGACCCCCTCAGGGACTTTACTGATGATGATGCTAACAAGAATAGTGGCTTTCATTGGTTCAGCAGTAGACAAGGGACCCAATTCCACAAAGCACATCAAAGTGCTTTGCTGAATAACTATGGTCTTAAGCACTGGCTTAAGTGCTTTTCTGAACTGGGACCGGAGTAAGTAAAATATCAGATACTGTTCTCAGTTAAACAACAAGGAGTCTGGTGGCACCTTAAAGATTAACAGATTTGGGCATAAGCTTTCATGGGTAAAAGTTGCATCTGAAGAAGTGAGGTTTTTTTACTCATGAAAGCTTATGCCCAAATAAATCTGTTAGTCTTTAAGGTGCCACTGGACTCCTTGTTGTTTTTGTGGGTACAGATTAACACGGCTACCCTCTGATACTTGTTCCCAGTTACAATCATGAAACCCTAGTACCCCCTCTGGGGCCAAATTTAACTCCTGATCTTCTCCTGGGTCTCCAGATATCCTGCTGCAGAACCTATCTATAATTTTCCACACAGTAAACATGTAGACACATTTTCATAAATGCCCTGATTTTCAAGCTGGATAATTAGCCACGCTCATGTGCCAGACTTGTACAGTTTTAAAGGCCAGCCTGAGGCCACATTGAATATTTGGCCACTAGTGTGCCACATACAATACAGATATGCCACATGGGTCACATTCCCCAGCCCTCCATTGAAAGTATGGGTCTTGCGGTGGGGACTTATACTGCTTTGAGAGTTCCAATAGGAAGTCTGTCTGACTTGTATTTTCTCCTAGAAGCCTTGGGAAGTGCACACTGCAATGCTTATTGTAGCTCCACCACTTTTTAGGGAGATGCAGTGTGTGATCCTCCCATGCCTGACCAGTTCTGGTAGATGGCATTGCCTTTCCCTCATCTTTCCTCTCCCTGCCCCTTTGAGAGGCAGAGGGGAAGACGAGACAGAAGAGACTGACTGTCAGGGCTTGTGCAGTGCCTGCTTCCTCCAGGCACACTGTGGCTGGTCTTGTGCAGAAGTACAAAGTAGAGGATGACTTGTTGTATTATCCTCCCCCTCTTGTGCACAGATACAGGCCTTGCCACAATCTGTTTGCGTCTATACAGATACCTATCCTGACACACATACTGTGTGCATGTTATTTCCCTTATCATAATGAAATGCATATAAAATGTATTATACAAGCCAGTCTAGCAGTCCAGTGGCAACACATTGCATTACAGAGAGACAGAGAGGTAGTTTGGATCTCATGTATCTCAAACCATCAGGGACTTGTAGTGCTGAGAAAGCAATGCACCACATCCTCTATAGGGCTGGGGGAGCATATTGTATTGCTCTTAAGAAATACCCTATAACTGATGCATGTAGCCACACTGATGGCCTTCATGGGGAGCTGCATCCACCTCACAGTGGGCTTGAAGTGGGTGAAAGGAGTAAAGGGGGAAATCCTGAAGACTGACCCCTCCAAAAAATACATTGCATGTCAGATATCTGTATTCCTGGTCACTTCTGCTGCTAGAATAAACTTACATGAGTGTAACACAATAGAAAAGGAGATTGAATCTCTCTCATGTATATCCCAACAATAAAAGCACATGACTGATGAGATGCAATAAACATTGCAGTGTGCACTTCCCAACTGCTCCCAAGAAAAATCAAACAATAGTAGGAAGGGTCCAAAGTGATGGGGGCTCTTGCAATGCAAATAGATAGAGGACAAAATATTTGAAAGTAGCTACTCTTTTTGGATTCCTCCAGTTGTTTGGGTGCCCAGCTTGAAAGACCGTGGACTTGATTTTTAGATGTGCTGAGCACCTGCAACTCCACTTGATATCAATGGGGATCGGCATTTCTGAAATTCAGGCCAAAGGTATTTCAAGCTGGGAATCCAAAACGAATAAATACTTTTGAAAAATGTCAGCCATGGTTATTAGAGCTGTGCAAAACTTTTGCAAGGAAGCCTGAATTCACAAGGTTTCATGGTTCATTTTTAAAATCAATTTCTTAGACGTTGATGCCAGACACGAAGAGTCAGCCAGGCTTTCTCTTCTCACATAGGTGCTTTCCCCCACAGGCCCAGGGTGTCTTCCTTATCTCTAGTTGTCTTCTGTACAAGGGGGGTAATGGGTCTGAAAAAACCCTGTGGCAAAGTATTCTGGGATGGCTGGCTGGGCAGCTGTCCCCCTTCTTTAGTGTTTATGGAGCTAGCAAGTTCAATCCATTTCCAGTCCACAGAAGCCATGTTTAGGGGAACTAACTTGCTGCTCAGCCACTTGGCAGCAGCAGTTCTCCAGACACTACTTTTAGTCATTCTGATAATGACTGCCCTAACTTTTATCTCCGCTTGGAGTCCTCATGTTAGCAAATGAACCACATTAAAAGACAATTCCAAGGACTCCTGCCCCATGTTTAGTGTTTAAATTAGAACTGGGCAAATAACTGATTTTTCGGTTTGGTGGCAAATAATCAGAATTTTTTTTTGTCATTTAAAATCAGTAAATCAAAATGTTTCATTTAGCAAATGTCTCAACAAGACATTCTGATTTTTTTCAGAATATTTTAATAGGCTTTTTGTGACACGGAGTGGGGGGAGGTGAGGGGTTGAAATTGACATGGTTCGCTGAATGTTTTGGTCAACCCAAATGTACATTTTTTGCTGAAAAAAAAGCTTTGGCTGAAAATTTTTACTGAGCTGTGCTTCAAACTTAAATTGGTGCTGAATTGGGAGGCAGGCAGTGGTCTGCTCTGCTGATGAGAATATTTTCTGTGGATTGAGGAACTAACTTGGTGCTATTTCCATACTGACTTGACTATCTTTAGTACCCCAAGAACTGAACACAAGAGAGTGAGCCAGCCAACTTCTACTGTCCAATAGAATCCATGAGAGGGTCAGTTATAAAGTTCATCAGCTCCCTGCTCTCCTCCACAGTTTGACTCCAGGTAAAGGGAATCCCACAGATTCTTAGTGAAGGGGGTTCTCTGGGAGAGCAAGTGGGAGCTGATTTTGCTTCGTAACAAGAAGATTTCACTGGATTTGTTTCAAGATTTCAGATTTTTGTAAATCCAGAATTCCAAGTGAATATCAGGGTCTGCCATCATGATAGTTTCGCAAAACTGGTGTGTTTTTTGCACACTCCTAGAAAGTATGCACTATTGGCCTGATTTTCACCAGGGTTATCAGTGTGAATCAATGGAGTTATACAAGTGCAAAACTGGTATGTAATCAAGAAGGGATATGAGACCTATCCCTTGATGGCAACATATTCTAGCATTAGAAAAGGTTTAGAAAAGGGCAACTAAAATGATTAGGGGTTTGGAGAGGGTCCCATACGAGGAAAGATTAAAGAGGCTAGGCCTCTTCAGCTTGGAAAAGAGGAGACTAAGGGGGGGATATGATAGAGGTATATAAAATCATGAGTGATATAGAGAAAGTGGATAAGGAAAAGTTATTTACTTATTCCCATAATATAAGAACTAGGGGTCACCAAATGAAATTAATAGGTAGCAGGTTTAAAACAAATAAAAGGAAGTTCTTCTTCACATAGCGCACAGTCAACCTGTGGAACTCCTTACCTGAGGAGGTTGTGAAGGCTAGGACTATAACAATGTTTAAAAGGGAACTGGATAAATTCATGGTGGCTAAGTCCATAAAAGGCTATTAGCCAGGAAGGGTAAAGAATGGTGTCCCTAGCCTCTGTTCATCAGAGGATGGAGATGGATGGCAGGAGAGAGATCACTTGATCATTTCCTGTTAGCTTCACTCCCTCTGGGGCACCTGGCATTGGCCACTGTCGGTAGACAGATACTGGGCTAGATTGACCTTTGGTCTGACCCAGTACGGCTGTTCTTATGTTCTTATTATATTTGGTGCTAAAATTATTTTCATAGTTACCGTTATCTTTGTCTTCACAGTAAATTTTTCTCCCCTTATCCCTTCTCTGCCAAAGTTATAGCCAAGTCTTTGTGCCATCTCATGGAATGAGAATTTCTCTTCTATAACAACATTTTAGGTGCATAATTTAAAAAAGCATTCAAGAAAAATCAGACACAAAGTCTCTAGGAACTTTAAGCTGCTGCACCAGTCGTTGTAAGGGGCAGAGTACACTCCTACCCACATTTGGCCAGATCTTGTAGCCCTGGGTGTGTTGGAGTCAGAGCAATTCTCATTTTGGGTAAGGTAGTGATGATGGGAGCATGAGTCTCACCTTTAGACCTCCATTCAAGGGAGCACACAGACCAAATAGTGTCAAGTGCCTACACTGGTGATAAAGGGACAGAGGAAGGTTTCTTATGCCTTTCCCCTCCATACCTCCGCCATGAAAACTACAGTTAGGATAATAAATTAAGTTACTTTAGTATTAAGAGACTGCTAGGTCTTTCTCTGCACTTAAATAATAGATGGACAAGATAAGTAGATGATTGACTCCTTGCAACCAGATCCTGTTTGCCATAATCCCTTTAAAACCATTTGGTACTCATCATAATAATGGTAATCTCCATGAATTCATTTGGTGTTAATGTGGATGCAGTTTATAATTTCAAAACAGTAATTTTGCCATCACTGTTTAGTGTTTATTAGTATCCACTTAACTGTGTTATTCCCTCTCTACTGCAAAAGCACTTGTCCATCCTTTAGTTTTCTCACCTAGCTGAAGTGCTGGTTCTCCTGATGGGAATTTGCTCCTGTATTCAGATTTATATTTCCCTTTATCCCAAAGAAAGATGGAGCTCTGTGGAAATGCTCCAGCTGGTAGTGACTTTCTGCACCCTGTCACTTATTAATGCCTTCCACTTCAAAACCAAATGTCAGGGAGCACATGTCTTCCTGCTTACCACTCAGATGGCATTCCTTCCTAGATTTCCTCAGAGACATAACCTCACTGCAGCCTTTTATACTATTGTCTCAGAGGGTGGGCTGTTAGGAGACACAACCCTTTATCTTGGCTTGGAGACAAAATATCTGTTGCCTGCTAGCACATTCTCCCATGTGTGCTCTGTTTATGGGTGGAGTGCACTGTCCCACTGCCCAAACCGTTTCCAGTTTGTCCGGCCAATTCTGGAGAGGGAATAAAATATCTTGACTTAGGACCTGATCCAAAGCCTGTTGAAGTGAATGGAAGTCTTTTCATTGACTTCAGTGAGCTTTTGTTGAGCGTATAAAGCTCTTCTCTCTTTCTTTCCCTAAAC
This sequence comes from Gopherus flavomarginatus, assembly GCF_025201925.1. Classification (NCBI taxonomy): domain Eukaryota; kingdom Metazoa; phylum Chordata; order Testudines; family Testudinidae; genus Gopherus; species Gopherus flavomarginatus. The sequence continues at coordinate 66,678,927 of NC_066618.1, forward strand.
ACCTGCATCTTTGCAACTCTTCCATCTTCAGGACGTGTTCTTCTGGACAGCTGCTTTGTTTCAAAGATGACCCAATAGATTAACACAAATTTTGGATCACTACTAATAGTTGGGCACCACCCTTCCCATAGCAGGTATGTCTAATCTTAAATGTGACATATAGAGTCTGTAATACATTGCTTCCTTTCTTCTTCTCCTCCAAACAGATTGTAAAGCCTTGATTATCAAATAGTGGAGCCTAATGAAATGCAACACTTGGTCTATTTTGTTTTGTAGAGTTCTTAGATTCAGACACAGCCAGTAAAATATCACCTACTCAACAGAACACTTTTGGTTCCAGACCCACTGCCATAATTAATTTTGTGCCTTGGTGTTTCATTATAACCACAGCACGAGGTTCCAGTGTTAAAATGAGTAACAGTGGTATGAACACCCTGGTTAAAATCCTGAAAGAAAGACACAGCTTTCTGCGCATCAGAATTACAATCAGGCAATTTGATAGGCTATATCAGTAGATAAAAGCAGCGAAGAGACCTGTGGCACCTTATAGACTAACAGAAGTATTGGAGCATGAGCTTTCGTGGGTGAATACCCACTTCGTATTCACCCACGAAAGCTCATGGTCCAATACATCTGTTAGTCTATAAGGTGCCACAGGACTCTTTGCTTCTTTTACAGATCCAGACTAACACGGCTACCCCTCTGATACTCAGTAGATAAAATTACTCTTCAAAGTGGGTATTTTATGCTGCTCTTAAGTGGTACAATATTTGGAATACATCTTATTTTTGTGTAGCACCTTTCATACGTCTATCACAGGGCACTTCATGTGTCACAGCCATTTCTTCTATTCAGTCCTACATATTAATGTTGTTAGGTACAATATTACCTACAAAAGACATTTATATACTTAGGGTAGAGTTTCTGACTTTGAATCCAAGATAACTGTTATTATATCACATGCTCTACTAGGAACTATTTCCTGCAGTTTGCAAAAGACAGCTAACTAGATGAAGAGAAAGATATTGGGTCACATTCTCTCCTGTGCCTGGTTGCTACTCTGCAAAGGTCTTTAGGGCTGTGCCCATTTACAGTAGAAGAAAATTTGGCCCATTTTCTCTTACCCTGTCTCTCCCTTGACTATAGAAATCTCCATTTATCTGAAGACGATTGATGTCTTTGAAACAGTTTGAATAAACAGGTTTCTCCTGTAAAATATATATAGAAATATGAGTGACCGAGAGAGCAGAATAATTGAGGCTAAACCTACACATTTATTGGACAACTACTGTGTCATGAACTAAGATGTTGCTCTCTCTTCTCTCCTCCTCCCCTATAACACATTGCTTCCTTTTTTCTTTCCCCATCTCCTCCAAACAGATTGTAGAGCTTTGATTATCAACTAGTGCAGCCCAATGAAACATTCCAAGTGAAAGTGAGTGTAAGCCTTGTGAACCCATACTAGAAACAGTTGATATGATCCTTTGTGAACTAAATCTACAAAGTATCACACAGCTTCAGTGGAGGTAGGATAGCAAGGTGCTTGGAGAATTAGGAGAGCAGACATCAGTATTGGGTGGGTAGCAAGGAGGGAGAGAGCAGCAATAGCAGAGCTGGTTGTCTGGGAAGAAGGGCATTAGAGATTGGTGGGATTGCAGATGGGGCTAGGGATGAAAAAGTAACTAACAAGACGTATTTATCTCAATCATTTTGCTCCTGTATTTTTTGTCTATTGTCTGCCTGTCTGTCTTGTCTGTTAACAGGGCAAGAGCCATGTGTTTGTATGTATCTGTGCAGCGCCTAGCACAAAGGGGCACTGATTGGGGATTTTTGGTCATTATTGTAATGAAAATGATCATAATTAAAGGTGCTGCAGTGACGGTATTTGACATTTACTATTCTAATGCTATTCATTTAAATTACAGTAAGTGAGGAAACGGTTAAAATAAATAGGAGAAATACTGATAGATTTAAGGGGGTCTATTTTCTCATCAGTGGATTTGTGGGCAGGTGAGATACAACTGTAACTTTTATTAGGGCTAATGGAAGTTTCCTGCATAAATCCTCAATAGTAGTGAATTCCCGTTGGTGAAGAGAAAGTGAGACTATCTAATTTGCAAATGCCCTTTAATGATTTGAAATCCTTGTCCTAGTATAAAAATCTCACCACTACTCCTGGCAGATGGTCTCCATTACAATTTCCTGGGGAAAGTTTTCTAAGGTTTTTAATACTCCACTAGTGTTATCATTGGTGGGAGACCTGGAGTAGAAAAGGCTCCAGCAACTGCAGCATTTTTTCCACCATTATTTCTGACCCTGCACAGCATAGTAGAGCTGAACTGACAGCCGCAATGGTGGAATTTTTTTGCAGAAAACCCTAGAGTAGCCAAGGCTGGTAAGATTTGAGAATGTTGAATGCAGGGCATCTCCCAGCTGAGGCCTTTACACTGCATTGCAATTAGGGCTGTCAAGTGATTAAAAAAATTAATCATGATTAATTGTGCAATTAAAAAAATTAATCACAATTAATTGCACTATTAATAATAGAATACCATTTATTTTAATATTTTTGAATGTTTTCTACATTTACAAATATGTTGATTTCAATTACAACACAGAATTCAAACTGTACAGCATTCACTTTATATTTATTTTTGATTACAAGTATTTACAATGTAAAAAAAGCAAAAGAAATAGTATTTTCTATTCACCTAATATAAGTATGGTAGTGCAATCTCTTTATCATGAAGTTGAACTTACAAATGTCAGATTATTTTCAAAAAAAACCTGCATTCAACAATAAAACAATGTAAAGCTTTAGAGCCTACAAGACCACTCAGTCCTACTTCAGCCAATCGCTCAGACAAACAAGTTTGGTTACATTTGCAGGATATAATGCTGCCCAGTTCTTGTTTACAATGTCACCTGAAAGTGAGAACAGGCATTCACATGGCACTATTGTAACCGGCATTGCAAGATATTTACATGCCAGATGTTCTAAAGATTCATATGTCCCTTCATACTTCAACCACCATTCCAGAGGACATGCATCCATGCTGATGATGGGTTCTGCTCAATAACTATCCAAAGCAGAGCAGGCTGGTGCATGTTCATTTTCATCATCTGAATCAGATGCCACCAGCAGAAGGTTGATTTTCTTTTTTTTGGTGGTTCGGGTTCTGTAGTTTCTTCATCTGAGTGTTGCTCTTTTAAGACTTCTGAAAGCATGATCCACACCTCATCCCTCTCAGATTTTGGATGACACTTCAGATTCTTAAACTTTGGGTCAAGTGCTGTATCTATGTTTAGAAATCTCACATTGGTACCGTCTTTGCATTTTGTCAAATCTTCAGTGACAGTGTTCATAAATCAAACAACATGTGCTGAGTCATCATCCGAGACTGCTGTTACATGAAATATATGGCAGAATGAGGGTAAAACAGAGCAGGGGACATACAATTCTACCCCAAGGAGTTCAGTCACAAATTTAATTAACTCACTGTTTTTTTAATAAGCACCATCAGCATGGAAGCATGTCCTGTGGAATGGTGGCTGAAGAGACATATAAATATTTAGCATATCTGGCATGTAAATACCTCGCAACGCCGGCTACAAAAGTGCCATGCAAACGCCTGTTCTCACTTTCAGGTGACATTGTAAATAAGAAGCAGACAGCAGTATCTTCCGTAAATGTAAACAAACTTGTTTGTCTTAGTGATTGGCTAGACAAGAAGTAGGACTGGGTGGACTTGTAGGCTCTAAAGTTTTTTAAACTGTTTTGTTTTTCAGTGCAGTTATGTAACAAAAAAAATCTACATTAGTAAGCTACACCTTCACGATAGAGATTGCACTACAGTACTTGTTATGAGGTGAATTGAAAAATACTATTTCTTTTATCATTATTACTGTGCAAATATTTGTAATAAAAAATAATATAAAGTGAACAGTCTACACTTTTTTTAAATCAATATATTTGAAAATGTAGAAAAACATCCAAAATATTTAATAAATTTCAATTGGTATTCTATTATTTAACACTGTGATTAATCACAATTAATTTTTTAATCATAGTTAATTTTTTTTTAGTTAATCGTGTAAGTTAACTGCGATTAATTGACAGCCCTAATTACAATTAAATTCCTTTACTATTTAGTTGAGGGCATAATCTCCTCCATTCTCCAGCTTTCTATGTGGCCGTGAAAAATATCTTCTTTTATCTTCCCCACTTTTTTGGCTTAGAAAACCTCATCGCCAAAATTTGCCTGCATCTGTAACAATTCTAAGTTTGAATGGGATTACTGAATCAAATTATGTTTTTAATTTAGACTTGTTCTGGGCAATGTCAATCCTGCAAGGCCCCAGTCCTGCAAACACTTATGGATGTCCTTATCTTGAAACTTTCACATCAGTGTTTGCAAGATCAGGGCCTAGTGGCCTTGGAAAAAGGTATATGGAAGAGACTTGGGGAATGACTTTTCTCCCTACCCTTTCAGAGTATTCAGTGGGGAACGCTTAATGTGTCCAGTCCTGCCAAGACCTCCACACAAGAGCTCCGGTTCACTTCAGTGAGAGTCCCATGAATGAATGAAGTGTAGGGTTGTGCCTTCTGTGCAGGTTTGCACTTTTATTTAGCATGAGATAGTTTAGAACTTTTCAGAGCTGAAGCATCTGTCCAAGACTTCCTACTGTAACTAGTTATTTTGGTGCCTCAAAGGGGCCTGCATTTCAGAAATGCTGTATATCCCCTTCTGAAAAGCAGGTCTCTAAAAGGAGTCTCAAGTTGGGCACCCATATTGCTAAACACTTTTCAATATCGGCCTAAGGAAGAATCTGAGATTATTTTTCTTTTCTCTTTTTCTTGTGGGATGAATCATGAGTTAATGAAGAAATCCATGAAATTCCATTTAAAAGTTGGATTCTGTTAGTCATAAAAATGAAGGTTCTTGGGGTGAGACAAACAAAGCACATTAAATATAGCATTTAGAAGGGATTTTAATGGACTTTTTTCCTCAAGAAAGATCACAATGGAAAAATATGTAAGCTTAAATCTTATAGGAAGTCTGGAAAAAACTATTGGATTTGCAGGTGTATTTGCATTTCTTAAATAACAAGGTCTCTTTTGTGAAAGCAGTTTGGATTAGTGTTCCCCAGCAGATGATATGAGAATGCCATTTGGTTGTTTCTCTCTGCATTGATCCTTGACACATTATTTTTTAAAAATATTTTTTGACTGGCTGAAGCGTGTGTTCATGTGATTTTGCCTAATGTCAGACTTTCCCATTTTTCTTGATCTGGAAGGGGACATATCGTGTTCCAGGACATCATAAAAACGAAATATTTAAAATATGTTTCAAATAAAAAGAAGAAGAAATGTTTAACTTAATAAAGATGTGAGATTAATTTACAAAGGAAACGCTGGCCATGGACCAACAGCAAGCCAAATATTTTGCCAGCAGTTTGCAGTTCAGTCATCCTTGCATATCCAACCTCCATTCATACCCCCCCTTACTTTTAGAAGTGAGATCTGTCTGCTTTACTTTGAGTTGAATAAACTGATTTTGGTTTACTCAGTTTAAGAACAAAAATAGAGAGGGACCAATTTTATTTCATTATTCCCAGGGGTAAAGCAGTCCTAGGTAATTACAATCACTGTGCTGTTTTCTCTGTCTTAATTTAAGAGGGGTTTTGCACATAGGATTTTGCACAACATAATCAAATAGTTTGTGGTTTGGCCAACCTCAGCTAAGTGTGACAGCAATGTGAGAAAGGCCTTCAGAAAAGTAGGACTGTGGTGATATCATGCAAGAGTGAGTGAGTGGAGCTGCTTGCCGGTATATAGGTAGTTTGGAGTTCTTCATATTTAGTGTAAAGACACAATCATAAACCATCCAGTGAACAACATGTCATGCGAACCTATGCGCTAAGTGGCATGCTTCTCTGAAGCAGTGAATGTGGGTTTCAGTAAAGTCTGTTAGCAATAACAAGTACTATAGAAATCACAACATTGGTCACACACCTGTGACCAATACTTCTTATTTCTGTAGACTTTTCTGGCAGTGTTTTTTTTTTCCTCTTGCAAATAAGCATGATTTATTTCCTAGCAAATCCTTTTCAAGAGAAAGCATCAAAGGGTTTTAAATAATGCACTTTGGGTTAAATAAACCCAAACCCAGGCTAAGACAGTCAGTAATTAGGAAAGTTAAATTGGGTGCATTTTGCTGGTTAAATAAATAAAAAATTCCTCATGAAAAAGTAGCATAGTAAAAAGACTTTATCAAGCCACGATTAAGTATTAGTGCCTTTGATCACTGCATTAAATTCTCTGTTCTGCTGCTTTTTGTTTTACAATCAAACTTAAGATATTTACCTATGTTGCTTTAAATACCTCAACTGTCACCTACAGCTATCAAAATCATCACCCAGTTACTTGATTCAGAGGTATTGGACTACAGACCAGTTGTTCTTGTTCATACATTGGATTGACACCTGCCCTGTTCTTCAGCTGCTCTGAACTTGTAGGTTTGCTCAATTTTATATCACTGCAATTTTGCAAATCCTACTGGGCCAGAACAAGTTTGCCAGGTTGCTTTTTTTAACAATAATGTTGCCCCTGGGTTTGGAGGAGCTGATACATTTTTCAGTCAGTGTGGGATTTTCTTTTTTAAACTTAAGGGACTTGATTCATCCCCACTGGTATGGAGGGTGAGAAGGGTAAACTTCCCTCAACTCCAAGGACTGGCACAGTTTTCTTTGCCTGAGGGTAGACTCACCGAAGAAAAGTGCAGATTGTTTTTGCATTGCATCCTGCCAAAGGGGTTCTGCCAAGGGAAGGGCAACTTTAAATCACAGTCAGGGCTTCATAGGAACTTTGCTGCCCAGAGAAGAAGCTGAAACTGCATGTACTGTGTCTGCCTCAGCTAAAGTCCTTTTTGGAGCGCACCATCCACTCCTTGAGGCAGCCCTGGCTGCTTGAATGGTATGGTGGTGTAAGGGTGAATGTGCCTTGAATTAAACTGTGTAAATCTGAGTAACTCCAGTTTGAATCTGTCTGTCTCATGGACTGGATTACTCAGGGGGCTGGTCATGGATTACAGAACCATTCACCTCTGGGTTCAAATCCAGACTGTATAAAACTGACTTACCAATGGCTGCTTGATAGCCTACAGGAAATAAATTGTTGGTCTCAATTAAGTTCCTAGTGCATTAGTAGGAGCATTGCCAGCAGATTGAGGGAAGTGATTATTCCCCTCTATTTGGTACTGGTAAGGCCAACATCTGGAGTATTGCGTCCAGTTTTGGGCCTCCCGTTACAGAAAGGATGTGAACAAATTGGAGCAAGTCCAGTGGAAGGCAACGAAAATAATCAGGGGGCTGGAGCACATGACTTCGAGGAGAAGCGGGGGGAACTGGGCTTATTTAGTCTGCAGAAGAGAAGAGTGAGGGGGGATTTGATAGCAGCCTTCAACAACCTGAAGGGGTGTTCCAAAGAGGATGGAGCTAGGCTGTTCTAAGTAGTGGCAGATGACAGAACAAGGAGCAATGGTCTCAAGTTGCAGTGCAGGAGATCTAGGTTGAATATTAGGAAATGCTATTTCACTAGAAGGGTGGTTAAATATTAGAATGGGTTACCTAGGGAGGTGGTGGAATCTCCATCCTTAGAGGTTTTTAAAGCCCGGCTTGTAAAAGCTGTCTGGGATGATTTAGTTGATGTTGGTCCAGCTTTGAGCAGGAGGTTTGACTAGATGACCTCCTGAGGTCTCTTCCAACCCTAATCTTCTATGATTCTAAGTGTCAGCAAGACACAGTGACACAAACTGGCATCCCTGTGGCTAAAAACCACAAAAGAGGATTAAAACCCTGCCATGCAAACTACAGCATCTCTGCTCAGACCCGCGAGTATGATGTTTTTTGGTGCTGAAGGAGGAGGCATAGTCTCATCATGGACTTGTGGCGGGCTTCCATGTGGAACAGATATTTACTATATGTATGTTTTACATACATAGCTTTCAATGTACAAGAAAACAGTCACTTTTTATTTCCATTTGCATTCGCGACTTCTCGTGAATATCTGAAATAGACGTTTATTGTGACCATAACCCCACTACAAATTAAAATCAGATCCCAAGTCCCTTGTGAAAAGAAGCTCATTGTCATGTATGGAGACATCAGAAATGATACTAAATGACACTTAGCTCTAAACCCCAAACACCACATTTATCTAAGGCTTACGGTTAAGTCTACAGTGGAAATAAGACCGGGAGCTAAGCAAGAGTTTTTTCGATAGATGTATAGCCACAAGATAAAGAACAAACAGCTGGTCTTATACTTCTGCCAAATGCAAAGTATCATTCATATATACTGCCCGCATTTTCTCCTTTGAAGAGACTGATTACCATTTCTAAGATAGACATAAACAGACTTCAGTGGCATTATAGCAGGGATAAATTTGGCTCACTGGCCTTAAACCTTGAACTTCTCTTAACATTTTCTGATCAAACTTTTTTTGTGACTTGTTAGGTTGTAAGGTGACTCAAGAGCTGAATTCACCCTTCTCCAGCTTCACAAACATCAAGAAACTGTGCTGGTTGCCCAACCTGCAACCATACTTTATCAGTATTCTTTGTATCCATCACACTTGTTATACCTTTACAACACAATGAAGTGAGTAAGCTATGTCTTCCAATGCCTGGAAATCAGCTGTGCTCACTCCTGTGCAAATTCCTGCTCTTCTCCAAACTGACTTCATATCTTTGGAGAAGACTATTGTATGTAGTGCAGTCTCATAGATTCATTCCTTTGCAGAATGGTACCACCAAAATAAAGGTGTAAACAACACAACGCTCTTTCACCAGGACGTTGCTGAGTGTGCAGGTGGTTATTAAAAATTTCCCAAAAGGTTGACCATATGGGTTGCTCCTCTCTACTCAAGATCCCATTTATTTTCAGTTACGCCAATCTTGAGGGAGCTGCCACTTTGTGTCCTTTCATTAAGTTACATATTTATAAGATATCTACATGTCTTAGGACATGTGCACATAATTTAAAGAAAACTTACATTTTTGACTCTTTTACAAAAGGGAAATGAAAAAGGACATCCCCTCCCCCAAAAAAGAAAGCAAACAAAAAATCCTTTCTCCCCTTCCCAGCCAAACATCCCAACCCCATCAAGCAAACACTTGAAAAATTAAATGGGTTCTGAATGTCCATATGCTCTTACTCTGTCAGGCTAGCAGGGGAAGCAAGTTACATTGTGAAAGGCCTTCCACTGACAACTCCACAGTACCATTCCCGACCTTTTAAATTTGGAAATACTTAACTCAGGTGCCTCAGCTATTTCAACTATTTTGGTGGTTCTCCAGATAAAAGCAGTATTCTGGAGCATCTGTCAGTCAGTTTAAGTTATGTTGCTGATCCTTGAAGAGCTGCCTTCAGTGAGTGATATGCCTCAGGACAGCATCACAAAGCCGATATAAACTGAGGCCTTGTCTAAACACAAAAATAGTACCACTATAACGATACCAGAAGAGTTAGAGTCCCCCACCTCGCCGCTCACAAGCATGGACACAGTTATGCCAGTATAAATATACTTATATAGTATAAGCTTATTCTTGTAAGGGGGATAAGCTTATGTTGGTATAACTGTGCCCACACTAGCAGTTGTACTGGTATAAGAGTGTGTGTGTGTGTGTGTGTGTGTGTGTGTATAATCATCCCCTTAACCAAAATAGCTGTATTGGTACAAAAACTACTGTGTGTTAACCGGGCCTGAGTAATCAGACATTTCTAGCCTTCCCATCTATAGACCTCAAACATTGCACACCATCTCTTCTGGTAGAAATCCATATTTATTTTAAAATTGATTGGCCTTTGAAAATAAAATGTGTTTAAATAATGGGAGGAAATTAGTTCAGTTTGAACTGGCTTTGCAGACCTCCCAGAATAGAGAGGTTTGCAAAATCTCACACAGTAGTAGACTGTCCTGCACTCAGGAGTTTTCAAAGCCCAATCTGAATTGCTTCGAACACTGCCACTTATGTTACTTACATTACAAGGGAATTTTTTAGTCAAAGTATTGTGTTTTAGTAAAAATCTTCACAAGGGAAACAGGGGAAAACAGAACTGTTGTAAAATTAATTTGAACTACTAAAAGGGAGACATTCAAGGGCCACCTGAGGAACCCTTCCAGGCAAGAACAGATGAGATAAAACTGTAGGAATAAAGTGGCGAATAGTGATATAGTATAGTGTGCTTTTTCTTTTTTTTCATGACTGAAATGGAGCACTGGATTTTATCCTCACCTTTAACATTAAATTCTGTCTTGGGAAAATATTTTTTCTTTAAAATAAGATTTCTAGGCCAGAGAAGGGGAGGGGTGGGAGAAGAAAAAAAAAAGGAGATGCAGATGTGAATTACCAAGCCAGAAAAAATATTTAACACAAATTAGAAAATATAGATTTAAAATAAAATATAGATTTATATCATTAACCCTTGTAACTCACTACTTCAGAATATTACTTAGGAAAGTATCTTAAATTTCAACCACAGATTAGATATTTATTAGTTTGATCCTGCTCTAATTAATGTTAATAGCAGCACTCACATTAACTTCAATGGGAGCAGGATTATGCAGATATAAATGAGATACACTGTCCTCAATAGAGCTAGATCAGTTTACAATAGTTGAGAATCTGGCCCATTTATTTTTGCTGTTGTATGTATGTTGATCATTTTATATTGTTTTCTCAGGATATTATGAGGATGACTGGGTCACAGGTTGTGCTCTGTCTATTCAAATTTATATTTGCTTAATGACTTTTGCTTAATGAAGATATTACACATAAATGGGGGCATGTTTTGGAAGCCATCAGGTGTAACAGTATATAAAACTATTTAGGAGAGAAATTCTGAACATACTTGTTAAAATATTCAAACTGAAATGCTTCTGATTTTACCATCTCTCATGAGTCGGGCTCTGAGTTACTACAGAGAATTCTTTTCCAGGTATCTAGCTGATAGGTGTTGCTAACATGTTCAGGGTCCAACTGATCGCCATATATGGGGTTGGGAAGGAATTTTCCGCTAGGTCAGATTTACAGAGACCATGGACATTTTTCATCTTCCTCTGCAGCATGGGGCACGGGTCACTCGCAGGTTTAAACTAGTGTAAATGGTGGATTCTCTGTAACTTGAAGTCTTTAAATCATGAGTAACTGAGCCAGAGGAGTGAGTCAGCAAGGTTCTGTGGCCTGTAATGTGCAGGAAGTCAGACTAGACCAGGGGTCTCAAACTCAGTTGACCACGAGGGCCACATAAGGACTAGTACATTGGCCCAAGGGCTGCATTACTGACACCTCCCTCCACCCACTGCCCCCTTCCATGAGACCCTGCCCCTGCCCCTCCTCCTCCCACCCCTTCCCTGCCCCCATTCCAACCCCTTCCCTGAAATCCTGTATGTTTGAGACCCTTGGACTAGAAAATCATGATTGTCCCTTTTAATCTTAGAGTCTATGAGTCTATGTTCTTGAGAACTGTTCAAGCAAGTACAGTAAACTCTTATTATGAAATCAAGAGGCTTTATATTCATATTTTTTCCTTTTAATTTTTTTTTATCACATTTCCTCTCTCATTTGGTCTTCAAAACATTGGACAGCAATAAACATCCACCTTGACTTGTTGTTCTGTACATGCCACAAAACTGTACTTGGGAACCAGCAGGTTATATATTCCTCAGTATTATTGGCTTTTTATTATGAGCATTGGCGTGGGTTGGTCATATGCATTCATTAAAAAAAACCCCTAAAATTTATGATTTTCAAGTTATCTGGAACTTAATCTGCAACGTGAAAGGCTTCTATAGCCACAGTAAGAATGAAAAAAAAACAACAACCCACAACAACCCTGAATTGTTGCAAATTTAACTCCATACTCCCACATTGGTAATGACTGCAAAAGTAGTTTTGTCAATATTTATAAATCAATGCAAACCCGAAACTGAATGTTTTAATTTACCATGGTTTAAATGTAACTGATACCCCCAAGTTTAGAGCTTTCAGCTTTGTAAAGTGCAATGTTATTGCAGGGCATGCATCCAATTTTTAAAACATTATATAGATTGGAGACAGATGAGCTTTCCAGAATTATTTTAGGCCTATTTTGATTAAATGCCCAAGATGCAATCTCCAGTGGAAATTAATTACATTGATGTGAAAACAAATGAACTCCAACCTCAAAATCAGCTGCAGCTTCATGTTCAATACAATACTTAAAAGGGATGGAGCAGGCACCAAAAACACTGCTGTGAGTTATAACTTCAAATCATCTTTCACCCATTCCCCTTGAACACTGCTGGAAAAATAGACCCTAGCTCTGCTAGCACATATTTTTCAAGATAATCTTAATGTCAGTGTCTAAAAGGCAATACTTCACATTACAGGTCTGATACAAACATGGTTGAAATCAATGGGGGCCATTTTATTAGCTTCATGGGGCTTTAGATCATGTCCTGTGACACTTCATGGTGAGGCATTTCTGCTATGTACATCATCCAGCAGTAGACAAGGAGATGGGAGGGGCAGGGGACTTAATTCTATCCCCTGAGGAGCACTTGGGCGTTTTTGTTATCAAATTAGTTTAGGAATCAGATTAGCTCAGTCTTTCCAGTGGTGCTTTCGGTACCATCTTTAGGTCAAAAAGTAGCTTCAGATACATATATTCTCTCAATCAGGGAACCACTCCCAGTAACATCAGTTGTGTATGTGGACAGAGAAGACAAAGCATAGTCCTTTAAATAATGAGAATAGTCAACATTTGCTCGGTCATCTGTGTTGAGCTACATTTTGAGCCATTCTCTTTGGCTTTTTCCTGTTAATGATTTGCTCTCCATCCCATCCCTCTCATCATTCACACTAACACGATTGTCACTAGATGATGGTGGCACAAAGGTTCCTTCCAAGAAATGGTTTAATATTCATTTTCATCTTCATAAAATTTTTAAAGGAATCAGAAGAGGGGTTGGTGGTGGGATGTTACTGACCATAAATTGGTTCTTGCCAGCCTTATCTCCTGGCTATAACTTGCTAAACAGGTTTGTGAAGAGACAGAGAGAAGCCACTTCTCCCCCTCCACCCCACACATAGTTACACATATTCCTTCTTCCAAGGAAGAGGTTTTGAACAGGTGAGGGTCTGCAATACTTATGTAAAATGAAGAAGTTCGTTCCCTCTTACAGAGCATCACATGTTTGAAATCATAAGAAGCTATAATAGTGGCAGCAGAAGGGTCAGGGAAACTAAGAACAACATGAAATACATACTATCCAGAATATGGCATATATTTGTTGCTAAGGCACAGGACTAGAAGCTAGGAAATATGGTTTTGGTCTGCCACAGACCTCAGTTATCACCTTAGGCAAGTCACCAAATTTCTTTTTTATCTCATTTTCTATAAAATGGGAATAATGGAATTTTAATATTTTCTAACTCACACCTCTTGAAGATAGGTTTTTAGCCCCATTTATAGAACTTAGATCTGGTAATAATCTAAATATCTGCTGATAGAAAAGGTGGGCAGATTTTTACCTTGTGTTGGATATGGTTTGTCTCATGCAAAAAGTAACAATGAGTCCTGTGGCACCTCATGCAGGCACTATACAGAGGAAGTGCAGCAGGTTCAGTGTTGATCAGAGAGAAATTTGCACGTTGTGGAGACCACGATGTTTTCCTGTCAGGAGTGTTTTTTATCTGATTTTTGGCTTTTGCAAAAGGCCCCTTCACACCTATTTCCTAATTACAAGTGTATTAAATTTGTATACTCACAGCAAATCCCATGTACTCACATATCTTCTTCCTCCTCAGCTGCCATTATCTCTGTGAAATGTTTCCACTCTGATCTTATCACAAGGATGCTCCAGTTTTCACAATACTATTACATCTGTTTATTATAGCTTCTGTTAATTATTATTTGTATTACAGTAGCACCTTCAGGTCCCAAGAACCATTGGAGCCCCATTGTGGTAATACAAATACCCAATGAGGCAGGTTTCTGCTCTGAAGAGCTTACTGTCTAAGTAGAGCCTACTGTCTAAGTAGATAAAATGGACAAAAAGTACGAAGAGGGAATTATTGTTCCTATTTTATAAATGGGGAACTGAGGCACAGAGATTTTAGGGGAATTTTTCATGGATGTCTGAAGCCAGGCTAGGAATTAAACCCATATCTCCTGAGTTCCAGTCCAGTGCCTTAACTATAAGCTGTCCTTCCAACCTATTTGGTGACAACATTCCTTATTTGGGGAGTATCTGAGAAAGAAAGAGGTAAAGAGCCCTTAAGCCATCTGAAACACAACCCCTTGATTCTTCCAGTATAGCATAAGGGCACAGAAGAGGGTCAGCAAGTACATCCTGAGACACCCCAGGCAGGCAAACATTTCTGAAACACAGGGCATGAAACTCCTGCTGCAGCATCCATCATTTGGTTGAGGACAGTGAAAACATGTGCTGTCATTTTTGACATTTTAATTGAAAAGAAAGCTTACACAGATTTCAACCTTAAGTAGTATGTTTATACAAGTGTATACAGAGAAATAATCTGTCAGTTCAGAGCAGGCTCGGTGCTACAAGATTTGGCTTAGTAACTGAACAATCCAACATTAGCTCACACACCTTGCCTTGTTCCATGCCTCAATAATTTTTAGTAGAAATACTTTGCCTAGAGGCACACAGTTATTAAAAAATAGGCTGAGCTTGCTTAAATTATTAGCTCATGGTAACAAGCCTGCACTGGAGAAACTGTTGGTCCTTTGTTTTCAGAATTTAACTGTAATTCGCCATCTTATTTTCAGAGACAAACTTCTGCTTTGTTTGGGAAGTTTAAAAAAAATGAACAAAGACAGGACGAATAAATCACTTCAAAAAGAAGGCAGGATTTTTTTTCTTTTAGAATAAAACTAGGTTTAAAGAACCCAGTTATCCTTATATTTTTTATTAACATTTACTGGCTTAATAATAAAAGTGAATAGAATCAGAAAAGTTAATTGATAAATTTGTTTTCCTAGCTATCCAATATAGGGAGCTGTTGGTTCTAAGTGCTCAGTGAAATGCTGTTACCCTGTCAACCTGCTGAAGGTGGGGAGAACCTTTCTCTTTGTCATTTTTCTCTTTTTGAGAGCTATAGTTGTTTTATGATGCAAAGTTATGAAAATAAAATACATATTTGTGCTGCTGCAAAGCACTCAAGAATATTTAACTGACTGGGTTGCTGGAGCAGCTGAACATTCTAACACCTCTATATAGACAAGTTTACCAGAACAGCTTATACACATTCCATTGTCACCGTTGGCTGGCGGTTAGGGTTAGGGGTCTTTCAGCTTGGTTAACCCTTTGACATTTTTATTCACTGAGCCCTAGATTTTTCAAGTGTCCATTAATTCTGCATGGCTAACATTTGGATGCCCTGCTTGAGTAATCTGACTGTCTCAAGCTGAATGCCCCAAATTAGTGGACATTTGAAAATGTTTTGCCTTAACTGTTTTTAAAATTTGTTTTAAGGTAATAATGCTGTATAGGATATTCAGTTCTTAGTACATGTGGTCAGTACCTTCTCTTTTCTTCCTAGAGTATTAGTTGTGGTGGAACAAAATCCCTTGTCTTCCTACATAATCAAACTTTTGGTCTGGCTTGAGCTGAGAGTATGCAACAATATTTTAATCAGATAAAGGACACTTACTAGTGCTCTCAACGTCCCTGCAGGGCCACCCGGTTGGGAGGCAAGTGAAGCAAGTTGTCCCAGGCCCAGGGCCCCGCAGGGGCCCCGCGAGCCCTGGCCTGGCAGTGGTCCAGGTCTTCAGCCAGCATTTTGGCAGTAGGGGGCCCTTCAGTGTTGCCGAAGACGCGGAATGACTGAAGAGCCCCCCACCGCTGAAATGCCACCGAAGACCCGGGCCGCCTCCAGGTGAGTACAAGCACCACAGCTCCGCCACTTTGCCCCAGGTCCCCCGAATCCTCTGGGCAGCCCTGCATCCCTGGGACGTATTTTGTCATGTTTTGCTGCATTCTGGTTTTCTCTTTATACAATTTTTTTATTTATAGTATAGGTTTTATCTGAGCCAGTTCTTCGTTTTAATCTCTCCAGTGTGCGTTTAACTGTTTTCCCTAGTTTTGCTCTACACAGTTACATATGGAACAATGGCATAATTATCATTTGTGGAGTGCCAGCAGTGTACAGAACTTAGAGGAAGACAGTCTCTGCTCTGAGGAGGCTAAAGTCTAAAAAACTATGCTAGCTCTCTTTCTTTTTCTTCTTCTTCCTTTTTTTTTTTTTAAGTCTACTAATGGGTCAGGCAACAAGACCAAGTGAAATATTTAGAAAGAAAGATTGAAACCAGCAGTTTCTAAGACCCACAAGAGCCAAAAGGCAAATGTTAATAAGTTCTGTGAGACTTTCAGGGACCTGCTGGTCCTTGTACTTATGCTGAATTCCCAGAGGTTTGTAGAACATGTGTTCAGGAAATATAGGTGGTATTTACACAATTTGAGTTTCTAAAGGCAAGATTTATTATTAACTAAACCCTTAAACAGAGTTTGACCCAGGCCTGGTGCTAACAGGGCTGTTTGTGCGTGTGGAAGGGGACATTTGCCCTCCCTCACCCCATAATCTTCAAAGGGCCCCAAATTACTGTCAGGCCAAAAGATATACAAAGTTAATCATTATTAAGCAGTGGAACAGCCGCAGACTGAAGAGTCTTTATCCTTTATATAAATCATGGCACAAAACTGACACAATAGCCAAATTTTACTTTTTTGATCTCTTAAAATCCAAGATTTTCCAGAGGTCTAACTAGCCCCTAGACTCCTGTTTTTTGTTTTTGTTTTTTAAATAGCAATATCCAGGAGGCCCCCCCCCAAATCCCCTCTCCAATAATAGAATCCTCAAACAGACCTTGGTGTGGCCCATTATATACTCTATAGTAGCCTGATTTGTGGTGCCCTTCTTTCATCAGGGTAGGTGAAGAGCGCAGCACTCTTAGGGAATTCTGGAGGTGTTACTCCACAAATCAGCTGTTATAAGGAATGTAAGTATTCATCCACATCTTCTTCCTCTGTTTTCTCCCTGATCCTTGTCTGATAGTGCTTAAGAATGCCATCCCTCTTATTAAATAAAAACACCCTATAATTCTGAGGGAGAGGAGTTGCTCCTGGTACTCAATTTTTTACATGTCAGCACAGTGAATTCCATATCTCTGATAGCTATTGACCATGCCCTCATCATTTCACATATTGACTACTACAACTTCCTGCTTTCTGGCCCCGATCACTGCAACTGTGCTCCACTCAAGTCCATTCAAAGGGCCAATGCCAAAGTACATCTTCTAGGCTTGCTGCTTTAACTACCCAAACTACCTTTTTGGAGCCCCCTTCTTATCTTTACTTTTTAAGACCTGCCACAATTTAGCCTCATCTTAGCTAGCTGCTCTAGTAACATATTGTGAGATCAACCACCACTTTCAGCTTGCCAACCTCCCCAGCCTTTACTGTCCACTAGTCAGTTTCTCCCCCAAACACCTCTGAGCTTTTTCCACCTCTCATGCCTGGGAAAATCTCTGGTATAATCCATGCAGCCACAACCTTAAAATCTCCCCACAAGAGTTTCCTTTGTCACAATGCCTACAAAACTGTGCTAACTCATAGACTTTAAGGTCAGAAGGGACCATTATGATCATCTAGAATGACCTCCTGCACAATGCAGGCCACAGAATCTCACCCACCCACTCCTGTAACAAATCTCTAACCTATGTCTGAGCTATTGAAGTCCTCAAATCATGGCTTAAAGACCTCAAGGTGCAGAGAATCCTCCAGCAAGTGACCTGTGCCCCACGCTGCAGAGGAAGGCGAAAAACCTGTAGGGCCTCTGCCAATCTGCCCTGGAGGAAAATTCCTTCCCGACCTCAAATATGGCAATCAGTTAAAAATACTAAAGAGGTCTCTATCATTATCCAAATCGGATCCCGGTGGTCTGTAGCATACCCCAAGCACTATCCCAGGGGAGGCTCTAGTAGCTTTCTTTCCCAATGTGATTTTTGCCCGGACAGACTCTGTCTTATCCATTCCATCACTTCTTATTTCTTTACAAGCTACCTCATCATTGATATACAGTGCTACTCCGCCACCTTTGCCTTTATTTCTGTCTTTCCTAAACAGCACATAGCCTTCAATACCTGTACTTCACTCATGACTACTATTCCACCATGTTTCTGTTATCTGTATAATATCTGGTTTCACTTCCTGCACCAGTAGCACTAGTTCCTCCATCTTGTTCCATTTTGTTAGGCTCCTCGCATTAGTGTACAAACATCTTAATTTTTGCCATTTGGCTTCACTGACATTCTTTACCTAATTAGGCACAGACATTGTACCACCAGTATCACCTATTAGACTGGTATCTACACTACCCTTCCTCCTTATGTCCATTCTCATACCCGTGGCTGTATCCTTTCTTACTTTGTTTTCTTCCCTCTCAATGTTAAATTCCAGCATGGAGATTACGTGGACATCTCCCAACCATCTTCCCCAATTTCCTAATTTAAAGCTCTCTTAATCAGTTGTGCCAGCCTACATCCTAGAAGTCTATTTCCCTCCTTACTCAGGTGAAGTCCATCCTGAGAGAACAGTCCCCTGTCCATGAATGCTTCCCAATGGCCATACATCCCAAAGCCCTCCTTATAGCACCACTCCCTGAGCCATCTGTTGATCGCCATAATCTTGTCACACCTTTGTTGCCCTTCTCTAGGAACAGGCAGAATCCCACTGAAGATCACCTGAGCCTCGATTTCCTTAAGTGTCTTCCCCAGCCTGGCATAGTCTCCCTTGATACGTTCCAATGAGAATCTAGCTGTTCCCACATGAAGGACAATCAGCAGATTCTTTCCCGCTCCCATTAGGATCCTCTTCAACCTCAGGTCCACATCCCATATCTTAGCGTCTGGCAGATAGCACACCCTTCTGTTCTCCAGATCAGCTCTAGTTACAGGCCTGTCTATTCTTCTCAGTAAGGAGAAGACCTGCCTTTTCCTGGTGATGGTGCGATTCTCCAGTCTATCCCCTGTTCCCTCTGGCTGCAAGTCCTCTCGATTCCTATTGTCCCTTGCAATCCTCCGCAACCCATTCTGTATCCTCCTGGGGCTCATATTTGGTGGTGTTATCTCCATTGACTCTTCCCCTCTTCCTGTAGAACTAGCTGCTCTTCTCTTCTTCCTTGCCCTCTCACCTTCAGCGACCACCTGCTGTGCCCCTTCTCCATTTTCCAACTCCGCAAACCTGTTCCTGAGCTCTATTGCTCCTTCACTAGCCTGTCTTTTCCTCTGCCTGGTTCTCTTAGTCACATACTTCCACTGTCCACTTTCCTCACCCAGCAGTCTCCCCTCAGAATTCTTTGGTCCTGCTTCCACGTGCAAGTCTGATTATAGCTAGACAGGTTCTGAGCTGCGACTGCCCGTCTTCCCCTTCCTTCCTTTTCCCACACGCTTGCTCTTTCAAGCTTCCCCATTCCTGTCATTCCCCACCATCCCTCTACCTCCAGTTAAAAAAATAAATACGTAAAAAGACAAAACCAACATCAAAAATGTAACTAACTAAGCTGTGCCAATTCTTCATTCTATTCATTTTCTTGTGTGGTCTATCACCATCCTGTGTCCTTGTGTCTTTTAGATTGGGGTAAAGACTGTCACTTATCTACATTTGTACAGTGCCCAACCAATTGGACCTTTGAGCTGCTACCATAATATAAGTGTCTACTACTGATAATAAAAAAGTCTATCACACGAAAGAGTCTGAATTGTCTGTGAAATACGAACAGAGATTTCTGCTATATTGGGAAAAATCTACTTGTTTAGGTGCCAGTTTTCTTTTTCCTAGAATGCAGTTCCGTTCTGCACTTAGCTCGGCTAAACAAAGCTCTTGTTTCTTAGAGAGTTCTGCTCTTTGATGATATTGGAACCATAACATTGTTAAACCACAGGTACTGTAGGTCAGGTGAGGTTTATAAAATTACATAGGAGATTCCAAAAGAGTGTCTGGTACAATGCTTTTCTCCTATGAATGTAGGATGCTGAAAGTGGATAGAACCACAGTGTTCTGGCTTTTCAGGATGAAAGTTTCTAATGCATCAGGCAACAATTAGGCAAGTGTGTCAACATCAGTATGTGTCAGTAGTGGCACTATAGGTCAGGTGATTGCCGGCCATCATCCAATAACTGAGTCAGCACTTATGGTCTTAGATACAATTCCTGGTGCAAATATTTCTCCTCTGCTTGAATTTGGAGATTTATTTTTGTAATTCATGCTGCACTTTTCAGATACTTAAGCAACGTGGTAGCACTGCAGATGCCCTAGGCTTTCTGAGGTGCTTCACTTTGAAAACAGTTCAAAATACAAATATATGGTAACACCTGACAATGTGCAGACAGCTGGTGTGCTGCGACTGCTGCTTATTATACTGATGATTGTTTCATCCGTGTCTGATTGTTGTATTCACCTGTTGTGTCTCATCATATTGTTAGGGACCAAGATGTGGGCAGTAATGCCCCATGGTCAGAGCAGTGGTTGTCAAGCCTAGTGAGTTGGAGCCAGAGTCAAGAACCAGAAGTCAGAACAAAGGGTCAGAGCTGGAGTCAGGAGTGAGAGCCAGGAAGCAGAGTTGAAGGTCAGTATCAGAATCAGGGGTCGAATACCAGAGCCAAGGGTCAAGTCAGAGCCATGAATTGGAGCTGAGGGTTAGAAACAGGTTACCTGGAGTAAGGGAGGGAAGGAGCAGGGCTGAGTCTGGAATAGGGCTGAAACAAAGCAGGAGTGGGACTGGAACAAGGTGGGAGCAGATGCTAATACAGCTGTGGGTGGTTGCTTGAAACAGCCAGCCCCCTGCTGCTGTTGGTCTTAAGAGCAAGTCTGCTGATCCCCTCAGCCAGTTGGACAGTTTAGATAATCAGGAGGCTCAGCTGGAGCCAGCTGTGCTCATTAGACTGTCTGGGGCTTAAGCTATCAGGTAAGCAGGCTAGCTGCAGGCTCTTACTCCTGAGAGTACCCCCTCCTCCGAGGGTGGCTTCCAGGAGTCTCAGGGTTGGGCTTGTCAGGATAGGCTTCCTGAAACTCCTGCAGTGGGTCTGGGGTGTGAATATTTTCCACTGGTTCCCAGGATCGTCTTTCTGGATTATAACCCTCTCTGTCCACGAAGTACTGGAGTTTCCCTCCCATGTGTCAAGAGCAAGGATTTATTGAACCAAATACTCCTCCTGCTCCTGGATGGTGATAGGTGGGGGTGGACCAAGTTGAAAACAATTTTTTGAGGTAAGGCTTCAACAGAGACATGGAATACCTTGTGGATCCTTCCAGACTCAGGCAACTGTAAGCTGAATGCCACTGGATTGACCCATTCCAAAATCTTAAATGGACGTAGATACTAATGGTCTAACCTAGCTGATGGATGCATTAACCTAAGGTACCAAGTAGACAGCCACACCTGGTCACTTATGGCAAGGTCAGCATGGTGCTTATAAACCCTTTTAGTAGCTGTCAGGTATTCCTTCCACTTTTGGTGTAGCTGGCAGAGTTGGGAAGTTAAGTCTGCAGCAGTGGGTATCAGAGACTTTATGGGGCTGTCCGGGTGAAAATGAGGATGAAACCCAAAGCTGGTGAAAGAGAGACTTTATTGGGTGGAAGTATGTGTGGCATTATTATACACCAATTCAGCCTAGGGAAACCCCTTCATCTTGGTGATAGTTCAGAAAACAACAAAGATATTGCTCAGCATAGGTGGCGCATGAGTCTTTCGTTTGTGGAGGCTATGCCCAGGAGTGCTGGAAGCTCTGCCTGTGCTCTTCCCCTCCCCCTATGGCCTCACCCAGGCTCCACCCCAAGGCCCCAGCCACCTTGCTAGGGAGCAACAAATAGCAGGGGGCAGGTGAGTGTGGCCGGGAAAGCAGCAACAACTGCAGGAGGGAGGCGATCCCAAAGGGGGGATTACGGGAGGGAGTGGAGAACAGCAAGGGGGCAGGACATGGCCAAACGAGGAGGTGAAGGTAGGAAACTGCACAAGGAGGAGGATAGGCGGGAAGACGGACGAAAAGGCCTGTTGGCCCAGTGCAGGCTAACATAGAAAGAAAAGGGCCCTCCAAAAGAGCATGTGTGCCCAGATCCACACGCACATGGACAGCAGGGGAAATGCTGCAGCTGCATGGCCAGGGAAGGCAGACAGACAGTTCATTCTTCTTATCAAACATGTCAACAAATTCTTGGTATTTAGCTCTTATTACAGAGGTGATAGGAGGGGAAACAGAGGGTGCCGAGATTCCCTGTGAACTAATGACCTTGGGCTCAGATTCTCCAAGGAGGCAAACTGGGCCATAGAGAGCTTCTAGTCTATGGCTCAATTTTGGGAGACAAGATTGCTGACAGTGCAGGGATCTGAAACTGACTGCAGCTGCCCACCTACAGATATGCGGATCCTGCATAGTGAGCCAGTGCGTACCGAGGATAACCAGAGGGTGTTGAGCTCGGATGCTCCCAAACTGAAGGGTTTTTCTATGACCATGAAGAGTGGTGTCCTCCAAGGGGCAATCTGGTAGGTAATTGGTTTCAGTGAGAGGAGCAACCCGTTGATAGACTCTTCCAAATCTGGAGATCCTTCCCATTGGATGGGGATCATATATGCTTATTCAAAGTCCAAGTCCATGAAACTACTGGAGCCCCCTGAATCCGACAGCGCTTACAAAGTTGGAGGGGGAGTCAGATATATGTTGAGTTTGGGTTAGTTGTTGCTAGAATACCGGTGGACAAATATCCTTACTGGGTACTGAAGTGAGGGGAATACACTAGCCCACCTTCTGCTGGGACTGGGACTTGGTATTTCCTGGCAGGGATACAGGTCAGGCCTCTGCAGGACAGCCCGTTGCGAAGCATTGAGGTTCTCAGCAGTACTGTACAGGATTAAGCCTGCCATTGGGGGAGGGGTGGCTCAGTGGTTTGAGTATTGGTCTGCTAAACCCAGGGTTGTGAGTTCAATCCTAGAGAGGGGTAGTTGGGGATTGGTTCTGCTTTGAGAAGGGGGATAGACTAGATGGTCTCCCAAGGTCCCTTCCAACTCTAATAATCTATGATCCACTGTCAATTTTTCTCAGCATCAGACAGGCTTGGTCAATTTGGATGGGCTCAGTCTGTGGGGGCAAAGCCAGTGATTGGGGAGTTGGAGCCAGGGAAACCGCTGGTACATGGGAGGCTGACTCTTGCTATCAATCTTAATGCACAGTTTGATTAGATCATACACCCATACCAACTTGTCTTTGATTTCTTTGTTAAGGCTGAGCTGTAAGTAGTAACATTGCACAGCCTCATTCCACTCTGCATCTGCTACCAGGCATCGAAATTATACAGCAAATTTGACAACCAGTTGATGCCCCTGCCACAGTGCTTGGAGTACAGACTGTGCTTTGTGCATGTGATTTGGGTCATCAAAGATCACTGTCATGGCTTGCACAAAATTTTCAGATTGAGCCAGGAGCAGACCAGATTTCTCCAGGAGCTGGGAAACCAAGGCCAGGGCCTCCCTGATTAGCATGCTGATGGGCTTGGTCAGTTGGTCAGTTGCAACAGAAACGGAAGCTAACACTGATTCAGGAATCTGTGGAATTTGCCATGGTTGCCATCAAACTTACCTGGAAACAGAATCTTTGGTTCACAGGGTGCCAGGGTGGCATGGCATGCATCTGCAGTGCCATATTCTGCACCTGCAGGGCAACAACCTGAGTCTACAGGTTGTATACCCACTATTTCCAACAGGGAGATATTCGTCTTGGTGAGATCAGTGCCAGCAGGGAACCGAGCCCCTTTTCCCCGATGAGGGTTACTTTTTGGAGGGGTGGAGAGTGCTTAAACTATTAGGGACCTGGATGTGGATGGTCAGGCCTGGTGGTCGGAGCCAGGAGTCAGGGCAAAGGGTCAGAGGCAGGATCAGGAGCTAGAGCCCAGGGTCAGAAACCAGGAGTCAGAGCCAGGAATCAGAGCCAAAGGTCAGAACTGGGGTCAGGACCTGAATGCCAGAACCAAGGGTTAAGTCAAAGTCAGAGAATTGAAGCCAAAATTTAGAACCAGGTTATCTGGAGTAAAGGAAGGCAGCTGCAGGGCTGGGTCCAAAGCAGGAGTGAGGGTGGGACAGGGCTGGAACAAGTCGGGACCTGAAGCTAACAGCCATGGGCGTATGCTTTGAGCAAAACCCTGCTGCTATAGCAAGTCTTAAGAGCGGGCCTGCTGATCCCCTCAGCCCATCAGGCTGTTTCACCAATCAGGCAGCTCAGTTGGGACCTAGCTGTGCTCATTTGACTGCTGAGGGTTAAGCTAAGGTAAGTAGGCTTGCTGTGGGCCCTTACTCCTGACACATATACATAGACTGTAAGCCCTTTGGGGCAGTACCTGACACAGTGGATCCCTGGTCCTTAATTGGGGCTTCTAGGCATGATTCAATACAAATAATAATAATAATAATGAACAGTAGCTCTCACTGGGGGGAGGGCTAGTTCAGTGGTTTGAGCATTGGCCTGCTAAACCAATGATTACAAGTTCAATTCTTGAGGGGGCCATTTAGGGATCTGGGGCAAAAGTCTGTCTGGGCATTGATCCTGCTTTGAGCAGGGGGTTGGACTAGATGCCCTTCTGAGGTCCCTTCCAACTCTGATATCCTGTGATTTGGATTGAGGCTGTTAGGAGGAGCAGGATGAGATGCATTATGCTTAAGATCCTTTGATCTGGAGCTCTTCCACAAACTAGAAAGCATGCTCCTGACTTCTTCAGTCCTGCTACATTTAAAGCCATGGGAGTCTAGGCCTATGTGGCTGAAAATAACCCCAGGGAACCTCAGCTAGAAATTTCTGTGAACTGAGAAAGCACAAGACTACAGTGAAGATAAATGGTCTTAACATGTAAAACAAGTGCTTACCAGACAATAAATGGGATTTACATCATAGCAGGCAGCATGCCTGGTGTCAGGAAGAAGAGCTTGGTGAGCTATGCATTGTGTTGCATTTGATACACTGTTGGAATTATCTTTATTTTAGTCTATGCATATAGGTCCTGAGCATGAGACCACTGAAGCCATAGAGAAGTTAAAAGTTGTAAAATGTCTCCATTGGGTTCACTTATGGCTAGATTTCCAGAACAGTTGAGCACTCACAAGTTCCATTGAAGTCAAACAGCTGTGAGGGCTTAACATCTTTGAAAATTAGGTCTCATTAGTGTCTGGAGTGGTATGTTGCTTCCTCTATAGAGCAGTTCCCTATATGCAGGTTGTTTGTCCAACAAGCTTATTTACTAGAGTACAAAATGCTAAGGGCCTAAAACCTTTGAGTCAGCAGCACTGACCGACAGGTCAGGGGGCTGTTCATCATCTTCAGCGTTTTATCAAGAGTACAAAGATGGGAGGTGAACGGAGGACAATGTGCACTTTCAGCATAAAAAATGATAATACCTGTCTGTCACAAGAGCATCACTTTTGTCTCACTGATTTATCTACTGCTACAGAAGGTTAAAAAGCAACAACAAAAAAGAGCACATTGTCCTCTTTAAGAGGAGTGATAAATGGGATGGAATGTAAGAATCAGAGAAATTTAGAGTTTCAGGCAATTTCAATCTGTAGGAAAGTGTGTGTGTGTGTGTGTGTGTGTGTATTATCAATGGCTTGTTTCCAGTGTGGAAGAAATAGAAATGTCTGTGAGCACTGGCTAGTGTCAAACACCCCTACTAGAGAAATAAGCCTGGTGTGTATGTTATATAGCATTTTTATTAGTGGCAAGAGTGCAGACTTTTTGACAAAGAGAGTCAGCCTTGAAACACAAAATCTCTGATTGTACTGCAGAGCTGGGAAAGATCGTACTCAGGGAAAGGGCAAGCAGGAGCTTTAGTAGGGAGAAAAACCCTAGAAGCAGTGAGGTGTTGGGAAAAAAAATCTTTCACCAAGTGTAAAGCATATGCAGACCCACAAAGCTAAGCAGCATGAAAGGTGAGACTGGGTACAGCGAGGTAGCTTATTTGCTATTTCAATAAATACAAATAATTCCCTTTTGACTAAATCCCATATTCCCAGGCTCATTAAATCAATTTCAGAAATTTTTTTGGCTCTGGAACATATAATCAGAATTCAAACTGTGCTGTCCCTGGAGGTTCACTAGCATAAATTGCATAGGTCAGGCCAAAATAAGTTTCTGTCAAACAGCCTAACACCTACGGTTATTATGAAGCTGGTGAGTTGTACAAAGGGCTTGTATATAAGATTGTCAGTGTGAATGCGTCGGGGAGGGGAATAAAAGCCATTGTCCTGGTACTTGTTTCACTTCAGTCTCATTGAGAATCAACAGATATTTTATTGAATAGGATTCTTCTGTGAGCCCACAGAAGTTAAAAAAGGGGAAAAACCTTTAGGTCATGGTAGTCTGTCTATCCTTCTGCAAGATTGTACCCTACAGTACATAAACTCAGTGCATTGTCCAGTCTTCTGTTGGGAGATGACTGCAGCCTAAAAAACCCAAATAAAGATCAAGTTTCTCCCAATATTCAGCCGCATTTTTCTCATTTTTAGTTTTATCTCACTACTCTTAGTTATGCCTCCCTGTACAGTCCCACCCTACATAACTTCTCTCCATCCTTGATGCTTGATTCATGCTCATGGATGCTGGTAGCAGCTGCACTCCAGGCAATGGGGAAAATTCAGACCCTGGGGAGATAAGGCAACATTTGCGTTTATTTCCTCCCACAGGGTTAGGGAGATTTAAAGTGCAGCCTAATCTCTTATAGGAGCCCCACTGACAATGGATAACCAGAGGGTGAGCTGAATTGTGCTGCTCCCATGCACTGTGGTTATGACCTCCAACTTTCTCACTTTGGGGGCTGCAGTCGCTGGCGGTGGACCCCTCAGTGGAATGGGGGTGCTTATTTTAGGGCTGAATAACACCGTGGAAGTGTAGAGGCTTCAAATATCTGTAGACTTTTTTCAACTTCGCTCCATACAAATTGCTTACCTAAGTCATAAATCAGTCCCTCCAGCTCCCTAATTATTCGCATTTCCTTCTAACTCCTTCCAATGCCTTTATCCATATCTATCTGCTAATGGATTGAACACGATGCTGCAGGTGCATCCTGGTCTGTGATGCTCTGTGCATGACACCCAAAATTGCACTGGCCTTATTTGTTGCCATATTGCATGTCTTCTTTCCTGGTTTTGGAAAATTAGTAATATGTTTGTTTTTCTCCATCGCTTCTCCATGACTTTTTTTTAAAAAGCTGAATAATTTGTTAACTAACTCCCCTGACACCCAAGCTCTATGTGATCTGGACTGCCTGATTTTGTCTTCACATCATTCACTTTCCCTCTCTTTTCAAAGGAGTCATTACTTCCCAAATGTTTTTCTTCTTAGAGGCAGTTATAAAAAAGTAGTTCAGTACCCCAGCTATTTTTGAATCCATTCATTTAATGATCCTTCTCATTTGTTAATAGGTCTACTTTCCCTCTAATATTTATTTTCCCCTGGTATATTTGTAAAGACCCTTCTAAATCCCTTTAATGCCTTTTGCTTACGTTAACCCATTCTGCTTTTTTTTTTTCACTCCTTTTTTTTCCTTACAAGCCCCTTAATCTGACTCTGAGAATTAATCTTAATTCTCACTTTTCCCATTTCCAGTGCCATGAGTGACATGCTGACCAGTAAAATCAGGACTCTTGCTTTGGAAGGAGGAAATGAGGTTTATTGTAGAAGATATATTTGTATATATAGTAGTGAAAAGTATTCAAATTAAAGTAATTTATACGTGATAAGATTTCTATTAATTTATGCGTGTTTAATTGATTATCTTGCACTGTTTTGTGTCTGTGAGCAGAATTTATAACAATGCATTGACTATAGAATGTCTATATCATACTTGCCAGGAAATAAAGCAAGTTAAGGCATTCACTAACAAATAGGAAAGGAAATAAGATGTGGTTTTTACTTGCTGTATCCTTAATACTTTCTGTTAAATGGATTTATAGACAGTGGCACTAATACTATATCTTCTACTTCTGCACCTCTACCCTGATATAACGTGACCTGATATAACATGAATTCGGACATAATGCGGTAAAGCAGCTCTCCGAGGGCGGGGCTGCACGTTCCAATGGATCAAAGCAAGTTCGATATAATATGGTTTCACCTATAACGCGGTAAGATTTTTTGGCTCCCAAGGACAGCGTTATATCGGGGTAGAGGTGTATACAGTTGTCTGCTGCTATTTGTAATAGTAATGTCTGGGACTGTTGAGCTTGTTTTAGTCTCCACAGACCATGACAACATTTTCTCCTTTTCTCCTAGGCCTGTCCCAGGTTCTCTGTCTTCACTACTACACCTACACAACCGGCAAAGACAGCCCATGCCTGCCTCTATGCCTGGCACCCTGCCCAATCCTACCATGCCTGGATCTTCTGCAGTACTAATGCCAGTAAGTTATTTTATTTTAAGACTATATCAGGCATTATCAGGGCCAAAGATCTACCTCACTGCACACAGTGAAAGTGAAGTGATCCAAAATGGAGAATTCAGAGTTTTGCGTAATTTTGTGCTCATTTACGCATTTTACACAGATGTAACTCAATTAACTCCAGTAGAGGGTCTCCTGATTTGAACCACTTTATGCAATTCTAGAATCAGGTCCTTATTCTTTATTAGAATTTGTTGGGTCCTGATATTGAGGTTACTTACTGGTGTAAATCAACAGCGTCTTCACTGAAGGCAGTGGAGTTACATAACTGAGATTAGAATCGGGCCCTAACTGGACAAAGCACATGCACGATGCTAATTTAATCTCAAAATAATTACTCACCTACTGTGAGGAGGTCAGTCAATAAGAAGTAAAAGTAATTTATTTTTTAGAACCAGCAATTGGTTATTTGCTGTAGATATGGACCCAGTCCTACATGGTTGCCCTTGCCCTCAGCTCCCATTGACTTCAGTTACCCTTCTTGCAAGATGCAGCCCTTACTTTTCATTTGAATTTTAACAGCCCTGTTAATATAAAAACTTTTGGGAGACAAAGAGCAGAAATTAGAGAGGGTTAGAAATAATGGAATAAAACACTCATACATCACTGTCCTGAATGTGTTCATTTTGCATGGCCGTCTGAGAACTAATGTTTGTGCTGTTCCTAAAATAAAAGTATCCTCCTCCACCTCTTGGAAGGGAAGAACATGCCATTTGTTTTGTGCATGGTGGGACAATGGTGGGACTGTGGGTGTGATTCACCCAACAGATTTGGGCTCTTATTTGTGTTAAGTCTTCCAGAAATGAGAGTGTAGCAGCACTTGTCCTGGGAGGACTCCAAAGGAGCCCTAAGTGGGGTGAATATACTTTTAAAGTACAGCTTATTTTCACGTTCAGGGGTGCAAATTGCTCCCACTTCTCCCACAGGAGTGAATCCAGTCATCTGTTGCTAAATGGAATAAAACATTGAATCATACCACATCTCTTTTCACTGAAAACATTAGAGAGAAGCAGTTTTAAATTCTCCTTGTTCCAACTGTCTTTTGAATTTGTCAAGGTACTATAATGTAGTGAATTTAGCTTACAAGAAGAGTTCTAAAGGGTTGGTAGGATGTTTTTGTTTGGTTCTGTTTAGACCCCAAAGCTTCACTAACATAACCTGGGATATATGGAAAACTCCCCTTGATTGAGCAGTCCCAGAGAAGAAAAAGAGCCCAACTCATGTTCCATACACTCTATATCATGGATTTTTATTTACATTTTCAACAAGCTGAGCTGGGCTGCAGAAGCCACAACTTTATACAGTGATGCTTTTAAAACCACTTAACTCAGAGTTTTGTTATACTAAAAGGGGGGAAATCATTACAAAAAAAGCTCAAACCTGGGTGGCTGATATGTTTGTTTTGAAAAGAAACCCTTTTTTTTAATGGCTTTGGAGAAAAGCAGCGTTTGTCGGACAGATTCGGAGAATAAGCAAATATAAGCAGTTCACGAAACAGTTTTTTGAGGGATGACTCAAAGAAATAAAGCTGGGTCCCTTTGAAGAGAAACTGAACATATGCCCTTGAAAATGTTTTTTAACTTTATTGTATTGTCTAATTTGTTTTTCTTTTTTTCTTCCTTTTAAAGATGGAGCGACAAATGTCGATGAACTCCAGTATCATGGGGATGCAAGGCCCAAATCTCAATAACCCGTGTGCGTCACCCCAAGTCCCTCCAATGCATTCAGAAGCCAAAATGGTAAAACGAAATGATTACAAATCCTTTTTTATATTGTTTTTACGCAGCAGTTACCTAGAGCAGTAGGCAAGCATTGCTTACCTCATTCTTAGTCATGGATGATGTGATCTTTATCCATGCCTGTAATTGGCTGTCAGCATACATGCCCTTTCAGATGTTACCATTCTCCATTGACTCTGGGTGAAATGAATTTAAAGAGAGTGGACCATCTGATCCTTATCATGTTTAATAGGAATTTTTGTGCAGATGTGTGGAAAATCAGCAAATGGGCTGGCTGGTTCTGTGATGGTGTCTGAACTTGGGTTAAAAAATTGTAAGTAAACAAAACTAGAGTAAAGGGGTCTGGTGTGGTGGGCATGGGCATACTTCTGATTTTTTTCTAGGCAGGCATGTGGCATCCAGGGGTGATGTCAGAGAACAGTGTTAGGGCACAAACTGAACAGTGCTAGGAAAATCAAGATTATGTGGTTTTTTTTCTTGAGTGCAACTTATGAGGTTAGAGCAACTGACAAAGTGATAATTTGGACAAAAATGATTTAGTATTTTAAATGAAGTAGTTCCTTCTAATCAGTGCTTAATCTGGGCTTGCAGCATCAGATATGAAAGTAAAAAAAAAAAATTGCTTGAGCCCCGGCACCTCTTTCATTACAAATTAAGCACTGCTTCTAATGTTTCCTGAAGTTACTGTGATGTGTGTATTGTGCGCTCAAACCTCCCCTGTAGTATGCAGAGGATTTATTTGTGAGAATGTCATTAGCATTGAGTTTGTAAGTCCCTCGGCCCCATACATTGACTTCCAGTGGAGCATGCAGTAATAATACCCCATAGCTATGCCCATCAACATATGCTTACATTATAACCGAAACATTAACATTTTGTTTCAGTCTTGTAATAATTGTTTGATGGCAGCTGTAAGTGTAAAGTCACAGATTGACGGATTAAATATGTGGGAGCATTTCAAGATACTTCTTGTCTGATTGTCCTTTCATCCCCATGTAAACCAGGAATGAGCTCCTTGGAGTTAGTGGAATTACACCAGTGTAAAACTGTGACATGAGCAAGGAGACTCAGGCCCCCAAATTTTAATGTCTCATATAGCCTTAAACCACCACATGTTTATATTTCTTAGTTTGATTAGTAGGTATAGTGTCTGTAAAATGATTGTCATTCATCCTAAGGCAAAGGAAAAGGTGTACCTGTCAGCTGGTAAAGTATATGCAAGAAACCCTCTGTGTATACGGTTTAAGACCAGAAAACATACAAGGTTTTCCTGTCTCTATTTTCTTAGTCATGATAGGTCACACATTCACCTCACTATTAGTTTGGGTTAGACTGTTAACCCAAGCTTTGTTAACACCCCATCTACAACCACACTCTGTAAACATGCAGCCAGTTGGCCAGAAGAACAGATGTAGCCAAAAATGCTGGCTACTTCAGCCAAGCAAAATCTGTGGTCTAGAGTTCTGTTCTGTGCCACACAGTAACAGTGACATGCCAAATGGCAACAGCATTTGCAGCAGACCTTGTTAAATCTTTTTGAAAGAGGCATGTGTTTTTTCAACCCAAGCAATGTTAAGCCAAACCAAATACTCCTTGGCTGAATAAATCCAAAACTGGCATCTGTTTTGGAGACTAAAGTTCCTGCCCACCACCTTTCCTCTCCCTCCCCCTGTCCACCCCCACTTTTTTTACTGAAATTATGAGGCTACTTAAAACTAAATTAAATTATTGGTACATATGGTGAGAATTCTGTACTGTAATATCTGAAATTACACTTTAAAGCAGATCACTCCTTAATCTGAAGAAACCCTTTTTGTCCCGAACTCTGATACATAAAGGTATTGCTCTGTGAAATCTTCCCCAGTCTGAGCTGGTAGCAGGTCCAAGACATTGCAAAACAAAATACTGCCCCAACAACTCTTGATGCCTCTTCTCCTTGCTTCTGTGATGCTTTCTGCCCCTCTCTCTTAGAAAAGCAGTAGCATAGGTATTAACCAATAGAACAGAGGCACCAAATACAGACCATGATCTTCCCTTTTTGAAAATTTACTCCTGTAAATATTTCACATTGTGTATTTATATTATATGTTACAGTTAACACAAATATAATGAATGCATGAGAAAATACACATATAACATAACATCCCTTTTCATTCACCCTTTAGGAATATAAATCTACATGAAAAAATAGAATAAAGAAAGAAAACGTAGGAAATATTTAGAGAGAAACATTCTTTATGACTTAGTTAATGGATTGACAATCTGCATTTTAACTTCAGGCTTCTTCGCAGTTGTGTTTGTTCTTATTAATAAACATGGCAATCTTCTTCCTATTCAAAGACCTGCTAATGTGAGGTGTTGAGTACCTCCTGCAAGTTGAAGTCAGTGGAAGATGAGAGCACTTAGCATCCCAAAGTATCGAGCCCTACGTTAGGAATGAATTTCAGATTTCTTCACAATTTGTTAATGCTATTATCAATGATGCATCCAGCTCCACATATGTGCCATTTTGCTGGTTGCACTCTGTGAGTTATATACATTGCATATACTATACAAAAGTCACTGAAGCAGCCAATAGCAACTAGAGAAGTGCCAGTAACTGGGTCTGAGCCAACAGCTACTGAAGTCAATGGCAGCTGGATCAGCAGTCATATATGTAGTTGACTGTTTAATCCTCAACACAAAGGGGTGCGGAATAGACTCCTCGGTACTGTCCTCTTCCGATAAGAGACATAGATGTAATCCAAATCCCTCTTGCCTTACATGGGACTAGCAGGTTTGTGGCCCATAGACTAGACATAATGGTGTTTAGGTCTCTAAGTGATTACCTTGCTTCTGTAGAATAAATGTTCATAAACCTTGTCACTGTAGACAAATAGCATATATGAAGATTTTTCAGTATACATGTCAAACTTCACCATGATAACTTCTCCAAAGTCAGTTTGTTGTGGGAGATGGGAACAAAGGTATAATTTTTAAATCTGCTCTTTCTTCCTGCCATTTAGGGGAAGCAAAATCCAGTGACGTAATGTTAGATTTTTAAATTTTTTCTTTAGATTAAAATATATTGCTTGAAATATTAATCTGCTATACCTAATAAACCAGAATGGATTTAAGTTATAATCACACAAATTTACAATTTATTTTATATTATGTCTTTCTTTCAGAATATTACATAATGCTTTATAACTGTCTCAGGTAATGAATGAATGATTGAATCTCTACATCAATATTACATTCTTGTCAGATTCAGAGCTAAAACTCCAGAAAGCACTGACATTATATATTTCCCCCTCCTAATGAGGTAATATGTATCTTTAAAATCACTAGGTAAAAATGCATAAAGTGCGTCTAGCATATGAAGATGTGGTTAAATATACTAAAGGTATTATGGACCTTAAATTGCCTGTCCCATCTTTACTATCACATTAGCTGCTCATGTACCATATCTGCAGCTAGTTGAGTTTGCAGTTTTAGAGACAATCATATTTAAACCTTTGCTTCGCCCCAGTTCTGATATCTTGTGAACCACCAAGGTCAGAAATGAGTAGTACACATTGTCCCATTGGAAGTCTGAAAACCAGATTGCTAAGAGTTTACATGATTGGGATAGCTGCTATAGTAACGCCAACAGACCCCAATCATCATTGGGTGGGATTGACCCTGGGACCTCTGGCTTTTAGCTAAGGCTGTAGCAGACTCATCAATCTCTAGCTGGGCCAGGTGCCACTAGAGGGGGACAGAGGGCCTCACCATGTGGGCATGATTTACACTATTACAAGAATTCTTAGAGCTGGAACTAACACTATATATACCATATGAAGACTTGAAATGCAAACTTTCAAATGATGCAAAGCATAATCTCTGACTCTGTGACTTTACTGAACTATTTGCTGCATTCCAGAATTGGAGTAGAGGATAAAGAACAGGTTGCTACTCAGAATGCCCTGATTTTTAAATTATTTTTCAGTGTTTTTCATATTAAATGTTAATTGTGTAAAACTTTTGAATGTTTTACAAAACCAAAATAAAATGTACTATTTATGCCTCCCTTTCCTTGCAGAATCGAGGGGAGGTCGGGTGGGGGAGGTCAGGTGGGCTTCGGAGCCTGAATTTCCACCCATGCCACAGTTTCAAAGGTGTTTTTATACTGCTAGCATGAGCCCCACTATCCTATTGACCCAGGCTGGGAGATTCATTACCACAGGTTGTATAGACATACCCTCAGTGGCCTTTTTCCCCCTAACAGTTTCTTATTATCTTAATGGAGTTATGCACTAGTGTTAGTGCACTTTAAGGATTAGAAGGGCAAACAGTCATGATATAAAAAGTTACATGGTGTTTTTTTATCCGATAAAAAAGTATGTACATAATATATTAGAAAAGGAAAACTCAATAAGCCAATAATGAACACGTTCCTAATTATAGTGACAATACTAACCATATTAACTGGTCTGATATCATTTTTCTAAGAAATCTTTGCAAACTAATGGGGAAGAGGAAGGACATAAATTGTGACACTTTTCTGACATGGAAAATATTACAAAGTTTTTGCATTTTAGAGCTGAGATTTCAAAGGCACCTAAGGCTTGAGTATGCCGTTCCCAGTGCAATTAATGGAAATGGAACATCTAGATTCTCTATGTGGCTTTGAAAATTTTAGCCTGGTTGTAGATAAGTCTCCCTTTCCAGCAGTCTTGTGCGGGTCCAGATAGCTATGTGTTCAGTGAAGCTATCAGATGTGAATCTGTACAGTTTCTCCATAACTATAGAGTTTCAAATATGTTGAGAAAGATCTGCTATGAAGTAGGAGTTGTAGCTTCCATTTTCTTACATGTTGCCTTTCTGAGTGACCTATTAAGTTCTGTGCTGCTTCAGGTGGTGTAAATAGTACCTGTTTCCTCATCCACAAGGAGTTATGATGGCCCAATTAAGCTAAGTGGAAAAAATGTTGAATTTAACACTCTCTCTCTTGTCTGATGTTTTCTGCATTTAATTCAATTCGGTTATTGTAGCTACTCTTGAACATCGAAACAAGAACTCCTTATGATATCAGTAGCATCTTGGGACATGGCTGGTCTCTGGAGATTGTTTGTTTGAAAAGGAAAGCACAGCAAAGGACAAATCCTGGTCTCAGTACTGTAATTTTTCCATGTTGACTTCAGGTGGGAGTTTGACATGAGGAGTACCTGCAGTAACAGATCTATTAAAGTTCTATTTTATTGTTAACATTCCGTAGCACAGCAAAAATACTGAAATAAATTGTTTAATAATAAATTAGTGGATTCCTGTGCTTTAAGTTTGAATCCACCAGGACTAAAATCACCTTAGTGGACCAATAAAAATTATTTCATGGACTAACACGGCTACCCCTCTGATACTCTTTCATGGACGTAAACATTTCTAAGCACTGGCACAGCACCAGTGACTGGAAAGAAAAATGTTTTCTCTCTGACAAGCCTTCAACAATCATTTTTCACATGCCCCTTCAGAATCTAGCAGAGAACTCTAAGCAAGACAAAAAGCAATAAAATGATGTCTTGCTTTATAGAAAGATCCTGACATAAACTATTAGATGGTACATTTTCAAGGCAGTTCAAAAGTTAAGAAGTGTGCAGCTTCTGCAGTTGTTCACATGAATTGCACATTTCATTCTCCACTGACTTTACTGCAAATATATCTCTTATTATATGACTTTGCATTTTAAACTATGAAAAGCCAACTTTTCAATGCGATATTGCTCTAGCATTTAAAAAGCTCTACAGGCAAAATTCAGTAGCTTTTCCTGTAGATGGTATGTTTTCCTTGCCTTGGAATATTTAACACCATGGGTAATATAAAACTATGGGTAAAGCTAGCCATATTTAATTTTGTGTACTGAAATGAGACTATCTACCCATTAGGCCTAAATACTGCATTATTGAACTAAAGTCAGTAGAAACTAAGCCCTCAGTAGCTTGGCAAGTGAAATCGAGGAAGAGCCAGTTTAGTTAGTCATACAGGCTACGAATACATATTGAATATTTAATCTCATTTTTACCAAGTGTGCACAAAGTGTTGCCACAAGTTATAGTGATTCTTAGCATTTTTCTTTCTTTGTGTCACTTTATCTGCAGTGATCTTATTGACTATTTGACTGGAAGAGCTTGGATTTTTATTATGTTGTTTGCGTTTATTCAGCTGGGTGTTGAAATGACCTCTGTCTCCCCCATACTAACTACTCTCCCTCCCGTCTCTTATTCCCTCTCTCCACCCCATCTGTTTTCTCATAGGATTTACTGTCTTTGCAGATTTGTTTCTCTTTCTCCATCTTCCTTCAGTATCCACCCTGATTTTGTAACCATAGCAATAAATGAAATACAATGCCAATATTTGTATGCTGTACCTAGCATCTAGCCAAACACATGAGCTGCTGATTCTTGTTGTTGTGTTTGTTGTACGATTCTGAAGACTTTTATGTCAGCTGCATGTGTGTGTATAGACTGTGGTAGTCTGGTTCAAAGCTCTGCCTTTCAGACAAAGTCCTGTTCATGTAAACTCACATATGTGTCTATCTGTGTGTCTGTGGGAACTGGAACAAATAAAAGCAAATCCTTGTGTCAGTGAAGCCAGGAAAAAAGGAAATTATAAAAAAATTGTTGTGTTATGGGGAAGTTCTGCGTCACAGAGATATACTTCAGTCTTTTGCTTGGAATTTGTACAGCTTTCACTTTCCAAGATTTTTGCAAGAGTCACTAATAATGGAAGTTGTTTTGTACTTTGGACAGGTCTGCCAAAGTCTGGTATTCACTTGGGATGTACAGTACGTCTCCTCACAACATAAGTGCTCTCAGAGGCAAGGGAAGATATTTAATACAACATGAACAGCTCCAGATTTTATCAGCCAAGGAAACTTATTGTACTGTAATCAAATCCTCATGTTAAACAGCAAGTTAGAAAACACTTTTCTTCACTATGCACAGGTTCTAGGCTTTCCCTTCTCGTGTCTCTCCCTATTATTATATTATGTGCCATGTACATTTTCAAAGCTCTGCACAAACATTAACTCATTTTCATCTGGGGTAATTAAATGTTGTTACAGTGTCGTAGTTTGGGAACTGAGGTAGAGAGGTGAATTGAGTTGCCTAGGGGCACACAAACTATTAGTGGCAGAGATGGCGGGGCGGGGGGGGTGAGGAGTTCCTGGCTTCCAACTCTGAGCTCTGTCCATCAGATCATGCTGCTGCTCTCTGGATAGAATTTACTTACAGTTAATATGTGCACAAGTCAAGTATTTTATCAGCATAGCTGGGCTTAGGAGACAGTTTACACATCCAGTTCCAGAGTGGGTCTGGGGGTCAAAGCCGAATGGAGGTGGGAGTTTCAGTTTGGATTCAATAGCTGTGAAATCTTCTGAACTGCTTTCATGAGATTTTGGCTGAAAGATACAAATGTTATAGAGTAGTTCTTCTTGTGAGATTTTGGTCATCTTCATTTATGAAAGTTTTGTGAGATCAGATTTCCTGATGCTGTGGGTTCACCATTTTGAGCTGAAATCTTATGAGAGCACCTATTTTCATAAGATTTCAGCCACTTCCAAATCAAGCCTGGAAAATCATTTCTTTCCAGTTTTGACCGTATCACAATCTTGAAGTCACAAGGGGTGGGTGCAGAGGAGGGAGGTATTAGGATCCAAGGCTTCAGATCCCATTGCCCTGCAATATAAAAGTTTTTAATATTTGAGGTTTCTCTAGAAATAATAAGTGTTTTTAGTGTGCATGTCCATCCATGATAATTTTTTTTGGCACTGAGAATGTAAATGACAGACTAGGGACCGAATGGCTAGACAGCAGTTCTACAGAAAAGGACCTAAGGGTTACAGTGGACGAGAAGCTGGGTATGAGTCAACAGTGTGCCCTTGTTGCCAAGAAGGCTAACAGCATTTTGGGCTGTATAAGTAGAGCCATTGCCAGCAGATCAAGGGGCGTGATCATTCCCCTGTATTTGACATTGGTGAGTCCTTATCTGGAGTACTGTGTCCAGTTTTGGGCCCCACAATACAAGAAGGATGTGGAAAAATTGGAAAGAGTCCAGCAGAGGGCAACAAAAATGATTAGGGGACTGGAACACATGACTTATGAGGAAAGGCTGAGGGAACTGGGATTGTTTAGTCTGCAGAAGAGAAGAACGAGGGAGGATTTGATAGCTGCTTTCAACTACCTGAAAGGGGGGTCTAAAGAGGATGGATCTAGACTATTCTCAGTGGTACCAGATGACAGAACAAGAAGTAATGGTCTCAAGTTGCAGTGGGGGAGATTTAGGTTGGATATTAGGAAAAACTTTTTCACTAGGTGAAGCATTGGAATGGGTTACCTAGGGAGGTGGTGGAATCTCCTTCCTTAGAGGTTTTTAAGGTCAGGCTTGACAAAGCCCTGTCTGGGATGATTTAGTTGGTGTTGGTCCTGCTTTGAGCAGGGGGTTGGACTAGACGACCTCCTGAGGTCCCTTCGAACCCTAGTATTCTATGATTCTGTGATTACTTAGGCCTGGTCTACACTAGTCTGTTATTTCGGAATTAGCCGAGTTAATTCGGAAAAAAAATGATTTCGTCCACACAACCAAACCATTTTTTTTCGATTTAAAGGGCTCTTTAATCCGATTTTTGTACTCCACTTCGGCAAGTGGAGTAGCTCTTAAATCGAGATCGCAATCCCGGGTTAAAAGTATTGTGGATGCAATTCAATGTTATTGGCCTCCGGGAGCTATCCCAGAATGCCCCCTTGTGACCGCTCTGGACAACACTCTCAACTTGATGCACTAGCCAGGTGGGCAGGAAAAGCCCTGGGAATTTTTGAATTTAATTTCCTGTTTGGTCATCATCAGCACAAGTTATCATCAGCACAGTTCATCATCACAGGCGACCATGCAGAATCCACCATCACAGGAGATCACGCCGTCCTGGATTCGCAGAAGAGCTCCAGCATGGTCCAAACGGGAGGTACTGGATCTCATCGCATGTTGGGGAGACGAGTCTGTTCTGGCAGAACTGCGTTCCAAAAACAGGAACACAAATACCTACACTAAAGTCTCTAGGGTCATGATGGAAAGAGGCTACTCCAGGAACACAAAGCAGTGTCATACAAAAATCAAGGAGCTCAGGCATGCATACCAAAAGGTTAGGGAGGTGAATGGGTGCTCTGGGTCACAACCCCATACATTCAGCTTCTATCATGAGCTGCCTGCAGTTATGGGGGGTGATGACACCACTACCCTACCACTGTCTGTGGACACCTGCAAGGGGAGAGTTGCACGGAGCAAGGAGGAAGAGTCATTGGAGGATGAAGAGGAGGAGGAGGAGGACAGTGCACAGGCGGCAAGTGGGGAATCCATTTTCCCCCCTAGCCAGGAACTGTTCTTTACTCTGGAGCCAATAGCCTCCCCTACTCCCAAGGTGGGCTCCCAGACCATGACCCTGGAGAAGGTACTTCTGGTGAGTGAAAGCCTGATTGGAGCCATGCGGTCGGGGACGGTGGGGGGAAACCCAGCCGTGCTGGGCTGTTGGCGCTTGGTTTAAAGGGCTCATCCCTGCTCAGAGACTCATTGGAGCCATGCGATGGGTGCGGAGAGGGAGTGGTGTTGTGTGAAGCGATCATCTCAGAGAGCCCGCAGGCCCTCCTTTTATATGGCAAAACCATCAGGTGTTGCTTGCTATGGGAAAGGGGGCCCAGCAGTTTAAAAGCATTGAAATGAATGTAGAAGAAGCAGAACCTGCATGCCTCTAGGCTGCCTGCAAGCTGAATTCTGTTGCCCAGCCCTGTGTGATTGGCTTACTCACACCAAAGTGTCCCCTTCATTCTCTGAAATGTATCTTTTAAAATACTACCCTCCCCTTTTCTCCTCCCTCAGGTGCAAATGTTTCAACGTGGCCATTATCTGCTCCATCCCAGAGGCTGGTCCAGATTATAAGGCGGAAAAAATGAACTCGGGACGACATGTTCGCTGAGCTCCCGCACTGTTAGGGCCCAGCTGAATACATGGAGGCAAACAATTGCGGAGTCCCATATAGCATTACAGGAACATGAAGAGAGGAGGGACGTGCATGATGAAAGCAGGCATGACCCTGTGGTCAAGCTCATGGGGGAGCAAACTGACGTGCTCCGCTGTATTGTGGATCTAATGTGGGAGAGGCAGCAAGACCACAGACCGCCGCTGCAGCCCCTGTATAACTGCCCTCCCTCCTCACCAAGTTCCATAGCCTCCTCACCCAGACACCCAAGAACACGAGGGGGGAGGCTATGGGGACCCACACACTCAACCCCAGAGGATCGCCCAAGCAGTAGAAAGCTGGCATATTCAATCTTTTGATTTGGTTTCTGGACTTGTCCTTCCCTCCTCCTCCACCCCTCTAACCCAATATCTACACACACACCCCAGTCTGCCACCGGATTTCTCTCAATGTGTTGTGCAACAAATAATAAATAACAGTTTTTAAACAATTTTGACTTTATTTCCTTGCATATATATAGGGGGCAGGTAACTTCAAGAGAAACAAACACAACTGTCACACCATACCCTGGCCAGTCATGAAACTGGCTTTCAAAGCTTCTCTGATGCGCAGCGCTCCCTGCTGCACTCTTGTAATCGCCTTGTTGTCTGGCTGTGCGAAATTGGCCACCAGGCGAGTTTCTTCAATCTCCAACCCCTCCATAAATGTCTCCCCCTTACTCTCAAAGATAGTGTGGAGCACACAACAAGCAGCAATTACAATTGGAATATTGGTGGTCCTGAGATCTAACAAAGTCAGTAAACTGTGCCAGCGCGCTTTCAAATGTCCAAAAGCACATTCTACCACCATTCTGCACTTGCTCAGCCTCTAGTTGAACTGCTCCTTACTACTGTCCAGGGTGTCTGTGTACAGCATCATGAGCCATGGCATTAAGGGGTAGGCTAGGTCCCCGAGAATAACTATAGGCATTTCAACATCCCCAACAGTAATTTTCTAGTCTGGGAAGTAAGTCTCTTCCTGCAGCCATTTAAACAGAGTCGTGTTCCTGAAGATGTGAGCATCATGCACCTTTCCCGGCCATCCCACATTGATGTTGGTGAAATGTCCCTTGTGCTCCACCAGTGCTTGCAGCACCATGGAAAAGTACCTCCTTATGGTTTATGTACTGGCTGCCCTGCTGCCAGGGCAAAGAAAGGGATATGCGTTCCGTCTATTGCTCCGCCGCAGTTAGGTAACCCCAGCGCATTAAAGCCATCCACAATGGTCTGCACATTTCCCAGAGTCATTGCCCTTGATAGTAGCTGATCAATGATTGCGTTGGCTACTTGCAGCACAGCAGCCCCTACAATAGATTTGCCCACTCCAAACTGATTCCCGACTGACCACTAGCTGTCAGGCGTTGTAAGCTTCCACAGTGCTATGGCCACTCGCTTCTCAACTGTGAGGGCTGCTCTCATTTTGGTGTCTTTGCGCTTCAGGGCAGGGGACAGCAAGTCACAAAGTTCCATGAAAGTGGCCCTACGCATACGAAAGTTTTGCAGCCACTGGGAATAATCCCAGACCTGCAACACTATGCGGTCCCACCAGTCTGTGCTTGTTTCCTGGGCCCAGAATCGGCATTCCATGGCATGAACCTGGCCCAATGCCACTATGATCTCCCAATTGCCACGTTGTGCTTCTAGGAATGACTTTGTCCATGTCCTTATCAGTATAGTAATCACACTGTTGTCGCCTCCTCCTCTGGTTTTGTAGGTACTGCACATACTGCTGGATAATGCACGAGGTATTTACAATGGTCAAAACTGCAGCAGAGATCTGAGCGGGCTCTATGATTGCCGCGCTATGGTGCCTGCAATCCTGGAAAAAGGGCGCGAAATGTAGGAGGCCTGTTCGATTCAAGATGGCCGATAAAAGGC
Organism: Gopherus flavomarginatus; assembly: GCF_025201925.1. Lineage (NCBI taxonomy): Eukaryota > Metazoa > Chordata > Testudines > Testudinidae > Gopherus > Gopherus flavomarginatus. The sequence goes on from NC_066618.1 coordinate 66,721,107, forward strand.
AGTAAATGGTTGTCTTCTGTAGCTTTCACAGAGTCGAGAAGCTTGCTAGAGCTCCAAGAGCGGGAGAGCAGAGTTTGCAGCGGAAGCGTGAGCAGAGTTTGCGGCGGAAGCTGTGCGGCTCAGGTCACAATGGCCAAAAAACAGCAGGGAATTGTTGCCGTCTGTAGCTTCCACAGGAGCCCAGGACCGACAACATGGAAAAAGCAGCAGAAGCTGTGCAGCTCAGTTCATGATGGCCGAAAAATGTCAGGGAATTGTTGCATTCTGTAGCTGCATGCAAGCCCAGGACAGACAACATGGGGAAATTAGCTAGCAATGCAAGAGCGGGAGAGCAGAGTTTGCGGCGGAAGCTGTGCTGCTCGGTTCACGGTAGCCAAAAAAAAGGTGGGAAATGGTTAGATAAAAGAGTAGATAGAAAGACGAGAGGACATGTGACGTGGATTCATAGTACCAGGAGACTGGTGGTGCACTGTACTGCACCGTCTGCTGGCAGTAGGGCGTCTGCCATAGCTTTCGCGGAGGAAGGAGCGAATGACGGGACACACCCACAAACACCTGCGAGAATGTTTTTGCCCCATCATGCACTGGGAGCTTAACCCACAATTCCAGTGGGCGACGGGTACTGCGGGAACTGTGGGATAGCTTCCCACAGTGCACCGCTCCAACATTCGATGCTAGCCTCTGTACTGTGGATGCACTCCGCCGAATTCACATGCTTTAGCAGGGACACACAACACCAAATGTATAAAATTGCTTCCGAAAATTCGAATAGAATAAGTTTGAATTAATTTTGTACTGTAGATGTACCCTTAGTTAGATAATAGAATTTGCAAATACAGGCTCCCATCCCACAATCAGCTGTACCAAGGCTCAGAATGACACCCCTGTGGGGCTTATTGTAAGTTAAGGGTCATACTTCAAATACAGTTTAGAAGTTAAGTTTGAAGGGACATTCATACATTTCTAACCCTCTTTAGTTTGATTCTTTCAAATATGAACAGTGACGCCTTCCAAAAGTGAGAGGATTACAGACTGTCCTCCAGATGTTCAGTAGAGCAGCTTTTCTCATTTATGTTCAGCTAGTTATCAAGGAGGTCATTTGAAATGCCTTAGACAGACGAGGTACCCCACCCTGGAAACAGTTGCGTAGCAAACTTTACTGTGCTACACTTGCTGTTTTTACTAGCAAAACTTTGGCCCATTAAATGTTTATCTGAGTTTTTAGCGTATGAAGTGCCATGAATAATGTTTTCAAATGTGTGTTTCAGGCAGACTACACAGTATATGGTGTAGATAGTTACATCCTCTGCATTCTGTATCCCAGCTATAGTGAAATGTATATCATTGCCTAGCTCTGTGGGAGTCAAAGTGTGGCGTAGAGGATTCTAGTGACACTGTGACCAACAACCACTCTCGTCTTTATTAGGAACATTTTATTAGCATGCAGGGGACTGTATCCTTTGTAGGTCATGCCTCTGTTATGGTAAAGGCAACTACAATTTGCTTCATTTCATATAATTAGCTGGAGCCTTGGGCTCCGGGAAAGTTGGCAATATGTCTCTCAGATCGTTAATGTCTGGGTGCCCTATGCCTCTCTAATGCTGTAGGGGAAGGGGAAAGGGTATGTCTGGTGTACTTAGGAAGGTTGATTGAATGGCCCTAAGTCCTTTAAGAATAATGGTTGATTAAGTCAGTCTCTCTCTCTCTAAAGTTTTATGCATACTATTGAAACCAATCAGGAGTACACTGGAAAATGTTAGAAAATAAAGCTGTTCTTTTAAGATAGCTTTACTAGATGATTAGTTAGATACTATCAGTGGGGATGTACTTTCGTTGATAATTAAGTTCCACTTATTAGATCTTCATGCATCCAAGTTAAGGGATACCGTCAGGTATAAATTGGCCCCATATTTAAGTTGTGTTAAAAATGAGATGTCAGAAAAACTGAGACAAATATAAATGTTTGCATGAATTTTATTTTTCAATTGAGGGAAACAGTTTAGAAACAAAAAACAAAAACGACCCCCATTTCCTGGTAGCATTTCAACCCAAACTTTGCAACATTGTGCTGTCACTTCAGAGTTTGCCTTGAAACTGACTGGATACAAAAGTGAAAGAGACTAGTTTGTTTTCATTTTCCAAACAGAGAAAAAAGGAAACAAGCAATATAAACAGTTTAAAATAGATTTTTTTGATTCCTCTGGTTTTGAGAATCTGAAGTGATGTTGGTGACATAGGGTAGGAATTTTTTTTTTAACGATATGGTCCAGCTCCTCAGCTGCTGGAAAGTGGTTTAGCTTCATTGACTTCAATAGAGCTATGCTGATTTACATCAGCTGAGGACTGGCTCATGTTTTTATGCTCACAAGGTTCCTGCAATTGACTGGGAAAGACTCCTGGAACCTCTCAGCACAAAGAAACATAGGATTTGCCCCCAGATACACACACAGGGAAGTACAGAAACAGTGTGAACACAGTAACCTGGTTATGTCTTTGCTATGGAGACCCACGTACATGGGCTAGGCTAACCTGCGTGCTGAGCCCCAGCACCAAACACCTGGGTTAACTGTGCAGTGAAGACATCTTTGACTCTGTTCTAACAGACAAACTAACTTTAGGAGGCTGAAATTTAACATTTTGCTCTAGATGTCTTTTCTTTTCATGCATTGATATTTTGCCACCATCTTCAGTCATCCTATATGAATATTATTTGACTCTACAATTTTCAGCATTATTTAATACATTTATTTATGTGATCTTTCTAAATAAATTCATTTGTGCAATTCCAAATAGACAGTCAAAAGATTTAAAAATTAAAATGTAACTTTGGACAGTTTCAGAAAATATTCATCTTTTTTGTGTCTGATATTTGTACTGGCGAATAATGATTCTGAGCCAAGAGTTACCAACTCTTTCTCTGAAAAGTTTGGATAATTCAAACTGTTACGTCTAAGCCATATTATTCTGGAATGTTTAAATTAACCTGAAAGCCACCCCTCAGTGTATATACAAACAAAGTTCATTCTTCATTCTGCATCTGGAAATACATATGTAATCCAGTGCTGCCTTTCAAGTTTGCAAGAAATATTGTGATATTTTTATTATGGTATATCAGTTCACACTCACACTAATGTGAAAAGTTTAGTAATGGCATATCCTCAGTACTGCCCACAAGTGCCAAGGTTACACATGAAGCCTGGTGGGATCAAACAAATGTTTAAATATGTACTAAAGCCTAAAATAGTCTTTACTAGACCTGTACAAATTATTTTAAATTATATAAATATTTTTAATGTGTCTGGCTTCTGACAGAACACTACTATATACCAAAGTATGACATTAGCTGCCCTGTGCCAACTTTCACATTTTTTTCCAACATACTTAGCATCGTTATTGGTTCAGTCTAGAGCCCGCTTCTTGTACCGTATGTGGTTCAGCAAAAATGTTTGTGGAGAAGATAGACCTAAATTCTCCTACTAGTGGAGACACAGATTTCATTAGGACAAGGGTCAGAATGATCTTTATTCTTGCTGCCAACATAGTGCTAAGTACAGAGATAAGATTGTGAAGTCCCAATTTGCTTTCTGATCTGATAACCATGTACAGCAGTTCTGTAGGCTGGTATGATGCATCTGTGCGTGTATGTGTGAGGGGGAAGAGAGTATGTATTTGGGTTCCTGCAACAAACATCTTTATCTCATTTCATAAGTAGAGTGAACATTATCACCTAGGATTCTCTTAACTAGACCTTCCTGCTAAAGTCATGGTTTAATAATGGGAGGTTATTAAAATGTGGGAATTCTCAAAGCTTCATTTTAACAGGAGGCAGAGTTTTTAGATTTTAAGATGGATAAATTGAAGAGCTGCGTGTATTTCTCAGATGGCTGCTTTTATATTTTTCTTTCCCAGAATGATTCATTCCTTGTGTTTCTGCTGCACATTCTTAATCTATATAAACACATATAATCTCTGCTTTTTTATTTATCTGGGCAGTGCTTTTTTTTGTTAAGAAAGCATTTCAATCTCATGAAATACTTTAGAATGTTGAGGATCAATAACTGAAAAGCAAGGGATATTACCCAAAGCTCACTTATTAACATCTATCTGGGGTGACTTCCATTTACATCAACAATGGGAAATTTGTTCTGCTGCACCAATTTGTTCTGCTGAACCGTCTATCTTCTAAATGATGTTAGTGGTGGATTAGTTTGCTGGGAAGCTTGATCTAAGTAGTGTTTGCATTAGGTAGTTGAATAAAGGATTTCCAGAGGGAGTTTAAGGATTATGCAAATAACTTGTGAATATATACATCAGCACACAGAGAATTCATATAGGAGGCTTTCTGCTACTTTGATGAAACTAGCAGCTATGGAGACTTCCAAGAACACTAGGATCTGTCACTTCAGAAAATTGGGTAGACTGTTCCATTTTAAAACTTTGAAAATTAAACGTGTTTCTCTCTGATACTGAAAAGTTCAGGATGTCGTTATATTAATCTCAGTAGATTTAGGGATCACCTAATGCCCCCACCCCCCCAAGCCCAACGTAAAATGGCTTTGCACAGAGCTATGGCAATCCAGGGGAGAGGACATGCAGAGGTGGACCACATGTGCAGCCCTGCCTTGGTCACTACAACAACCAGCTCAGGTATGATGTATACTTCCTCAATTCTAGTGTGGTGTTATAGTCTGGTGAATCTGGGCAGTTTCCATTTCCACAACCCATTTCTTTCCCCAACCCATTCATGCAGTGAAACCAGCCATGGGACATGACACTACATTATATAGAGGACTGTGAAGGCGTCAAAGCAGAAATAAGGCACTTCTGCTGCAATTGAGTCTTTTGGCGTGGAGGATCCTATGGGTCAGGCTCAGGTCCTACATTCCTTTAACCTGTGCCAGTTTAACACATAGCCACAATTGCTCCATGTAGGGAGCCCCAGCTCCTGGAGTCATGTGATCACATCAGATTCGCAGCTTTCATTTAAAAATAAGTACATTTGTTGCTCTCGTGGTTATGAAGGAAAGTTTGAGGTCATGACCTGAGTATAATCAATGCACTGTTATCTTCCTGAATTTGCAGACAGCCTGAAACCATAGCTATGGGAGATATGATCAGCCCAATGCATCTCAATGGTATGTTAATTTCCAAACCCATTGTTTAGTTTATATCAATGGAGTGTTAACACCAATGGCTCTGGAAGGGGGGGTGGGTAGCTGGCACCACCCCAGCAGAGGATTGCATATGTGGCAGGAGAAGAGTGCTATGGGTCCAGCCCTCCCACCCAAGCAGATGACCCCTAGCTGCCAAGGTAAGTATTTGGGGGTTCTCATAAGCCATTTCTCTTCTCTGAGTGGAGGAGAGAGAAGGGGAAGATCCCTGCTGCTACTTCTGCAAGAAAAAGGAAGATTTGTGCCACTACCCCGGCCTCTCTGAGAGGGGAGGGGGATCTCCTCACATCCATCACTCCAAGTGGAGGATGGGATGGGGGAGTCTGGTGTATTTTAGGTTTTATGAAATGTCTAGAAATTTTTCAGGTCTCACAAAATATTTGTTTTGCCTCAGTTCAAACCACTGGTTTTCAGGGGAAGTTTAAATTAAAAAAAAAAAGGTTTCAACCAAATAGAAGCGTCTGCTATGCAAGCAAGAACACTTCTTTTTGGCAAGTAATTTTTGTCCAGCTTTCACCTATAAGAGGGGAACAAAAATGTTTAAAGAAATATTCAGTAGCCCAAACCTCACATTTTTTCCAAGCTATCTGGAACCTGTACCTCAAGTTTTGAATACTGCTTTAAATCTTGAATTGGTCATAAAATTAGCCAGCCCTTTTAAACATCAGGAGATCAGTCAGGTACAAATGAGGGAAGACTATGACTGTAACTCTGTGGATATGACCAAAACTTTAGTCCACACAGTCCTGTTATGTGAATTTGTATCACAGATTAATTTTCTCTTCAGTTTATATCCTTAAAGAGCATGAAGCATAAAAATGAGCCTACTGGGTCAGACCATCTTGCCCAGTATCTTGTCTCCCAACAATGGCCAATGCCAGACAGTGCTGGCTTTAGGAACTGCGGGGCCAGATTCGAATATCTGGCGGCAGTCCAGGACTTTGGCGGCACTTCTGCGGCAAGGGGTCCTTCACTCACTCCGGACCCCCTGCCACCAAAATGCCACCGAAGACCTGGAGCGAGAGAAGGACCCCCCACTGCAGAAGTGCCGCCAAAGACCCGGACCGCTGCTGGGTATGTAAAAAAAAAATTTTTAAATTAGAAAGGCGCCTAAGGCGCGGGGCTCTCTTAGGCGCAGAGCCCAATTCTAGGGAATCGGGGGAATCAGTCTAAAGCCGGCCCTGATGCCAGATGCAGAGGGAGTGAAGAGAGCAGGGTAATTATTGAGCAATCCACCTGCAGATGTTTAGTCCTTGGATGTTGGAGTCAGAGGCTTAGGGACACCCACACCATGGAGTTGCATCTCTGACCATCTTGGCTAACAGCCACTGATGGACCTATCCTCCCTGAACTTACCCAGTTCATTTTTGAACCCAGTTATACTTGTGGCCTTCACAGCATCCCCTGGGCAATGAGTTCCGTGGGTTGACTGTATCGTGTGAAGAAGTACCTCCTTTTATTTCTTTTAAACCTGCTGCCTATTAACTTTATCAGGTGACCTCTTGTTCTTGTGTTATGCCAACATGTCCTTATTCGCTTTCTACACACCCTTCAAGATTTTATAGACCTCTATCATATCCTCCCTTAGCTGCATCTTTTCCAAGCTTAACAGTCCCAGTCCTTTTAATCTCTCCTCATATGGAAGCTGTTCCATACCCTTAATCATTTTTGTTGCCCTTTTCGGTACCATTCCATTTCTAATATATCTTTTTTGAAATGGGGTGACCACATCTGCACACAGTATTCAAGGTGAGGGTGTACCTTGAATTTATATAGAGGCAATATGATATTTTCTGTCTTATTATCTATCCCTTTCATAATGATTCCCAACATTCTGTTAGCTTTTTTTGACTGCTGCTGCACATTGAGCGGATGTTTCCAGAAAATTATCCACAATGACTCCAAGATCTCTTTCTTGAGTGGTTACAGCTAATTTAGATCCCATCATTTTGTATGTAACATTGGGATTATGTTTTCCAATGTGCATTACTTTGTAGTTACCTGGAAAATTATTTTAAATTATATAATTTTTTAAAATATGCATGGCTTCTGACAAAACACTGACAAAAAAGTATGATATTAGCTGCCCTATACATTAGAATTCTAAAAATATGAGCTGGAATTTTATAGTTTCTTTATGAAGTAATTCTAAAAGGGTACAGAGACGGGACCTGATTCTCATTGACACTCTGGCCCCTTTACACCGCTCTGGCAATGGTAAGGCATGTACATTTTTCAATATTAGTTTTGAAACTTGCACACAATATTGGAAGTTTGCCACTGCACATTAGATTTTCTGGGCCTGATTCTCATTCACACTATGGCCACTTTTACACTGTTTTGTGTCTGAACATGTGGAAGAAAACTTGCACGGCATGGCTCCGTGCTCCTTTATAAAATCTCTCTCATTACACCCACGATATGTAATGTTAGCACGATATGTAAAGTGGGCAGGTGAATACTATACCTGCCCACTTTAATCCCCACATGACATTCAATGTGTCTCCCTTAATAAATTATGTACTTAAGAAGCAATAGAATAGCTGAGATTCTTAAGGCAGGAAGAGTCACATTACCAGAAGTACCAGAAAGGCTGATTGAAATTAAATTGTAGCAGACAATAGTTGTGTTACAAAGGAGAGCTGTATTACAGCCAACTCACTTTCTTGGCTAACCTCTGACTTATTTATTTCTCCTGCATAGTGCAGTCTGCATACTCTTTCTATTTGTAATGAGCATTAATTGATTAGCTGGATCTATGAAGAGCTTGAGCACTAGTAAGTACTATCCCAGTGGGTACACACTAAATAGTTTATGAGGTAATTAGTATTTTAATGCCTTTTCTAATGAGCCTTTTCAGTAATGAAATCTCATGAGAATGTTATTAGTTCAGATATATTTCTTCAGACACAACAGAAGGTAAGCGAATGCCGTTAAGAGATTTTAAAGCTAGTTTATAAAACAACTTCAGTAACTTATTTCTGAACACTTGCCTGATTCATTTTCCTGTATTAAAAACAAGTGCAATCTTTATTTTTTTCCTCACTGCTGTGTAACTTGTACTCCCCTCTCTCCATGCTTTCTTACAATATACTGCAATTTCAAATACTTGAGATAATTTCTGAGGCTGTTAACTGATCTCTTTGACTCTTCTGTAAGTAAATAATACCATACTGTCTAAGGGCTGGTCTACACTACAGGGGAAAATCGATCTCAGATACGCAACTTCAGCTACGTGAATAACGTAGCTGAAGTCGAAGTATCTAAGATCGAATTACTCACCGTCCTCACGGCGCGGGATTGATGTCCGCGGCTCCCCATGTCGACTCCGCAACTCCGTTGGGGTTGGTGGAGTTCTGGAATCGATATAAGCGCATTCGGGGATCAGTATATCGCGTCTAGATGAGACGCGATGTATCGATCCCCGAGCAATCGATTGCTACCCGCCAATATGGCGGGTAGTGAAGACGTAGCCTAAGTGTGTTGTTTCATATGTGTTCTCATCTCATCCTGGGGGAAAAAACCAACCCCCAGTGCTTGGCTGCACAGTTACTTGGATTTATGGCTGGTGTCAGGTTTGAGAGAAGGACCAACCTTTACAAGACCTTTCAATGTCCAAACCATCTCCTATATTCTGGAAGCTGGAAAATGGTACAAAGACTGTGGTCACACAGGCATCCTTAGCTAACCTCCCCTTTCAGAGTTGGGGGACTTAGGCTGTTGTATCCTGGATTATCCCATAGCTTGAGGGGCAAGTACTGTGCCTGGCATTTTTTATTTCTAATGCCTAAAATAAGCAGCTGTAGCAGAGCTACAGGTTTTGAGAAGGGGTTTTGCTAGGTAGAGCTTTACATAGTATGTATCATTTCATAGATGACTATGGTAATAACACTGCTGTTCCTCTTATAGAGGTGAGGCACAGTCAGCGATGCACGATTTAAACAATTGGTTATTCTTTACCCATAAATACACCCCAGATGTAAGGAATGAAGTATAATACTAGTAATTAACTTTTATATAACATATTTCAACCAAAGAGCACAAAGCACCAGACAGTCCTTAGAAACTGATTTACAAACTATGTCCAAAGATCACTTCTTCTAGCCCTGAAATGCAGCCTCCTCTTGGGTGGGAGGGCAGCAGCAGTGTAACAGCACCTAATAATGCTACAAAACAATTCAGGCTAGAGAGTGAAGAATGAATGCTTTAAAAGCCTCTCTTTCACAAATCCTAGCTGTTTGAAAATGACACATCCATTGAATGTTTTTGGAAAACTTAATTCTAAAATAGTTCTATAAAATCTTACCTAATGCTAGAATTAATAGATTGAATGAAAACAATACGGAAAACCCACAAATAGTCGTCATGATTTAAGATGTAATGGTCGCAGTTATTCCCTGTTGTAACTCCATGGGAGTATGTGGAATTTCCCCAAGGACTAATCTGGCTCTGTACTTGTAACACTGTTATTAAGATACTACTCTGTCTTTGTGTCTCTATAGACACCTGCCAGTTTCTCTCACTCTATAACTAACTTTTGGCATCTATCTAGTTAAGGTTTTTCTAAGGCACCTATCACTGTGACTCCACAGCATCTTAGTGCTAATCAATGACACTGAATAGATTGACTCTAAAATCACCAAACGTGTTCCATTTCTAGCACTTATCAAAATTTTATGCAATTTGACTAAATATATTTGTGATCTCACAATATAGTGAGTGATGAGTAACACTCACAGGACCAAGATCTTCCAACACTGGCCAGGTAAAGATCATCTGCTGTCTCCACACCCTACAGCTTGCAGTCAGAGGTCCCAATAGTATTGGAGAAGTTAAAGATTCCTGATTCAACTCTTAACAAAACACCTGCAGATCCTTGGGCTCAGATTGCTCCCTGGAACTGTTTGTGGGGGCACCTCTGTGCATTGATCCTTTCCTTGGTCATGCAAAAAGAATCATCAGTTGCCTCTACTACTCTCTTACCTCTCTGCAAGATCACAGATCCATTCAGAGAAAGGTGGCAGGTGGAGGCATGCCCAGGCACTAGAGAAGGAAGTACAAGGGATACACTAAGCACATTCTCTAAGGTCATTGTGTATTCTAGTCCAAACCCCTGACAACCAAAGAAAACCCCACAGAATATTTTAGTAGAAATTCTGTGATGGAAAATGTGCTGGGATTCCTGTTCTGCACTCAGTTTTTTCCACATAGAGGAAATGATCTGGCCACTGAGCTGTAAAACATCTCTACTTTGTTTGAGGTTCACAGCTCTGGGTTGCTTTGCTCTAGTGGCCTTTGAGCTTTGTAGGAGCCATTTTCGAGCTTTACTGGGGGCAGTTTTTGAACTTACCAGGCACCAATTATGAGTGCTGTCAGTGTGAAGCCCAATGGCTGAAGTGAGCTAGGGGGAACCCAGAGCAGTGGGCAAGTTTGTGCAGGTGATGGGTAGCTGTTTGATCAATCCCGATCAGAGGCAGACTGGGGCAATGATCTGAGAGCTCACGAGAATCAGTAGCAAGGAGATCCAATCCAAGGGATCGAGTCAGTGGGTTAGGAAGGCGATGATGGGCAAGTCAGTAAGAGAAGATCAGCAAGGCAAGGTCAGGTGAGGCAACAGAGCAGCAGGGCAGAGTCAGGCAAGGCAGTGGGGTGGCAGGGTAAAGTTACACAAGGTAGCAAGACAAGGTGGCTTCTTCATATTGAGGTCTTTATATAGTCCGGGTATCCAATGAGTGTGCTGTTCCGCCAGACAATCAGCATAGCTGCTGTGGGGCCACAGGCTGTGAGCACTCAGGCTGTTGCTCGTGTGCGATGGCTCAGTGTACCATTGTGGCACAGAGTCTGGGGGGCCTTCTAGAGAGCCACCGCATGGTGTTCAACACCACAGTCCTGACACTCTAATCTTGCTTTTTAACTTAATTGAAGCTAATTGTACATTTTGGGATGCACTGGAACAGTTTTATTAACTTGGTCAGAGAGTTGGTGTTTTTGTTTGAACTGCCTGAGTCATTGTTTTTGTTGAGACTTTTTAGGGTATGTTTGAAACCTGATGTATCATTGGCATAGTGCAGAATACACTCTGATCTTAATCCAAAGTTCATTGAAGTCAGTCAGAGCCTGTCCATTGACTTCAATGGACTTTCAATCAGGCCCTTTATCTCTCTTTCCAGTTTTAAAAAAGAAAATTGTCTCTTGAAAAAATTCACCAGTGCTCAAGTTCTGTTGGCCTTCTGGTTGCCACTGGATGCAGGGTTTTTAATTAGATTGGGCTAAAGTAACCAGGGAAACCAAGTAACATCTGCATTATGAGTAAATTCTCTTTGCTCCCGAAAGAGCTTCTCAGGTTTGTTTCCTTTTGTTTGTTTTTATTTTATTCTTTTATTAAACTGGTAACTAACATTTATGGATGCAGCAGTAACTCTTTAATATTACCTGTTCCTGGTAGCTTGCGCATCGTCTGTTGTTTTTTAACTTTCCAAATAAGAGCCTTGCTGCTTACTTCAATGGGACCACTTGCGTACTAATTAGGCTAGTGCTTGATTACCTTGCTGAATCAAGATCAAAATTAGTAAATTAATAACTGTGTTGGCAATTCTCACAAATCTGAGCATTAAAGGTGAAACATAAAATAAGGAAGAGAGATTTAGGATGAGAAGAATAAAATCTGATAATCAGTCCAGGAGAAGTCAGAAATGGGCAGTAGAGAAATTAGACAGGGAACTGCATATAGAAAATGCTGTTAGGGTGTATCTCACTCAAAAGGCTGTTAGCATTCTCTGATCCAGAAAAATTGTATTGGTATATAATTGAAATAAAGTAGCTGCATATCCCATTTCTTGTGGAAATAACATAAAAATCAGAGATGCAGAGTGCATACTGATTGGTAGAATATGATCCTTCCTTTACAAGTGCCACCCCTTTGATTTGATAATGGCTTTACTACTGTGAAAAGAAAAGATTCCTGGCCTGTATTTGTAGATGCAGCTGAATCCACTGGGATCCCAACGTGGGAGCCACCCTGAGTACAAGGTTCACATTAGTCTCTGCTCCCTTTCACAGAATGCCAGAGCTTTATGCCAGAAGCTAATTAATGGATTCCGACTCCACCATGTTAGTCTGTTACTAAATACAATGGCTAGTCACAAATTATAGTTTATCAGATGGCTATGTGCACTAGGAAAACATTTGCTTAACATTAATAATTAGGCTGTTATAATAACAAGAGTTGTAGATTGCTTTGGAGCACTGAGGCAAAATAAATGTAACACATTATTATTGGCAAAACCTGTCACCTCTGTAATAATAATGGAAAAGTAAAAAATAAAATCCAAATAATAATCATCATTGCAAATACTGAACAATCTTTAGGGAATTTTCTTTATTGAGAGCCAAGGTATTAAGGTCTTAGTAAAGGGTTATCTTTCTGACTGAGATTACGTTAATGATGGAGTATATGCTGGTTGACCAAGTGGATGCTTTGTTACTAAAACCCATAACAGTTAAGTTAGTAGAAAAATCACAACTGGCAGAATAGTTCAGCAAATCACCAGGCAGCCTGTGCTGCTGACACACTTTCGTTCTTGAGCAGTGACTTCATACCTTTTGCTTTTGTATTCTTGAAGAGGAACCCATAGCTCAGAGAGCCACTAGAAGCAGCGTGGTTAAATGAAACCTCAACAGTAAGAACTCGTGTTACTGAAGCATGTCATTGTAATTTGGCACTAAGTCCAGCTCTGTGCCTGTGCTTTAGATTGTCATCCCATGGATACTGCTGCATACTTTCTGTATTTTCTTTTTTTTCCTGTGTTGTCTAGAAGAATAAGTGAAAAAATAAGTATATGCATTTTTGTTGATTTTACTCTCCGTTTTCTATGGTTCAGTTTCAGGAGCATGACTATTAGATGAATAAGATTGCACACTTGTCAGAATAAAATTCCTGGTGGTCCTTTATATCTATTGTGTGGTTGGTAGGTTGGTTTGTTTTAAAAGTCTGCATAAATTCAGTGCAAGTGAAAGCAAAGGACTAAGAGCATCTAATAGTTATAGTGTAGGCAGGAGTGGAAACAATCTGCCAGAGTGTATTTATCTTGACTTGCAACACCTTTTCTATTCCAGTCCTGGGCCTCACTTCAGCAGATTCATACATTCCAAGGTCAAAAGGGACCATTGTGATCATCTAGTCTGATCTTCTGTATAACACAGGCCACAGAACTTCCCCTAAATAATTCCTAGAGCATCTCTTTCTTGATTTTAAAATTGTCAGTAGGAGAATCTACCACGCCTCTTGGTTAAATGTTCCAATGGTTAATTACTCTCACTGTTTAAAAAAATTCTACCTTATTTTCCATCTGAATTTGACTAGCTTCAATTTCCAGCCATTGGGTCATGTTATACTTTTCTCTGCTAGATCGAAGAGCCCATCATTAAATATTTGTTCCCTATGTAGGTACTTACATATCGTAATCAAGCCACCTTTTACCCTTTTCTTTGTTAAGCTAAGTAGATTGAGCTCTTTGAGACTATCTCATGGGTCTTGTCTGAATCCTTTCCAGTTTTTCAACATCCTTCTTGAATTGTGGACACCAGAACAGAGACACTAATCATACTGAATTTGTTAGTGGTTTTACAGTGTCCTCAAAATTGGGTCTAGTATGAAAAGACCTCATTTTTACTTTTGACCTAATCAGCATTTACACCTAGGTCTCCAGGTTCATCATTTATGTTAGTAATATGTTAGCCCCATGACATGGCCATGACTTCTTAACTACATAGGTTATGAAGTATGTCCTTCCCTGCCTGTTTATGTTGCTGACTTATTACAAAGCACTTTTGCCCCATATATGCTATGTAACTGGCTGACATAAACGGAATGTATGCAGTAAAAGACGGAAATTTTAAGGTAGGGGTTGACTAGCTTGGACAAATTGAGATGAGAATATAATACTGGAGAGGCAAAGACCAAAACCACAGACTTTGGATCTGAACCAGAATTAACCCAAAGTTTGAGTCAGATGGGGATTTAGATTCAGGTTCCAGTCCGGGCCTTTCCCAAGATTTTAGTAGAAGATTTGTGCACATGATGAGAATCTATTAAAGCAGGTTGAAATTATCAATATTTCAATTTTTCAACAAATGTTTTTTGTCAATATTCAGTTTTCACCAGGGGCAAAAAAAACCTGAAAAATTCCATCAAAAATGCAAATTTTGGTGTAGTATTGTTTAATCACAGATCTATCCTTTGTCAAGGGACTATAACCCTGCTCTTGTGGAAGGATGGACTCAGTGAGAGCATAGGCATTAGGTATATACCTATGATGTACCGGTATATGATCGTTTTACCATAAATTGCCTAGAGAGGTCATGGAATCTCCATCATTGGGAATTTTTAAAAGCAGGTTACACAAACACCTGTTGGGGTGGTCTAGATAATACTTAGTCCTGCCATGAGTTCAGGGGACTGGATTAGATGACCTCTCATGGTGTCTTCCAGTCCTATGATTCTATATAATAGAAAGTGGGTAATAGCTTCAAAGCATGCCTTCTACCTTAAACCTTTTTTTATTTCGACAATCGTCGGTAGTTTCAGCTATGGACAAAAGTATCATAACATTGGCCTCATCCTGCACCCATTGAAATCAATAGGAATTTTGCTATTAATTTCTGTGGACATGGGATCAGGCAGGCCTTATATAGAACTTTTAAGGAAGAAATCCTGGCCCTGTTGAAGTCAACAGCAAAATTCCCATTGACTTCAGTGTGGCAGGATTTCCCCCTAGAATTTATCATCTGGAACTCTGTACATGACTATTAATCATTAATCAATTATTTGTATTTTTGTGAATACTAATTAAAACAATACCTGTAATATCTAAATTAGGTTATTAGTTAAGGCAATCTTCAAGGTTATTTTGTGTTTATTGTGTTGCTAGGGGTACCTAATACATCAATATGAGTGGAAGTGTTTAATGCAATTGCCAGATTTTTAGAAAGAGAAATAGTTTTACATGTCTCAGAAGTAGAATCCAATTAGCTGAGGAATTGGCTAAAAACTAAAATGTGACATCATTTTTGGCAACTGCTAAAAATCTTTTTTTAACATATGCTATATAAAAAGTTCACTATATGTCTTCTAAGAGTCAGATTTGTTTCTGAGAACAATGAAATGCTTTTTGATAGAGAATCAATTTTTAAAAGAAAACGTACTGAACAATCCTGTGTGAATCTCCATAGCATTGCATGTCCATACTTAAATATCATTTTCATTTAAATGCAATTATTGCGTGTAAAACATGAATATATGACTAAAATGAAATTTAACTATTTAATAGATAAATAATAAGTATAAACATAGTAATCCTTCCATCAAATCCATACATGGTTAACAGACATATAGTAATTGTCTTCTGGAATCTAATGACATACTTCAACTTTCAGCATTATGTTTTAGCTTAATTCCAACGGAAGATTAAAACCATGTGTATTCAGGTTCAGATAGATGTGTTCACTACAGCGCTGTTAAACCTGAAGAAAATATGTTTTTAATAATCCTGTAGTATTTAATTAGCATGCAATAACTGTCTTATTAAATCTAAATTAAATCCTTATTTGAGGCACGTAATTGAAAGTGCCACTGGGTAAAATCTAATCTGTTAGGGATGATTTGGAGCAACAATGCCAAGTTTTCTTTTCTGCAGTTTTCAGGGTCATCCCAAACATTTGCTTAATCATACCAGTGGAATCTTGCAACAATCAGTTTTACTACAACTGTGGCTTTTGAAATGCTTTTAAGGTCAGAGTTTTCATCTTTTGAGAATTCATCTTGATTTAAAAGATGATTCTCAGTGTGGAAGATGAGGAATTCTTAAACCTTTACCAGATGCCAGAGTGTGTGTGGGAGATGAGTGAATGCTCCATTCTAGCCAGTGAGGAAGGGACAGTTTGCCGTGCGAGGCACACAGACAAGTGGCTCTAGGGGACCAAGCCAAATGAGAAAGGAAGAGTATTTCTCTATAGTAATTTATATTCTAAAGTGACTTACTCATAAGTATCCCCAATGCTGAGTGTAAGTCAGTGCAGAATTAGGCCATTATTTACTATGAGGAATTTTGTAATGTTTAGTACTGCTTTTAAAAAAATCAGTGATAGTAAATACAACTTGAATTAGTGATTAAGACAGCTGAAGGCTTCTGTGTAAATTATTAAACCAAATTGCTTGTAAAATTCTAAACGTTGTATGAGACTAATAGCTATTCAGACAGACCCTTGTAAAGATATGTTAATTAACGGGCTAAAAAAATTAGAGCAAAATTGTCCTCTCAAATCTATCTTGTGGAGTTCAGTTCTGATCTCTCACCATATGGAGGTCTCTCCTTGACAGCAAAGGGAGATCTGTGCATTCCAGGAGAGCAGGATATCAGAGTTGTGATTTGCCATCTGGATCTGAGAAGAGAATTTTCCCTTGGTGGTATATACCAAATAATTACTTAACTAGTAACTTACTCCTGCTTTGCAGGACTGTTCTCCATGTGCATCAAGAAAAAGAATAGATCTGATGGGGCAGGGCCTAATCCTGCAATCTTGACATAGATAAAACTCTGATGGATCTGAGGAAGTTCAGTAAGTTGAGATTCGACTGCAAAGGACATGGTAGATTCTGGATGTTGATGAAGCATGGATAAAGAGGGGAAAGGATGTGGGATGCACAGAGATTTGCAGCATTGCTGGAGCAGAGCCTAGAGAGCAGGGATAAGCAGACAAGCTTTTGGCCAATGCCCTGGTCCTTGTTACCCACTGGATCCCACCTCTATTGGAGAGCGAATTCGCTGGCCTCTAGTTCAGTGGGCTCCCCCTGCCTATACTCCCCCATAATCTCATTCCAAACTGAAAATGTGTTTTCTTCTTTATTTTTGTTAATGGGCTGCAGGGATGAGTGGAGGATGGGAGGAAGAAGAAGCCTATAGAGGGACAAGAAAGGGGCATTGTAAACTGTGGGCAGAAGTGGGGACTGTGGGGAATTTAAGGGGATTTACAGGGAGAAGTACAGCTCTGCATGGAGAAGGGGGCATAGGTGGGGCATCAGAACTCTGCAGGGGGTTGTCAGGGAATAGTACATATCAGTGTGATAATTATCCATAGGTCTATCCAGTGCCCATTAAAATCAATGGATGTATGATTTGGGCCACATGTGAACACCTATCAGCCCTGTTGTGTACTTATCAATAAGTTGGGAATTTCCAACACAAAGTTTTAATTTACTCTAAAGGCTACTAATCAGCCATGCAGAACCATGTACAGCGTCATTTATGAAAGCCACAAAAGATATGACCAATGGGATAGTGGAGTATGCTCTCAAGCAACTGTAGCTGTAAGTTAACCAAACTGAGATGTAAATATTATACAGTGCTTGTCACCGTAGTTATGTGTGTTAACAGCTCTGAGGGTCACGAAAAGGGATGCAGTAGCTGCTTTGTGAAATAGCATTTATTTCTAGAGGCCTGAGACTAGCTCTTCAGTTGTGGTAAATCAGAGTAGCTCCGTTGGCTTCAGTTACAACAATCTGTAGAAATTGCTGAGGATCTGGCCAATAGCCTATATGTATATTTTAAAATGAGTCTTTTAGATTTCCACTGCCGTTTTTGTAGAAAAGAAAAATCTATTGAACTTAAGGACGGGATATAAAAAAAGTAATTGAATTGTTATCAGTGAAAGCATTACATGCCTTTCATTATATTATTCTTTTCAAGGCCAGTCAATAAAATTAGGCTTATTAAAAATAATCTCCCTCAAATTGCAAAAGGCAGAAATATTTGGCTTTCATTTTTAATCAAGCGGGCTAAATATTCATGTTTATGTGCCTAAATGAAACTTTTGTATGCAGTCTTCCACCCCATCTGCATGAATAGTAGCATTGTAACAGGATGAGGTCACTGCAGAAGGGAAAGTGAGGTAAGAACACAGCTGAATCTACAGGCTTCTCTGCTACATGGTGCACCAGCTTGTTCTTAAAGCAACAGGGTTCTTTTTCTTGTGCTGGAGTCACTGCGGGCACTGCATGTACGGCTGAATGCCTCTCACAGGGCTCTAGATACATACTGCGCTCTATGGTCTGATGCACAGTATACACTTTCCTCAGCCCTTACAAACTGCACTTCAGAGACCTCTTTATACTTCTAATATAAGCGAAAATCCATATGGTTTATTGTGCATTTAAAAAATTAGAGTTATTGGGCCACATTCTGCTCTTAGTTACACAGTGTAAAACCCTGAGCAGCTGCTTTGAAATCACCAGTGCTGTTCAGGATTTACCCTAGTCTAAAGGAGAGCAGAATGTGGCCCTTGAATGAGCACCCTTTTCGTTCTTTTAAAAAAAGAAATGACTCAACTTTATAAAGACTGATGGTTTCCTATTGGTGTCACCTTTGTACCTAGTGGGAACTTTTACAAATATACAGTATGGCATAGCCCAGGGTGTCTCCAATTTAAGCAGTGGACGGGTGACATAGCAAAGCTACATGGAAAAAGGAGTGTGAAATTTGTGAGATCCGTTTGTCAGTTCATATTTTACCTACTCTTTGCGCTAACTTTAAAGGATGTAGCAATGGGTTGCCAAGGGTACACTGGCAAGTAGCCTCTTCTCACCCACCATCATAATTAGAGCTGTGAGAACTTGGAAAAACTGGCTCGGTGAGTGAGTTCTTCTCTCCCTTTTTCCACCAGTCCCTCCAAGTTCACGAGCCTAGGGAGACTTTAAGCCTCTGCTTAAACTGGGAAACGTCTGCCCCTGCCTTGCTGCTCAGTGTAAAAGCTAAATGGATGGTGCTAGTCTCATCCTCTTTGTGCTTCACGGTTTGGCTCTCCCACACCAGCCCCATAAGTGGCAAATTAATTCCTTTAAAATAGAAATGAGACGCACCTTTGCCTCCTTTCCTCATCCCCACTCTGCGCAGCTGCAGAGCTCAAGTCCTGTCTTTGCTGCAGACTTGACAGAAATATCTTCTTGAATATAGCGCCATTCCTTTGATGCTTCCACAGTAGCTGCAAGGTCCTGGAGCAACTTTAGGCTGACAGAACCTTTGCAGGACATAACCAGACCAAAGCACTCAACAGTGAATTTCTGCAACAGGAGGTTTGTGACCAAGCCAATACCAGGTTTTCTTTGCACGTTTTTTTCCCCCTTACCTCACAGGCAGTGACTTGAGCCAGTTAAAAATGTTTTCAAAGTAAAATCATAAAGGTTTTAGAAAGACTTTGTGGCTCATTAGATGCCCTTACATTTGCCAGCCCAGACAGACCAGGTAGGAGATCAGGAGGCAGACGCAGGGCACATGCAGAGTCACAAAGCGCTCTTCCTGGGTTGAACTCTTTAATATACTTATTTGTTTGTACCTTAGGGAAGACCTCATCAATTCTTTCAAATCAGGCAGGATTTTGAACCATGCAAACATATATATTTTGCATATACAAGAAAAAGCTACTACTCTTTTGGTTTTTTCTTCCTGTTCCCTTTAGGCTGAGCCATGTTTCCCTGAAAGCCAGGAACATCCCAGATTTTCCTATCCTCCCACATCCTCCAGTTGCCCTATTTTTCCTAATGAGTCTTTGAGCCAGCGCTTTCTCGCGTGTAGTCTCAGATCCATATGGAATCAGGGAATCTGACTGCAGGTCTGTGAGTGATGAGCTTCCAGATAGCTCAGCCACACCACTGCTGGCAAGCAGCTACTGATCTGCTCTGGCCTAGCTAGCAACTGCACTTCTCACCACCACGGCCCCAGATGTGAGTTCTGGATTGTGGTAGGATGCAGCAGGAGGAGGTGGAAGAAGGGAAGACAAAGAACTGAGAGTTTGGGAAGGAATGATGGAGAGTGGGAAAGATAAGAGGATGAGATTTGGAATGCTGAAAGAAAAGGAAGAATAGATAGAAGTGGGGGGAGGATTTAGCAGAGGAGAAAATGAGAAAGAGGGAGAAGAGAATGCAGAAGTATAGACTATATAAGCTCAGGAGCTAGACCTGGGAGAAAACAGTAAAAGGACACAAAAGAGTTAATATTATTATTTCCTCTCCAGTGCAGCCTTTACCATAACATCTCCTAGATTTTATTCTGCTGAAGGAGTGGATTGCAGGGCAGAAGAAAGGAGGAGGCTGCCGGAGCGAAGAGGGAAAGAGTGGGTACCCTTCTCTCTCTCCCCCCTACCAAGCTGCCAGTCCCCCCAAACATATCTCTGTATCCCCCCACCCAAATCATTCTCAGTTGCTCCAATACCTCCCCTGTGATAGGTGTTCTTTGAAATTTGGTCACATTAATATCTTAATTATATTTTCATTTTTTCATCCAGCCTTTGTACCGGGTAAGGGGTGGGAGAAGCAGGCAGAGAAGAGAGGGAGGATTCAGAAGTTTGGGATACAGCACGAATGAGCCTTTCACATCCAGGTCAGTAGTTCAAATCCAGCCCACATCAGTAGTGTCTGAGAGCCTGTGTGCATTGAATTCCTTGGAGGTCTCATTCTAGTCCTAGTGGAGGGGTGACCAAATCACTCTTGGCCCTAATTGGCATCTTTGCTGGCAGTCTCAGAAGAGAAGCTGAAGAGTGAATGGGCCCAAAGCCTAAGATACTCTCTCATGAATGGTCCCGCTAAGTCTGGGTTAAAGCAGGTTAGCAAGGGGTGGCTCACGCTGTTGTTGTCTGTTCTTTACTAGCTCTGTAGGTAAACAGAAATTCAGACTGGAGGGTTGTCTTTCCGGCACTAATTTCACTTGAAAGAAGATTCTTTTTTCCACCTCTGCACCCATTTATTTTTACTTCCTCTTTTCCTTTTTAAAAAATTAAACTTTTTTTTTAAAACTAATGGACAAAAGATATGGGGCTAAATTCAGTATGGGTCACATTGGTTACTAGTGGTTACTAGTACAGTTTGGGAAACGCTGCTCATGGCAGAGGAATGGCTGAGGACGACTAGGGAATGTGCTGATGCAGAGCAGCTGCTGCCAAGGAGCCTCCTGTGGAGTTTAAAGCTGTCTTCATGTGGCAGACATCCCAAGACAAGATTGCTTGCCTAATTATCCCCTTGGGATGTAGTGGGCCATGCGTGTGCAGGGAGGTGTAGGTTACCCCTCCCGGTATCTTGATTGGTGAAAGTTTCTCCAATTCGTCTGTTGGATGTAAGTCGGAGTAGGATCATGACTGGCCTGGCAGCTCTCTGGCCTGGACTACGTTTGTTTCTCCTTACCCAAAAGCAACTTTTTAAAGACCACAGCTCCCTGTGAATTCTGCTGGTGGTTCTGTGATCCTAAGCAAATCTCATTCAAAAAAGAATACCACTGGTGTTTCCATACTTCTGACCGCTTCCCCCTTTGACTTATTTCTGTATGTGTGCATGACTGCTTGCCAGGAATTGTTACTTTTGAATGAGGCCCAGTCAGTCCCCCATTGTCATTGTGGAGGGAAGGGTTCTTCACTGACCCACCTCCAGTCAGCTTAGGAAGAATTTTAAATGAACCACAGGCCTAAAGATGCTGGGATCTCCCTGTTTGGTAGCTCCATTGTGGAGGTCATCAAGAAAAGGGAGTAAAAGGGGCCCTTTGAACCAGAAACTCACACCTTTGTGAAGCAGTTGGAGGAGAGTACTTTCCAGTGATGATGGGTGGGGCTCCCTCCCCAAATGGTTTTTGGGGTATTTGCTGTATTTATTCCATTGTATTTTTGTGAGTCAGTCACCTTAGCTGCATGAATGTTCAACAGCCTGAATTTTCAAAAGTGGCGATTTTAGATGCCTTAATTGGTGGGTACCCAATTAGAGGCCTCTGAAAGAGGTCTGATTTTTTCAGACCTGAGCGCCTGCCTTGTGAACATCAGGCTCCTTTAAGATTGTCCCATGTTGTGCACCCAACATCATTAATCACTTTTGAAAATTGAGTTTGATTTTTACACTCCAGAGGGCAGATCCTCAGCTGGTGTAAACTGTCACAGCTCCAGTGACTTCAAAGCTACTCTACCTTTGAGAAAACTGTAAACCCAAGTCCCTCTCTTGTATGCTGAGCAGGGCTGCCGTGATTGCATTTTTTCAATTATTACAGTGGTCCTGCCATAGCAAAATATTGTAAAACTTGTTTTTCATCAGAGACCCGGTCACTGTGTTAGTTGTACATTTCCATTTGTAAGTTCCATACGCCTACCTTAAAAAAAGTCCTCCAAAAAGCCTTTCTTGCCAAAATCCCTAGCTCCATAGTAAAGATTGATTAAACATGTTTATGTGTAATTTTAAAATGGTTCTTTCAGGAAGCATATGGTTTTCTAAAGACAAGTTTAAGAACCTGAGATTTTACATGGGTTTATTTATACTAGGAAAAAGGGCCTGGAGTACTAAGAAAAATCCCATGATATATGGGGTCCACCATGTGAATTGTCAGAGCTGTTTTATATAGTTTTACTCTATCAATATGGTCTTTCACAGTTCCTAATTAGTTTTGTTAGTTGACTTACAGAAAAGCATATTTAAAGCAAGAAGTAAGTAGTGCCACAGCAGTTACAGTATTAACGAAAAGCACACAGTCAGAAGGCAATTGTTGCAACAAACTGGTTAATCCGAAAAGCAATCTTCATTTGCATCAGCATGATTAATTACATTGCTTTACCTTGTCACAGTACACTGCAATAGAAACAGTCAGGACTTTTTAAAGCTCTCAGTGTATATTTGTAACATATGTTAGCTAGCGTAGAAAAATTGCATTGAGATACTATGTATGTCTGTATAAAAATAGCCTACTGTTGAAGGGAAAACAAAATAAAAGGTAACTCTAGTCAATTATTATGTATGGTTTTTTTCTAATCAGGTCAGAAACAAAAGTGACTGTAAATTGGCTTTGGTTGTTTATATCTGAAGATGCATCAAGGGATGTTGGGTGAAAAGACTTAATATTTCAAAGGCAACAATTCAGGGTTATAAATATATAGTGCTTCAAAAATTTCAGGGTATATATACACAGAATACCAAAATTGTATGGCATATGCATAATTGATTTACACAGTGTGTGGTTTAAACGAGAGGTCGGCAACCTTTCAGAAGTGGCGTGCAGGGTGTTCATTTATTCACTCTAATTTAAGGTTGTGTGTGCCAGTAATACATTTTAACGTTTTTAGAAGTCTCTTTCTATAAGTCTATAATATATAACTAAACTATTGTTGTATGTAAAGTAAACAAGGTTTTTAAAGTGTTTAAGAAGCTTAATTAAATTACAATGCAGAGCCCCCCGACTGGTGGCCAGGACCTGGGCAATGTGAGTGCCACTGAAAATCAGCTCATATGCCGCCTTCAGCACATGTGCCAGAGGTTGCCTATCCCGGTTTAAACTATTTTATGGGGGAAGATTGGGTTGGTTGGTGGTTGTTTTGTTTGTTTGGGGGGGAGGTTGAGTATTTGCTAACAATGTTTCTATATAAATAGGTTTGCCTTAAATATATTCCCATTCCATTTTGGTTAACAGTGGAACATGGATTGCTTGCATATAGGTATAGGATCTAAAACAGTTGTTGTGTATGTCATCACTTCTTGTCTGTACATGTGCAGCACTGGAATAAGAGTTGTTCTGATTTTAAATACCAGGCCCCTTTTCATTTTTTATGACATGTGCAAGTTGCTGTATGCCTGTGGCATGCCATGGGTGGTTATTATTGGGGGGAGGAGAGGAAATCCTGCCAATCTACATCACTAATGCCAGTTTGTCAAATGACATTAGCAGCAAACTAGGATTTTGTTCCTAACCACATACAAATAGGTCCCAAACTGCTGGTTATGCCATGATGTCAGCTCCAATTCCTCATCCATTACTTGGTGCGCAATAGGTGAATGCCAGTTACATCGCTTCCCAGGTTTTGTTTTGATTGTACTGTCATATAATGTGTTTTGAAAAATGAAAATTCCTCCTTATTAACTAATTTCAGAGGTGATTTCTCAATATTATTCATTACATTTCCCATGCAATCAGCTTTAAGGCTTTGTTATAATATTGCATTACCTACAGAGTAGTTAACTATTAAATCAGATCCGTTTTTTCCAGTGAATTATCTGTACTATTAATATAAGTACAACAAAGTACAGATCACCATTCCAGTTTATTTTGTCATGATTCAGCATTTAACTGTGTTAATGAAGGATACTGCATCATTTTGGCAGCAAGATATTAAAAATATACATTTTCAGATGCACAAATGGCATGGCAGTAAATCAAGTCGTCATATATGCCTAATTTGCAGGTTAGATTTTATAGCACGAATTCCTGTTAAAAAGGGAAAACTCTGCTGGATGGGTGTTTCAGGAGTAATGCTGTGTATACAGCCTTTACTTCCAGGCCATTGCCTGGCCACGCTGGAAGAAGGAAAGGATGCAATGAATGAGGTTTCATTAGGTCACAATGTCATTCATTTACAATATCTGAGAGTACCTGAAAATAAATTGTACAGTGCAGGTCATCACTGTTTCCTTAATCATTTCCACATATCCCCAGCCTGGTTCCAGCCTTCCAGTTGCTGGTACTCTGACACCCGGGGAAGTTCTAGCTTTTTTGCCACCCCAAGCACGGCAGTCAGGCCGCCTTCGGCAGCTTGCCTGCGGGAGGTCCCCAGTCCTGTGGATTCAGCAGCTTGCCTATGGGAGGTCCACCGGTCCCGCAGCTTCAGTGTACCCGCCGTCGAATTGCCGCAGAATCCGCGGGACCGGCAGACTTCTCACAAGCGCGCCGCCGAAGGCTGCCTGACTGCTGCCCTCGCAGGTACGATGCCCCCCATGGCTTGCCATCCCAGGTACGCACTTGGGGCTCTGGTGCCTGGAGCCGCCGCTGCTGACACACTTCCCTCATATGAAGGTTAAAGTGGGCTAGAAAATAAGGGGGGAGCAATTTCCCACTGTATCAGAGGTTGAATCCCTGACCCGCCCCTTCCTCAGCAGCCTAAAGCAGTGGTTTTCAACATTTTTTTTTCATTTGCAGACCCCTAAAAAATTTCAAGTGGCAGTACAGACTCCTTTGGAAATCTTAGACATAGTCTGTGGACCCCAGGTTGAAAGCCATTGTTCCTAAGAATTTGTTTTCCTTCAATTTGTTTTCCAATCCATTTCATCCAATAGTTGTATCCTTCCAGAATAAGTACCTGAACTGTACATCTGCCACAAGTTTTATGTATTAAGTTGCAACATTATAACTTAATCCCCCTGTCCTGCTCCACTGGGTCCCAAACCGGCTATGAAAAATCTGGCAGTGAGGTAAAATTTCCTTCCGAGCTCCCAGGATAAAAAGAGATGAGTAGTGTGATGTCTACAGCAGACCACGAAGGGACTCTGTCCTTTTTCAGATTTCGTGGGTGGATAAGAGGGTGATGCCAGCTCTATCCAGGTGAAAGATGGTTTCTCTGGACAGCATTGGGTATAAATAACCCCACAAATGGCTAGCTGGAAGGGCAGTGCCCCAGAACTGGTCCAGCTGCTTCCTGATCCTACCCACTCTGTCTGCGTAAACTTTCTCTTATCCTCTATTTCTGTTACCAATTGCTGGGGCAGCCCTTAAAGGGGCAACAACCCCTTTTCTTTCAGCCAGCTAGACGAGGACTGCTGCGTAGAATCCAGCCCAGGTCATTAATGGTTAACAAGTGTTCCCATCAGATTGCTATTTCCTGCCTTTTTCAAAGGAAGTTTAGTAGTCTCGTTCCAGTTGACAGGTGCCTACATCACCTTGTTGACAACCCTGTCAATCTCAGTAGAGTGGTCAGAGGTTGAATGGACTTGGAAATGTAAGACAGTTGAAGTGGGAATACTTCAAGTGACTTAACTGGGTTTTGGATTGAGCCTTTGATCATAATTCTGGAGGTATTGCTTCCAAAGCAGGGGTGAAGAAGCTTTTACTCATGCTGTCTATTTTGCACTTTGTTTCTGTGAGCCAGAGGACTTTGGTCTCCAGGTCTGTTAATCAGTCACTTTTCCCAAGCATTCAGTTCAAACTGATTCTTCAAAAGGCAGCATATGGGTGGGTAATAGTAACTCTGAAGTTCGAAGCTAATCAACAAAATGAAGGAATTAAAATATATTTCTGCTTGTACATTTATTTGGTAGCTATTCAGCATTAGTATAGTCTTTGAAATCAAAATACTGTTGGTTACCTAGGTATTATAGACATGTCACAGATCCCTCCCTGCCCTCTGAACAATGCAGATGTCATTAATTAATGTCTACATTGCCAAAAATAGTATTTTGATGATAGTTATTTGGAACAATGGGCTGAAGGTTATTAACTGTAATTTTGAATTGTTCTTTCTTAAGGCCCCAAAAGGCAAAAGCAGGAATGTAACCACAATAAATTTTGGGGGCAGAGGGCGATTGGGTCTGATCGAGTCATATAACTCATATATTGTGTAACTGGGAGAGAAGCCAAAAAACATTTGTTTTACAAGTGACTTTAAACTATGCACGAGGTGTGTTTTTTCCTCTTTGTTTCATGGAAACATCTCTGGATTGGCAAAAGGCTTGAGTTAGAAAAGTTGGCTTACTGTGAAATAGGTGCCAGGCTTCAAGACGGTGTAGATGGTCCATTAAGTACATTAGAACTATTTCCTTTGTTTTGGAATTCTGCGTTACTAAAACCAGAGACTCTGATCATTCCCTCTGTTTCTAGGAATAGAAGGGACTAAGAGCCATCAGATGGTGGGAGCTGCAGCTACACGGTGTCTCTCTCCGCTTCCCGAGAAGGGCCCTAGAGAAACTTCTCTGCTGGAGCTCTGTGAGATCAGTGCTCCACAGTGCTTTGAGGGTATGAAGAAGGTGACTGTCCTCTCACTGTGACCCTGCTAATTTCTGTTTGGAAAATCAGTGAGTTAATGGTTCCTGAAGCAGTATTATGTCCTGCTGGGCATGTTCTGAGGCTGCTGTTGTGCAGTCATGGCAGAGACTGCCTGGTAAGGGATGCTCAGAGCAGCTGCGTGGAGGGAAATCCATTTGGTGGTCCCTTCTTTGCAAATCTTTGGGAATCACAGGCTTGGGTGTTCATACTCCCTGCCTCCTCTGGGGAGCCCCTCATGCCTCCCCTTCGGGAGGAAGATTTGAAGGAAAGTCGAACTAGAGAGGGGAAAGTGTGCAAGTAAATGGGGCTTCTTGTGGGAACAAATAAAGCAAAACTTGGGCTTACTTCTTAACTGGCAAATGCCTGAAATCATATTTTGAGACTTGAATGCAAGCATTCCACACAGCTTGTCATACAGTAGTCCTGTGATTCACAATAGATTCAGTGAGCAACTCTGTGGTTCATTGCATTTATAAAGCCCCATGTGCATACAGACTTAAGAGGTAAGTCTTATTGGATTTAGCTTTCGTTCAGCAAAGTAACCCAAATTCTTGGTGGGTGATGTGACTTTATTCTGATGACCATTAGGCAGTGAAATTATCAGAAATTTGCTAAATAGATTCATATAACCTTTTTTATATACTTTTTTTCACCCCTTTCCTTTGCTAAATTCATCAGAAATTCATCAGGCAACTGAAAGGTTTGATGAAACCATTACAAATTATTGGTTGTAATCATGAAACATAAACACCTCACATGATTTGACCTATAGAACTTTATTTATAGAACTATATAAGGTACAGTAAGGGGGAGTTCCTTCACAAACTTTGTATGGTAAAGGTACAGATTGCCAGATGTTAGAAAGGAAGCGTAACTAGCCAAAAAAAGGAGTTTAACTCTACTTGAGAGTGATTCTTGTGTGTCTGTTTTGAAATTATTGAAAGAGATTATGGAGTATTTTAATTGCTTTTGGAATTTTATGAATTTTTATTTTGATACTTAAATTAAGAAAAAAACTACTCAGCATAGCATACCTAACATTGTATTGTGGTTTCTATACTTATTGTTATATTGGATTTCTTACTTTCTCACAAGCTTTCCTCTGTGTCTGAGCTTATTACGCTACCCATTCATGTCTGCTGGGTCTAGGTCTCATGCTTGATGATGTGACCAAATGTCTAACTAGATACTAACATTTACTGACTCTTGTTGAATGCAGTGGGCCAGAATGGCCTCTTTGTTTACACAAGTACAAGCTGTACAAGGGTTAGGTGGGGCTTGACCCTCTCTGGGCGGCAGGGTGCCACACTGGCTCACTATACATATTTGTCATCAGGGGGAATTAGTCTGTCTGCCGGGATGTCCCTTGGCAGCCGTTGCAGTAACTGGAACACTGTGGGCCCAGGCCCTGGTCAGGGCAGGCAGGGCTGAGCAATGACAGTAGGCGCAAGCCTCCTCAGGCCTGGGGAAGGGGGAGACTGCCACCCCAAATTCGGTGGCAGGGGGGACACAGGCCCTCTGACTCCACTGTGTCCCAGCCCGGGGCCCTAGCAGCGGCAGAAGACCCGCTACATAGCCAGTGGGGATCCTGGCCGCAACACACTGACATGGGCTCTGGCAGTGCTGCAGCCTGACTAGAGTCAGCTGCCCCCAGGCTACTTCCAGACTCCCCCTCGGCTTGTACCTGGGTCCTGGTGTTGGCCTCTGGGGGATCCAGGACCATGGGTTCTTCAGGGCAGAGTGCGATCGGCAGGCCCAGCAACTCCTCTGAGTAGCGAGCGCAGGGCAGGTCCAGCAACTCCTCCGGGTAGCGGGCACAGGGCAGGCCCAACCAGTCTGGGCAGCCACCGTGGGCCGCGGGGTTTTCCCGGTCGCGGGCTAGGCTAGAGACATCTGGTCTCTCCGGCGGCTGGGGCCTTACTGAGCTCTGAGGGGGAGTCTTTATACTTCCGGGTCGCCGCCTAACCATCTGGGGATGGGCTCAGAACTCCCTAGCTCCGCCCACTCTGGCCTCCGGATGGGCTCTTCCCCTCTGGGGCAGCAGGGAGCCACACCGCCTCACTACAAACCTCATTGACTTCATTGGAGATGCACTAGTGTAACAGAGAGGAGAATATGGCCCTCTCTGTGTAGTAATAGAGATGTGCAATGTGTTTTCAAGTTAAGGCTATTTGTATGTTGTGGTTGTTGTTTATTGTTATGGGAGCCTCAGCTTCTTTTATTTACTGGATTTTGTAGATTTACATTCATTATCATAATGTGGTTGTATACATGTAATATATATTTATGTATACATAAATCCCGAATATTTAATATTATTATGGTCTCCTTCTATAGATGTTTTCCCTTCTAATAAAATAACTTTTTAAAGAGTATCCAAAATGTTTCGTAACTGAACAAGGCTACCCAATTAATACTGCTTAGGAGAAAAAACAAAACTAAAATACATTAGCTAGCAGTTGTTAAATATTTATTTATAGTAGTTTTGTCTTAAGAGTTATTTGGCTTTTTCCACTCCATCTGAGGTCAATGGCAAAACTCCCATAAGATGGGAGTAAGATCAAACATATTATATGGAATTCATACCCAGGTTTTACTTTTGTTTATTAAGAAAAAGGAAGTTCAAACCAGGAGATAATAAAGTCTTTACCCTCCTGTTCAGAAGTAAATGCCCTTGTTAAATAACTGTATATCATACTAAGTTCTGTAAGTTTATTTTCTTTTATACTTTACTGAAGCAATTGAATATTTCAGATCTAAACGCTTATACTTTTTCCACATTTCAGTTGTCATCTGGGAATTTATATCTATACTTAGGATAGTAAGATTTAGTGAGGCCATTTATGTGCTTTTGGTGTTGTATAAATCAAATGTATCCACTATTTTAAGACTTGTGGCTTTTACCTTTTTTCTCATGGGTAAATATTTTATGCCATTTGTAACTATTCATATTCTCCGTTTATAAAATCCAAAAAATAGTATTAATGGAAACAGTAGCAACAGTACACTGGTAATGCCAGGTTTCCACAATTACAAAATTATTAAATGAGATGTGGCTTTCATTATTTTAGATCATTAAATCAATGAACTGAAAGCATTGTTTGCATTTTAGCATTCCATTTATTGTTTTCAGATGTTAAAGGGCTGTCACTATAGAGCAGGCAAGGATAACAAACACTTGCTATCACCACAGACAGTTGTAAGCAATTGTTTTGTCAATACTAAATTAAAAAACACACACCAGTATATTACAGTTCATGTTTCATTAACAACCATTACAATTTCATTGTTGTTTTCTGTTTTAAAAGCGGGTGAAGAGAGTCTTTCTGTCCCTCCGCACTTCTTTCCTACCCAAGAAGCATTTCAGGTAACTTGTGAATTTGGAGGACATCGTCTGGATTTCCCCATTCCTTCATTCAAAGATGTTTTCACCTCTTCCTCTTCCGTGATAATTCTGAGCCCATTCTTCAGTCAAGCAAGCAGATTAGTAACTTTCTCTGATGCTTGTGCCATTGTTATTCTGTGAATTGGCCATCAATGTAACGCCTTAGAAATGGCTGTCCAGGGCTCTTTCCCACAGACTAGTTATTCTTTGGGTCTAGATATTGCAGCATATGTAAGTCAAATTTTTGTTAGAGCTGCACATAGACTTATGGCAGAAAACCTTCTCGCTAGTGGGAGGCAATGGGGATGTTGTCCCTCTCCAGCCCATGCCCATAGCCTCCCTAGCCATAGTTCCAAGCAGTGAGCAAAGTAGTTACCGAAAACACTGCTCTTCTCACTCCACTAACAAGGCATGGTGAGCTATTGCAGTATCCTCAGCATAGCAAGCAGTGCTACCTGTCCCTGTGCTGGCTGCCTCTTCCCTCCACTCTGAGCCCCTCCCTGCCAAGCCTGACATATCTTGTTTGTATCTTAAAACTAAAAAAACCCTCTAATTAGACTGTAAGCTCGCAGGGGACAGGGACCTTCTTTGTTATATATGTCTGTACAGCACCTACCAAATGGGATTTTGATCCCGATGGGGGGCCTGTAGGCACTACTGGTACTAAATAATAAAATGTTCTTAAAAACTCTTCCTCTCCAAAGATCAGAGGCATATGTGCACATTCATGTGAAGAACACTCCCTGACCAGGTAGTGATCGCTAAGAACATAAGAACGGCCATACTAGGTCAGACCAAAGGTCCATCTAGCCCAGTATTCTGTCTTCCAACAGTGGCCGTGCCAGGTGCCCCAGAGGGAATGAACAGAACAGGTAATCATCAAGTGATCCATCCCCTGTCACCCATTCCCAGCTTCTGGCAAACAGAGGCTAGGGACACCATCCCTGCCCATCTGGCTAACAGCCGTTGATGGACCTATCCTCCATGAATTTATCTAGTTCTTTTATGAATCCTGTTATAGTCTTTTTAGAATAATCTCTGCACAGATTCTCCCCACTATTTACCAAACACTGCTTTTTCCTGGTCTTAGTAAGAATAGATCGCCTGAGGAGACTGTGAGTGGGACTGATTCAGCTGGAACAGGAGCATGCCATTGCACCCAATATCCCATAGCATGACCCATGGCAGAATCATCCCCCAACGTTGGCAATATCCAGGTTCAATGAGCTGGGCTAAGGAAGGAGTCCCAACTTCAGTTTGAATTTTTTGTTTGCTGATTTGGGTTTAAGTCAGATTCTCAATATTACTTTGCCATCATTTTTGTAGCTACAGTAATATAAATGAAGGGGAGACATGGAAAAGGGGCTTATTGACAAACATTCTTGAGGTCTGTGGCTCCTTCTGATACGGTATTTTGACAGTTGTCCCATTAAACTTGAATTGTTTTGTGTATTATTTTTATTACTCATTCACCACACATTACAGGCCTGATCCAACTCCCACCGAAGTTGATAGGAGTTTTTCCACTGACTTTAAAGGGAGTTGGATGATTCCCTTAATGCCATATTAACTAACATATATACTGTAGTGGCCTGTGGTAACATATAATTCCAAATTACATGGACTAAAATTCCTTCTGAAAAGTGGTTTCTTTGTGTTACCTGCTTTTTTACCTTCACTAGCTTGGCTGTTTTGACCAGGGGGAAAGAGGAGGACTGTTAACAAAGTAAATTAATCCACATTATGATCTAAGTATTTGGAAATGTTCATAAAGTCCAAAAAGAATCTAATAAAAAATTAAAGTTAAAGAAGGAAAAGGGTAAACTCCTACTTTATTTGCTCTGCTTTAATTTTTTTAGACAGTCAAGTAGAGAAGGGCCTGAATACTGCAGACCTGAATACCCTCAAACTTTCAAAACTATTAGAACTGGATCACTCGATTGAAATTGATCTATTTTGAAAGGTACCATCCCACTAGTGTTTGCAGAATCAGGCCCATCCAGAGTATCCTACCAAACTTGTGATAGTTTACTTTAGTTTATTTGGCAGGAGGTCTGATTAGAACATTAGACGCCAAGGTAAAGAATAGACTTTCAAACAAAATGCTCCCATTGGAAGTTTTTCCGTTGATGGTAATGGAAGCCAGAACAGGTCAAAGTTTCCAATATGAATTAATGGAAGACACATTATAAACTTGAGAAAATCATTAACATGAGGGAAAATCACAGCACGAAAAGTCAACATTATTTTTTATTGTTTCTTCATTGTTCAGGTACAATGAGCTAAGTAAAATAGTTGGGGTAAGACATTCCTCGTTTGATCAGGTATTCCCCTGTACTGGGAAATATTGCTAAAACCAACAGCAACTACCAGTGAAAAGAGGAAAAAAAACATTTTAACAGCACTTCCTGTAAAAAGGCACTTACTATAGTTTAGTAGAAGTTCTGCTACCTTTCAGTTTCTGCATCTCTAAGAAGTTTTTTTCTTCCAAACAGTTCATTGTAGTTCTTTTTAAGCCATCAAAGTTCAGTCTTTGACATTTCAGTCCCATTGGCATCACAGTATCAATAAATGCATGTCAGAAAATTCCTCCAACCCTCAACATAGCCTAGGCATGCCACCAGAAAAAAAGCAGTTTCCGTTCTTTTGCAAGATCTGATAACCTGAACAGTCTTGAACTCATCATGAGAATCAGCAGCGTCATCCAGGACTTCATGATTTCCTAGGCACCTCTGAGTCTAGCAGAACTTTCCACATCAATTGTAATTAGTCACAGATTTTGGAATAATCTGCTGGGATCACCATTAAAAAGTCAATATATTCCCACATTACTACACAGTGGCATTTGAAATACCATGGTAATTCCCAAACGTAGCATCTCCTGTACCAAAATGAGGGATTGTGGTATCTCTGATACCACAGTGCGGTAACTGAGGGTGAATGGTGACTTACAGTGGTGACCTCTGTGCTTGGCCACTGAAACAGTTTATAACTTTTCAGGAGCAGAAAGCTCCTATGGGCTTCTTTTGTACCAGTACTCTCAAAAAGATGTTGTGTCAGTACTAGTGCCCTCAAAAAGATTGTATGCTAAGTGTCACTATTCCACCAACAAGGACTATAGTAGGAACAGTGGTTTTGTGGGTTTGAGGGAATTTTTCCTCTCTGAAGTGGTGGTCTAATCCCCAGAGCTGCTGCTTTTTGTTGTTGTTGTTGTTTTGAAGTGGCAGGTTTGGTTAACTTACTGTATCATCTAGTACTAATTGATATCAGCTGTCACTCAGCAATCTAGCACTCTGTGCTAATTTTCACCGTTTTTAAATGTTCTGTCTACAGATGTGCACAAAAGTTGTCACATGATGTTGAGCCAATTTGGTGAAACGTGCCCTGTTGAAAAATGATGGAAAAGGTCCCTTTTCATTAGATGCAGTTTTATGAATGACATCAAACATTTTTTTCACTTTGGCTGAGAGAGAGAGATGTGTGCCATTTTGGTGTGCCTAGGTTCTGCAATACTGGATGCTCTGTAAATACCATAGAGACATAGAATCAGCGTTTACATTTGGGTCATTCCTTCGGTGGTCTCAATTTGGCTTTTTTTCACATAGCTGGAAGCAGTCACTGTCCCAATTAGGGAACTATTGGAGAATGGCAGTTCAGATATTAAAAGTGGGATTTATGTTTTTCTTTGTAAAGCAGGTGGATTTCAGGGGCCCTGAGTGTTGGGACAGAAATCTAGGGAGACATACAAATCCTGTGAAATGGGAGAAGTTTAAAATAAGCTGGTAAACTATCGCCCCTGCAAAAATAGTCTCCATATTTCTCCTCTAGAATATATTGGGCCTGATTCTACACTGTCTTGCACCTTGTGCAAAATGATCTTAAATAGCTAACAGATTAGAATGGCAGCATTTTCACCCACTTTGCATTCAGTTTAAACACATCTAAATGACTAAACAAGGTGCAGGGTAATAGAGCAGGGGTGAGCAAACCATGGCCCACAGGCTGGATCCAGCCCATCAGGGCTTTGGATCCAGCCCACAGGATTGCCGCCCCGTGGCACCGCAGGCCCCGCACCACTCCCAGAAGCAGCCACCAACACGTCCCTGCAGCCCCTGGGGGTGGTGAGCAGAGGGCTCCGTGCACTGCCATTGCCTATTAGTACCTCCCCCCGCAGCTCCCATTCAGGGCCGGCTCCAGGCACCAGCTTAGCAAGCAGGTGCTTGGGGCGGCCACTCTGGAGTGGGATGGCACGTTCAGGTATTTGGCGGCAATTCAGCAGAGGGTCCCTCACTCCCGCTTGGAGCGAAGGACCTCCCGCTGAATTGCCACAGATCATGATCGCAGCTTTTTTTTTTTTTGTGGCTGTTTGGGGCGTCAAAACCCCTGGAGCCGGCTCTGCTCCCATTAGCTAGGAATGGGGAACTGCAGCCAATGGGAGCTTCAGTGTAGGTAGCCACAGGCGAGGGCAGCACGCGGAGCCTCCTGCACCCCAACACCCTGCCTCACCCCTCCAGCACCCCAACCCCCTGCTGCACCTTGCACCCCTCCTGCGCTCCAAACCCCTGGCCTGAGCCCCCTGCCACACCCTGCACCCCTCCCTGCACCCCAACCCCTTGCCTTGATCCCCCTTCTGCACCCCTGCTCTGAGCCCCCTACCACATCCCGCACCCCACCTCTGCACCAACCCCTTGCCCTGAGCCCCTTCCTGCACACCGAACCCCCTCCTGCACCCCAACCCCCTGCCCCAGCCCTACTTTCATGGCCCTGCATGCAATTTCCCCACCCAGATGTGGCCCTCGGGCCAAAAAGTTTGCCCACCCCGTAATAGAGAAACAGGCCCATTAACTTTTATGCCGAAGATATAGAATTATTTCCCCTCTCACTAAAATGCAGCTGTCTTTCAATTGAAATGTGGCAGCTTCTAAAAATTCTGAGCAAATCTACACAGTAGTTTAGGACAGGAGGAGAAGAATACCATATCCAGTTGGGTTGCAGGTATACTTCTAGGTAGGTAAACTGTAATTCAAATTAGGGTTTGATCTGGACTTCTGGGTTTACACAACTGCTCTTGGTAGAAGTCTCATGGCATCTGTAATTATTACAAGTGGCCAAGACAGAAGTTTTACTCCTCCTTAAAAGATGGCCCCTCCAATAGTAAAATGCCCCCTCAACCATGATGAGTAACTGTTTTCTGCTAATGCAGAGAAAAATACCAACTGAATAACTAAGTTCCTGAGGTAGCTAGGTTTTCCTTGGATGTTTACCATTCAAGTACTAACTAGGTCTGACTGTGCTTGGCTTATGAGATTTGAAGACATCCCAATCCAAGGTGGCATGACTATAGGCAAAATGAGCAAGCAGGGAATCATCAGCAAATAAGTAGGAATGAATAAAATGTAGAGATTAGTTGGCAGACACAGCTCTTTCTCACACTAGGCACCCAATGGATCTATTACCTTCCCTTCCTCCTATGTATGAGTCAATACCTAGAAGTGAGCAGTGCTGGGAAGGGGAGAGATGAGAGAGTTCTGTTGCTGTGGAAGGAAAATGCAATGGTTAAGACATTACCAATGCATTTAGTACAAAAATCAGAATGAAACTTTAGTGATGAGCCATTAGTCCTATTGTTCATGGAATGCATTGGAAAAGATAGAACTTAAAATATTCTCCATGCTTTTTCTACTGTAGATTTTATTTCTTAATGTATTTAGTAGTTGTGTTCAGCTCGGGTCTAGCCATTGAGTAGATGTATTTTTTAAGAGTCCATTTAGTGGCCAGTTCCTAAAACAAAACAAAAAGATCTGCAAGGGGGCTCATAGCTGCACATAGCTTACTATGCCAGCTGCCAGTTTGCTGGGTTGTTAATATTTGATTTATAGTTTCATAGATGTGTTTGAGTGGATTGATCATAGCTTTTTGGTTCCTTATTCTTCTTATTTTGTAACCTTGTTTTTAGTTCCACACCTATAGTCTCTGTGCGCAACAGCGCAGTCCTGCCCTGGGCGGGCGGTGTGCTTTTTAACTTCTGCAGCCTTGAGTCCGCAGCAGTGGTAGGTCTCCTCCTCCTCTAGTCCTCCACCTATTTCTATCATTTCTTTTCCTTGGTATGTTGAATGGGGAAAAGCAATGCCAGCTCTTTGAGCTCTCTCTCAACTGTTGCCTTTATGACAATTAAAAACATTAGAAGTGAAGCTTTATGGAACTTTCAGGCTTTTGCAGAATCTGACAGACATTTCCATCTGGACTTCCATTATAGCAATAATACATTGCACCTGCAGAACATCTTCCATCCAAGGATCTCAAGTCGCTTTACAAACACTAATGAATACGGATATGAAATGCTCCAAGGCAGGAACTTCATAAGTACATAGCGTGAATGGGGCTACAGGGAGGGTGCAGATAATTTTAATAGGCAGTGAAGGGGTGTTGCCTAGAGTGAATGGGGGAGGGAGGCACAGGATAAGTAACGAGCATAGATGGCTGCCTAAGCTGATTAAGCTTGCACAGACTGAACACAAGCGGGATATGAGCAGAAGTTGGGTGAGTTTACAGAGAGACAGGAAGGATTGAAAGAAAAGCTAGAGGAAGGAGACTTAACCCCAGCTATTAATATAATACACCAGCAGGTGCACACCTGCAGATTTCAGTTCTGTAATCTCAACACAAAATCACAGACAGCACAGATCATCCCTTCACCTAGGTTTTCCTAAACAACGCACAAAAAGCATTTATCCCAACCACAATAACATTGTATCTTGCAGTACTTGTAGACAGCCATTCAAAACCACGTACAGAACAATGTAATTTATGAAATCCATGTAAACCTTCTACAAATCATCAAGACCCATGAATGTATAACCAGTGAACATAGTCAGAGTTCCAGGTGCCCACTGGCTGAGATAAGGTTGGGGATAGGGGAAGGGTGGTATTAGAAGGGAGGTAGCTTAAGTTGAGAAGAGAAACTGATCAGTGGAGTATAAATGGGTGGTTAAACAAATTAACTCTACTTCCTTTCTTGTTTCACCGTGTTACTGGTGACATATGTAGTCTTGCAAGTCTCTGAGTCTTAGCTCAGAGTTAACAAAGTGTTTTGTGTAAGTGTGTATATAAAAGAGTACTGTCATGCTGCCTGGTATGGGTCACCAAGAGCGCCCATCTCAGGTCAGACTTCCAGAAAACAGGGCATGTACCCCAAACTGGTGGCATGTTCTATCATAAAATTTCACCAAGTCAGGAACAAATGTGTGCTTCCAAATTACTATACTAGTCATTATGAAGCCACAGACAGTCCCCTTCAGCCCCTCTCGCCCCTGATTCACCACCCAGACAAATTCTGTGATAAATGAATATTTATACTAGAACATAAGAACGGCAATACTGAATCAGACCAAAGGTCCATCTAGCCTAGTATCCTGTCTTCCAACAGTGGCCAATGCCAGGTGCCCCAGAGGGAATAAACAGAACAGGTAATCATCAAGTGATCTCTCTCGTGCCATCCATCTCCACCCTCTGACAAACAGACACCATCCCTGCCCATCTGGCTAATAGCCATTGATGGACCTATCCTCCATTAATTTATCTGGTTCTTTTTTTAATCCTATTATAGTCTTGGCCTTCACAACATCCTCTGGCAAGGAGTTCCACAGGTTGACTGTACATTGTTGTTTTAAACCTGCTGCCCATTAATTTCATTTGGTGACCCATAATTCTTGTGTTATGAGGAGTAAATAACACTTCCTTATTTACTTGCTCCACACCAATCATGATTATATAGGCTTCTATCATATCCCCCCATAGATGTCTCTTTTCCAAGCTGAAAAGTCCCAGTCTTATTAATCTCTCCTCATATGGCAGCTGTTCCATACTACTAATAATTTTGTTGCCCTATTCTGAATCTTTTCCAATTCCAATATATCTTTTTTGAGATGGCGCAACCACATCTGCATGCGGTATTCAAGATATGGGCGTACCATGGGTTTATATAGAGGTTATATGAAATCACATATATTAGGTTCTTCCAGTTCCACTTAGCCCCAGGTCAAAATATGCTTCATGATCTCACCAAAAAAACCACACTGGTAGCCAGTCTCTAAGTAAACTAAACTAAAGGCTTAATAACAGGGGGAAAAGAGAGGAAAGCATTATTAAATAATTAAAATGAATCATATACATTACAGTTGATTTCAGAGTTTGTAGATCAGAATAATAATGGCGATGTTAAATCTGCTAGCTTGCAATAAGTCTCTCTGGATAACCCAAAAGATTGGAGATCCTCAGTCCATTGTTCAAAGCTTCCCTTTGTTAGAAATCATAGCCCAGAAATGTGCAGCAGGAAGAGGCAAGAACGTGATATCAGTCTCCAATCTATACCCTCAGCCCATATGCATGGAAAATTACTGAGTCAAACATAGTGTCTTGGATCACATGTTCTATGTGCCTTGCTGAGTCACTGAGCCTCCAGTGTCCATATGCTCCCTGAGGCATCCTTGATTCTCCTTAATGGGCCATCAAATTTGCTGGCTGGTCTTGATGTAAATCTGTCTTGTGGCTGTTACCCAGGAACACAACATGTTTGAGATACAAATGCATAGCAACAATTCATAATTTCATATACAATGATAATATACTCATATAAACAGGATAACATTGTTCACAAGATTACAATTTTTCCAATGATACCTTTCAAGGCATACTTTGTATAAGATTTATCACAGTTGTGCAACAGTGGTGATACAGAAGTTGTGATACCTGAGTGTAAGCATGGTCATCTTTCTTTTTTATACAGTGTCACAAGTACTATTAGAATTTTGTGTATATATGTGTGTGTATACACACACACACACACACACAAAATTCTAATATAACTTTCTTCAACTTGCCAAAACTGTTCGTGTGTACGTATGTGATGTACATAGCACCACTTACAATATATGCACACATACATATGCTCAGAAATGGTTCTGGTGATGTGAGGATAGTTATGCGAGAATTCTGTGTACCGCATAAAGCCTATTACCCAGACAGCTCAAGTCAGTCAGTTCATCTCTACTTTTTGGGCCAAGAAACTGCTTCACAGTATTGTGACAAAGAAGTTGGAAAAAGAAAAAGATAAAAGGTGCTCTTTATTGAAGGTGGGGGGATAAAATGCTTCCAGATAATTTCTAAGAGAAAACTCAATATCTTCATCCACTCTTGCCATTAAAATTATTGTCCAATTTCTGTTGCACATCAATACATTAAGATAACACTGAGAAACAGCTCTGACCAGCAGTAGTTTGAATGAGTGTAAATCCACCCTTCAGAGA
Source organism: Gopherus flavomarginatus (assembly GCF_025201925.1). Lineage (NCBI taxonomy): Eukaryota > Metazoa > Chordata > Testudines > Testudinidae > Gopherus > Gopherus flavomarginatus. The sequence continues at coordinate 66,760,786 of NC_066618.1, forward strand.
GCATATTAATTTGAAAGAAAATACAAAAAACAGAGTATACATTTCCAAACTCTTTGTTAATGCCTTCATTAAGCTCTCTAGGCCTTTCACAGTTAAAATCTAGACCACAGGTATCAACATTTCAAAACAAAATTATTCAAGAGTTGAGGTTGCTGGGGAAGGGGAAAGTATGGATGTTGTGGGTAGAGGTTATTCATATACTGTGAAACTTAGATTATTTTAAATATAACTTCCTTAATTATCTAGCACCTCAATTGTTTGGGATTGAGATTCAAAAGTTTGGAAGCTGATACAAATCCCTCACAAAGACTCCTGTTTGGTTCCTACAGCAGATCCTCCCTCAACAGTTCCTGCCTGAGGGAGCTCACTTGTGACAATTTGCTCCTTTTACTTCCGTTAAGAGTTTTGGAAAGGGTGCTTATTGTGCAATTTATGAGGAACATTCTCTACCTATTGTACTTTGAAATTCAAATGACAACAATGTAGAAAGTCTATATAATTGTCATTTCAATCTGGAATAGAGTCCAGGCCATTTCTTTCATATTTTCCATCCCATAATGGTTTTTCATTCACAGACAGACTTGTGCAAGAGGGCTCCAGATTCTGGACGAATGAAGAATTGTCAGCTTTGTTTTTGTGCCTATGGTCACCAGCTAGAGTATTTCATATTGATTTATGATCATACTGTGACCCCCTTACTCAAACTGCTGAGGAGTTACTCACCCAAATAGTCCTACTTAATAACCCTCATGTCTGCAGTAAGGAGGTCACAGTTTAGCCATTACTTTCCATTACACTACTGCTGTCAAGGCAGAAGCGGTTTTCTGCTTTGTATCAGTACACCAGTGACATTTTATAAGTCTGAGTAGGTAAAACCTATTGCTGCTTCAGACTGGGTAAATGGGGCAGTAGAAGAAACCCAGATCTTTGGATTTGGTGATGGCATTATTTGTAAAAGCAGTTGCTTTGGATTGTTTTGTAAAATCTTTCTTTCCCAGCATCCTTCTGCATCCTGTATAGAAGGACACATTTATAAGACATATTACTCTGACTTACATAGCTGAACAGTATTACAGAATTATTTTTCTATTTGGCATGTGATGATAATACCAGAAACCTCTGTTTTGCATCGTTTCACATGTGTTTGCTGGTTTTGATTGACATCCTAACATGCTGTCCTGTAAATCAGCAAGGTGAGAGTATGTAAAGAACATCAAAATGCAGCCCCTACTGCTGCAGAATATTACTCTATAATTCTTGTGCCGAATAATCAACATTACGACAGTTTGAGTTGTTTTTGTTAATAGAGATGAAATTATGGGTGTAACTAGCTGGCAGTCTTCAAACAGGCTTTTGCAAGCTGTTTACTCAGCTGTCCCCGGGCAGCAACTTCATATGTGTGATGAAGTCTATTCTCCCATCACCTCTGCAGTGGCTTCCATTTATCCCATTTTGTTCTCAATATAAAGGGGAGCAAATTTACCAGAAAATAAGTCAAATACCACTGATATTGTATGGTCCTTAACTGAATATTTTGACAGATGTTTGGTTTAAAACTCCAGAAGAAAGAAAACAACAACAACAACAAAATCATATAAAGCCTAGTCTACACAAAAGTTGTATCAATTTTACTAAATGCTTGATTTTAAATAATTTTAGTTAACAGTTCAGCTTTGTGAGTGGACACTATATTGGTTTAAGCCTGGTTTAAACCAATATAAACCTTGTTTAAACCAATATAAGCATGTCCACACAGAGGTTTGCACCAATTTAATACATATTTAAGATGTGTCAGTGTAATTTCTGTGCATAGACAAGTTCTTACCAAATATTTTTGTTGGTCTTAAAGTTACAAATCTTACTTTTCATTTATAATTGTAGCAGATTTAAGGTCAAAGGTTCAAAGTCATCCCCGTCCAAATGGTTTTCGGTCAGAAAATAATAAATAATTAAAGACTTGCCATGCGGCAGTACGGACTTTAAAGCATAGTAAAATAGTATTTAAATCCTGTATGTTCTTTTTATTTAAATAGCAAGTGCAGTAAAAGGTCAACTAGAGAAGTTATGAGTTTATTTTGAAAAACTCATCTGTTTCACAAAAAGAACATAAAATGAGTACAAGATTCTAGGGTAATCTGAGATCTGCTAGGGATTGGCAAGACCAGTTGCCACTTAAGTTTCTTTGTTTTTAAACAAAATTTATCAAATTTAATCTGAAATTAACCAAAAATTGCTTAATATTTCCGCCAACTGCGATGAGAGGACACTGTGATGTGGTAGAAAATTAGAATGAAAATCATTCTTCTGATCCAGAAGTGTCTGAATGGAACTTTGCCTCTGCTGCTACAGGTGCACGGTGAATGTGAAGTTGTGTTTGCTAACATTTGAAGCAGAAAGCATGGGCTGCTGACGGGACTATATGTGAGACTTGAGGGATCTCTGGTCCAATCCACGTTACAAATTCTGGTCTGATCCATATTGCAAATCCTGAGCATGTTCCTTTTCCTATGCAGAGATAGAGAAAGGGAGGTGAGAAGGTCGAAGGAAGTAAGAGGAGGTGAGAGAAGTAGGGAAGAGGCCAGTCAATCATGTTTATCAGCTGTACAAGGGGATTAACGACTTTTCAGTTCACTAATGTATATGTCATATTTGCTAGATCTATTACAATAGAGCAATAGCACAATAGGTTAAGATTAGCTTGCTGTTTTGACCCATAATATCGTGTTCATGCAGTCATGCGAAGTAGTCTTTTTAGTTTTTTCAAATAATTCAATTCAAAAGAACTTTAGCTGATGGCTCTTTATTTTTTGTAAAAAGCCAGTTAAGCCTAGATAGATTTGTGACACTGCCAAGCATTCTGACAGTCCCTTACTGCAAGCAGTTTCTTGTAGTTCCTATGGTCCTCAACCACAGCTTCCTCAGCTGGAGTATTTTGGCTGCAGATTTTCAACATTATAAAGGTGATAAAAAAGGTATTAAAACTAAACAAAAGCTTTGGCTTGCTTCTGAGAAATCAGCTAAAACCACACACTTTACTAACCAGCAAAGTTAGCATGGAATTAAAATAGACAAGGCCAGATTCCGAGTTGGTGTAAATCAGCATAGTTTCATTGCCGCCAGTAGGGCTAAGCCAGATTTCACCAGCTGAAGGGAAAATATATATTTTCTGTATAGAATTATTTTGTGCAGTGAAAGGGATGGATGCTGCCTGCAGGAACTTGTCTGCCAGCACCAAATCTGTATAAGAAAACAAGCAGTAACAGAAGTGGGCTTATTGCATAGCTTTTCCCGTTTTTACAGAGCAATTTATGAACTGCTTTGCAAGTTTTTAACAGTTGTTTATAAACTGGGGAGGGATGAGAGGGAAATAAAATTGGAAAAAAAAATCAAATAGCTAACTACTCAAATGCAGAATAACTCTGTTCTGCCAGGTGATGACAGAGTTGCCTCAGGCTTTCTCTTTGAAGGCGCTTAACTTGCTCTGCTGGTGAGAGTAAAGGAGTGAATTTATTAGCTGCTGAGAGAGGTGCCTTATTTAAAAGAGACAAACTGGCAAACACAGTGAAGAAAGGTGGGGGATTTTCCCCCTCCCCCAAAAGAAGCTCCTTATCTATCTTGGGTTAATAATATCTCTTGGGCTGGGGGTGAGTTTTAGAGGCACAATCATTGAACTGTGGTAAGAGGGAAGAGAAAAGCCCATATTAGGTGCAGAGGGCCTGGTCCACCCTTCAAATCATCTCATGTGAGTAAGGATTATTTATGTGTAAGGGCACATAATTAGACTGAACTTTGTTTATGTTATTAACTTGCAAAAGCAAGCAATACAAACATAGATAAAATACATAAAAGAGAATATCATGTAATCATTGTGTTCTTATCTATAATAAAGCATTATGAAAATTATAAACATGGATAACAAACTACTGAAACCTATTGTATCATAAAGACTTAGGCACTAAAGCAAAGAGTGAATGAAAGAGAGTATTCTCTACTGCTTAGTGTAGGAGACTGAGACACAGTATGCTTGGATTCAGTTTGTGACTTTGTCGCTGACTGACAATACAACATTGGGGAAATCTCTGTGTCTCAGTTTGCCCATCTGTAAAGTGGGTATAAGAAAACTTGCGTCCACATCACAGGAGAGGCGTGACATTTCATCATTAAACTGGGCCAGATCTTACAGTCCTCACTCACATTTATAGCCCAACTCATTTTCAGGTTTATGCAATGCTTTGAGATCCTTGGATGAAAGTGTGAAGTGTTGTTATTTCATCACAAGGGATTGTGTCTTTAATTCCCAGGATCACTACCTCATGGTTACCAACCACAGCATGAATTTACAAACTAAATATTGAAATTTAAAATAATCTTATAAATAGCATAAAATTAGCACATTAGAGATATGGTCATTCAGATACTGTAAGATATCTCTACATAGCAGTAACATAATTCTGCTGCAGAGTAATGAGAGTTTGCAGGATTGAGCCATAAAATATATATATAACAACAGAGAGTCAGACTCTGGAATTACAGGGGTGCTCTCATTTGTCCTTTAAGAAAACAAAAGTGTATATCTGACAGGTAACATAAAAATCTGTTCCTTAAAAAAGTTAGGGCTGCATCAAGTAGCTCTTTAGTTTTCTCCCTTGGCTGGAAGGCTGTTGGCTGAACAATGTAATTAGGTGTGAGCCTATTAAAAATCTGTCCCAGTATCACGTTAAATAAAATCATCATATTCCTATAATTATGCAGAGCAGCACTGCATTTAAGTTTAATAGTTTCTCTCACATGCTGTTGAACAAATTAGATTTTCTAGTTTGTTCAACGCAATAGTAAATACTTTTTTTTTTGGCAATTCAGTACCTTCAAATTAATGTTTTTTTCTCTCTGACCATCATTTATATTTATGATGTCAGGGAGTAAAACATATTGAAACCGTCTCAGTTACAGTATTTATAGATTCTGAATGCACATTAAATTAATAGGCAAAGGAGGAATGGAATTACGTTCATTTTGTAACATTGCACTCCAAAGGCAAAATCATTCCTGCCAGCTCATCTGCAGATGTTTTAGATCATAACTGAGAACCAGGGTAACATTGCTGACCATGTGTAGATGGCATCGTACAGCTGAAGTGTCACCCACTGAATACAGAACCCCACACAGAATCTAGCTAGGGTAATTAATGAATCCATTTGGAAAAGTCAGTGCCCTTCAATTAGCCTGACTGCCGTGAAGCAGATGGGATCCCATCCTCCAGGGGGTATATTGAGAAAGATCCTAAGAAATACTACATTGGACTGATTTATCTGGGTAATTATAAGTCTCATTTGCACAAAACTGTTCAATGTGGCTGCATTGAGAAAATTAAGAATTTATAAAATGTTGATATGTGGCTTAAACTATCAGCATTAGTGGAATCATCTGTCAAACAGAATCTCAGTTCAAAATATAAAATTAATTCTCAGGCATGAGAAGCAAAAAGGAAAATTCAAAGGGGGTGGGGGAGATGGGTGGGGCAGGTTACAATTCTTGGGAACCTTTGTTAAAGGATCAAGTGAGCTCATCTGCAGTGGAAATGCATTGCCATCCTAACCTGATATGGTGTTCTGGCTCTGAAGGGCCTGTAAGATTTTTACAGTTTCATAATATTAAAGTTTGCTTAGAGAAACTGTACCAAAAACAGATTCCTACTTTAAACACATCAAGAAAAGAAGGGGAATCGAATGAACAGAGTGACATGTACAGTTCCCAAGTGATTATAGACCAGTCCTTACTCCATGAGAAACCCATGTTCATGTGAGCAGTCAAGTGAGTCAAAATACTAATTGCTGGAGTGAGGGTTGCGGGAATGCGCCCTGTTTTTTTAACGTCTAAATTAGAACATTGTGCACATATGTGTGTGAGAGGGAGATGAGGAAGTTTGATGCTTTATATGAGCTACAGGGAGAAAAGTTACTACTGTTCATGGCAGTGTTGAAATCTCAAAGAAATTAGTAATATTTAGTGACATGAAGTCACTAGATTATTTTTTTTCATGTTGTGATGGGCTCTGTATTGGTAGAGAGGAATAAGCCACGTGTGCCACGTTGTACAATTATAATTTAATGTAGCAAGATAAAAGCCTTTTATCAAAACACAACTAAAAAGGCTTATATAACCGGACCAGCTTTGTTAATATTATATTAGGTTAGAGGTCTGTATGCACACCCTTGAGATTATGGGTATCATATCAGATCTTCCACATGTATATACTATATATTTCAGGTTGCTAGCAACAGCCCTGCTCACCTCTGGCCATTCAAAGAACTGGCTCTTCCCACAAAATTTCTGAACCTAAAGCTTTGAACCAATAGTGTTAGAAATCTCCACGTTTGGAGTGGACAGGGACTTGGAGGAGGGAAAGCTACAAATAGCTAAAATAACTGACCAGTTTGAGTTAGTTCTTCCATTTTATTTGATTTGCAATTTAGGAGAGACACTAAAAATCTCCTAATCCGTGCTCTCACAAAACTTTTATTGAACTTTAGCTGATTTTTAGCTGATTAAGGATGGAGTAAGGGTGCTGGATTTTGGCTTATTGTCATTTATGAAATAAAACTATTCTTTCTTCCTCTAAAACCTCCTTTCCAAGAGGCACTCTATTTTGGAGTTTGTGAAAACAAACTGAGATAAATGAAATGCCATTATAAAGGGTTTTGCACCTTCTGTGCATTCTATAGAACCAATAATATAGTTAAGAAACATCCATGGATTAGCTGCAGCTAAAGAGTAGCATGGACAAATATTCATGAACAATACATTTAATTGAGGGCTGGACATGCATGTCAAATATCCTTCCATAGCAAGAACACTGCTTATTTTTTAACAAAATAGTTCTTGCTTTCTCACTGTACAGTTCATATGAAGTCATATTTTAAAAAGAGATTCTGACCAAAACAGTTCCCCTTTGATCTGGAAGTAAATGCCATATACTAGGGAGCACGTGCTCACAGAGTAGAGGCGTGAGGAACCGGAGAATCTATTTGATAGTGCATAGCTGCTTGTAGAAAGGCATGGACTTTTGGGTGATAACTGCCAGTGGGAAAAAAAGAAAACACTTTACCGAACCTTCCTTCAATCTGATGGCAGAATTTTAACCGGGGTCCCCTGAGAGCCTGCTCCAGCACCTCACTGCCATCCTGCCCCTCTGACACACTTGCCTAGTTCAAAGGAATTCAGTGGAGTTACACGTTTGTTTGTTTTTTGTTTGTTTATCCCTCACAAATGTCCGCTTTTTATAGATTTCAAATACTGGCAGGTAACTAGGGAGCTTCATTACCCTAAACATCACCTCAGGGTTATATTAGTGGGTCTGTTGGAAGAATATCACCATTGAACTTGAAATTAACAATGTATTCATTGGTTTTCACAAATTAAAAAATTAGTTCAGGGCAGAATGTCAGACATAACGAATACATTTATAACATTGTCCTGCTGGCACAAAAGCCAGACCTCTGTTTTAGGCCCATATTGAGCATTCATCAAAAATGTATGGGGCTTGGGTTTGGTTTTTTTTTTTGGGGGGGGGGAGATGTTTGTTTTTTTAATTTTTCCTTTTCTCACATCAAAAAGCTCTGGATAAACACAGCGATCAATGCACATAGTCAGAGCTGCAGGGGTGAGAATGTTCCATCTTACTGTTTCCCTGTAGGTCCAGCTGCAGACAGGCTGAAACTGGCACAGCATGGCCTGTGACTGCACCTTCTAGCCCTCCACTGATAAATAAGCAGGCTAATTGAATTAATAAACAGATAGCTCTTTTTCCTGCCAGCTGGAGCACCATCAAAATGTGTGATAAATTATCTGTCGCTGCTTTAACCACAGGGAAAAAAGGAAAAATTAGCTGCCTTAACCCTTCCTCCCGCCCACCCAAGCCCCCGCATTGGTTTGGCTTCACCCTCCCCTCTCCTTGTCTTCTGTACTTTGGCAGCCTTCCAAAGAGAAGTAGTTGTGAGTGGGAACTTATTTGGCCATGTTGATAATGGGTTATTAAGCTTCTAGACTGTAGTAGGATGGTAACATTCCATGCTCTGTTGTGGGAAAGTGAGATCGTCTGCTCCACTGGCAGGGTGGGTTCAGATCTGAGCCTGCTGCAATTTAAACACACGATACTTGTTAAAAAAGTGGGGTGAGTGATGTGGTTCACTAGCTTAATACTGCAGTGTCTGGTTTCTCTAGTTTTCTCTCTGTTAACACCAAAAAGCTTTCAGGCTGCTCTGATATGAATTCACATAGCACGCAGGCAAAGACAAGGGCCTTGCTATCCATTTCTCTAAGGAACAGTACAAGGTGGCATAAAGACAAATGGAGCCATCTAACCCCGCCCCCCCCCCCCCCAGTCTTTTTTCATGTTCTGCAAGCCTCTTGGTGTCATCACATCCCACTCTAACGGCTGCCAAAAGGAAAAGCCTGAATTCAAATACTCCTAAACTGTGGGGAAGTTTGGAGTCAGATACATTCAGATCCAGATAAGTTCCCATCTAGCCGCAACCTAAACAACAGGTTGCATCATCCTTGTCCACTGTCCACTCCCCCTGCACATCACATAACTGAGGGGAGAATTGTGCCTTTCGCACACCTCCTCTTCCCTCCTGCTCCATTGCACTGCTGTGCCCAAATGGCACAGTTTATCCCTTAGGTTGTAAACCCTGTTGAGCAAAGACTTCTTTAATTACACATTAGCACTTCTGTTCTGCTTTTCTTCCACACAGTTGAAAGCACTTTACAAAAATTAGATAAGCATTGTGATCCTCATTTTACAGGTGGGGAAACAGAGAAGCAGAGTGGTTAAGTAAGTTCCATAAATCCAGTAGGAGGTAACATCACCCACCTCTGAAACACAGCCCCCTCTGAGGTGGAATAAGCTGGCTATTTTACAAGTGCCACAGTTACAGTACTGGCACAGCATGTAGTAGTAGAACCAAAGAATGAATTCTCTGTTTCAACCTATAGGGGGCATATTAGGTAGGTAGAATGAAAATACACAATTGGAATTTGGTGTAAGTTTATTTTATATATTTAACTTATCACTGTTAAAGTTTGATTCCCAAAATCAGTTAGAGCAGCTGTGTTCTTTTTGGCCTATTCCAGCTCAGCACATCCCTTTTGCCTTGCTGTGTGCTGCCTGGAATAAAAAATGTTTTTAAAACCTCTCCAAACCTTATCTTTCTGAAGCAGCATGAAACTGGAGCCGCTGTTAGGTGCAGTTACTGAGAGTGCTGACGTGTGAGATTACAGCATCACTATCTTCGTCAGAATGTGACTTTTTCTGGTGCATGTGTCAGGTGAATCACACAGTGCTGGTATCAGAAAGACTAACACTGATGGCTAATAGAGAGTCTGAGAGAGCAGACAGGGAGATGCATTGAGCATCAAAACAGGTCTTTATAAACGCTTCCTTCCACCCTGTCAAGGTTCTTTCCTCACTCTGAACTTTAGGGTACAGATGTGGGGACCTGCATGAACACCTCTAAGCTTAACTACCAGCTTGGATCTGGTCTCGCTGCCACCATCCAGATTTCTGAGTTGCCTGGAAAACTCTCTTTCCCCCAAAAACCTTCCCCTCACTAGGTAGGCTTGAGAGACTCCTCCACCAAGTCCCTGGTGAACACTGGTCCAAATCCTTTGGATCTTAAAACAAGGAGAATTTAACCATGCCCCCTCCTTTCCCCCACCAGTTCCTGGTGAGTCCAGATCCAATCCTCTTGGATCTTAAAACAAGGAAAAATCAATCAGGTTCTTTAAAAGAAAGCTTTTAATTAAAGAAAGAAAGGTAAAAAATCATCTTTGTAAAATCAGGATGGAAAATAACTTTACAGGGTAATCAGATTCATAGAGCCCAGAGAAACCCCCTCTAGCCTTAGGTTCAAAGTTACAGCAAACAGAGATAAAATCCTCTTAGCAAAAAGGAACATTTACAAGTCGAGAAAACAAAATTAAAACTAGCACGCCTTGTCTGGCTGTTACTTACAAGTTTGAAATATGAGAGACTGGTTCAGAAAGATTTGGAGAGCCTGGATTGATGTCTGGTCCCTCTTAGGCCCAAGAGTGAACAACCCACAAAACAAAGAGCACGAACAAAAGCCTTCCCCCCACCAAGATTTGAAAGTATCTTGTCCCCTTATTGGTCCTTTGGGTCAGGTGTCAGCCAGGTTTCCTGAGCTTCTTAACCCTTTACAGGTAAAAGGATTTTGGTGTCTCTGGCCATGAGAGATTTTATAGTATTGTACACAGGAGGGTGGTTCCCTTCCCTTTATAGTTATGACACTCCCCCTTTCAAGGTGGTGGGGAAATTGGGTCCCCAAAGTACCTTTCTAAGGGCTACATTGTGCCACCTAGCATAGCCCACAGGAAGAGATGGTAAGCTCCAGGAAGCAATCTGCATGCGCCATTACAGTCCGGGGGGGGAGAGAGGGGGCATTATACCGTCCCTTATGAGTTTGGCAGGTGCTGCTGGCCAGTGCCTGGTTGGGAAAGGAGCCATGACTCCACTTCCTTCCCACTTCCATTGGGGCACTGCATTCCCCTCAGGGAGAGAGCAGTCTCTGTGCTCCCCAGAGTTCAGGGAACTGCAGTTCTACTTGACCCTTAATGCTGATTGCACAGGGGAAGGCTCTTTCTGCCCTCCTGTCCACACAATGTGCGCCTGCCTAAGAATTTGGTCTTAAGGACTTAGAGCTATTTCATCCCTCTGTTGCATGGTGCACTTGGGAAAATTGTGTGAAGAGAGCTCTTTCCAACCATGGTGAACCAACACAAGAGCAAGGCAGAATACTTTCCTTGTAAGAGGAGAGACCCTGGTAATGTGTCAACCAGAGCGCTTGGGCCTGTGGTCAAGCCCCAGACATCCTGCATGTGTGCTGTAGCTTCCATTATGTGCTATAGGGAAGCCAAACTGCTTCTTATAGTACAAACCATGTTTACACCTGGCTTTCCTGAGCGCTAGCAGGATAACTTAGGGACTCACCGAATGGACAGCCCCCTTCCCTCCCTAGAATGAGGAAAAAGAAGGGGAGCAGGAATTAAGCAAAGACATGTTTAGATCGGGCAAATGTGATTCAAACATGGTTTATCTAGCCACTGTGTACAGTGGGGCACAACCCTTTAAAACTGCAGACAAATATGTTGTACCATCAACAGGACTATGATGCATTTAAACAGTGTTAGTATGACTCAGTTTAGAATGCGTCAGCAGATACATGTTTCCTCCATTGTAGATAGATCTGGATTTATACTGACAAATCAGGTCATGCAAATTTGGATTTCTATTTAAAAAGGTTACTTGCTTGGAAAATTTATTCTTTGCTTAACCCTGCTGTATTGTTTTGAAAGCGAATATAACTGAGGTACAAATATACAGTGTATATCACTCATTTTTTTCTAATGGAAAAAAAGAACATTTCTGCCTTTGACTATGTGGTTATTGTGTGGAAAGATTTTTCTGTTAAAATATTATAAACTGTGTTTATCTCTGATGTTTCATACTTTACATTTCTTAAAGTGGATTTGTGACTCAAGAACCCCTGAAGCCAGCTGGCAAGAGGGTTACAGGAATATCTTGATTCTGTTATGCACATTTTAGTTCACCAAAGAATGTCATGTGAGGTCTTAAGTGAAAGCCAGGTCACACTGGTCATTAATACCATTGTGAAAATATGTACAGACACTATGTAAGGAGTTATGTATGTATACTAGAAATATATTCTTAGAGTCTGTATTAAAGTATGAGTCACCAGCAGAGGTGAAAAAACAGGTTTTCGGTCAGAGAAGATGTTTATTCTCCTGTCTCTCTGATGGGATGTAAATTAAGTATTATAAACTAACACAATAGATACCTATTTATGTACAAAGTAAACAACGAGACAAGCAGTCAACAAGAAAGCAGCACACAGGAAAAATAGGCCACAGATGGTTATTCTGTCTCTGAATACAGGCAATAAACTTTAGGGAGTATAAGTAGAAAGCAAAGAAGACACCCTCTTATCTTGCACCTAGGAATTAAATGGGCAATGTGTTTACGTTCATGAAAATGGGATCTCAGCCAACCTTGGTTGAAAACTCTGTAGAGACCTTCAGGTGAGATAAACTTCTTTAGAGAGGAGCTTAATTTTTTAGTCAAGTTTGGTCTCTAGAAAATGTGTTATGATTTTTTTACATATAACCATTTGTTTCCAATATTCTTATTCACTATCACTTGAATCTTTGATAAACTTATTCTTGTTTTCATTATAAATATATCTAAGTGCTATGAGACTACGCAAGGCACTGATCCTGAGTTGAATCACACAGGCTGGTGTGTACACTGTTCCTTTGGGAACAGCAGAATTATAGAATTATAGGACCGGAAGGGATCTAAGCAGGTCATTTAGTTAAGTCCCCTGCACTGAGGCAGGACTAAGTATATATAGACCAGGGATCGGCAACCTTTCAGCAGTGGTGTGGTGAGTCTCCATGTATACACTCTAATTTAAGGCTTCACATGCCGGTAATACATTTTAACGTTTTTTAGAAGGTCTCTCTATAAGTTTATAATATATAACCAAGCTACTATTATATGTAAAGTAAACAAGGTTTTCAAAAAGTTTCAGAAGCTTTATTAAAATTAAATTAAAATACAGATCTTATTAGTTTAGTGTGATCCTTGCCCTTGCTGAGTTTTCCAATGTCTGGTGGCACGTATTTAGATACTTTAAGATGCACACAGGCTTCTGAGTTATAAGTTAATAACTGGCTGGCAGGAGGTCAGTGGCTGGAACCCCAGGTTGGCAGCTGAGGTGAGTGGAACTGGCGGCTGGTAAGGCTGAGCAGGGCTGGAAGCCTAGACCTTATCTGGCAGGGGGCCTGCGCTGGAAACAAGGTGAGTGGGGCTGCGGCGGGGACCCCGGCTGGTAAGGGGCCAGCAGCTGGAACCCCAGAGTGGCATCGGGCTGAGAGAGTCAGCCCACCCAGCTCTGGGGTTTCAGGGGTGGGCTGAGCATCTCCACCAGCCCCCCTCTGGGGTTTCAGCCGCTGGCTCCTGCCAGCCGGGGTCTCAGCCCACTGCCAGCCTGGGGTTCCTTCACCCAGGCCAGCAGCGGGCGCTGAGTGGGACCAGCAATGGGACCCCGGCTGGCAAGGGGCCAGCAGCGGGAACCCCAGAGCGGCGGCGGGCTGAGCAGATCAGCCCGCCACCGCTCTTTTTGGTGGCATGCGGGACAGGCTGAGCCACTCAGCCCACCACCGCTCTGGGGTTTCCACCACTGGCTCCTGCCAGCTGAGGTCTCAGCCTGCTGCTAGCCTGGGGTTCCTTCCCCCAGGCCAGCAGCGGGTGCTAGGTGGCAGCGGACTGAGCAGCTCAGCCTACCGCCGCTCTGGGATTTTGGCTGCCAGCTCCTGTCAACTGGGCTCACATCCTGGTGCCAGCCTGGGGTTCCTTCCCCAAGGCCAGCAGTGAGCTCTGAGTGGGACCCATGGTGGGAGCCCGGCTGGCAGGAGCCGGCGGTGGAAACCCCAGAGCGGCAGCGGGCTAAGCAGCTCAGCCTGTCCCATATGCCATCAAAAATCAGGCCATGTGCTACCTTTGGCATGCATGTCATAGGTTGCCGACCCCTGATATAGACCATCCCTGACAGGTGTTTTATCTAACCTATTCTTAACCCCCAATGACAGGGATTCCACAGCCTCCCTGGGAAGCCTATTTCAGTTCTTATCTATCCTTAAAGTTAGAAAGTTGTTCCTAATACCAAACCTATTTCTCCCATACTGCATATAAGGCAAATTATTTCTTGAACAACCTTCACTGGACATGGAGAACAATTGATCACCGTCCGTAACAGCTCTTAACATATTTGCAGACTATTATCGGGTCCCACTTAGTCTTCTTTTCTCAAGACTAAACAGGCCTAGTTTTTTTAACTTTTCCTGATAAGATTGGGTTTTGTAAAACTTTTATCACTTTTGTTCCTCCTCCCGTACTCTTTACAATTTTCTCACATCTTTCTTAAAGTGTAGTACCCAGAAATGGACACAATACTCCAGCTGAGTCCTCACTAGTGCCAAGTAGAATGGGACAATTACCTTCTGTGTTTTGCATACACTACTCTTGTTAGTACACACCAAAATAGTATTAGCCTTTTTTTTAATTGCATCCCATTGTTGACTCATATTCATGATCCACTATAACTTCTGGATCCTTTTCAGAGGTACTACTGCCTAGGCAGTTATTCCCTATTTTTTAATTGTGCATTTTTTCCTTCCTAAATGTAATACTTTGCACTTATTGAATTGCAACTCGTTGATTTCAGATCAGTTCTCCAATTTGTCACAGTCATTTTGAATTCTAATCCTGTCTTCCAGAGTGCTAGTAATGCTTTCAAGCATGGTATCATCCACAAATTTTATAAGCATACTCTCCGCTGCATTATCCAAGTAATTAATGGAAATATTGAATAGTACCAGACCCAGGATAGACCCTGTGGGACTCCATTAGGTACCAGGGCCACCCAGAGGATTCAGGGGGCCTGGGGTCTTCGGCAGCGGAGGGCCCCCCACCACCGAATTGTTGCCGAAGACCCGGCACTTTGGCAACGGGTCCCGGGGCGGAAGGACCCCCCTGCCACCGAATTGCTGCCAAAGACCCAGAGCGAGTGAAGGACCCCACTCCAGGGGCCCCGAAAAACTCTCGTGGGGGCCCTGCTAGGTACATCCCCCAGTTTGGCAGCTAACTATTGGTAATTACTTTTTGAGTATGGTTTTTCAACAAGTTTTGCACAAACCTTATAATAATTTTATCAACACACTTTTCCCTAGTTTGCTTATGAGAATGTCTTGGAGGACTGTGTCAATGAAATTACTAAAATCTAGATATATCATTTCCCCTACTATCCAGTAGGCCACAAACCCCATCAAAGAAGGAAATTACATTGATTTTTGGCATGGTTTGTCCTTGACAGATCTATGGTGGCTATTCTTTGTAACCCTATTGTCCTCTACGGGCTTACAAATTATTTGTTTAATAATTTTTCAGTATCTTTCCAGGTATCGAAGTTAGGCTGACTGGTCTATAATTCCCCAGTTCCGTTCCCCCCCCCCACATTTTAAAGATCAGTACTATGTTTACCCTTCTCCAGTCCTCTGGGACCTCACCTGTCCTCCTTGAGGTCTCAAAGATAATTGCTAACAGTTCCAAGATTCTGTCAGCTAGTTTCTTAAGAACCTTAGGATGACTTGAATACATCTAACTTATCTAAATATTATTTTATCTGTTCTTTCCTTATGTTGGCCTGTGTTCCTTCCCCCTTGTGATTAATATTAATCATGTTAAGTATCTGGTCACAATTACCTTTTTAGGGAAGACTGAAACAAAATAGGTAATAAATACCTCACCTTTCTTGATGTCATCTGTTATTAGGTAGAAGACCTGTACTTTTCTTTGTCTTTCTCTTGCCCCAGTGTACTAAAGAACCTCTTCTTCTTGTCTTCCATGTCCATTGCTAGTATAACTAATCTTGTACCTTAACCTTTCTGATTTTGTCCCTACATACTTGTGCTAGTCTTCTGTACTCCTTAGCATTCTTCTGTACTCCTTAGTAATTCATTCACATTTCCACTTTATGTAAAATTCCTTTTTGATTTTTACTTTGTTAAAGAGCTCCTGATGGAGCCATATTGACCTCTTACTATTCTTTCTATCTTTCCTGCACATCAGGATAGTTTGCTGTTGTGTCTTTAATATAGTTGCTTTGAAACTGCCATTGCTCCTGAACACCTTTTTCCCTTAGATTTTCGTCCCCTGGAACTCTGTCTAACAATTCTCTGAATTTATTAAAGTCTACTTTTTTTTAAGTCCATTGTCTTTATTCTGTGGCTCTCACTCCTTCCTTTCCTTAGAATAATGAATAATCAAATACTGGATAAAAATGGAAATAATAATGGACACACGTAGGCTGAATTACAAATATTGTGGGAACCTTAACTTTGAATTTCCTGAGTTCTGTGCAAATAAATGTCAACTGTATCATTTCACAAATATCACTTCGTCCGTTTAATAATCCAGAAACACAGAGGTATGTTTCAAGTGTGTTTCTCCAACACATTTCTGTCCCTGTTATAGGGTATTTATTCATCAAAATGGATATAGAACAAATTAACAGGGAACTTATTTTTCTAAATAATTAGAAGTCAAAAATATTCTATGCACAGGAATAATGATGCTTACCTCCTTTGTAAAATGTTTTGAGATTTACAGATGAAAATCACTAAATAGAAGGTAGGTGTTATTACTGTTGTTTATGCTGGGACTTCCATTGTGGTCCAACCTACACTTAGGCACTCCCAAAACAATGGACATCCCTTCAGCAATGCTATCACCAATGAATGGTACTTTTGTGATGAACGCCATTGTACTATTGTCAGCCACTACCATTGTACAACTTCCAAGTGTGACACTTCCAGAAATAACAAAATTATAATGGTCAGTGTCTGAAGATCTGATCTTGTGAGATGATGTCATCAACTTATATGGGTGGCAGTCAGAGATGAAGCTACACAGCCCACCATAGGTTCAGGACCAGATCTCAGAAGTTTTAAGGTGGTTACTTCGGATGGTACGTCTTTTGTGTACTCTGCAGTTTGTTTTATTGCCGGTTTCATTGTTTTCAACTGATCATTTCTTCTTAAAGATTAATTCAGTTCAGCAAATTTGACTTTGGGAGGACAACGGAGTTAGCTTTTTATTAGAAGCTTCGTTTATTCACTCTAATTTAAGGTTTTGCGTGCCGGTAATACATTTTAACATTTTTAGAAGGTCTCTCTCTCTCTCTCTAAGTCTATAAACTATTGTTGTATGTAAAGTAAATAAGTTTTTTTAAATGTTTAACTTCATTGAAAATTAAATTAAGATGCAGATCTTACCAGTTTAGTGCAGTGGTTCTTAACCTGGGGTGCATGCACCCCCTGGGGCAGGGCCAGTGCAAGGATATTTTGTGCCCTAGGTGAAACTTCCACCTTGTGCCCCTGCCGCCCCTGCACATTGGTCCATTGAAGGGCAAATCCCAATGAGCCTTTATAGACCCCAGGGGCCAGCCTGCCCAGGGGCCAGCCCTGCCCAGGAGCTGCTTCCCAGACCAGGTTCCCATACCCTGAACTCCCCTGGAGGGTGCACAGCCCCTCCCCCCCCGAGCGAGCCCTCTCCACCCCACCCAGGTGGCCCCCGCCCCAAGTCCACTCACTGGCTTTGCCGGGCTTGGGCCAGTGCAGCAGCTCGGCAGGGAGGATCCGCCTTCCGGAGGCACTGGAGAGCCAGAGTGTCCCGCTTGCGGCAGCAGCGAGCCCCAGCCATGGAGGAGCCAGCGCAGTGCAGGGGGGCAGCAGCCCTGAAAAGGTGGCGGCAGCACCGCTAGCGGGGAGCAGCTGAGCCCCCCCCCGTCCCTCCTGCTCAGGCTGCAGCCCGGCGCCCCCCCCAGGGGCTCCTGCAGGCTCAGTGGACGTATGCAGGCTCCAGCCCCCATATGCCCCCTGGCTCCTCCCTTGCCTAGGGTTACCATATTTCAGCAATCAAAAAAGAGGGAAGAGCCCTATCCTAGCCCTGCCCCCATCCACTCCCTCCCACTTCCCACCCCGACTGCCCCTGTCAGGACCCCCAACCCCCCCTGCTCCTTGTCCCCTGACTTCCCCCTCCTGAGATTCCCCCACCCTTACTGCCCCCCTAAGACCCTACCCCCTACCTGTCCCCTGGCTGCCCAAACCTTATCCACACCCCTCCCCCAGACAGACCTCTGGGGACTCCCACGCCCCATCCAACCACTCCCTGCCCCTGACAGGACCCCCAGAACTCCCAACCCATCCAACCCTCCCCCTGCTCCCTGACTGTCCCCCAGAGCTCCCCTTACCATGCCCATGTCAGTCAGACACTGGATCCATGTGAAGGTAAAACTCCACGTGGAGTGTTGAGGCAGCAGGAGGGGGGGAGCTGCGGGAGGGGCAGCGACGGCAGTGGCTAACACTCCCGGAAGCCACAGAACCCGAGCGCGGTGAGGGGGGGAGCCAGGGGGAGCGCCTACCTGGGCTGCGGCCCAGTGCGCCCCCCAGGGGGGCTCCTGCAGCGGATGCATGCCGACGGCGGTCCCCGTGTGTCCCCCGGCACCCCTCACCGCGCTCGGGCTCTGAGGCTCCCGGGAGTGTGAACCGCTGCTGCCTTCCCTCCCACAGCAGGCTCGGGGCCCCGTGCCCCATCAGCTCACACTCCCAGGAGCCACAGAACCCGAGCACAGTGAGGGGAGAGCCAGGGGGCGCACCTGCTGCTGATCTGGGCTCCCAGCTGCCAGCCCCACTCAGCCTCTGCCAGCTTAGGGTTCCATTCACTCAGCCGGTTGCGCGCTGTGCGGGGCCGGCAACCAGGACCCTGGCTGGCAGCCGCGTGCCAGGCAAAATCAGCTCACATGCCAAAGGTGGCACGCGTGCCGTAGGTTGCCGACCCCTGGACTAGGACATAATAGTTAGAGCTAGGAAATACCTTTCAGATCACACTCCATCTGCTTGCAAGGGCATGTTACAGTCTCTGATAAAGGACATTGCAGACATTAAGCTGATACTACAGTTGGTCATGTTTCTTCACTGATGTTAATGGGATTTAGGCATGTGTACCAAGCAGGGAAAAGGGACCAACTGCTTGATATATCTATATGAGTGCAGTAGCACAAACTGAATTAGAATTAGAAAAACATTAATATTCATATCTTTCTTGCTTCCTCACTGTCCTTACCTGGAGTACTACTGTGATGAGAGCTTTAGAAAAAACAAAAGATGAATAGGACAGTACAGCTTTATTTCATGCAGTGGTTGAAGCTTAGAGATGATCAAAATAATTTACTTAAATTTCTGTTCAACAAAAATAGCTTTTAGAAGGAAACAAATATTTTCACTGATTGTTTTTTTCCATCCCTGGTTCAGGTTTTGTTTTATTTTTAACAGAAAATGTCTAATGCGAAATTATTTTCACTTTTTAAAAACTTAGTGATCGGAAAAAAAATCTGTTTTTTCACTTTTGGTTTCTTCTAAAAACACTGAAAAACACCAATTTTTTTTCCACTGGAGATGTTGAGGGGAAGTTCCTGATGGGAAAAAAATGGCATTTTTTTCGACCATCAAGTTATTGATGTTGAGACACAGGAGAAAAAATGGCAAAAAATAAGTAGAGTTGTCAAACAAATTGCATGGCATGCAGGAAACCTAATTTCATTGTGAATTCCTCTTCTTAGTCTCTTGCTACCCATTTCTGCTAGGGGCAGGGTTTGCTCAGTGATGCTCAGTAGCAGTCCCTCTGGTTAACTAATGATCTGCAATGAGGGGCTATTGAAGAAATGTCCTGCAGTCCTTTTGGGCTAGGTGGCTGGTTACTCTGAGGTGAGACATCTAGAAGTGGAATATAAGGTAAGGAAACAGTGTGGGGATCTTCAGCAATGTGGATGCCACCTACTCTCAGGAAAAAATGGCAGAGTTCCAAGTACTCACTTGTCTTCTTTCTTAGTCCAATTTTCGGAATTGCTGAGCACCAGGAGTGCCCTTTAAAGTCAGTGGCATAACTTCTGCTGATGTGAATGGGAGCACGATTGGGTACTTGATCATATCTTTGTTTGAGTCCCTTTGCCTTGAAATGCACTAGAAAATATGTAAATATGGTGCCATCACATTGTATTTTACACTACAATAAAACAGCAGTTTGGAATTACCAGACCCAAACGAACAACAGAACTGAAATCTCTCCTCCCTCCCCAACACATACACAATGCAAAGAGTTTACTAAATTCCTGGGGATTTTTCCAGCGCTCTACAACACAAACAGTTGATCTTGCTGAAGACAAGGGAAAATGTTGATAGTTCCCCAAATATTTCTAATTGGCAGCAGCTTCTCATTAATGAAAAATAAATTGCCTTCGGGTGTGGGGGGGGGGTGTGAAGTGTGAAGTTAACAGAACGCTGCACTGGGACGGAATGGGGGAGATAGCTGGTTTCTTACCAGAATCCAGATCCAGGGCAGCTGGCCCACCTTCCCATAGGGAAATGTGAACAAGGAGCTTGTAAAATACACAGACCAAATGGAAATTACCCGTATTGACTGAAACCAGCTGCATGTCAGGCTTCTCCCTGTCTCTCTTGATTTACTGTCGCAGATAAATGGATGTGGTAGAAGGGACCATGGAAAGAAAACAAAATATTGTGTTCTGCTTGAAGTCACGCCACAGTAATAGCCACAGTTTTTGTAGCTAAAAGAAAACATTTATTCTCAAATTAGGTCTCTCCTACCCCATCTTTGGCTTTGAAAATTATGCCATTTAGAACAAGCCATACTGTAGTTGAGCTTCAGAGTGTTTTGACAAATACAGAGTGGGCATATTTCTTAGGTATTCATGATTTATAAAAGTGCTGGCTAACCAGAGGTTTTTTTTGGCGGGGGAGCCGGCGGGGATGGGGGGGGGCTGCATTTTGATTTGGAAAACAACTAACTTTGGCACTGACTTTGCTGACTCAAATAGGAAGCTGGTCTTAGGTAATCCAATGTGAAGCCTGTGTTGGTATGACAATATGGCTAATACATTGGTACCATCCAATAATTGAGGGGGAAAAATCTTCCACCTTCAGCTATCATTACAATGAACAAAAGAACCTTTTCCTGCAATACTTACTCAGATTAAATGTCCTTTGGCTATTGCGAGATACCCTAGGATGGGAGAATTAGAAGAATCCTGTTGACATTAACTGTAGTTTTGCCGGAGTTAGAACTGCAAAAATCAACTCCCGCATCAGTAAAAGATATGAGGACATCACTGAGGCAGGAATTAGCATGCAACAATGAACCACAGCTAGCATTTGAGCTTTCTAGCTCAGACACAAAGGACCTTAATGGCAAGACCACATTTAACTAATAGTTGTTTAGTTTGGTGGGAGGACAAAGGTTTGGTCTTATGAGGTAAAATATTGTAAAGTGACTTGTGTTCTTGGGCTCTGAAATTTAAAAAAAGGGGTCAATATTCTATTTCTTTGAGGCAATAAAAAATGTCTGTATTACTGGATGGTTATTTAGTGTGGATCTTTGTTCAAGGCATCATTTTAGCAGGTGTTCTTTTTTTTAAAAAAAACGAGACTGCATGAGACTTTAAACTTAATGAGCCGACTAAGAATAAAATAATACTTTTTCTTCAATAGCATACTAGCACAATCATATGAAAATCTGTAGCTGTTAAATTATGATCCAGATATTTAGTGTTCTATAGGTTTCGACTGATAATGACCAAAAAAATTAGATTATAACCTAACAGACATTGAAGGTTATATGAAAAGCAGTATACTTTAGTCAAGAAGCAAAATCTAGAAAAAAAAATCACAAAAATTACAGAACCAGACACTTTCAGGTGTTAAGAGTTTCTACAAATCTGGAAAAATGAACCTCTAATAAACATATTATTGATTTCAAATTCTCTTTCTCCCTCCCCCACCCTTTTTCTTCTGTTTCAGAGGTTGAAAGCCGCATTGACTCATCATCCTGCAGCCATGTCAAATGGAAATATGAACACCATGGGCCATATGATGGAAATGATGAGCTCCCGACAGGACCAGACACCACATCATCATATGCACTCACATCCACATCAGCACCAGACACTGCCACCTCATCACCCATACCCGCATCAGCACCAGCATCCAGCACACCACCCTCATCCTCAACCCCATCACCAGCAGAACCATCCACACCATCACTCCCACTCGCACCTTCACACACACACGGCACATCACCAGACTTCTCCGCATCCGCCACTGCACTCAGGTGGACAAGCACAGGTAGAACCACTTAATGAGCTATCATCTTCTTCTGTTCTGATGCAAGTTTAAAAAAACAGATTACACGTGCATGACTTTTCAAAAGCAAGTCCACCAGCTGCTAATAGATTTTCTCTGTTGTT
Source organism: Gopherus flavomarginatus (assembly GCF_025201925.1). Lineage (NCBI taxonomy): Eukaryota > Metazoa > Chordata > Testudines > Testudinidae > Gopherus > Gopherus flavomarginatus. The sequence continues at coordinate 66,782,763 of NC_066618.1, forward strand.
GTCTGCCAGGTTAACCTTACTCAAAAATCTCAGATCAAAACTTACTTAGAAACAAAGAAAAGAATGTATTTCAAATGTCTAACTTTCTACAAAAAAGCCCCAAAGCTTGTTCAGGTCATGATCTCTTCAAAATGCCAAGTGTACATTTATGCTGTTGGTATGTTATGAAGTTTGGCATACTGTGTAGCTTGGCGCACTAAGGATACGTCCATACTGCATTTTAAAACATGCAGCAGCAAGTCTCAGAGACTGGGTCCACAGACTTGGGCTGGAACTAAAAACAGATGTGTAGACATTCAGGCTCAGGTTCTGAAGCCTGGGGAAGGGGACTGGTTTCAGAGCCCGAGCGCAAACATCTGTACAGCTGTTTTTAACATTCCGATCCATAGACCCAGGCTCTGAGACTCACTGCATGAGTTGTAAAACACAGTGTCAACATAGACTAAGGGAGTGGTCCCCAACCTTTTTCATCTGGCAGGCACCAGACGATGAGCCAGGGAGGACTGTGGCGGCAGATGAGCATCCGCCGAAATGCTGCCGACAAGTGGCAACGCCAATAGACGTCGCCACCGAAATGCCGTCGACAAGTGGCAGTGTGAGTAGGCGTCACTGCCGACAAGTTGCGTCATCCAGAGGCATCGCCAAATTGGTGGAATTTCAGTGGCAAAGCCTCTGGATGATGCTGCTTGTCGGCAGCATTTTGGCGGATGCTCGTTTGCTGGTCAGTATGCGGGTGCACTTAGATGCCCTGGCGGGTGCCATGGCACTCATGGGCACCACAATCTAAGGAGCTTGGACGACTACTTGGCAGCTCATATTTTTAAACTGTTCAATACACTCTGCCCTCAGAGATGGTCCCACAAGCCCCAATGAAGTAAATGGCATTGCACATGCGTATTTGAAGGATGAGTTTGACCCTGTATATATTTTATTTGTATATAGTATAGCAACTTCCATATGAAGTATCACAAGACACTTTATAGTGAATGTCAGTCATAAGGCTATCTCAAAAAATAAGGGTGTAAATATAGATGGCTTCAAACAAAATCCGCAGATCTAAGTATACATATACTTTGGTTCTGGATCCAAATTTTGCTGCTGGCCCTCATTTCAATCATGGGAACCAAACCAGAAACTACAGTCTGAATGCTTTTGCATTTTCATCATGTTCGGATCCAAATCCAGACCCCTAGTTTGCAGTCAGGGCTGCCTCTAATTTTAAGGCAAGAATTAAGGACTTGAAGTTATTCATTGTCTTGTAGCGAGAGAGTAGCCGTTCCAGATACTGTAGATCAGGTGAAAGAAAATTACAATTGTAGAGAATTACAGAATGGAGACAGAGGGAAGGCCAAGATTATCCTGGGGAACAGATGAGGATTAGTGGATGAATAGTATGTCAGAGAGAGAGAGAGAGGATTAAGCCAGTTGCTGGAGAAAGATTTATCCCAGAAAGGTAATTTTGAATTGGATTCAGATGATGGGAAGCCAGCAAAGGTGACGGAAGATGAAGGTCTTGTTTCTTGGAGTGAAAATGTTGTCTTGCTACAGCATTCTGAACCCCCTGACATTTAAAGAGTAGGGATTAAGAAAAACTATTAGTTGAAAGAGGAAGTAATGAACTCACAAATAAGGATTTCAGCATAGGCAGAGCTGATGTTAAGAGACTTATTTTAAGGTGGTGAAAGACATACAAGCCAGGGAGATATGAAAAGAGAGAGAAAGTCCTTGGTCAGCCGTGAATTCAGAATATCAGGCCTGGAGAGAAAAGTTATCATCTGAGTTAAGAAGGATGGGAGAGGAGTCATCGATACAGAACAAAGAGGACTTCTTATTACCCAGGAGGAGTTAAATCTGTGAAGCACTTAATTGCTTACAGATGCATCATGGGCGGCTCTTAGAAAAACTTACAAGACATTAAAAATAAGAGGATTTGACATTCCACTGTCCAACCACATTAACTATTTACTGACATCTTGTTTTACTTTGTTATTGCTCTTGCTGCAAGTTGGTGGGATTTCCCTACAGTATTCCTTACAATGTAAAATGTTATGAATTCTGCAGTTTTTCCATCTATTAATTATTTCTTTCCAGAGCTCTTTAACAACTGTAGTAAAAGACCCTATATAATCTCATAACAGAAAGCAAAAGAGGTGTGATCTGTCTGTCCTTAAGTCAGAACAGAGTACAGGTAATCATGGGGCTCAGAGCACTAGACTGGGACTCAGAAGGCCTGGGTTCCCCGTTCTGTCTTTGACACTCTGTGAGCTTGGGCAAGTCACCTAATCTCTCTGCGCCTCAGTTTCCTATCTTAAAATGAGGGTAATAATACTGACCTGCCTTACAGAGCACAGAAGTGTTGTGAGGATACATTAGTTAGTGTGTGTAAGGTGCTAAAAGCTTCAGACATGATTGCCAAAGACAGGCACAGACTGAACATCCAGCCAGGCTGCTTGAAGGACGTAGCTAGAGATTGTTCTGCATGGCACTCCATTTGAAAGGAGGTTCCATCCCTGTGGGATTTGCCCTGAGGTGCCGAGATACTTGAGTTGAGCACCATAGAAATATATAAATAAATAGCAGAACTTCCATTGACTTTAAACAGGAGCAGGATAAGGCCCTGATTTGAGCTACCAGTGTATTGATGAATTGACTACAAGTGAAAAATAAATGCGCAACATTTAAAAATAATAGACCGGTCACCTAATGAGCTAGTGTATTGGCGCCCTCCCTCTGTTACATGCCTCAGGATTTGGGGCTTCCTGTTCTTTACTTTAATGATGAACTGTTGCGGGGCCTAGTACCCTACTAGCTGGATCTGATTCCACTGGGAACACTTCAAGCCTTGGGGGGAGCTCATTTCAAACAGGAACATGAAGTTTGGAGCACCCACAGTGGAACTGGAGACTGTGGGCACCAGCTGATACAGAGAAGGTCTTGATCTTGTACACAGGCATAATTGTCATGAAAAGGTTGAGAACCACTGGCTGGAGGCTAAGTAGGATCTATAGATCAGCTGCTTCCTTTGACAACACAATAGTCTCCTCCTGATACACAACAGCAATAACGCTTTCTGAAAGGGGTCATTAACAGGGATAAAAGAAGGGTTTTGCAAGTAATAAATACAAGGTTATTACTTTGTAAACCCATCCATAATCACTCAGCATTGGCCTCTTTGAGGGTCAGATTACTTCAGCAGACACATTAATTTTATGGTGCTTTTTACTAATTATTAACTTCCTTCTTCTCTTGAGCCTGATACTTCAGTTCCATGCCTCCTGTCAAAGAAAGGCATGATCTGAATTGCTGTGTGCTACATGCTCCCTTGTCATAACTTCCATTGTTCTACACCATGCTCTTGCGTAATGTCAGAATTCATTGCGTGCTTTTCCACAGGCATTTTAAGACACACATGAACCTAACGAATTATGTTTTGCTAAAATGAATGAATGAGTATTAATCCTGTGTTAAGTTGCAAAGAATAGAGGGACGTATTGGATCAAGGATCAAGGTAAAAATAGTCATTTAGTGTGTCCCTTTCTGAGTGATAGATGTTTTGCTTTGTGGGAGCTGTTTTGCTTCAGGTATTACAAAAATGATGTGGGTATTGTTGTATTTTTCACACTGAAATTTCTTTGGATCAAACTTGCCTCCATGACAACTTAGGCACAGCAGGATAATTTGCATTTTGCTTTGTTCTTTTTGCCATTCTACCTCTGTGTAGCTTAGGATACATGATAAGCAGCTCTTAAAAATGAATGAATCCTAATTATAATACTTATACATCCTCTTTCTTAATGGAGCGTGCAACATACGGGGTGGAGAGGGAGCACTCCTTGGAGAATAATGCTTAGACAATTATCAAGATAAGGCCTAATAGACTTCAGGGTCGTGATATATCTGGGAGGTTCAATTAATTATCCCATGTGACATCATTAGTGATGCAACTGCAGCCTTTCTAATTAATACCTGCCAGAGATGGAAGGAAGATGTTTTGTTAACTGGCTCTTGCTAGCTAACTACTGATCACTTCTTACTGAAAATTAAACCATCCGCTATTTATTCAGAATAAAATCACCCTATTAAAAAAAAATCTATAGCCGTATGTTGGCACAGCAGACGCAACTGACAGAACTGAGAGATGGAAAAGCTTTTTATGCCAGATGGAAATGGAGAGAGTAACAGGCGAAGGAAAGCTTTTGGTGTCCAGAAACATAAATAACCAATCTTTGAAGTCTCGAAAGGTGGTGTATGTGAGAAAGTGAAAGGCCTTTGATGTTATGTTGACATTAAAAGCTATTTTTGAGACCTCTACATTTCAGACGTGTTGCTAAAGAGGTAGCAAGCTCAGCCCCAGTGGATGGGGAACAGCTGGCGTTGCTCAACAATAACCTCCGTTAGCCATTTATGGGGCACTACCTGCTAAAGAAAGTCCCAAACATTACTCCACCACCACAATGCTAGTAACTACAGTGACTGTGTCCACACTAGCAAGCTGTAATTCTCCACTGGTGCAACTCCACCAGTGGTAGCAACATTGGAGACTGCAGTGTGGACATGATTTATGACTTTTTACCAGCATTTATAAGAACTGACTAATTTTTTAAAAAGTCAGATTGTAATAAACATCCCGTAAACAGTAGGTCCTGGCATTTTTAAAAAAAAAATCCTTCTTTAAATGAGGTTTTTTTTCATTGGTGTTTTTCTACTCATATTTCTTTTTGTAGAGTTTTTTCAACAAGGGAGAAACAACCAGCTATACAACAACAAAGTAAAACTGCCTGTACACAAAGTGCTGTCAATGCATAAAATAAACAAACTGGAAAACAGAATAATAATGCTCACTGACTTCTGTCAGTGACAGTGATCTTTAGAATAAAACTTTCAGACAGAAAAGTAATTTTGCAAGGGGATGGCATGCTTTTAATTGACGCCTGGGCGGCAGACAGATTGTAATTACCTGAACTGAAATTTAGGGCTCAGTCCTACAACTTGCTGAGCACTCCCAACCCCTAAAGTCATCAAAGACCAGTTGCAGGTTTTGGCCATTAGCCAAAATACCAGGATTCATTCTGATTTGACAGTTCAGGCTTCCACTGAGTCCTATATTCCACATTGATGCTGTAGCATGATTAAGGCTGGGATTTTCAAAGGTAAGTAAAGGAGTTAGGCAATTGACTCCCCTTCATTTCTAATAAGAGCCAGTCACCTAAAATCCTTAGATGCCTTAGATAATCCCAGCCTAAGGTTTTAATAGCACTACAGTTGGCCTCTCCAAAGATTTGTGTGATACTTGAACATACATTAAGGAACATGGGAAACAGAGATGTCCTAAAAGTCTGAATGGGATGAAAAAAATCCCAAGTCTTTTGCTTTGATTAATTAAAAGTCACTGTGAGAAGCCTGACATTTCATTCATCAATCAGGTGCTTTCTTTGTCACAACTTAAATAAAACATTTTAATAACCAAAGAGGGAAAAATAATTTCCCTGGCTGCTATTCAGGAGGCCATTCCAAAAATCTCCCCTTAACCATGTTGGCTTTTTGTCAAAGAATAATTTAAGTGGCATCTGACGGAGTCTTTCTACTTGTGCCACTCTAATATCTTGCCAGAAAGTCTGCCATCTCATAATACACCCTGGTGGTATTTTTGTTAAATGCCAGTTGACATCACTTTTTCTTCCTCTTTGGAATTTGCAGCATCGACTAGAGCCCATCCACTCACCATCTATGTTGAATTTGTTTTTGTTGTTTTCCCGTTAGGTTTCACCAGCAGCACAGCAGATGCAGCCCACTCAGACAATACAGCCGCCTCAGCCCACTGGGGGTCGCCGGAGGAGGGTGGTGGATGAAGACCCAGACGAGAGGCGGCGGAAATTTCTGGAAAGGAATCGAGCAGCTGCCACACGCTGCAGACAGAAGAGGAAGGTCTGGGTGATGTCACTGGAAAAGAAAGCAGAAGAACTCACCCAGACAAATATGCAGCTTCAGGTGTGAGCTACTGTCTATATTCCCAAGACATAGAGCACTGTTTACATTCAAGGGCATTGGGTACACCACCAGCCCCTGATTGTCAGATGTGCTATTGCTGCACATTAGATTAATAATGAGAACTCAGACATAATTAAAGTTGACCAATCAAGATATACATTTGTAAATGAAAAACACATTTTAATTTCAGCAAAACCAGCCAGGAAAAGCTTGGGATTCAGAGGCTTTACTGGACTGAGTCATATATTTATTTATTTTTCTTGTCACTCTTTTTATTTTTTTTTTAAGTGACCATAACTCAGCTATAAAAGGCTTCTTCAGAAAAGGGTATGCAGGTAATCCTAATTCAAAGACAGCGGGACACGATTATAAATAGAATGGCCTGGTGGTAAGAAAAAGAAGGGAACAGAATGAAAATATAGTCTGAAAGCGTAAGTGGTCAAAGTCCAGGTGGCGACAGCATCTGCACCAAAGGCACCTTGATATTCTCTGGTTAAGGGCTGCTCTTGCAGGTTGCCAGGAGTCAAAAGTCCATGCTCATTTACATAATTGCTTACTGCTGCCCTCATTTTAAATATGGAGGCATGGCTTATCTTAAGCAGAGTAGACTCTGCTCTGAAAAAGTTGTAACTCTTCACACTGGGATTCGTCCCATCCTTAGCAGCAACGGCACATTCTAGAATCTAGATGAGAGCAGCCACGTATTGTATTGTGGGACTCAGAGAGCCATATTTGGTCTGTGGACCATGTTTTGGCCTCCACTCCCTTCCTCTTGCTTCTAATGTATTTGTAGAATGTTTTCTTGTTACCCTTTATGTCTATAGCTAGTTTATCTCATTTTGTGCCTTAGCCTTTCTTTCCATGTTGCCTTTGCATCAGGTTAGTTTGCAAAGGAAACTGCACAGTCTAAATCTTAAACCTTATTAGACTAGGCAGTATTTCGATCAAGCAGTTTTTCTCACCCCACTGGATGTTGCAGGTAGGTTATAGTTCTTAATACTCAGGCTGCCCCTTTAAGCCTGGGACCAGTCTCCTCAGTTCAGGTTTTTGTCTTCCTAGCATTCTTGTTGCTTCCAGTGCAGATGGGTGAGAAGAAAGGCAAAGCATGATGCCACTATCACCTATTTTATATCCTCAGTCCATGTGCCTGAAAAACACTAGCCCCAACATGTCCTGGTGGCCTTTCCTGAGTCACAGAGTTAAATAATACCCCATTGTGTGATGCTTGCACAGCCCTCTTACAGCATTGTAAATCCCTTGATTACAACTCTCCTGCCGATTAAGGGTCATTTAACACCTCCTGGGAGTGAGTGATCTCCTTTGTTGTCACTGGAGAAGTAGCAGTGGAGACCCTAAAACTCACAACATATTTCTGTATCAGAGAGCAAAATTTCACACACACTAATGATATACATATTTTGACAGAGCAATAGGTTTCAGCAGATCATGACCTTTCGTAGGATATCTTACATGGCATGTTTTGTATGAAATATATCATAATTATATGACGGGTGAATATGGGTATTCTGGGGTGCTGCTTTGATTTAGAGTGCCACACACCTATTAAGTCACATTCAGTTTATGTACTAATACTTCCAGTTCTTCCTGTTCATTCCCCATACACTTTGCATTTATGTATAGACATCATTGCATCTGTCACCATAATCCCAAAATGGTCAAAAATGTTTTCTTAGTTCTGAATGCAGTGAAGTGTTTTAGAATTGTTTTCAGGTTCTTAGATTAGAAACTTTGCAAGACTGTTATATTGGGTATGACCACTGGAAGATCCCCTATACTAGGGTGAGCGTCCCACAGCTGGCTATCCCAGGATTAGGAACATTTTGTATCAGCAGAGCAGCAGAAAGGAGCCACAATGTTGCCGAAGATCAGAATCTTGTGTCACCAGCAATGTTTGGTTTTGAAAAGTAAAGAAGAATTGGGGTGGGGGGAGTGTTCTTAGTTTTTATATATTTTAATAAATTAAATGCCTAGACCTTTTGGGATAGGTGTAAAGAAAGGAAGCCCCTTTTTCTTCCTAACTATACACCCTGTTTCTACTACTAATGTGGTGTTTTTCATGCATGTGTGAAAGAGAGAAATCCGTAGAAATCTCCTTGGATCTACCAATGGCTTTTCAATCATTCTCTATAACAGGGGTGGGCAAATATGGCTTGCAGGCTGGATCCAGCCCCTCAGGGCTTTGGATCCGGCCTGCAGGATTGCCCCCTGTGGCGCCGCACACCCCACGCCACTGTCAGAAGCGGCTGGCACTATGTCCCTATGGCTCCCGGGCGGGGGCGCAGAGGGCTCCGTGTGTTGCCCTTGCCTCCAGGCACCGCCCCCCACAACTCCCATTGGCTGGGAATGGAGACCTCTACCCCTCCTCTCCCAGGGGCCACAGTGCTTCCTGGAGCGGCGCAGGGCTGGGGACAGGGCAGACATGCACGGAGCCTGCCCTGGCCCCAGTGCGGGCCGCTGCCACCCTGGAGCTGCTTTAGGTAAGCGGCGTTGGGCTGGAGCCTGAACTCCTCCTTCAGCCTACCCCCCAACTCCCTGCCCTGAGCTCCCTGCTGCATCCTGCACCCCTGTGCACCCCAACCCCCAGCCATGAGCCCCCACTGCACCCCACATACACCCTGCACTCCAACCCCCTGCCCTGAGCCCCCTCCCACAGTTCACACCCCTTCCCTGAGCCCCCTCCTGCACTCCACACCCCTCCTGCACACCAACCCCCTTCCGTGAACCCCCTCATAAACCCCTCACCCCTCCTCTGCCCCAATCCCTTGCCCTGAGCCCCTTCCTGGACACCACAACCCCTCCCATACCTCACACTCCCTCCAGCACCCAACCCCCTGCCCCGGCCCTGCATACAATTTCCCCACCCAGTTGTGACCCTCAACCCAAAAATTTTGCCCACTCTTGCTCTATAATCACCAGCTGGTAGAGATCGATGTAAGTGGAAGTTTCTGGAGATAAATTGGACAATAATTAAAAAAACAAATGGGGGGCGGGTATGTGAAATCAGACTGTCCAAGGAGTTGTTAAATTTACAGGCACAACCTCAGTCAAAATTGGGATTAGAACAGATGAGGTGGGAGCAATTCTCAGACAAACCCAAACTCCTTTAATTTTAAGAATGAACCAATCCCTGCACTCAGTTAATTAAGAAAACAAGGTTTCACTACTTGGTCAATTTTAAATAGTTGTTTTGTGGCAAACTAATCCTGTTCGTACCAAAAGGCATTTTGACCATATAGTATGACAAATTACGTTATATAAATTTACCAATTAAAATGCAGTTGTTGGAAAATCACTGAAATATGTGTTTACTATATATTACTGTATTTGTATGTCTGTGGTTGTTGAGGGGGCTCAGGATAAGTGAGTCTAACATACTATGGATGAGGGAGCTATGGCGTACAGTGAAATTGCAGGGACGAGTAATAATTTATACAAATCACGACGGTCCACCCATACAATCTAATGGATCTTTTCCCTCTCTGATTCTGTATATGATTCTATAAGCCTTACCCATAATAATGAAGAGTCCCGATTTGCAAGCAAGATAAGATTACCGTATTTTTTTAAAAAGGCAAAATGACACATTTTAGATCAAAGAAAAATCTGAAGCAAGGATTTTTTTAAACTAAAAATGTCTTTGTTAAGATGGTTTTAATTAACATTTGTGTTATTTTCCATTATACCAAGCAAAATTATACACACATAATGTACTTACTTCAGATCTACAGCATTGTGTATACAACATACGGTAAATTGACAATAATGGTGCTTAAATAACACTGCTTTTACAACAGACACAGTAAATGCAGCCAGACGCAAGACTAGTACACTAGGTTACAATAGCTCAAGTTGATGGAGCTACTCCCGATTGGCACTGATGTAACAGAAGGAATTTGTCCCAAAGCTACTGTGTAAAAGAATTCTCATACAGTGGGCCAAACTCGGTGCAGAGATCAATCCTATGCAGCTCAGTTTTCTTAGTTACAGTGACAGGAGAAGCCTCACTTGTTTGTTAACTTTTTGCCACTGTCGTAAGTGAAGGTCTCTTTTTCTTTTTCCCTAGAATGAGGTTTCCATGTTGAAAAATGAGGTAGCACAGCTGAAACAGTTATTGTTAACACATAAAGACTGTCCAATAACAGCCATGCAGAAAGAGTCGCAAGGATATATAAGTAAGTAACTGGTGTATTTCCATGGTCTACAGTCATTCATAAGAACAGCAATGAAAGGTACCAGGCCCTTCCTCCACCCATTCAGTACTTTCATTTAACCCATTCATTCTGAACATCATAGAATTAAGGTTTAAAATGAAATATCTGGGGGTTGAGTGGATACATTTAAAGGAGCACTCTTTGGGTATGTCTACACTACGGGATTATTCCGATTTTACATAAACTGGTTTTGTTAAACAGATTGCATAAAATCGAGTGCATGCAGCCACACTAAGCACATTAATTCGGCGGTGTGTGTCCATGTACCGAGGCTAGCGTCGATTTCTGGAGCGTTGCACTGTGGGTAGCTATCCTGTAGCTATCCCATAGTTCCCGCAGTCTCCCCCACCCATTGGAATTCTGGGTTGAGATCCCAATGCAAAAACAGTGTCGCAGGTGATTCTGGGTAAATGTCATCACTCAATCCTTCCTCCGTGAAAGCAACGGCAGATAATCATTTCGTGCCCTTTTTCCCTGGATTGCCCTGGCAGACACCATAGCATGGCAACCATGGAGCCTGTTTTGCCTTTTGTCACTGTCACCGTATGTGTACTGGATGCTGCTGACAGACGCGGTACTGCAGTGCTACACAGAAGCATTCATTTGCCTTTGCAAGGTAGCAGAGATGGTTACCATCCCTATTGCATCATCTGCCATGCCATTGTAAATTGGTGATGAGATGATGGTTATTGCTGCTGTCATGGGTGCTCCTGGCTGGCCTCGCTGAGGTCAGCTGGGGGTGCATGGACAAAAATGGGAATGACTCCCCGGGTCATTCCCTTCTTTATGTTTTGTCTAAAAATAGAGTCAGTCCTGCCTAGAATATGGGGCATGTGTACTAGAGAACCAGAGAGCACAGCCGCTCCATGTCAGAGACCCAGAGATCCCGCAGAAATGATGAGCTGCATGCCATTCAAGGGGGTGCCCCTGCAACAATCCCACCCGTTGCTTCCCTCCTTCTCCAACCCTCCTGGGCTACCGTGGCAGTGTCCCCCCATTTGTGTGATGAAGTAATAAAGAATGCTGGAATAAGAATCACTGACTTTTTAATGAGATAAAATGAGGGGGAGGAAGCCTCCAGCTTCTATGATAGTCCAGGCAGGACATTAAAGGGTGGCGAGGGAGAGGAGTCCAGCCTCCTGCTGCTATGATAGTCCAGGCAGTACAGAATCTTTTCTTTAGACATGAAGGTGAGGGGGGCTGATAGAGTTCAGCCTCCAGTTGCTATGATGAAGACGGTTACCAGCCATTCTGTACCATCTGCCGGGGATGACTGGGAGTCATTCCCATTTTTACCCAGGCGCTCTCGGCCGACCTCACCGAGGCCAGCCAGGAGTACTCACAGGCTGATGATGAAGACGGATGTCAGTCATATTGTACCATCTGCCATCAGGAAGGGAATGCTTGTGTTCAGCGCTGCAGCGCCCCATCTACCAGCAGCATGCAGTAGACATAGGGTGACACTGAAAAAAGGGGAGAAACTTTTTTTTCCCTTTTCTTTCGGGGGAGGGGGAAGGGTGTAAATTGACGACATATACCCTGAAACACCCGGGAAAATGTTTTTGACCCTTCAGCCATTGGGAGCTCAGCCAAGAATGCAAATACTTTTTGGAGACTGCGGAGACTGTGGGATAGCTAGAGTCCTCAGTACCCCCTTCCTCCCTCCCTCCATGAGCGTCCATTTCATTCTTTGGCTTTCCGTTACGCTTGTCACACAGCACTGTGCTGTGGACTCTGTATCATAGCCTGGAGATTTTTTCAAATGCTTTGGCATTTCATCTTCTGTAACGGAGCTCTGATAAAACAGATTTGTCTCCCCATACAGCGATCCGATCCAGTATCTCCTGTACGGTTCATGCTGGAGCTCTTTTTGGATTTGGGACTGCATCGCCACCTGTGCTGATCAGAGCTCTACGCTGGGCAAACAGGAAATGAAATTCAAAAGTTTGCGAGGCTTTTCCTGTCTACCTGGCCAGTGCCTCCGAGTTCAGATTGCTTTCCAGAGCAGTCACAATGGTGCACTGTCGGATACCGCCCGGAGGCCAATACCGTCGGTTTGCGGCCACACTAACCCTAATCCGACATGGCAATACCAATTTCAGCGCTACTCCTCTCGTTGGGGAGGAGCACAGAAACCAGTTTAAAGAGCCCTTTATATCAATATAAAGGGCCTCGTTGTGTGGACAGGTGCAGGGTTAAATCTGTTAAACGCTGCTAAATTCGGTTTAAATGCGTAATGTAGACCAGGCCTTACAACTGTTATGAACCCTAATCCTGCAATTGAGTGCTTGAAGGCAAACTACTGCATTTGCCAGGAGACTGACTTCTGCTGGATTAGGACTGTATGTTTTAATGATTAATAATTTGTAAAATACAGGGCCACCCAGAGGAGGGGACAAGTGGGGCAATTTGCCCCGAGCCCCACAGGGGCCCCGCAAGCTGTTCCGGGTTTTCGGCAGCACTTCCGCGGCGCGCCCTTCACTTGCTCTGGGTCTTTGGTGGCGGGTCCTTCAGTGCAGTGAAAGACTTGGAGCAAGTGAAGGACCCGCCGCTGAAGTGCTGCCCGGTGAGTACAAGCGCCGGAGGGGGGAAAAAAAAGCCGCAATCAGCGGCACTTAGGCTGCTCTACCGCCGCCACTTCATTCTTTGATGGCAATTTGGCGGCGGGTCCTTCCCTCCAAGAGGGACCCGCCACTGAATTGCCGCCAAAGACCCGGCCCTGCCCCAGACCCCCTGAATCCTCTGGGCGGCCCTGGTAAAATAAAGTTATGTGTTTACAAGACCCCAACCAAAAATGGCATGGTGTGATTGAAACATAAAATAAAACTAGTCTCTATGCCACAGTGCTTGAAGCAATGGCACTGCGCCTGCAATGAGATGCACAGATAGACACTTGTTCCCCTGAAGAGGAGCCCCAGTGAACTCAATTCTCCATTCTGACAAATGTACGACAGGCAACAATGTACTTAACATGTACTTTGGTAACTGGTGTCATGGTGGAACCCAAAAGAGTCTAATCGTAGAAAAAAAAAAACTAAGCAGGAAAAAATTACGAACATTTTCCTCCAACGAAAATGGTACCATACTCTGAACTTGGTATGTCTGAGGTACACAATCTCTTCTTTAATATGCATCTGTCATTAAAAAAGAAAAAGTTAATGAAGATACTGTAGCTAACTAGAGACAGAAACAATCCAAGTGGACATACTGCACATGTAGGAACAGGTGTTCTGCTGTGCTGAGTTTCTGCTCGGCATGGCAGAGGGAGATTGCTATACCTCCCTGCTTCTCTGCCTGGCTCCAGAATAGGTTAGAGCAGCCTGAGAGCTGTTCTAATATTTGCAAAATGGCAATATTCCCCTAAAGCAACAAACAGCCAGAGTTCAGTGTGTTCCAGTCGTATCCCCAACATGCGCGCACACACACACACTCACCCCCTCCCTCTCATCCCCACACTGGTGTCTCCAGAAAGGGTTGCATAGGCGCCAGCTATGTCAGCTCTGTGCCCTTTGGGAGTTTCTTTACATTAGAAGAATTATCAATTTGGGAAATAGGGCGAGATTCCATCCCCGCTGCACCAAAGTGAGTAAGGCCTAGTATTAGTATTAGTTCTAAGGACAATGGGATTTCATTATCTTTACTACTGAGTCTTGCTTATATTAACATTTCTGTGCTGCATTGCATTGTAATGCATATTTCAATCCCCTCTGATGCAATAAATAAAGCATTTAAGCACCCAGTTACCAACTCTCATAATTCTAATCACAAGTCTTGTGGTATTTGGCCTTTAAGAAAAGTCAGGTTATTACATGACTCTCGTTTTTAAAAGGGAGTAAGTTTCTAGCCCTCATGGAGAAAAGCTTGAAAATGTGAACCTTAAAGGGTCCAAAAACTTCAAAGGCAAACAAAACAAAAAAGCCCTCCATATCTACTATTGTTAAAATCTCATGATTTTGAATGATTGGAGTTGGCAGGACTGTATCCTTGGTGGTCCATCTTCTATTTAACAGTACTGCAATACTGTACACATCATTTTAATGTGTGTTCTTTTTTCCCCAGGTCCTGAGAGTAGTCCTCCTGCAAGCCCCGTCCCAGCTTGCTCACAACAGCAAGTCATCCAGCATAATACCATTACAACTTCCTCTTCCGTCAGCGATGTCGTAGGAAGCTCCACCCTCAGTCAGCTTGCCAGTCATAGAACAGACATGAACCCAATTATTTAAAACGGATTGGTCAGAAACTGCTATGGGAGAGTGGTAGCGTAATCGAATGTCCTTTGTGTTAAGGATATTTTCAACACTAACTCAGCCTGGAAGACTCCTCAGTCCTTGGAAGACTCTGGCTTTCATTTTTATAGTTATTAAAGTATGCCTTTTATACTTAGTTACAAAAAGGGAGTTATGCAATTAATATGCTATCAGCTTGGGAAATGCTTTGGTGCTTTCTCCAATTTTTTGGTACCAGTTACTTGTTTATAAACGGAAATGTTTCTGTACATAGTTGTGTTTCCTTCTTACCAGTCTAGCCCAAGGCCTCAAAATCATGGAGTTTTGTTAAACGGCAGCTTCTTAGCCAAAGTCATACATAAGTAACTAGGAATAATTAGGCTATATAGATATTCAGGGAGTCTGGTGATAGCACATGAGAAAGCGAGTTAGCTTTGCAATATCATCAGAACCCCACTATATATTCAAAACCTCTTTCAGAGAAAAGAAGGGTTTTATAATACATGGATATCAGAACAAATTCAAACCCAGGTAATATGCCCTCTTGTCTTGCTTTCCTCTTTCATTTCCCTATTGTCCCTCTTCTACTTAAGTTCTCTCTTTTCTCCTTCAATTGTCCGTGCATCTTCCCTCCCTAAACTCTGTGGCTCTTTCTCCTTCACGCTCCCCCCTGTCTTCACATTTCAAGTTTCTCTTCTCCTTTTTTCTTCTGAGAATACTAATGAAGAAGAAAAGACTTCATACCCAACCTATATTCCCCTCCCTCTTCCTTGTGGAAAAAAACCTGTTGGCATGGTCACTGCTTTCAATAGCCCTTCACCCACAGCTGGGCTGCACTGAACTTTTGCTTTTTAAAAAAAGAAATATGCAGGAGTTTAATGCTCCTGATTTAGTGTTTTAATAAACAGTGAAAGTAGTTTAGCCATAGGTGATGCACGATTGAAAGCCAGCTGTGCTGGTGCTAGGGGGAAGGAGCCTTGCACGCTTCTGTTGTAAATGTCCATGGCAGAGTACAAGGATAGCAAATCACACCTGTTTATTACAACTGGTTTTTTACACTGCCAACTGCTAATGTAGAAAAGCCATGTAGTATATAATAATTCAGAAAGGTTCTAGTCACTAAATCAGTGACATTGTTTCATCATCAGCTGCTAATAGCCTAAGATTTATATTTCATTTATAGCCCATTAAATCAGTTTGACCAGTGAGGAATAGGTTACTGTTAACTACCAGGAAAAGACCAGTTCTTCACAGCTGATCTTTTAAACATATGTGGGACGGATCCTTAGCTGGCATTGATCAGTGTAGCTCCATTCATGTAAATGATGCTATTATGCTCATTTAACTAGCTAAGTCTCAGTCCCAGTATGACATTAAAGCACTTTTTAGCTGCTGTATGCTCCAAAGCCTGCTATATGCTGTGGATGAAATTTACCCTATGTGGAAGGCCAACAAAAAGCCGAGGCACTTCTTACATCCTGATTAAGCCCAATTTTGAATGCTTAGACCTTGTAGGCCTTGTACTGGCCCTCTGCACAGAGGTGACTTTCACCCTGAGATAGTACCAGTCACATATGGGAAATCAACCATTAAGAGCACTGTAGATAACAGCCAGTTAGTTATATTAGCAGCAAAGAATCCTGTGGCACCTTATAGACTAACAGACGTTTTGGAGCATGAGCTTTCGTGGGTGAATCGTCGGACGAAAGTTCATGCTCCAAAACGTCTGTTAGTCTATAAGGTGCCACAGGATTCTTTGCTGCTTTTACAGATCCAGACTAACACGGCTACCCCTCTGATACTTAGTTATATTATTTTTCAGTATGTTTGTACCTGATTCTGCTCCCACTGAAATCAGTGGCAAAAATCCCATTGACTTCAATGAGAGCAGGACCAGGCTCTTACTCTGTTGTGATAAATGTTTGTGACTGCATTTTTTTTTTTTTAAAAAAGCCAATTAATGTTACTCCTGGCAAATACTCTACTGATAAACACTCTTCATTCTCAAGCTGAGTTGTTTTCCTCAAAGGTCATTTAATTGTTTTCAGAGGAATAATAGTTTTTTAAAGGGTGTTTTTTATTTAAAGAAACAACCAAACAAATGAAGGCCTTTCCCCTCCCCCCCCATGAAGCACTGTAGTGATTAGAGCCCATTGTGGAAGGAAAAGCAATCTCTAAGGATCATGAATCATCATTTCTGAATTAGTTTTTATCTTGGTAACTCAGTTAACTTTTTATCAGTATTCTTTAACAACTCTCTTTCCATTTATGCAAATATTTTTGGAAGAAGAATTTTGAGTGTACAGTATAAATCATGACTTGATTATATAGTCTAAGAACCAAAACAATTAAGAAAAAAAAAAAACAAATATAAAGGATTTTCTATTATATTTTAGCAAACATATACTTTTTAAATGTTTTAAATATTGAATCTGTAATTCATTTTTTAAATCCAATTGTAATAGCTGAATGGTTTTGCTTCCTCATCGCTACTAGGGAAACTTTTGTTCAAATATACAGCTTTAAACATAAAGTTCCAGTTGAAGCTCCATTATAAAAAACAGGAGGTATTATCGGTCCAAATTTCATGCCTCACCATCAATCCCTGCCCACAAAAATGCCATCATAGTGTTAATTTAGTTTTAACTTGTTTTTTTTTGCATGGATAGCACTTAAATACATTATAAAAGACCTGTTGATAATATTAGAAACACAAATGAGCTACACTGCACTAGAATTAAGATTTGGTTTTACTTTTGTTCAGACTCAGCTGAAATATTTAGCTGTTAAACTGAAAGCCTCGACAGTAAAAAAAAAAAAAAAAAAAAATCTTGCCTGAGTTTTGTTAAATCCAGCAACTTGACAGTTTGACTGATGTGTATTATATATAGCTCAATTATGTCTTTTTTTAATGCTAACTGGGCAAGCCAACCATGCATTTGCCTAAATGTGTAATTATAATTAACTGTCTCCTCGCTATACTATTGGCCTATAGGTATAATTGTTATTAGTGATGTGGAAATAAGTAAAGGATGAAAGCTATTTGCTATTGCTTCTTGTAACTGTAAGTGCAAGATTCACAGGCAAAAACAACATGCAGCATATTGATATTAGGTATATCAGTAAGAGGACCAACCATACCGCTCATCTTTCATTGCTCAACAAATGAGCTTCCATCATGCTCAAAATATACTTGCTTTTTGGAGGACTGGCTCTGCGGCCTTTATTTGGGCAAGTAGTCCTTACAAGTCATCTCACTGGAGACTTTGATGTGTAAGAGCTGCAGGAACGGGGCCTATGTCTTCTCCAGACAACATCTCCTGTTTAGCAGAAGCAGCTTGTTTTTAAGTTCTGGTGTTCTAAATCCATTTTCTGTGCTGTTTCATGTAAGGATAAATTCTAGTTTTCCCTGGGCTACTACTGGAGACTGATATGTGTTACACCTGTCTTTCTTCAACCTATTGCAGCTGTCATCAAAGTCACTACCAGTGAGCTATATGGCTCCCCAGCCTTATTTCATGGGAGTTAACAGTACAGATGGATTATCCTGACCACTTTTCTCATTCAAAATGAAGCATCCACATGTTAAACATTTCTATGTACAGCATCGCTCACTGTGTGACATTGAAAGAGAGTATGTTGGAAATCCCAGCGATGGATGAATGCAATACTTTCCCAAAAGTGCTGTGTTGTGATTCAAACATTTCGTCCCTCAAGTCAATTTATGCAAGCCATATTCATAACACTGCCTGTGGGAGACAAGTAGTTTGTGTGCTATCATGTTGTGTTTCTAGGACAATGAGGAGGAGGAGGATGTAGAGAATTTCTTGCTGTTTGGAGTTAATTCATGCAGTATAACTAAATGTATGCAGCCCATGTTCTGAATAGTGAAAAGTCAATGGTTCAATTTCAGGTGATTACTTGCCTCAGTATATATGGATTTTAGCATGTTAACTGATCTTGTCCTGTTAACTAACAAAACCAGCTGTAACTGTTGTCAAAAACCTGTCTTTTGGGGGATTTGTATTTTTTTAAGCAACAATATTAAGTGTTTGAAACAGCCTTTTAGTTAGCATAGAGTGTGCTTTTTAGCAGCTAACAACACATTTTTTTTTAAAAAGTATATAGTGAATTTATGAAAATTCATGAGGACCAAAGCAAAACTTAAACAGGAATCTATTAATGTAGTATTCACATAGAATTTTATAAAGTATTTATTAATAAATGTTATTTTAACACATTCCATTTGAACAGTATTCTTGTATGGAATCTGGTTTTTTTTTAAAGTTACAATATTAGTTTTGCAATAAACTACTCTAGGTGTATGTGTATCGTAATCTTTTAGGGTCTCGAGCGGAAGTCGTCCATCTAAGATGGAAAGGTTTGCTGAGGTCTATTGTACAGAAATTCTTAGGATTAATTGTTTTCTTTAAAGCAGCATTTGCTTTTTGTAACAACAAAAGTTATGAACTTACACTTGTTTCCTCTTTTTTTCAAAATGCTGTTCTCTCATTTTAGAAAGCACAGGTAAGCTAAAGGGAAATAATACATAAAACTGGAAAGCCTGTCTTTACTAGGATGATTATATATATATCACCAATGGAGATCTAATGCCATTCTTGCTTCTTTTCTAATATTACATAGTGAGTTGCACTATACTGCCTTACCATTGCCCCTTCTGTCTTTTACTAAGCAGTGTTGAGTAGCTTAGTTTAGACCATTGAAGCTCCATTATATATCAGATAAAATTATTGGAGGGGGAAGAAAAACTATTTTAATTTGTATAAATAAAAACTGAACAGTGCCTATAAAACAAAGCCAGTTACGATTAATTAATATCTCAGTTCTACATTTCAGTTATTTATATTATTTTACAATTGCACTTTAGCTCTCGCTCTCTCTTTCTCGCTCTCCCTTATTGAATCATTTAAACGTTTGCACCAGATACATTTATATGCTTTCCCTGTTGGCATATCTACCGTTTGTCTGTCAGACCCACCCAGATGGAGGACGGCTAAGAGAAGCTGAGTGCAGCCAATCTGCAATATGACTTAGATTTTACACCTTCTTCATGATGGCATATAAATGTTTTATTATGCAAAGTAGGTGAGGCAGCATCAAAGATATATTTACGTATAGTTTATCTCGTCCTAAGAATGAAAGTGTCCTGTATACTGTATGGCAGGAGACTGGCTCTTTTGTGCATTATACTGCCCTTTGACTGTTGTCCAGCCCATGGTAACTATATTGAGCTGCAGCGACAACAATGGCCATACAATGTGCTTGAATTTTAAGTCCATAAAATATAATGTTGCCTCGTAACTTAATAGGGGACAGCACCTTTAAAATAAAAAAAAAAGACTAAAACCTAAGGACAAACAAAAGGAATAAAAATCTCCCTTGGAAAAAAACTCATTCATCTGAAGTAGTCACCAAAGATGATAACATTTGTGTTCATGTGTGACTGCTTCCTACTGCTTGTGGTTATCTGGTTTTTATCACTAGCTTTATGCTTGGAGCTAAATTGCTTCCCAGGGCTTGTTTTCTTTTCTGTGAGTCTTCCATACCTTTCAAAACTACTTTTCAGCAAACTTTAAACACAATGTAAGGCCGAAATGGCAGCGTGGGCTAAAAGATTAATTCTCTACATGGGAAGTCCGATCCCTTTCCAAGGTTTTCCTTGGCTAGGAATCAATAATTATGATCAGTTGTAGTTAGACCAATGTGCAATATCTGGTATACAGGATCTGTAGGCCCTGTCTTAATGCAAGCTAAACATTACTTATGTTAAGTTTCATGATGCGGAACCATTTCAAAACCTTTGTATTATTTTATAATGTCACGTTGGCCTTTTGTCACATCTCTAAACAAAATATTATCCTCTGAGTCTGCTTCACACATTGAAAATTGTAGCTTTCCAGCAATTGCAAGAAAAATAACAAGAAAAGGGGAAAACCAGTGTTGATAGTAAAGGGAAATTTTGAGGGGAAATGGATTTTCCATCCCTCTCTCCCTGGAGCCTGCTAAAAGATCTCTGGCAGGGACAACTTTTACCACAGCTCAGAAAGATACTTCTGAAAGGCATACAATTTCTGCAGCCCTTCCTCAGGCAAAATTCAGTGATTTTGATTGCCTAAGTAAGAACTTCAGGATTGGGACCCGGGTATTTCCCAATCCATATTCATGGGCTTCCCCTCCATATATTGCTCAATTTAAACACTGATCAGTTGCTTCTTTTAAATATAGTTACTATACAGGAACATTGATTTTTAAAGAAACTTTTAGCACTGCTTGGAGTAAGCCTAAACTATGGAAGTCTATAGATATATATTAAAAAAAAAAAAAGGTGCTGTCACTTTAAGTTTTGGGCTTGAGGTTGTTTGTATTGTACTAAAGGTTTTGTGTTTGTTTTATTCTGTAAAGTAACCACCTTCCTCACTGGAAGGAGAGAATTTTTTTTTTTTTGGTACATAAGTGTAAATACGTGCTGCGGCATTTAATATGTTTAATTTTATGTTATGCTTTTTGTTCCGTCCTGAACACATTTATTGTTACAAATAGACAATGCGTTCATTGAAACTGTTCAACTAGTTCAGATTTTTACATCTCTTTCTAGGTAGAAGAGACAAGATTTTGTGCATTTGTACAAATGTTAATATCACTGCAATTCCAATATAATAAAGCACTCAAATGCAAACACTGCCTCGAGTGTTGCTGCATCCATTTGTATGAGCGAGGAAGGCAATGGGTGGGGAGTGGCGACAGCATGGGGAGCATCAGAAGATAACGTGCCTGAAAATAGGCTAAATTGGTCAGCAGAGCATTTATTTCTTAGCTTTCTCAGCGTGGAGCTATTGAAGGATGCAAGTCTGCAACATGCTGAGCCCCTCATCATTTACTGACATCAGTGGAAGAAATTAATCCCTGTGGAGAGGCCCAGCATAAGTCTGACATTGCATGTAAGCCCTGTGTGGGATTCCAGTGCTGAACAGCTGCATGCTGGGCCTCTACACAGAGGTGAATTTCACCCAATGATGAGGAGGGCACCCAGCACCTTGTAGGATGAAGTCTTAGGGTTGAATTTTTGTCCTGTGCAGAGGGCCTACCCTCAGCCTCAAAAAGTATGGCTACACAGCAAAGAAAAACCCGTGGCTAGCCCATAGACATTGGAAACCACCCATGTTTCAGAGTCCTAGAGCCCAGACATCTACACAGTAATGAAACAGTCCTCCAGCCCAAACCCAGGGAGCCCAAGTCAGCTGGCACAGGCCAGCCACAGGAGTCTGGTTGCTGTGTAGATGGACCCAAAGTGTTTCTAGACCTTGCATGAGCCTTCTGCACGGGGTGAATTTTCTCCTGAATTAATATGTATGCTCCTTATCCCAGCAGAATTGTATGAGCTGCCTCTACTCTTCCTTGTAAGTAAATTGTTTATATCTGAACCATTTGAAGTTAGGGTTAACCTGCCTCTGCAGCAGCAAACCCAGCTTCAGGGGAATTCCTATGCTTGCCTGGCAATAACTCCAGTAAGAAATGAACTTGAGAAAGCTCTTTCAAGAGCTGAATGTCTGAAAAGACTTTGCTTACAGTCCTCTGTTGCTGTATCTCAAAGTCAGCAGGTAGTTCTAACTCTGGGAGCCAACCCCACTATTCATGCACAGGCGCCTCCTCCCCCTGTGCAGGATCAGTCACAAGTGCAGTCTCTTTCTCTGGGTATGTCTTCACTACCCGCCGTATCGGCGGGTAGGAATCGATTGCTCGGGGATCGATATATCACGTCTCATCTAGACACGATATATTGATCCCCGAACGTGCTTATATCGATTCCGTAACTCCACCAACCTGAATGGAGTTGCGGAATCGACAGGGGGAGCTGCGGACATCGATCCCGCGCCGTGAGGATGGTGACTAATTCGATCTTAGATACTTCGACTTCAGCTACATGATTCACGTAGCTGAAGTTCTGTATCTAAGATCGATTTTCCCCCATAGTGTAGACCAACTCTCTCTCTCTCTCTCTCTCTCTCTCTCTCTCTTTCCAAAGGTTGATACCAGCAATGCCAGCCACCCCAAAAAGGGACATGGAGACATTAGGGCCATGCAGCACACCTCTACATACTTTGCAATGGCTTTCAGAGTTCACTGACTATGCAGGGCACATGCTGCTCTCTCTTTAGGGATGACACAGTGGCTGTGCTCCCCAGAAACTCAGAGGCACAATGGCTCTTGGAGCTCCTAGCAAGGCAGGACTGTTCTGCACTGACTCCAAAATAGGGCTCTATGCCACAGTTTAGCCTCTGCCTGTCGAGCAAGACTGAGGTGTTTAGTGCCCAAATTACTAAAAAGCAGGGTCATACCTTTAAAAATAGCTGGCCTCTCATGAAGACACATCAGCAGAGTTACTGTCAATGTGATTATATTTACACCTGACAACATGAGCTAGGAGACGTACTTATTGCAAGGAATCGCAGTCCTAGACAGCCCAATCCTTGGTTTCTTTCAAAGAACCAAAACCAGATTGTGTTGTATTCATTCCTGTTCTGCACTAGACACTGTTACGATTCATCTCTCAATGTTACGCCATGCAACATACAGCTAATAAAAAGTTACACTTTTTAAAAAAAATCTCAATATTGCTTGCGCCTTCCTTGATCCGGGCGGGCAGCTGAGCCCCAAGCCAACTCTAAGTGCAAACTAGATTAGCCACAAGCTGCTCTAATTTACAGCAGCTGATCCCTAGAGATTGTTCCACCAGCCAAAGATAGATACATCCCACTGTACTCTGCTTCAGTCCCGTCTGCCTCTCAATACACCTCTGCCTGTGCCAGTACACTAGGGTGACCTGATGTCCTGATTTCATCGGGACAGTCCTGATTTTCGGGTCTTTTTCTTATAGGCTCCTACTACCCCCCCCACCACCACCCTCTGGCCTGATTTTTCACATTTGCTGTCTGGTCAGTACACCCCTACAGTACACCCCTCTTGTCCTCAGCTGCTGATTTAGATGACTTTAAGTCCCACTGTTTATTTAAATGTTAGGAAGGCCTAGGTTCTGGAACTAGGGTGTGGGGGTGCTGCTGCACCCTCTGGCTTGAAGTGGTTTCCATCATATAGAGAGTTTACAGTTTGGTTCAATGGATCTTGGCAACCTCACTATACAAATTGTACCAGCACTCCTCTGGGAAGGTATTCAGTACAGCACAACATAAAGGACTAACTATATTGTATGTAGTTGCTAACTGCAGTATTAATGGAGCAACATGCCACTTGACTTCAAGAGACCCAAGACCAGTGATGAATGATTATAGACCAGAGTAGGAGGAGGCAATAAGTTGATCACAATATACCAGAATGAATGTCCACAAATCTGGGAGTATAAATTTGAGGATGACAGAAATTTAGGAAGGGAAGAGTTAGGACACTGGATCTGGAAGTAAATGGGGCCAAAAGTTGCTAAGATGCAATTGCATCTTCCATAGAAAATTCTGATGTAATGGTGATCGACATGAAAAAAATAACATTAAAAGAAAAATAACAAAATTCATAGACTCAACAGAAATGGAGTAGAGTGCAGGACAAGGTGACTGTAAGCTGGATAAATGAGCAGGATAAATGACCTCGGCAAGAAAGAAAGAAACCAACAACTACCAGTTCACTGTCTAGCACCATTAGGAAAGTAAACTATATTAAGTTGCAAAAAATAGAGGAGAAGCAAGGGGAAATCACCATGGCATTGCCCAAAAGGGCTGGGAGCCCAATCCTGGGCTGTGGTACATGATTTTGGATGGTGTCAAGTATCAGAGGGGTAGCCGTGTTAGTCTGGATCTGTAAAAGCAGCAAAGAATCCTGTGGCACCTTATAGACTAACAGACGTTTTGGAGCATGAGCTTTCGTGGATGAATACCCACTTTGTCAGATGCATGCACTATTCAACCACGAAAGCTTATGCTCCAAAACATCTGTAAGGTACCACAGGATTCTTTGCTGCTTTTACATGATTTTGGATGTCATACTACAGGATGAATGAGAAAAGTTACAGGGAAAAAACAACAATCCAACAAAGCTTGGTGTTTATAGCCACACTCATTTAGAAAAGTTAGGCTTGTAGGTCTTACATTGCAAGCGATGATATGAACAGCATAAGTCTGAGGTGTGGTCAGATGCAAAGCTATCACAGGAGAATGAGAGGGTATGAGCTAAAGCTAAGGCCTTGTCTACATAAGTAGTATCCATTTAGCTAAATGAGATTAGAAACTGATTTAGTTAAATCAGTACAAACCCTTCTGTGTGGCCATGCCTGAAATCAGGTTAAAGATGCCTTGTAGCAACTTGGCTTAAGGTTCTAGGCCAATTAGTTAAATCTGCCAACTTGTGGGTGTAGAAGTGGCCTCAGAAAGCAGGCAACACCAGATGAGTTTCTGTGCACAAGGCCAGAATCTCTGCAGCAAGGCAGACCCATTTTGCTGCTCAGTAGGCACAAAAGGACTAGCAAGCAAACATCCCCCCTGGCTGGCAATTCCTCCAGCATGGGGGAACCACCCCCTCCCTGACAGAACAGGTAAGGGTCTAGCATAGTCAGCTATCCCACAGTGCCGACAGATGGGTATGATCACGCCCTGCTGTGCTCCAGCCAGCCTTGCCTGGCAGAGAGCCCCACCCCCACCCCCAACAACCTTAGCAAGCCAGCTAAGTAGTTTAGAGCAGCCTCTAGACTGTTCTAGTTTATGCTTAAGCCAAGGTCAGTGTAGAACTACTCAGAATCAGGAAACTGCACCTTACTTCTCTACAGTGGGCCACCCGGAGAGCCTGACCCATATGCAGTAATTAACACGCAGAGTTGACTCTGTAAAGGAAAGTAAAAGGAGCAGGTTTGAAAATAATTTCACAAAAGAGTCAGATAACTAATTAAAGGGGAAGAGAAACATTCCAGTTATTTGGGGCACATGCAGAATCCAGCTATCTGTTATATTACATATTACAGCTTCTTTATACACTGACTATATGCGGTGGGGACATTTGTCTTAACATAAGGTAAACAGGTTGCTTGGGCCATGTACTTAAAGCTCTTTTATTTCAGTGCACTAAGTCCCCTTTTCTCCAGCCAGCTTTGTGTGCTCCAGTGCAACGTAATGCTATATTATGAAAATGACCCTTTAAAGCTGATAAAATATTTAAGACGTGTTCTGATTGTGTTACGTAAGCACATACCAAGAGAAGTCTGACCATCAGTGAACCTGATCAGCCCAATCTCCAAGGACCTTCTTTGAGAACAATCAAGACTAGTCTTAGATACAAGCAAACCAGGAAGTGGCCACTCATGCAGAAAGCAGCAAAGAGGTGTAATCTGCAGGGTATCCAGGGATTTGAGCACGCCAACACCCTACTGAAAAGTTATACCCCTCAGGGAAAATCAGTAGGTGTTTTTACAGGGCACTGCATTCATTTGATAGCAAGAGGAGTTAAATGAAACAAAGAAACAGACTTTTGAAGCAGGGGCCTTTGAATTATACTGATTTATATAATTAAGTGCAGTAATAACATTTTGCATGGAATTCTTCATTCAGTCACTTTTTTATGCCTACAGATCAGTTACTGATTCTTCATTGAATATCATCAGCACTAATTCCAATCTACTAAAAGGTTTTGTTGTTGAATAAGGCAGTGCCCAAAAGGCAAACTCTGTGGTCCGTGCACACGTGGATTAGAGAGAAATTTTGCAAACGAGATATTCATAATGTAAACATTCCCCAAAGTTCCCTTTGCATGACATTAACATTTTGTATCAAAGTGTGTACATTTTGGCACCTCACAGGCTTTGAGCTGAAAACTTAATCTTTGTAATGAAGTGTCACAGCTGGAAATGTTGAAACTATAAAGGGTTTTTTAATTCAAAAACAGGTTGAGTTTTGAGGGGAAATTATTCTGTTTAATAATTTGTACTGCAGTAACGGCTACAGGCCGCAATCATAGACCAGAGTCTCAGTGTGCTAGGTGCTGTACAAACACAGAACTAAAATACAGTCCCCCTCCCCCAACGACCTGTAGAGGATGAGCCAAAATGCATGTAAGCAGAGTCCTGCTTTTGAGTGACATCTCTAGCTAGCATTGAACTGCAATACGAAACACACAACGCTTGGCATTTTCTTGACAAGTATTTCACACAGCCCTACCATTAAGAACAAATCTTGTGAAACATCCATCCTAGTTAACCATTTAAAATATTACGAGCACACACGGCTGGCCTTAGAGGTGGGCAACCTGTGTGACTGCCTAGGGCACTACGGTTGGGGGCGGGGGGCACTGTGGTGAAGAGGCAAAGAGCTGAGGCTCCTCCTTGCAGCCTGTGGTGTGCAGCCTGGCGCAGCAGGAGCACCTACCTCCCTGCTCCTGAGCAATGGCTCTCTGCTCGCTGCCCTGCTCAGTTTCCTAGTGTGAAAGTAGAATGAATTATATTGTGAAAATAGAAAGGATTAAAGAAATGCTGTCTGTACCTTTAAGAAAAACTGTTGGAATGCTGCAATCCAGGTGTCAGGAATACAGACATTCACATAGAACAATTGCACCATTTAAGGGCAATTGGTGAAGTATTAGCCTCAGATCCATAAAGAGTTAGTAAGGAAGTAGGATATGCATGCTGTGCCCCAGGTGAATTTTACAGTTTTGCTTTCTTTGTTCCTTTGTCTGATTCCCGCTCTTTTATCTGTATAAATAAGACTGTTTTGGCCTTGCATGGCCGCTCACATATTCTGAATGTTATTGGCAGAGCGCTGTGCTAATAAAACAGAGTGGTCTGACAAATTGTGAGTCCTGATTCTAACTTTGACACTAGCCCAGCTGCTAGTTCCACCTCCACATTCTGTGAGCCAGTGGGCTCTATCCTCTGTACCCTCTGGGACTGTCCCACCCCAGCTATTCATCCTTCCCTGGGCGGCCTGAACGAAAGCAATGCCGCGAGCATGGCATCTCGGCTGGCCAACAGGAACTGGAAGTTGCTGGCCTCTTCAGGATTGGGAGGAGAAGGGAACTGAAACTGGAGGGGAAAGAGATGAGTAAGTCTGGGGGAGTCCTGACCGTGTGCCCCAGCTCATCAGAGGGCCCTCCCTGTGTCCCCATGTCCCACCCCTTCCAGCTCCCAGGGAGTCCACTCCCTATTCCCTCAGGTCCCAGCCCCCGTCCATGCCCACCCAGCTCCCAGAGGGTCCCTCCCTCTGCCCCCAGGTCCCACCCCCTCCAGCTCCCAGGGGCCCTCCCTGTGCCACCAGGCCCCAGCCCCCCTCCATGCCCACCCAGCTCCCAGGGGCCCCTCCCTGTGCCACCAGGCCCCAGCCCCCCTCCATGCCCACCCAGCTCCCAGGAGGCCCCTCCCTGTGCCCCTCAGGTTCCAACCTCACAGTTCTCAGGGCCCGCCACATTCTCCCCAGTTCTCATGATGTCCCCTGGTCTTTGAGCTTCCGCCTCCCCCTGCCACACTCTGACTCCCCCAGTTCCCCAGCTCTCAGGGGATTCCCCTTTTTCTTGCTCATTCTAAAGGGAGTTGTCAGTGCAGGCTGCTGGGGATAGTTCAAGAGCAAACCTTCCATCATCACCACCCATCCTAGCTACCTCCAGTGTGCTGGTATGTTTCCATTTTAACCTCCCCACAAAATCCCACCTTCTCTGGGGCTGGGGAGGAGCATATTCGGAATGCTTAATACAGAGGTGGGGGGAGAGTTCTGCCTTTCTGAAGCGCCCATGTCACTGCCCCCTCCTGCATCCCCACACCAGTGAGAGTCTAGCTTTGCTCCTCTGGTTCCCCTCAGGTCACCATGCTCCCCTGCCACAGGATCGAAGTGGGATCCGGGAAAGGCTCATTATTTGAAGGGTATTATAGCGAGGGTATACTGTACAAGCCTCCAGTGTCCATTGCCCACCCCTATCACTGCACCGTATGATAACTCCAGTTGATGGCCCTATTGGAAGTCCTGTGGCATATCTGGTAAGGAGATGCCTAATACTGACCTTGGGGGAAATAAACTGAAGTGCAGTTCAAGTGTAAAAAGTGACTACAAAAATGACATGCAATTTATTCTCTCAGGGATTTCCTACCAAAGGTGCTCACTTTATAAGCAAAGGGAGTTGGGCTATTTTAGGGGGTTTAGTTACTGCCAGCCTTTCAATTCAATCCAAGCACTGAGATTTAAGGGAGGCTCTTATCGTCTCATACGTCATCACTAGTAATAAAGATTCTGTGAGCCAACTTAAATACAATAGGGATGGGCACTATAGAAAACCCTTCAATAGACAGAACTTGTCCTCAGGTACAGTTATGCTAACCTTCTGCTTTCAGTGAGATTGCACAGGTGTAATGGACAGCTAGTCACTCTGAGTACCTGTGAAAGCGCGACAGCTTGTCTCTCCGACTCTCACCAACAGAAGTTGGTTCAATAGATCTTTCCTCACCCAGCTTGTCTCTTTTCTAGTCGGTAAATAATTCTGGTGCTGATGCACAACTAGGAATGGACTCTTTTTCAGCACTCTTTTTCAGAGCTGTGGTGGCTCTGCAAGGCTGACAATAGTCAAAATTAGTTTAAAAGTTAATTTTTTAATGCAAGCCAGTAGATATGATGCTGAAGACACACAGAGAGCACAGACATTAAGCAAGAAGCTGCAGTTTTTACACAATCACCTTTTGTGGCAGCACCACACTTCTAAGCACTCTCAAGGAGTCTTTCAGTCATTTTTCACGTGGGTGGTTTCCTCAGCTGTCTGTCCTGTCTGACGGCACGGAAGGAAAACTGTACACAGTTCTTTTCTCCAACAGGCGAGCATTAGTATCAGGGTAACCCACTCCCCTCATGTAATATTTCAGAGGCTTTAACAAAGTGTTTCTATTTCATTAATGAATTCATTGAGAAAAGGGAGCTTGTGGGGTTTGGAAATGCTTAGAGATGATGCTGTTTGGCTCACCTGGACATCCAGTATGGCTCTTGCTCGAAGAGCTCAGTTTTCGAATGGGATAAGTGGGGCCCATTCAAACCAAACTGAAATTAAGTATAAAACTCCCTCTTTTTCCAACGCCGTGAAATCACTGACAGCTTTAGGAATGCAGCAGTTACTTTTCTGGAAGGCTCTATTCCTAAAACATTATACGAAAGCAGTAGGAGCCCATCAGTGTCACAGAAAAGGAACTTTTACCGACACTATTCACCTAATCTCAGACAGCAGCTACAACCAAAAGCCAAGGAGAGTTTTAAAATACAAACTGCTCAAAGGAGATTTAAAAAGATTAATTGTAATTGGATCAGCACTGGTATTAAAGACCTCTACTAAACAGGCAAAAATCCAAGTTTGTCAAAGGGGAGAAGTGGAGATTTTAAAAACGGATTCTATCACCCATTTGTGGCCTTATTGGAACACTTGCTATGTGACTGATACTACAGAGCTAGCAAGAGACAGAAAACTATAAATACTTTGCCTTTCTATTCTGCCTTTCATGAAGCATTTAGTAACTGTAATTTAGTACCACAACAACCCTGTGAGTTAGGCAAATGTTATTACCCACACAGGCTTGTCCCAAATCCCACAGCTCTTCAGTGGCAGAGTGAAGAACAGACTTCAGAAAAGTTGACACTCAGTTCCCTGCTCTTATTAGGAGACTGCATCAAGCCTCATCCTAAAGACTTTAGGCCAGGGGCGGGCAAACGTTTTGGCCTGAAGGCCACATCTGATTTTGTAAATTGTATGGAGGGCCGATTAGGGGAGGGGCGTTGTAGCCCGGCCCCCACCGCCTCTCTGCCCCCTCCCCCCCGGGACCCCTGCCCCATCTACACACCCCTGCTCCCTGTCCCCTGACCTCCCCCAGAACCCCTGTCCCTGACTGCCCCCTGCCACCCCATCCAACCCACCCTCCTTCTTGACTGCCCCCCTCGGAATCCCTGCCTCCATTCAACCCCCTGTTCCCCCAGACCATCCCGACCCCTATCCACACACCCACCCCCGACCACCACCCCGAACTCCCCTGGTCTCTATCCAACCCCCCTGCTCCTTGCCCCCTTACCACGCTGCCTGGAGCCAGGCCACACCACCGCTGACACCACGCAGCAAAGAGACCGGGGCAGGCCAGGCTTTGCAGCTGTGCTGCCCCAGGAGCTCACAGTCCCGCCGCCCAGAGCATTGTGCCGGAGTGAGCAAGCGAGCTGAGGCTGCGTGGGATGGGGGACAGCAGGGGGCGAGCCTCTCAGGCCAGGAGCTCGGGTGCCTCCCGGGCCTCTGCTTTAGGCAGACAAGTGTTGCCTGCCTGAGAACTGGTCAGTCAAGTCCTTACTAGGACTTGTAATGCCTGTCTTTAAGGAGAGGTGAACTGCATGGCTTCCTGCTTGTGTTCTTCAAAGCATGTCCACCTTTTAATCTTACAAGCTTTTTCAAATGTCATTGCTTTTAACATTGAGACTGTCTTTTCCTCTTGACTTATATTAGATTCTATATATAGATACACATACACACAGTCTATAACAGTGATGCTCAGACTGAGGCGCGTTACCTGCAAGTAGCTCTTTAATGTGTCTCCTGCGGCTCTTTGCAGCACATGATATTAAAACACTGTGTGATTTAATTATTAACCAATCTAAGTTATTAACCAATCAGGATGGTTTTACTAAGTTATTAATCAATTGTAGTTGGTAAAATAATACTTGGTCTGTCATTGTGCTGTGAGAATTATAACTAAATATTTCCCGTCATACTATTTAAATATAAATATATAGTACTGCAGTAAATGAAACAATGAATTCACAATACGGTGGCTCTCTTGGGTAACGCTGATCGCTAATTTGGCTCCTGAACCACTGAGGTCTGAGGCTCTATAATAATATTTCCCAGGTCTCTGAAATATCTTTTAATTTGCCCAGCCTAAGAGGTTGCGAGAGGTCACATGAATGGGCAGGCAGATGAATGTTCAGTAAGACCATGGTTATATGCAGAGGCAAGGGGGACCACTGGAGTCCCATTGCCTACACAGGCAGATGGTTCCATACCAAATAGTTGCAGGAAAACATTTGCCAATTATAGGATTTTTTCCCTCTGTTTTTTAACCTAGGTCTGTAATCCTCATTCACACCGAGGTCAATGGGGTTACTCAGTATGAATGAGGTTAGGAGGATGGGGCCCTCTTTGAGCACTTTTATGTATTCAATTCTTCATTGTTGCTTACTGTTTACTTTCAAACTCAAATGCGTCAGGTTTTTCTAGACTGTAGCTTTCTACACCTAATAACTCACTCCATCAAGCCGCAGTACTTATACAGACATCTACTTATCAAGCTTGTAATTTTTTCCTTGGATTATTTTCAAGATACCCTTTGGTGTTGCCTTCCTCTAAATATATACTAACTCCTTCATAAGAGTAATTTATGTGGAATTTCTTTTTGCATACACTGTTGAAAACATCACCTGTTTTAGTAGAAGATTACTGGTCTAAGTACAAAAATATTTTGAGGCGTTAACTCAGCATCACTTGCTAATGGAAAATCTAGTAATCAAAATGCTTTTTTAAACCACAGTAAATTTTATATTTGTTACCTCTGGATTCCTATTAAATGCATTAATTAGAGCAACATTTAATGAAGCAAATAAAAGATATAATGTATAGAGCACTGTGAGAAACAAGGTATTTAGCTATGTGCATGCTTGTATATTCTTAATAAAAGTCCTTACCTTAAGGTAAAAATCCAATAAAATATACCGTAGTGTGCCATGGGACCTACTGTTGATTTGCAATACATTACCCCTTTAGCCGTAGGCAATTTTTGCAGAATGCACAGCAAGCTTATTTATATGTTATATACACATAAAGATCTTTCCCCCCTTTATAAAGATTTATTGAATTTCCCCAGTGTATATTCACTGTCTAAAAAGTTCTTCGTTTCACTACACCATCCTGATTGTAATAAAGACAACGATATCCTTTCCTAATGCTACGCTTGCAATATTAAAAAATCCAAACACATGAGAATCAAAATCACAATAATATATGCAGGAATCTTGACTCCTGTTACTTGTGTTTAGTATTACAGAAGTAGTTTTACTAATATCTGTTGCTCTTCTTAATCACAGCCCTTTGGCTGAGGTCTGGAAATACATGGTCAAATATCCTAACATTTTGTTTTAGGAATTTAAGTCCCAGTTTTTCTTCTTCTAAGAAAATTTAAGTCCAATGTTATCAATCATTTTCAAAATAAATTCACACACCTTTCCTTGATGTTTTTGCCATCCTATTTAAATGTTTATGTTAAAAATACCTTAAAACTAATCATAATTAAAGTTGAGCTATGAATAACATAATGAATTCACATCTTTTAAGGAATAAATGAGGATTCCCTGAAATCCAGTCTCCAGTCCTTTCATAAGTACCATAAAGGATTGCACTTCAAGAATGACCTGCAATTGTCTATTAGTCAAACTGTATTTTCACTATTCCATATTGGGTACATTGATTATTATAATTGTATCACAGGCAGCCCTCTTCCTTTCAATTTCATAGAACTGTTGAGAAGCTTGAGAGTTTATGGTTTAATTACTACTGAAGTCAAAGGTGATTTTGCTACTAAAATCAATGGGAGCAGGATCCGACTTTGAAGGGGACCACCCCATCTGGATTTTCCCCTAACATTGTTATATTGCCTAAACCCCCAATTCTGCAAGCACATACATCTGTGCTTAACCTTATGTATGAGAGCAATCCCACTGAAATCTTTGGGATTACTCAAGTATCTAAACCTTAAACATGTGCGTAAGTATTTTCAGTATTTGTGGCCCAAGATAGAATAACTGCAAGAGATTAGGGGGAAAAATGTCTCTTTTTCAGTTCATTACTTTGTTCACTTGACACCACTTTGTGCATAATCAGTTTCATTCCTCTTCCTACTTCTACATAGTCATTTTCTTCTCTTGCTTATGGGGGTCTTTGACTTAGAAACATGAGACAGAAAAAACATTTTTAATAGGAACGGCGTGTGCAAAGCCACAAAAATTGATTGAGGGTGGGGCTTCAGAAACAGGTGTAGTATCTGGGAAACTTCTTTTAATGAATTTCAAGAAAATGACTAGATTTCAAGTTCTTAGAGTCCTATTAGTGCCTACTGACAAGTGTAAAAGCCAACTTGCATGACTTGAGGGGCAGCTAGCAATTACCAGAGATGTGTGAATGTTCTGTGAAGAAGACCTATGCAAGCGTAAGTCACCTCCTTTCAGGTTTAGGGGCTCATGCTGAAATCAGCTGAGATTTGTGTGAACCATTTGCCAAATCTTTCTGCTGTCTGTGGATTCAGGACCACAGTAGAGAAACTTAGTGCAAATCAATTCCTTTCTAGTTTACACCAGTGTAACCAAAGTGAGAGTCAAGCCTCAGCTGTGCATCCCAGATCTTCACAAGGAAGGGAAGGATTTCAGATCTGCATTCCACACGCTGCAGTCAACTACCAGCAGCAAAATGTGACTAGCTCCCCTATTGTGCTTAAATTACCTGTCAAGAGTGAGCATAAAAGGGGTGGAGGCTATGCCTGTTTGATTTTCCTTTATCATTCTCTTCAACCCTTCATTAGATCCAGCCACCCACCTAGCTCCTCTCAGCAGCATCCCAACCAATACCACCAATCCATGTGGCAATGCATACATGTCACAGCATTATGTTTTAATTTACTAGATATCAGGAAGATTTGTTTGCTTGTCTAAGGGTACGTCTACACTACGGGATTATTCTGATTTTACATAAACCGGTTTTGTAAAACAGATTGTATAAAGTTGAGTGCACGTGGTGACACTAACCACATTAATTTGATGGGGTGCGTCCATGGTCCGAGGCTAGCGTCGATTTCTGGAGCGTTGCACTGTGGGTAGCTATCCCGTAGCTATCTCATAGTTCCCGCAGTCTACCCCGCCCCTTGGAATTCTGGGTTGAGAGCCCAGTGCCTGATGGGGCAAAAATCATTGTCGCGGGTGGTTCTGGGTACAGTCTCACCCCTCCCTTCGTGAAAGCAGCAGACAATCATTTCGCGCCTTTTTTCCTGGGTGAACTGTGCAAACGCCATAGCACAGCAAGCATGGACCCTGCTCAGATCAATACCACAATCGTGGACATTGTAAACACCTCGCGCATTCTCGTGCAGTCTATGTTGAACAGGGACCTGCAAAGCCAGGCGAGGAGGCGGCGGCGGCGGCTACGGCAGTGCAGCGACAAGAGTGATGAGGACATGGACATAGAATTATCTCAAACTGCAGGCCCCTGCACTTTGGAGATCCTGCTGGTAATGGGGCAGGTTCTAGCCATTGAACATCAATTTGGGGCCCGGGAAACAAGCACAGATTGGTGGGACCACATAGTTTTGCAGGTGTGGGATGATTCGCAGTGGCTGCAAAACTTTTGCATGCATAAGGGCACTTTCATGGAACTTTGTGACTTGCTTTCCCCTGCCCTGAAATGCCATAATATCGAGATGAGAGCAGCCCTCACAGTGGAGAAGTGAGTGGCAATAGCCCTCTGGAAGCTTGCAAAGCCAGACAGCTACTGGTCAGTCGGGAATCAATTTGGAGTGGGAAAATCTACTGTGGGGGCTGCTGTGATGCAAGTAGCCAAAGCAATCATTAAGCTGCTGCTATGAAAGGTTGTGACTCTGGAAACCGTGCAGGTCATAGTGGATGGCTTTGCTGCAATGGGATTCCCTAACTGTGGGGGGGCGATAGATGGAACCCATATCCCTATCTTGGCACCAGAGCACCAGGGCACCCAGTACGTAAACCGCAAGGGGTACTTTTCAATGGTGCTGCAAGCACTGGTGGATCACAAGGGACGTTTCACCAACATCCACGTGGGATGGCCAGGACGCTCAACTCTTCAGAAGCACTGCTCAACTCTTCAGAAGCACTGCTCTGTTTAAACTGCTGCAGCAAGGGAATTACTTCCTAGACCAGAAAATAACAGTTGAGGACGTTGAAATGCCGATAGTTATCCTGGGTGACCCAGCCTACCCCTTGATGCCATGGCTCATGAAGCCATACACAGGCAGCCTGGACAGTGGTCAGGAGCTGTTCAACTACAGGCTGAGCAAGTGCAGGATGGTGGTAGAATGTGCATTTGGCCGTTTAAAGTCGCGCTGGCGCACATTACTCACTCGCTCAGACCTCAGCCAAACCAATGTCCCCTTTGTTATTGCTGCTTGCTGTGTGCTCCACAATCTCTGTGAGAGTAAGGGGGAGACCTTTATGGCGGGGTGGGAGGCTGAGGCAAATCAGCTGGCCGCTGATTACACGCAGCCAGACACTAGGGCAATTAGAAGAGCACACCATGAAGTGGTGCGCATCAGAGAAGCTTTGAAAACGAGTTTCATCACGGGCCAGGGTACGGTGTGACTGCTGTGTTTGTTTCCCCTTCATGAACGCCCCCCTTTATTGACTCCTTCCCTGTAAGCAACCCACCCTCCCCATTTGATTACAGCTTGCTTAAGGAAATAAAGTCACTATCATTTAAAAATCATGTACTCTTTATTAAAAGTCATTCCCTGTAAGCAACCCACCCTCCCCCTTTGATTACAGCTTGCTTAAGGAAATAAAGTCACTATCGTTTAAAAATCATGTATTCATTATTAAAAAGTCATGATAAAAAGAGGCAAAGAACTGACAAAGTATCCTGGGTGTGGTTTGGGAGGAGAATAGGAGGGAAGGAAAAGGCCATTAAACACATTTCAGTGTAATGACAGCCTTTTGGTTGGACTGTCCATGGGGGTGGAGTGGGCGGGTGCATGAAGCCTTCCCCCATGCGTTCTTACACGTCTGGGTGAGGAAGATATGGAACATGGTGAGTGGTGAGGGTGGTTACACAGGGGCTGCAGCGGCACTCTGTGACCCCGCTGCTCTTCCTGAAGCTCCACCAGATGTCGGAGGATATCAGTTTGATCACGCAGCAGCTCCAGCATTGCATCCCGCCACCGCTGATCTTCCTGCCTACACCTCTGATCTTCCTGCCTACACCTCTCATCTCGAGCGTCCCTCCTATCCTCACGTTCATCCCTCCTATCCTCACGTTGGTCCCTCCTGTCCTCACGTTCACTGGCATCTTTCCTGTACGTGGCATCTACCACGTCCTTCCACTCATTCAGATGAGCTCTTTCATTGCGGGTTACTTCCATGATTTCCAAGAACATTTCGTCTCGTGTCTTCTTTTTCCTCCGCCTTATCTGAGCTAGCCTTTGGGATGGAGTAGGGAGGCTTGAAAAATTTGCAGCTGCATGAGGGAGGGAAAAAAGGGAGAGAAGTATTTAAAAAGATACATTTTACAGAACAATGGTTATACTCTTTCACAGTGAAACCAGTGTTCACCTTATATAGCACATGTGATTTCACTACAAGGTCGCATTTTGCATCTTAATATTGAGTGCCTGCGGCTCTGGTGTTACAGATTTCACAGACACAGGTCCGGGCATCAGAATTCAGCTTGCATGCGGCCATGGTAAGCCATTGTCTTTCGGCTTCTCCAGTCTTCATATACACAGTGCCCTCTGATGCTTCTTTCCTGTTAACATGCAGGAGCAGAAGCCAACCCCCCCCCATCCAATTCTCTAGGATGATTGTTTTACCCCTCCCCCCATCACATGGCTAGTATCATGGAAGATCACTGCTAAGCATCCCTCTTTCCCCCACCACCGCGTGGCTGGTAGCTGGGAAGATTCCTGCTAGCCAAAAGCAAAAAAGCTCAGCGCTATCCTTCCTCCCCTCCCCCTGCTTGGCTACGTGCAAGGAAGGATTTCTTTTAAGCAACAGCCCAGTAGGAAAATGGCCATCTCTGTCCCCTTAATTAAATTCCTGAATTTCAACCAGGTTACCACAAACGATATCACTCTGCTGAGGATAACAGAGTGACATAAAGACCGGATGTTGCTTGAATGCCAGCAATCACTGGGACCATACATAGCTAGGCTTTGTCATGCAATGATACCCGATCACTTGCTACATGCATGGCGTGGTAAAGTGTCCTACCATGGTGGACGGAACAAGGCTGCCTTGCCCAGAAACCTTCTGCAAAGGCTTTTGGAGTACCTCCAGGAGCGCTTCATGGAGATGTCCCTGGAGGATTTCCGCTCCATCCCCAGACATGTTAACAAACTTTTCCAGTAACTTTACTGGCCGCGAATGCATCCCAAGCCCTCATGGCAAATCAATCATTAAAAAACGCTTGCTTTTAAACCATGTTTTATATTTACAAAGGTACACTCACCAGAGGTCACTTCCATGGCTTCACTGTCTGGGCTAGTGGCTTGGGAGGGCTGGCAGGGTAATTCCGTCTGGGTCACAAAAAGCTCCTGGCTGTTGGGGCTAACGGAGTGCTGTATGCTCTCTGCAAGGTCGTCCTCCTCCTCCTCCTCCTCATCTTCCCCCTCCACAGAATCCTCAGCCATGGTTGAGATTACAACCCCCACCTCAGAATCCATGGACAGGGATGGGGTAGTGATGGCGCAGCCCCCTAAAATTGCATGCAGCTCAGTGTAGAAGCAGCATGTTTTCAGCCCTAACCTGGACCTTCCGTTTGCTTCTTTGGTTTTCTGGTAGGCTTGTCTGAGCTCCTTAACTTTCACTCTGCACTGCACTGAGTCCCTGGTGTGGCCTTTTTCCATTATAGCCTTGGAAATTTTTTCAAGTATTTTTTCATTTCGTCCTTTGGAACGGAGTTCTTTTAGCACTGAATCCTCTCTCCATATAGTGATCAGATCCAGTACCTCCCATGCAGTCCATGTTGGAGCTCTTTTTCGATTCTCAGGAGACTGCATTGCTACCTGTGCTGATGAGCTCTGCGTGGTCACCTGTGCTGATCAGAGCTCCACGCTAGCCAAACAGGAAATGAAATTCAAAAGTTCGAGGGGCTTTTCCTGTCTACCTGGCCACTGCATCCAAGTTCAGATTGCTGTCCAGAGCGGTCACAGTGGTGCACTGTGGGATACTGCCCGGAGGCCAATACCGTTGATTTGCGGCCACACTAACCCTAATCTGATATGGTAATACCGATTTTAGCGCTACTCCTCTCATCGGGGAGGAGTACAGAAACCGATGTACAGAGCCCTTTATATCGATATAAAGGGCCTCGTAGTGTGGACGGGTGTGGTGTTAAATCGGTTTAACGCTGCTAAAATTGGTTTAAACGCGTAGTGTAGACCAGGCCTAAAATAGGGGATTTACTGGACAGAACCAGCTGCAGCTGCAACAATTGTCTTAGAAGCATCTTGTGGGTTAGAGGAAACTAAGGAGGAATTTAGGATCATAGTTGGTTACAGTTTAAAAAGATCCATTAGATGGAGCCCATTCCCTTGCATGTGCAAGGTGTATTCCCCTGCTAGATCCTGGATTATCTATTAAAGGGATACTATACTTGGCTTTGGAAAACAAAATGGTCACTAATACAGAGAAATGTTTTCAGTGACTGAGCTGTGGCTCTCAGGGACTGGCATGAGAGGACAACTGAATTCCACTGACAGGGATTCATATATAAAAGTTGTGGAGAGATTAGACAACATTTTGAAGTTAACTAAATACCCAGGAAGCAGACATATTTGCTTTGTAAATGGCACTTACTCTGCTTAGTCACTCTGCTTCTGCAGTTTCAATGATGCCACTAAAGGAGGAGAAAATATGAGTCAGGCCAGAAGCAGAGAAAGAAGCAGTTTTGTTTCTACAGCCCACCATGCCCTCTAGTGATGTAACCGGGAAGTTCAGCCACACACCTGTTCTGCACCTCTTCAAACAAGCTGGCTGTTTTGCCTTTCAATTTTTTAAAACACACAGTATACAATGTTTTCTAATGTCTGTTGCGTTAACTGCCAGATGGCTTGCCCTGAAGTCCTCTGTTCACACCCATAAAATAGGCTCATCCTGGGAGTCAGTAGCACAAGTTTCCCTACATCTACTAATGTCCCTCATTTTTTAATCCCCTCTAGCGGTAAGAAAGTATTCCACCTATCCATTACTTCATGGGCTCTCAGATGAGGCCTGAGACCACAGCCTACCATGCTGACCAGTACTGTCAGGTTGTTTCCTTATACTCTTCTGTCAGTCTGTGTCCATCAGTTTCTTGTCTTAGGCTGTAATCCCATTAGGGCAGGGGCTGTCTTGTTGTTCCGTGTTTACATATTGCCTAGCGCAATGGGGTCCTGGTCCATTCCTGGGGGTCCTCGGTACTATGATAACAAATAATAAAATCAAGCTATCAATTAATTTGAGATAGACCAGCAAAGAGCCACTCAGTGATAACAACAACTGGTCATTATTACATCTCAAACTGTAACTTTAAAGGAAAAGGTCCTGTCTCACAAATAATCCCTTGAGCCACCCAGTCCCATATTTATTTGCTGCCATTTTAGCTTATGTATCATACATCATTTTGTATTCGTAAGTGAATAAAAACAACACAACAAAGAGAAAAATTGAGGAAGGTGCTAAATAAGGGATAAACAAAGTCTTATTTGTCCACTTTTGTTTCTGATATATATCCCAGTCAGGAGTTGGTTCCTAACAGAATAAAGTTTCTAACCATCAGATGAGTGAGGTTCTGGAACAGCCTCCTACTAGGAGCACTGAGGGCTAACAACCTAACTAGCTTTAAGATGAAGCTTGATACATTTATGAAGGGGTTTATATGATGGGGCTGCCTGCAATAGCAAGGAGACGGGACTTGATGAGCCAGGAGGTCCCTTCCAGTCCTAAATTCTACACAGGTGGAAGCTCTAGCACAATAATGTGATTGCTGTTACTGGAGAATACAAGAGTAATCAAATCATGAATGTAGCAGAAGCTGCCAATAATTCAGTATCGCAGAGCCTCTGTAGCACTCTTCAGACATTTGGGACATTCTAGCCTAGCTTAAAGGAAAGATCTGATCTGATTAATGTAGCTGCTCATTTATACAAAGGACAGGCACTCAGCTACTATGGTGATGGGTGCAGTGTAAGAACCTGGAGATAACAGAAAGAAGAGAGTGCAAGGAACTAAAAATTTAATGCTTGAGCTGGAAGTCTCTTACATCTTTTGAGTATTATCTTCCTGACAACATATTCCCAATGAAGGCACTTTATTCCCATTCCAAACCAAACTTTTTGGGTTGATCCTGGCATAGAGGAGAGAGTGGAATATTTCTGTCTTCTGAAAATGAATTCCCTGCTATCTGAATGCTATTGAAGAGATGACATACTTGTAGTTTCCCCATTTCTTCGTTCCTGGGCAGCATGCTCACAGTTTCCTCCACAGCCCTCCCACACACAGGAAGCTTCCACTGTGATCTTTATTCTTCAGGTCAGCAGCCAGAAGTTTGTGAATAAAAAGTGAAGTAGTCTTCTTCTCATCCCAAAGCATCTTTGCAGACATGAGGAGCAGTATAGCGTGCTGCTCGTTCCTCTCCACAACCTGTTCCTCTATTAAGCCCAGCTTGGACGTGTCCTTCCACACAATGTCCCACCATCTAATTTGTGGCTGGCCTCAACATATGATTGGTCTTGTGTCTGCATTATTTTCTTTGGCATCTTATAATCTGTTGTATTTTTTTTGTAGTGTCCATACCATAGTGTAACCTCCAAGGAGATTACCTAGATTCCTGGGGCTCTGGCAGCTCATGGAGAGGCACACCATCTCTGGTATGGAGGGAGAGCCTAGGCAGACTCAGAGTCTGCCCAGCAACCAATAGGGAGTGAGAGACCCTTCCCAGGGAGTTCAGGAAAGGGGAGAAGCCATTTTTTGAGTCAGTCTGGAGCCAGCCAGGGCAAGGGCAGGACTGACTATGTAGGGATCTGGTGAGTCCCAGACCTGCATGCAGGGTTCCCTCTGAGCAGGGCCAGCTTTAGGCTGATTCCCCCAAATCAGGCCCCACGCCCTAAAGAAGAGCGCCTAACTTAGGAACCTTTTTAATTTTTACTCACCCAGCGGTGCTCCAGGTCTTTAGCGGCAATTCAGCGGCGGGTTCTTCACTTGCTCTAAGCCTTCGGTGGCGGGTCCTTCAGTGCTGTGGAAGACTCGGAGCGAAGACCCGGAGCGCCGGTGGGTGAGTCATTCCTGCCAGGGCCCTGTCAAAACTATTCAAACCAGGCCACACACTTCCAAAAGCTGACCCTGCCCCTGAGAACTGGCCTCTAGGGACCTGAAAGCAAGATCCCTCAGCTGGGCTTTTCCTTCTCCACTGATGGTTCCCAGTTTGTAGAGTTTTGCTGGGAAACTCCCCCAGCCAGGCTGAGTTAGCCCTCCAGCTCCCTAGGTGAGACCAGTCATCACATAGTCTGTTCTGCTCTGTCTACTAGTTCAGGGCTGCTGCCTGCTGTGTGTGTGTCTGGACCCTGGGCTAGGTACAATTTGGATTTTAGTACAGTTTAGTACAGTGTGTAATCTGCACCTTGAGCCCTGCATCCCTTTGTGGTTAGGGGAAATCCTGGGACTGAAGCAGCCTGATTACTGCCTGAAGAGGATCCCTGCCAGCAGAGATCAGCCCCTTTGCAGTGACTGAGGAGTCCAGAGTCATCTCTGAACCTGAGGATCATTCATGGAGTTTGTGAGTGCACCAACTTTTAGTTAGTCAGTTAGGGAATTTGTTTCGGGGATCCCCTACTCCCTGAACTGTATCCTCAAGCCAGGGAGTAAGAATTTGGGGATTTTATAACCTGCTGCCAGGAGTGCCAGCAGCCTTTTTGGTGCCCTAGGTGGCGGAAAGTCCCGCCCCAGAAATGGCACCCCCGACGGAGGTCCCGCCCCTGAAATACTGACGGCGACCACGGCGGCCAAACATCCGGCCACCATGGTCGCCGCACCCCAAAATGTTAGTGCCCTAGGCGACTGCTTAGGTCACCTAATGGGTTGTGCTAGCCCTGCCTGCTGCATATTAAACCTGTGGAGCGATTTATCACCTTCTCCCACTTGTGAGTCCTTTGGACTGTATTGAACCCAGTCAGTCATACTGCTAAACCACTGC
Source organism: Gopherus flavomarginatus (assembly GCF_025201925.1). Lineage (NCBI taxonomy): Eukaryota > Metazoa > Chordata > Testudines > Testudinidae > Gopherus > Gopherus flavomarginatus. Next base: position 66,825,172 of record NC_066618.1, read on the forward strand.
AGAGAAGAATTTTGTGGTCATAGGTCATCAAGGGCCCCAATAAAGTATGTGTACCAATGGTAAACTAATCTTATATTTGCTACATCAAGTCACATGACTGGGGAAAGTCACAGGTATTATCAGAGTGGGCACCAGTGACCCTAAAAATAGTGTTTTACCATATTATATTTGTCTCCTGTTTAATATAATTATTGTGTTGAATATATTGTATGTGTTCACGTTATTTCTTGGAAGTCCCCAACTATCTCGCAAGTAAATGGAGATTACTCTGTGATTAAAGTTTTCCTCCCAAGCTGCCCTGGAGACCCTGACAGGAAGGAGTGACGGGGTGGAGGCACCGCCAAATAAATTCATAGGAAAAAATAAAGAAGATACACCCTGCTGAGTGGGTGGCCGGATCCAGAAGAACCCAGACATGTCCATCAAAGCCTGTAAGCAGATTGGCATTAAAGTAGGTAACCGGGTAAGGAGGGGGCGCTACAAGAGTAATCTTTTTGATTGCAGCCAGCACCATGACTTCACATCCTACACGGCTTCTATTTTCATTTTCTTCAAACCATTCCACTTCACACCTGTCATTTTCTGAAGAACTCCCATCTCTACTGCCTCCAGCCTTCTGATATCTGTTTAAATGCAACTGCTTCCAGACCACAGACCACTGCTAGTACACTAGTTTGGTAAAATTTCACTTTGGTATCAAATGTAATGTTTCTATCAGCCCATAATTTTATCATCTTCTGTGCAGCACTTGTAGCTAAAGCACATAGCCTTTTAATCTCATCCTTGATGGAACCATTAGCACTGACCAAGCTTCCTAAGTTCAAATAAGATTTTACTTGTTCTATGAATTTACTCACTGTTGTATTTATCTACTGTCCCTTTTCCAAGACACAACCACGTCATCTTGGTATTTATTGTAAGTCAAAGACAACTACACCAACTTTCTGAGGCAGCAAAGAGTATTAATTCTAACCCATCTGCCAGTTTTATGATGTCATCTGCATAAGCTAAGGAGACAATGTCACACCCTCCAATTTGTCTACAATTCTTAATGTCCAATTTAAGAACACGATGAAAAGTGACGGTGTTTCCATGCCTTCTTGTCTTACAACAAACTTTGACAGGAACCAGTTGCTTAATTTTTCCACCAATTCATACTGCTCTACAGGCATCTTCATATAGAACTTTTATAAATACTGCCATCCTTTCTGGACCTCCATATGATTTTACTACTTTTCATAATGCTTCAAATGGAATCAAATACCATTGTGAAGTCCATGTAAACAGCAATTCTCCACCACCTGTCTGAGCATGAATATCTAATCAATGCAATTTCTGCCTCATCTGGAGCTGCATTGTTCCTCACCTACTTATTCCTCTAGCTCTGGCCTTAATCTTTTGACATGATTTTTCTGGTACCGATAAGCTTATATGTCTATAATTATTTGGATCAGCAGGATCTCCCTTCTTCGGGACTGGTACAACCATTGCCTATAGCCAGTCATTTGGTATCTCCTCTTGCTCCTACACCTTCTTACTTATTTTTCCTAATGCTTTGATAGCACTTGTCCCATCAGCTTTTAGCAGCTCAGCTATTATATTGCCTATTCCTGCAGCTTTCCCCTTTTTAACTGCTTTACTGCTCTTTCGATTTCTTCTTCTGATAGTGAGTCAATGCTGATATCAATTCTGCCTTGCAGGCTGCTCATTTAGCATGTCTAGAATGCTCGCAACTGGATAAACTATAGGATTCAGCTCTTTGTCAAAATGTTCCTTCCATACTTCCAGCAGCTCTTCGGCATTTTTGTTGTCGGATTTTTCTTATTGTTTGTCTGACGGTGTTTCCATACAACTTAACCTTTTTGCATATCTTGTTTTCAAGAGGCCTCCTCTAGTTGTTGAGCCTCTTCTTTCCGGAACTTTTGTTTGTCAAATCTTTGGGATTTCTTCACCATTTTGCACAATGCTTTTACTTCTTGTGCTTTCCCAGCAGACTTGGCTCATTTACACTTTTCCTGTAATGTTCTTATTTCATTGCTTGTCCTCCTTTTCCTTGCTTTCTTATGCCTTCCAATAACTTCTTCTGCTGTATTTTGTATTGCTTTCTTGAATATTTCTTCTCCAGTCTGAAGTGAGAGGGTGGAGTGCCATCATTGCAAATTAATTATCTGAAATGCCCTCCAAGCATCACCTTGTATGCCTCCCTCCCAAGTTATTCTTTACCTTATCAGGATCAAATTTGGCTCCAGTTGCATCCACCTTTTTCTTGATTTCAAACTGGAGCAGACAGGGCTTTCTTAGCCTCTGTAAACAAGTCTGTCTAGGAGAAAGAAAACTTTGATTTCAAATCTGAACAGGCCAAGCTCATGAGCCTTGGAAGGTCAAGTGGACTAGGGTGTAATTCAGGTACCTATTCCTAGCAGCCAGGAGGCTGTGTTAATGGCATTTCCATGAGCTGGATAGGATGGATTGACCTAACAAGCCATTACATCCAAAACTTACTTGTTATAAACACAGTACAAGTCAGACTGACTTATACAGATTTTTACCTAGGCCTGTCAGGCCTAGCAGATAGTCATGGATTTCAAATAATGGCTAAATACATATTACATGTATTGCAAGCTGGCATTTTACAACTCTATTTGCTCCAGGCCAGACTGAGCTAGAAGCAGAGGAGTTAAGGAAGTTACAAGTTTCCTTGGCTGTCGTACAGGAGACACGTTGGCGGGGTACAGGAGAGTTCACAGTTGGAAATTATACTTTCTTTTATTCTGGACATTCAAGTGGACAAGTGAAGCATACAGATGGGGTTGCTAAAACTGTGGACAAGAGAACAGTTACTTCATTGAATAACTGGAAACTGGTGTCTGAGCAGAGGGCCATAGCAAGGTTTACCACTGCCTACAATAAACTATGGACAAATATTACTTATAAATAAATGCCGGCCTAAGGAGTCAAAACAAATTAAAAGATCCAGATTATCTTTATTATCTAACAATATTATCCTTGTACTTCTTCACTCCCTTGCTCCATTCTCTGCTGCACTCTTCTGACTCCATATCCTTCCTCCTTTTTACTGTAACTAGCACTGAAAGGTTGTGAAATGCAACAGAGGTGACAAATTGAAAAGCTCAGGCTGATGATTGCTGGAAAATGCCCACCAGGAGTAAAAGCTTCAAACATTTTGGAGGAGAGAGAGAGAGAGAGACTTGCTGTGTGACAGTGATAAAGGAAAAGCCTCACTCTGATCTGCAAGTGCCTACTGCATCTTTTTTTAATTAAGGCTCTAATCTTGCAATATGCTCCTCACAAGTTTGATTTCAGTAAGCCTGTATGCTGGTCCAGGGATCTGTCCAGGGGTCATTACAGGATTAAGAACTAAGAAAACAAGTATACTGCACAGGCTGAGCAGCTATCTTGAAAAATACATAACTTACTTCAAAACCAAGATTCTTCTTCTATTTCAAAGGCACTAATCCTCCTTCACATCTAGGTACATTGGAAGTTTGCAAACATGATCATTTTAGAGTTACTGATAGAGAGAAAAAAAAAACAATATTTTCTTAGCATGTGAATAACATTGTTTTCATGCTGAGATAGCCCTAAAAATCCATCTCTCTATTTTTACAAAAATTTCCTAAACAATTCATTTCGGAGGTGTGGCAGGAGTTTTATTTGTGTTTTTAAGAAACTTACAAGTAACTAAAACCAGAGGTTTAAGCTTGAAGAAAATTACTGTCATCTTAAACATCACTTTTATATCTGAATATTTTATACATACTATAGTTAAAAGTCACACTAAGATCACTATAATTGAAAAGAGTTAGAAACAAAAAATTTTCCCTATTGTTCCTGTTTGTTTACTTGGTGCATTTTACAGCATTTTGTGTTTAGTCCATTGTCATCTTGCCCTCTGCTGAAAAGACCCTTATTAACATCAAGAGAGGTATAGAAACTCTCAGGAACTGGGGAATCTGAGTAGGCTCAAAATTTGGGATCTTTTGTATGACTAACTTTAAAACTAATAATGTCAAAAACTCCCAGTAAGAACCTTTGGGGATTAATTTATTCTTTCCAGTTACATTGTGGGGTTATTAAACTGTTTAGCACAATTGCAATGACTTGGCTAGAGCCAACTGTTTCAGTTTATTTTAATAGGGTGTTTACCTTATTAAAGTAATAACAATGAAGAATGATCATATTAATTATTACAACCAACTAGTTGCCACAAGCCTCCACACTAACCCCTAAAAATGATTTGTTATATATGTGAAAAGTCAAACTACTGAAGGTCTCTATTTTTAAAAAAAAATAAAATTCTGGAGGTTAATGGATTCTTTTCAAACGAAAGCTATTGTTCTGCACTGAGATGATGGAAAGCGGCAGATTGTTTCCTAATGCACAGTAAGAGATTTAGGGCTGGATTCACTGAAACTTTTGCAGGCATTTACACGTCTGCAGAGTGACTCTAAAATGACTACTGTTCTGTACCGGTAGCATTTTAAACTCACTGTACACTGTTGGAATGGGCTACACAAGGTGCAAGGCAATGGTGAGCAAAATTAGTCCCCACACACTCAGTGAAGTGACACTGATGTAAAACTGGCATAAATGAAAGGAGAATCAGGCCCAGATTTTTACATTCTCTGCCCTGCCACACACAAATCTTCTAGATCACAGACTTACACATCTGAGCAGCATGCATGATGTTCTGTACTTCAGACATTGGACACATATGGATGATTACAATTGCATGGAAGTGGGATTTCACTGTTAATTATCGATGAGGGGATTGTCTCTGTTTGAAACGACATACAGAGAACACAGACAGCAATTTGCACAGCACTTTATTCTGCAACACAAATCGGCACAAGCAACAATGTTATGGGCATTCTCAGCTGTGCCCAGTATCTGTCAGGTTCAGCTGACAGGATGGGGACAACAAACGTGCTTGGCGTAGCTTCCCAATTCTAATGCTGTTTCTATTCCAGTTCCAGGGTAATTTAGAGCAGTCTTAGGTTTAGTGGACTAAATCTGAAATTAGAGTTAGCTTAAGTTTGGTCACAGCAATATATGCATTGTAAAGAAAGACCCTAACCAGCAAACAGAAGGAAGGCCTTGAAATTATAAGGCCAAAAGGAATGAAGCAGGGAGGACATCTGGTTCAAAGAATAACAATTGAGTTAAGGGGAACTTTCTAAAAAGAAGACCTATGACCAACTGAGGCGACTGCAGAAAGTTTTAAATAAAACAAAGAAAATCCGACTTAGAAGGAGCCAACATGGACCTTCCTATTCCACATACCAGTGTTATTTTAAAAAGTAAATACTATGTGAACCCAGGTGCAATGAAAAAGATATTGGTCAGCAGGAAGGAGGAGAGGCCTTGGGGAAAAAAGGAGGTTGTAAATCTTATCTGGATTAAGATTGGAAATAAGGGTGAACTGTCACCAGCTGACTGTTAGCTAAAGTAGTCATTGGCTACGATGTCATGTGTTTGTTGAAGGGTATAAAAAGAGTTATTGAATCTGAGGGTTCTTGGTGAGATCTGACCTGATGATGCTAGAGAACATCAGGATGAGACAGTGTTCCCTAGTTTTGGCCTATCTGTAAGTACATTAATCACATGCTTATGAATACTTTGTTACAGTGTAGTGACTGCTTATTCTTTAGACTGCTAGGCATGTTTAAAGCCTAAAATACCTTCTGGCCTTTGGACTTAATAAAGGAATTCATGGTTAAAATTAGTGTTGTGTTAATATCTCTACATTATTACTAATTCCAAAATATTATTAATTCCAACAGGGCTCCCCTAAACCATGCCAGATGGTTATATTCACCCAGTGGTCATTATACCAGCTGAGAACAGGTGGTGCAGGGCATAGCCAGGCCCTCACCATGCCACCTACCGGGGCTGGTGGTGTGGGAGCCAGCAATGCCAGAGTTACACTAGCTAGAGATTCTCCAACACTGGGATAATTCCCAAACTGGGGAAATCTGCCTCTTTCCAGCCTCATTGTGCTGCAGCAGAGAATCTAGCGCTATGTTTCTCTTACCCAAGAAGTTTTTGTGAGTAGGATGTGTTGCCTGCCCTTGTTAGCATTTATCTGAGAGTACATTCTGACCAAAGGGAACTGTTATTTTCTTGGGGAAAGAATGTTGCACATGGGATGTATTAGCTGGTATTCAAAGTTCAGGTTGCAGGTGATGGTAACAGGAGAGTGGTTATCTCCATATTTACTGTTTCTCTACTGCACAGAAGGATCTTCAGCGATATTGGTGCCAAGAAAAGAGCTAACTTCTTGGTGCTGAATATGCCTATGCTCCAATATCTCCAGAGCATTCAACTAACAGGATTTGGGACTTTGTGTTTTGACTGGGATGTTATTTTCCGTGGGCCAAATTCTGCCCTTGGATGCTTCCATGTGGCTCCCATTACTGTCAATTGGGGTCTCATGTGTTAACCAAGAGTAGAGAGGAAGCAGCACTTCCGTTAGATATATGCAGAAGCATTTGGTACCTCTCATGTGGGTTTTTATTCCTGCATGGAAAAGTCTAGCGGTCAACAGGATTTATTTTGGTTGCCTACTGATTTAAGGTGTGTTAACTTATATGACTTCATCTTCCACCTCCAAACACTTGTGAGGGATTACTGAGTTAATCTAAAGGAGAGAGCAGCAACTGAGGCATGGGAGACTAGGATCATCCTATACAGACAGTGTTCATGTATGCTGGTATTTACTACATTAAAGAATTCATGGATTTAATGAAAGTGCCCACTTTACCTGCTCTGAATCCTGGCATTTACTGTATTACACCACATAAATAAAAGAGGGTATGTTTGTATATAAGTGAGTGTTCCAAAGCCAAATGTGGTGAAGAAAATACATAACTAGATAATAAATTACGTGAGATATTTTGAATCTTATAAATCAGGGATTCTTAGAAGTTTTCATATTTCTCTCCACCTCTCTTTTCAAGGGAAGAGGGAGAGCCATGAATTTGTGTTATTTGAATAATGATGGTGAGAAAAACCTACCAAAATTTGCCTCCAACTCAAACCAGTTGGACTGCGTATAGGTTGATGTATCAAGGGGGAGGAAAGAGCAGCTGTCTCAGGAAAGATGTAACAGGAGGATGAGACAAAGTTACTTGAGGCAGTGTGCTATATGCTGCAACAAATTATGGTGTAACCCCGTATTTCATGTAGATGGAAGTTAATTTCTAAAAATGTTCACAGCACAATGTGCCTTGCTGCTTTGCCATAAGTGCAGTGTTTCTTCAAATGTCCTTGTTATGAACATAGGCATCCTATTTGAGCAAAATACTCTCAGCTAAGCCTCACGGGGAAGATTTATAACTCTGTTCTACAGGTTCTCAGCCGAGTGATAGATACATCGATAGCAAAGTGATCATGATTCCATATGCATCTCCCCTTAGATATAGCAATAATAGTATACAGAAGTATTACAGTTAGTAACAATGGGCCATACTGTTCCATATGTTGTGGGGGGGGGAGAATTCCTTCAGACTGTTTTATTGAGGAACTAGAGTTTGTAAGCAGAAGCCTTGGGCTACCAAACCCATTAATAGGCTCAGATTTCCCCACTATCTAGTGCCCCAATATACACATCTTCCCTGTCCCCTCAGATCCCAGTACTTCCCTTGCAAGAAACCCACTACCCCACACCCTGCATCCTGACCGCAGTCACTGGCCCTGCTGGGAGGCAACTGTGTCTGCCAGGCTGAGCTGGCAGTGCAGCCAGACCTGGTCCTGGGGCGGACAATTGCTCCAGTCCCTCAGGAGTGGTGTGATCAGCCAGGCCAGGGCCTGCTCCAGCCAACCTCTCTCAAGATGCACTTCCCTTGGAGGGGCCTAGCCAAGCTTCCCACACTGTTCCCTTCCCTCACCCCCCAACCCCTGGGCTGAGACTGGCCAGGCTTCTGCACCAGTCCCAGGTAGCTTAGCTCCGGGGAGACAGGTGAGGCCCCACAGAGCCGGAAGTGCATTGGGGTCTGGCCAGGGGGCAGAGAGAAGCTGGAGGGTGGGGCCAAGGAGGCAGCAGGCAGGCAGGTTGAGAGGAGCAAGTGGTGGGTGGAGGGTGCCAGAGGGGTCTTGGGGCGCAGGGCAAGCTGAGCAAGCCGGGGGCCCCTTCTGAGGATGGGCCCGGCTCCATAGAGCCACTGAAGCCATTGTAAACCTCGGACTGCTAGAAAGAAGTGGACTCGATTTCACAGAATCATAGACATTAGAGATCTATTAGCAATTCAGTGCAGGACTGTTCCCTTTGGTCTCATTTAAGAAGAATTTCCTGAAGGCCAAACTGTGCCCCTGAGAAGCAACATGCAGCTCTCACTGATGTCAGTGGCAATCCATACACAGACCTAGGATGGTAAATTGCCCTGCATGCTTATAATAAAGACTGGTGATAAGAACAAAGATGAGGGATTTAAAGGACCTCATTCCTTGTGTGAGTGACTGATATCATTATGTGTAAGTATTGAATATTTAAATGGGCTGGGGATCTAATCTGATGATGGATTATAGTTAAAATATGTCATCTTAGAACTCAGGATAACCTTTTAAAGAATTTCTCACTGTTTCATACTCTCTGGAGTGATTAATTATACGCTTTGGAGGATCAGTCTATGGACATACCTTAAGTTCTTCTCAGATAGACATAGAAATCCAGTTCAAATTATTCTTCCCATACTCCAAACCAATTAATAGATTGAGTGAGGTTTCCTTGGTTAACACTCTTCACCTGTCACAATCACAGGTATATTATTTTGCCCACCTGAAATGGATTCTGAGTACTCATATGGGGAAAACCTTTTTTCCTGGTTCAATAAAATTTGGCATAAATTTCACCCTTACAACTTAGAACTTTCATTAAAAAGTTGCATGGCAGCAAGAGTAGACTCCTTACATTTGAATATTAGTCCCCAGAGACAGGGTAGTAGTGGTAGGAAGAATGCAAAATTATTCTTGAAAGATGAAGTAAGTTACATCCTGTCTAAGTTTGGCTTCAAACTTGGGAGACTGGAAGTAAGCCTTGCGTCTGATATGTATTGTGATGGGAATGATTACAATGGTTCCAGGCAGGTGGTGATTTTGGTCAGGGAGGAGGCTGGAGAGGGAGGAGCAGCCACAGAGTGTGTGTGCATGTGAGAGAGAGAGAGAGAGAGAGAGACACCTTACCATTCCAAGTAGGGATGGCTCCAAATTAAAATCCTAAATCTAAGGACCATCAAGTTTTGGTGAACTCCAAACTTTTGTTACCATCCACTGGAATCATATTGGACCAAAAGTTACCAAACTAAACTTGCCATTTCTCAAAGACCACAGCTAAAGTGACTTAGCTGGTGAAAATTTCGAAGATGGCAATGAAAACACGAGGTTCAACAGGAAAAGCAGTTCATATTTCCATGAGCAACAGTATTCATGATTCATCCTCTTTCACTCAATAATCAGTAAGGCACATACAACAATGGCTCCCAAACACTCATTCCTTCCAGTACTGATACTTTAGAGGTTTGTGACTGGTGTTCTAAGCTCCCAGGTCCATATCTTAATGATGCACAGTGATGTCCTTCTGCTGAGCTTGAGTGTTCTGCCAACTTCTTTGTGTATTCTCTAACCCACACTTTAGTTTTGCCTATGTAAAATCCAAGAAATAGGGGTTAGAGCTCGTACAAAGAATGTGAAATGATTACTTTACTAATATTTGTTCAATATCTTAGGACAGTAAACTAGTGTATTTGCCTAAATAACATTGGGACCACTGTCATACACGATTGTATCAAAATCAAACATATACACATAGATCTCATAAGAACATAAGAATGGCCATACTGGGTCAGACCAATGGTCCATTTAGTCCTGTCTTGTCTTCTGACAGTGGCAGGTGCCAGATGCTTCAATGAGAATGAACAGAACAGGCCAATCAAGTGATCCACCCCCTGTCGTCCACTCCCAGCATTTGACAGAGGCCAAAGGACACCTAGAGCATGAGGCTGTGTCCCTGATCATCTTGGCAAATAGCCATTGGTGGATCTATCCTCCATGAATTTATCTAGTTCTTTTTAAAATCCAATTATAGTTTTGGCCTTCACAACGTCCTCTGGCAACAAGTTCCCTGTGTGTTCTATGAAGAGGTACTTTCCCTTGTTAGTTTTAAACCTGCTGCCTATTAATTTCATTGGGTCACGCCTGGTTCTTGTGTTATGTGAAAGGGTAAAAAAGCGGCTGGATAACCATCTGTCTTGGATGGTTTAAACACAACAAATCCTTCATCAAGGGGTTAGACTAGATGATCCTTCCAGACTAGATGATCCTTCCAATCCTTTCTAACTCTATGGTTCTAGGATTCTATAAATAACACTCCTTTATTCACTTTCTCCACACCATTCATGATTTTATAGACCTCTATACTAGTTCCCCTTAGTTGTCCCTTTTCCAAACTGAATAGCCCATCTTTTTAATCTCACCTCATATTGAAGCTGTTCCATACCGATAATCATTTTTGTTGCCCTTCTCAGCACCTTTTCCATTTCTAATATATCTGGTGGAGATCAGAACTACACTCAGCATTCCTGGTGTGCCTGTACCATGAATTTATATAGCAGCATTATGATATTTTCTGTCTTATTATCTATCCCTTTCCTAATGGTTTCTAACATTGTTACTTTTTTGATTGCCACTGCACATTGAGAGGATGTTTTCAGAGATCTCTCCACAATGACTCCAAGATCTCTTTCTTGCATGGTAACAGCTAATTTAGACCCCACCATTTTGTATGTATAGTTGGGACTGTGTTTTCCAATATGCATTTCTTTGCATTTATCAACATTGAATTTCATCTTGTTCACCTTGTCATTTTGTTGCCCAGTCACCTAGTTTTGTGCAGGGCCGCCCAGAGGATTCAGGGGGCCTGGGGCAAAGCAATTTTGGGGGCCCCTTCCATAAAAAAAAGGTGCAATATTCTAGTAACATGTATTTGGAAATGTAAAAACTAACCAGTCAAATACATTCAAAAATTAAATTTTAATAATTTGAAAACATACAAAATACATTATTTGAAAACATTACATGCTTTAATGCTACGTATACATTTGCAATTACATAATGCTTCTTATGAAATCGTTTTCTTACAAATTGTTCAGAACATTACACAGTTGTGCAGAGATACAGGAAGAAGGGGACACACATCAGGGCTCAAATGGGGCTCTGAGTGATCACTACTTCCCACCACCCAACACAGATGTAATGAGGTTAAGTGGTGTGTGTATAAAGAAATTAAAACTACTGATTATTCCTCAAGATAGGCTTTTAATGACTTACGGCTATAAATGCATTACAGACAGAATAAGAAAAGAAAAATTAAAGACCAGCATTGAATAAGGATTAATATAAATGACAAATTATATTACAAACAAGCACAAGTACCGGTAATGTTATGCATTAGCTACTTATTATTATAAAAGCATGTCCTTAACATTGGCAGTTTTTACTGATGACAGGCATGAGTACATGCAAAGCTATTATTGCTTATTAACTATTAAACTTACAAGTTCTATTCCTGCCCTTAATAACCTTAAGTATAAACAAAGATGCTATAAATGGCCAATTTTCTACTACTTCTAAACAACACTAGTATTAAACTTTTACCACTATTTTTAATACTGCAGCATTAATATAATCAGAGATCAAATTATCCTGACACTACCATTCCTAATACTATAGTGTCAGTACCACTTGAGCAGCTCGAGCAACCCAGACTTAACCACAAGTTTCAAAGGTGGTCTTAATAAGCTGTACCCATGGGTACAGCTTATTTTACTACATGGGAGTCAGCATAAAACGTTGCCTGGTTGCAGGTGTCTTTTGACCACAAATTGTAACTTAATTTTGCAAAGCTTGCTTTTTAAAGATAATTTTACAAAACTCACTCTATAAAGCTTCCGGAAGTTTTAGGCCTAACACTGGCAACACTGTTGTTCATCTTAAGCTTCCCAACACTCGTGCTCAAAGTAATCTCAAGTTGCAATTTTTTTCCTTGCTGTCATTTTGGCAAACTCATTAATAATGTCATCAAAACTTATGTCGCTGGCCATTTCATATTCTATGCTCAAAGCGAGCAAATGGTTGAGCCTTTCCTGCCCAGTGGCTGAACGCAAACGATTTTTAATCAATGTTAGCTTACTAAATGCACGCTCTCCTGATGCTACTGACATTGGCAACATTATTAGTAGGCGTAAACAAATACAAATCTGTGGAAACACATTTTCCAACCCTTTTTTGAAGAGAGCATTAAGAAGTGTAAGGGCAGAGGTTATATGTCCATCAACTCTTAAGTTGGAATCGTCTTTTATTTTGTAAAAGATTCTAAGTTCCTCTTTAAGATCTTCTCTCTGGAGGTCTTTTGGATATGCTGTGGCCAAAGTGTCAACAAAATTTTCTATAGAAGATTCATCCACTGTATCTGGTGGAAACAAAATAGGTGAAAATAAATTTGAGACTTCAGCCATTCTTTCGCCAAGACCTCCTAGCTCTGATAGAAGCAAATCCATTGACAGGAAGAACACCTGTACTTTGAACTGAATATGGCAAGAGTCAAATGTATAGTCTGCATCCCCTGTGTCATCAAAGAACTGCTTTTTCTTCCGAATTCTTGAGTCACTTTTCATTTTTGGGTCAATGCCAAGGCTTGAAGCGATTTGTTTAGCTTCTTCAAAAAAAATTGGCCAAGGATCTTTCAATGTTTGAATTTCCTTAACTAAGTTGCTCACGTGTTTAGCTCCCTCTTTCATTGTTAATTTGGAGCTTTGTAGGACCTTGTTCTTACCATCAATACACTGAAGCACTTTAAACCATATTGTAGTAAGAAGTACAAATTCAAATGACTTAAGCTACTTAATCAAACAGTCAACATCTGCCTGGATTTCAGGAGGTAAATGAAGCTCTTCTTCAAATTTAATTAAACTTTCCAGCACGCCTGTGTGGTTTTTTATTAGGAGGCAAACAGCATCAACTCTTGCGCTCCACCTAGTTTTAGATACAGAGTGAAGAGATATATTCGCAGTGGTCTGCAAAATTTTCCATCTCGCAGGGCTAAGAGCAAATACTTTATAGAGTTTATGAACATTTCCAAAATATGTTTTTACCTCTACACTGGTTTCCATAGCGTGGGTGCCACAGAGGTTCAGCGTGTGAGCGCTGCATGGAGAGAAATAGGCTTGGGCATTTTCTTCCAAAATTCTTGTCTTTACTCCCTGAAATCTTCCTGACATGTTAGAGGCATTGTCATATCCCTGCCCTCTGCACCAAGACAGTTCTAAGTCACATTCTTTTAAAAACCTCTTTATCTGTTCTGCGATATCTGCCCCAGTCTTCTTTTCAAAATCTACTAGTTTAACAAATCTTTCATGCACATCCCAATTTCGGTCTTTTGGCATCACATATCTGAGAATAAAAACTAACTGCTCTGTGTGTGAAGCATCAGGTGTACCATCAACAACAATGCTGAAATATCGGGCTTTTCTTACCTCTTCAAGAATAGAGTTTAAAACTTTCTCCCCACACAGTTTCAAACTCATTCTGACTATGCCATGACAGGTAGTGAGCCTGCATTCTTCGACCAGACTCTCTCCATTGAGCTACCATCTCTAGATGTTGTTTCACCTCAGGATTGTACCTGCCCACAAGCTTCAGTGTTGACAAGAAAAGCCCACAGTCATCATAATCAACGGTAGAATGGCTACCACGAAATGGCAGATTATTCTTTGCTAGGAAAAGAATTACGTCAACAATGGCAGTTAATATTTTACGCCATTTTTCCTCCTCCTGTTTAATACTATGTTGTACTGCTGCATCAATGCCTCTTTTATCACTGAGTGTCTGAAATAATTCCTTCTACTTAATGTAATTGCTCAAATGTGAAGCGTTTTCTTCATGATTTTTGATTTTCTCGTAAATCTTTTTCCAATTATCTGCAATTCCACCTTTGACAAATTTTGAGTGCTGTCATTGCTTAGTTTGAGTTTCACTTCTGTAGAGACTGCAGGGAAAACAAAATATTGCTGCAGCATCTTTACTCCACACCATCCAGTCTCTTTCAATAGATTCGCCATTACTCAGATGTTTAGAAAAAACGGTTATTGGCAATTTCCTGCCAAAAGAATCACGAGGAAAGGTTTTGGGCTTCTGTGGTGGACCCTTCAATACAATAAGATCTCTTTTCTTTATATCTAGGTACTTCCAAGAGGCTGGGTCATTACTGCACAACTCTTCTTTGTCATTCCCACCTATAGCAGCAGGACTAGTTGACTGTACCGGTTTCTCAGTTGTAGCAGCGTTACTGCTGTGTTCTCCATTGTCTATCCAAAGAGGCTAGATTTCCTTCTCTTCCTCCACAACAACCATAAAACTGTTTTCTGAATGTGTTAATATTTCGGATTCCTTACATACTTCCTTTTCTTTTTCTCTTACAACACCACTTTCACTTCCCACCTCTGAAGAGCCTTGAATGTGAGCATCGCACAACTCAGTCAACTGACTTGACTTGGATTGTGCCTGAAGAAATTTGTGAAGAGTTATTTTTCCCTTTTCTTCTTGCGTCTGTCTAGCTATCTTCTGCTTTCCCTTCCTAAATCCTGAAAGATATGTACGTTTCATTTTTCTAACCCCACGATCGTTGACTATGTGATGATACCTGCAAACAAATTAATTCCCTTGGTATCTTTCATTTTGTTAGTGTGACACTGTACCGCATAATGCTTTATGGGAATATGACGTAACTAGAATACGATATACTGAATCTATGCTACATATGCTATGTAATATATCTATATAAAGGCTATGATCCACTGAATCTATTCATCTATTAATCCTATCTGCATGCATGTATCATTTTTTAATTCAAAATATTGGCAGTTGTCATAACCTAGTCCCAGATTTGGACCTTAGCGTCCAAAATATGGGGGTTAGCATGAAAACCTCCAAGCTTAGTTACCGGCTTGGACCTGGTAAAGCTGCCACCACCCAAAAAATTAGAGTGTTTTGGGGCACTCTGGTCCCCCCCCAAAAAACCTTCCCTGGGGACCCCAAGACCCAAATCCCTTGAGTCTCACAACAAAGGGGAATAAACCATTTCCCTTCCCTCCTCCAGGTGTTCTCTCCCTGGGTTCCTGGAGAGATACACAGAAGCAAGCTCCGTGAATCTAAACAGAGGGACTCCACCCTCTCCTATTTCCAGTCCTGGAAACACAAGCACTTCCCTCTTCACCCAGAGGGAATGCAAAGTCAGGCTAGTAAATCTAACACACACAGATTTTCCCCTGACTTCTTCCTCCCACCAATTCCCTGGTGAGCACAGACTCAATTCCCTGGAGTTCCCCACTAAAGAAAAACTCCAACAGGTCTTAAAAAGAAAGCTTTATGTAAAAAGAAAAAAAATACATAAAAATGGTCTCTCTGTATTAAGGTGACAAATACAGGGTCAATTGCTTAAAAGAAATATGAATAAACAGCCTTATTCAAAAAGAATACAATTCAAAGCACTCCAGCAACTACACACATGTAAATACAAAAAAACCAAACCTATCTTTTTGTACTTACAACTGGGAAACAGGAGATTAGAAAGGCAGGAAACAGAAATCCTTTCATAGCCGAGAGAGAGACAGATTCAAGACCAAAGAACAAAGGACTCAGACACAAACTTCCCTCCACCCAGATTTGAAAAAGTCTTGTTTCCTGATTGGTCCTCTGGTCAGGTGTTTCAGGTTACTTCTTTCCAGGTGTAAGAGACATTAACCCTTAGCTATCTGTTTATGACAGCTGTGTACTGGCTTGATTTCTAAATAACCTTAGTAGAGCATTTGGTCAGTTCCTGGAGAAAGGAATGTTGAAGTTAAGTACCTAATCAAGAGACAAAAAAAAGGACAATGGCTCTTGGAATGCTCCAATCCAGATAAGAAGTCTACTTGAGGACCCACAGCTGCTACCTAGTAAGAAACTGTGAGTCATGCATGAACATGTCACTTGCCCAGATAACTCCTAAACTCCATCTTGGAGCTGGACTGTGAGTGCACACAAGTGAGAGGTCTCCAGTCCATCAACAAGAAAATGTCTATTTAAACCCCTGGGAGACCCCTCCATGGTGGTCTTCAGCTGACTAAAGAGAGAGCCTCCCTACCCCCAAGGATACATGAAAGAAACTGGAGCAAAGGATAGTAACTACAGGGGGTGCGAGTGATTACTGGACCCAGGCTAAAAGGAGATTAGTCTGTAAAAGGGAGCATTCTGGAACTGGTGAGGATCTTATCTTTATTTACTTTGATTAGACATAGGCCATGGCTATACTGGCACTTTACAGCTCTGCAACTTTCGCGCTCAGGGGTATGAAAAAAACACCCCCCTGAGCGCTGCAAGATACAGTGCTGTAAAGCCTCAGTGTAAACAATGCCGCAGCGCTGGGAGTGCCGCTCCCAGCGCTGCAAGCTACACCCGTAGAGGATGTGGAGTACGTGCAGCGCTGGGAGAGCTCTCTCCCAGCGCTGGTGCTGCGACTACACTTGCACTTCAAAGCGCTGCTGCGGCAGCGCTTTGGAGTTTCAAGTGTAGCCATAGCCATAGATTTGCACATTTTATTTGGCTTGGTGACTTACTTTGTTCTGGCTGTTAGTACTTGGAACAACTTAAATCCTATTTTCTGTATTTAATAAAATCACTTTTTACTTAATTAACTCAAAGTATGTATTAATACTTAGGGGGAGCAAACAACTGTGCAGCTCTCTCTATCAGTGTTATAGAGGGCGAACAATTTATGAGTTTACCTTGCATGAGCTTTATACAGGATAAAACGGATTTATTTGGGTTTAGACCCCATTGGGAGTTGGTCATCTGAGAGTTAAAAACAGGAACACTTTTGTTAGCAGCTTTCAGGTAAACCTGCAGCTTTGGGGCAAGTAATTCAGACCCTGGGTCTTTGTTGGAGCAGACGGATGGGTCTGGCTCAGCAAGACAGGGTGCTGGGGTCCTGACCGGGCAGGGAAAGCAGGGATAAAATAAGTAGTCTCTGAGCATATCAGGTGAGGTGGTGGCAGCTCCCAGGGCGTTTCTGTGAGCCAAACCATCTCAGGGTAGTTAATTTAAAAGTTCCTTATGTACACCATGTGTTCCCCCCGCCCCTCCCCATGTGGCTTACCCCCACCTCTCCTGGTCTCCCTTCTCTAACATACCCCATGTGTTGCCCCCACCATGTGGCTTACCCCTGCCTCTCCTGGTCTCCCCACTCTCAGAGCCTCAGCCACTTTGGCAACCAGCTGCTGCCCTCGACAACGCTGCAGCAGCGTGGCTACGGCGTGACTGGAGATCACAGCCCTGCCCCCTTATTGCACGGCTGCGGCTCTGACTCAGCGGAAGGAGGCGGAGCTCTGGCCCCTTGGGAGCCACACCGCTGCTGCAGCGCTATCCGGGGATGTTCCTGGCTGGGTTACCGCCGCGCCTATCCCCTCTTTTGGAGCCTCAGCGCTTGGCCCCTGGACAGTGCTGCAGCGTGGCTCCGGCAGGAGCAGAGCTCTCAGCCCCGCCTGCTTAGCTCGGGGCTGTGTCTCAGCGGGAGGAGGCAATGCTCAGGCTGCTGCTGTACTGTCTGGGGCCGCTCCTCCTGACAGCGCGCTGAGGTGCCGGGGCCGGGGGGAGTATCAGACAGTCTCATGCAGCCGGGGGCCCCTGCGGGGCCCGGGGCAAATTGCCCCACTTGCCCCCCCTCTGGGCAGCCCTGGTTTTGTGAGATCTGTTTGTAACTCTTCGCAGTCTACTTTGAACTTAATCTTAAATAATTTCATATAATCTGCAAATTTTGCCACCTCACCGGTTAGCCCTTTTTCAAAATCATTTATGAATATGTTGGACAGCTCTGATTCCAGTACAGCTCCCTGGGGGACATTGTTTACCTCTTTCCAGGCTGAAAACTGACCGTTTATTCCTGCCCTTCATTTCCTGTCTTTTAACCAGTTACTAATCCATCAGAAGACCTCTTATTCCATGATTGCTTGCTTTCCTTAAGAGCCTTTGGTGAGGGACCTTGTCAAAGGCTTTCCAAAAGTCCAAATACATTGTATCCACTGGATCATTCTTGTCTATGTGTGTTCACCCCTTCAAAGAATTAATAGATTGGTGAGGCATGATTTCCCTTTACAAAAGCTGGGTTGGCTCTTCCCTAACAAATCATGTTCATCTATGTATTTAATAATTCTTTCTTTACTATAGCTTCAATCAATTTGCCTGGTACTAAGTTAGATTTAATGGCCTATAATTGCTAGGATCGCCTCTGAGGCATTTTTTACAAATTGGTGTCACATTGATTCCACTCATCTGATACAGGAGCTGAGTTAAGCAATAGGTTACATACCACAGTTAGTAGTTTTTCAATTTCATATTTGAGTTCCTTCAGAACTCTTGGGTGAATACCATCTAGTCCTGGTGACTTATTACAGTTTGATTTATCAATTTTTTCCTAAACCTCTTCTAATGACACTGCAATCTGGGACAGTTCCTCAGATTTGTCTCCTAAGAAGAATGACTCAAGTCTGGGAATCTCCCTCACATCTTCTGCAGTTAAGACTGATGCTTCTCCACAATGGTCTTGTCTTCCTTGACTGCTCCTGTTAGTTGGAGTCTTTTGCTTGTTGCTCTTCAAATTCTTTTTTGGCCTCCCTCATTATACTTTTACATTTGACTTGCTAGAGTTTATGCTCCATTCTCTTTTCCTCAGTAGAATCTGACTTCCAGTTTTTAAAGGATGTCTTTCTGCCTTTAACTGCTTCTTTTACTCTGTTTAATCATGGTGGTACTTTTTTGGTCCTCTTGCCATTCTTTTTCATTTGAGGCATGAATTTGAGCCTCTATTACGATGTTTTTTAAAAGTTTACATGCAGATTGCAGGCATTTCACTCTTGTGACTGTTCCTTATAATTTCCATTTAACTTGCTTCCTCATTTTTCTGTAGTTCCCCTTTTTTAAATCAAATGCTACTGTGGTGGCCTTCTTTGGTATCCCTCCCTCCCCAGGACATTAAATTTAATTATATTATGGTTGCTATTACTGAGTGGTTCAGCCCTTTTGGACAAGATGTTGTGCTCCACTTAGGACTAAATCAAGATTTGCCTCTCCTCTTGTTGGTTCCATGACTAGCTGCCCCAAGAAGCTGTCATTAATGATGTCTGGAAACTTTATTTCTGCATCCCGTCCTGAGATGACATATACCCGTTGTGGCAGAGCTCCAATCTTGTCCTCGTGGGTTCCGCGCTTCGAGGTGGTTTATGCTAGCCTCAGAGGCTCACTGCAACCTTCCACATAGCCCTTCTCTCTCTAGGGCCAGGGATACAGTCTACTGAGCCCTTTTCAGCATAAGCCAGCAAGGAGGTTGGTGAGAGAACTCCCACAGTCTCTGTAGTCCCTAGGGCTTATTTCAGAACAGTTTAGCCTCCTGTCCTGACAGGGGCCTGACTTCCCCTCCCAGGAGATGTTCCTGCAGTGGTGAGTTGGGGAGAACCCAGGCCCACCCTCTACTCCAGGTTCCAGCCTAGGGACCCTAATGGTAGCAGCTGTTGGCAGCCAACGTTTCACTGCCAGAGTTGCTACATTTCCCTGGGCCACTTCCCCACATCTCTCCTGCTTCTCCCTTCTTCACCCTTACCTTAGGGCTCCCTTACCAATGACTTGAGGGTGTCTTCATTAACCAGCCCTTCAGCCGCACTTCCTCTTCTCTGGCTCCCTGGCTCTCCTTTGCCTGACTGGAGTGAGCCCTTTTATAGCATCAGAGGGGCCTTAATTAGATTCAGGTGCTTAACAGCCTCCTCTGACTCTTAGCAGGTTAATTGGAGTCAGGTGTTCTCATTAGTCTGGAGCAGCCCCTGCTCTGGTCAGTCAGGGAACAGAAAACTGCTTATCCAGTAGCCCGTATATCTGCCTTTTACTACTTTGCTGTTCCCAGCTGGTCTGGGTCTATCACACCAGCCAATATGAGGATGGTTGAAATTCCCCATTGTTACTGAGTTTTCTATTTTATACCCTCTCTAATCTCCCTGAGCATTTCACAAGCACCATCACCACCCTGGTCAGGTGGTTGGTAGTATATTCCTATTGCTATACTCTTATTATTTAAGCATGGAATTTCTATCCATAGAGATTCTATGGTACCACTTAAGTCATTTTTAATTACTTAAATGGTACCACTGAATCTCTATGGATAGAAATGTTTACTATATTTGACTCTATGCTTTCTTTCATCTACAGTGCCACTCCCCCACCATCACAGCCTACTGTTATTTCTATATATTTTGTACTCAACTGCCACCACCATGTCCCATTGATTATGGTCATTCCACCAAGTTTCTGTGATGCCTATTATATCAATATCCTCATTTACTACCAGACACTCAAGTTCATCTATCTTAGCATTAGACTTCTTCATTCATACACAAGCACTGATAAAATTTGTCACTTTTTAGTTGTCTTCCTTCATGTGATGTAATTGAAGTTGACTTTTTTGTTTCTCTTCAGTTCCTACCTGTACTTCATCCACTTCTATTGTCTCTTCCTTACAGAGAATCCCTGTTAATAGATGCTCCTGTGGGATGTCTGCTTGAACTGTATGCTCAGGGCCATCCTTAGCCATAGGCAGAACAGGCAGCTGCCTAGGGCACCAGTTTGTCTGAGGCATCACTCTGCCGGGAGCCCAGAGGGACAGGAAGTAATGGAGCAGGGTTGGGTCCTAGAGAGAGCTGAATGCGCTGCCTGCAGCACAGTCTGAGAGAGGGGATTGGCTGCTGAAGGATCTGGGAAGGGGTGGGGGAAGGAACTCACCTGTGAGTGTGACTCTCTCCCCCACATGAGGTGAGGCAGGCTGGGTGACTCTGGCAGTATCCTTTGTTGCCCCCCATAATCTGCATTCTTCCCCCCACATGGAGCACCCCCCATTTCCCCTCTCCCCCCCTTGTGGAGCACCTCTCTCTCCCCCCTCCCCTCCAGCAGGGCTTGGCTGGGTAAAGCCGCTGGTGGGGTGGGGGATGCTGGCTGGCTGGCTGGCTGCATGTCAAGGAAGTGAAACTGAAAGTGACTCACTTCCTCAGCAGCCAGCCCAAGCAACAGGGACTGGATTGGAATGATCACACACAGCTGGCTGGGGTGGGGAAATGGTGACCAGGTACCATGTGTGAAAAATCTGGACAGGGGGTTGGGGTAGGGTGACCAGATGTCCCACTTTTATAGGGGCAGTCCCAATTTTAGAGTCTTTTTCTTATATAGGCTCCTGTCCTGATTTTTCACACTTGCTGTGTGGTCACCCTAGGTGGGGGGTAATTGGTGCCTATATAATACAAAGCCCCAAATATCAGGACTGGCCCTATAAAATCAGAACATCTGGTCACACTAGCTGGGGAGCGCATCTTTCCCCTAGGCTGGTAGAGATCCATCTCATCCAGGGGGAGCTGCGCAGGGCAAGATGAACTGCTGTGGCTCTGTGGGTGTCCCGTCCCTGAGATCAGATGCTGTGCTAACTTCACCATGGTCTGTGGTGCTGGTGGTGGTGCCCAGTGGTGTGTGATCAGACCTGAGGGTTTGCTGCTGCTGTTGCCATCTGCACCCCAAGAGGTGGATTTTGGGGTCCTGCAGCTTTCCACCTATCTCCTCCTCTACTACAGCTGTTGGACCAGCAGGCTGGAGGCGAGCCAAGCATGAAAGCAGTACTGTGTTGCCATTTAGATTGTCATTTAACAACTTTGTTTGCCAAAAATGCTTGCTAACAATCCTGAATCCAATTTCAATATTTTTTTAAAAAATAGCAATATCTTAGCCAAAAACAGAAAATTAAGTTGTTGGCAATTATTTGTGACAAGTTTGGTTTGGGGCAGGGCGTGGGACAGTTTTCATTAGAGAAACAAAAAAATGATGACTGGCTTTCCTATAGCCCTGTTACTGCTAAATAGAGCCCTCCAACAACTGTAATATGCTCATCTCCTTACTAGTGTATAGAGTAACTATATGTTGTTCTAAAATTCTGTTGCTTTTTTTTTCCAGGGAGTCAGTATAGCTTTTGCCAGCCCAGAGGATGGGCAGTCAATGTCTTACATTTTCACAATGTCTTGTCCAACTTTCATAAAGTAAATACATGGTTAATATGAATTAAAAAGGCCAGGGACACTTCCTTGTGAAGAATCTATGCAGCAGATCATGCTGGAGCTGTGAAAATGTCAGTTTTTGATGGAACTTTAGAGGCAGCAATTTATCATGTATTTCTGGCAGTGCCCAAAATGTGCTGCTATTACTAACGTCTTCCCAAACAAAAATAAGGCACAATAGGACTTCTGTAACATTTCTGTGGTACCTTAATGTAGATGAGAGGATTCTGTGCTGACTTCCTTTTCGTCACTTTCTGCTTTACCTAGGAATAAAACTAGGGTTATATTTTCCCAATGCTTGGAAACCCAGCTTATTAAAATGGATAATGTCATTGATCTGTTTACAGTATAAGGTTGATACAGAGTTGTAACTAACATTAAGACTGATGCCCACTATACATTTAAAACTAAAAAGTGGCTTTGTAAAAATGACATGGGTTTCCAGCTCTACTGTGCCTCAGTCAGGGTGGAACACCTTGTGAGGTGTCTTCACACTAACTCAAGGTCCCAGGTTCATGACTATCCTATATTAGTTATTTTAAATAATATTTCTGATAATCTGACAATAATTTTAAAAGTTATTTCTTTAAAAAACACCCTTATAAGTTAGTTCATATCGAAAACAACTTTCTGGGTCACAAAGAAATCGAAAAGATGAAATAGGATTTGCTATACAAGCACAGAAGGGTTTTATACTTAAGTTTGTATGTCATGAAAACAACGAAGTTGATCAAGATCATCAAGTAACTGCCAAAGAAAATTTTTATGCAGACGAAGCTGAAAAAACGTAACAACACAGAGAACAATCATTTGAAACAGATGCAGACACAAAACAGGAAATTACAATAGTTGAAACTGTACTAGCATGGGACATAGATGACATTGGCGCATGGCCGCAATCTTTACACAACAAATTATGTGCCATTATACTTGAGAAAGGCCCTGTGAGAATAAAAGATCTTGAATATCCTAAAGACATTAAAGGTAGGAGATTCACAGAAAACAATTACTACAAAAGACTTTCTAATGGTGAAATTGTCAAAAGATATAGCTTGTCTACTCTAAATGCAAGGATGCTGTATTTTGTTTCCCATGCAAGATTTTCAATAGTTGCAATTTTAAGATAGCAACCACGGGCAGGGGCGGCTCCAGGCACCAGCGCAGTAAGCACGTGCATGGGGCAGCAAGCTCGTGGGGGAGTGGTGTACTAGTCGCCGAGAAGGCAGCAGTCAGGCAGCCTTCAGCAGCTTTTTTGCAGGAGGTCCGCCAGTCCCGAGCTTCGGCGGCAATTTGGCAGCAGGTACGCCGAACGCGTGGGCCCGGCAGATCACCCGCAGAGCTGCCACCGAATCCGCGGAACTGGCGGACCTCCCGCAGAAATGCTGGCTGTGCTTGGGGCGGCAAAAAACATAGAGCTGCCCCTGACCACGGGTATTAATGATTGGAAAAATCTTAGTCACATATTACTGCAACATGAAAAGGCACAATACCACATTGAAAGTATGCACAAATGATGTGCACTGAGTGTAAGGTTAAAATATTACACAACTCTTGATGCCCAAAATAAAAGATTGCTGGAGTCAGAGAAGCAGCATTGGCGCCATGTTCTTGAATGTCTATTATCTATTGTTGAATATCTATCAACACATGATCTTGCTTTTAGAGGAAGCGTTGAGAAATTATTCCAGCCTAAAAATGGCAATTTTTTGGGCCTTGTACAACTGCTGGGAAAATTTGACACAGTGATGAGTGAACATCTCCAAAGAGTAACTGAAAATGAAATACATGACCACTATTTGGGACCAAGAATTCAAAATGAGCTGATCATGCTAATGAGTGATAAAGTGAAAGACAAAATTGTTTCATTGTTACTTTGGCAAAATATTTTGCCATAATTCTAGATTGCACTCCGGACATAAGTAATCAAGAACAGATGTCGTTAGTAGTGAAATTTGTTGACATTAGTGATGCAGCACAGATTACAGTTAAGGAATCGTTTATCAGATTTTTAGAAGTAGAGGACACTATAGGTTTTGGACTTCTTCAAGCTCTCCTTGATGAATTAAAATGAATGAGATTGTCCGTAATGAACATTAGAGGACAAGGCTATGATAATGGTGCCAATATGAGAGGATGCATTTCTGGCGTGCAAGATAGATTGATTGCTGGCAGAAAATCCACGAGCCTTTTTTGTTCCGTGTGCATGTCACAACCTTAATTTGATTTTGTGTGATATGGCCAAGTCTTCTGTAGAAGCTATTTCTTTTTTTGGTTTGCTGCAATGCCTTTATGTGCTCTTTTCAGCTTCAACTCAGTGATGGCAAATATCAAAGCGCATGTCAATGGTATTACCATTAAGCCTTTATCTGAGACACGCTGGGAAAGCAGAAAAGAAAGTGTAAAAATGTTGACAAAGCACTGGTTGTTATTTTGGAAGAAGCCAGAGATCCAAAAACTAAAATGAAGCACAGTCATTGGCCTCTGAAATATCCAGCTTCAAGTTTCTAACATCTGTCGTAATCTGGTATGACATTCTTGTTAAAATCTCAATTGTAAGCAAAATAATGCAGAGCCCAATGATGCAGCTTGATTCCACACTTACCTTACTAAGCAATACACACCACTTTTTAGTGAAATAGAGAGAAAATGGATTAAAAGAAGCACAGGTTATAGCAAGAGAGCTTGCACAGGCACTCAGTGTAGAACCAAATTGTCCATGTCCGAACATGACATTAGTTTCAAGGAAAAAATGAGAAGCGGAATATGAAGGAGCAGATGAGCCCATAGATGTCCAGAAAAGAAATTTGAGGTTGATTTTTTAATGTTGTGATGGATAAAGCAATGTCTGCCATTGATGAAAGGTTTAATACCTTACGAGTACACCATGAACAGTTTGGATTTTTGTATGACATAACTAAATTCAGCTAAAACAAGAGCAGCAAATGACAGTGCAAGAACCTAGAGAGCCTCCTGAAGCATGGTGATAGTTTTGATTTAAATGGATTTGAACTGTACAGAGAATTGAGTACATTGTCATCAATGTTGCCACATGCAAAATTGGGGATGGATATTGTACAGTTTATTCATACCAGCAAACTTGTTGACATATATCTTAATGAAGTGTTTCTCAAACTAGAGTCACCGCTTGTGTAGGCAAAGCCCCTGGCGGGCTGAGCTGGTTTGTTTACCTGCCCTGTCCGCAGGTCCAGCCGATCGCGGCTCCCACTGGCCATGGTTTGCCGCTGCAGGCCAATGGGGGCTGCAGTAAGCGGTGGCCAGTAAGTCCCTCAGCCCACGCTGCTTCCAGCAGCTCCCATGGCCTGGAGCAGCAAACCACAGCCAGTGGGAGCCGTGATTGTCTGCACCTGCGGATGGGGCAGGTAAAAAAACTGGCCCTGCCCGCCAGGGGCTTTCCCTATACAAGCGGTGACCCCAGTTTGAGAAACACTGTCCTAATGTGTGCATGCCACTCGTATTCTACTGACAATTCCTGTAACAGTAACATCAGGAGAAGGGAGTGTCTCAAAACTAAAGCTCATTAAAAATTATCTCTGTTCTACTAAGATTCAGGAATGCTTGACTGGTCTTGCTAGTCTTGCAATCAAACAAGACATCGCTTTGTCTTTGTCATACGATGACATTATTACTGATTTTGCAGCCAAAAAAGCCAGAAAAATTGCTTTTAATTAAAACCAAATCATTGTTTCAGTACCTCTTCATAGAAATTTCCAATAAAATGTTGACAAATTTAAAAAATTATATTATTTGCATCAGAATTTTTTCTACAGCGCTACTTCTTTAGTACAAGTATAGTCCATCAGCATTACAGGGTGCGTCATTAAGTTAAACTGTTTTTAATAAAGTGCTTGTGGCAATTTTTCCAATACTGTAAGTTTATGTTTGTGTTGCTAAGAGCAAGTCAGGCATAGGGGCACCAGTTTAATAATCCCACCTAGGGCACCATAAATCCTAAGGATGGCCATGTGTGTGCTACTCCATACCTATCAGCTTTCCCCCAGCTTTAGTTTAAAAACTCCTCTAAAACCTTTTAATGTTACATGCCAGCAACCTGGTTCTGTTTTGGACTAGCTGGAGCCCATCCTTCCTGCCTAGGCTCCTCCTTTCCCAAGAGATTCCCCAGTTCCTAATAAACCTAAAACTCTACTCCCTACACCATCATCTCATCCATGCATTGAGACCTTGCACTTCTGCCTGTCTAATTGGCTTTGCGCATGGAACTAGAAACATTTTGGAGAGTGCTACCATGGAGATCCTGGACTTTAATCTCTTATGTAGCAGCCTAAACTTGGCCTCCAGGACCTCTCTCCTATTTTTTCCTATGTCACTGGTTCCTGCACATACTGCAACAACTAGCTCCTCCCCAGCACTTCACATAAGTCTGTCTAGATGTCTTGAGAGATCCGCAACCGTCCCACACAGCATTGCCCTGTTTAATTTTGTGCAGTGCTTAATAAACTAATCTGCAAATAAATGAGATGTAAGCACCCTACATAATAATAATAATTAATAATATCATAATTTTAGCATAATAAGGAACTAGTGTAATAAGATAATACAATTCCTCACTGAGATGTTGTGAGACTAGTTCCTTAAGTGTTTTAAGGTCTTCACATTAAATATTACTACAATTAATATCATTAGCAAAAAATGAAAACAATTATTATGTTTTTTATTCTGAGGCACACAAAGGCAGCCTTCAGCATAAGTAGTCTCATGGTTGCATCATTTGCCTTCTAAAGACTTTTCAAATCCCAATTCTACATACCATCAGACAATGAAATTACCCTGTTGGTTAATGGTTGTGGTAATGTTTATTTCAGTACTAGAAGTTACTTTTTGGGCATTGTTACATCAGCTAATCATTAGCAGGTTTGCCCTTAGGAAACTGTGTTTAGCAAACCAAATATATCTCTCTTTTTAATGTGAAACAGTTGACATGAAGGATTATATATGCAAGTTGAGAGTTTGAATATCTAAGGGGAAATTGGAATGTTAGAGGCCTCAAAGCTGCATATTCCTGGCATATCTGTTGTGCCAACTACTCAAAAGCAAGACAGGGCCAAAACCCCAAAACTCCCATTTATGCCAAGGGGAGTTCGGCCATGAACATTAATGTGAGAAGACTTAGAGTTAGGAACCTAACCTCCTCCTTTTAGGGGACTGGCAAGTTGAGAATGTTTGAAGCATACATCCTCTATTTTTCCCCCAGACACAGCCACCCACAGTGGCTGCTTAGCAGAAATGATTGATACTACTGTAACTCCGAGTGCTTCACAAACCTTACAGGGTACTGTTGGAATCTGGATGCTAGGACTAGTGTGCAGGGTGGAGACATATTCATTTGCTCCACCTCATGCTGAGAAGTATGAGGGATTCTTTCCTGAACTCTGGCCCTGGCAGAATTCCATCACTGGTGAAGGCTGAGAGGGAAAATGAGAAAGGATTCTCATGCCCTGTTTCATTTGCACATCACTAGAAGATTCAGCTGAGGTGCAGCTCATCAGGGATTTATAGCGAAATGTCCAACTATGAGCCACGCTTCCCATACACTTGTCACAAATGCTGGTGGTTTCTTTTCTCACAAAGTTCCTCTTTTTCCTATAGTAAAATCCAAATCTAATCAATATTTTTGAGGTTAAAGGTGCATATTTTGGACCTAGAAGAGGGAATTGAAAAGTAGATAGTGACGATATATTTAAGAGCACATGAACACATTAAAAAAACCCTTTCTGTTAAACCCAAGTATAGAGTGCTCACAACCTGGTAACTGAAAACAAACTACTAAATACTTATTTGAAGTACAGGATTATCCTTCACCAGGTCTAGAAGCCTATTTCATACCCACAAATAATGAAGAAACTCCAGTGGGACTGGTCACACAAGTAAGTGCGATGCGACTCAAATGAGTAAGGTATGCAGAATCTGACTCAGACTGTAAGCTCCATCTGGCCCTTAGGTTGTAAGCTGCTCAGGGCAGGGATTGTGTCATTTTATGTGTCTGTAAAGCATCATGCACACTGATGTCACTATATAAATAAAATTGCAGACTACACCATTATTTACTCACAGAGGCTTACTCTTCCCATCCCTGCCTCCCCTTAAAGAGCAAATATACGTTTTGGGAAAAGGTTCCTGGAGTGGCAGCAGTGAACTGTGAAATTTTCTAGATGTAGAGAAGTTACGGCGTAGGCAGTAACAGCAATACACCATCTCGCCAACATGCCTCAGTGGTGACTTGGAGCTTCCAAGGGCTCAATTCTCGCTCTGCACCATTCACGGCTGTGAAGAGGAAACATGTGTGGCTAAATAATAACACAGTGCTATCAGTGTGCATGGTGTTTCACAGACACATAAAATGACAATCCCTGCCCTGAGCAGCTTACAACCTAAGGGCCAGATTCGGCAAACCTTCCTCACGTTGAGTGCATAGGAGATAACTGCTATTAAAGCAGAATGGTAGAGTTAAACATCTCCTTTGTGCTCTTTCAGCACTGGTGTAAATCAATACATAAGATGCAGGGCACCAGTGAGTCAGGCCCCATGTCCCTATATCCAGGAGCTGAAAGACAGTTCAGTCTTCCTGTCCATTTAAACCTCAATCTTTCTATCAAGACTGCCAAATGGGCACCAACTGTGCTGGCAGTTTTTTGCATGATATAAACACCTGTTCACTGGTAACAAGACTAAGGTCACCAATTTGTTTAGCCTAGACTAGCCAGCAGCTGTAAACAGGTAACATCTTTCAGCGCTACCAACTTGGCCAGGATTCAGACTTGCATCCTAACTGTGGGAAGACCATATATCCTCCCCCGGGTCCTGTGACTTCCAGCTCCTCCATAACTGTGTATGTAGACCCCTTGGGGGATATTTTCTTTATGCGCAAGGAAATTAGGTCTCACCGGGCTCTATTGGAGTCAATGACAAAACTGAGGCCAGGATTTTACCTCATAACTTTAATGTGAACTAAGCACACTGTGAGATGTGTTTATTTCCCTAATGTTACTTTGCCGTGTCTATTTCAAAGTACTGAAAATGAGATGAAATTTATTTTAATTTCCATTAATTTGGGAAGAGAGCGAAAGATGGGAGTTGGAAAAAAAAAACTCTCTCCACCCAACTCATCCCACCTAAAAAGATACAATATAAACAGCACCACTATAATTCCATTAGGAGAGGAAAAAAAGTGATATCTGCTGGGTTGCCATAATTGTATTCCTAATTAAATCCATGTTTATAAGTTAAGCTAGAGTGTTCAGATGGGATATTTTCCTTACGGTGTCATGAGGATTCAGATATAAACTCCTTCTCTTTTACTGGGCCACACTTTTCACAAAACTCATCTGGTATAAACAATACAAATCTTTTAATCGTTTTCCATCAAGCAAAAGTCAGATAAATATTTTTAAAGCTTGACACTGAATTTTCATGCTGTTTATTTGCACTCCCTTGGTATCAACATACTCTTACAAGCCAAGGATCCTGAGTGTCATGGCTTGGTGCGTATTAGGAATATGTTTATTAATGGAATTTTAAAAGAGGGCTTTTTAATAGAGAATGCAGAAAACATGTAGCATATTTAAGGGGACCATTTAATAGGCAGTAGCTATAATCTTCAACCAAGATCTCTCATGAATTTAGCAGGGAAGGGGATCTGGTTAGGGTTATGATGGCAGAACTCTCAAGAAACCTCAAGTGCTACAAGAAATGGTTTTGGTTCATTGATGTTGGGCCAGTTCAGCACCAGACCTGTGCTCCAGGTTGGTGTTATGGGCATTGTGTTGTTGAATGTATTGTTTTTTGGATGAGATGTAAAACTAAAGTCCTGATGACTTGTGGTTATTAGAGATCTCATGGGACTTCTTGCAAGAGTAAAAGCATTAGCCCCAATGTTCTGGCAAATTTTAATTTGAGTAATTGCTTACCAACTCTCTAAATCCCCACTATTCTTCACCTCCTAGTGTAGACTCTTGCTAAACAGCTACTGTATTGTACCATGATGGTGGACACAACTGCGTATTTTATTATTAGAGAAAAACCCAAATCAGATCCCTGGTTCTAAAACACTCTGAAACCTGGGAGATGTTTAGATGCAAAATTCATACTTTGGCCCCCCGTGAATGTGCGAAATCATATCCAAATATCAGATCCAAACTTAGGGAACGTTTAAAACTGGAGCCTTATTTGTGGTTCAGGCCTGTCTCTAATTATAAAGAGCTTTGGGACCCTTCTGGCAATACTGAGCTATCATGAATTAAACTGGCATTTTGAATGTTTTGCAAAAGGGCATCACAAACTTAGTCGCTGGAACAGGACAAATACATTTTCATTATGGTCCAGAAGCCAGATCTGATAAACACAGGGCCACATATTGCCTTTGATCTACAGTAGAGGTACAACCCACAGAAGTTGTTCCCTTGACTTCATTGAGTTTTGAATCAGACACAATGGGAGGTTTGTCTAAAAACGGTGGTAAAAATCTGACTTCTATGTAATAATTAGGTTCACCAGTTTCAAAAGTAGTCTGATTTTGGGTGCCCAAATTTGCTAAGTGCATGCATCGCTTACAGCTACCATTACGAGTGACTGAAAATCAGGTATCCAGTGTCTAAAGTTGGGCTCTGGGGGCATGTGCTATAGCAAATCTATATAGAAACTGATGTATAAATTTATTCAGATTAACTTTATTTAGGAAATTTGGCTTTTAAAAGTTTATAAATTTTAAAGGTTTTTGTTTTCTATTTTTCACCCCTAGAATTATTTCTGGACTCAGACAGAAATAAAATTGCACAAACAACTTTGCCTTTGTTACTCTTGTTTCTTTACTATCGTGAATCACTGAAGATGGCACATAAGAAAAAATGTTGCCCTCTTGCAAAGGAGGACGGAAGAGGTAAGAATCATGACCTTGGAAAAGACTAATATACGCATAGTATACCGAATACAAAAAAAGAGCAAAGTCTTTGCAGTACAGCTTAGTGGATTGTACCTTCATTTTTGGATAGTCAGCATTACTCATTGCCAATTCATAATTAACATCTGCTGTAGCTAGACAATCCAGAGCCAGATGCAAATTGCTAAGATCCTTTTAAAACCTTGCACTACAAATGCAAAGACCAATTTTCCAGTGAGAAAGACAGAATTAGCACGCACATTACAGAATGTGTTACTAACAAGTCAGATATAGATGATATTTAGAAAAATTAGTAATGTAGTGATCTTAAAAATAACCATGTAGAATTGCTTGGTGGGAGTACTCTGCATTGTCAAAAAGAGGACCTAAACTTGATTCCTTAGCCTGGTATGGGATGAGGAGCTATCAGGATAGCAGCTTTTTTGCCCATATCTTCTGAAAGAAAGAGAATGCTTTGTATCACTTAGATGTGATCCATTTGGTCAATTAAGGAGAAGTGCTGTACAAGACCATTCCAGACATTTTTAGATGGTGACTGACATGAGATCTCAAGCAGTAGCAGCAGCAGCAGCAGAAGAAAAATGGGATCCAAAAAGATCCTGATTCTCATGTGACTTTAAAGATGGTAGGAGAAGGATCCTTCTTCTAAATTATTCTCCTCTGTAGCATTATCATGTAGACAATGGCAATTGTGTGCATGAAAAATTAACACTGTCCAAATGTGAAACTAAACAGCATTGGCAGTGACATTGCCAGCACCCCTAGTTCCAGCACCTATGTTGTCAGGTATATTTTACAGTCCTTATTTTTTTTCCTCAGGATTCACTAAAAAAAAATATGAACTCTGATGATGGATTGTGGATGAAAATAAAGGACAATGTGTTGGATAAGCTTACAGCTACAGAGGAGTCTAACAGGTTTTTGAAACACATGAGAAGACATTCATTTTCCTTGTACACAGTGCTGTTGTAGCCATGTCAGTCCCAGGATATTAGAGAGACAAGAAGAGTGAAGTAATATTTTTAGTGGACCAACTTCTGTTCATGAGAGAGACAAGCTTTCCAAAGAAGAGTTGTGTGTGGCTCAAAAGCTTGTTTGTTTTACCAACAGAAGTTGGTCCAATGAAAGATATTACCTCACCCACCTTGGCCTTCATTACTTCTTGTAATGATGCTCGCTCATTCCCAAATGCCTAGTCCTCACATAGGTCAAGTCAGAAAAAAAATCTAATATGCCCCAATCCTCCAGTAGACTGTATGCATAGACTCTTGTGCCTAGAAAAAGCCCTATCGATTTCAGTCTTCTCTACAGTGGTAAGTTGACCTAAGTTACGCTACTCCAGCTACATGAATAACTTAGGTCAACTTACCTCAGTGTCTTCACTGTGCTTCTTTGACAGAAGACGCTCTCCGATTAACTTCCCTTACACTTCTCGGAGAGCTGGAGTATAAGGGTCGACCAGAGAACGCTCTGCCATCGATTTAGCTAGTCTTCACTAGACCCGCTAAATTGACACTGCTCCAATTGATGCAGCAGGAATCGATCTCCCCATAGTGAAGATCAGGCCTTAGTTGCAGTCTAGAGGAGGAAAATTTTGTGGGAGCCCAAATCTGATCTATTACTGGAGATCCATTTTCCCTTAGAAACACATGCGTTAGTGGGTTCTATATGCTAGTCTCCTTTTCTGAAGATCACAACAAATGGAAAAAATGAAAAGTATTTAAGTGAAATCTGCCCCTTTGGTGAATTACACAATGCTCCCCAATGCAAAATGCTGTCACAGGAATTCTTGTTTTATACTGCTAATCTGCTCTCATTCTTTTCGATGTTCCTGAGCACTCACATCCAATCAACAGGCACAAAGACCTTGGCAGTTACCTGGGTGAGAAGGGTTTGGGTGGCCCAAGCAACAAAAGAGAATTATACAGATAGTGTGGAGATGTCATGAAACCAAACAAGTTCTGTTTTTCTTAGAGTAAAATAACTTTGTAATTTGCTTATAGGACAGCGCTGTAAGGTCTCAATGCAGTATGAGCAGCATGTGGAGAATAGACAGCTTTTCTGAGGAGCTGACTGAGAACTATAGAAGGTGGATAGAAAGCTGGCTAGGTCGGGCTCAACAAGTAGTGATCAATGGCTTGATGTCTAGTTGACAGCCAGTATCAAAGCAGAGTACACCAGGGTCGGTCCTGGGGCCGGTTTTGTTCAACATCTTCATTAATAATCTGGGTGATGGGATGGATTGCACCCCAGCATGTTCACGGATAACACTAAGCTGGGGGGAGAAATAGATACCCTGGTAGGTAGGGATAAAGGCCATAGTGACCTAGATAAATTGGACCAAAAAAAATCAGATGAGGTTCAATGATGACAAGTGCAGAGTCCTACACTTAGGATGGAAGAATCCCATGCACTGCTACAGGCTGGGGACCCACTGACTAAGTGGCTGTTCTGCAGAAAAGGACCTGGGGATGAGAAGCTGGATATGAGTCAACAGTGTGCCCTTGTTGCCAAGAAGGCTAATGGCATATTGGGCTGCATTAATAGGAGTATTGCCAGCAGATCAAGGGAAGTGATTATTCCACACTGTTGGGCACTGGTGAGGCCACATCTGGAGTATTGCATTCAGTTTTGGGCCTCCCATTACAGAAAGGATGTGAACAAATCGAGAAAGTCCAGTGGAGGGCAACGAAAATGGTTAGAGTGCTGAGACACATGACTTATGAGGAGAGGTTGAGGGAAATGGGCTTATTTATTCTGCAGAAAAGAAGAGTATGAGAGATTTGATAGCAGCCTATATCTGCTGGGAAAGGAATACAGTAGGGCACAGACGATCCAGGAAGTTTTTGGAAAGTGTAGGGGACAATTTCCTGGTGCAAGTGCTGGAGGAACCAACTAGAGCTCTTCTTGACCTGCTGCTCACAAACAGGGAAGAATTAGTAGCAGAAGCAAAAGTGGATGGGAACCTGGGAAGCGGTGACCATGAGACGGTCGAGTTCAGGATCCTGACAAAAGGAAGAAAGAAGAGCAGCAGAATATGGACCCTGGACTTCAGAAAAGCAGACTTTGACTCCCTTAGGGAATTGATGGGGAGGATCCCCAGGGAGAATAACATGAGGGGGAAAGTATCAGAGGGGTAGCCATGTTAGTCTGGATCTGTAAAAGCAGCAAAGAATCCTGTGGCTAACAGACGTTTTGGAGCATGAGCTTTCGTGGGTGAATATCCACTTCTTCAGATGCGATTGGCAGATGTGATTGCAGAGCCATTGGCCATTATCTTTGAAAACTCATGGCGATCGGGGGAGGTCCCGGATGACTGGAAAAAGGCTAATGTAGTGCCCATCTTTAAAAAAGGGAAGTAGGAGGATTCAGGGAACTACAGGCCAGTCAGCCTCAACTCAGTCCCTGGAAAAATCATGGAGCAGGTCCTCAAGGAATCAATTCTGAAGCACTTGGACAAGAGGAAAGTGATCAGGAAGTCAGTATGGATTCACCAAGGCCAAGTCATGCCTGACTAACTTAATTGCTTTCTATGATGAGATAACTGGCTCTGTGGATGAGGGGAAAGCAGTGGATGTGTTATTCCTTGACTTTAGCAAAGCTTTTGATATGGTCTCCCACAGTATTCTTGTCAGCAAGTTAAAGAAGTATGGGCTGGATGAATGGATTATAAGGTGGATAGAAAGCTGGCTAGATCGTCGGGCTCCATGTCTAGTTGGCAGCCAGTAACAAGTGGAGCCCCAAGGGTCGGTCCTGGGGCTGGTTTTGTTCAATACAGTAACTCCCCACTTAACATTCTCTCACTTAACGTTGTTTCGATCTTATGTCCCTGCTCAGTTACAGAACATGCTCCATTTAAAGTTGTACAATGCTTCGCTTTAATCTCGTTTGGCTGCCTGCTTTGTCCACAACTGGCAGCCCTCCATCAGCTACCCTACACCCCCTACACACAGAGCACCTCCCGCCCACCAGCAGACCCCGCGGATTAGTGCCTTGTCCTTCCTCCCTCCCGCCTCCTGCCTGCAGCAATCAGCTGGCTTGCAGCATTCAGGAAGGAGCGGGTAGGAGCAAAGACTCAGCGCGCAGGGTCCCCTTCTCTCCTCTGCCTCCCAAACGCAGCAATCTGGGCTTGCAGTGTTCAGGAGTCAGGGGAGGGAGGGGTACTTTTCAACTATAGTACTGTACTGTATGGCAAAAAAAAATTCCCTGGAACCTAACCCCCCCACCCATTTACATTCATTCTTATGGGGAAATTGGATTCACTTAACATCATTTCACTTAAAGTCACATTT
The DNA here is from genome assembly GCF_025201925.1 of Gopherus flavomarginatus. Lineage (NCBI taxonomy): Eukaryota > Metazoa > Chordata > Testudines > Testudinidae > Gopherus > Gopherus flavomarginatus. The sequence continues at coordinate 66,860,580 of NC_066618.1, forward strand.
TTCAGGAACATAACTACAACATTAAGTGAGGAGTTATTGTATCTTCATTAATGATCTGGAGGATGGCGTGGATTGCACCCTCAGCAAGTTTGCAAGTGACACTAAACTGGGAGGAGTGGTAGATATGCTGGAGGGTAGGGATAGGATACAGAGGGACCTCAACAAATTAGAGGACTGGGCCAAAAGAAATCTGATAAGGTTCAACAAAGACAAATGCAGAGTCCTGCACTTAGGATGGACAAATCCCATGCACTGCTACAGACTAGGGACCAAGTGGCTAGGCAGCAGTTCTGCAGAACAGGTCTTAGGGGTTACAGTGGACAAGAAGGTGGATATGAGTCAACAGTGTGCCCTTGTTGCCAAAAAGGCTAACGGCATTCTGGGCTGTATAAGTAGGAGCACTGCCAGCAGATCAAGGGACGTATCATTCCCCTCTATTCGGTATTGGCGAGGCCTCATCTGGAGTACTGTGTCCAGTTTTGGGCCCCACACTACAAGAAGGATGCAGAAAAATTGGGAAGAGTCCAGCAGAGGGAAACAAAAATTATTAGGACACTGGAACACATGACTTACAAGGAGAGGCTGAGGGAACTGGGATTATTCAGTCTGCAGAAGAGAAGAACAAGGGGGGATTTGACAGCTGCTTTCAGCTACCTGAAAGGGGGTTCCAAAGAGGATGGAGCTAGGCTGTTCTCAGTGATAGCAGAAGAAGAAACAAGGAGAAATGGTCTCCAGTTGCAGTGCAGGAGTGTAGTGGGGCAGCTGCCCCACTCCAATAAAGAGAGGCTGCAGCTGAAAAAAGCTAGGCTGATTGGAGTAGCAGCCACAGCTGTGGCCAGCTCAATTAGGGCCCAGCTGGCCCTGATAAGAGGGTTGTGGGCCAGAAGCTGGAGGAGTCTCGCTCTATCCCTGAAGTAGGAATGGCTAGCTCCCTGGGAGCAAGGTACCTGAAGTGGAGCAGTGCTGGGCAAGGGCAAAGGGAGGTGGGGAGCTCCAGCCTGGTAAATCCCCAAGCTGCAGGCCTTGCTAAAGGCCAAAGCTGGTACAGGGGTTGCAGGGGTGCAGCCCGGGCTTAGGTAGAGGCAGCTGGTCTGACTCTCTTGCCAATGATGAGTGGTCTTTACAGACTTCAGTCTGCTCCAGTGAGCAGGGGCTTGGTGATAACTGGCAGTAACCACTGAGGCAAGGTGGGTTTAGAGGCCTGGGGGGTCCCCTGGAAGGGGAGACTGAAAGCATGGGGGTACTGCTGGGGCAGAACCCCCAGGTAAAGGGCACCAGGGTCTGGGAGGGACATGGGGCCAGTGGCAGGCAATACACCAGCCTGCAGAGGACACTCTGGGCTGGAAAAGAGCTAATTCCCAGGATGACTAGCAGGAGGCAGCATGCCAGTGAGTCATCGCTTTGGATATTAGGAAAAACTTTCACTAGGAGGGTGGTGACACACAGGAATGGGTTACCTAGGGAGGTGGTGGAATCTCCATCCTTAGAGGTTTTTAAGGCCCAGGTTGACCAAGCCCTGGCTGGGATGATTTAGCTGGTGTTAGTCCTGCTTTGAGCAGGGGATTAGACTAGATGACCTCCTGAGTTCTCTTCCAACCCTAATCTTCTATGATTCTATGAGATATGAGCCATTAGTGATTATCTTTGAACAGTCAGGGAAGACAGAAGAGATTACAGAAGACTGGAAAAGGGCAAATCTCATAGTGGAGATTTCCAGAAGACTGGAAAAGGGAAATAAGGATGACTCGGGGAATTACAGACCAGTCAGCTTAACTTCTGTACTTGGAAAGATAATGGAGCAAATAATAATTAAGCAATCAATTTGCAAACATCTAGAATATAAGAAGATAAGTAACAGTCAGCATGGATTTGTCAAAAACAAATCATGTCAAACCAGCCTGATAGCTTTCTTTGACAGGGTAACAAGCCTTGTGGATAGGAGAGTGTCAAGGTTTTTTTCCCCCACTTTGAACTTTAGCGTCCAAAAAGTGGGGACCTGCATGGACCCTTCTAAGCTTAATTCCTAGCTTAGATTTGATAACGCTGCCACCAGCCAAAATATAGTGTTTGGCACTGTCATAAACAGATAAGAAAAGTTAATAGCACAGAAGTACTTTATATCTCTTTGACGGTAAAGGATTAACAAGTTCAGTAAGCCTGGCTGTCACCTGACCAGAGGACCAATCAGAGGACAGGATACTTTCAAATCTTGAGGGAGGGAAGTTTTTGTGCTGTGCTGTTAGTTTTGGTTGTTGTTCACTCTGGGGGATCAGATGGGCAACCAGGTTTCTCTCCAATCTCCCTGATATCGGTTCTTATAAATTCAAAATAGTGAGTACTAGGTAGATAAAGCGAGTAGGCTTATGTTTGTTTTCTTTATTTGCAAATGTGTATTTGGCTGGGAGGAGTTCAAATGTGTATTTGGCTGAAAGGAGTTCAAATTGGTATTTTGCTGAAAAGATTTTAATTTGTACTTGTATACGTAGGCTGGGAGGGTGTTCCCAGTGTCTAAGCTGAAAGACCCTGTACCTATTCCACTTTAAATTTACAAAGATAATTTTTACTGTTTTTTCTTTCTTTAATTAAAAGCTTTTCTTGTTTAAGAACCTAATTGTTTTTTTATTCTGGTGAGACCCCAGGGGACTGGGTCTGGATTCACCAGGGAATTGGTGGGGAGAAAGGAGGGAGGAGGGAGAGAGAGGCTGATTTCTCTCTGTGCCAGGATTACTTTCTCTCAGGGAGAGTCTGGGAGGGGGAAAGAGAAGGGCGGAGGAAGTTGAATTGTCCTCTCTGTTTTGTGATTCAAGGAGTTTGAATCACACAGTGATCTTCCAGGGTAACCCAGGGAGGGGAAGCCTGGGAGAGGCTACAGTGAGGGAAAGGGTTTACTTTCCTTGTGTTAAGATCCAGAAGGTCTGGGTCTTGGGGGTCCCCGGGCAAGGTTTTGTGGGGACCAGAGTGTACCAGGCCCTGGAATTCCTGGTTGGTGGCAGCGCTACAGGTTCTAAGCTGGTAATTGAGCTTAGAGGAATTCATGCTGGTACCCCATCTTTTGGACGCTAAGGTTCAGAGTGGGGGTTTATACCATGACAGGCACACTTTCTGTTTCCCCAAAACCTTCCCTGGGGAACCCAAGACCCAAACCCCTTGGGTCTTAAAACAAGGAGAAATAAACTATTCCCCCTCCTTTCCCCCTTCCAGACTTTCCTCTCCCTAGGTTACCCTGAGAGGCTACACTGATCCAAACTCCTTGGATCTTAAAACAAAGAGGAATTAACCTTCCCACCCCTTCCTTTCCCCCCACCAATCCCTGGTGAGTTCTGACCCAATCCCCTTGGGTCTTAAAACAAGGAAAAAAATTAATCAGGTTCTTGAAAAAGAGAGCTTTTAATAAAAGAAAGAAAAAGTAAAAATTATCTCTGTAAAATCAGGGTGTAAAATGCTTACAGAGTATTCAGATTCATATAGACTAGAGGGACTTCCCCCCACCCCCAGCTTGAGATTCAAAATTACAGCAAACAGAGGTAAAAATCCTTCTGGCAAAATACATATTTACAAGTTAAGAAAACAAACATAAGACTAATCCGCCTTTTTTAGCTAGTACTTTCTGTTTTGAAACATGAGAGACTAATTCAGAAAGATTGGAGAAAACCTGGTGCATGTCTGGTCCCTCTTAGCCCCAAGAGTGAACAATGAACAAAACAAACAGCACAAACAAAGACTTCCCTCCACCAAGATTTGATGTCCCCCTATTGGTCCTCTGGTCCGGTGTCAACCAGGTTCACTGAGTTTCTTAACCCTTTACAGGTAAAAGAGACATTAACCCTTAACTATCTGTTTATGACAGAGAGAAGTGGTAGACATGGTTTATCTTGACTTTAGTAAAGCTTTTGATACTGTCTTGCATGACCTTCTCATAAACAAACTAGGGAAATTCAACCTAGATGGAGCAACTATAAGATGGGTGCATAACTGGTTGGAAAAAACCATTCCCAGAGAGTAGTTATCAGTAGTTCACAGTCATGCTGGAAGGGCATAACAAGTGGGGTCCTACAGCGATCAGTCCTGGGTCTGGTTCTGTTCAATATCTTCATCAGTAATTTAGATAAAGGCATAACAAGTACACTTAAAGTTTGCGGACGATACCAAGCTGGGAGGGGTTGCAAGTACTTTGGAAGATAGGATTATAATTCAAAATGATTTAGACACCCTGTAGAAATGGTCTGAAGTAAATAGGATAAAATTCAATATGGACAAATGCAATTTACTCCACTTAAGAAGGAACAAACAATTGCACACATAAAAAATGGGAAATGACTGCCTACCACAGAAAGGGATCTGGGGGTCACAGTGGACCACAAGCTAAATATGTCAACAGTGTAACTGTTGCAAAAAAAGCAATCATTCTGGGACGTATTAGCAGGAGTGTTGTAAGCAAGACACAAGTAATCCTCCCACTCTACTCCATGCTGATTGGCCTCATCTGAAGTATTGTGTCCAGTTCTGGGTGCCACATTTCAGGAAAGATGTGGACAAACTGGAGAAAGTCCAGAGAACAGCAACAAAAAATGATTAACGGTCTAGAAAATATGACCTGAGGGAATACTGAAAAAATTGGGTTTGTTTAGTCTGGAAAAGAAAAGACTGAGAAGGGACATGATAACAGTTTCCAAGTACATAAAAGATTGTTACAAGAAGGAGGGAGGAAAAATTGTTGTTCTTAACCTCTGAGGATAGGACAAGAAGCAATGGGCTTAAATTGCAGCAAGGGAAGTTTAGGTTGGACATTAGGAAAAACTTCCTGTCAGAGTAGTTAAGCACTGGAATCAATTGCCTAGGGAGGTTGTGGAATCTCCATCCTTGATGATTTTTAAGAGCAGATTAGACAAACACCTGTTAGGGATGGTCTAAATAATACTCACTCCTGCCTTGAGTACAGGGGACTGGACGGACTAGATGACCTCTCAAGGTCCTTGATTCTCCTGTCTGCCCCTATTGACCATGCGTGATAGTCTCTTTTCATACTGCCTCTTACGCTTGCAATAGCCTCCTAGTTGGTGCTCTCCAGGCATATTTCCTCTCTTTCTTCTAGAAAGCCTTGGATATCAAACTGTTTCTGCGAAATCTCCCTATTAAAATAAAGGCACATTTTCTTGTGTATGAGCTTAACGTTGTGTTGCTCTGCGTTATACTGAATTGTGTTTTCAGGCTGTAAGCTCTGGGGCTGACCTACTGATAAAGCAGCACATTTATCCATTGTGCTGCACCATATACATTTGCAGCACACCAGCCTGAACTTTGCTTAGCCTATAACAATCAGTGAGCTCCAGCCCCTGAACTCCTCAGTGAGGTTTCTCTGCCATGCACAGCAACTCTCAATGTACATTATGTTCATTGCTCTGTTAAATCAATAAACTAATGTACTGATTAACTGGGGTAAATACACCCTTGGTTTCAGACAGCCCTGAATTGGTTTATAGTAAAAAAAAGTTTATTGACTAAAGAGCAGGGATTAAGTGATACCAAGTAAAAGAGATAGCAAATAAAAGTGAAAACATCCATCTAAAGTCTAAAACTTAATCTAGCAAGATGCCGTCTTTGTTCAAGATGGTTTCTTTTACTCGGTGTCTCCTTTCCAGCTTTTTTTGGCTGTCTTGGCTAGTACCCATCAAAGAGTTCAAATTACTTGGTTTCTTTGTCTCCTTAAGGTGAAGGATCAAGTTGTGTTCCTTATATCCCCAAAGGAGCTCCAGAGGATTCAGTTTCCTGTGGCTTTGTGGAGTATAGGAGCCATGTTAATTCTCTGTGTCCCTAACCCCCGCTAATTTAGCTCGATAGCTTTGTTTGCTGTTGTAATGGGGTGCACTCACCTCTCATCTTGTAAGTACCCCCCATCTCAGTGTGTGTGCCTGCACTCTCTCTCTCTGTTTGTGGTGGGTCTGTGGTGACTCATTCCTCCAGTCAGTTCACACGCAGTCTGTATATGAAATAAAATAAAGCAAACCCCTTCTGAGGTATAAGCCCAACAGGAGGCCTATAGCCTTCTGTAAGGTCCTTTGATCTGCATCCTTATCTCTGGGCTCGCTCCTCAATAAGTCCAACAGGGCCTATCACAGTGCCCTGCTTTGAACTGTTTCTCAACCTATTCTGGGCTTTTTCAAATGGTCCCTGCTCCTCAAGCAATCCCAGCGCTGGTGTGGGGCCATATTCCCCCAGAGCTCCTCCTTGGAGACTCTATGCCTTTCTGGGCCTTCCTGGCCCCAACTCTTCAGCTGAGCCACTAATAGATTTCAGTTCCCCTTCTGGAGTGTATCAAAGTCCAGGCCAGTTTCCCAGTGGCTGGTGCAGGGGGGACCTGGGACTGTCCTCTACTCCAGCTCCCAGCCCAGGGACCCTATAGATAGCAGCCATCCACCACATCCCTTTTAATAAAACTGTGGCGCTGGTACAGTTCCCTGGGCCACTTCCCCATGGCTCTAGCACATTCTTCACCCTGACCTCAGGGCCTTGTCCTGGTTGAGTCCCAGCAGCCAGCCTGGAACTCAACCATGTTCTGCACAGCCTCTGCCAGCAATGCTCTGTCCAGAGTCCTGTATCTCCCTTAGCCAGGCAGGCACACCACCCAGACTCCTCCAGCTCCAGCAGGGAACTAAACTCACTCCGGTCCTGCCGGCAGCTCTTCTTATACTAGCCTGATGAGCCCTGATTAGCCACTGTATGGCTTCCCATACAGCCACTCTAGGAAGCTTGGAGGACCTCTCTACTGCCCAATTCTGGGGTGGGGTGTGGTAGGGCTGCAAGGCCTTCAGCAGGCGACCTCTCAACCTAGTCCACCCCATAACAACTGCTAATATGTAAACTGAGATAAACCCACATTCCTTTGTCTAGGACAGATCTGTTTATCACCTTTACCTAGAAAAGGCTGTCTTGTCCTAAACAAGCATCATACAGAGGGAATTCACAACTTCACACATAAGGTTAACTGTACATCTTACTATATTAATAACCAGCATGTTATTAGCTTTCATATGATACCTCACAGGGAATATTTTGTACTAATATTATTGCATTAGTGTGTAGGATGCGAATGCAGGGTTGCCTAGGATCACACCCTCCCGCTTTAACCCCTAGAATGCCCAGTAATAAGCCACCAAGGACCAAGATCTCTGCTCTGCAGAAAGCTGTGGAAGGCCTCAAAGGCAGCTGGACCAGAATGGATCTATTGTGCAAGCAGTCTTACCCACAGAAAAGCAGCACAATTCCACCCACACCCCCATCCCGGTGTTCTACAAAGCAGCATTTCAAAGCAGCTGTCTTGGGCACTACAACCTTGGGCCAGTGGAGGAGCAGAGGCATTTCATCCAGGGATCGGGTGAAAGCAAGTAGCTCTGTGATGACCCAGATCCAATGGCCTAGACCTCCCAGCAGAGGGAGAATACAAGATCCCTCCATGCTGCTGTAGCCCCGTGGCTGAAGTGGAAGCCATGGGAAGGAGTCATTGGCTTGCCAGAGAAGGGATTTCATCCTCCCCTAACTCCCACAGAGAACAAAGCCCGTTTACTCCAGCTTTGCATGGGATCAGGACTTAACACTATGAGAGGATGCAAGAAAAAGCCTACGTTAGAGAGGACACAAATAAGAAGGGATACGATAAGAATATATAAAATAACAAATGATATAGAGAAATAGTTCAGGAGCATCTCTTTGGTCTTTCATAACAGAAGAAGAAGGGGACATTAGATGATGTTAAAAGTGGCAAATTCAAAACTGGTTAAAGAAAATACTTTTTCCACACGTGAAATTAGACTGTGGAATTCCCTGACACAGGAAGTGGCAGAGGTCAAGAAATTAGCAAAATTTGAAAAGGGATTGGACATTTATATGATAAGAAAATCTATGGTTACCATAGTACCGTTTTAGAAGGGACACTAAACCTTATGGTTCAGGATTCAAGTGAATCCCTAACTACGAGCAATTAGGCTAAAACATGAAGTGGAGGGTAGATTATCCCACATCCACTAATGCATGATTCTCACACCCTCCTTTGAAGTACCTGGTATTGACCACTGTCAGAGATGGGACACTGGATCAGATGGACCAATCCTTGGGTCTGATCCGGTCTGGCAATGCACGAGTGTGTTTATTTTGTATCATTTTCTTTTTCTTGTACCAGTTTTCATTTCAAGAAGAGATTTACTATGTGCCCCTTCCTATTTTTAATAAGAATAAGAGTAATCAGCTGTAGTGTAACTTAATGTATACTCTTCTGGAGTATACATTAAGGAGGAGTGAGGTGATTTGCTAGTTTGGAGGCAGCAGTATTTTGCCTTATTTGGGATTTTGATTTACTGGCCATTTCACTACTTCTTGATAATAATCATAATTACTAAGCTGTGAGAAAGGGATGGAAATACCCTGCCAATCAAAAAGGGAAACACTGAACAGGTCAAAGCAATAAAGCATGAAGCATTACTCACAGAGTCTGTGAGCATTACAGTTATGATACTCATGGCAAGGATTGTAATGGTAGGAGAAAATAGCACCAAATGAATCCATCCCATTAACAAGGATCACAGTGAAAATGAGAAATGGCAAAATAATTAACCCATTGAATCTGTCATTTATAAACACATACCTGAATTATGATTCTTTCTGGATGCCAAATACCTATAAAGGAAGCCTCATCAATCTGGTAATTGTGAGGATTATTTCTAACGAACCCTGTCAGGTTAAATTTAGCCCCAAATTTTAGTTTTGGTAAATTGAAGCTATTATAAAAGCCATGCCCAACAGAGATTTTTCCATTTTTTTAAATTCTAGTGTAGCCTGTTTTGTTTAATGACAAAAATGCTCCACACAAAACAGCAAATGAATGTTCTTCTGCAGCAAGGTAACATTGTGTCATTATTAGGGCTGTCAAATGATTAAAAAAATTAATCGCAATTAATCGCACTGTTAAACAATAATAGAATACCATTTATTTAAATATTTTTGGATGTTTTCTACATTTTAAAATATACTGATTTCAGTTACAACACAGAATACAAAGTGTACAGTGCTCACTTTATATTGATTTTTATTACAAATATTTGTGCTGTAAAAAACAAAAGACATAGTATTTTTCAATTCACCTCACACAAGTACTGTAATACAAAACTGTGATTAATCGACAGCCCTAGTCGCTATGATAGGGCCTGAGGATCAGAAGGTGAATAGCATTAGAAACTATTGCAATAAACGAAACCAGTTAATCTATTTTCATTGTCCATGAATAGAGAGATTCAAAAAGTAAGCAAGCAGCATAAGTGGGGGAAAATAAATTTGGTTGTTTAAAATATTTTCAGCTTTAATAATCAGTGTTATCAGTAATAATGGACCCAATCCACAACCACTTAGTAGTAAGTGTAATGCTTAGTGCCATGAGTAGTCACTTTTAATTAGATCCAAATTTCACAGACAGACTCTGTCTGTACAACGGGGCTGTACCAAGCCACCAGATCCAATCACCTGCAAACTTTAGAGGACATTCAGATCAAGATGTAACAAAATCCAATTCTGAACTTTGCAGTTTAGGCCTTTTCCTTATCAAGACACTGACTTCATACAGGTGTCAGGAGGCTTTATTAATATTCATACAATGTCTTGCGACTACCAGATGGAAGCACTATAAAAATGCAAAACATTATGAGCAGTAAGGAATACATATGTTGTACATACCACAAAGGCACAAATGCTGAGTGGCTCAATTGAGGCCAATGGGTCTACTCAGGTGAGAAGAGACAATTCTCATGAGGAGAAGTGCAGGATCTGGCATCAGACAATTTATTTGGGGGATGGAGGGGGGGGGGAAATATTTCCTTTGACATTAAATTTCAACATGGCATATGCCACACAAGACAGCACTTATGCACTATAGTAACTATTTCACAAATACACAATCATTTGCTTGATAATCTCCAAGGTTTTATGCCCTTTTCTGCCAGTCATGGCTGTGAACTCCAGGGACATTCATCACATGTAGCCCCAGACCTGATTCTTATGAAAGTCAAAGGAAGTTTTGCCATTGCCTTCCATGGGAGCATGAATGAACCAGCAGATATTGCATATATTTATTGCAATATTTCACGTTTCCATTAGTAAAATGTGTGATTGGATCATCCTGTATTCAAACAGTCACCAAAATAAGTATTTTAACTTATTTCTTTGCACATCCATTTATATAGACAAACAATAAAGGGTCAGACACAAGCTGCTGCTGAACTTTCTGTGACCCTCTCAGAAAGACTACTTTAGCACTCTCCAAAGGAAACTTTTAAGCATGGAGACCCACTGTAAGAGGATGAAAGGAAAACTAAACATATTGTTTCTTCTTTGCTGACCCAAGAAGAATCTTTACCAAATCTAAAGTGACAGTTCATGGAACTTAAAAACAAAAACTTGTCTTGTTTCTAGTTCTAAATTGGCACGTGACCAGCTGCTCTTAAAGACACAAGCCAAACCTAAAGAAGAGCTCTGTGTGGCTCGAAAGCTTGTCTCTTTCACCAACAGACAGGGTCGGCTCTAGCATTTTTACTGCCCCAAGCGGCGAAGAGGAAACAAAAAAACCTGCAATCGGCAGCACTTTGGCTGCTGCTCTCGCACGCTGCTTCATTCTTCTGGGGCAATTCGGCGTCCGGGGTCCTTCCCTCCGAGAGGGACTGAGGGACCCGTCACCAAATTTCCACCCAACACCCAGACGTGCCGCCCCAAGCACCAGCTTGCTGCACTCGTGCCTGGAGCCAGCCCTGCCAACAGAAGTTGGTCCAATAAAAGATCTACCTCACTCACCTTGTCTCTCTACAAGTCCTCCATAAACACATTCATGTTCAAGACAACACATAAAGGTATTGGAAATATCTTTGACTGTCCTGTTAACTATACTTTGAAATGAAATGAAATGCTAAGCGTAAGCCAGTGGATTTTACGAGTAGCTATTAGCATCTTATAAATCTTTAAAATGTGACCTCTTTTTTAATCTTCTTAAATTTTTCATTTTGTCCAAGCATTTATACCATGAATACGTTCAACAGCTTCCAAACTGCTCCTCACATAGCTCAAAAAAAGAAGTAATTTGGATGAAAGAATGATAGACAGAAATCTCTAGAGAAAGAATCTTTAATAAAAGTAAAGAAGGACTGCTGCTGAGAATGAATTATTGTTATTTACTTGTATTACAGTAGCACCTAAAGTATCCTACCAAAATTAGGGCTGCATTGTGCCAGGCATAGTACAAACAGAATGTACATTTTAAAAAATGAGTTTAGTAGTTGTCTCTGAAATCAAAGCTACACTGCAATTTCTATGGTTAGACATTATCACAATAAACATTTGGTTAAAGATACACATCCACAACTGGTCAAAAACACTCTCATTATAGGAATGCTCATTATAGGATTTTCCATTGATGCTAAGTTCTCATATAGCAGCATTCACAAGTAATGCATTCATTAATTAGCTGACTAGGAGACAACATCACATTCTGGCACAAAGTGACCTGGCATCAGTAATACGTGCATTTCTCATCTCCTACACAGGACAACAGTCTTGCAATCTACCTGGGTGAGAAGCCATAAATCCTCAGGAAACTCCAACCAGTATAGAATACTGCAAAGCATCTCCTCAGCAACATGGTCTATTTCCTTCTTCCCGGTAGTCGTACCTCATAATCCACTGGTCCTACCCTTCGGACCACTGTGAAAGGGCCCTGCCATTTTGCAAGTAGCTTGGAATCAGCCAAAGATAGCAGGAGCAGGACACTATCCCTTGGTTCAAAAGCATGCTGCCTCTCCCCTCGATTGTATTGGCAGGCTTGGGTCTGTTGTGCTTGCAATAGATTCGCCTGGGCGTATGTTCTCCACTTCTGGAGTCGTTTGCAGAGTTGTTGTATGTAGGGAACTGATCCCATGACCTGGGGTCCTTGCCCTTCCCAGGTTTCCTTCAGGAGGTCAAGGATCCCCTGGGGCTGTCACCCATAAAGCAGTTAGAAAGGTGAGAAGCCCATGGAGGCCTGGGGAACCTCTCACATGGTGAACAATAAGGCCAGTAGTAGCTTGTCCCAGTGTTGTGGGTCATCTTCTATGAATTTTCTTAGCATGGATTTCAATGTCCCATTAAAATTTTCCACCTGGCCATCTATCTGAGGATGATATACAGAGGTCTTAAGTGCTCAGATAGTCAACAACCGGCATAATTCCAACATCAGTTTGGACAAGATGTTGGTTCTTTTATTGGTCAGAATCTCCCTGGGTATTCCCACCTGGAAGAAGATTTTCAGAAGTTCGGCAGCCTGGGTAGGGGGGCCCAGGCCTCCCCGACTCCACCGGGCACCGACCCAGGGCCCTAATAGTGGCAGAGTGGTCCACCACTGGGTCAGTGGGGAATCTAGCCGCAGCACGCTGACTTGACTCAGGTGGGAGATACCACTCACTCACCCTCCCTCAGTCACTTTTGACCAGGTTTCCCAAAGCCGCAGTCCATGGGGTATTGGGATCTTCAGTCTCCTTGGCGTGGGCCTACTGTCTGACTGTCAGGATATCCAGCTTCTGCAGGCAAGGGCTGGGACAGCTCTTCAGCTGGAGCCTCCACCCAAGGTCCTTCCCCTCTGGCAGCGAGCCCTGAATGAGCTGAGCTGCTCCCTTTTATAACTAGTCTCCAGCTGCAGCATGCCCAGCAGGGTCATGGGACCATGGCCTCCTTGGCCCAGAGAGTGGTCCAGTACTAGTGCGAGGTAAGTGAGCTCCGTCACAGGGGATTACATTTAATTTGAGCCTCCATTATGATGGATTTTTTTTTAAATGTCCATACAGCTTGCAGGTATTTCACTTTTGGCACTGTATCTTTTAATTTCTGTTTAACTAACTTCCTCATTTTTGTGTTCTTCCCCTTTCTGAAGTTAAATGCTACTGTGGTGAGCTTCTTTGGTGTGCCTCCCTTCACCCCAAGGAAGTTAAATAAATTATACTATGGTCATTATTACCAAGCAGTTCAGCTATACTCACCTCTTGGACCAGATACTGTGCTCCACTTAGGACTAAATAAAAAATTGCCTCTCCTCTTGTGTGTTCCAGGACCAGCTGCTCCAAGAAGCAGACATTTATGGTGTCAAGAAACTTTATCTCTGCATCCCGTCCTGAAGTGACATGTACCCACTCAATATGGGGATAGTTGAAATCCCTTATTATTATTATTATTATTATTATTATTGAGTTTTCTATTGTTATAGCCTCTCTAATCTCCCTGAGAATTACACAATCACTAATCATCATCCTGGTCAGGAGGTCAGTAGTATATCCTTACTGGTATATTCTTATTATTCAAGCATGGAATTTCTATCCACAGAGATTCTATGGTACAGTCTGAGTCATTAAAAGATTTTTACTATATTTGACTCTATGCTTTCTTTCACACATAGTGCCACCCGCCCACCCGCATGACCTACTGTTATTTCTATATATTTTGTACCCTACTAGCACGTCCATGTCCTGATTATCATCATTCCACCAAGTTTCTGTGATGCCTATCAACATCCTCATTTACTACCGGACATTCAAGTTAACTCCTCTTAGTATTTAGACTTCTTGTATTTATGTACAAAGCACTTATTAAATTTGTCACTTTTTAGCTGCCTGCCATTGTATGACATAATTGAATGGGATTCTTTTGCATTTGACTATTTCTCTTCAGTTCCTACCTGCACTTTATCAAGTTCTATCCTCTTCTGCTTACTAGGCTATAGAGAATCCCTGTTAATAGATCCTCCCCTAGGGCTGGTCTACACTGGGAGGTGTGTGGGGGGGGTCGATGTAAGATACGCAACTTCAGCTACGGGAATACCGTAGCTGAAGTTGACATATCTTATTTCAACTTACCTCCCATTGATCAACAGCTGTGGCTCCCCCACCAACTCTGCTACCGCCACTTGCTCTGGTGGAGTTCTGGAGTCGATGGGAGCACGTTCGGGGATTGATATATCACATCTAGATGAGACGCGATATATCGATCCCCGATAGAGCGATTACTACCCGCCAGTCTGGCGGGTAGTCTGGACGTACCCTAAGGGATGTCTCTGTCTGAACCATGTGATCCTCTGCATCTGTTGGCTTTTCGCCATTTCTTACTTTAAAAACTGCTCTGCTATCTGTTTAAATGTATATGTCACCTATCTGATTCTATTTTGGTTTAGACAGAGCCTGTCCTTCCTGTACAGGTTCCTCCTTTCCCAAAAAGTTCCCCAGGTCCTAACAAATCTAACCCCCTCTTCCCCATACCATTGTTTCATCCACTCATTGAGGCCCTTCAATTCTGCCTGTCTAACTGGCTCTGTGCTTGGAACTTGAAGCATTTCAGACAATGCTACTATGGAGGTCCTAGACTTCAGTCTCTTACCTGACAGCCTAAATTTGGCCTCCAGGACCTCTCTCCTTTCTTTCCCTATGTCATTGGTACCTACTTGAATCATGACCACCAGTTCATCCCCAGCACTGCACGTGTGCCTGTCTAGATGTCTTGAGAGATCTGCAATCTTTGCACCTGGTGGGCAATTCACCATGTGGATCTCCTGGTCATCACAAACCCAACTATCTATATTTCTAATCATTGAATCCCCCATTATTGTTACCTGTCACTTCCTAATAACTGGAATTCCCTCCCCCAAAGAGGTATCCTCAGTGCAAGAGGATACCGTGACATCATCTGAAGGGAGGGTCCAAACTATGGGATTGTTTCCCTCTGCTCCACTTTGATGTTCTCCTTCCCTGAGACTTTCATCCTCCTCAATAGCACAGAGGCTATCAGACTGGGGGCGGTACTGTTCTATTGTGTTCTGGAAAGCATCCTCTATGTACCTTAACTGAAGCCAAATAAATCAAAGACAGCATCAACATGCTTCCACTTATATCATGCTCTGAGCATCCGAGCGCTCACACCCCAAGTTGAGCTGGCCAGTTTTCTGAGCAAATTGTTCTGAGAGCTAAGTTTGGCCGCTGTTTTCTTCAAGTAGTTGTGGTGCATCAATGACCTATCCAAGGTCACATTGAGATAAATTGGGTTTGGATCATGCTTCAGCCATTTAAGAAAATATTTAACTCATGGCTTGTGCTTGCATTATGCAGATGAAATATTCTAGAAACCATCTTGGAAAAGCTCCAC
Source organism: Gopherus flavomarginatus (assembly GCF_025201925.1). NCBI lineage: Eukaryota > Metazoa > Chordata > Testudines > Testudinidae > Gopherus > Gopherus flavomarginatus. The sequence goes on from NC_066618.1 coordinate 66,875,766, forward strand.
TGCAGGCACCATCGACTACAGTAGTGTGCCATGAGCTTCATATCATCATTCAGGACCATGTCAATTTCTGAGAAAGACTGCTGATAACTGCAGCAGATGTCATCAGCATAGATAAACTTGCACAAGAATGGTGCTGGCAAGTCATCGATGTACACATCGAGCAGTATTGGTAAAACCTGAAACTTGAGAAAGATTGTTAATCTGACACTTCCAGATTAACCCAGATGCTTAGAACATCAGCCCTTGCCCTCTGCTATTCAACAGCAGAGTATCGTGCTCCTATTTGGTGGCATTCGTTTCACACAAGGCTGGTCGACGTAAAGCTCATCAAAGCTATGCACATTGTTATGAGGGCTGCCAATACTTAACATAGCACCACTCCACACTTGCCATGATGGGGCCTCCATCACGCTCCTGGCCAAGATCCATGAGAACAGTGACATGCCTCTGTAATCAGACCTCTTCAACTACCCATCAGTTTGCCTGACTTCTAGATGCCCTTTATGGTCACTTATGCCATCACAGGACATGATGGTGGAATCTGTTTGGCATAACAAGTGGTCAGCGACAACAGTCATTAATCACTCTCTTGTCACCGACCCAACCAGCTGCCCACCAGGTTTTGACCTGCCAAGGCACCTGTGGTCATCCCTGAACCTGTTTTGAACAGGACAGGCCAATTGTGAAGCCAATCTCTTCAAATGGGGCTTCCCTAACAACCCGCAGTGTAGATGCGGTCAGCTTCAGGCTATGTCACATATCCTATACGCATGCCCTCTGACTTACTTCACCAATGAGCTATCACCTCTTCATCTGGCTGATGATGGTGCTATCAGATGGATAGGGACACTGCACATATGCTGAGAGATGCTCAGAGTTTATCATCTTGAATGGTCAGTGGTTGGCACACAATCCAAGCCAGTGTATCTAGGGGTCACCCTAGATCATATATTCACATACAAATACCAGCTCACTTAACAGGTTCCAGGGTGGTTTGGTTTGCTATGCTATGACCAACCATGCCTGGAACCCCACTGTGCATCTGTGTTACTGTGAAGCACGCTGCACACATGCTGGATGGTTGCTCTTTTTGTGTTGGGCTCCCTGGAGGTCCTATCAAGTGGAATACTGCTGATTGAGAAGCCATTGACTGGCTCAAGACTATTTTGCTGTTTTTTTTGTTTGTTTCTAAACTTAGCCTTGTTTGTCTTGCCCACTTCCACATTTTGGGGTGCAAACCAGACCAGTGAGAGGCTGTTACCACTGTTCCATAACCTTGGGGCCCTCACAATGCTTTGCTGTTATAAACTCCCAACCTGGGCCACTCACAACTAGTATGCCAGTATGCGGGTCACACTGAGTCTGTGTGTGCTAGATTGCTCTTGTTCAGCTGCTCTGACCCCAGCAGCCTGTCTGCAACCCCACTCTGGCTTCATCAGCCATGATTAGTATCTGCAGGATGACCCCCAATACTCTCCCAGTCCTGGATTTTCCCAAAAACATGTGTTCTGCCATGTCCAGCCCCCTCCTGGACAGTTCAGACATAACAGTTCATTCCTCCTGTAATTCAACAGTTTGTTACTTTAACAGTTTGTTACCAAACCATCCAGTTAAAAACACAGCACTGGTTTCGTTTCAGTTAAAAATAAAATATGTTTATTAACAAAGAAGATATACTTGAATTCACTTCAAATCTGAAGAGATAAAGTTAGAAATGGTGACAAGCAATTAAGAGTGAAAACACATCTAAAAGTCTAAAACTTATTCTAACAAATTTTGGTCAAGGCTTTGTTTAAGATGGTCTTTCTCACCCACAATCTTCCAACAAGATGGTGATTGACCTTTTCCTTGGTCAGGATGTCTCACAGAGGCCCAAAGGTGCTGGTGCCTTTGTCTTCTTAGGTGAAAGAGATAAAGGGGCAGATACGCCAAGTTCTTTTATAGTCCAATGAACGTTGGATGTAGATACTTCAGAAGGTTATCCCTGGAAGTTTATGCAAGCAGCGAGGAAGGTGATATGAAGTATGGTGGTGAAGGAAGAACCATGCTCTTTCTTCCTCCACGTGCCTTTGCTAAAATGCAAATTGTTCTGTTTCCTGCGAGCATCTCGCCCTGCTGTTTTGAGGACCCTGTTTACTATTTATATGTAAATAGAGGTAAACACACATTCCTTTGTTTAGCATAGGCCTGTTTAACAACTTTTGCCTAGCCAGGGTTGTCTGGTTTTGAACATGTCCTAATATCTTCATACAAGGGAAATTCACAACTTTATGTGTAATGTTGCTACATCATTTCACCAAGATAAGTGAGTTTCGACCCATGAGTTATTAGTCTTCAAAGGATACCTCAACAAGGGATATTTTATGCAAAGATTTTTACACTGGTGTGTAGGGTGTGAATACGGGGGTGCTTTCAGTGAAACCCACACACAATAACAATATATAAAAGATTAATTCTCTCCAGTTAAAGAAACACTCAAGTTAATTTTCATCCTGTTTTCCTTGCAGTGATTACAATATAATCATGTTGAAGCTTTAAATGGAAATCTATTTCCTTACCAAAATTTGTTTCTCTTAAAACATATGCATACTAGTATTGGTGCTAGTTTGTTTTTGTAGGGTTGTTGATGGCATGCCAGCAATGAAGTTTGTTTGCTTTCAGAAATAAAGAACGTCTGTTCTAAAATTTAAAAAAAAAACATATACACACGCTTACAATTACAGATTTGAAATAAAATAGGTTATATGTGGATGAGAGGATGGCTGCAGAGATGAGGGATGTGGCTAGGTCAAGACTGAATAAATTAGGGGATGAGAGGAGGGAAAGACTGAGATGATACTTAAGAAGAGAATAATAGTTGGAGTGACAAGATAAGAGGATTTGGAAAAAGGGGGTGATCTATGGCTTTTTCTAAACCCCAGCCATGGGAGGTTGTGAGGGAACTGAATAACTTGTGATCTTTAAGCGGGGAGAAGCAAATATAAGCTTTCAATCGTAGTGATTTGTTTGCAGTAGTTACATTTTCCAAATCTATTTTTAAAAATGGCCTAGACACTTACTTTTAAAAAACAAAATGAAAGCAGAGATTCTCCTTTCTATTTCTTCGCCCCACATATTAGAGATCCCAACAGCTGACTGCCTGGCTCCATTCTCCAGTAGAGGCCTGTGGTGGATGCTTCATCACTGTGACATAATACCTACTGGGACAATGTGTGAGACTAGACATTAAAGAAGCTAAAAAAGAAAGGTAGGGACTTTAAGCAAATCATTTTCTAGAAACCCCTATTGGCATAGGGGGCATTTCACAAATAGTTCTAAAGGTGAAGAAATTTGGTTACATTCTTGTGGAGGTTGCCTTTAAACTTCATAGCTCCCACAGGGTCAGCACTCTGAGTATCAGGTCAACGTTTTAAGCTTTGGCTCCTGTGATACACAAACCTTCTGAAAACTCAGCAAAAAAAAAAAACTGAATGTAAAAGCTTTGTTGCCAAGGCACAGAAAATCAATAGATCCTGAAAAAACAAACAAAAACACCATCACCACCATCACTCAGAATGTCATTTTACTTGTATTGTTTATATGATCAAAATGAATACCTTGCAGAGCATACACTTCATGAGATTTTGGACTAAATGGCTTCATAAAAGATCAAGGAAATTTTTTTTTTATAAGATGAAGTAAAAACCAAGCACCTCAAACTTCCAAAGAATTCACCATTTCGAGCCTCTTTATAGAAAGTGTTCAAGGGAAAATGTCTCTAGACATCTCTCATATTGGCTCAGTGGTGCCTCTCCCCTCCACTCTCCCACTCCTGTTTCCTAATGAGAGGAAAATTCAAATTAAATTTAAAATATTACATCACAATGGACTGGGAGGGTGGTCACTGACATTTTTTTAAAAAATGGAATATCTGTCTGCAGAAATGCAATGCCTCTTCCAGAACTGCATATGTTAGCTCCCAAGTGACAGCTAAGGGGCATGGATAAGTTTAAATACTTAAGACAAAATATATCACCGAGCCATTAAAAATTAGAAATGGAAAAATTCTATTAGATCATTTAGTCCGCCACCCTGCTGGTGTGGGATGTTCCCTTCAGTGTGTTCTCCAGTGCTTTGTTCAATTGTATTTTAAATGACACAAAACAAGAGTTTAAACAGTTCATCAGTCTTGAATGTTTTTACATTTAGAATGCACTGTAATGAAGATGTTGCTGAATAGATTTAATTAATTAATTCCTTTTGTATGTTACTAAGAACACAAGATTATATAAAGAGAAAAGCATGCTTAAAATGTAATATACACTCATTGTTTAGCTTGTTTCCCTTTTACATTTCTCTCAACTTGCAAAATAAATAGATTAGTTCGTTTTATTTTCAGTCTGTTTCACTTTCTAGTTCTCATGCATGAGCACAGCCCTGCAACAACTGCACAGGATTTTTAGTTATTTATTTCTATTGGAATTTTTAAAACGTTACATGAAAATAATTTGGTTTGTATCAGTTTTAGTAAAACTTTATATCTTTAAAACCTAAATCTGAACCCAAATGTGAATGTATACTGTCCTTTTAAAACAGGAAGTGGGAAAAACATGATTCTTCTTCTGACCTAAGTCCCATGTGTCCCTAACATTAAAAAGGGAGAAACAGCATCACGTTGCAGGGCTCATAGTAACATCCCACACACAATGGAACTCTCCCTACGAAATAAAATATAAAGAGTATATTTCAGCCAGTGAAAAGCAGTTGTTACAGTACAATCATAGAATCATAGACTATTAGGGTTGGAAGGGACCTCAGGAGGTCATCTAGTCCAACCCCCTGCTCCAAGCAGGACCAATGATATTTACTGTTCTTTTTCTCTCTGCTTCTCAGGTTGGTTCAAGTTTTTTCAGTTTTTTGGGGGGATTTTTTGTTTTTTTAAATAACTCTTACCAAACACTATAAAACACAACACATTTAAGCATATTTTTTCTTCAATTCAAGCTTTTTGCTACAATCTGGGAAAATGTGTTACAGTATTTTGCCAGCCACTTTTGTAGCAGAAAAGTTGCATTTGCTGGTGGAAATGGGAATGATTTAACCTGAATGAAATTTGCAAATATATATCAAAATTCCAAATATTCAGATGAATGCATGTGAAAATGTCACATTTTGCATGAATGCTCATAAAGACAAAACTAATGGCTTGACACACCTCTATACAGAAGTAGAGTGAATAAATACCATATATCTCTTTCTCTATTCTGCTTTCACCGATTTCAGCACTGAAGAAACATTTAGCAGCTGAGAGCCTAGACTATTCTGCTACTACATTCTTGGCAATATTTCTCATCTGTTCTTCACTACCAAAGATAATGTCACATTATACTAAATAAATAAAAAAATCAAATTTACAAAAAATGAGCTAACAAACTTTTTTCAACATGTGCAATAATTCCAAAACCCACACGGTGGCACTAGCTTTCTTCAGGTGTAGTACAAACAAGGACTAAAGGATGGTTGGTCTTCCATAGTAATACTGAGGCGAAATAGCAGTAAAAAAATACTGAGTTTGCCCACAAATGAAGGGCCAGGGACCATTGTATTAGTATTCACATGCTCCGCCAGAGGCCAGTGTTGTAGTGGTAACTTTATACTTAGAAATCCTTTATATTATGAACAGCACTTTGAGGTTTTCTGGGACCATAATTTGCTAGATGGCCACATCTCATTTAGAGAACGGTTGTATATTGCACAAACAAACATTCTGTTGCTATTCACTGATCTGCTACAGTAACATAACTGTCCATTTAGTCTGCAAAGGGGCCAAAAATGGCATTGCATGGGATCCATCTTTATTGACGTAGGCTTTGTCTACACTGGCAACTGAAGGACAAAACTTTTGTCGTTCAGAGGTTAAAAAAACATCCCGTCCCCAAAAGACAAAAGTTTTGTCGCGGAAAAGCGCCGCTTGTTGTGGGGGAAAGTTTTTGTCAGTGGGAGAGCTCTCTCCCGCTAACAAACAGCGGCTACACTTGTGTGCCTTCTAGCAGCACGGCTGTAGCAGCATAGCCACTTTGCTAAAAGCTGCATAGTGTAGACAAAGCCTAAAAGGTTTCCATTGAGGGGGAGGGAAGTCAGCTTGCAAGCTGGAAAAAAAAAAAGCTTATTTTTCTAAATGTCGGCCCTGCAAACTCATCCTAGGATCTAGTAATAAAGCTGGGGCTCATGCATCAGTATCACTTAGAGAGATTGGGCCAGACAAGTTACGCTTTCGGTTACACTTTTGCAATCTGGGTGTCATACCTGTGCAACCTCAGTGAAGCTAACAGGGCTGCACAAGTGTAACTAAGAGCACACTGTAGCTTGCAGAATCCTCATTACTGGTGATGTATGAGCCAGAAAGAACCTAGCTTCAAACTCAGAGCACAGGCTGAGTCTTTCAGGGCTATCAGTTACAAAAGGCATCTGGGTAGACTGTGTTTACTAGTAAACTGAGCAAACATGCTATTGAATCATCGAAACACAATAGATACGGAGCTTGTCTGTGTCTCCATTTAAGCCCTTTAAAACAAGCAAACATCTATATTAACAGATTTCAAGGCCAGAAGGGACCGTTGTGATCATTTAGTCTGATCTTCTGTATAACATAGAACTTCCCCCCAAATAATTCCTAGAACATCTCTTAGAAACACATCCTACCTTGATTTAAAAGTTGTCAGTGATAGAGAATCCACCACAGCCCTTGGAAAACTGCTCCAATGGCTAATTACCCTGTCAAAAATGTACGCATCACTACAACAGAAATTGTATCCCTATTAGTAATATTACAGCATAATCCTGAGATGTGCTGAGTACCGTTAATCCCTATGGAAGTGGTTGGGTATAGAGAACTTTGCAGGATCAAGGCCACTGATCTCAAGAGAAGGTGTAGTCCTTTTAAAGAACATTGCTTTAACTATGTGAGCTTTCTAAGCCTGTAAGCTCCAGACACCTGCAGGCTTTGTCTACACTGTAGAATGCATCTGCTCTGCACGAAGCAGTCTGCTATGTGCACACGAAACCTGTGATCATCTCTCTGCTTCTGGCTCCCTGTTCATCTCAGAACATTAGTGATAATCTTCAAATACCTACATGTCTTGGGAGCTGATTATTTAAAAGCCATGTCTTGTCCTATATCCCCTCTCAGCAGCGTACACTGGCTGGGAGACACTTGCTGTCAGTAACAGTGTTTGAAATATCTAGGGCCAGTAGCAGGCTCTCTCTCCTCTGTTGGGTTACCCCTAGAGCTAGAGCTGGTGGAGTTTCAGGACATGATTTAAAATGCATTTATGTGGTTTGGCTTCTCTTTGATTGTTTTGTTCTCTGACAAAAGGACAGCAGAAGGGCTATAATTAATGCTACCCTCTGTGAGTATCTTTATTTAATTAGTACTGTTAAATTTTATAGCTAAAGGGAAACCCCCTTATCCCCTCTTTCATGTGTACAAAATGTCCCAGACACCGTAGAAGTATTACTGAGAGGCAGGCTTTGAGAGTACACAGGGTTGTGCATTCCCCTTTAAACCACAGAGATCAGCTCCATAGGGGCTCTTTATGACTGCACATAGAGGTTCTTTGGAGGCAGAACTAGTGGATCTATCCCTTTATGGAATCAGTGTCTATTGTTCCTTGGAGAGTAGGTCCATGCAAGCTAAAGACACTTCTCCAACTCTTATGCTGGAGTACCAGCTCCAGAGCAGATTCCCTGCCTGGAATAGAGGATTCCTTTTGCTTCTACCCCTTCCACCCAGGATGATCACCAGAGCTCAGTCTGGGCCCTGGGAAGAGGACAGTTTTTTAAGTTCCCAATCAGCATGGTAACACTAGCTCCATGGATCATTAAAATAATCAGTAAATAAGTTTTTGGCATATGTTAAGATTCCAAAGTGTATAATCTCCCCATTCAGTGTGGCCTCGGTAACACAGTAGCATCTGTAAGAATGCAGAGCTTCCAGCATGGCATCAGTGTTGTCAGACAAAGCTCAGTGCCAGAATAAAATGGGGAAGTAAATAAATGCTTTTTAAAAATTTAATTAGAGATGTTGGCTATTTTATCACTTCAGTTTCCTTTACATCAAGCTAACTTTCTCTAACGGGTATTTATTCTGCTCTGGTTGAAAACCACAGATTCTGCTCAAGCACACCAATTCCTTTCATTCTAAAACAAAATCTTACACTGCAAGACTCAAAATCAAGGGGTAGTGCTTCTCCATCTGGCAGACTATCCTCTGAACTGGAAAAGAAGATGTGCAAGCTTATGCTATTAAACTTTCAAGTTCAAATGAAATCCAGCTGGTTAGGATCCATGAGCACTCTTGCAGTTTTACTGCTCTCACTATGTATACTTCTAATCTCTTTATTTTTGTTTTCTTTAATTGTTGGGGCCTGAGATCATAAACGCCTTAGTGTTTCAAATCTGAAGCATAGCTCTTGGTAATTTGTTCTAATCAACTGTAGTAAGAAATGTCTGCTCCATAACCTTGAATGCTTTTTTTTATTGCCCTGACAATAGAAAATACTCCTTGCAAAAAATAAACATCTGGTTTGAATTGAACATCAAATTGCAGTTACTTTAAGTGCCAACTATTAAGTTACCTCAAATGTTTTATGTTTTAACATGATTTTTCAAGTCAGCTAAATTTTTAACTGAAGCACATATGTACATGTAAAATTACTTTAGAATGTTAATTCCCTGAAGGACACTTTTGTCCCCCTATGCGGTACAACTTGGTCACTTTTTCCAGGCCTTAACTTACAAAAACTGATTATTCACAAAGGTTTATTAACATAACTAAATACACACTAAGTTACTCACAGAAGAAAACTGGCATCTAAAACTCACCTGGGCCCTGATTCTGCATGGCAGAAGGACTGCTGTGTCTGCGTGGAATCCCATTGACTTGCATGTTACAAGTGGCAGCACTGGAGCCTAGATTTTGACCATGAAGGTAAATGCTAAAACTCAAATTCAAGAATTTCCCTCAACATAAACAGCCATCCCCAACTCCTTCCCTAGTGAGGTCTTCCAGGGTGGAAAGCCATGGTGCAGTTTTCATTATGATGTTGCCAACGCTTGCAATTTTATTGCAAATCTCACAATATTTGGTGTTTTTTAAAGATCCAGCTCCTGGAGTCATAGGATTATGTAATAATCTTAGAGGATTTTTTTGTTTTCATTTGTTTCTTTGTTTGTTTTTTTGTAGGCTTCATGTTTTCAAACATCTCTCAGCAACCAGGAACTGAGAAGATGCCAAAAAATAGAAGGCAAATCTGTTGTTTTTTAAAAAATCTCATTGTCTTTAGACCTTCCCAGATTATGAGATTGGTTTACTTGGGACTGGCAATACTGCTAAATCTTCAGAGAACTTAAAGTGGATGTCCCATTCACTGCCAGAGGATTATAAGAGGGATTTATTGTAAATAAGAACCAGGCCCCAGAGTCCTTCTATCGCCTTCACTCCTACATATACAGGAACCACTTTACTCACCAATACAACCACTTCTAAAGTTAAATAGGGCAACTAAAAGCACATAACAATACTATACAACAGTTTGGGAGAGGAAGTGACAAAGAATCCAAGTGAAACTGCACAGGGAATTGAGTAATAAAAGCGGTAATGAATACAGCTGGGCAAATTATCCGCAGTTGTATTGGTGACTTCTAAGTAGGATGCTCCTTGGAGGTTTTATACAAATAAACATTCCCAGAAAGTGAACATAGATTTGGCAATTATAAAAAAAATTAGTTCAGGGAAGAAGCAGTAGTCCATAAGGTTAGGTCATCCAGTCAAGGAACAAAAAATCCCACCTGATTTTAATGCTAACACTTGAATCTTGAATATTGAATACAGCAATATAGCAACCAATCTGTGAGCACTCCAAGGGCTGAAATTTGGCCACAACAAACTTCCACTGAGTGATTTAAAATTGCAGTCTGTTCGTGGAAGTTCACAAAGCAGACATAAAGGCTGAATTTACTGAATATGTTGCTTGCTGAAAGTTGCCAGGCCAGTTATAACAATCACCCAGGTTGGACTTCAACAAAGACTGTGAAGATAGCAGTGCTATTCATGCACAAAATATTATGAGATCCTTAAGGCACACAAGTGATGGAGGACTTTTATTTTTTATCTCAGCCAAAAGATAGAACTGGTAGCAGCACTAACACTGATATATTAATTCAGAGGAAAAAGCAATGCCCTCTGAACCACCAACTGTTCCTTTAACAACATAAGATTTTCCTTGGAGGTCTCTCAGTTACCAGCCTTGATTCTATTTAGACTATAATCTCACAAGCTAACGTAGAACTGCCTCAGATACTACTTTTACATTATGAATGACCCAGGCTGAAACACATACAAGTCTGCTCAACATTAACCTATCTTACATAACTTCCTTACTGACAACGTGCAAAGACACTTCAGTGTATGTTAGATATGAGTAAATCGTGTTGGCAGAAAACATGGCTAAAAATACATTTAAAACATTAAAAGCGCTTTGAAAAAAATGGCATCATGTCACTTGGATCTTCAAGAAGAACTGGATGAGAATTTTAAACCAAAATTACAGCTACAACTGTTTTAAAGAAGAACTACACACTGTGAAAATGCTGAGTGTATTATTAAATCCTGGAGATATCGCCTTGATTTTTTTCCTCATCTGGTCTTTGGCACAGCCAAAGAACAGATTGACCTGGGAGAATCCATCCCAGGCTGTCAGTCAAGTTCGGAGCATTCTGAGAGAGGGTTTGGGAACTTTGTAAATGCTGTGTGAATACTCAGCCTGAGACGTGCTTAATAAAGTTTGTAGCAATTTACCTCACTATAGGTCAGCAAAGAGGAAAAATATATTCCCAAATAGCCATTCAAATGTCAAAGCTATTTATGAACAAACAGAAACAGCAATTTTTTCATGTGATCATTCAGCTACATGACTAACACGAATACTCTTAGCAAAATAAAAATAAATAAATAAAAACAATACCACTCCACTCTCATTTTTCAGCTCAGATGCGTCATTATTTACTGAAAGCAGCACTGGTGCACATCACAGTTTACACTGAAGCACTGCAGCTACATGAATGCAAATCCCACGTGTGTAGCTATGCCAGTGCTAAAAGTCCCAGTGTATGCAGCTCAGACCCTAAGGCACTTTCCAGTTTTAAAAGATCTTCATGTGCAGCTGGAAGGTTAGGAACAGAGAGTTAGTGGAGCAGAGCAGAGGGTGCAAAAGAGAGAAAGCCAGTGAGGGAGAGTAGAAAGAAACCTGGGGAGATAAGTGGACAGAAAAGGTGAAAGAGAGAGAAACAACAGGCAGAGCAAAGAGAGGGAACCAGAAGAAAAACAGAGAAAAGGTGAGGGGGAGTAAAAACCGAATGACAACAGAGGAAAAATGGGGCTGATGTCATTTCTTTGGAGAATAAAATGACCCTAAAACCATAGAGGAATGTTCTTGGGAGGATCTCACGCTATCTTCTGTCACCCATGGTATGGGATTCTAAACCTTCATCGAACTCAACTATTGTCTCAGACACTTTGTATTCCTCTTTCCCCTCACCCCAGTAATTTGTTCAGAATCAGCTCTATCCAAGCTTTTCCAAACTTGGGGGTGTTCAAGATCTAGGGTTTTGGTTCATGGTCAGGTCCGATTGTTACCATGTTTGGGGTTTATCCAGTAAACATTTTGATACAAAAGCAGATTGTAATGGAGATTGCGCTGTGCCTGAAGTTAATGGCCAGGCAGTTAAATTGACTTGTCCAGCAGGCAGAGTGCTTCTTTCTCTAACCTTTCCCTGAGTCAGAACTTGCCATGGGTACATCCTGCACATCACCACAGCTCAAACGAAGAACCCCCAGGTCTAAAGGCAGCAGCTTTTTCACGTCTCTCTCTAACTGCGCACACAACGATGCTAAATTTCTCTCTGCTGGGAGTTACTCAGATGCACTGACAGAAGAGACTTCAGGAAGAGCCAAAAAGAGAGGTGAAATGCTCCATTCTCTCCTGGGGATAGCAATTCCCCACATCCTAGTATCTCACTTCTAGAAGAAAGAGCAACTTCTCTCTGAGCCTGTCCATGTTTGCAAATAGTTATCTTAGGACTCACAGTCAGCATCATTTCTATGCCCTTGGGGGCATACATTTCACTCATTGATGCAGATTTCCTGCTAGTCTGGGCAGCTTTTAAATAACCAACTTTTTTTTTTAATAATTGTAGGATGGTTGGGGGTAAGGTACATTTTACAGCTATTTATGGCTTATTACATTGCCAGCAACAACAACTCTAAAAAAATCAGGTTCTCACCCATTATAGGGTGGTCAGAACCTGGTGTCCAAAGGGATGCACTGAGGTATGATCCGGGCAGAATGACCAATCCTGAAACCAACATGAGTGCTCGTTTACAAAGGGTGGAGCAAAGGAGGAAGTTGTGCTACTAGGCTTGTCTACGCTACTGCTTAAATTGATGTAACTTACATTGCTCAGGAGTGTGAAAAAGCCACCCCTTTGAGTGACATAAGTTACTTTGACTTAAAGCAGTGTCCAAAGCTTCTGCCTCTCATTGGAGTGGAGTAATTATGCAGCTGTGCCAACATAGCCCAGTAGTGTAGACTAGCCCACCACACACCAGCTGAGCACTTGCATAGACTGGTCTTACACATTTTTACCATTATCATGAAATTAGTGGACAGGAAAGGTGAACGAGAGAGAAACTGAGCAGGTGAGCCAGCGATATGGACGTGTCCTTCACATGGAGAGGGGAAAGAAAAAAGTTACATAATCTTCCGCTGTGCCTCTGGCAACCCAACCCGCAGGTGCAGGGATGGAGGGAAAGAGCTCTTATTCTTTCCTCTTAGGAGAGAAAGAAGAGAGAGACACTCACCAGCAGCCAGGAAGGAGAAGGGAGGATCAATCCAGTAGGCCAGGACAGCCCAATGAGCACCTCTGTCTTAAAATTTTCTTAACCCAATCACAGGATTACAGTACTTTCACTTTCACCGTGCTGTAATCACTCTTTTCACAGAGCCTTTGCCTGGCTCTGCAGTTTCTCCTCCAGGCCTTCCTTTCATCCTTCCTACCCACTGACTAGAACACATCTCCTCTGCTGTGCATGGTCTTTCTTGGTGCTACAGTTCCTCCTATGGCTTGCTGCCCAGCCCCATATGCCATCAAACCACCTTTTCCTCAGAGATGCTTTGCTGCCCTCTCCTCTTCTGGCTATGCTCTGCCAGGATTAGGCTAACTCTCCAAGATCAGCCTTTCAAAAATCACTATGACCTGGGCCCTGGCTTTGTGGGCCTGTTGCTATCCTCTTCAAGAGGGTGGGATGAGATCATATGCTCTCCTCCTTCTGCCTTCTCCTAGACTGGGTTTCCAGAGACCCTGTGAGAGGCTAGGAGCATCTTTTTCTCTCTCCCTTTTCCATGAGTGGGACTCATCAGCCGCTTCCATACAACTGGGGGCATTTGCTTACTACTCCACACTTTGTCCAATACAGCTGGAAGCATTGCTGTGATTGGCACTCCCTCAAACTCAGACCCAAACAAGCAAAACACAGATTCATGACCTTCACCAGCAGGCCCCTCAGCGTGGGCTGAAAATACAGTACTGGCAACAGCGCTCTCACTTTTTGCATGCACCAAGCCTCCACAAGGCAGCTGTGAAGAGGAAAGCCAAAATTAACCCAACACGGTAAATTCTGCAGACAACATACTGCATTTATGAAATAATGAGTCTGTACATAAGACAAACAAGTTAACATCCTTCATGGGCACAAATGCAAAAATATTGTCACACAAATATTTTCTTGCTGAGCAGTAGTGTGCAACATTAACATGAAAATAGAGAAACAAGTGTTGCCCTTGTATTATTTACTGATCGTTTGTTTTTCCTTCTCACTCTCTTTTTCCATTGCCTGGCAGGAAGCTCTTTGTCATGAGAATCTAGACAAAGATGCTATTAAGAGACATACAAACCTAGAAAGATACCTGGGGTTTTTCCTTACAGTTAATGCTTCTTTGATTGCTGGATTCTTCTGAAGTTAATTACATTGACTCAACATGTTTCTGCTAGAAGGGTTGCTCTGATTTGCTGTTTCCCATGGCCTCATAGAATATCAGGTTGGAAGGGACCTCAGAAGGTCATCTAGTTCAACCTCCTGCTCAAAGCAAGACCAATCTCCGGACAGATTTTTGCCCCAGATCCCTTAATGACCCCCTTAAGGATTGAATTCACAACCCTGAGTTTAGCAGGCTAATGCTCAAACCACTGAGCTATCCCTCCCCCAGTAATGAAGGATGTGTGATTGCCAAGTGTTTTTCCATTTTGTTTCATCCAATACAAAAGGATCCCCTTTTGTTATTATCTCTAGCTCTGAGCTCTGTATACAATAGGCAGCAACTCCAAGAAGGATGCATGTTGCTAAATTACTGAAATGTTAGTTCACAGGGATGCAAGCAGATGTTTCCTTTTGGTAGTCTCATTTTCCATGTGATAATCCAAGATATATACTAGACCTAGCTGAATCAGAGATGAATATGTTCCAGAGACTAATTAATTTCACAGAGTGTCACAAATAACGAAAGCATATCCTCTCATTTACAGGAAAGAAATCAATAACTGGTCTGTTTAAATGTACTCATTTTTTAAATTAGACTATCATTCCTTCCTAAAACACAGTACTTACTCTGTAAATAAAGCAGGGAATTAGAAAGAATGGGCCAGACTCAGTCCAGATATAATTCCACTGAAATTAGCGAAAGATGGTTTGCTTTTGAAGTCAATAGTGCTACCCCTGGGATGAATTTGGCCTAATGTTATGTTAGTTATGTTGATTAACTAAATTACTAAATGTAGCAATTTAATTTGGCGTATAAACAGTTACATCATGTTTTTATGTCTGTTCCACTCTTCCAGTCTAATTTGTTTGATAATATAAACAGTCTCAACTACACTACAGCTGCCTGTTCTCCAAAACTGTCTCTTTTACTAAGTGATATATAAGTTTAAGTAATTTTAAATTGGTGGGCAATAAAGTCTTCTTTGAGAAGCTTGGGAGTTCCCTTCCTGGGGAAAATACATGTAATTTGGTCTATTTCAGATTAAAATATTTGCTTTTTGGAAGTACATCTTTATGAGTCAAGGACAAAGTAACCTATGGAAGAGAAGTGTTAGCACTATCCAGAGAAGATCCCCTGTGCACTGTTCTTGTTTTCAATTCACATACTGAGTTTCCTGTTAGTGGTTAACAGAGAAGGTTATAAATTGTGTGTTTTGACATGAAAGTAAAATTGTACATTGTAATTCTTGCCTTCAAAGGTCATTTTAAGGCTGAGACAGCATTGTCCTAAAGAAAGGCATAATACTCTAACTGTACAGGTATAAGTGTTTAAAAGCCGAACATGGTAGAAAAGTAGGAGGCATGGTAGGGAACAAAAATGGGATGGGGTGCAGGGGAACATGGAGTAATCCCAGCTGTACATAAAGGAGTGTGGTGTTGCAAAGAGAAGAAATGGAGCTCTGTGGGCGAAGGAATGCAGCTCTGCAGGGGGCCAGGAAGAGACACAGGCATGTGCTGAATGCGATGGTCGACATCAGGTCTTCGTGACAGGAGGTAATGGATTTGGAGCTGCTCTGTAATATTTTATGAATAATGTACAATGCCCTGGTTATTTGGATTTTTAGTGTATGAATATATTAGCTTAGCTCCATGGGGGGCTGACTGAAAAATAGTCAGGAAGGAAAAGAATGGCTCAAGATAGATACCTCTCAGCAAACACTAGTTGTTAAAGGACAGTGCCAGAATGATTAACTTTAGCTCTGATGATTTTGTCTCCATCTCCAGACAATGTATAAAACTCATTTTGACGTGGGCAGGAAAAGGCCCATAAACACAGAACAAAAGAACTCTGGCAAGAGTTGCTAGTTGTTTGGGAGAACAAGACTACACACAGGTCCTCAGTGGGGATGTATGAATAAAGTAGACCCGCCTAGATTACCATGAGGGGAGATGGACATATGTGTAGACTACTTGTTTTAAAATCAGTTTTCCTCTTATGCTTTGTTCCTACTGAGAAATAACTAATTCTTTGGTCCAAGAAGGCTGTTTGGTCACTAAGTACACTACTGTTCACAGAATCCTGATGGGAAGAACCACAGATACCCAAATGCAGTTCGACCTTCTGGAAGGCACGCTTGACATATAGGGTGTTGTCGCCCAGGGCATGGTCTAAGCAAGGGAGAATGCAAAATTCCACCCCAGGAGAGAGAGACACCTGAGAGAGTTCACAGAAAGAGAGAGAACAGAAAGGCTGATGGAGGGGGGGAAATAGAGATGCAGCTAGCCCCGTACCCATTACAGGAGAATATATGTGTCAAAGTGGACAGCTAGCCAGGTGAATAATTATTAACACTTACACACACTTAAAAACTAACTAGGAAATTTCCCACACAAATTTTTGTTAACTTTGAGTTAAGATTGCTAGGCTACATATCCCCCCCAAAACAAATCACAAAAGCAACAAAATAAGCAGTTAAAGTACTACTCCAGTCATTAGCCCACACATCTCCACCCTCAGCCTGGAAAAACCAGCAAGGATCCCTAAGCTTTGACCAGATGTGTACACAGATATATGATCTGTATAAAAATACCAAATTTAGAACAACCACTAACAGATCATGAATTAACGTCAGCTTTTCTAAACAACAGAAAACATCCTTTTTGCAATCTCAGTTTGAGATCATGTTTTATAGATCACAACAACTTTACTTTAATGTTAATAAAATTGTATGTATAAGATTATATATGGAGGATGATTCCCCACTGAAAATTCAAGAACAGAAAACAATTAGAGCGGCTGTCAAGTTGAGAATTAAAATATATAGGCAGTATATTACCCTACTGTGAGGTGTGACTAGTGCTTCCCACCCATCTGGAAAGCCCCCACTCTGAACAAGCTAGAAAACTGACAGGAAGAACCTGCATTTATTCAACCTCCTTCATCTGAAAGATCTCTGGAAATTCAGGGGCCATAATGTTTAAACTTGGATGACTCAAGTAAGCTCATAAATCCATATTTTACCTTCTGAATAAGGGGCTAAGATTTCACTAGTCCACTGACTTCAGGGGGTGTTTAACATAACTGACCCCTTATTTAAGTCCATATATGAAATTTTAGCTTGTCTTTTGGATGGAGATAGAGAGAGAAAATAAAATGCGGTGGGGGAGCCAAAGAACACCCTGGAAAACAAACAAACAAGCAAAAACAGTAAAAGTAACCTTTAAGGCCCCAATCAAGCAAAAGTAGCGCTGCTTCTGTGTCGGACAATCTTTCATGGCTTGGCATAGGCTTCTATGATGTGAAACAGTGAAAGCCTATTTTTGGTTAAATGAATTGGCCCCATTTGGGAGGCTGATGAACCTGTCAACTATCCTATTCCACAAACACCCACAAACAATATAGTCAAGGAGCAGGGAAGTTAAAATGCCCCTGTCATAAACAGATAGCTAAGGGTTAATGTTCTTTTACCTGTAAAGGGTTAACACAGGGAACCAAACACCTGACCAGAAGACCAATCAGGAAACAAGACTTTTTCAAATCTGGGCGGAGGGAAGTTTTGGGTGTGAGTCCTTTGTTCTTGGTCTGTTCCCTCTCTCGGCTCTGAGAGTGATTTTTCTATCTCCAGGCTTTCTAATCTTCTAATTCCAAGTTGTAAGTACAAGGATAGTAAGACAATAGGTTTATATTGTTTTCTTTTGTATTTACATGTGTGTAGTTGCTGGAGTGTATTCTTTTTGGATAAGGCTGTTTATTCACTTTCTTTTAAGCAATTGACCCTGTATATTGTCACCTTATACAGAGATCCTTTTATGTCCTTTTTTCATTCTTTTTATATAAAGCTTTCTTTTTAAGACCTGTTGGAGTTTTTCTTTAGTGGGGACTCCAGGGAATTGAGTCTGCAGCTCACCAGGGAATTGGTGGGAGGAAGAAGTCAGGGGGAAAATCTCTTTGTGTTAGATTTACTAAGCCTGACTTTGCATACCCTCTGGGTGAGGGGGAAGAGAGTTTAGATCTCTCGGTACTTGTGTTTCCAGGACTGGAAGCAGGGACTCTCCTAGGGTCGTCCAGGGAGGGGAGCCTGGGAGGAAGTAACAAGGAAACAAGGGGAGGAGGTTATTTCCCTTTGTTGTAAGACTCAAGGCATCTGAGTCTTGGGTTCCCCAGGGAAGGTTTTGGGGAGACCACAGTGAGCTGGGCACTGTATAATTCCTGGCTGGTGGCAGCAATTACCAAGTCCAAGCTGGTAACTAAGCTTGGAGGTTTTCATGCTAACACCCATATTTTGGACGCTAAGGTCCAGATCTGGGAAAAAATGTTATGACAGCCCCCCTCCTTTGTTTTCTCTTCTTTTTTTGCCCTCATACAAGAGAAGTGGCTGGGAGTAAAAAGAAAAAAAAAGCTGGAGGTGAGATTGACAGGAGTGTTTCAAATCATATCCTGCTAATATGAATGGGAACGGGAGACATAATTTTAATCTGTTACATCAGTAAGGAATACCAGGCCATATAAATCAGCTGAGATGCATGAATGTCTCAGAGGTGTTAACAAACGCAAGACTAAATGCCAAATGCATCCAGAATCCAATAATTAGGTCTGTCTCATTATAAACCATCACTTTGGAATTCAGTTATTTTCAAACTTCAAAATGTTTTAAATATGAACAAATCACAAACAAATATTTTAACTGAATAAAACTTTCCCTGTACAACACATATTAAGACATTGCAAGTGGCTTTCAATGAACCTTGTCTGCTTAGGGGTCCTATAAAAGTAGCCAGCCAGTCAGGCAGCGGCATAGACAGCTGCAGCTGCATAGCAGTCAGCAAACAGAGCTGTAAACAGGGGAGTTTCAGAGGGAGTTCTCTTGGAGGAGCAGGTTTTTTTATTTTGTGTATTGTATTTTGTAGTTTGTATGTGTGGAGGCTGCTAGGGGCAGTGTGCTGGGAGAGAAGCTGAGCCCTGTTTAGGGGGCGGGGCTTGTCTGCTTAGGGGTCCTATAAAAGTAGCCAGCCAGTCAGGCAGTGGCATAGACAGCTGCAGTGGCACAGCAGCCAGCAAACAGAGCTGTAAAGAGGGGAGTGAAACGGGGAGGTTGCGGGGGAGACTAAGAGACCTAGGCAGAGGAACTGACAGGCTAGTGAAGGAAGTGGGTGGTGGTCTGCCAGTGTTCTGGTGCCTGCTGGGGGTTTGTTTTGTTTTGTTTTGTTTCTTGGACTAACAGGTTTTAGGTGGGAAGGCTATGACCGATATAGAGGCAGCAGTGAAAGACACAATGAGGATGACTGGATGTGGAAGCTGCAGCATGTACATGATCCTGGAGGGGGTACCTGAAAAGAGTTTTGTCTGCATGAAGTGCCGCCTGATAGAGCTGATGGTCAGAAAAGATCCGAGGACTGGAGATGCAGGTGCAAACTCTGGTCGAGTTTAGAAGGGGGTTCGAGCAGATGATGGAGCAAAGATGAGGAGGCTGAAGGGATAAGCTCAGACTTGCAGATGGAAGCAGGACCAAAGAATTCTGAAGAGAGACTGCTGGGTGAGGAAAGTGAAGGTGGAAGCATGTGACTAAGAGAACCAGGCAGAGGAAAAGATGGGCCAGTGAAGGAGAAATAGAACTCAGGAACAGGTTTACAGAGTTGGAAAATGAAGAAGGGGCACAGCAGGTGGTCGCTGAAGGAGAGAGGGCAAGGAAAAAGAGAAGAGCTGCTAGTCCTACAGGAAGAGGGGAGGAATCAATGGAGACAACACCAAATATGAGCCCCAGGAGGATACGGGAAGGGTTGCGGAGGATTGCAAGGGTGAATAGGAATTGAGAGGACTTGCAGCTAGTGGGAGCAAGGGATAGACCGGAGAATCACACTGTCACCAGGAGAAGGCAGGTCTACGTGATTGGGGATTCCTTACTGAGAAGAATAGACAGGCCTGTAACTAGAGCTGATCCAGAGTCCAGAAAGGTGTGCTGTCTGCCGGGTGCTAAGATACGGGATGTGGACCTGAGGCTGAAAAGGATCTTAACGGGAGCGGGGAAGAATCCATTGATTGTCCTTCATGTGGGAACGAATGATACGGCTAGATTCTTGCTGGAACATATCAAGGGAGACTATGCCAGACTGGGGAAGACGCTTAAGGAAATCGAGGCTCAGGTGAACTTCAGTGGGATTCTGCTGGTTCCTAGAGAAGGGCAACAAAGGTGTGACAAGATTATGGCAATCAACAGATGGCTCAGGCAGTGGTGCTATAAGGAGGGCTTTGGGATGTACGGCCACTGGGAAGCATTTATGGACAGAAGGCTGTTCTCTCGGGATGGACTTCACCTGAGTAAGGAAGGAAATAGACTTCTAGGATGGAGGCTCGCCCAACTGATTAAGAGAGCTTTAAACTAGGAATTTGGGGGAGATGGTTGGGAGATGTCCAGGTAATCTCCACACCGGAATTTAACCTTGAGAGGGAAGAAAACAAAGTAAGAGAGGATACAGCCGTGGACAGAAGAATTGACATAAGGAGGAAGGGTAGTTTAGGTATCAGTCTAATAGGTGATGCTGGTGGTAGAATGTCTGTGCCTAACCGGGTAAAGAATGTCAGTGAAGCCAAACGGCAAAAATTAAGATGTCTGTACACTAATGCGAGGAGCCTAGGTAACAAAATGGAGGAACTAGAGCTACTGGTGCAAGAAGTGAAACCGGATATTATAGGGATTACGGAAACATGGTGGAATAGTAGTCATAACTGGAGTATAGGTATTGAAGGCTATGTGCTGTTTAGGAAAGACAGAAATAAAGGCAAAGGTGGTGGAGTAGCATTGTATATCAATGATGAGGTTAACTGTAAAGAAATAAGGAGTGATGGAATGGATAAGACAGAGTCTGTCTGGGCAAAAATCACACTGGGAAAGAAAGCTACTAGAGCCTCCCCTGGGATAGTGCTTGGGGTGTGCTACAGACTGCCGGGATCTGATTTGGATATGGATAGAGACCTTTTTAATGTTTTTAATGAAGTAAACACTAATGGGAATTGTGTGATCATGGGAGACTAACTTCCCAGATATAGACTGGAGGACAAGTGCTAGTAACAATAATAGGGCTCAGATTTTTCTGGATGTGATAGCTGATGGATTTCTTCACCAAGTAGTTGAAGAACCAACAAGAGAGGATGCCATTTTAGATTTGGTTTTAGTGAGTAGTGAGGATCTCATAGAAGAAATGGTTGTAGGGGACAACCTTGGTTCGAGTGATCATAAGCTAATTCAGTTCAAACTAGATGGAAGGATAAACAAAAATAGATCTGGGACTATGGTTTTTTACTTCAAAAGGGCTAACTTTTAAAGAATTAATGAAATTAGTTAGGGAAGTGGATTGGACTGAAGAACTTGTGGATCTAAAGGCTGAGGAGGTCTGGAATTACTTTAAGTCGAAGCTGCAGAAACTATCAGAATCCTGCATCCCAAGAAAGGGGGAAAAAAACCATAGGCAGGAGTTGCAGACCAAGCTGGATGAGCAAGCATCTCAGAGAGGTGATTAAAAAAAAGCAGAAAGCCTACAAGGAGTGGAAGATGGGCGGGATTAGCAAGGAAAGCTACCTTAGTGAGGTCAGAACATGTAGGGATAAAGTGAGAAAGGCTAAAAGCCATGTAGAGTTGGACCTTGCAAAGGGAATTAAAACCAATAGTAAAAGGTTCTATAGCCATATAAATAAGAAGAAAACAAAGAAAGAAGTGGGACCAGGACCGGCGCTAGGGGTTTTAGCGCTCTAGGCGCACGGCAATTTCGCCGCCCCACACGCTGGTCCGCGGCTCCAGTGGAGCTGCTGCAGTTGTGGCTGCGGATGGTCGGCTGCTCCCGCGGCTCCAGTGGAGCTCCCGCAGTCATGCCTGCGGGAGGTCCACTGGAGCCGCGGGAGTAGCCAACTGTCCGCAGGCACGACTGCAGCAGCTCCACCAGAGCCGCAGGAGTAGCCGACCGTCCGCAGCCACGACTGTGGCAACTCCACCGGAGCCGCCTGCCACTCCCTCTGGCAAAACGCTGCCCACCAATAATCCTGGCGCCCTAGGCCGCCTAAATGGAAGCGCCGGCCCTGAGTGGGACCGCTAAACACTGAGGATGGAATGGAGGTTAAGGATAACCTAGGCATGGCCCAGTAGCTAAATAAATACTTTGCTTCAGTCTTTAATGAGGAGCTTAGGGATAATGGAAGGATGACAAATGGGAATGAGGATATGACGGTAGATATTACCACATCTGAGGTAGAAGCCAAACTTGAACAGCTTAATGGGACAAAATCAGAGGGCCCAGATAATCTTCACCCAAGAATATTAAAGGAACTTGCACATGAAATTGCAAGCCCATTAGCAAGAATTTTTAATGAATCAGTTAACTCAGGGGTTGTACCGTACGACTGGAGAATTGCTAACATAGTTCCTATTTTTAAGAAAGGGAAAAAAAGTGATCCCAGTAACTATAGGCCTGTTAGTTTGTCATCTGTAGTATGTAAGGTCTTGAAAAAATTTTGAAGGAGAAAGTAGTTAAGGACATTGAGGTCAATGGTAATTGGGACAAATTACAACATGGTTTTACAAAAGGTAAGATCGTGCCAAACCAACCTGATCTCCTTCTTTGAGAAGGTAACAGATTATTTAGACAAAGGAAATGCAGTAGATCTAATTTACCTCAGTTTCAGTAAGGCATTTGACACAGTTCCACATGGGGAATTATTAGTTAAATTGGAAAAGATGGGGATCAATAGGAAAATTAAAAGGTGGATAAGGAACTGGTTAAAGGGGAGACTCCAACGGGTCATACTGAAGGGTGAACTGTCAGGCTGGAAGGAGGTTACTAGTGGAGTTCCTCAGGGATCAGTTTTGGGACCAATCTTATTTAACCTTTTTATTACCTTGGCACAAAAAGCGGGAATGTGCTAATAAAGTTTGCAGATGACACAAAGCTGGGAGGTATTGCTAACACAGAGAAGGACCGGGATATCATACAGGAAGATCTGGATGACCTTGTAAACTGGACTAATAGTAATAGGATGAAATTTAATAGTGAAAAGTGCAAGGTCATGCATTTGAGGATTAATAATAAGAATTTTAGTTATAAATTGGGGACACATCAGTTGGAAGCAACAGAGGAGGAGAAGGACCTTGGAGTATTGGTTGATCACAGGATGACTATGAGCCGTCAATGTGATATGGCCATTAAAAAAGCTAATGCAGTTTTAGGATGCATCAGGCGAGGTATTTCCAGCAAAGGAGGTGTTAGTACAGTTATATAAGGCACTGGTGAGACCTCATCTGAAATACTGTGTGCAGTTCTGGTCTCCCATCTTTAAGAAGGATGAATTCAAACTGGAACAGGTTCAGAGACGGGCTACTAGGATGATCCGAGGAATGGAAAACTCAAAGAGCTTGGCTTGTTTAGCCTAACCAAAAGAAGGTTGAGGGGGAATATGCTTGCTCTTTATAAATATATCAGAGGGATTAATATTAGGGAGGGAGAGGAATTATTTAAGCTTAGTACCAATGTGGACACAAGAACAAATGGGTATAAACTGGATACTAGGAAGTTTAGACTCTAAATTAGACGAAGGTTTCTAACCATTAGAGGAGTGAAGTTCTGGAACAGCCTTCCAAGGGGAGTAGTGGGGGCAAAAGACATATCTGGCTTTAAGACTAAGCTTGATAAGTTTATGGAAGGGATGGTATGATGGGATAGCCTAATTTTGGCAATTAATTTTGGCAATTGATCTTTGATTATCAGCAGGTAAGTATGCCCAGTGGTCTGTGATGGGATGTTATATGGGATGGGATCTGAGTTACTGCAGAGAATACTTTCCTGGGTGCTGGCTGGTGAGTCTTGCCCACATGCTCAGGATTTAGCTGTTCATCATATTTGGGGTCGGGAAGGAATTTTCCTCCGGGGCAGATTGGCAGAGGCCCTGGAGGTTCTTCGCCTTCCTCTGCAACGTGGGGCATGGGTCACTTGCTGGAGGATTCTCTGCAGCTTGAGGTCTTCAAACCACAATTTGAAGACTTCAATAACTCAGACATAGGTTAGGGGTTTGTTACAGAAGTGGATGGGTAGGATTCTATGGCCTGCTTTGTGCAGAAGGTCAGACTAGATGATCATAATGGTCCCTTCTGACCTTAAAGTCTATGAACCTGGGGCTAGTTCAGCCTGTACTGACTCAGCATTTTTTTATTGGAAGTTAAAGTGGCTGGTGGAAAAAAAGTAGGTGTTTTTCCAGAACTAGCTGTTTCTGAAAGCTGCTGTCTCATGTGCTTGGCTGGTTGGTTCTTGCTCACATGCTCTGGGTCTAACTGATCATCATATGTGGGATTGAGAAGGAATTTTCTCCCAGGTCTGACTGATAGTTACCTTGGGGGGTTTTCACCTTCCTCTGCAGCATGCTGCGCAGGTCACTTGCTGGAATTATCTGAGTTTGTCTCACTTAATCAATTCCCTGCCATTGCAGGGGCCTTGGGCATGGTTGCACCCTGGACCCTCCCATTCTCTGTCTGTGTCACATAATAATTTAGTTTCTTGTGGGCTCAAATACTTTGGTCTAATTTTGGTTGTTGGGTTTCACGTGCAGGTGCTGGGTGTGACAATGACCTCTGATATACAGGTAAGACTAGATGATCTGGAGTCCCTTCTGGCCTTAAATCCTATCACTCTATGACTCTTTAAGCTTCCTTTTTTCCTCTCTCAGATCTAAAATCTGCACTGTATTTATACCAAAATTACATGATAAGTGAGACTCACTCAAATGAAGAGAGTGGCCCTGGTTCTCAGTTGCACCTGGGCTCCATATGGTGCAAGAATGGAAGGGAGAGGTAACTTTGGCCTTATGCCACCTTTGTGCCTCTTCTTTGGCATAAAGCAGAGGTTCTCATACTGAGGGTTGGGATCCCTCAGAGGGTCATGAGGTTATTACATGGGGAGTCACAAGCTATCAGCCTCCTCTTCAAACCCTGCTTTGCCTCCAGCATTTATAATGGTGTTAAATATATAAAAAAGTGTTTTTAATTTATAAAGGGGGGAAGTCACACTCAGAGGCTTGCTATGTGAAAGGGGTCACCTGTACAATAGTTTGAGAGCCATTGGCATAAGAACTCCTACCCTAGGATACTCCTGCTGCCTTTACATTCTTTTTATAAGACTGGAGTCTATAAAGGAGCCAAACAAAAATGGAAAACCACGCTAATGACAAATTATTCCTGAATAAAATGACCTGTCTGGTTTAAAATCCCCGATTTAACATTGTAATTAATTAGCAGTTTGTTTGAACTTTCTTCTGTCGAGAACGCTAGCTATTGGTAACAGCAATCACCTCCTTTTAAATTAAATCAGAATAAAAGACTTTTCCTCCAACTGCTTCCAACTCTATTCCCCACTCCCACAATATGTACAGTTTCAAGTCTGTAGATGAGTCCCTTAAATCTGCACTGATGATGAAACCCACTGCAGATGATCAACTATTCTAGTTTAGCAAATATATAAATAAAACACAGTAGCAAACAGTAACATTATCTGATTAAAATATGACAATATAGATTATTGTTGCAACCACCGTTATATATTTGCAGCAAATTTTGTACAAAGGTTGTCAAATGAGGTGTTGTCATAAACAGATAGCTAAGGGTTAATGTCTCTTTCACCTGTAAAGGGTTAACAAACAGTGACCTGCAACACCTGACCAGAGGACCAATCAGGAGACAAGATACTTTCAAATCTGGGTGGAGGGAAGTTTGGGTGTGAGTTCTTTGTTCTTGGGTTCTTCTCTCGGAGGGTCTGAGAGAGACCAGACATTACTACAGGCTCCCTAAGTTTCTTTTCATATAGTAAGTAAAACAAGCGGTTTAGGCTTTTTAATTGTTTTACTCTATTTGCAATTGTGGATCTGGCTGGTTAACTTTTATATGTGTAGTTGCTGGGAATATTTTGATTTGTATTGGTACTGGGGGGAAGGTCTCTTTCTGGTGTCTGTAAGCTATAGGACCCTGTAATAGTTACAGCTTGAAGTTACAGAGATAATTATTTACTTTTTCCTTTCTTTTATTAAAAGATTTCTTTTAGAGAACCTGATTGTTTTTTTTTTTCTGTTTCCCTTGTTTTATCCCAGGGGATTGGGATAACTCACCAGGACGGGTGGGGAGACCGGAGGGGGAGAGAGAAAATCTCTCTCTGTTTACTTGAATCTGTCTGCCTCTTTGTGGAAGGGTAGGGAGATGCTTCTCTGTATGGAGATTTAAAAGGTTAGATCAGTATCTCAGGATAGCCCAGGGAGGGAAGTTCTGGGAGGGGGAAAGGTGGGGGAATGGTTTATTTCTCCTTGTTTTAAGAACCTAAGGAATCTGGGTTCTTGGGGTCCCCAGGGAAGGTTGGGGAGGTCAGTGCCCCAAAACACTATATTTTTGGGTGGTGGCAGCCTATCAGATCTAAGCTGGTAATTAAGCTTAGGGAAATTCGTGCTAGTATCTCATTTTCTGGACTCTAAGGTTCAGATTTGAGAAAGAATGCTAGGACAGGTGTCTATAAAAAGGTTATGATTTGCTGGCTCTGATAATGCTATCTGTATGCATGTATCATTTTTGTGTGTGAAGTTGTAAGTATTGGCTCTATACTTGGATTTCAAAGATTTGCTCCTGGGGTACCACCCATGAAGTAATTAGCCAGCACATCTTGGAGGGCCTATTCAAATTGAGTGGCCCATTGAAAGAACATTTAACTGACAATGGACCATGGGAGACATCTATCTGCACTTAATGGAATGTCCTGCTGTGACTAGGCAAAATGCACAGACACATGACTTGTTCATGTGACTCCAAACTCCATCTTGTTGCTGTGATTTTCCACAGTAAGAACAATGGGATGCCCTCCACATGGCAAAAGCTATAAAAGACCCTGGAAAAACCTCCATTTTGGTCTTCAAACCTGCTTCTTACCTCTGGAGGAACTTTGCTACAAACTGAAGCTCTGCACAATGGACTGAATGACCCATCCAAGCTGTGGATGTACTACAGTCTTGACTTAAGCCAGCAGTTTATTTCATCACTGCTACAAGCCTGAACCAAGAACTTCACTATTACTGTATGTAATTGATTCTTTTAACCAGTTTTAACTCTCACCTTTCTTTTTCTCTTTTTATGAATAAACTTTTAGATTTTAGATACTAAAAGATTAGCACCAGCATGATTTTTGGGTAAGATCTAAGTTATATATTGACCTGGGTTTGTGGCTGGTCCTTTGGGATCAGAAGAACCTCTTATTTGATGAGATTGGTTGTAAAGAAACACTCATCTCTGAATCCAGTGTTTTTGCTGGTGATATAAGAACTGGGATGCCTGAGGAAACTGCCTTTGTTTTCTTGTTAACCAGTGTGGGTGAAACAGGACTTTACTTTTGTGGCTGGTTTGGTATATCTTATAAAAGATTAACCACCAGTTTTGGGTTGTGTTTTGTCCTATTTCTCAGCAGTTTGTCCTGAATTTGGCACTCAGTTATGACCCACTAAGGCATGGTTACACAAACAAACCAATCAAGTGTGCTGCATCAAACAGAACATCACTAATCTGCATTCATGCAAGAGGAGGCCCAGTATGGATTTGTGAGGTCTTTGAAGTAGCTCATGTTGTGAGAGACAGTGGCATCAGCACCACAATTATAAGCAAGGTTCAACATACACTATAGCAAGCTTCAGCTAAATTCTGCAAAACTGGTGGAAATTCTGTGGCAGATTTATATAAATTAAAAATAGAGAGGAGAGTAATTGCATTATTCATTTTAATATTGAATTCAGTCAGTACAATAGCCTCTGTGTTGTTTGTTTTATGCTGTTCCTACATTTTCAACTTTCAATAGGCTGCAGATTTTGGTATTGATAATGCCAAACTGCATTACGGAAGCTGTCATGGTCAGAAGTAGAAGGTTTTGACAGCTGAGTAAGGGACAGGTGGGTCTTTTCATGCACATAAGGGAGGCACATAAGGCAGTGTTTGTGGGTTAAGCACATTAGCCGTATGTTTCTATAGTTATCAGCAATTAAATGGTTAATGTTTGGCTTTATGTTGACATCTTTAGGTTTCAGAGTTAACGCCCCATTATGATGACTGGGAAAATTCACACATCTTAACTACTGTTTTAGTCTCTCTGCAAACTGTAACTGCATCAGTCTGTACTTGGTTCACATTTTCAAGCTGATCTTTGCAAACTTGAGGCCTGATTTTCTTTTTTAAATGAAAAGTCAGATTCTAGAGCACAACTCTGCGGCAAGGAAAAAAATTGGCAGAAAATTCCACGGCTGTGGAATCTTCAAAGAGGTCTTGATTATAAGCACCCCAAGGCCTGATTTACAACATTACTGAGTGCCCAGGGAGAGCCAGGATGTGACCATTTACTGTAAATGACAAATTATATACATTTAACCACAACTTTCTTCTGCCATTTTTCGTACCCATTTCACGTGAAACATTCAACACTAAAGACAGAGTCCTCTCTGAGTATGTGTGTGTTCACTGATACATACACTGCTGAAGTGGACCACAGATAGGGCCGGCTTTAGCACGATTCAACCAATTCCCCTGAATCAGTCCCCACGCCCCTAAGAGGGCCCCGCAACATCCTGAAGGAGCTGCTGCTGAAGTCCCACCACTGTCTTTGGCGGCAGCTCACTCGCTGCCCCAGAGGAAGGTCCCTCCACCAAAATGCCGCTGAAGACCCGGCACTGTCGGCAAGACTTCGGCGGCAGCTCCTTCAAATCAGGCCCTGCGGTGCCTAAAGCCAGCCCTGACCACAGAATTAAGTGCCAGAGAGAGCAAGCACATAGAGACTCATAGTTTATTCATCCGCATATTTTTTCCTCTTAAAAATTCAGGCATCTCTTTGGGTCTGATCATGTTTAGATTGGCAAAACCTCCAGTTACTTCAATGGAAAGAGGATCAAGCCCTTACAGAGTAAGTGATTACTAGGACAGATGCCCTGTTTTCCTCAGCAATATTTTAAGTTCTCTCATAGGCAAAACCTTGGCCTTTGTACTATAATATACTTATGTGATATGTACATCCTTGTATTGCAATATGGCATATACCATGTTATTCCTCAATTATAAACAAACAAAAAGTAGGGGAAATTAATAGTTTTTCTCTTAATGCCTTTTTTGAGTATATTCATATGAAGGAGTAATAAAACCCTAATGGTTTCTGACTCTTCTGATTATAGTGATTTTATATATATATATATATATATATATATATATATATATATATATATATATATATATATATATATATATATATATATATATATATAATATATCAGTGTCACCCTAACTACACAGACATAAGCTGTACGCCTGTCATGGAGGTGTAGTTATGATGTTGGTGTAGTAGACCACTTACATTGGCAGGGGGAAGGCTGTAGTGTAGACACTTACATAATTATGTCAACATAAACTGCTTAAGTTGACCTGTGTAGTATATATAATCACTATAATCAGAAGAGTCAGAAACAATTATTAAGATTGTTCACAGCCTTCAAACTATTTTATTAAGCACATATGGACTTCTATTGTAGTGAATAAAAACCTCTTTATTCTAGAGGTAAATATTAACCAGCGTAAATAGTAGTTGAATTTTGATGTTCAATCAAATAAGAGGTTAATAGCTATATTCTTACGTCAATTCTGAATACCTTCAAAACAAATATTTGGAAATATCTCCCACGATAGCCATGAAAAGTTTAGTTTTCGTGTAAACTAAAAGGGAGCTGGACATCCAGAAAAAATTACGCAAGGGTTTCACAAAACTTCTGCTGCAGACAAGTCACGATGCATGCATATCCATAGGCAATATGATTTGTTAACATCGTACTGCCTCTCAGTATTACCTTTGAGGAGATAAACAACAGCCTTCCATAATTGTTTTCAGCCAACCAGGACAAAATATTTTTTTTCTGCATGTACTGGTAAAAGAGAGAATATATTGTGTAGGCACTTGGCTTCACCTCGTTCCTTATATACAACATACTGAGTCAATGGGAGTTTTGTTATCAACTTCAGTGGGGCCAAGATTTCACCTAATGTCTTATAATGAAATGAAGAATTAAGTGGCCATAATCAAATCTTTTACAATTTTCCATTTTCAAATAAAAAAGATTCAGAGCTATACTATACTCTTGAGCCATGAAATTCCTCTTCACACCAGTTAGGAGTTATCCATAGAGAGAGGGCAAAAATATGGCCCTATATATATAATTGCTCCCCTCACAAGTTAATTTTTAAAAAGTAAACAAAATTCCCTCTCACAGCACCTCTAAGCAACAATATTACTAATAAAAGCCTCAGCTGCTGCAAAATGACATGCCCACATGGACTCTTGCACATGGGTGGAGTACCAATGATTTTGGTGGGATTGCACAGACCCAGAGGTCTACATGCCCTCTACATGGGTGGATCTCTAAAGAATGAAGGAAGAAACAGGCGGTAGGGAAAAAATAACTTATTTTTGCACAAACATATGCCAGAAGAAAAAGATCTTAAGTAAAGTAAGTACCAGTGTTTTACATATTTATTTGGTAAATTGTGCTAATTATTGGACTATTGTACCTGGAAGCAATTTGATTTGAGTATTGGAATAAAAAAGTGATAATCATAGGCTATGTCTACACTAGAAATGTAAGTCACCTATAGTAGATCAGTTTATAGCAATCACAGTTAATTACTGCACATCCTCACCAGGAGCACTTCCACTAACCTAAGAAGGCCAGTGTGCCGAGCTGAGAGCTCAGTCCCTGGCAGCTCCCGACCCATGAAATTGACAAGGCTGCCCAGCTCTTGGCAGGGAGAGGGGTCTGAAGCTACCAAAGCTTCTCAGCTGGGAGCGGGGTCCAAAGCCACTGGGGCTTCTCACCCTGGTTCCCAACTGGAAGCAGATCCATTCTCCCCATGGCTCTCAACCAAGTGCAGGGGCAGCTGGGCTCTAGCTGCCTGGCTATCTTGTTGATTTCACAGCTCCAGCCATAAAACTGACAAGATAGCCAATGTCTACACAGACAGTGTCACCCTAACTACACAGACATAAGCTGTACGCCTGTCATGGAGGTGTAATTATGATGTTGGTGTAGTAGACCACTTACATTGGCAGGGGGAAGGCTGTAGTGTAGACACTTACATAATTATGTCAACATAAACTGCTTAAGTTGACCTGTGTAGTATAGACCAGCCCTTAGGCACTGTTGATAAGAGTATATATTACAATGGAAAAAACATGACAACTAATTTATTTCTGCCCTATAAATGTACTGCACATAATTACATAGAAACTGGTGTGATGCTTTATAAAAAGACTGATAATCAAGTGTACACTACTGTTATAATCACTAATGTATCAAGGGAAGGGATAGCTCAGTGGTTTAAGCAGGGTCATGAGTTCAATCCTTGAAGGGGCCACTTAGGGAACTGGGGTAAAAATCTGTTTGAGGGTTAGCCCTGCTTTGAGCAGGGGGGGTTGGACTAGAAGACCTCCTGAGGTCTCTTCCAACCCTGATATTCTATGATAATTGCACTAAATCTGATAGATTACACTTGTTCATTGATACCTTACTCTGTTAAATATGATAATCCTGTTTACATGCATGTATCTTTATATCTGAAGTTAAGAATATTTGCTATGTATTTGTATCTCAGACAGGCATTATTCCTGGATGACACCTCCCCACACAAATTTACATTCAGACTAGTCCTCACTGGTTTATAGGCCATCCATATGGTGATGGGCCACTGAAGGGAATGAGCCCTTCCTGAGGACACCTCAGACACGCAGAGCCAATGGCTACCCCTATGATTCAGTAAAGCATGCAAGGCTCCATCTTTTACCAATAACTTTCCATGCACATGCGACCCTGGACTCCATATTGGCCAGGAATTTTCCAGGCACCATGAGTTGGGCTATAAATTGCAAGCTGTGACATCACTGCTTTGTCTTCATTCCTGCTTCTCCTTTCCAACTTTAGATTATCTAGGAAAGCTTTAAATATCATTATTGAATGACCCCCACCCTGCTGGGTGAAACAGAGAGACTTATCCCAAGCTAGCAGATTTAACATCACTGGTATTATCCTCACATTACATTATCTCAGAAAATCATTTGTAATGTATGATTCCTTAATCATTTAATAACTCTTTCTTTCCTTTTACTAATAAAACTTTAGTTTGTACTTAATAAAGAATTAGCAACAAGCATAATTTTGGGGTAAGATCTGAGTTATATATTGACCTGGGGAAGTGATTGATCCTTTGGGATTGGAAAATCTTTATATATGATTAATCTGTTTTTCAATAACCTCTCATCATAAACTGATGTCTGGGTGGTGATAGGGACTGGACTGCCTAAGGAGACTGTGTTTTTAGCTTCTTGTTAACCAGTATGGTGATACATACTGGGCTTATCTGGGTGAACTCTAACATTAAAATAATCACGTTTGGCATGCATGTGCCCATTTTCAGTTCTGACCCACCCCAGGCACTCATCCACAACTGGTCATAAAAGTGGCTTATAAATGCCTAAAGCCAATAAAATGATATCTTACTGGATATTTTCACCAATTCACTTCAAAACCTACTTTATCAAAAAGTTTGTTAACATTTTCATGTACTTTAAGAAGGCAGTTTTCTTCCAATGATTGATTATTCATACTGGACCAATCACATTCTGACTTTAATAGTTTTTGTAAAGACAAATGACAGATTTGTTTTGATAAAAGATCTCAAGGAGTAGTTATAGCAATACATTCATGGACAATTACATAATAAGTGTTAGCAATTCAAAGACAACAGACTTTTCTTCTATAGGAATGAATGTGCATGCCTGAGAAAAATAAACATTTGAGAAAAACAAACAGCAGTCAAAAAAAACAACGGTGTCTAGGGACATTCTGCCAAAAGTATGTTATATTTATGGTACAACAAAAAATAACAATCTCTGCATTCAAAAGGTGTGCAGAATGGGGCCTTACATTTATTCACTTGATTAAGATACATAACAAATTATATATCACCATTTCATCTGCAGCAATTCTTCTCAAAAAAGATGTCCAAAGAATAAATGTTAATGTATGTTGATGCATATTTGTTCAAGATTTGGGTGTTGTATTTTTTTGCCAGCTTTGCAGGTCATATTTTTCCACATGGCTCTGCCTGTCTAGATCAGTTGGTAGAGCATCAGATTCTTAATCTGAGGGTCATGGGTTCAAGTCCCTGGTCAGGTGATAAACCTCTCCATCTACCCCACAAAATAAACCTATATCCACTTTGCAGACAAACCCTGAATTTTGTGTGCGTCTAGATGTTTGAACAGATAAATGGGTAGCTTTCCTCCTACCTGCCCCTTCACCTATTACACATATCCAGTGTGTTTGCAGTATATGTGAAATTTTGTGGGTGCACCTATTGTAACCTAAAGTGTAAAGTTGACTTATTAACCTATTAACATGCTGATTCTGACCCATTGCACCTACTATATTTCATTTTGATAATCAATAATTTAAAAGGTTATGCTGATGAAACTGCAAATGACATGCTTTAGGGAGATAAACCTTAGGTTTATTTATTGGGCTTTTCAGGGGGATAGGAATGAGGAGATTTATAAAAATCTCTTTAATAGTTTAAACTATGTTTCTACTCTGAAGTCATTCTACAAATGGCATTGTGGGATTTCATGTCTACTGTGTCTCAATTTCCATATCACACTGACTTCAGTATACAAGTGTTATTTTCTGCCAGCCCAGCAAACTCAACCCAAGCTCCAAAAGTCAAACTCTGTTGTGGTTGTTTTCTGTAATATCAGTTTAACAGGACAAATCAGGTTCTCAGTTACACCTGTACAAACCTATTCCTTTCAGACTGTGCCCTCCATGATGCATTTGTGATACCCGTTGTAGTCAGTGACTTTACATAGTGGTAACTGATTTCACCTGTAGTTGGAACTTTTTAAACAATTCTGATGATTTATAGGAAAGTAGGAATAACATCCAGCTCACTCTGAGTTTTGTGGGTTCCTGCAGGGCGAAGACCAGCAACGGTCAATCAAAAATTATTTTTGTCACTAAAAGAAACAGATACAACTCTGAATACAGGTTGAGAACAGATCAATTTAGTTAGACTGTTCTATTTTACATTCTCCATTTTTAGAGAAGAACTGCAGTGGAGAAAAAGGGCAGATGTAAATGCTATTATTTTACTGGTGAAACAAGAACTATATAATATCATTCCCATAATTCAGGAACTGACATTCCTCCCCGTTGTTAGTATGGGCCTATGGCACAAAAATGTGTACTGATCCTGAAAGAACTTGTATGGCTCTGCTAACCAGTTTCCAGCCCAAAGTTAAGAAACATTATTCTTTAAAAATCACCCATATCATTCTACTAACCATCTTGGGTTTTTACCCGTGACTTCCATTATGGCTTTGACACGAAGTGCCAGAATTAAAGATCGATTAATACAAATTTATATAAGCCCAGAATTTTAGAAGGTATGAACCATTCATTACTATCTCTAGCAATTTTTTGGGACGGGCCATTATCAGAATTCAAGAAGAACAAAATTGAATGACAACTATTTTAGGGTCCAATAGGATCAGCCAGTCATATAAATAAATGCCTTCTACCCCGTGAAGCTGGTACCCATATTTCCCCAACAGTAAAAGTATCTGTTGTTATCCCTAACTGTTCATGAGATATCAACATTAGAGATGACCACTTGTTTACTGATCTGATAATACATTATCAGCAGAGGTCCAAGATGGTCTGTCCCAACCCAGGAAAACCTCTAACTGGTATAATTATCCATACTTGCATCCTTGGCATACATAAAGTGTTTCTTTACAGATATTAAAATATTTTGCTTTAAGCCAAAATTATCCTAGACTAACCCAACATACTATAACCAAAACAAAAGTATGGTACATTGGAAAAATATGTGGAGAAAAGATGACGACAGGAATGAAATAACAGACAAGGTGCAGCCTTGGGTAATGTAAAAACAGTTAAACTAATAAAACCAAACTGTGTATTTTATACTGTATCATTTTAAAATCAATCTGGAGACACTGCTTTTCTTTTAGCAAATGGGTTTATTGACATAACTGATCATAATTGTGTACAGTATGTATGCATCTCCTATTAGAAGAATATCCAGTGCTAGAGCTAAACTAAGCGTGATATACAGTTTAATGCTACGCAATCCCCATTAATTTCTAGCAATAACAATGGTGTTGTCCACCGATAATCACTTAATCACATGGGTCCCATAGCTATATAGATATACGAAAGTAAACGAGCCAAGAGTTTAAGACATTTAAAAAATTAACTTAAGAGCTGATCCTGCATTTCTTCAATCCAAATTTCATTCAGTCCTGCATCTTAGTGATTTTAAGCGAAAATTTTCCTGCATGTGGACTACAAGATTTTGTCCCTGAAAGATACATCTTCACGAAACTTTAGACTAAGGGTGAAATCCTAGCCCCACTGAAATCAATAGAAAAATTCCTATTAACGTCAATAGGATCAATACTTCACTCTGAAATCCTCTCTGCACATAACTGGTAAGTGTTAAGGCAAATTCTCCTAACACTCCCTCTTCACTGTATTTGGACCCTAATATTAAGAAGCCATCTCCAGGGTGTAAAAGGCTCATTCCCATTCAGTCACTGGACTCTCAACAAGGGTACCAATTACTATGGTGCCTCTTGTAAATATTTGTTCATTAAAAAGCAAACAGACACCACCACATGACTTAATTTAGGCTACTGAACAATCATCAGACCATAAACAAAAAACTTTCTGGTCAGCACCAACCTAGGTCAAATGTGAACCAGTGACATAGAGACTGATGCCTCCATATATCATCAAACTCCTGAGCCATTCAGTTCCTCAAGAGTTCATTTGAGGCACCAGGTAAAATGAACAGGAGCACAAGTAACTCCTATAATATTTGCATATAACTGTAACCACAGTTTGGACTTTTTAAAAATTAGCTCATTTCTAGACCACGCAAAAAGAACTAATGTAAACTAAACCACCATGTTTAATAGTGGCAGAAGCACATTTTTGTAAATATTTAGGGAAGCAAAACTCCCAGAAAGCAGAGAGCAGCCAATCATAAAATGATTAATACTACTCAGAAAACAAAAATGCATTCAAATAAGAGTAACATACTACTGCAAAAGATTAACTCAAGATAAAGATTTAACTTTATCATTACTCAATTAGCTGAGCAAAACACTGAGAAACACAGATTAGCGTTAAAAAAATTACTGAATTTCACAGTGAGGTACAAGTACATATAAAACTAATTTTAGTACAGTAAAACTAAGAATTACTTATTGGCATAAGTTTGTTTCACATTTCTGAAATATCCTCCACTTATTATTGTTAAAGAAGGAATGCATCTATGCTACCTATCAATCAATAATTCACCTTAGTATGCACTCAGGTAGCTACAAAGATGGATTATTTGAAGGTCAGTGATCCACTGACCAACCATGTACCCAGACAACTAAAACACACATTAAAGTGTAGAAGTACCAAACAGTATTTATTTAAAACACAATTTTGGAATAATTCCCTGTAAACGTTACAAAACTTGTGTTAGTTTTCCCTAGTGGTGTCAGCAATATATTCCTGCAAAACTAAAATCAATTGCATTATTGTTTTTTATATAAAAAGGCATAAAACCCACACACATACACACAGTTGTCTTGCATTCTATTTGAGTTAAAACAACCATATCATTCAAACGCTCTATATTCCATTCTATTCAGATTCCTTGTATGTTGCAGAATTCGGAATTGATGCTGTTCCTAAAAGTCTTATTTCAATAATATGCCTAGAAAGTGATGATGGGTTTAATAAATCAGTGTTCAGTAAACTTCAAACACATTTCTTGTATCACATCAGTGATTTGGATTATTTGTTTGACCAGTGAAAGGTAACCTGGACCTTCTTAAACACAGTGCAAGAAGATTATCCTGAAAGACACAGTACATAAACTGCTGGCTCTGATGACAGAGTCCACCCCTGCTGCTATGTGCATTAGCTCCGATACTCTTCTGTTCTTCTTGACAGCAATTATTTTAAAATGCAGAGTTACTTCCTTAGGTTAATGATTTTTTTTAAATCCTCAAGAAAGTACTAATATTTTTAAGGATTTCTTTATAATAAATGTGCCAGACCAAAACCAACCCCACATAACCCCTCCTGGTAACTGGGATGTGCCCACGAGAACTCCAGCCCCCTTCTACCTGCAGAAAGGAACACTGATATATTGAGACTGCAGTGCTGGAATTATGTAACAAGCTTGGGTCCCATCTGTTAGACTCACCCACATGGAGCACCTAGGTCTTTACTCCAGGTGCTCCATCTCAACCCACTCCCCCTCTGCTTGGCAACAGCTTTAAGTTCCATGCAGCCCTGCTCATGGTGAGGCGACCAGGGGCAGGGAGGAACAACAACTCCCAGCAAGCTCTGCTAAACCATGATGCCAGCATGGGGCCAGCTGGGAGTTGTAGTTTCCATGGGCCACACTGCTAGTCAGCAAATCGCTGCTGCAGTAGGTGGTCCTCCCCGCGGCGGGCACTGCTGCTGTCGGCGAAGCGCTCGCATGGGAACTCGATGAGGTCAGTCTCGCTGAGGGCACAAGCGACGGCGCTGCGGGGCGGACGGTGGGACTGGAAGCCAGAAAAATCAGCAGAGACGCCAGTGCCCATGGAGCGGAGTGGCCGGCGGGTTGAGTACATCTGTCGCACGTGCACCGGTGCTGCCTGCCGCCGCCCCTGCATTTTCCTCCGCACCAGGCGGGATACCCAGGCTGCCAGGGCCACGAAGAGCAGCAGCGCATTCACTGCCAGCAACACCAGTGTGAGGAGCTGCTGGTCTGGGCCGCCAGCTGCGCCCCCGTCGGGCAGGGTGACCAGCCCCACACAGTGGTCCC
The DNA here is from genome assembly GCF_025201925.1 of Gopherus flavomarginatus. Classification (NCBI taxonomy): domain Eukaryota; kingdom Metazoa; phylum Chordata; order Testudines; family Testudinidae; genus Gopherus; species Gopherus flavomarginatus. Next base: position 66,913,818 of record NC_066618.1, read on the forward strand.
GGGGCGCCACCGGGCAGACGCGGCCGCCCAGCACTCCCTCCACACAGACCAGGTAAGGAGTGTCAGGGCGCAGCTCCCGCAGGGTGGCAGCTGTCTCGCTCCGCTCCGCCAGGTAGATGAAGCGCTGGAACTTGACAGTGGCCCCAAAGCGGTCGAAGAGGAGCCTGAAGCGCACAGGCCCCAGCAGGCGGGGACTGCGGTGAGGCCGCACCCACCAGCGCACCGTCACTGAGCTAGTGCCCACCGCCTCTACTGACAGGTTGCACAGGAAGAGCTTGTTGAAGTCGCAGGCGTCGGATACCAGCGGGGCCCCAGCCACAGAGGGGGCTAGGTGGTGCTTCCTCGCTCGCCGAGGCCACGCAGGGCCAGCCAGAGGCGGGGGTGGCCTGGAGCTGCCCAGCAGGTCAAGTAGGGAGGCCGTAGGGGTGGGCTCGGCTCTCCTGCTGCCTTGGGCTGGAGCAAGCCCCTCCTGAGCACCCAGCAGGCGCATAGTGGAGGCAGAGGGCAGGGATCCGGGTCCCCCTTGGGCCGGTCTGTGGCTGCTGTTTCCCCCAAGCCTCTCAGGGGCCAGAATCAGCTGCCACTGTTGCTCCCTGGGCCACTGCCCTGTTGCAGGTGGCAGGGAGGGAGATGGGGAGGTCCCGCTGTGGCAGTCGGAGCCATCAGGTGGCAGTAGCTGTGCATCCTGAAGGTAGTCGAGGTACTTGCCAGCCAGAGTGGGTGGCAGGCGGCACTGCACAAAGACAGTGAGCAGCCGGCCCTGTGAGTGCCGTGTGCCCAGCCAGTGCTTCAGGCCTCGCAGGCGGCAGTCACAGCTCCAGGCATTGCCGTCCAGCTCCAAGCGTTGAAGAGCCAGGCTAGAGGTGAAGAGTTCCCCCGGCAGCACAGCCAGCGCATTGTCGCGCAGGCTGAGCTCCCGCAGCTTGGGCAGGGGTCCGAAAGCAGTAGGGTGCAAGGCAGCCAGCATGTTGCGGCTCAGGTCCAGTGTTTCCAGGCTGCGCAGCGGCTCCAGCAAGGTGGCAGGCAGGTGGCTCAGCAGGTTCCCATCTAGTCGCAACTCCTTCAGTGCCCCCAGCCCAGCAAAGGCATCTGGTGCCAGCTGTGTTAGCCGGTTGCTGCTGAGTGAGAGCTTGGCCAGGCTGGGCAGGTGCTGAAAGAGGCCCCCACCCAGCTGCTGCAGGCTGTTGCTGGACAGGAGCAGTGTGCTGAGCGAGCGCAGTGGCCCAAAGGTCTCTGGGTGACGCAGCGAACTCTGCTGGTTCCCAGACAAGTCAAGGAAGCGCAGTTTGGCCAGGCCAGCAAAGGCGCCACGGCTCAGCCAGCGGATGTGGTTGGACTCCAGGTGCAAGTAGAGTAGGTTGGGCAGCCCTGAGAAAGTGGCTTCGCTCAGCGAGGCCAGTGCATTGCCGTCCAGCCGCAGCTTCACCAGGCTGCCCAGGCCGGCGAAGGAGGCAGTGCTCAGGCGGCCGATCTCATTAGCATTCACGTAGAGGATGCGCAGCTTGGCCAGCGGGCGGAGGGTGCCCGGCGCCAGTACCACCAGCCGGTTGTTGCCCAGGTAGAGCTCCTCCAGCAGCACCAGGCGCTCAAAGGCCTTGGGGTGCAGCCAGCGGATGCGGTTGTACTGCAGGTCCAGGCGCTGCAGCCCCGCCAGGCGGTGGAAGTCAAAGGCAGAGATGTTGGCGATGAAGTTGCCCCCCAGGCTGTAGGTCAGGATGCCCTGGGGGTCGGCGGTTTTGGGCACGGCCCGCAGCCCCCGGTTGGTGCACAGGAGGTGCTGCTGCAGCTGGCAGTCGCATGGCTCCGGGCACATGGACTCCACGGGGGGAAGCAGCAAGAGGAGGGAGAAGCAGCCACAAACCACCCCCGGCAGCAGCAGCATCAAGCCGAGCCTGCGAGGCGCCTCCATCCCGGGAAGAGCTGCGGCAGGCTGCTTCCCCCGCCGGCTTTGTGCCTCTCCAGCATCCCACCCCCCTTCCCCGCGGCTGCTACTCGGCCCCTCCTCTGAGCTCCGCCGGCAGCGGCTACAGCGCGCCCTGCCCAGCACCGGGGCTACTTGTTGCACTGGCTGAGCAGGGGGAGCTGCAGCTGGGCTCGGAATCCCCGCCGCCGCCCCTCTCAAGCCCGCCTCGCTGGCCCGAGGCTCCGCTGAAGTTGCTGCTGCTGCTGCCGCTTCTTTCTCCCCCTGCAGCCGCGCCGCCCTGCCCGGCCGCTCTGCCTGCCCGGCGCGGCTCGGGACGGGGAGAGCTGGTGCAGTCCTGAGTGACCCCGCCACTCCCGCTCCGCTCCTCTCGGCTCAGCTCGGCTCAGCACGGACGGGGCGGAGTGAGGGGGCGAGCTGGGAAAGGACCAGCGCGGAAACTTCCCACACTTTGCCCTCGGGGAGCGGGGCGGGCGGAGCGGGAGGCCGGACCTCGCCAAGGGGCGGGGGGAACACGGGCGGCAGCGGGGATAAGAGGCTAAACCGGGACGCTGCAGGGCGCCGCAGCCGACCCCACCCCCACCCGCACTCTACCCCCGAGGCCCCGCTCCTGCTCCTCCTCTTCCCCCGTGGCCCCGCCCTGCCTCCCTCCGCCTCCTCGCGCCTCCGCCACGCCCGCTCTTCTCCCCTCAGGCTCCCCACCGCTCGCGCCTTTCCGGCCCCGCCTCCGAGGCTCCCCATTGCCCGCCCCCCGCGCCTCTCCGGCTCCTCCTCCGAGGCTCCTCATCGCTCGCCCCTAGCGCCCCCCCACATTCCGTGCCGATATGCAGCGCTAAGTAAACACACTGGCCCCAGATAAAGTGCTGTGGTTTCAATTGGGGGGGGGGAGGGTGAAAGTAAAGTGGCCGCTTCTAGTTGTGTTTAGAACCCTGCCAAAGGCACTAATCAGGGTTTAGCACAGATTAGGTTCCTATGAAACAAATGGGCATGAAAGGAGTAAACCTCCCCTTGTCCAGAAGGAAGGGCACTCGGAGCCTTTCTCTGCGCCAGGGCCAGTGCTCCCCGCACCGATGCTGAGGCACGTGAAAGTTGTCAGTAAAGCATCAACAACACGCCAGGCTCTTTAGAAGGGTAATAAGACCCGGTCCCGGCCCCCCAAAGACTTTACAGTCGGTAGGCAACATACCAGTGCAGGGAGATGGAAAGAAGGCAATAGAAAGCCACATACCTGAACATCAAAGTAAGGGTCCTGTCTGGTTAGTTCCCTAATTTTTTTAAGCATGTGTTGGGAGGGAAGTCAGATGAATAGTGGGAAGATTAGGGTTTGAAGGAAGACATTCATTAACAGAATGACCAGATGTCCTGATTTTACAGTCCCAATATTTGGGGCTTTTCTTATATAGGCCCCTATTTCCCCCCAACCCGTCCTGATTTTTCACATTTCCCATCTGGTCACCCTACATGCATATTAAAGACAGACATGGAGGTGCTGAGAGGGGGGTCCAAAGTGCATGGAGTAAGACACGAAATAGGAGTAGGAAAGGGAAGATGATTTCAGTGGAGTCAGATGGCTGTGAAGAGCAGTTTGTGGCACACTCTTCCTTCTCTGCCACCAAGTGGCAGACGTGGGAGGGGGTGAGGGGTTGCTTGAGAGTCTTGTTTGTTATGGGGTTTTAATCAATTCATGAGAAAGAGGAGAAAGCTTGGGTGAAGATGGGGTGGCTGTTGCTTTTAACTTTGCAGCAAGGTTAATGATTCTTTTTTCTTCTGGCAGGAAGCCCCCATGCCCCGACCCCACTCCCCGGCAAGAGCGCCGCACAGGCAGAGCGGGGCAAGCCCTTGCTCTCCGACCCCATTTCCCAGGCAGAAGCGTGGGAGAGGCTTGGGGGGGGGGGGACTGCAGGCAGAAAGGGTGGGGAGAGAACCCCTCTTACTCTGGCCCAGGGCCCCACAATACCGTAATCCGCCTCTGCATACTCCTTATCAGTCAATAATTTTGCTGTTCCAATGGAATACAACTGTTGCAGGATATCACAGTCGGGAGGGCAGAGATGGTCTTTCAGGTAACCAGGACCAATTCTGTGTAGGACTTTGAAAGCCAACGTGACAATATTGTCTAGAGTGCCAACTCTGACTGAAAGTTATTCCAGGAGACTTTTTTCCCCCAACATGATGTAATGTCATTTTCTTAAAATATCCTATTAAAATTTCCTGGATTGCTTTCAATAGTCACTGGGAGATCGATGCCGATTCTGGGAAACTCCAGGCCAATCCTGGACGCTTCGCAACCCTATTCATAACGATCCCATAAATCTGCATTCAATTAGTTAAATCAGTCTTCGGATGATCGTCTGACCTGCCTCACAGCATTTGGAGACCCAAATAGCTACAGCAGAAAAAAAATTCACTATCATCTGCAGTTGGCCAGATGAAAAAGTCTCTAATTCTATGGGAGACAGATCTAGCCAAAATGATCCATAGATTTTTAATATCTAGGCTGGAATACTTCTACTCTCTTCATCATCAGCTCCCTTCCATTAAAAAATCTCCAACTTGCTCAGAATACTGCAGCCTGGCTGTCCAGCAACATAGGGTGCCAAAAACTTATAACCCTGATGCACTGCTGACTGCAATGGCTCCCCATAGAAATCATGGAGTAGGAGAGTTCAGGGCATGTTTCTCTTCCTACTAGCATCACTTCAGTTACATCCAGGTTACTTTTCACTAGCTGTTCTTCTTCCATGTTCAATCTTGGAAAGCCAAAAAGAACTGGAATCACAAGGATGAAATAAAGGACAAAATTCTGAGACGATATGAAACAGTTTTAGCCCACGATTGATCTCAAGTACAAATCCAATCAGCTAAAATTGGAACAGAAAGAAATATCGCTGATGGGATATAATGTTCAGTATTCTATCCTCTTATATCCCTTCTTCCTCTTCTAGCATTTTAAAACTGAAGATCCAGATTTTTCCTCAAAAATCTGTTTGCAAAGGAGATTGTCACATCATGTTGCTTCAAAATGGAGCATTGTGAAAATAAACATCAGAAGTCAGAATAGTTGAATTCAGAACTTTGTCAACTTTTAAAAGGTATGGACTCATGTCTAGCAATGTAAGTCATCAGTCAAGCATGGTTTTAGTACACTTGAATTAATTTGCTTGAAACTTCATAATTAATGCTGAAAAGCATTTACATTTGTAGGATTATCAGTATCTAAGGATGGAAATGAGAGGCTTGTCTGCCTAAGTGAGGAGGGAGACTCATAGACTCATAGGTCAGAAGGGACCAATATGATCATCTAGTCTGACCTCCTGCACAAGGCAGGCCACAGAACCCCACCCATCCAATTTTATAACAACCCCTAACCCAGGACCGAGTTATTGAAATCCTCAAAATTGGTTTGAAGACCTCAAGCTGCAGAGAATCCACCAGCAAGCGACCCGTGCCCCACGCTGCAGGGGAAGGCGAAAAACCTCCAGGGCCCCTGCCAATCCACCCTGGAGGAAAATTCCTTCCCGACCCCAAATATGGCGATCAGCTAAACCCTGAGCATGTGGGCAAGACTCACCAGCCAGCACCCAAGAAGGAATTCTCTGCAGTAACTCAGTTCCCATCCCATCCAACATCTCCCCGCAGACCATTGAGCAGACCTATCTGGTGGTAATCCAAGATCAATTGCCCAAATTAACGATCCTATCATAACATCCCCTCCATATACTTATCAAGCTTTGTCTTAAAGCCAGAAAAGTCTTTTGCCCCTACTACTTCCCTCGGAAGGCTGTTCCAGAACTTCACTCCCCTAATGGTTAGAAACTTTCGTCTAATTTCAAGTCTAAACTTCCTAATATCCAGTTTATACCCATTCGTCCTCGTGCCTACATTAGTACTAAACTTAAATAATTCCTCTCCCTCCCTAACGTTAACCCCCCTGATATATTTATATAGAGCAAGCATATCCCCCCGCAGCCTTCTTTTGGCCAGGCTAAACAAGCCAAGCTCTTTGAGTCTCCTTTCATAAGGCAGGTTTTCCATTCCTCGGATCATCCTTGTAGCCCGTCTCTGAACCTGTTCCAGTTTGAATTCATCCTTCTTGAACATGGGACACCAGAACTGCACACAGTATTCCAGATTCTTCTGTTTGAAGAATAAGTATGCTTACAAAGTGAATGTAATCTGTTTCATTTCATAAAACTGTGACTTTTTTTCTTTTGTTTTCCCAGGTTGTGGAGAATAACCTTGTCCATCTTACACTCTTGATTCCTAACATCCCCAGTGAAGAGTTCCATACCAGTTTTCCAATTTAGTCTTGACCTCACACTGGATGTATTTGATTTCCAGTCTTTAATATCCAGATCAAACAATATGAGAAGTTGGCCCATAAAGATGGCAGCATTTGAGGCTTTTTTCCCTGGTTGTTAATTCTATTACTCTGCCTCTGAGGGATTTTTTTATTTTATTTTGAGGCAGAACCCAGTCAGCTGGTGGATGGATTTCTTTTAACTCAAATTGAGTCATTATACAGTTTATTTAGAAAAATTACTCAGAAAAGTGACTCTGAAATGACATGTTTATCTATCCCTTAAGGATTTCCATCCCATGTGCTCAATTTACAAGAGAGGAGGAAAGCATCACTTGATTAATTATCATCCCTACAGACTCAGTGTAGTTCCTTTCCTCTTCATACATCATCACAAGTAATAAAGATCAGACTATGCTTAGTGCAGTGCCTTTGCTTTCTTTCTATGCCTTCTGACAGCTAGCCAGGTATTGTTTTCAGTGGGTTTGCAGAGATGTAACTGGCTGGAATTTAGTAATGCTCAAGAAGGAAAAGAATCCATCATAGTTCTCTTTAGGCATAGGTGCTCTACACTGCCAAAAGGAGTAAAAAAAAAAAAAAAAAAAAAAAAAAAGGATAAACTTATTTTTTCCCACTAACATAAGCAGTTATGACTAAATGTATTTTAGGAGCATATCTGTTGAGATAAAAGATGCCATCTTTACTGTTCCTTTTTGGAGCTACAATGTAAGAATGGACTGACTGAGTCAGACCAATGGTCCATCAAGCCCAGTATCCTGTCTTCTGGCAGTGGCCAATGCTGGGTGCTTCAGGGGGAATGACCAAAACAGGCAATCATCGAGTGATCCAGCCCATCGTACACTCCTAGCTTCTGGCAATCAGAGGCTACGGACACTGAGGGCTTGTCTACATCAGAAAGTTGCAGCGCTGGTGAGGGAGTTACAGCGCTGCAACTTAGGAGGTGTACACATCTGCAGGGCACCACCAGCGCTGCAACTCCCTGTTTGCAGCGCTGGCCGTACTCCCGTTTTGTCTCGGGTGTAGAGGATCCAGCGCTGGTGATCCAGCGCTGGTAATCCAATGTAGACACTTACCAGCGCTTTTCTTGACCTCCGTGGAAGGAGGAAGCCTCTGGTAATCAAGCTGGTCTCCTTTCCCAGTTTGCTCTCTCGTTCCCGGAGCCCAGAGCAAGCAGGTCTCCTTCCCTGCGGTTTGCTGGGTGGCTCCGGGAACGAGAGAGCAAACCGCGGCGAAGCGGGTCTCCTTTCCCGGTTTGCTCTCTCGTTCCCGGAGCCCAGAGCAAGCAGGTCTCCTTCCCTGCGGTTTGCTGGGTGGCTCCGGGAACGCAAGAGCAAACCGCGGCGAAGCGGGTCTCCTTTCCCGGTTTGCTCTCTCGTTCCCGGAGCCCAGAGCAAGCAGGTCTCCTTCCCTGCGGTTTGCTGGGTGGCTCCGGGAACGCGAGAGCAAACCGCGGCGAAGCGGGTCTCCTTTCCCGGTTTGCTCTCTCGTTCCCGGAGCCCAGAGCAAGCAGGTCTCCTTCCCTGCGGTTTGCTGGGTGGCTCCGGGAACGAGAGAGCAAACCGCGGCGAAGCGGGTCTCCTTTCCCGGTTTGCTCTCGCGTTCCCGGAACCCCCCTTGAAGCCGCCCAACAGCGCTGCAGTGTGGCCACATCTAACACCACTTGCAGCGCTGGTTGCTGTAAGTGTGGCCACTCTGCAGCGCTGGCCCTATACAGCTGTACTAATACAGCTGTAACAACCAGCGCTGCAAAACTTTAGATGTAGACATGGCCAGAGCATAGTGTTGCATCCTTGCCCATCCTGGCTAATAGTCATTGATAGACCTATCCTCCACGAACTTATCTAGTTCTGTTTTGAACCTTGTTATAGTTTTGGCCTTCTCGACATCCGCTGGTAGCAAGTTCCACAGATTGACTGTGTGTTGTGTGAAGAAATACTTCATTTTGTTTATTTTAAACCTGCTTATTAATTTCATTGGATGATCCCCAGTTCTTGTTATGTGAAGGAGTAAATAACTTTTCCTTATTCACTTACTCCACAACAGTCAAGCATTATATTGTTTTTATACATATGCTTGGCAGAATTACATTTTTAATAATTTTGACTGATTTTTTAAAGCACCTTTTTATTTATTTAAATTTTCATAGTTGTGAAAAACTTGGAGCAGGATCAGGCAATAATTGTTTAATGGCAGCAGATATTAAAATTCAAAAAGGAAAGTTTTAACTGTTAAAACACAAATTGTCAACATCAGATGTCAGAATATACAGTGTCCTTAAATCAAACTCTAAGCTCTCAAACAGCATTTTTCTTACTTTGCCTATCTGTAAATTTCAGTTATCAATGGAAATATTTTTTATCGGTTTGTCTATTTATAGTGATATCAGCCTTTACTGACATTTACCAATAAATCTAATCCGAAACCTCCATGAGTTTTAAAGAGATCCTTGAATTTGAAGTTTAAGCTATGTGGAGTGCTGAAAAGCATAACCATATCTGACAGACTAATCTCTACAATGTGAGTTTCCTGGTTAAATATTCTCAAAACTCACCAATTAAAGCATCTCTTGCGTGGTCAATTGTGTTCTTTGCTAGTGAGTATGTCAGTGTTCAACATCAGTGCCAATGCTGCAGATACCATAAAGCAGGATAATATGAGCATGCTGATGCCAAATATGATAAATAATTTATTTTTTTCTTTAAAACTTTATGATTTCCCTGTGGAAGCAATTCATCTACCATATGTAGTTTAAATTGGTTGAAATTACCGCACTGCAAGACATTTTAAATAAGAGTAGACCTCTTTTTCTGGTGTGATGGCTTGCTTTCATTTAAGAATGGAATGTCACTTGAGATCTCCAAATCCTGTTCAGAAAGAAAGCATGATTCCCAGATTTCCAGTTAATGTTATAAACCTTGTCTGCTCAGTGAAATGGAGGCTACCAGATGTTTAATAGATAGCTGGATGTTTTCCTAGGGGGATCCAGACTGTAAAGCGTGGCTTGCCAATTATAAATATGTTTTAAATCTTTAAAGAATTAAATATTTGAGTAAAGGATGTATAAGGATTATTTAACATGTGGCACTACCTAAATTATTCTGTTAAAATTGTTTTCTCTCAGAAACATAGCCAAAAGCCACTGAATTTCTGCAAAATACTGACTGTAGTTGTGTTATTTTACTAGTACAGCTACTTCACTTTTTAAAACATCCTTGTGCTTGGTGTTAGGTTTCATATTGATGATAGCAAGTCATGCCCTAGTGTAGATTAGTTGAACAAATGCATAATGTCCAAGAAGTGCCGGCCTGTTTCTTTAGCTGCATACTTCAACTATATAATCAATACCATTGTGAATATCAGTGACGTGGTTCGTGTGTACTCTCATACCTAAATAACTATTGTTAGATTAAAATTAACTAAAGCAAAACAACATATAATTAACCTAACTACAAAATCAGAGTATGGATATTGTTACGAGCATAAATATCTATATAAAGGAGGGGATTATGTACCTAATTTCACCTTTCAGAGTTCACTTACTCAGTGATCTTTGGCATTGTGGATAGTTATTAACTGGCTTTTGTCAATTATATTGACTGGTTACATGTTAGTAAAGGCCAACCCAGTTTCTAATGTTTGTGTACTGTCAGACCCTTCTATTTCATGGGAGAGAAATACAGATCTTCAGGTAAGTACATGGTTTCTCTATAGTCCAACATCTGTGTCTATAAATGAGTAGAGAACACTACTCCCATCAGGAACAGAGAGAGGCATAGGTTATGTAAAACAAATGCTTATTCAGGAAGAGCAAATTAATTGTAGCTGTGGCTGCAATCCTATTGTATGGTTATCGGTTTATGCATTCAATCTTTGCAGTAGTGTTAGAGCAGTTTTTCCATAATCATGTAGTTGAACTGTATGCTTTCTCCATATAAGGATACTTGTGATTATGGCAACTGATGTATTGTGCTTTTACAATGACATCCATTTTTGGTGTTCTGGGGCATTCTTCATTACTCTCAATCAACTTCATAATGTATGGGTGGATGTAATAGAGAATCCATAGGAGAAAGACATTGAAACAAAATATGGCTCAGGCCAGGACTCCTCCTTTTGTGTCAAACTGCAACTAAATTATTAAATAACTCTGTTAAACATATGTTGTAAAGATAAAAAAAAGGTTTAGAATCCATTGAAAACACAATGTATTTAATATATCTGCTTTATCCTTTATCTCTGTGGAAGTGCCTTTAATTAAATTACAAATAAGTGAAGATTAAACTAGTATTAAAAATAACTTTCCCTCTTTATCTTGATCAATTTTAGCAGCTTTTATTTGAAGCACGGCTATAGAATGCTGTTGTTGAATGAAATCTTTTAATACTGAATGAATGTCTGAGGAAGACCTCTGGAATCATAAAATCTGCCCCATAACTAGTATGCATGAGACTTAAGTGGTGAGATACTATTGGCTAGATCCTTATTTGGTGTAAATCATCATTGCTCCAATTAATTACGTAAAACTCTGCAGACTTGCATCAGCTGAGGAGCTGGCCCAACAGTCCTGATACAATAGTGTGTCAGGAGTTCCTTGTGTACTTTAAGTTAGGCTTGTGTTGAAATATTTTGCTGAATCAGGGCTTGTAAGCACTGCCCACTGCTATGAGTACTTTGCTGGTCATGAATAACAAGATCAACCGCTTATTTCTAATAAAGTGATAATACTATACTTAACTGAAAAATCTGCAAGAGAAGACACTCTGCTGAATTGTCATGTGCTGGATCTAGAAAGACTCTTTTGAATGAAGCATAATTTATTTCTGAAAATTGTTACCATTTCTTCCTGTGTACACTTTGTAATACAGTATATGTAAAATTAAATACCATCGTTTTAAAGGACCAGGACACATTATAAAATCACCTGTCTGTCTTAATCATTGGATAGTCCATAATGTTTTAAGTAAAGTGACTTCTAAACCTGTGTACATTTGTGGGGGTGGACTTAAACATCCTCTGTCTCTTATTACTGTGGACAGTAAGCCTTTCAAGGTAGGGAGATGTTTTTTTAAAAATCCTGTATTGGAAATAGTTCTGTTCAGCCAATTCATTTATATAAGTTCTCTGATAAAAAATGTTTGCAGACTTCTTCAAAACATTTAGTAGTTGAAGCCAAAGGGCCTGGAAAATTAAATGAAAGCAGGATCATTATGCTCCTTGCATTTTTTATTTCTTTATAAATATTTGTACTTTGATTATACTGTACCACTTAGTACCACATGATGAAAAGTGGTATTGGATCAAAGCTGCTGACCACACTATAGGAGAGCTCTGTTTAAAAGGTTGATCTTAACATTAATGGTATTCCAGTATGTTTAGCAGTATTACACCACAAATGACCTCAGAAGGATATGTTTCAATAAGCTAAAAATCTAGAAATAAGTCTTCTCATCCAATTCCTCAAACTTAAGTGAAATACCATTGTTGCCTGCCTTTTTTTTAAAAACAGCAGTACCCAGCATTATAGGTAGAGATGGTAACAAAACAAAACCAAAGCCACATTAAAAACACTAAAGTTTCAAAATCAAGCACTCAAAAAGTTAAGAAATGCCAGTATTTAGGTTGCCTGTGCAACTTAGTTCAGCTTCTTTTTGTGTATCCATTATGATTGTCTAATTTCATAACCATAGACATTTTCCATAGTATCCAGACCTCATTCAGTGCACTGCATGGACCATGCTTACCAAAGGGACAGCTATTGGTATTCTTTTTATTGTCCTCATTCAGTGTGCGGCCTAATGCCTTATTTACTGCTCACTGTCTAAACCCTGCACTGAATGCTGTTTCCTTGTGTGCATTTCTGTGAGACTCATCATGGTAGTATCTGAGTGCTTCATGAACATTAACTTATTTTAACACCCCACTGAGACAGGACGGTATTGTTCCCATATTACAGATGGGGAACTGAGGCACAGAGAGATTAAGGCCCAAATTGTCAAATGTCCAATAATTTTGGGTGCCCATCTTGAGATGCCAACCACCTGATATCTAGGAGCAGAGCACTCTATTCAATGCACCGCTCTCCTTAACTTCAGTTGCAGCCGTGAGTGCTCAGGACAAATTTTTTGGCACAAAGCAATCCTATCCAATCTGAAAATATGGAGATCGTGCTTAAATAAAAGCTGAGTTCAGCTTGCATCTCTTTAAAAGTCAAATACTTAATGTCAGTTTCCAAATGTGAATGTCTTCTTGAGGGAAAAGATTGCTACTTTCTCTCTAGTAAACATAAAATGCTCTCCTGCTTTGATTTTTTTTAACTCACTCCACCCTCTCATCTGGTATAAATCAGTATAGCCCTGTTGCTTCTGATAGCTATGCAAATTTATATCCGTTGAGGAGCTGGTCTAGTGACACCCAGAGGTTTCCAATCATTGTCAGTTTCCACAAACTATGGAAATTTATTCTTGTACATTGCAACAACAGGTATGAGCTCAAAGAATAATCAAGTGAAACGAAGATTATGTTCAACAAAATAAATGCAGTTTTGTCAGTAACAGTGGCTTATAGATTGCTCAAATTAGAAAAGAATAAGCAAAATTAACAGTACATGTTGCAAGTGAGAGGGTCAGTTTTCTATATGCTGCTAAACCAGCATCTGTGCACTGACTTCATTGGGTGTCAGTCTAACTTTGCATGAGGCTGAGCACACAGTATAGCAGCATTTAAGCTCTTGTGATAATACATGCATTGTTAGAATATTAAATATGAATGGTCTTATCCAATAATTTGTTAAACTATATTCCGTTTTTTTTAAAGTTATCTTTGTATCTGCTCCCCTAACTGTTCACTTAGTGTGTCCCCTTCTTAGCTTTTCACTTTTCTTCAAAACTGCCCCTTACATTTAGAACAGCTTTGCCCCTCCTGTGAGCCAAGTGCTCTCTTCCTCTTTAAAACATACTTCTTTTGTGAAACCTTAATCTGTACAGCGATTGCTGTATAGTCTACATTAGAGACTGTGATATCTTCAGAAGAGGGTCCCTATCTTTACCTGAATGTAAAGAACTATGCATTTTATAGTCTTACATAATAATGCCATAATTAAAATGTGGACACAATATACATAGAAAAGAGGAAAGTTATTGACTGACTAACTCAAATATCAGTCTCTAAGGGACAATTCAGAGTGATAGCAAAGAAGAAAAATAATATCTGAAATAGAATTTATGGAATATTTTTGTTGTTGCCATATGCCATCTGTGCATAATTGTAGCCTGCAGTAATTGAAAAAGATTTAGAAACTTTGGAACTTACCTATTTTAGTGGAGGACATCTCCAGGCTGGATGAGGCTATCAAGTCTATAAATAGGATAATGGCAGAGTTCTACTAAAAGTTTAGAAAGAAAAATCCACATTCTACTCCATTTTCTTGGAAGCTGAAGTAAGGAACACTGCAGTCTATTAGACTTGGACTTCAATCTCTTGATCACCAAAAATGACAGAGGCCTTCAGTTCTTGCATCATTTTAATTATAGAAAAATCACACTTTTCACAAAATTAATTGAGTTATACTCCACCCTTTGGTAGGTAGTTTGTTAAAAGTAAAAAATACACATCAACAAACTTGAGATCTGTATTTAAATTTAAGAGGGAGATTATGTACCCTGTAATTGAGATGACTCTGAGTACAGAAAAGATACTCGACAGACGAGAATAGGGTGAGTTTCTTTTAAATGAAATTCTGAATCTATGTATATATTTTGGATTCAAATTCTAGTGCAGCATTTGGAAGCTACATATTGTTGTAATTGAAGAGCCTCAATTCTACTCAGGGAACATGATAAACATGTCTTGTCACCTCTTGTTTTTCTTAGTGACAGCACATAAAGTTATCTGAGCTAGCCAAACAAAAGACTTAGATGGAGTGAGGAGAATTGTTTTAAATATGCAGAATTTACTCAACTGGAAAATTCCAAACTACTGCTGAGAATGGTGAGTTAGTTTTGAAATGGTAAAAAATTGGGAGGAGTGAGATAGTTTCACACTGTCTGTTCTGTCCAACTATACTTTTTGTCACAGTTGCACTTTAAATGGCTAAACAAAAGGACATAAAATATTTTAAGGATTTTACTTGAATTAGGCATTATAAAATACCTCACATCTGGAGCCTTTCAAGTCTAAGGCCTGCTGGTCAAAGCACTCAAACAGTGGTGGCAATAGCGAAGAGAGAGTTGATTTCTCAGATAGCCAGTTCCCAAACCAAATAAAGTTTTATAAAATAATGTCAAGAGCTTTCACGATACCTGGATGTAGAAAACAATCCAGTATGTCTCACGTCAAGGTAAGAAATGGCTGATGCCCAAAGAAAGGTGCAAGAAACACTGCAGTAGGCAGTGGGATAATCTACCCTCCACATTCTAATGAAGGCCTCATCATACTCTCTAAACCCTGTGTTTTAAGTGTGAAGCACAAGGTTTTATATTCCTATAAAAATGTTTTAGCATAAACTGTAACTGGATATTCTTGTTCACATACGATGTCCAATCCCTCTGAGTCTTGCTAATCGTTTCATTTGAATATAAACTCTGCATCATGCCCTCCCTTCTCCAGTAAAGGTCTGGTGAGGGTATGACTCCTGCACCCAGGGATGGACAGTACTCAGTCTTTCTGGCTACTAGACATTTTCTATTGGATTTTCACAACTGCTGCGTTTTACCCAAATATTTCCCTGTGATAAAAATGGCTGCTTTCTAGAAATTTAAACAGTTCCTAAAGCAAAGAAAAACCAGAAAGCTTTCTGCATCACCACTAGCAGTTTACTATAAAACTGCTCTTGTTCAGCCTGCTTAGGTATTTCTATTGGCACACAACGGTGCTGGAGTTTTGCCCAGAGTAGCACAAATCTTCTTATCCACTGGAGACAGAATTAGCCACTACCTCAGCAATCAGATACTCTGTCTTCTACTAGGCTTGAACATATTTTTCACTATTTTTACTACTGCCACACCTCTGAAGCTCTGTGATGTTCATATTTTATCATTTAATTTCTCTTGCCAGCACTTCTGTTTCCTCTGAGTTTATGGTTTTCACATGATTCTAGTGTTCTCTTCCAACTCTTTCAGTTGCTGTCTGCATTGACTACTTGCTTACGTTGTCATGCCAACTCCCAAGCTGAGAAACTCAACTTGCGTGCATGCCTTTTTTCAAGCATAGACTTCAGTTACCAAGGTGCATGAACAGAATACATGAGCATGGGCAAACAGCTAAACCAGTATGGTTTATCCAAGTATCCATTTCTGTTTCAGGAGTGCTCTTTGTCATTCTTGCCCTAATCCCTGTCATTCATGCCCATGCCACTGAAAATACATAGATTAGAAGGGGACCAAATGGGAAAAAAATCCATACATCTTAGTAGTTAGCCACTGTTTTATTTTCCTCATTTAAGCAAAACTGCTAAACGTATCAAGTGACCTATATAGAATTAACAAGAAATCCATAAGTGACTAGTTTACTCAGGCTCTCTGAAAGTCAGATCTTATGGAATTTGATTTACATTTTATGCTGAGTCATTAGGATATCTGTGTATCAATTTTCCAAATAACCAAGTGAACAATTCAAGAAAAAGTACAGGAAATTAAAAAGGTGGATTTTTAACTTTTTTATACCCAGATCACGTGTAACAATTGTGCCTTGTTCCTTTTACTGTATTTAACTAAATGGTATGTACTGTAGGTTCTATGAAACAGCCAGTGTTCAAGATAAACAACATTTTGAATAGCTTTAATATAATTGATAGTCAGATTCACAGATTAGTTCCATAATGAAACTAATGGAATCACCATTTATAAAAAAAATGGTTAAAAACTGTTAAGTGGAAGAAACATGGAAATTTCATCTCAGACTCTATGTAGCTCACTGGCAATTTCTATAGGCAAGCATGCACTGGATTTAAGGTAAAAGCAGCAGAGAGTCCTGTGGCACCCTATAGACTAATAGACGTATTGGAGCATGAGCTTTCGTGAGATCATACATCCAACGAAGTGGGCATTCACCCACGAAAGCTCAGGCTCCAATATGTCTGTTAGTCTATAAGGTGCTACAGGATTCTTTGCTGCTTTTTACAGAGGCTACCCCTCTGATATTGGATTTCATGGGATCCCCCTATATTAAAGAAATGCAACTGTATTGAACTTTAGCATTTCATGCACAGATCTTTTAAGATGGCTATTCACTTTCATCACAGCATATTTCAAGCACAAAGTTTTAAAGCAACGCATTACAGTTCAAGGTTGAGACAGTGCTTAATAGGGTGACTTATTCTTTTGAGAAAAATACATTAGAGAATAAAGTAAGCTGATTCCGACTTTTCATAGTGGGTTATTAGGAGTTTCCTTTTCCTTTAGTACATCCGACTAGTAGTCCTAAAATCATAGAAGATTAGGGTTAGAAGAGACCTCAGGAGGTCATCTAGTCTAACCCACTGCTCAAGCAGGACCAACACCAACTAAATCACCCAACCCAGGGCTTTGTCAAGCCGGGCCTTAAAAACCTCTAATGATGGAGATTCCACCACCTCTCTAGGTAACCCATTCCGTGCTTCACCACCCTCCTAGTGAAATAGTGTTTCCTAATATTGAATCTAGACCTCCCCCACTGCAATTTAAAATCATTGCTCCTTGTTCTGTCATCTGCCACCACTGAGAACAGCCGAGCTCCATCCTCTTTGGAACACTCCTTCAGGTTTTTGAAGGCTGCTATCAAATCCCCCCTCACTCTTCTCTTCTGCAGACTAAACAAACCCAGTTCCCTCAGCCTCTCCTAAGTCATGTGCCTCAGCCCCCTAATAATTTATTTTGCCCACCACTGGACTCTCTCCAATTTGTCCACATCCTTTCTGTAGTGGGGGACCCAAAACTGTACACAGTATTCCAGATGTGGTCTCACCAGTGCCGAATAGAGGGAAATAATCACTTCCCTTGATCTGCTGGCAATGCTCCTACTAATGCAGCCCAATATGCCATTAGCCTTCTTGGCAACAAGGGCACACTGCTGACTCATATCCAGCTTCTCACCCACTGTAATCCCTGGATCCTTTTCTGCAGAACTGCTGCTTAGCCAGTCTGTCCCCAGCCTGTAGTGGTGCATGGGATTCTTCCATCCTAAGTGCAGGACTCTGCACTTGTCCTTGTTGAACTTCAGATTTCTTTTGGCCCAATCCTTCAATTTGTCTAGGTCATTCTGGACCCTATCCGTACCCTTCAGTGTATCTACCTCTCCCCCCAGCTTAGTGTCATCTTCAAACTTGCTGAGGGCGCAATTCATCCCATCATCCAGATCATTAATAAAGATGTTGAATAAAACCAGCCCTAGGACCAACCCTTGGGGTACTCTGCTTGGTACCGGCTGCCAACTAGACATTGAGCCGTTGATCACTACTGGTTGAGCCCGGCAATCTAGCCAGCTTTCTATCCATCTTATAGTCCATTCATCCAATCCATACTTTTTAAACTTGCCATCAAGAATACTGTGGGAGATTATATCAAAAGCTTGACTTTAGCAAAGCTTTTGATGTATAGTCCTGCTTTAAAATAACCTGCTCTGAAATAACAGGCTTGAACTTGAAGTTGGTTTTCATTTCAGATTCAGAAAGACAACAGAACTGAAGATGGCTAGAGGAAAGTTTGATCCAACAGATAGCTGTTGTGCATTATAGCTCTAAGACACTGATCTTCACAAACTTGCCTGTGAACCACTTCCTAGTAAGCCAGTGTGCTCTTGTCTCAGTAGTGGAGCACCTCACTTTTCAACACAGTGAAACTTCCTGCTAATTGGAGCCAACACCAGGACTCTGTTTGCAGAGACCATGACCACTTAAACAAGAACTCTCCTGTACTACCAGGTTGGAGAGGTAGAAAATACACACAGGAGGAGAGAAACAAACTGCAAAATGACCAGCAGAGATTGCCTGCATCCTATATCCAGCAAGTAGTAGTAAACCGATACAAAAGAGACAGAGAGAAACATAACCAGCCATATCCTTTATATAAAAGCTAGAATATTTTCACCTTGTCTGCTTCTTATTGTCCTGATATTGCTTTTCATGTAACTTGTACATGATTTGCTGCAGGAAAGGTTTTGGACTGGGAGGAGATGTCTTAGATGGGCCATAATCTTAAAAAAATATTGAGACCACGGCTCTGTGAGCCTGCCTTGTTAATGCTGTTCAATCAAATGAATTTTTGTTAGAAAAGGAAAACTTATTTACTTTGGCCCTGGGGCCTCTGGATCATATGAGCGGAGATAACCAAGAGCCAGGGAATTTAAACTGGACAAAGAACATCTGCAAATGATGTTTTGTTAAAAGATGTTATCCCAAGAAGCTTCAGTGATGGTCTAAACTTCAGTCTGCTGCATCCTCGGGGCTCATTCAAAAATCCACTGTTTTTGTTTTCACAAGCAGCAAGGTATGGAGTTTGCTTCTTCTTGTTCTGAGGTGAGGACTTAAGCTGTTCAGCAGTACATATCAGAGTGGTTGTATGAAAACCTTTACTGAACTAATTTCAAATGGCTGATTTAGAAGCTTAGCCAGGTCTTATCTGGCTATATGTTGTCTCAATTTCTGTATGTTCATGGGTGGTTCATGACTTCTGCACTTGGTGAGACTGGGCGTAAGCACTAGAAGCTCCCTAGAAGTGTAGGGGGGCACCGGCACCCGGACCGTGGCCCTACCCTCATTTCTGGGTCAAGGTCTTCCCCCGCTCAGCCTCCTCCCCTTGAGGTCTCGCCCATGCTCCACTCCCACTCTGTCCCAGGCCCTGCTACTGCTCAGCCCCCTCTCCCACTTGCACCTCTCTGCCACTTCCCCTAAGGCCTGCCCCATCCGCGCCTTTTCCCCTCTTCCCCTGAGGCCTCCTCCTCCTGCTGCTCATGCCTCTTTGCCCCCTCTCCAAGCTCCTCCCTCATGCCTCTTCTCCCCATCCCCTGAGGCCCCCCACCTCTAACAGAATACATTAAAAATCTGGTAATTTCACTAGTCGAGGGATTAAGTTACTAACATTTCCCCAAATTCTAAGGATTTTCTGGGTGAGGAGGAAGGGGAAAGGGAGAGGGAAGCTTAAGTGACTTCAGAAAGTTAGATCCATGTTGTTCTCTCAGAGTATTTTACCAATGGAAAATTTTCAACACGGCAGACCAAGAACAAGGAACATTTATATCCATTTTATTACTCTTATTCTCAATTTCATGATTTTTCCATAAGGCAATATTTTCAATATAGTACATTCAAATTATTTCTGAAGCATTTGGCAAGGTAGTACATATACATTGCATTTTAAGTTTTATTTTAGAATCCATTTGTCTTCCATCCTTCTCCAGAGATAAATCTGTCCATCATGTCCAATGATCTTTCAGGTTGGTCATAAGGTAAAATATGTCCTCCACCTCGAACAATTACCTTCAGGGTGCAAAGAAAGAACAGATTAATACTAAATCCTGAGCAACAAAAGTCAATTTTGCCAGCAATAATTAATTAAAACTGGGTTCTCTCATATACGGAGATCTTAGTGTGCACGTTGAGTCAGAAGGATGACTCTTTCACTCTAGTCAGTAAAATATAAACACACATATCCAAAGTCAAAGTCATGTCATCTTAGACCAGTTAATAATAGGATCAAATAACTAAGTCTAATTGGTAATCTTTGATATTTAGACAGGCCTATCATGGATACCATTACATTATGCTTTGATTTGGATGCTTTGAGTCTCCACAGGCAAACTAGCAGCAGCATCACCACCACATTGTCTGTGATTTAAATTGACTAGTCAAATATTCATTCTACCAGCAAATGTTTAAAATAACAGCACAAGTCTACATTGTATGATCTAATTTTGGAATCTGAATTTATTAGGAAACTTCGAGTCTTGAAATAATAGGTGCAATATTAGAATAATTCATTTCAACCAAACAGATGATGATAGATTATTTTCACGTTAGTTTATAGTCCTCTACTTTTTGACTTCTCATTAGACATCTTTCCCCTCTTGTGTATTCCAGTTTTTGCTGAAATTCAGAAGGGAACGCATGTGTTACTTTACTCTGAATTGAATTATTCTCATATAATTGAAGTGTGAAACTGTTTATATGATTCTGTTTTTCAAAAGCATCTTATGTTATAATGCATTCCCAATTTTCCTGTGTTCAAATTTTAAGACATTCCTTTTTCAGTGTATGAAGCTTGTTCTAGTTCATGGAGTATTTCTTCTCTCCCTCAGCCCCTCCTTTACGAAATGCTAAAAGTAAACAACCCTTTGATAACATCTTGAAGTTATTCCAAAGAAGATCTTTTACTGGCGCCCACAATCCCAGTCTATAGTAGTCAAACAGAAAGTAGTAATCAGGGTTAAGTCTTGGCCATTATCTGACAAAATGACTTCTGTGCAGACATATAGCTGGACCAAGGACACCTAAACGAGTTATTTGCATGAGAAAATACAGCTGCTGAATTTAAAACGTTTGGCAACCAGCAGCTGTTATCTAGACTACATCTCAACAGAATATTTAACAGCTAAAAATCACAGTCTCATATACGTTCCATTGTGCCCTCAACACCTCCACTGCACCACTAGTCTGTCTAGAGTTAAAAGATCTGTCAGTAAATCTATTAAGCCCTTCCCTTTCAAGATCATCATCCATTTAGGTATAGAAATTTGCAGTATGGCTTCATAGAACCAGGACATATGGTTTGAATAAATATGCATATTAAATGTTCATTAACAATTACATTCATATTCCCTTTATCCCCAAAGGACCCTAGTGCACTTTAGAAGCCAGTTTATCAACTACACAGGGATCTGCCACTGAAATACAGCAACAGCTTAATAGCACTTTGCTACCCTAAAGATCAACTCAACAAGAAGTGAAGAATAACACCCTCCCCATTTGACAAAAATCCCTTTGTAGTTTCAGACATAGGCAGAAGGTAATGATCCAAATACAATTTTGGCCCATACAGTCCCCCCCCTCCACCCTTTCAGGATAAGAAGCATGTGTCCCTGCTTCATCTGAAAGCTCTTACTGGAGTAAAGCACAAGGTGGCTTGGCCTGAAGCTTCTGAATTTCAGTGATTTGCCCATAGTGGTTTTTGAAGCAGCCACTGTGGGTAAGATATTCAAAAAACTGCCTAGTGACTTAGGCTGCTAAGTATCTAAATTACTTTTGAAAACCAGAGTAAGGGGCTTTTGAAAGTTTTACATTTACCTCAAACATGTACCAACCATTCATTTGTTTTCAATTTTTACAAATTAAACCATAACAGCCCCACTACAATTTCGTAATATACATTAAACACAACAGCTAGTAAAGGCACAGCAACAATTATGAAGCATTAAGTAAGGTTAGCTCAGTGCAAGACTGCACACAGTTGCAACATAATTAAATGCATCACTAAATACCAAATGTGGACTGAAAGATTCTGCAGCTTTCTACAAAGCAGTGAGAAAAGTTGTCTTTATGATCAGTCACTTTTACTGTTGCACTCTACAAGGAAAGCAGAACCCACTAAGTTAAAAACATATCAAATGTCTCACTTTTAAAGCCTGGAATGATAGCTCATCTTTAAACCACTCTATCGTGCTGCAGTCTCAGAACTCTGACACTTCATTCGATACCATATGTGCTGCAATTCTTCAGTGCACAAGGGGAAGTAAAGCCTCTATCAATCTAGAGTTTCAGCTTTAACTCTTAATAGTTCAGCTTTTTAAAAAACAAAAAAGTGGATATTGATCTGTTTGGCCTATGCAGTTAAGCTAGTGCAATTATTTCCTTGTATCTGATATTTTTAGGCAAGGATTCTACTTTATATAGGAACAGATTTAGTTTTGCATTTATTTATTTATTATGAGAAGATGTGATATAAGTACTGGAAAACTTCCAGTTTCTAGGAATTCTGACATTCACACCGGACAGGAAGAAAAGGCAGAAATACACATTTAAGCATATTATTCTGTCACTGCTCCTCAACCCTGACCAGGAAAGACCAGACTTCCACAGGGTCATGAGAGAGAGTTCAGTCTTCATGCTAAACCAGTCCTGGGTCTTACCCAAGTAGGGACCACCAGCTATGCCAAATTCTTTAGGATATACATTATAAGACAATGTTAATGGAACTAAATCACACCAGTCAACCACCACATTCATTATACTTTGGCTTTGGGATAGTTTAAATCCCAAGAGCTGCCAATGCTGTATTCTAGATAGCCCTCCATTCCCTAATCCAATCACGACCATGACTAGAAGCTGCTAGCAGTGTCATGGAGGCCTGCAATGTTGTTCCAGATTTCTGTCTTAAACGAAGAACTGCAAAATCTTAAATCTCAAAACAAGAGCTGGTTCAGTAAAAAGAGTAAACAGCTGCATCTCCCCTCCCCCCTACTCTGCTTTTAAGAGATAAACACTGTTGGGGAAAGTAAACCAGCAGAGTTCACAGGCTTCAACTCTGACACTCTTGCAAGGAACAAAAGTAACAGTAGGATGCAGGATCTCTGCTTACATTTACTGTGACCCAAACTTCCTTTTTGACCTTGGTGTTATTAGAAAGGAGGACAGTGGCTGTAGGATGTCACTACACTGTCTGTATGCGGACGTTCAGGAATTCCAGTGAGGCTGACCTCTCAAGCATGAAGGAAGTTACTCTTCAAGTGAGGCTGGACTCGAGTTTGTTTAACCATATTACTAGTACACATGCAATTTGTTCTGTTTACGTTTGTTAGAAGTAGTGATTTAAAAAAAAAATCCTCACTCAGTTGTAGTTTTATTCCTCTACTGTACGTGGGTGACTCAATTAACAGATAACCTGAATCATGACATTTTACATCTATACTGCTATCATAGGGTATAACTGCAGCTTGAGTAGACATACCCGAGCTAGCTTGAATCGATCTAGCTTGGATATTGGAGCAGCAAAGCTGGAGCTAGCCCATGCTGAATTACCCTGGGCTCTGGGTGGGTTTGTATAGTCCATGTTGATGTGTGCACTGCTTTGGCTTCATTACTCACTGCTAGATTAAAACTAGCCTCAGATACATCTAGTCGAGCTACAATCACACTATGAGATTGTGTATAGCAGGGGTCGGCAACCTTTCAGAAGTGATGTGCCAAATCTTCATTTATTCACTCCGGTTTAAGATTTTGCGTGCCATTAATACATTTGAACGTTTTAAGAAGGTCTCTATCTATGTCTATAATATATAACTAAACTATTGTTGTATGTAAAGTAAATAAGGTTTTTAAAATGGTTAAGAAACTTCATTTAAAATTAAATTAAAATGCAGAAGCCCCTGGACCTGAGTGCCACTGAAAATCAGCTCGCATGCCGCCTTCGGCATGCGTGCCATAGCTTGCCTACCCCTGGTGTATAGGGATATCTTAAGATCCTTGAGTGGAGAGGCAATATAGACGCAAACAGTTGTACCTGCAGTACACATACACCCAACTTAGCACATATAAGTACAAGCATTGGTCATCAAATTGTTCAGATTCTCTTTAAATCCAGCTACAACATTTGACCTGCCATAGTGAATTCCAAAGGCTGACTTTCTGCTGAGTGAACTGGTGTTCCTTCTTCCTTTATATTTACTTTCCATTAAAAGTGACCCTTTGTTTTTTTATAAATGGGACAATATAAAATGAGAGACTGATCTTCTTCCTATCTACTCTCATCTCCAATACTTTGGTGAAGTCCCCTCTGATGAAGCTTTCAGTCGCTCCATATCAGCACCCCACCAGATCTGACAATCTTAGTTACTCTTCTCTGGCTGGACCTTTTCAGTACCTACAGCAAAACCTTGTTCTAGTAAAGGTTGGTGCATTTGATTTGTTGGGGGTTACAGAGCAGACCTCATGGGAGGGACATGAGGGTGGGGATTGGGGGTACAAGGAAGGAGCCAACTAGTGTACTTTGCTCAGCTAAGGAATGGGTACCGCATCACAGTCCCTTGGGTTAGTGGTGTGAAAGTAGAATGAATTATATTGTGAAAATAGAAAGGATTAAAGAAATGTTGTCTGTATCTTTAAGCAAAGATGTTGGAATGTTACAACCAGGTGTCAGGAATACAGACATTAACATAGAACAATTGCACCGTTTAAGGGCAATTGGTGAAGTATTAGCCTTAAATCGATAACAGTTAGTAAGGAAATAGGATATGCATGCTGTGCCCCAGGTGAATTTTCCTGTTTTGCTTTCTTTGTCCCTTTGTCTAATTCCCGCTCTTTTATCTGTATAAATAAGACTGTTTGGGTCTTGCATGGCCACTCACATATTCTGAATGTTATTGGCGGAGCGCTGCGCTAATAAACAGAGTGGTCTGACAAATTGTGAGTCCTGATTCTAACTTTGACAATTTGGAGGTTCCACCGAGATGGCAACCGTCTTCACTGGGGCTGTGTGATTCCTGACTGTTTTTGTGGGATGACCGTGGCAGCCGGCACCTGGGCGTTTGGCCCAAGCGGTCCCCCACTAGAGCGGAAAGGCGCACAGCCACAGTGAGGTCTACGCCATCGAACCTGTTGGTTCCCACTCTGTTCTGGTAGGGATCCCGGGATCTGACATCAGGAATCTGGTCAGGTAATTATTTCTGTATTTTGTCCGGACTGAGGACTGTCCTGTCTCTGTGTCTATCTGTCCTCTTGTGGAGTGTTTGAGTCTGGGTGCCGTCTCTGTCTGGGGATCGGCTGACCAAGGGGTTCCTGTCCCCGCGGTCTGAGTGAGTGGAATCTGCACAATTGCAGCCGCACCGCACTTTGGGTAAAACCCCTGGTGTGAAAGCAAGGGCAATTGAGGCAGTAGCCTGTGGGCTCCTTTTGTGTGTTGCAGCAGGCATCGCTCTGAGGAACCTGAATTTCCTTCTTGTGTGATTGGTGTGTGAAGTCCTCCTGTATTGGTAAACAGACGTCTAAGTCGGGACAGTTCCCTAAATGAACGCCGGCTCATTTTATGTATTTAGGATGGGTCCAGACTCCTGTAAAAAGGGTCCAGACTCCTGTAAATTTCTGGGAAAATGGTCTAGGCTAACTCAGGGGGATCCCAAAACTCAGTGGCCACTGTTAAAATCTTGGAACAAAGACTGAGTGGACGTCTTAAAGGACAAACTCGGCCAACCTAAAACTAAATTTGCTAAAGGAGAGGTTAATCGTTTCATGCAGTGGTGGCAAGAGGCAAATCATAGGTGGACAAAATGAAAACTGGCCTCTCTCACTTATTCAAATAATAAGTTAAAAGCTTTATTAAAAGCCTCCTCTCCCACCACTAGACCGAGCGCTCCCCTTTACCCCGTTCTCCAAACCCCGGATCGATCCAAACCCCTTAATACTCCCATCTCATTGTAAAAAGGACAAAAAGTCCCTTGTTCTGTTCCCCTTTATCTGCCTCAGAAACTGATTCTTTATAGTGTCCCACTACCAATTCAGCAAGGCTGGGGGCGGGGGGAGCTCCTCAACTAGCCCCCACCCTTCCTGGTCCCTTTCCTTGAGCATTTCTTTCAAAATTGTGAAATGACCACAATATCACTCACAAATGGTTCAATGAAAAAAAAAGCAGGATCGGGCCCAGACAAGCAGGCAAGCAACAGATAAAGAAACTGAAAAACAGGTTGGAAGCCCTAAGGGCATAGTGTCAGAAGTAAAAAAAAAAAAAAAAAGGCAGTAAGTGCAGGCATAAATCCCTGGAACAATACTTAAAATGATGAAATCTGAGGTGATAAAGGTGTCATTTTGGGACATAAACAAGTGATTTAAGGAAAGAGAGTAAAAATTGACTCTATAGAGGCTGGAGAGAATTAAGCAGTTAAATTTTGTGGAA
Source organism: Gopherus flavomarginatus (assembly GCF_025201925.1). NCBI lineage: Eukaryota > Metazoa > Chordata > Testudines > Testudinidae > Gopherus > Gopherus flavomarginatus. The sequence goes on from NC_066618.1 coordinate 66,939,907, forward strand.
AATGTTAAAAAGGACCATGTTAAAGAGAGAGAATTCTTGATTTCTTTGCAGCCATTCTGAAGGGAAAATGGGCCCTTTTCCAGAAGAGTGCCTGTAAATAATCCATATATATATATATATATACAGCTATGCAAAAACAAAGCAGTGTAAAAAAAAAATGTTAAGGAAAAGAAAATGTGTATGTATCTATTTGTCTGTGAAAATATGTAAAGTTCTAAGAAACTAAACCAACACATCTGGTTTGTAAAACTACTGTTTTGTAGGTGTAAGATAAATTGATTTTGATTTTGTTTTTAATGCCACTAGTGTAAGATAAATTGATTTTGTTTTTAATGCCACTAAAAATTCATTTGACTCTTTAATTCAAAGTTGCAAAACTGACAGACCTGTTTGCAAGACACAGGTAATTAGTGTTGTTTGGCTTTGGGCTTTAGCATTTAACCCTTAAGGGGTAACTTGATTCTTTACAAAAATTAAAATGTTTTGAAATAAAGACCAAGTCATGGCTGCAATAGGGCAGTCAGAATCAGGAGAATAGGTAGAGATTCTGGAGTCTTTTTGTTTGTTTGGTTTGTTTTTTTTTTTTTTGTAACAATAGCAGATAAGAGCTGTAATGACAGAATAAGAAATTAACAGTGACCCTCTGAAGCAACAGCAGAGGTGAGGTGCACAAAACAAAAAGAAGCAATGTTAAAAACACTGAGCCTTAAAATGACTCTGTGTAATCAGACTGTCACTTTAATAAAAGTACATGAAAACTCTGTAAAAACAAAACAAACAGTTATACCTTATGTAAAAATTAATATGGCTAATGTTTTTGAAAAGTTATAGTATAGAAAGAATGTGCATTTTCCGTAGGACATGTGCAGCGTATATTGTAGAAAGGGATGTAAAAAAAAAAAGCAAATGAAACATGCTGCTAAATTAAAATCCTATTAGGGCTCCAAAAAGAGCCGCAATAGGCTGTGTTTTCTTTTTCAGATCCCTGTGTGTTAAGACAGAGTCTCTGAGCTCTGCTGATGGCTTTGAATCCAAAAGCCTAGCCTGTGTTGATGCAAATTACCTAACTGATAAAGAAAGGTGAGAACTGCCAGCACAAACGAAGCTGCAAATAAAGAACATACCTGGTCAGCAAACAAACTGCTTACATAAAAGGCATGGTATAACAAGATACCTTTAATAGATTTGATGCTAATGTTACTGTTAATATTAAACATTAAAATAACTTTAATGTTAGTGAGTACCCCTGTAACAACTTGTAGTGTGTATGATTTTTGGAAAAATCCTTTAAAGTAATATGGTAATGATGCTTCTCAGCTATTACCTGTGAATAAACTTAAAGCTTAACACAGCAGGAAAAACATTACAAACTTGGTCTGCTATATAAAAGGCAAAACTGAAGGTACACCACCTCATGAATTTAATAACTAAACGGTGGAATAATTTTTGCATAACCCTTAAAATGTAGAAGCCATTAAAACCTGGCCTGCCTAAAAAAAAAAACCACAGGAAAATATGGGGTAATTCCTCTGTTTTGCCTGCAGTCAGGAAGGGTATTTGTAAAAGAATGGAATCTTTAAGCAATAATCAATGCCACCCCAAAAGGGGTAGAAAACTGTTCTTTTTGTCTTTCAGATAATCCAAAGTACTGTATAATGGACTATGTGTATGTGTTAATTCTTGGGGAAAAGTGTTTAAAAAGTGTTAGCAACCCACCAGAAGACAAATGTAAATGTAATGTAAGTACTGTGTTTACCAATAATCACATTTACTATTTGCCACAACAACAACAACAACAACAGAGTCTCAGCTTACTGTAAGCACTGATTTACCTGAGTTCTCTATCAATCTTGGCATTGAATGGCAAACAATTACCAATCATCTGTTAAAAGGTAAAAAGGTGACATGGGTCCTAAATAAATAAATAAATAAAACAATGTGGAAAACTGGACTATTCATATTATACACGCAAATGGGGATATGTTAAAAATTGTCACTGCAGAAAAGCATAACAGCTTACCATTGGTATAACATATTTTCTGGATGGTCTCCCACAACTACTGGCATACTAATGTTACTACCCCTAATTGTTTTTGGTTTTAAATTGTATGTGTTTAATTGAAATGTTTAAAATGTGCTGGTGGATAAAACAAATGTATGTAAAGCTAAAGCCACAGGCCCAAATCACCTCCCAGTATTTTCTATTATGTGGACTAAATAAGAAGTGACACTGGCGATTAATAATCTTAGTGTCAAAAGGGGGATATGTAGGAGCAGGATTTTATAATGTCCCATAAGAACTAAAGTATAATTGATTTCATCCCGCTAGCCACTTTTTTTTAAATAGCAGAAAGAACTGACCCCCTGGGACTACAAGATTCTGTTTTCCCATATGCATTACAAATTGGGGCCCCTCTAACTCTTTGTTTTAAAATTTAAAATAGTATTTAAAATAGTAAGAGACAGGATTCTCTATTGTGTCTGTGTTAAGTAAATTAGAGAAACATTGAAGGCCTGGGTCTCAATGTAAATTGTCTTAGTTATCAATTGTAAAACTTAGCAAGGTTTAATTTGCAATGCCTTTTTTTGTTCTATATAAAATACTACTGTTTGTATTCTCAATCTGTTTGTGTGAATGAGGAATGTATGCATCAGGAAAAGACAAGGTGTGAAGGCCATTGTTACAGCCAGAGTCAAGGGACAGCTGTTAAACTGTCTGGCATCTCAGAGTGGATACATGCTTCGCGGTGTAAGAATGCACCACTCCCAGTGAACCAACCACCACCCCAGGACCACGCAGAGTCAATTTTTTTTTACTCCAGAAGAAGACGTAGAGGAACAGCCTGCAATAACTTACAATCTACGCTCTCGTAAGGGTTGCCAGAAGCAGATGACTACATAAAGCAAGGCCCAAGAAGAAGCAGCAGTGAGCTTAGCGCCTGCTGTCTGGTGGACATAAAACTGTGACTGCAGTTCCCTCAGTTGAGGTTGTCAGAACCAGAAGGGCCCTGCCTCCAACATGCGCCTCTGGTGGTGCCTGTTCTTCGGCTGCTGGTATCTTAAGGTCTGGGGAATCCACAAGGACAATTCTTTTATCCAGCAGCAAGTGTGGATAGCTCAGACCCTTATTATTTCTAAATGCTGGGTCTGCAGCCACATCCCAGCCCACTCTCAAACTGGTGTTCCTGTCCTGGCTATCCCACTCAGTTCCCCAGACCTCACTGGAGGACCTTGTCCGTTTAACACAATATGGAACAGTCATGACACCTGGAAGAGGCTATTGGCAGTTCCTTTATCCCACTTGGGGGAGCAATACACCAGGCAAAAAAAAAGGCTCCTAAGTAGTTAAATAATGGCAAATAAAACCAGAGAAAGTTTAAGAGCCCTGGCCAAAGAAACAGGGGCGATCGGACAGGTGGCCCTCCAGAACCATCAGGCATTGAACATAGTGCTGACGGCCAAAGGAGGGACCTGTGCTCTCACTGGAAAACAATGTTGTATGTTTATACAATACCAATGAGGTAATAGATCGCTATAGCCACTTAGAACAAATCGCATATCTTCCTAATGAAGAGCTGAGTTCTTTATGCAAGTGGCTAAGTAACCTGTTCAATTTCTCTGGCATAGGAAACTGGTTGTTTCAGGGAGCCCTAACTATCCTGTTTGGAATCTTAGTGATTTTTGTATGCTTTCAGTTAATCTCCTGTTGTATCTAGAATTGTGTCACCCAGATGGCTGCCCCAAAAGAGAGTGCTAATATGATGATTTTGAATATCGCTGATGAACTAAGAGATAAGGAACGGTTAATTTGTGGAACCCAGTAATTGTTGGTCATGGCGTGCGCTTGACCAAAAGGAGGGATTGTGAAAGTAGAATGAATTATATTGTGAAAATAGAAAGGATTAAAGAAATGTTGTCTGTATCTTTAAGCAAAGATGTTGGAATGTTACAACCAGGTGTCAGGAATACAGACATTAACATAGAACAATTGCACCGTTTAAGGGCAATTGGTGAAGTATTAGCCTTAAATCGATAACAGTTAGTAAGGAAATAGGATATGCATGCTGTGCCCCAGGTGAATTTTCCTGTTTTGCTTTCTTTGTCCCTTTGTCTAATTCCCGCTCTTTTATCTGTATAAATAAGACTGTTTGGGTCTTGCATGGCCACTCACATATTCTGAATGTTATTGGCGGAGCGCTGCGCTAATAAACAGAGTGGTCTGACAAATTGTGAGTCCTGATTCTAACTTTGACAGTGGCTTCCAGAAGTCAAGGAATCACTGGCTGAACCTTGTAACTTTTTTGGGGACAGGGGAGAGAGACATTTCCACAGTCGTCCTTACAGTCACCACTGGAAGTAATTCCAGGGCTCAGGGAGAGTGAAGACGGCAGAATTGTTTTGAAAGAAGTTAAAAGGAAATGAGTTACCCTTTGATTTGTTTCCCAGAGTTTACCAACATCTGTAGTGACAAAATTAGTATCCTGGTTATCGCCGTGATACAGAAATAAAAACTCTGTCCTCCAGAGACTCCTGTGTTAAAATGCCCCAATTGTTTTTGCTCCATTTTATTCCTTGCTACTTTCTTTGCTGGCTAGTAGCTAGTTAAATTTAGACAAGTGGTTCTTTGTGGCTTAGTCTAGGATATCAATAAGCATGTACAATTAAGCCAGTGAGGGACTACTACAAAACAGATGTGAACAGCCCTAGACATAATTGGGTGGGTAATCTGCAGGAAGCACCAAGCACAGAAAGCCAAATCTTTTCTTGCTTTTAGATCTCTAGCAAGTCAGCACAGTTGGCTAATAGTTGGTTTTTCAAGAAGCCCTGTGGCTTTTTGGTAATGCTCTGCAGTGTCACGCAGGAGACCAGCTGGATTCTTTATGTGGGATTTATTTTTCCCTGGCTGGATTGTACCGCAGAAGCAGCATGTGTTATCAGTATCTAAGACAGAACCTATATTGCAGGTGTGGCCAAACTGCAGCTCTTTTATAGTTTAAAAATCACAGAGCCACCCCCCTCCCATGCCTTCCCATTCTCTGACTACCAGATGGGGGTGAGGCGTGGGGGTAGAGCTTGGGGCTACTGCCCTACAGTGGGGTGATGGGTCTAGGGGCTTCTCCCCTGCAGGAAAGGAATCTTGAGGCTTTAGACCCAGTGCTCCCTTCCCACAGGGCAGAAGCCCCGAGACCCTCTCCCCATACGGCAGAAGCTCCTAGCCCCACCACTCCACTGCAGGGCAGAAGCTGCAAGCTTCTCCTACACCCGCCAGTCTGGTAGGCAGAGAATGGGGAAGGATTTGGGGAGCTCCAGAAAATATTTCAAGAGAATTTAAGCCCTGGTGAACCTGACAGTGTGAGAATAAGACTAATAAAAAGAAGCTTGCACATGCACATTACATCAGGAAATTGCATCATTCTGTATTCAGCCATTGTGCTGTGCAGACCTCATGAGTTTGCGATCTCCCTGCATTCCGCAGAATACAGGCTGTGATTACTGTTCGCAAATCACATTCGAATAGTTTTAGATTTAAGTGGTGACCCTACGTTAATTTTGTGGATGACAATAACATCTTCAAATGCAAGAAACACAAAGTACGAAGAAGAAAATCAAAGTTTTAAGCCAGAACAGGAGGAAGATTTTGCATTCACGGCTAAAGGTGGCAAACCCCTGTGCCTTATCCGCAATGCACTGCTCACTCACTACAAAACGAGCAACTCGAAATGTCAATACGAAACGAATCACAATAACTTTTTATGTAATTACTCTCCTGAATCAGAATTAAGGAAAAACAAGTTAACCACATTAAAATTACGCCTAAACAGTAAACAGACACTATTTTCGGCATTCAGTAAGGAAGCTGACACAACAACTGAAGCTAGTTATGTTGTGTCATGGAATATTGCTTGTGCTAAACTTTCATACCATGATGGAGAATTTGTTAAAAAGAATATTGCAGGAGTGGTTGCAATTTTAGGGCCAAGTAACACAAAACTTCAATGACTATTAAAGAAAATTTGCTATTCACGCCACACTACCCAGAGGTTCATTTCCCATATCAGAGCTGATGTTGCAAGCAAGATGCAAAATGATCTAAATAATTCTCTAGCATTCAGCCTAGCTGTCAACAAATCCACAGATATACAAGATAAAACACAGCTAGCAATATTTGTTTGCTGTGTTTCCGCAAGTGTAATTGTGAAAGAAGAAATGCTCTCTCTGTTAGTAACTTGCTCACGCTCTCTCTCTCTCTCTCTCTCTCAAAAAAAAAGGAGCAGATTTACATCAACAAAGTAAAGGCAATAAGGGCTGACAGATAACCAAAGTCACCATACCTCAAGATCAATGGTTTCAAAAGCAGTGTCTATTCTATGGCAGCACTAATGGACAGTAGCTATTGATATAAATACCATTTATATTTGAATCTTGCTGCTATCTTCAACTGTGAAAAAAAGAAGACACACACACACACACACACACACACACACACACACACACACACACACACACGTACGTCTTCTTAGCTAGTTTGATCCTTCCTCCAAGCAGGGGTCACTGCAGCAGTTCTACTCTACAAGTGCTAAGCACAGCGCATACTATACATGTTATTACATAAGCTATTTGTTGTAGCTACACTTGTATTTTATAGGTTAGTCATCAGCTGCATTGCTTGCTTTCCCGTAAAACCAACGTTCCAGGAGCAGAAGGTTTCCTAATTATAGAGCTTATGATCATGGGAATCTGGAGTTTCTAAGGCTATGTCTACACTAGCACTTTTGTCAGTAAAATATAGGTCACTCACACACCCTGACAGACGGAGAGAAGTGCTGGTGTGGACAGTGCTGTGTCAGTGGGAGATGCTCTCCCACCAACATAGCTACTGCCACTCGTTGGGAGTAGTTTAATTATGCCAAGGGAAGAGCGTTCTTCCGTTGCCGTAAAGGAGCTATACTGGAGACCTTACAGCGGAGCAGCTGCAGCAGTACAACTGTGCTGCTGTAAGTCTATAGTGTAGACATGGACTAAATAAATTGAGGGTTACCAAGAACTGTATTTGTGATTTAAATCCATTAATATTAAATAGCTAACAAAAATCCTGCGCAGGCTTAATCTATTCATAGGACAGTCTATCAATGAATTATAGTTGGGTAAATAATATATTTTACACAAATACTGGTTGATTTCTAAAATTAATTCATTTCACCCACAATCGTACCCACTTTATCATCAAAAATATTTTTGAGACAACTGTGCCCAGCAGCTCCAATCAAGATTCAGACCTCATTGTGCTAGGAGCTCTACAAACATAAGATGACGTTCTTCTTGCTTGCAGTCTAAGGTAGATAGTAGGTTGAGAGGGGGATACTTTGAAATATATGTAAAAAATGTGCACACTTTTTTGCATTAAATCCATGAACATTCCAGTGATCCTGCCAACCAGCATAGTTATTTGTGAATGCAAACTTTGAAGTTAATTTTAGTTGCTTGCTTCCATGCTCACCAACACAGAAACTGCAAAATCCTGTGACCCAACTGACCAACTGCAGCTAGGAAACAGCTAAAATAGAATATTCAGAATCAGTGAAAACTGAAATGAAGGAAAAATTTGGAAAATAAAAGAGAAAAAGACATTGCGACTTGCTTATAGATTCCACAAATAGAAAGACTAAATTAATTAGTAAAACATGTTCACTGCAAATTACTCATTCAGCACTAATAGTGTTGCACTTCACAAGGTGTTAAGAACAATGCACAATGTTGTGACACTCAATTTTAGGATAGACCAAGAAGCCTCGACTATTATTGTCTTTAGTGACAGCACAATACACAACAAAATGGCAATTTTCTATCCAGCAATATCTGGGGTTGCAGGTGGATAAGCAGAATCTGACCCAATGGAAGTGTACTGGATGTTTGATTGGATTTATTTGCATTTGTCATAAACAGATAGCTAAGGGTTAATGTTCTTTTATCTGTAAAGGGTTAACATAGGGAACCAAACACCTGACCAGAGGACCAATCAGGAAACAAGACTTTTTCAAATCTGGGTGGAGGGAAGTTTTGGGTGTGAGTTCTTTGTTCTTTGTCTTGGGTCTGACCCTCTTGGCTCTGAGAATGATTGTTCTATCTCCTGCCTTTCTAATCTTCTGTTTTCAAGTTGTAAGTACAAGGATAGTAAGACAATAGGTTTATATTGTTTTCTTTTGTATTTACATGTGTGTAGTTGCTGGAATGTTTTAAATTGTATTCTTTTTGGATAAGGCTGTCTATTCATTTTTTTCCTTTAAGCAACTGACCCTGTATATTGTCACCTTAATACAGAGATCCTGTTATGTCCTTTTTTCATTCTTTTTATATAAATCTTTCTTTTTAAGACCTGTTGGAGTTTTTCTTTAGTGGGGACTCCAGGGAATTGAGTCTGCAGCTCACCAGGGAATTGGTGGGAGGAAGAAGTCAGGGGGAAAATCTCTTTGTGTTAGATTTACTAAGCCTGACTTTGCATACCCACTGGGTAAGGGGGAAGAGAGATTAGCTCTCTCGGTACTTGTGTTTCCAGGACTTGAAACAGGGAGGGTAGAATCCCTTTGTTTAGATTCACGGAGCTTGCTTCTGTATATCTCTCCAGGAACCCAGGGATGGAACACCTGGAGGGGAGGAGGGGGAAGGGAAATGGTTTATTCCCCTTTGTTGTGAGACTCAAGGAATCTGAGCCTTGAGGTCCCCCAGGGAAGGTTTTGGGGAGACCACAGTGAGCTAGGCACTGTATAATTCCTGGCTGGTGGCAGCAAATACCAGGTCCAAGCTGGTAACTAAGCTTGGAGGTTTTCATGCTAACACCCATATTTTGGACGCTAAGGTCCAGATCTGGGAAAAAATGTTATGACAGCATTGATTAGATGTTTTCCTAAAAATATGGTCTAGTTCAAACAGAAATTAAATTCAGGGAAGTTCTATGGTAGAAAGTCAAACTAGAAGATCACAGTACTCTATTCTAGTCTTAAAATCTGTGAATCTACAGATAGAGCTACAAATCATTCGTCACATTTGATTTTTACATTAAGAGGACAAATACTATTGTTTTGATCATATGGGAGTCACTTCTGCTGTGAAATAGATTTCACAGACTGGAATAGGCCACTAGTGATATTTTAAAATTTGGTTAAAAGGAGGAGATGGTAGGATTAAGGTGCTCCATTTTGTATTATATCTCACCGGTTTCTTAATTTAGGAATGATTTTTCTAGGACTGCTGATTCAATGTATATCGTATTACCTGAACAAAGAATTACATTGCTCAGTTAGAGCCAGTCTAATCTCACTCTGTAATACAGATAACAGAGTTTCTCAGTAGTGGATTCATAAAATAAATGTATGCTATACATTCGAGTTGAAAGAAAAGTTACTGAAAACTAGAGTCTAATCAGTACCAAAAATGTATACATCAATGTATCACATATGTGCATGGGCACAGATTTAAGAAGAATCAACATCAAATGTTCAAAGGGATTGCACAACACAGATATTAAATCCAGCCTCTCTGCAGTTTTTTCCCCATGACGAGTTGTCCCTGTGTCTGACAGCAGGAACACAGATATGCTAGTAACAGATTTTTTTGGTTCACTGGCAATTAAAAAAAATCAAAAAAAAAATCAATACATCCATTTTGGGTTGAACAAAACAGTTTGTTTCAATTTCAAGTTTAACATTTTTCAACATTTTAAAAATAAAACTGAAGGAAATTTCTAAATGAAAAGTCATTTAGAACAGTATATTGAAATATTTCATTGAAAAAAGTTGTAAGAAAAAACATTTTGACTTTTTAGAATTTTGCTTTCTTCCACTGCTCCCAACATGAACAATTAGGCAAAGCAGACATGAATTTGCAACACCTTTCAGTGTTGCTGAACCTACATTTTTTTCCTCAAAAAGAGTTTTGTCCCCCAAAATTTGACCTAGCTCTAATCAGGAACCTAGTTCAGTTGCTCTTCATGGCAGGAATCAAGTGTTGTTTGCAGTTTAACAATTACCATAACAAAACCAAGTTTTTCTTCCTGAGAACTAGCTGTTCTTGGGAATAATTATCCCAAATCTATTTAGCAGTTTCTTTCTTCCATCAAAAACAACCTCTCTTTCTTTGCATGTTTACTGATATTACTTAACCACAATACAGCTACAGCAATCTATCAAATCCTCACAAGGACCCTGGATTCAGTAACATGCTTAAGCAAGAGTTGATCAAGTACAATGGGTTGTAAGACTTAATTACTTTGCTGAATTGAGGCCAAATACTTCAAAGTCATATCAAACAGTCTGTAGAACTCTTACATTTTTAATTATTCTGATTAAATAATTTTTCCTGCAGGACTTGGATAAAATCAAGGGTACTGGCTTGGATTTTATCCAAGTTCTGGCCAATACACATTTTAACCTGTGAGTAAAAATGACTGGCAAATACACTAAGGATTTGTGAAGTTTTGCCTAGACAATGGAGATACAGGGCAAGAAGCTGGAATGTAATTGTCCATCTGGATAATGATGTTCCCTCTGAAGTTGTTACAAATGGTTACACTAGAGCTCTTTTTAATTTTTTTTAAAATGATGGGACAGATCCTCTGAAATCACGAGGACGTGATTCCCCATGCGGAACTCATTTTTAGTTTTTGCTCTTCAGTTTAGTAGATTTAAATCTGTTCTTGCTAAGAACAGCTAAATTTAGTGAACTAGAATTTGGAAGGAAATTAGGATTACATTTTCCAGGTATAGTTGTATAATTCCCATAGACTGAAAAAGGGCCTTACCATGGATGTTGCTTCTGTGTTAAGCTATTAAAATTTAGATTTTAAAAGCATTGTAACCATTTTATTTTTACATTTATCTATATCTAGAACCACATCAGCATATGATAAAATTGTAACTATTCCCCATCTCTGCTATGTCCTCGATTGGGATTTCCATGAGATTCCTATAGTCAGTCTTTAAAATACTATAAAAAAGTACACTTAAGAGGTGTGCTGACTCATCAAACGTGATCAGATCCATATTCTTACACATATCAGTGGGTTCCAGCACCCAATATGAATGTTAAGGGAAGTTATTTGTTCTGCTCCAAACACCATACCACAATGTGCTGATCTCACATCTTCATTGATTTAAAGCTTTGGTGTTTGGTGAAACCTACATAAGTTTTCTTTGAGATAACTACAAGAGTGAAGCTAATTTATAAAGTCTATTGTCTTTAGATCTTCATCCCCTCCTTTTCTTGTCCAGGACCATACTAAAAAAAATGCACCAGTTTAACTAGATCTATTTTAAAATCTAGTTAAAATGGTGCAAACACCTAGACTTATACATATTTAAGCTAAATTGGTAAATCTTAAAAGTGGTCTCTTTAAATTAGGGGATTACATTAGTTTAAATTAGATATATTTTTAATTAGTTAAACTGGTGCATTTTCCTCCCTTCTAATTAACAGAAAGGATTCACACTGGAGTCTAACATAATGTCATGCGTCTGACGAAGTGGGTATTCACCCACGAAAGCTTATGCTCCAATACGTCTGTTAGTCTATAAAGTGCCACAGGACTCTTTGTTGCTTTTAACATGCTATAGGTTAAGTTAAGAATCAGAGAGCTTGGCAGAAAATAAGGTTTCATTTTTGGCAGAGACACAGCTTCTGTTTTATGCGACTAATACCAAAGAGAAAGTCCATCATGATTATAGTCCATTTTTTCCATTACCACACGCTTGTTATATGTAAGGAGTCTACAGCTCCAAGTTCCACAGAGAATGCTTTTGTTACTGCAGAACAATTCTATTTTATAGCTGATCAGTAACAGGAGAGATCTCTGCCAAAGTTTTAAAATCACCTATATAAAATGCAAAGACCTGGATGCAGAGTTAAACACCTCTTACTTATCACAAACACATGTGATTCTCATTTCTTTCACTGCATAGTATGCAATGTTAGAATATCTTTTAATCCTAGATTTATTTGATATTCATGGGAAGAGCAAATCATGTGCTGAAGTTTGCCGAAGGCTTTTGATTTTGGCATAAGCTACCTTTAACTGTCCTTTTCTCTTTAATTATGGTCTAAATTAGGTGAGACTTTCAATACATTGGCCCTTCTGAAAAAATACTTTGTATCATGGAGCCTGGCAACACACAGAGGACAGAGTCAGACACATATACAAAAAAGAATACAGAAAGGAGAACAGAAGGCATTCTAAGGCCTAATCTACAGAAGTGTACTGTGCCAAATACCATTTGTTCTAGCTAAAATGCATCCACACACAAAAGCAATTCAAATAGTTTTAAAATGTGTTAGATGCCATTTGGGATAGATTAAACTTCAGCAGGGCTAAAAACTGTTTCACTTTGAAGTAGTTCAGTGCTAGTGTACATACACACTGGCTGAACAGTTCATCTGGTCCTCCTACTGCTGTCCCACAGTGCATCTGTGGCCTTCAAAATCTCCCAGAATGCCACTAGTGTTACTTGTGGAACAGTGATAGCATGAATACAGGGCAAACCTGCAAGTCTCCTTAACACAATTCAACATGCATAAGAGTGTGCCTTGCTGGAGTGCCCCCTGCTGGCTATAGGCAGCTCTGCAGTGTCCTGCTTTAGCTTCCTCTTCTGCTTAGGGTCCATTAAAAAGCCCACACCATCTAGATATTCAAAAGAAACCCCATTTCTGGCAATCAATTTATTAAATCCTGCACAAAGTCTTTCAAAACCTCCAGTCTTCCCACAGTTTCAAACTGGGCCCTGTCTTCCTACTCTCCCAGTGTTTCTTGCTTGGAGTTTGACATTCTCTGCATTCTCCACAGATCTCCTTCTTGCTAGTGTCTTTACCTCTATGACTCAGGGCCCTGGAGGAGCCCTCTTACTCCCTGCAATGTCTGTATGCATCTGCCGTCCCACCTGCAGCATCTTTTCTCTCCAGGCATGTCTGCACTTCAATAAAACACCCACAGTTGGCTTGTACCCACAGACTTGGTCTTGCAAGGTCATAAAATTACAGGATAGACATCTAGGCTCAGGCTGAAGCCCAAGCATAGGATCCTCACCCCTAACGGGGTCCCAGAGCCTGAGCCTGGACATCTACACTGTAATTTTATAGTCCCACCATCTGAGCCCTGCAAGCCAGTCAGCTGACGCAGCCAGCCACAGGTGTTTTTTTTACAGTGTAGACATACCCTTCCTTATCTACCACAGGCCTGAAGGGTCACCTGACCCAATAACTGATGAGGAGGTGTCAATATCAAGAGAGGGAAAATTGCTTTTGTAGTGAGCCAGCCACTCCTAGTCCCAATTCAAGCTCAAATTAATGGTGTTAAGTTTGCAAATGAATTGTAGCTCTGCAGTTTCTCTTGGAAGTCTGTTTTTGAAGTTTTTTTTATTGAAGGATGGCTACTTTTAAATCTGTTAGTGAATGTCCAGGGAGATTGAAGTGTTCTCCTACGGGCTTTTGTATGTTACCGTTCCTGATGTCTGATATGTGTCCATTTATTCTTTTATGTAGAGACTGTCTGGTTTGGCCAATGTACATGGCAGAGGGACATTGCTGGCATGAGGTGCCACATTTTTTCCACCCTTTTGTAAAGGAGGCCATGGCTGACCAAGACATCACAAGTCTTCTTCCAATTTCTTTGCAGCAGACTCTGGTCTGATGTGTATGATCCCAGATAACTAAATTCACCTATTGCTGCTACAGCTTAACTGTTAATCGTGATGTCTGCTTGCATTCTGTTGTTACTGATTGTGTCAATGTATATGCATTTCATTTTTGCCATTCAGGAATAGTCCACATTCCTCAGTAACAGTTTTTACAGACTCCGGCATTTGTTGTATTGCATCGACGGTTGCAGTAAAGAGTGTCATATCATCAGCATATGTGAGGTTGGTTAAGAAGTGTCCACTAATGGAAATCCAGGGCTTGTATCTTAATACATTTTCCATAAATGTTGAAAAGACTTGGGGACAGAATGCACACTTGTCTCAAACCTAGCGAAAAACCACTCACCGTCACTCACTTCTGTTTCCACTATGGTCTGTTGTTGACAGTAGAGATTGAACTCATAAGATGCTCTGCATGTCTGACAGTATCCTCTACAGATGGTCATGTCAAACACTTGGAAGTAGTCAATGAAACACAATCAGTGGGTGATTATACTCACTGCATTTTTCAACTATATGACAGATATTTACGATCTGATCACATGTGCCTTGTCCGTCTACGACACCAGCTTGTTGTGGTGGTAGTTCTGCTTCATTCAATCCTGGATTATGTAGAGTGGCATTTTATTTGTATTCGAGATCAGGGAGCTGGTATGATAATTGTTGCACTCTGTTATACACACTTGTTTGACAAGGGCAAAAATATTTCCTTTGTCCAGTGGTCTGGCCAATTTCTAGTCATCCACATGTCACTGGAGATTTTCCAGGAGATCAATACCATGGTCACCAATCACTTTTAGCAATCCTCCTGGTACTTTATGTACCCCTAGTGCTTTCCCAGGCTTCATTTTCACAGCAGCATACCCCATTTCCTCTTACAGTATAGATGGCTCTGTACTCTCTTCTGTAATCCTGTACCATAAATGGCTCTGATGAGGCATGCAGATTATTGTGCTAATCTCTATCTGCATTTGATATCACCTTCAGTAAGAACTCTGTCTTCACAATCTTTTATTATGCTTGGTTTCAGGGGAAACTTTTTTAGTAAGAAGTCTGACCACTGTGAATGTACCTTCTGTATTATTATTCTCTCTATAATTTCAAGTTCCTTGAATTTTGCCCTGATGCATTCATTCATCTTGTCTAGTCTGCTTTTGAATCTGTCTGCTCAATGTCTTGTATTCTCTTCAACATTCTTTAGTCTCCAAGCTACTGTCTTTCACTCTGCATTGTTTTTTTGACAGCTCAAAACACCTTCCCTGTTAACCCTGGTGCAGTCCAACCCTGACTTTTCAAAATGTGTGCTTTGGTAGCTTTGAGCATTGTAGTTTTCATTTTATTCCAAAGTTCATTCACATTGTTCTCCTCTTTCACTTATGAAAATGACTCAGTCTTAATCTGTACAGAAGTCATGTTGTTTTTGCTGATTTTGGACAGGTCCAGATATTGTGGACCTGCTAAACATCTTATCTTTTTAAGTTATAATTTTAGGTTTCAGGGCTTCAGGATAATAGCTGATAACCTAACCTTCAGTCTGCACTTGAGAAAGTGTTTATTCATCTGAGGAAGTGGGTATTCACCCACGAAAGCTCATGCTCCAAAACATCTGTTAGTCTATAAGGTGCCACAGGATTCTTTGCTGTTTATTCATTGAATACAATCTCCAGTATCCCTGTATCATTACATAGTCCATTTGGTTATTGGACATGCTGTCAGATGACCTCCATGTAAATATACATCTAAGATGTTGGGTAAGATTGTGTTTGTAATGACCAGATGATTAGAGCAGCAAAATTCAACTAAACACCTTTTTCTCTCATTTTGTAAATCCAGACCATTGTTCCCCATTACTAGTTTATGAGTGCTTGCAGCTCCAACTTTCAGGTTCAGGTCTCCAATTACAAGGATGATGTCTGTGTGTGGCATTTTAATGAGTCTTTCTTCAAACTGTTCATAGAACTCAACTGTGGTGGCTTGAGCTGCTTTCACAGGGGCATAAACCTGTATGATCTACTTATTAATTAGGTTTACTTGAAGTGAATCGTAATGATTCTATCTCTGATTGGATTACATCCAAGTACACACTTTGATCTCTCCTTGGATAAGATACACACAATCCTGAGCAGTACACCACATACTTGAGTAGTACACCACATACCCACCCATTTCCATGAAACGAACCCTACCATTCCATCACAGCTTTGAGATTCCATGTACATCGATCTTACTTATTTCCAATTTGTTGGTCACAAGGACAACCTTCCCTTCACACATACTCCTCACATTCCATGTTCTTACTGTGATGATTCATTTATGAAGGTTCAGATCATTCTTTTCCTTGGTGCAATTATCAGGCACCGTACTTCTCAAAGGATTTGGTGCAGCACCATTATAACCGCAACCACTACTCTTACTGGCTGGAACTTCCTCCCCCATATAATTTGTTGCACCTTCAGGTCTATAGGGTGGGGTGGTCTCACCATCCAGTGCCACACGTGGATCATGTTAACTTTGTTCTTCCATGGGGAAGTTCCCATTGTAAAAAGTACAGAGGGTGGTTTCCCATTGCTTTCCCACCAGTTTGTGGTTGCCATTGGTTAAACTGTGGTTTAACCCTTCTACCTTTCAGTGACATTTCCTCCACCTGGAATGCCACTACCGTCCTAAAATGCTCATTCATCCAAAGCTGTTGGTACTTCCTGAGGCTGTCAGTCACAGGTGGTATCCATTATAGTAGCAGGCTACTCTACAACCTGACCTGAAGGAACCTAAATATATAAGGTAATATCCTCAGCATAGACAACAACTGCTTATATAGAGTCCATGTCTCAAGAGCTTCCTTTCCTTACCTGATAGAATTCACCAGCTTGGCGCACATAACCAGCCACCTCCTTGTCAAGGGGATGGATCCTCCATATGAGTCTTTCAGCACTTTTGTATTCTTCCACCTTGCTCCATGGCACAGTAGGCAGAAAGCGTTCCGTCAGTGGAGCTGCTACTATGATATCAAGCTGCCCATTGTATAACAGAACCTGGAAGAAGACAAAGCAGTCAATATTAAAGAAACTGTAAAGCTCATTTAAACAAAATTTAGCTCTGCAGTACTTTAGATTCAGCACATTAAGCCCTGGGTGGCCATATGAACCTGGGTGGCCACATGAACCTCTGGTGTAGAGTAGTCTAAAATTTCAAAGACACAAACATGACTTAAAGCCATCTTTGCCTCTCACAACTGGCCCCTGCCCGTGCTTTCTGGGCTGTGCAGAATTTCAGCCCTGTTCTCTCTTTTTCCAGGAGGAGATCAACCACCAACATCAATATTGCAGTACTCATACTATGCCAAAACTGGTATCAAAAGACCTGAGAAATCGAGATATTGCAAGATTTGTTTCAGCACAACTGTCTCAAAAGTCTTCCAAGAGTCAATCAAAACTGAAGGCTCAGCTCCTTAAGAAGGCATATTGATAGCATGTTATTTGACTATGAATATTTATATCTGCTATTTGTGAATTTTGTATTTTAAATTACTGAAAGACAATGCAAAAGCTCAATCTATGACAGAAGTTTAGCAAAGTAGACAGTCTGAGACAGCCAGGAATTAAGATCTCATTTAACATTCTCAAAACTGTAGTTGAATCAGGACTTTAATAAAAATCCTACCAGCCATTATAACTCACTTCTGTGGAAGCAACAGAGCAGTAACAGTGATTAGGAATTACCACATCAGATATTTCTATGATGCACTTAACACCTCTGTTCAGGCAAAAATGTATCATTTTTCACAAGAATAGCAAAAAAAATGATTTGACTTCATATAATACAAAGTAAGGTACATAAATATAGTAGTATATAAATAAAATCAGGATGAGAACTTAGTTAAAATATATGTTTAGTCTAAGATTTAGTGTTTCCTTAAAAATACTGCTTACATAAAAAGTTTGACACATTAATAAATGCCATTAACCCTTTGACACTGGGCCTGAGCATATGCAGAAAGTGAATCATGATGGGAGCACTACTAACCACAAAGCAACAGACTACACATAGGTAGGTGTTCAAGCCAGTGGATGTCTTCTGAGACTCTTTGCTGGGGCAAAGTTATTTTGGTGTGGAGGCTGACACACGTGACAATATCCCAGGCAAACCTTATGGAATTAAATTAAACCTTATTTAATTACATTTAATACCTCTGTGGTCCATTGTATTGAAATGTAAATATTTTTGTACCATTGTGGGACTTCTTTGGGAGGAGGAAGGATTAATGCAATCTCTGGAAGATAATGTGAACTTCAAAAGACTACGCTGAACAATGGTTGATCTTTTGGGAAAATACGTAAAGTGGAATTCCTAGGAAGTACTGGGGAGAACTGGACTGCAAATCTCCAAATATAAACAACTTTTGAAGCTTTGCTCTGAGATGGGGGACCATTTGTCTGCTGATCACGGGTTATCAGAGGACAGTTCAATGACCTAATCTGGATTCTCCGGGGACCAACAGACAAGAAAGGACTTTTGAATAAATACCTTGAGTTTAAGCTGACTCAGGGCCTTCTTCCTGTCTCAGCAAATGGACAGGACCTGTGGTCCATGGAGGGAAAGGTTGGAAGGACTTGGCCTACTGACACCCCATAGGACTGTGTGCTAGTTCTATGCTGAGGCTGTTATGAATTTATGACCATAGAAGAGACCTCCTTTGTGGGGTCTGAAGGACTAACCACCTTCCAGAGCCCATGTCGGAATTGAGGTGACCTCTAGTAAGCTTCTGAGAATGCACGTAGGCTCTTTTATTGTCTAATGTTTTATCTACAACACTTTTACCCTAAGAATAAATAAGCTTGCACAGAAAGAGCTGTGTGGTAGCTTATAGCTGTTGCAATTCTTCTGTTATTACTCTCTGAAGAGAAGACAAGAGAAGCCTGCTTAGACACCCTGTCTTTTGTTGGCAATAGTACAGTAAAGGCAAGGAACTGGTCAGCCTGGAGATACCCGGGTCAGAAGGGAAAGAGATGCGTGTCTCCATCAAAGAAAGGTGGTGGCCAAGGAAGCTGGAAGCCTGGAAATAGGTACCCTTGCTGTACCATGCAGGGGAATTAAGGTACAGTGGTTCTGAACTGTCACAGAGAGGTTCCAGGCTTTTTACTTTCCCACTTGCCAGAGTAAAGAAAATTGGCTGGATCCTCAAAGTAAATGTGCACATTACTTTAGGAAAGGTGTATTATCTGCATTTAAAAAAGTTTTCTCACTCCACAGTAGGGTTTCTTTATAAATCCCATATTTAAGCAGTATTTACATTTTGTATCAAGCAGTATCTAAGAGCAGTCTGGTAGTGCTCAAACTAACAAAAACCTTTGTACGTCGAGAATATGAACACATTTCCTGTGTGCTATTTATTCCTTGTTTCCAAAAATTTTGGTGAAGT
Organism: Gopherus flavomarginatus; assembly: GCF_025201925.1. Lineage (NCBI taxonomy): Eukaryota > Metazoa > Chordata > Testudines > Testudinidae > Gopherus > Gopherus flavomarginatus. Next base: position 66,959,005 of record NC_066618.1, read on the forward strand.
TAAAAGCTTTTTTTTTATAAGGCTCATCCAACTAGTTCAATAAAATAATTGCATTATTTATATAAAGGAGCTTTGCCTCAAAGACCTCATGGCCACTGCAAAATCTTCTGCAGCTGTTATATTCAACAGTATGGGAACAATTATATCTGTGTTGTGCTCCCAAGTATAGGCTAGAACACAGAACAGTATTATACAGGCAAGATTATGCTTTAAACATCTCTGGTAAATCTTCTATAGAAATGCCACAAAGAGTATTTTAACACAGAAGTTACACACAGTCTAAACTAGCATTAACTTGTCCCATTGCTTGTTACTGACAAATCTACTTCTACGAGAGAAATAAAGTTTATATAGCTTTATCTACATACAAAACCCAGCAAAATGAACTTTTCTAGTACAAATACCAAGTCTTTAGACTGATTACAAATCATTACTTAAAATGACTAGAAGAATCATTGAGAAATGCCAAGTTACTCTATATAAAGAAATAATCTGCGAGAAAGGGAAGACTAATTGCTACTTTTATGTGTAGCCCCTAATATAGTAAGATTGCTTATGATTTTTTTCCCAAGAGACACACACACAATCTCTTTCTAATGTTACGGTGGAAACCAGATTAAAGAGCAATCAATAGAAGTGATGCTGAGGCAAAACCACAGAGGAGAAAAACTTTTCTCTATAACTAATGACACTTAATTCATAGGAGATTATAGCTTGCTTTTTAAATGCTTGCTTTTTACCACAATTTCACTCCTCTAAAACGTTATTATAATTTCTCCTTTTGCTCTTTCCTTATGTTTCTCGGAATTGGTTACCATGATTATTAGTCCCAGTAAATTGGGCCCGATTACACAAACAAGTACTAGGCTACATAGTTAGGTATTGAGCCATGGAAACTCCATCAGCTTCCCAAATGAGAAATTCAGAAGACATTTTAATGGTGGTAGAGATATGCCAGATCCAACACTATGGCCTTTCCTCATCTCAGCCTTACTATTTTTCCTGCATCACTAGCAATTTAGAGCATATAGCATCTAGCGAGTTTGAATCTGTAGAGACTGTTGAGAGTCCATTAAATTCCTCCATGTGAAAGTCAGCTGTGAGGCAGTCAAGATAGTCTTCCACAGTTTACAGAAATAAAGTCTGATTGAAGACATGTTCAGATTGCACTCTGACTGATGCCAGGTACTTAATGTTAAATACATCTAGGAGTTTGGCTAGCTGAAGCAAGTGAGATTTATTCCAGACTTTTGCAGTAGAAACTTACTCTGTGGCCACAGAATCAAGGAAGAAATATCTAATCAAAGGCCTGTGATCCTCTTTTTAGAGGAACAGAAAACTGTTTGGATCCCCTCACAAAGTTTTCCCCAAAGTTGTTCCATTGGTGGGTGCAGTAGAGAGGAAATGCAGCATTTGTCCTCACCCAAGCAGAAAAGTGAATGGTTTGGCTCCCAAACTACTGGAGGATCCAGTGTCACAATATTCAGATTTTTTTCTTAAAGCACCAGCTCCTGGAATCATGAGAATCACAGCATCCATTTTAAAAAGTTCCTAGCCTCATGTTTGCAAAGAAAAGCTTGAAAATGAATTTTAAAGGCTCAGACACAAGAGGCAAATAAAAAGAGCGATGAATTTATTTTGTTTTAGAAAGTCTCATGATTTTTAAACCAATCATGATATTTTGAATGCTTGATGTTGTACACCTTGGGGATCCACAAGAGCATGGGTGGCAGGTATAATAGGAGCCACTGCCACGGGCCAGCTAGAGCCGGAGCTGCTCAGAGCTGGTGCTCGGGCCAGGGCTCAGGTCGGCCAGCCAGATGGGGCTGGCTCAGGACTGAGGCCAGCCCAGGGCTCCTCTGGCAGTGCAGGGGGGGACGTGGAGAGGGGAAAGGCGTCTCAGGGTTCCAGTTGGCTGGGCTTCTCCAGCTGCAGTGGCCTCAGGGCTCTGGCTGCAGGGGATGAGGCCTTGTGCAGAAGGGCGGGGCCAGGGGCTAGCCTCCCCGAAGGGGAGGTCCACTCGCCGTCCATACACAGGAGGCTGGGATTATCAATTAAGGCTGTATTAACTTTGTACAGTGCTCTCCATAAAGTGTAGGACAGAGATTAGAGGAGGGGAGAGGGCCCTTGCCAGTATACATTTTTCACTTACTTAAAAAATGAAGGTGATGTAAAATCACTGTGATGTTTTTCTCTTGAATAAAATGAGAGACTAAATTTTAGACTGTAAAATTGCAGAAAATGTAATCTGTACCTTCCAACAATATACAGCTTTCTCTTCTTTAAACATATGCAATGAAATTTTAAAACTTCTTAACCACTGGAGTAAATAGTAGTTTAGTCATCAAAACTGAAAGGCATGATTTTGTCTCAATTCGGCAATAGAAAAACATTATATTCCCTTCTGATTTTTAGCCTTGGGGATAGGGCTGCCAACCCTCCAGGATTGTCCGGTGTCTCCAGGAATTAAAGATTATAGCATGTGATGAAATCTCCAGGAATTTGTCCAACCAAAGTTGGCAACCCTTCTTGAGGCGGAGGCAGGTAATTGGCCAAACCATGAATACAAGTCACATCTTCCTGAATACTCTCAATTACAAAGTTATCGAAACAGCTGGAAGTTGTTTCAGGCTCACTGTTGAATGCAGAGAAAGTTGTGCTTTGCAAGTCAGTCTTATTTTCTTTATTTTTTTAAACTAGTTCCATTGCCATAGCTTGTCTTATTTACAAGACATCATAATACTTTGCAGACAAACTTGTGCTCCTTTCCCAATGATCTAGTGACCTTACTCTCTAATATTTTGTGGTTTCCTGTTTAGGGAAATGATTCAACAGCAGCCTAAGCTGTTTCAGGCTGTGGAATGATCCCAGTTGGCTGCTATCTATCTCCATTTTGAACATATTCATATTCACCAACCAAAATGGTGAAGAGATGTCAATAGATGTCAAGTTAGTGAAACATCTGCAAGGAAGTGCTGCATACTTATTCATTCGACTACTGGAGAGTCCTAACTTACAGCTATCGTAACATGTAGTAGTTTCTGCTTTGTGCAATTTGGTGCATTATGGTTGTTTGCCTTCATACAATGTTGAATTTTGTCAAATTGTATAAGAAAATGTTCCAAAAATCCTTCCTTACAGAATTAAGTTAAAGCCGAAGAAGACAGCAAGGACACAAGTTACTCTAAATTAGCTTTCAAGAAGTAACAGCAAACTGCATTTAGATAAATGAGTTTTTATAACTCAGATTTTGACTTATCATGAACAAACAAATGCTAAGACAAAGCGAGTCCCATTAATTTAGGGTGATCAGATGTCCCGATTTTATAGGGACAGTCCCGATTTTGGAGTCTTTTTCTTATATAGGCTCCTATTACACCCACACATACCCCGTCCTGATTTTTCACATTTGCTGTCTGGTCACCCTACATTGATTGGACTTTTCATTCACCTTATATTTTTGATAGTTGCACTGCAGAAGAAGCAGATTCCAATATACTGGGTTGTAAAATCCAGGAACATGAGTCATCGTAGCCCACTTTTAACAAGTTGCGATGGAAAACTACTATACATAGTGAATACACTTAGTCACTTGCAATACTTTGTGGTTACTTTTAGACTACTGCTTCCTTCTGTAGAAGTAGTAGTTGGTAGGAGATTTTTGACATTTTTTTGTTGAAACTTTTAATGAGAAAGGGTTGGTTTTGATGAATTTCTCAACTCAAAAACGTTGACAACATTTAGAAGTTTTTGAAACATCTCATTTCACATTTTTTAAATGAAAAAATTCATTTTTCTAGTTCAAAACAACTTCAAATTTTTAGGTAATACTATTACAATTTAAAAAAAATTAAATGGTCAAAATCTAAATAAAATATTTTTTAATTATTGAAATGAAATCTTTTGACTGGCAAAACCAAAATTGTTGTTTTAGATTTTCATGAACTGAAAATCTGAGATTTCAACTTTTCATCCCAATTCAGGATGGGAAAATTTTTCAAGGTCTAAAATTTTTGTGGGATGGGAAAACCATTTTGCACCTTCTTCTAGTGAGATGAGCATAATGGATAAAAAGTAGCTCTGAATAAGGCTTCCCCCTTCAATCAAGCCTCCAGGTGGTTTGCTTTTTTTTGCAACAGCGTAACACTGTTGACTCATATTTAGCTTGTGATCCACTATGACACCCAGATCCCTTTCTGCAGTATTCCTTCCTGGGCAGTCATTTCCCATTTTGTATGTGTGCAACTGATTGTTCCTTCTTAAGTGGAGTACTTTGCATTTGCCATTATTGAATTTCATCCTATTTACTTTAGACGATTTCTCCAGTTTGTCCAGATCATTTTGAATTTTAATCCTATCCTCCAAAGCACTTGCAATCCCTCCCAGCTTGGTATCATCTGCAAACAATGTAAGTGTACTCTTATGCCATTATCTAAATCATTGATGAAGATATTGAACAGAACCGGATCCAAGACCGCTCCCTGCAGGACCCCCACTTGTTATGCCCTTCCAGCATGACTGTGAACCACTGATTACTAATCTCTGGGAACGATTTTCCAACTAGTTATGCACCCACCCTATAGTAGCTCCATCTAAAGAAGACTGGATGCAGTGTCTCCTGAGAGAAGCCATGGGCTACAAGCTCTGCTTATGCTTCCTCTAGAATAGAGGTGGGAAAACGTTTTGGCCCGAGGGCCACATCTGGGTATGGAAACTGTATGGCTGGCTATGAATGCTCAAGAAATTGGAGGTTTGGGTGCGGGCTCTGGCTGGGGGTGTGGGCTCTGGGTGGGGCCAGAAATGAGGAGTTCGAGATGCGGAAGGGGGCTCAAGGCTGGGACCGAGGGGTTCAGAAGGCAGGAGGGGGATCAGGGCTGGGGCAGGGGGTTGGGGCGTGGGAGAGAGTCAAGGGTGCAGGCTCTGGGCGGCGCTCACCTCAAGCAGCTCCCAGAAGCAGCAACACTTTCCCCCTTCCGGCTTCTTTGTGGAGGCGCAGCCAGGCGGCTCTGCATGCTGCCCTGTCCACAGGTGCTTGGGACGGGGGCAGTGTGTGAAGCCCCCTGGCTGACCCTACATGTAGGAGCCAGAGGGTGGACATGCTGCTGCTTCCGGGAGCCACACAGAGTGGCGCAAGCCCCTGACCCTGCTCCCTGGTGGAGCGCCAGAGCAGGGCACTCCCCGGACCCCACTCCCCAGCAGGAGCTCGAGGGTCAGATTAAAACATCTGGAGGGCCAATGTGGCCCCAAGCTGTAGTTTACCCACTCCTGCTCTAGGAAAACAAAGGTCACTTTCCCAATACTCCTGCTGCTCTCCACTGATTTGGTGAAAGAGAGCCAAGATCAGTCTACTCTAGAGAATTTGGTATAATCATGCCCATGCTTCTGAAGCCCTAAATCCAACTGTCTCCACATTATCTGCTGCCAATGCCCCTTCATGTGAGTAACTAGGCAGAGTACACTCCTATTTCTTCTCTGGACAAGAAGAAATTCAGCTGCCTGTGAATGTAAATTCTGATACAGATACGCACCACACATTACCAGTTCCTCAGAGGCATTTGAAGACTAACGGAAAACAAAAATCTATGAAGAGAGTAAAAGTCCTCTATTGTCTGAATGAACAGGCTGAAGAATCACAGGAATGGAGGGACATTTGTTATTTGTATCACGGTAGTGCTAGTAAATGTCATTCCCTGCCACAAAAAACTTACAATCTGAATAGACGAGACAGCCAAAGGGTGGGAGGGAAAACAGAGGCACAGGGAAGGGTAGGAGGGAAAACCAACACAGACCAGCTGAGCAATCTTAGGCAAGAGAGAGGAACAGAATGCAAGTGTCTTGGCACCCAGTCCAGGGCTCTATACAACAAGCCACAGGGCATCTCATGCTCCTTATGTTAACAAATAAGCTAGTTCAAGAAAAACAGAAAGAAGCAAAACAAATAATTCCTCCAACCATTTTTCTCCTTTGAGGAAAAGAGATATTTCTACAGTTTTGACTGGACTTTCTTTGCCCTGCTGGTTGGCTTTTTGCTCCGATCCTCACAACCCACAACTCGCTCTTCATAGTCCCTCAATTGCAGCTTTATTCCATACCTACTCCTTACCCTCTTCTCCCCTGCTCTGTCTCCCAGACCCTCACCTTCACTGTTCCCTCTCCCTTCCCTTTTCTTTCCATTTAACTTAGCCTCTCCTAAGTAAATGCATCAATAAAAATAAAATCATGGTATTAACATGCCATTTGCCACCATCACGTAGTTCATTCTGCTTGTGTGTTATACCTAGTTCCCCACCCTGCGGCTGTCTTGTCCATTTAGATTATCAGCTGTTTGGGGCAGGGACTACTCTGTGTTTGCGCAGTGCCTAGCACAATGGGCCCTGTTCTTGGTTGGCCCTTAGGCACTACTGTAATAAACATGATCAATCAATCAGTGAAAATAGTACAATCAAAGCTCACTTTCTGCTTATATTTGGATGCACAAACTGATACAAAGGCAGTGTCCTAACTATTAAAAGTAATATTGAGTAATACCAGTCTCATGAAAGCTATGCAAGAGTGCTGCAGTGTGATTGTTTTCTCTAATGTACATTAAAAAAAAAACCCATCTTTTATTTTAAACACAAGTTGATTTAAGTATTTACAGCTCCATTCACAATATCCTCTCTTGACCTGGAATAATATTTTCAAAGAGGAAGAAAGAGGTTTTCATACAAGACTCTTTTAAATGGAGGGAACTCCCACACAAAACAGAACTTCACAGTTAAGAGTTTTTAATCAAAAAATAGGCTGTGTTCTCACAGAATTTCAAAACAAAAAAAAAAAACAAAAAAAAAACAACCCACAATATTTTTATATACTTTGGAGCAGTAAAATTTGTGCCTATCCTTTTCTAAGTACGGTTTTAAGGTTTTAGCTAATGTATTGATAGTTAAAATAAGATGCACAAGTGCACCAAATGTGCGGAGTGGGATGTCATAACGGCTTAACTAACTGGAAGAAAGAACCTGTCTCCAAATTGTTGCCCAATGACAGGAATACAAAACAGAATTCAAGAACAGAGTGACTAGTTTAAAGGTAAATGTACAGTCCCAGGAAACGTACAGTCCCAGTCTGTTGCACATCAGGGGGTTATTGTCTCTTTAAAAGTAATGAGCAAGGTTGCTGTGAAACATCTTTAACATTTTGAAGTTTATACAGAAAGAATGGCAATAAAAGAAGGAAAAAGCTTCAATTAGTGGCTGTAAAAGTGGTTTAACTGATCTGGCATCGGGCACATCAGCTGAATTTTCCCTCAGCTTGTAAGCTGCTGTGGGACTTTGACTCTGCAGTCTAACACAAAAGTCCACCTCATCCAAATGAAACACACACAGTACTTCTGTTATCTGGGGTTTTCAGAACCCACAGAAGGGGTAACTTAAGTATTTCACTCCAGGCGGTGTCAGGAATAAATCAATAGGAACACAGCAAGTCCATCTGATAAGATTAATGCAAATAAGCGTGCTCTTATCTAACACTGCAGTTTATTAGATTTAAGCGCACACAGATATAAGCAACAAGTTTAGAACATCCCAGATATTTACCTAACATCTGGAACGGTACTGAGTAATTAACAGTGGCCAGTTGCTCACTCATCGGTGAGAAAATGTGTCAGGAAAAACCTCTCTCAAGTTGGCTTCAGAGGACTGCTCCAAAGTATACCCCATTAACTAATCTTTTATAATTAACTTCTACAAAACACATAGGCCATAATAACCCCCTACTGATCATCACTTTTCTAACTTTCAATAAACTTTTAATATCAGAGCTGTCTAGATTCAAGGTTTTCCAACCACTAAGGTTTTCAGTCTCAGCGTTTGTCTACATCTACAATTTTGCAGCGCTGGTTGTTACAGCTGTATTAGTACAGCTGTATAGGGCCAGTGCTGCAGAGTGGCCACACTTACAGCAACCAGCGCTGCAAGTGGTGTTAGATGTGGCCACACTGCAGTGCTGTTGGGCGGCTTCAAGGGGGGTTCGGGGAACGCGAGAGCAAACCGGGGAAGGAGACCAGCTTCCCTGTGGTTTGCTCTCGCGTTCCCCGAACCCCCCTGCAAACCGCAGGGAAGGAGACCTGCTTGCTCGGGGTTCGAGGAACGCGAGAGCAAACCGCAGGGAAGGAGACCTGCTTGCACGGGGGTTTGGGGAACGCGAGAGCAAACCGGGGAAGGAGACCAGCTTCGCCGCGGTTTGCTCTTGCGTTCCCCGAACCCCCCTGCAAACCGCAGGGAAGGAGACCTGCTTGCACGGGGGTTCGGGGAACGCGAGAGCAAACCGGGGAAGGAGACCAGCTTCGCCGCAGTTTGCTCTCGCGTTCCCCGAACCCCCCTGCAAACCGCAGGGAAGGAGACCTGCTTGCACGGGGGTTCGGGGAACGCGAGAGCAAACCGCAGGGAAGGAGACCTGCTTGCACGGGGGTTCGGGGAACGCGAGAGCAAACCGGGGAAGGAGACCAGCTTCGCCGCGGTTTGCTCTTGCGTTCCCCGAACCCCCCTGCAAACCGCAGGGAAGGAGACCTGCTTGCTCGGGGGTTCGGGGAATGCGAGAGCAAACCGCAGGGAAGGAGACCTGCCTGCTCGGGGGTTCGGGGAACACGAGAGCAAACCGCAGGGAAGGAGACCTGCTTGTTCGGGGAACGCGAGAGCAAACCGGGGAAGGAGACCTGCTTGATTACCAGAGGCTTCCTCAGGTATGCTGGGATACCTGCTTATTCCACGGAGGTCAAGAAAAGCGCTGATAAGTGTCTACACTTGATTACTAGCGCTGGATCACCAGCGCTGGATCCTCTACACCCGAGACAAAACGGGAGTACGGCCAGCGCTGCAAACAGGGAGTTGCAGCGCTGGTGATGCCCTGCAGATGTGTACACCTCCTAAGTTGCAGCGCTGTAACCCCCTCACCAGCGCTGCAACTTTGTGATGTAGACAAGCCCCCAGTTGTTTACTTGTCTGTCCCCTCCTCCCATTCTGATAGCTGAAACAGCCAGCCAGATATGATCTTGTTTCTAAAAGCCCGTCTCCAAATTAACCCTTAACTATGCGGTGTTCTATTTCATTAATTCATGGTGGCTAAATGCACATAATATGGTTGCAATTGGCTTGATCACATTCTGGGGTACATGCACCTCTCAAATCCAGGGTAACACTTCCACTCAGCTTCTTTTGCTGGGTCTCAGACCACTCCTGGAGGTCTGTCTTCCCCATTCTCCAGGGAGAAAAAACCTTCCCTTTCCCATGAGGCTCAATATAGTTCATTAGTTACTGCACTGATGCAGGGTGCCTGTAGTACCTTTCTCTCCATAACTATCAATAGCCATGCCTAGGTTCAATTGTTCCTTGGCAGTGCCCAATGTCCCATCAGTTCCTTTGTCCTGATGATGCAGGCCACAAAGCTCGCTCTGTCCCTCCTGGCTGTTTCTCCAGCTCCCTTAATGGAGCTCCAACCCAGGCTTCCTGCTTGGCCTCTTTGCAATGTTGCCAACTCTCATGATTTCTTCAGGAATCACGGGATTTTGGCCAGCGATGGGGCCAGATGCAAGAAGCATCCGCTCTCTCACAAATTTCAGCTTTACCTCGGGGAAAGCCTCCTCTGACTGGCTGCCTTCCCCACTACCCTGCCTGCTGGGGAAGAGCAGCTAATCAAGGCTGCTGAAAGAAGCAGGCAAATCTCACTCCTTTCTCCTCAGGAGCAGACATCATTGTCACATGAGTGGAGGGGAAACAGGGAGCGGAACCTTAAAGCAGCCCCAGGCAGCTCTACTCCCTTCATTTCTCTCCCTCTCCTCCCCCATCCCTGCAACACCTGGCCAGGGAAGGCACAAGAAGGGGGAGAAGATGTCCTGCAGCTGCAGAAGGAATAGAGGTGAGGCTGGGAGGTCAGAACTGATGGGAGACTGGACAGAATTAACTGCATTGATACATGTGTGAGCGTTGACAACACTAATTGTCACACACACACGGTAAGGGGAGTTCAAAAATAAAAAAGACAGGTGAAAACCACAATATAATCTTTTTTTAAAAATAGTCTCATGATTTTATGGGGTCTGACTCATCATTTTTGAACCTTTGGAATTGGCAATAGTACCTGGAGCTCCTCCCAGCTAAATGCTTGTCAGCTCTCCTAGACTCTCACTCTAGCCAACCACAGAGATATGCCCAGCACTTCCTGCTCCACGCTGGCTATACTACTAACTACTGCGACAGGCTTGTCTTCTACACTGGGGTCCTGTCACACAGGATTATCGCCTACCTCTCTCCCCTCTGATTTCCTACCTGGTGTCACTTCCGACTTGGTTACATGATCCTTTCAGAGATGCACAAGTCCCAGAATGTCTGTTCCTGAGGGGAGAGAACCTTGGAATAGGCCTGGCTGGACCCAGACCACAACTAACCTTGGGAGACAGAATGCCCTATTAGTGTCCAAAACTAATCAAATAGTAGAAGCAGTGTAAACAGTCTTGAGCTAGTTCTTCATTCCCACTACTGACAGGGGCGAGAGCACCTCCTTTCACTCAACCTTTCCTGCCCCTCTGTAGCCAACATATTAAGAATGACCAGCTTTGGAAGGAGTGTAATAATAGATGGGGGAAGGTAGGGCATAGGAGGGAGTGAAGAAGGCAATCTTGAAAGTATGTTCTTTCTCCCTGACAGTACATAAGAAAAATTAAATGTGGGTTGTCTCTTGTGAGACACCAGTCTATCGTGAGTGGACCCAGCTGTGAGATCCCACATACTTCTAAACCCCACTACGTTCAGCTAGTGACTGGTCATTGTTCCTAGGTCTATATCTCTCAGGCACACACCCAGGTGCAGACTCCATGTTTGACAGGACCCTGAAGTCCAGCCACTTTAGACCTTGGAACCAGCGTCTCAGCCGTCTTGAGCCCCCAGTTGCTTGGACTCTGGAGAAATGTGCCTATGTGGCCATCAAAGCTCTAGTTTATAGGTCAACACTTCAGGAACAATGTGGCAGGAAAACAAGGATCATAGGCTTAGATAGGACAGACACCATAATCATTCTTATGGCTCTTCTCTGAATCCTCTCCTATTTATCAAGATCCTTTTGGAATTAAGAATAAGAGGATTAGAAAATATGTCTTATAGAGATGGACTCAAGGAGCTCAATCTATTTAGCTTATAAAAGAGAAGATTAAGGGGTGACCAATTGACTACATGGGAACAGAAATATGGTAATAGAGCAGGGGTGGGCAAACTTTTTGGGCTGAGGGCCACATCTGTGTGGGGAAATTGTATGGGGCAGGGAGCTCGTGTGTGGGAGGGAGTGTGGGGTGTGGGAGGAGGTGCAGTGTGCAGGAAGGGGCTCAGGGCAAGGGATTGGGGCAGAGGAGGGTGCAGAGTGTATAAGGGGGCTCAGGGCAGGGGGCTGGGGTGCAGCAGGGGTGCGGGGTGCAGCAGGGAACTCAGGGCAGGGGGTTGGGGTGCACAGAGGTACAGGGTGCAGGCAGGGGCTTAGGGCAGAGAGGGGGGCAAGGTGCAGGAGGGGTTCGGGCTCTGGCCCAGCGCCGCTTACCTAAAGCAGCTCTGGGGTGGCAGTGGCACGCACCAGGGCCAGGGCAGGCTCCCCGCATGCCTGCCCTGTCCCCAGCCCCACGCCTCTCCAGGAAGCACTGCGGCCCCTGGGGGAGGGGCAGAGGGCTTCACGAGCACTGCCCTTGCCTCCCCCAAAGCTCCCATTGGCCACAGTTCCCCGTTCCCGGCCAATGGGAGGTGTGGGGGGGGCGGTGCCTGGTGGCAAAGCCAATGCATGGAGCGCTGTGCCCCCCTGCCTGAGGCCGCAGGGACATGGGTGCCGGCTGCTTCTGAGAGCAGCACGGAGAGCAATCCCGTGGGCCAGATCCAAAGGGGCCAGATCCAGCCCGCGGGCCGTAGTTTGCCCACCCCTGTAATAGAGGGCTCTGCAATCTAGCAGGCAAAGGTATAACAAGATCCAATGGCTGGAAGTTGAAGCTAGACAAATTCAGACTCAAAATAAGGCACAAGGGTTTAACAATGAGGGTAATTTATCACTTGAATAACCTACCAAATGTTGTGGTGGATTCTGCAACCCTGGAAATTTAAAAAAAAAAAGTGTTTTTTAAAAAATAAGATACCCTCTAGATCAAATAGGCACTAGTTCAGGGAAGTCCTATGGCCAGACTAGATGACCATAATGGTCCCTTATGGTCCTATAATTTATTCATCTTTAAGTACACTACAGAGTTACAAATCTTGGTAAAACAAAATCCCAAAGGCAGCCTTTGCTCCACTTCCATGTTCCATCTGATCTCAACCCTACTGTTAGTCCTGGGTTTGGTCAGTGTCTTTAGGCCAGGCAGCCCTTCCTGCATTCCTTAGTTCTAGCTTCTTGCCTGTGGTGGTGGTTAGCCCCCTTGTTTAGAGAACCAACCACCTTTTAAAACAGTCTCTTTCACCATTTTGCTCATGTGCTTCAGATGGGGGAGCTATGGGCTCCAGCCACACGCCCCCCCCCTTCAGTTTCTGTGTAGAATCATTCAAAGTCAATGGCCCTACCAGTAGAAAATGCATTATTCCAATTGGAGAGAGTCATTAACATCTATATGGTGGCTCTCTCATCGGTTCTCAGACAGTCTTTCCACTTAGGTATTAAGCTGTTACAAAATGGGTGCTCTAATCCATAAAGGAGGTTACAGTACAAAGCAGAACCCCTTGGGGGGGGGGCAAGGGTTCATCCAAACAATATGGAGTTCATAGTTTGACCCAGACATATCCCCATGGTGTCACAGGAGTTAACTGTTTTTTTGGTAAAATAATTAATGCAAGGAAGAGGAAGCATCTTCAGATTTTCCATTCACAAAGCAAGGCCTAACAATAATCAGCTGCAGAATGCTCAATAAGTAAACATGGAACCATGATGGGACCCCACCCATTACAAAATGGGTCCAAAAAGATCATTTTAGTTTTATTAAAAAATGGGTCTCCGAAAGACTATCATTCTTCTCCCTCATTATGTTAAATGGTCCCCTCTCCACTCCATGCCTCCTTTTGTTGAGGATTATAACAAGCAATGAAATAAATAGGCCTGAAAGATGATTTTTGACTTCTAGTACCTGACAAATTAATGCAAATTAACAACTAATCTGTGATTAACTGCAAAAACAGAGCAGAACATTTGTATTCCTGTGCAAAGCTACACAGGAATACAATTCTTCACCATCAATCAACAGAGGAAGGGAAAAGGGCTTCAACAGAGCTACAGTACAAAACAGCCAAATGAGACTATCTTAGCTTTTCCTTAGGATTTTGGAACACAGCCTGATTCATTCCAGATGTAATACAGAAGTCTTATTTGTTTTGCTGATGGCTAGATAATAATGATATTTCATGTGTGTCTCAAATACTACGTGACTAGATGTTAAAAATAGAACTGTCATGCAAGTACTATTCACAATACTAAGCAGGAGATCTAGGATCAAACTTCACAAAACTGTATCTTGTTCTACATCAGAACAAGAATGCTAAGGCAGTGGTCTGATTTTGACCAGGCAGGTCTTATGTAGATCAGGAAAACATTCAGAGTTCTCCTGGGACTCTCTGTGTGACATTGCCCAAGATCGTTTAACTTCTTTGAACCTTCGTTTTCCCATGCAAATGCAGATGATACCTATCTCACTAGGGTATTATCAGTCTAATTCATTAACATTTGAGATAGAAGAATTAACAAACAGACGAATATAATACAACCACACTTTATGGCCAGTCAACAGAAGCCGAATTCATTCTTTTGAGTAATAAGACAGTCACGTGAAAAAGATTTTACAAGGGAAAAAATATGGCCTTAAAAAGATGCAAGTTTGACTCAACTTACCCCCAGCCAGGACTCAGAAATATCTCCAGCTTCTGAGGCGATGTACCACAGGGAACAATAATTAGACATTTTAATTTTTGAAACATTTTGTAAATTTACAAAAGTTTGCCAGATAAAACAATCCACTGAAATAAATCCCACGTGAAAAAAAAAAAAAAAACCCACTCCCGGTACACCTACAATACAAAACAGGATAACAAAACACAGGAATAATTTTAAAATGTCTTCATTTCTGCCTTGCAAGAAGCCAATGATGCACTACAACAGATCCCATGGGAAGAATGTTCCAGGGGTCCAAGACCTGAGCAGGAAGAACTGTACCAAGATCATCTTGGGACAATCAGTAATTCCTATCCAGCCATCAACAACTGGCATCACCAACTTGCATGTGCAAATTGCCATATTCTATTAGAGATTCAATCTGTGGGTAGTTTAAGGGAAAGCTAAAATAAAAGTACTAGCCTAGTAGTGGTCAGCCTCTCACATCTAGTAGATTTTTATAGTATGCCCAAACTCTACTGAGTTTTCTGTCTTCCAAATTAGCTTACTTCTTGCTCCCATAGTCTCCATCTTTTTCATTATCCAGATTATAGCCATGAAAGACTGAGCTTCGAAAACATCCCACCAGGTTAAATCTTAAGGGAATGGATGTAAACTGCTCTGGACAGATATCTCTCTCTCTCTCCAGTGAACTCCTCATCCTGCTTGAAATTAGATTCTCAATTTTTGTATGCTTTATCTGAACCCAACGACCATCTGAAATTATATGGCTCAACCAGAGTTCAAACTGCATCAGATTATTTGACTTCACAGGAATTATTCTAAATTACTCTAAATTCATACCAAATAAGTTCCTCGTCAGAGACTTAATTTAACAAGTCTGAATTACCTTATGCATGCTCTCTAACTGCAATTTTTTAAAATCTGTCTATTACTTATTTGGTTTGAGCTGTAATTTTATGTTAAGGTTTTTTCCCCTAGCACTGATCTAGAATACTTTATCTGAGCACAAAGAGTGGTTTAAAAGATAGCTATTTGGTAGGCAGGATATTCTGAACACAATTTATCTAATGTAACCAGTAGCAACATTTAGTAAAAAAACATGAAATTAAACACACTGAAAATGTGCACTTATTCTTTCAAAGAAAATTGCAAGATTACATTGAAAACTAGCAGATGAAGTTCAGCTAAGAAATGTACCAAATGGAAATTCATTTAAAAAGAAGTTTTCATCTGTAGATCAAATTTGAATAATGGTTATTGAAAAGCAGAAAGTTCTGTAACCCTCAGGGCCAAAAGACAGCAGTTCTGCAATTTAAGTGCAAATTGTAATTCCAAGTGTCCAGACTAAATTAATTCCTAAGAAAATTTGTATAGCAGATCTGTGTCTGTTTTTTCAAATCTAATGGTTTTTATATTTAAAAAAATACTGTCAATTTAAAAGGATGTCTGAGGGAGAGTAAGAAGGATACTTTTATCTGCTTCATTCTCATTCAGACATGACTAACAAACATCCACTTCCTTAAAAGGAAAGCAGATGGTAAGACTTCAAGCTAGGACAAAAGTAAGTGTGGCGTAATTCACATCTTAAAAAGCTCTCACTACAATAAATAAATAAAATAAAATGCTGGCACGTTCTGGTTCATATACTGTTGCTGTAGCAAATAAACATGTAATTATGATCAACTCAATGATTCTTTGCTTTTACTTTGCGATACTTGTGCGTAATAAAATAGTTCTAATGAAAATCCAAGTTAGATGCTATTCTTTTAAACTGAACACATTATGTGTTACACTGTGCTTTTGAGTTCAGGATTTGGCAAAAGACCTTTCTGGATTTGGAAGATTACTTTGGGGATTCTAATGAACTATATGGATGTGATGCTCAAAATGAATTCCCATTTAGATAATTACTCATATGGTTTTACTGTAGACATCTGAAATGTCTCTTCCATTGTCACAAGAGAAACATAGCTTGACTGTTTCCAGTATATTGATATGGTGCCAAAACAATGACAGGTGATTTAGAAATAATGTTCCTGCACCAAAGAACTTACTGTCTAAGTAGACAATGTATGGACGAGAGAGTGAGAACTGCAACAAGTAGCAAAAAGGATAAAGATGCAAATGTTTAGCAAACTGAAGTAGTGCATAGTGGCCTCAAAAATTCCAATTTCAAATAAGATTCAGATTAATAATTAAGTGATAAGCACTTATCTCGTGAACTTTCAGGCTACTGAACTGAATAAGATGAGTGCAGTTTTCCTTTAATCAGAACAAGTTTGACATCCAAATTTTATGGTTTAGTGTAGAATAAGCAAGTACAATAAATACAGTGGTATGGATTTTAAGCTTTCAGTGTGCTAATTAGGCAGAGAAACATTAAGACTTGAATACTGAAGAAGAGTGAAGATGCAATTAGCTGTGGTTTAATGAGCTGTGTAACATAAGTGACAGGCTATGTAACTTTACAGCCACAATTTCCTGACTAGATGAACTCTTAAACACTGCAATACTAAGCCCTAACCCCAAGGCAAGTTAACCTCTCTAACGTAACTCTTCAGAGGTGATCAACAACATTCCAACTCTGGCCTACAAAGTTTTCAGGGATCAACACAATATCTTGGCAACAGGAAATGCCTATGGTTTCATAGTAATCTTAGCTCCGATTAGAGCAAGCACCATTTTCCACTCAAGCCTCAACATTTTTCAGTTCATGATAATCTAGTTTATTAGCTAGATGAGTTCATCGGCTGAAAAGAGAATCTTCTAAGTAACCACCATAAGTGGATTTCAATGTCTAGGGCATCCAACAGCCACCAGTCACAGCAAATAAAGTTTAGGTGACAAGAAGGGTGCATCTACAAAGAACACTTATTTAAAAACATCTCATACAAACTGAAAGCATGAACCTTGAAAGAAAGCAAATCTCAGCACTGGAAAAATGATATTTGTACCATTCACAAACATCAAGAAAAAGGTATTCTGGTTAGAGTATAAGCCTGGGAAGCAAGAGATTGGGATGGGGAGGGGAAGAGAGAGAGAGAGAGAGAGAGAGAGAGAATCTTTCAGCTGTCTTGCCACTGTCTTCCATGTCACAATCTCCCTGTCTCTCACACCCAATCTGAAAGTGGGGAAAAACCACCACCACTGAAATAAGGAGTAGTTAACACTTACGAAGGGCTATGAGATTCTTGGATGAGGGGCACTACTGGATTACTACGGCTCTCAGAAATAAGCTAAATTAATGTTGCCCACAGAATCTTAATTCTGCCTCCTTGGATATATGAATTACGATAGCCTATACTTGTATGGTTACATACAGTTTCCTTCTGCAGACCCCCGGCCTCATTCAGTGCACAGACTGGACAATGCACAGCAGGACAGGAGTCATGCAGACCTTTGCTTTATTTTTGGCCATATTCTATTTGTAGTTACCACAGGATAAATATGAATTTATGCTGCTGTTCAACGGACCACATCTAAGCCCTCTGTAGAGCAGTATGTGTAATTAATGATATTGTGCAATTAAAGAACATAGTCATGCACATGAGGTAGAACTAAGACCATGTATGCAGCCTTAGTTTTGGCATTTCCTAGGCTTTAAGTGTTCCTTTCAATATAATTTTTCATATGAACACAAAGTAATGGAAGCAGCACGGTCCAGTGGATGAGACACCAAACTGGAATTCAGTAAAGCTATATTCTATTTATTACTCTACCGCTGAGTAGCCACAGGACCTTGGCCATGTCACAACATCTCTGCTTTAGTTTCCTCAACTGCAAAATGAGGGCAATCATGCTTGCCCACCTTTGCAAGTGCTTTCAGACCAATGGATGAAACTGATACTATGTAGATGCAGTAGTCCTTTCCTGGAGAGGGGACAGAGACCTTTTACAGGGAAAGTAGCTTTTTGCAGTGCAATTCGTTATGCAAGGGGATAGGGGCATATGTAGATTCTGACATTTAAAATTACTACTACTAAACTTTGACCTTTTTCATTCATATTTTCCTCCTTGTAGTACCACAGCTTCCCAAAGCTACATATT
This sequence comes from Gopherus flavomarginatus, assembly GCF_025201925.1. Classification (NCBI taxonomy): domain Eukaryota; kingdom Metazoa; phylum Chordata; order Testudines; family Testudinidae; genus Gopherus; species Gopherus flavomarginatus. The sequence goes on from NC_066618.1 coordinate 66,976,933, forward strand.
CACCAAAATGAAAGTTAATTATTTACTTTATTCCTATTTATTTGCATATCTGTACTCATGTGCACTTATTAGCACTGCATCCTCTGCAAAATGGCTCTATTAAAAGAATGGTGGACAACATCCAAATATGACAAATGATTTCAACAGCCACCTGATGTCCCAATTGCATAAATCAAGATGGGAAGCGAAGACCAGAGAATGAAGTGTCAGTAACCATAATATCTATTCCTTCCCAAATAACTGCTGCAACAGGCAAAAAGACAGTTTGCCAAGAGACCAGAGAGTCAAAAGTAGTCCACCATAATTCTTTGACACACAAACACCAGGTTCAGAGGATTCAGAGCCACTGAGACACCATGAGACAAGCATGATTTGCCTCTTATGCAACATAGCAACTGTGCTACACTGTATCTTGATTATCCTATCCCTCTGCCAATATCAACAAGTGATATCAGTGTAATCTTCAAAATCTTGCTTAACAGGACAATTCGCTAAATGAATGTCACTCTAAGAAGCCTCCATCTCATCCAGTGATAGGGTTTTGAAAAATAGAATGTACAGTACATCTCTTACTTTAATTAAGAAAACAGCAGCCAATATCTTGAAGACCAAATATGCATGCGTTAGTTCCTGAGGTCTTTCCCTGGTTTCATACAGAACAATAGAGCCAATGTTATAGGAAAGTACTGAAAGAAGGCCAAGTTGCACATATGCCATGTTTTACTTGCTGTCTGAACCTGTTGGTATAATATTTCCTTAAAAGTGACAAGATAAAACATCTTCTGGCAAAAGCTTGATAGAAGTTTGTAAACATTTCATTAAAGTTCTTAGGCAGCTGCAAGAGGGGGAGAAAGGTTACCCAAATTAAAGCAAGCCAGCTTGATAAAATCCCACTATTTGGAAGCAGTGTGGGGAATCAGAGCCAAAAATCCAAATGCATAGACAAGCATGTGTGCACACACACAAATCAAACGCTTGTCCAGTTTGCAAGTAGTGAAAATATTTTAGATAAGATTTTGCAGCCTTTGTCTTCGGTAAAAAATAGGAAACAGCAGTCAAAACCCTTTTTCAGTCTTCTGGAACATACTAAATATCTGAGAAGAATCTGAAAAGAGGAAACAGCAAGAGATTTATGAGGTTCTGCTTCCCATGAGGACCCATTCTACTTTACCAGTCTGAGCTGTAAGCTGTTCTAGCCAAGAGCCTTCCCAATGCATTTGAACTATCCCTCTTGTAATAGCAATCCATCAAGATAAACATGTTGACAGAAATTACTCATCTGGTGTTCCGGCAGGAATATAGTATGCAGAGAAAGCATCCATTTAGAATCACTCACTTTGCTTTCTCTCCACTTTTTATCAGTAATTCCAGTAGTCCTTCTGAAGCAAGAATTATATCGAAGAAGGGATTTTTTTCCCAGAAAACCTTTTGTATATTATTGTAATCATGTTGCATTCCTATGTAATAAAGAAATATGTACATTGCTAATACTCCAGACTTCTACAGAGATCCTCTGGCATCTCATTTTCTAAAAGAATATCACACTTCAACAACCTTAACTCTGCCCTGTTTTGATGCCATACAGTAAGCATACAATTAGTATTATCTTTTAGTGTTCTTATTCTCAGATTAAACTGATTTTTTAAAAAAGAAAGATTTTTTTTCAGTTTCTATTGGCTATTTCCCTCCCAGTGTCCCTATAGGGCAGAGTTAAGGTTGTTTGAGTACTTTTATGTTAAAAATATGTATTTTCATATCTTAAGTTGAACCTGAACTCTGAATTTCATGTAATACTTGTTTCTTGTATAATTATATCACTATACAATTTTAATTGAAATTACTGATATATTCACAACCTTAACTCCAATTTAATGTAATTTTTGTGGGAATTCTTTGGTTTTTAGAATTACATATTTTATACTTGAAGAATCCTAAAGAAAATGCTACAATGTGCTATTTAATTATTTAAAGGTATGTGGCATGAACATTATAACCTTTTTCTCCTTGAATTGTAACTTTCATGGTCTGATTCACCAGTAAGCTCTGGGTGCTGCACCCCAGTCTAGAGAAGCACAAAGCAGCCAGAACATACTGGCTAGTTTCCCTAGCTCCTGACCTCCACATTCCCCACCCACTAAAACTGCACTTTTCCCACCAGTTTTGCCTGTCCTGCTCTTCCTGTTGAGTAGCTCTTATGCAACAGATCATTTTGTTTTGCTTAAGAAATGTAAGATCAGTTATGTAACCACAAGTGCTGCTTCTGCAAAAGAGTTATAGGAGGTAGGCATACAACTAAACGAAAAAGGAAGCAAACAACTCGAGGTTTGGATTAATGGCAAACCGTCTGAAGGGTAGTTGAGACACACAGATATCCTTCAGAATATATAAATTCAGGCCAAGTGAAAGGAATAAGACATGGCAGGAAAAACAGAAGATGGGAATTAAAAGAGAAGGAAGGAATTTGAAGAGCAAATGGCTAAGGAGCTAATGAATGTACTGTATAAAAAACTGACCGAGAGGTAGAAAACAAGAAGTAAGAATGAACAGCCTGTTTTCAGTATGAAAAAAAATCATAGTGGAGCACCCCAGAGACAGATAAAGGAAACAGTGCTGAATCCACACATTAGTGATCCAGAAGAAGGATGAAGAGTGAGGTTGAAAATTTTCCCCAAGGATACAAAATTATTACTTAGTTGAGACTGAAGAAAACTGAGGAACTTCAAAGAGAACACACACAACTAGGCAACCAGGCAGCATTAACAGGTGAAATTCAGTTTTGACAAATGGAAAATAAAGAATATTGTGCTAGGTTCTAAATTAGTTGTAACCACTAACACCTGTTGGGTATCACTGTGGACAACTCAATGAAAATATCTGCTAAATGGACAGCAACTGTCAAAAAGGGAAATAAAGTATATATTATATAAAGAAGATCAGAAGTATTGAAATCATTATATAATCAATTGTATACCTTGAATACTATGTTAAGTTCCCAAGAGATATATAGCAAAACACAGAGCCACAGATGAGCAAAATGAATAAGACATGACAAACTTTCAGAGGAGAGATTTAAAAACTGAGATAAACTCACAAGTTTTGTAACAAGTGCTTCTTACCTCAGACGACTGAGTTGAGTAAAATGACTACTGTAATTTCATAACAAGAAATCTGCACTTTTTTCTGAGCTCACATCCCTTGGCATCACAGCTACATTTATGAATCCTGGCCCAGATCCTGGGATGCCATGAAGCTGTTTTGCTCCCAACATTGCAAATGCGGCCAGAGCTCACCTATGCAACACTGATCCCTGGCTGCCATATTGCAACTTCAGAGCAGCCTTCAAATCTGATATATTAGGCCAGAGGACTGAACCCAGTACATGACTCGCCCAGGACTGAGGAACATAATGGCCACCTTTTCACTCTGACCTCTCCCAAACTGCACTGAGCCATCCCCCTCAGCCATAATGGATGATCTGGGCTCTCGACTTTTCAATAGGCTAGACAGAGCATTAAAAGCTTGATTTTAATGTTTTTTTCAAATCAGATTATTAGTTATTAATGCCACATTGTCAAAAGAAAAATGATAATGGTTTAACTAAGAATAGAGTGGGTGCTACAAATAATGGTACAAAATTCTTGATACAATTCCAAGAGTCCAGTGGGAAAACACCAGGTATGTAGCTCTTAATCTTTACGTTATTATGCTCTGTTAAAGAGCAGCTGGCCCCATTCCCATCACTACAAGTACCACATGGCATTCTTTTTTCTTCACATATCCCTCACAACAAATTATGATGTGTTAACCTCCAACTGTATTTCTAAGTGCATCATTGCTCACTTTATGACAATTCAGCCATGTCAGAGCTCAGATAGTTGAACAACTACCAAGACACAATCTTGTTTACCAAAAATTGACTGTTACAACTTTCATCTATTCATTCCTGATACCAAGCTATTTTTGATTCTTCCAACGGGCTACCAGCACTAGATAGTCTACACCCTGCCTGCAAAGTGGGTGGGTTACAGTCTGAAGTGATAATAGCACCTGAGCTTTAGCTCAGACCCCAGGATGGACCAGTTAGCTTGGGCTGAAAGCACCAAACTCAGGTCTGAGGTTTGTGTGTACATACCAGAGCAGGTTAGGGGTAAGAGCCTGGGTTAATTCTGTAGTGAAGATATACCTCCAGAGTAGGAAGTTAGAAGCTATTACTGTCTTACCCTATAGTTATCCATAATTACAGCCAACCATGGCTTTACTGTCTTCATTACATCTTCAAGCAAATGCTTCTCAACTGTAGACCCATCATGAAAGGTAAGATTTCCCACATGGATAGCTTTCCTCACTTCTGAGAGTGATAAAAATGCTCCAAAATATTCCTGGTCAGCAGGCTCCTGTTACAAGGAAAAATTTGGGTGGGGAAAGCTGCATTAAACAAACAAAACTGTATGCATACATTTCTCAGTTTGCACCTCTGCGGCTCTGTATCCGAGCATGCAAAATGCCACATAAAGGAGGACAGTGTTTACTGATGACACAATTTCAATTTTAACTTTGAATTACTGAAATAATTTGACATGGTTGATTGTATTTGTTTCAGACGAGGGAACATCTTACTTCCCTCTCTCTTGCAAAAGGCCTAGGAAAATTTCACTTTCTTACAGAACACAGGAGAGAAGCAAGAGATTTTTCAAGGCTATGAAATTGTTATGGCTGAAATAGCAGAGCCACAGTCATATCTCACTGCTTACGTACAGCAAAGAGGCCTGTCAAGTATCAGAAGGGTAGCCGTGTTAGTCTCGATCTGTAAAAGCAGCAAAGAGTCCTGTGGCACCTTATAGACTAACAGATGTTTTGGAGCATGAGCTTACGTGGGTGAATACCCACTGCGTCAGATGCATGTAGTGGAAATTTCCAGGGGCAGGTATATATATGCAGGCAAGCTAGAGATAATGAGGTAGTTCAATCAGGGAGGATGAGGCCCTGTTCTAGCAGTTGAGGTGTAAAAACCAAGGGAGGAGAAACTGGTTCTGTGAATGGCAAGCCATTCACAGTCTTTGTTTAATCCTGAGCTGATGGGGTCAAATTTGCAGATGAACTGAAGCTCAGCAGTGTCTCTTTGAAGTCTGGTCCTGAAGTTTTTTTGCTGCAGGATGGCCACCTTAAGGTCTGCTATAGTGTGGCCAGGGAGGTTGAAGTGTTCTCCTACAGGTTTTTGTATATTGCCATTTCTAATATCTGACTTGTGTCCGTTTATCCTTTTTCGTAGCGACTGTCCAGTTTGGCCGATGTACATAGCAGAGGGGCATTGCTGACATATGATGGCGTATATTACATTGGTGGACGTGCAGGTGAATGAACCAGTGATGGTGTGGCTGATCTGGTTAGGTCCTGTGATGGTGTCGCTAGTGTAGATATGTGGGCAGAGTTGGCATCGAGGTTTGTTGCATGGATTGGTTCCTGAGCTAGAGTTACTATGGTGCGGTGTGCAGTTATTGGTGAGAATATGTTTCAGGTTGGCAGGTTGCCTGTGGCGAGGACTGGCCTGCCACCCAAGGCCTGTGAAAGTGTGGGATCATTGTCCAGGATGGGTTGTAGGTCCCTGATGATGCGTTGGAGAGATTTTAGCTGGGGACTGTATGTGATGGCCAGTGGAGTCCTGTTGGTTTCTTTCTTGGGTTTGTCTTGCAGTAGGAGGCTTCTGGGTACACGTCTGGCTCTGTTGATCTGTTTCCTTATTTCCTTATGCTGGTATTGTAGTTTTGAGAACGCTTGATGGAGATTTTGTAGGTGTTGGTCTCTGTCTGAGGGGTTAGAGCAGATGCGGTTGTACCTCAGTGCTTGGCTGTAGACAATGGATCGTGTGATGTGCCCGGGATGGAAGCTGGAGGCATGAAGGTAGGCATAGCGGTCGGTAGGTTTTTGGTATAGGGTGGTGGTAATGTGACCATCACTTATTTGCACCGTGGTGTTTAGGAAGTGGACCTCCCATGTAGATTGGTCCAGGCTGAGGTTGATGGTGGGGTGGAAGCTGTTGAAATCGTGGTGGAATTTTTCCAGAGACTCCTTCCCATGGGTCCAGATGATGAAGATGTCATCAATGTAGTGTAGGTAGAGAAGGGGCGTGAGTGAACGAGAGCTGAGGAAGCGTTGTTCCAGGTCAGCCATAAAAGTATTGGCATATTGTGGGGCCATGCGTGTGCCCATAGCTGTGCCACTGATCTGGAGATATATATTGTCATTAAATTTGAAATAGTTGTGTGTGAGGATAAAGGCACAGAGCTCAGCAGCCGGTTGTGCAGTAGCATCATCAGGGATACTGTTCCTGACAGCTTGTATTCCATCTGTGTGTGGGATGTTCATGTAGAGAGCCTCTACATCCATGGTGGCTAGGATGGTGTTTTCTGGAAGGTCACCAATGCATTGTAGTTTCCTCAGGAAATCAGTGGTGTCACGGAGATAGCTGGGAGTGCTGGTGGCATAGGGTCTGAATAGAGAGTCCACATATCCAGATAGTCCTTCAGTGAGAGTGCCAATGCCTGAGATGATGGGGCATCCAGGATTTCCAGGTTTGTGGATCTTGGGTAGTAGATAAAATAACCCTGGTCGGGGCTCTAAGGGTATGTTGATTTGTTTCGGTGTTAGTGTAGGGAGTGTCCTGAGTAGATGGTGCAGTTTCTTAGTGTATTCCTCAGTGGGATCTGAGGGAAGTGGCCTGTAGAATTTGGTGTTGGAGAGTTGTCTGGCAGCCTCCTTTTGGTAGTCAGACCTGTTCATGATGACAACAGCACCTCCTTTATCAGCCTCTTTGATGATAATGTCTGGGTGGTTTCTGAGGCTGTGGATGGCATTGCATTCTGCACGACTTAGGTTATGAGACAAGCGATGTTGTTTTTCCACAATTTCTGCCTGTGCATGTCAGCGGAAGCATTCAGTGTAGAGGTCCAGACTGTCATTTCAACCCTCAGGAGGAGTCCATGTGGAGTTCTTCTTCTTGTGCTGTTGGTGGGAGGGTTCCTGTGTATCAGTGCGCTGTTCAGTGTTGTCCTGAAAGTATTCTTTGAGTCGGAGACGGCGGAAGTAGGCTTTCAGATCGCCGCAGAACTGTATCATGTTGGTGGGGGTGGCAGGGCAGAAAGAGAGTCCCCGAGATAGCCCAGAAGAAAAGTCTGTCCTGAGTGCGTAGTTGGATAGATTGACGATATTGCTGGGTGGGTGTAGTTAGATAGATTGACGATATTGCTGGGACCACGGTGCAAATAAGTGATGGTCACATTACCACCACCCTATACCGAAAACCTACCGACCGCTATGCCTACCTTCATGCCTCCAGCTTCCATCCCGGACACATCACACGATCCATTGTCTACAGCCAAGCACTGAGGTACAACCGCATCTGCTCTAACCCCTCAGACAGAGACCAACACCTACAAAATCTCCACCAAGCATTCTCAAAACTACAATACCTGTATGAGGAAATAAGGAAACAGATCAACAGAGCCAGACGTGTACCCAGAAGCCTCCTACTGCAAGACAAACCCAAGAAAGAAACCAACAGGACTCCACTGGCCATCACATACAGTCCCCAGCTAAAATCTCTCCAACGCATCATCAGGGACCTACAACCCATCCTGGACAATGATCCCACACTTTCACAGGCCTTGGGTGGCAGGCCAGTCCTCGCCACAGGCAACCTGCCAACCTGAAACATATTCTCACCAGTAACTGCACACCGCACCATAGTAACTCTAGCTCAGGAACCAATCCATGCAATAAACCTCGATGCCAACTCTGCCCACATATCTACACCAGCGACACCATCACAGGACCTAACCAGATCAGCCACACCGTCACCGGTTCATTCACCTGCACGTCCACCAATGTAATATACGCCATCATATGTCAGCAATGCCCCTCTGCTATGTACATCGGCCAAACTGGACAGTCGCTACGGAAAAGGATAAACGGACACAAATCAGATATTAGGAATGGCAATATACAAAAACCTGTAGGAGAACACTTCAACCTCCCTGGCCACACTATAGCAGACCTTAAGGTGGCCATCCTGCAGCAAAAAAACTTCAGGACCAGACTTCAAAGAGAAACTGCTGAGCTTCAGTTCATCTGCAAATTTGACCCCATCAGCTGAGGATTAAACAAAGACTGTGAATGGCTTGCCAATTACAAAACCAGTTTCTCCTCCCTTGGTTTTCACACCTCAACTGCTAGAACAGGGCCTCATCCTCCCTGATTGAACTACCTCATTATTTCTAGCTTGCCTGCATATATATACCTGCCCCTGGATATTTCCACTACATGCATCTGACGCAGTGGGTATTCACCCACGAAAGCTCGTACTCCAAAACGTCTGTTAGTCTATAAGGTGCCACAGGACTCTTTGCTGCTTTTAAAGAGGCCTGTGGCACCTTATAGACTAACAGACTTATTGGAGCATAAGCTTTCGTGGGTGAATACCCACTTCGTCAGACGCATGTAGTGGAAATTTCCAGAGGCAGGTATAAATATGCAAGCAAGAATCAGGCTAGAGATAATGAGGTTAGTTCAGTCAGGGAGGATGAGGCCCTCTTCTAGCAGTTGAGGTGTGAACACCCAGGGAGGAGAAGCTGCTTTTGTAGTCGGCTAGCCAATCACAGTCTTTGTTTAATCCTGAGTTGATCCCCTCTGATACTTGCTTTACTACAGTAAGCTACATGGAATGTTCAGAAATCACATGCCTTTAAAAAAAGTAGTTACCAGGCTTTTGGGGGACTCAATGCATTATGCCCTGAATTGGCCATTTCCATAAAATATTTTTGCATGTAAGCATCTCACATTGTACCAAAACCAGCATGCACAAGAGAGAATGATAGTTTTCACCTTTCTTGGATAGTTCCATTCAGAGTATCAGCTTCTTCCCACAATCTTGAAACTAATCATCTTCATAGGTATATCAGTTCAAGTACAGTATCAAGTCTGAATATCCGAAATGCCGAGAAACCGACTAGCAATTTTCAGCAGTGTGACCACATACATCAAGATCAAAACCCCTGACCCCTGCCAACTCTTGTTTATTCAAGACATTAGCCAGGTAGTCCACTGCTACTGTAAAATAAGCTACAATAAAGGGGAAGGTCACTGCCCCCCCCTTCTTGAGCATAAGGAGAAAACGGAGGGGGAGGTCTAAACTGACTTATTACCAGATATTTTAGATGCCACACTGTTCTATTTCTGCTGTATATGGAAAGGAATTCAACTCCCACCAGAGATCATGTTCTATTAGCAAACATGATCAGGCTTGAAATGGTGAAATACATGGCAGCTCTCTTAATATTGCAAAGTGCATTCTGCAAAAGATGGCTTACAGACCAAGTGTTTAGCTGATCAAGGCCTTACTCAGTTAAAGTATTTAAGTGCTTAACTTTAAGCATGTGAATATTTTCTTTGAAGTCAGTGGGACAACTCATACTTTGAGCTAAGCATGTGCTTAGGTATGTGGGTAGACTGGCACTAAATTACATTTAAACACACCTTTACTACATTCAGGCAATTTCCTAAAACTGACATACGGAATAAGACATTTGCTTATGTTAGACAGTAAATTTCTTTTGTTTTGGGGCTTCTGGTTATTGCAATAGTAATTTTACCTGGCATTGCAAAAAGTTAATGTAGTTGCTACATCCTGTAACATTCTGAGTGTAGGAAGAACTTGTTTCATCACCATTCAATAGAGTATCAAATATCTGCAGGGAGACACCAAGATAAACATATGTATTTAAAGTACAAAACACAAAATCAAAACTGCTTCTCAATTAAACTTACTCTTTATGTCATGTTCTTAATGAAGTTTAAATATGAATTTAATTCCATGTATTAATATTAGAAAGCGATTTAAGTTTCCAATGCTAAAGCCACAATTATAAGAGAACAGAATATTTTTCAGTCAATTTCAGAAATATACTTTCATGGTTCATAAATCTAAATTTGTCCCTAAATAATCTAAATATATCTTTACAGTCTACACTTTTGTCTATGTATATTGCAAAGGGACGTCCAAAGGTTTTTCATCATCAAATGGATAAGAATATACTGCTATGGTGGGGAAGGGGTAGCTCAGTGGTTTGAGCATTGGCCTGCTAAACCCAGGGTTATAATCCTTGAAGAGGCCATTTAGGGATCTGTCTGGGTTGGTCCTGCTTTGAGCAGGGACTGGACTAGACGACCTCCAGAGGTCCATTCCAATCCTGATATTCTATGTTATGCAGTGTATGGGATTGTCTGTCTCTATTTACGATTACCTGTACATTTATTTATGGCTTCTAAACATCAATTTTACTTTGATATCTGATTATTTCAGATTGGAATATGGCTTACATCTGAAAACCACTCAAATCTCATGCTAGGACAGATGCATTCTACCTTCTCACTTAGTGTGTCATACATTTATCCTCCACAGACTGCACTGGCTTCCAGTTGGTTTCTGGGTACAATTCAAGGTGTTTCTTTGAAACATTAAGCTCTTTATGGCTTCATCACTTTAGGCGGCTGGAATCTTCAGACCGACTGCCCCTGATTTATGTGCCCACGATCAGAGCATTCTCAGAGAGGCCTTCTGATTTGGAATTTGCCCCTTTCAAATTGTTGAATCAAGGTGTCTGTTGTCCATCTAGTCACTCAATGGTGGGCGGGATGGTGGGTTCATTGGAAAGGGTCTTTAGGTTTTTAAGCTTAATGAGCTTTATTATTAACTCTGTGATATTATCAACAATTAAAAAGATATGACAAGAACTTTGAATAAAATAAGATCTTTTCCCTAAAAAACATTTTAGTCCCATTAGCTATAAAAAAGAAATTAGAACTCTGGGAATTTTGCAATCCAGATCCTTATCAGATTATTCTTGAGGCTTGTTCTAACTCCCATTAAAGATCCATAGAAAGACCTTTAATACTTAGCTTGAACCTTTTAATAAAAAGGTTTAGCCACTTCAACATCCATTCTTAGGCAAAGTAAAGGTATTTTCTGTCTTAGAAGAATATACTGAAGAGTTAAATAGCTCAACATGTAATAAAGGTAACTACATATGCTTGAGAGAGAGAGAGAGAGAGAATTATTGAAGCTAGATCTATGATAGTTCAGAGACCACTCTGCCCAACCTTCAGCCACCACCACTGACTCCCTGAAGTGGAAACATTAATGTACACAAATGTAAAGAAACTAAGCAAGATTCACATGTGCAGAATAGAACTCCTGCTCCACTCCAACAGAAAAGAATTTGAACTATTATTTTATAAATCATGTTGGAATCCCTCTGCTGTGTTATAAAAATAATTGTCATGTCATACTGAGTGTCATAAGATTTGAATTAAAATTAATTTTAATATTTTATCAAACAAGAGTTAACCATAAGTGCTGAATTACTGTTTGCATGAAGGATACACTACAGAAGCAAAATTATTCTTGACTTTGGAAGGTTTTTTTAAAAAAAAATCAGGTTTGAAATCTGTACCAGCTGAAAGTTATCCTTAAGAAATGCATTTCTTTGAAATGTGCCACTGAGTCATTTAACTTTTGTATTTTTCCTTCTCAGAAATTCAAACTGGGTGGAAGTGTAATTTATTCTAGTAATATACTGTAAACACATTTATCATTACATCTATTACAAAATGTTCAGTCCTTCACTTTTGCTCCCACATCCAGTCCTTCATGCTAACTCATTTTTAAAAGATCAAAGTTAAAGCTTGTTTCAACAATCAAAGACAGGCTCAAAACCAGTTTACAACATCTCGCATTTCTCCCAAATTACTAGTGTCACAAATAAGGTCACTTTAGATGGCAGCCAACAGCAACAGGCTCAAATATATATTCATGAGATGTGTTTATAACAAACATTTGCCCTGAACAAACAAGTACTGGTACTCTTAAAGCGATTGTAGTAAGGTTTTAGTAACTCGTATTCCTTGTATAGAAACAATATGCAAGTGGAATATGCAGAAATGTTTCAAACATAGTGAAGTGGATTGGTTAAATCTCTTCTTTCACTTTGGGAGTTGACATGTTTCTTCATTTTCACTAAGATGAAAATTAATGGGCCAGATACTCATCTGGTGTAAATCAGCTTCATGGCCTAATAACTTTGTACAAAGTTACAAAAGCGACCTTCAAAGTTTATTTTCCCTATGACAAATACACATGCTTATGTGACACCCTGTTATTCAACACATTTAGTTCATCTGTATTATGGCATGAATACAAAATACACATGCCCCTTTATCCCACAATGGAAATGGATGTTATGGAGAACCTTATAGGACCAGGTCTTATCCCGGCCCTACTGACATCAGCCCTAGAAATCCAGAATTCAGTGGGGCCAGGGCTTCAGATTAGAACGGTTTAGGGAGCTTACTTGTTGGGTTGAAGAGTAAATAATTGGCCTCTGATGTGTTGAAGAAACCTTATCCTCTAGACTAAGATAAAGGACCTTATAAATATTATAATTCAACCATTTTATTTTTGCAGGGTTGAGAAAAAGGTTCACATTTTTATATTTGGTACATTTTCTGGCATGATGGACACTGTTAGTAGACACTGTGCCAGTTTCCCCACACGGTGTTCTTCATTCATGGGCCAGGTATACCGAGCAAAGCTAGCTGATTCTGAATGGTGATACGGCAAATTTCCACTAGTCACAAGTTTGAAATTGGAAACTCAAATAACTACGCAGTGCAAGACTATCACAGCTGGGTACCTAATCTAGGCTCCTAAATCCATATTTAGCCACCAAAATAGAAGGGTTGTTTACTTTCAGAAGTGCTTAACAATCCCTCCTACTGAAATCAAGGGAGCTGCGGATGTTCATCTTCAAGTGTCAGGCGACTTCTATTTACATGCCTATATATTGATCATAGTGCTTAATTATCAATCTTAGGTACTTATATGGCCCTTAGTATTGTAGTGTCTGAGTATCCCAGGAATAGTGCACTGCCAACCTACTTACCCAACCTCTGGAGAGATCTTTTCCCTAAAAATGTAACAATTTTCTTATTTTAATTTTGCAAACATTGTGAGAAGTGTTATCTGTATATTAAAAGTGTCTAACTAGAAAATATCTACATCACAAATATGATGCATATTCTCCCACTATAATGATTAAATTATAAAAAAAGAAAAGTTACTTATTTAAAAAACACAACAGATTATAAACTCAGAAGAGTTACTATAATGCAGTTCCAATGAGTTACTTCGTGTAGAGAAAATGTCTGTGTGCCATAATCTTGGATACCACCACATTTTGCAACATGGGACTCCATGAGCCACTAAGTAACATTCCTTGCAGACACCAGTTAACTGCATCTATGAAATGCAGCCACTATTCTTGAATATAAAAGATTGAACAGCATGTTCAAATATATGCAGCAGCTCTCTAGACAGCATTTCTTCTAAGTTCCATGGGTAAGTTAAACCTTCAGGCCATACAAGCATTTAGTTAAAGAAACAAACAGTTAATGAAAGACAGGACTGTATAAACATATTCTAAAGCCCGTCTGTTTTAGATGAGGCCAAAACAAATTCTATGGACAGCCCTTTTCTTTCCTTTAATTCCCTCCTCCCTCTCCCCCATTCTGCCATGTTATAATGGGCACCTTCTCCAGCATCAAACTTCTGATCTTCATTATGCTTCTTTCTGACCCCTTACTCAGTTCAGATGGTTTTAATTGCTAAAGGCCAACATGGGGGCCTTTGATACGTACTTCAAAGGCTTTCATCCACTTCTTCTGCTGGATATAAATTACTCCCAGGTCAGTCTGCTGCTGGACATACTCCCTCTGCTTCTCATCCACCAAGCCAATTTGGTACAAGAATTGTGCATAGCCACCCAGCATCTACCAGACAGGCACACAAGAAAGGAAGCTGATAGGTTAGGAAAGCATATTTTACTTTTCCAAGATTGCCTTTTTAAAATTCTAAATCAGTCACTGAATTCAACTGAGTAAAATTTTAATTTTTTTTAAAAAGTGATCTAGTAACTTGATGTTTGGAAACATTTGGCAAATATTAAAGGTTTAAAGCCATTAGGAAGTCACTTGGGAAACAACTACCCTTTATCTAGACAGGACTGTAATATGAGAAAACTACTCCATTTAATTAAGTACAAAAAGAATAGAAAAAATATGTAAAGTTTACCATTTCAGGGTCACAGAAACCATCACCAATAGCAACTCCTTTGAAGTTGATCTTAACTTTGGCTTTGGAACTATGGGTATGGATGTAGTAGCCAATAGCAGGCACATACTTTCCTGCATAAGACTGGAGAGAATGGAATGGTAGGTGATTCAGTTTGAAATAATACTGCTTTATTGCGTATTGCAACTTGACTATATCTACATTAGACAGACAAACAGTATTTTATTTTGCTTTCACAAAGTTACTGCAGGTTTCCATTTTTTATTTTCTACCCCTCACTGATATGCAGCTAATTTATTCCTGATGAACACACAGTTTAAATAAATTCATTATCAAAAGTGATTGAAGACATTAAGGTTGAAATAGTCAGACACCTAAGGCGTTGGAATCACCTGTTTCCGTTATTTATAATGGAAAATGAACATCCAAATCCCATAGAAATCCCACCCTAAAATAGTTTGGCTAATGATCTCATACTTGCCACTGATCAGGTTTATCCTTGGGTTGGACTGGGCTGGTAGAGGGTGGTAGGTAGCATGCTAACATAGACGTTAACTCAGAGGGCCATTTAAGATTGTTAATACTGTTGTTTAAAGTTTTAAGGCCTGATATACACTTAAATTTTATAGGCATAGCTATATCAATCAGGGGTGTGATTGTTTTTTAAAACCAACATAGCTCTGCCAGTAAAAGCTTTAGGGTAGAGGTAGTTATAGTGGTGTATCACAGTACATATACCAGTTCAATGAAATGGCATAACCTATACTGGTGTAAGCATTTTCATATCAATATAATTACAACCACACCCCAGGATTTTCCTGGTATAACTTTACCAGTGTAGTGTAGACAAGGTCACAGATTTACACTATTTACTGAGAGTGACATCTCATTTGGTGCCACAAGCAGGCGGTGTTTGGGAGACCTACTTTCTCTTTCAAGAAGAAACCAAGGACAAGGATTCCAGCAGAACCATTGGTCATACTCAAGCCCCATCAAGGGAGAGTCGAGCTGCTAGCCCAGCAGAGTTCATAGCATGCACAATCATACTTTGAAACTCTGCACAATCTACTGTAAGGGACATCTCATTTTGGAGAGTCACAAATGGCTTGTCTTGTAGGTGGAGCACGGAAAAATTCCACAGTTCTTTTCCTCCCAGTCTGACCCCCGGATTCATCTGACAGGGAAGCACTGCCAATAGGCTCAATCATAATTAGATTAAAATAGACACCAATCATACAGCAACTACAAAATATGTCTCGATCATAAGCTCTGATTCCAAGTAGGAACTCAGTGACAATACCTTTAGGAAAGGTATACATGTTTAATAATAATTCTTGGTACTCTAACCACTCTTTCCCCTGCCCTCTCCCAGACCTTCCATCAAAAGCATCTAGATGTCCAGAATAGTGTGAGGACTCTAAATCATGTTAGACTCATCTCTAGGTTTAAACAATAATTAGCATCATCAGCTGCCAAAAAAAAAAAAAAAAAAAAAAAAAAAAAAAAAAAAAAAGCCTTTTGCTTTCAGTTTGCTAATAACCTCTTCCCTTCCTCTCAGACAAGAACCTGATCACAAATTGGGGCTGACACTGGAAGCAATGCAAAAGCAGTAGCCTTCCCCTTCAGGCAAACATATTACCCATTGGCTTCAATCTATTCTGTCTCTCAAAGCATGATCACCAAAGCCCATCAGCAAGTATTGCACATCAGCTATTTTATCTTCAACCATGAGCTGGCAAGGCTCCTCCATGATAACACAACAGACAAAGCAATGGACTAAGAAGATAATTTCTCTGTTGAAGGAGTTTGGTTGTGGAACAAGCATTTAGAGGCAAGGCTAAACTGGAATCTGCCCACCGTTAAGGCATGCTTTATGGCCTTCTTTTGGAAGAAGCTTTTCAACTATAGCAAGATTGTATGGGTATATTTAATGTCATAATGCTAGGGACGAAGAACAGAAGAGCCCATGAAGTACAAGCAAAAATTTAAATTCTGTCCTACCTTCAGAGGAAGGAAGAGACAGAATGTCTCTCAAATCTAGGAATGCATTAGTCGGAAATCCTGGGGTGTGGTTGTAATTTACTTATTCATATAAACCTAACTCTACAAGTTCCTATAGCGCAGTTTCAGGTAGATTATAAAATATGGACTATTTTGTACCACTATAAGTTACAGCGGTAACCTATTTTTATAGTGCCAGAAGGGTGTACAATGGTCTGCAGGCAAATGAGACAAGGTCCCTGATCCAGCAAGACTGAAATCTAATTTATGCTAACCCAATGAAACTGACAGCACACAGTAAGTAATGAGGTAGGCAAGCGGACTGACAGTATCTTCATTTTTCCACAGAAAGCAGACTGCATGTTTTACTTCATGAAAAACACTTAAGTGCCCTCGGTGTCTTAGGCTGTATTTATTTACCTATTCTCATGAAAACTGGAAAACAGACCATCCTGAAGTGCAAAGGATAATAAAACTAGCCTTCCTGAGGATAGTGTCAGGCACAGTCTCACCCACACTATCCTGTAATTTTTTTTTTAATATAAACTTCTGCAGATTTATTATGCCCTTGCCAATTGTTATTAGCAAAGAAATGGCTTTTCCAGCTAAGAAGTCAAGCCGGAATCTGCCCCTTCAGAGACAAAGTATTTGCAGAGAACAAAACTATAATGAAAACTATGTCCTCTGAGCAGAATTACACATGAATTAGCAGTTACTATTGCTAGAGGATTTACTCTGCCATGGTTCTTAGATATAGTTAGTTACCATGCTGTCTATTTATATTTTACTAGATGAAAGACCTGTCTCTAAATATTACCTACCTACATAATGGAATTCTTAAAAAAAAAAAAAGACAGCCCGTGGGCCATAACTTGAATTCCACCAATGCAAATCCTTGCATGGACACAAATCTGCTTAAATCTGGTTACATCACTTTAATTTGTCCCCATAACAATGGCAAGCTTAACTAAATTGGCTTAAATATTATACTTGTTGTAAAAGAGGTTCAACTTTATGTGTAGGCCAAGGGTGAAATCTGGCTCTATTCAACTAAATGGGAGTTTTGCCATTGACTTCAGACAAGCCAGGATTTCACCTCAGACCTTTAAGACCAAACAGACAGTGAGGAAAATGCAGGGGTGGAGGGAAAGCAGGGAGAGAGAGATGTAATTAAAAATAGAGAAACGTTAGAGAAATGTAAAGCTTCACAGCTTTATAATCTGAAAAGCCACATTGTCAACAAAGTTTGGGCCCAGACTATTTGGCATGAAATGTCATTCAAATTCTTCAATTAAAAGTTAAATGAAGCAGACATAATAGCTACCACATTGCTTCTTCCAGAAGGACCATTCAAACACATTGTGCTTGTTTATTGAAAAGCCAGATGTACTGTGCTCCTCCTGCTGGCTAAATAGTGAATGGTTCCCAGAGCTATATACAGGGCAGTTCCAGGCATCAGCCCAGCAAGCAGCTGCTTGGGGCGGCCAACGGTGAGGGGAGGCACGTCCAGGTCTTCGGGCAGGTCCCTCACTCCTTCTTGGAGCGAAGGACCTGCTGCCGAATTGCCACCGAATACTGAAGAGGTGGTAGTAGAGCTGCAGATCACGATTGCGGCTTTTTTTCCACCCCCCACCCCTGCTTGGGGCGGCAAAAACCCTAGAGCCAGCCCTCTCTATATACCAAGGGTTCTCAACTTTTTTCTTTCTGATACCCCTTCCCTCCCCCAACATGCTACAACAACTGTTTTTCTATATATAAAACCCAGGGCCGGCGTTAGAGGGTAGCAAGCTGGGCAATTGCCTGGAGCCCCATTGTCAGGCTTCAGCTGCAGCTTCAGGGGTTTCAACCCCACACGTTGAGGCTTTGGCTTTCTGCTCTGGGCCCCAGTGAGTCTAACGCTGGCCCTGCTTGGGGCTCTCCCTGAAACCTGTTCATGGCCCCCCAGGGGGCCCCAGACCACTGGTTGATAACCACTGCTATAGACCATATATCCTGCCAACACACTTGTATGTGTAAACAGATTTGCGCCCCTAAAAAGAACCTTGAGAAAAAAAATACAGTTCAGAGAAGAGTAAAAAACAAACAAACAAGCCAATGTACTGTCTGGTTTAGGCCCCCACATATTATTTACTACTGTATTACAGCAGCATTTACAGGGCACAACTGAGATCAAGACCACTACCCTATTTACATACAGTCCCTCCCCTGAAGAGCATGCGATCTAAACAAACAAGAAAATATTGTTTAAGTGTTTTCCCCATAGAGAATCTCTCTAAACTTATGTTGCCAACAGATTTGTTTGAAATATCCCCTTTTCAATGTGGCGTGTGTGTGAATGACTGCATGATCACAAGCACATGGCTTGCAAAAGCCCTAAAAGCACTCTCTGCTCTGTGCATGCCTAAACAGACAAGAAAAGGAACCAGCAGAGAGCTCCTCACCCATCTGATTGTGGTTTATTTGAAGGCTGATTTGTTATAGCATAATGTTTCTCAAACTGGGGCTGCTGATTGTGCAGGGAAATCCCCTGGCAGGCCGGGCCGGTTTGTTTACCTGCCCCATCTGCAGGTCCGGCCGACTGTGGCTCCCACTGGCCGTGGTTTGCCGCTGCAGGCCAATGGGAGCTGCTAGAAGCAGCAGCCAGTATGTGCGTAGGCCCGCGCTGCTTCCAGCAGCCTCCATTGGCCCAGAGCAACAAACCACGGCCAGTGGGAGCCATGATCGGCTGGACCTGCGGACGAGGCAGGTAAACAAACCCGCTCAGCCCACCAGGGGCTTTCCCTACACAAGCTGCGACCCCAGTTTGAGAAACATTGTTATAGCACAAGACTAAGTTTAGTTTTCTGTATTCCTTTTCCCCCACTAATGAAAACAGCTTCCCATGACCCTTTTTAACTTTTATCCCATTATTCCTATACCTCTTAAGCCCATGCCTTTCTTTTACATTTTTTTTTAAGCAAGACTATTTGAAGCGTGATGTTTATTTTCTCTTATGAAGTTTCTGTAAAAAGGGCAACGCCAGCACTTTTAGTGAAAATAAACTGTAAAGGTTCTGCGCCCTGCAATGCACAGGAGGTCAAACTATATGATCACGATGGTCCCTTCTGACCTTAAAGTCTATGAGAATATGGGAATTTTAGAAGGTATTGGCAATTTTTTACAAGTAGATTCATGTATTATATTTTAAAAATAAAACTGCAAGTTTCCCTTAAATGCCAAAAAATATTACAGTAACCAGCAACTAACTTATCCTAAGGCATGACTGTTCCAAGCAAAACTGGTGTCTCCAGAGATCAGCACTTAGCTTTTTTCTATAATGCCAATGACTATAAAGTAGTCCAGTAACTCCACCATTCATTTAGTACCATTTTTAAAAGGGCTATAACTTCAAAATTATATGAGCAAAAACTGAAGTATTCATGTAAGTTGCACTTCCGTGAAGTTTTCGGCATCCAGATAATTTGCATGTGCAAAAATGTAAGTGAGTATGAAAAACTGCTCATACAAGAATTTGATACCTCAGACTATCTCATTTTGAAAATCTGACCCAGAGATGACACTTCTTTTTATGTCCCACCACACACTTTGCCACTTTGTTTTACCTATTTCATACCTAATGCACAGAGACAATAATCAACAAGAAAAACAGAATTTTGTCCTTTTGAATTTAAAGTGGACGTCAGCACAGAATTTTAAAATCAGATCCTAGCAATAGTTAACAAAACTTGGCAAGCACAACCAAATTTTAGACAACACAGCAATCTCATAGGCTCATGTGTACAGACAGCTTTCTGATTCTATTTAATTTAAAAGTCAAGTCCTTAAGTGGCTGAATAAAGACTTACACAGCTTTCAGAAATTATTCAGAGTCTGTAAGTAGTTTGAAACACTATTCTCCTTACACGATGCCTCAAGCTTTATGATTAAAGAGAATCAAAGCCAAGGCCCGTCAGAAGGAACTGAGGATCAGTACAGTATTAAAGTTCACTGAGTGCTTGTTGATAAAGGTGCCAGAGTAACAGCATTGAAGAAAGTCTATATATATAATACAGGCAGCGGTGGTACTGAATCTCTCATTCCTCACCTTGGAACCTCAAAAGATAATAGACGATTGCTTGTATTAGACGTACACTCAGCTTTTGGAATATGGATCAAGGTGGTCAACAAGAATGAAAAATACGGTAGTTCATTTTGCAATGTCAGACTAATAGGAACTGGAATTCAGCCACTTACTCATTTCACAAAAGCCAGTCAAGAGCCATTAAGTGTGTAACCAGATTTCTTGCTGAAAGAAATAGCCACTGTTAGGGACCAGGGTCAAAATTTTTATCTTTAGCCACCCAAGTTCAGATACCTAGAGCCATATTTGAACACAATGTAAAACTACAATCAAATATAGCCCACACAGAGCCTCCTTAGTCAGGGAAGGGAGAGGAGCAGAAGATAGCCTACAGAATTTCCCCATGCAGACCTAATTTACCAGGGAAGTGCTGAAATGGCATGGAGTGTTGGTTCTGTCCAAGCAAAGAAAATGAAAATACCTAGCAGATGATCTCAAACCATGATACCACAACACTATCTTGGTACATCATCATTAGTACTAGAGATTTTATTTAAATATGACATCTGCAATGCCCAACAGTGTCTGTACCAGAAGAAAGAGCAATAGAAAAATAATAGGGGTTACAAACTCAGAAAAGGTCACCAGACAGAGAGGCATATCTGATCTCCCTTCCCAGCCAGAGTGCCAGTTAGTTCACAGATGGTTACCTGCAAGAGGGGGATCTATGCTCCACTTCTTCCTGTATTTTGGAAAATGTCTTGTGCCAATATGCCTCTGAGGTTTAACTGTGATCGCCAGAAGCATAAGCAGCTTGGACAGAAGATGATGAGGCTGCACTTGGAATCTCAATCATCTGTAAGACTACATATGGTCCTTGCACAAAATATCTACAACCAAGCCAAGAGATTTTACTTGCCTTCAGTCACAGACATTATGAAGAACCATGCACATGAATTCTTTAGGATACAAGACATTCAAGACCATCTCTTTGCTCCTGTAATGAGACAGCGTGGCTCCCAGACGCCCCAGAGAGGGATGAGCCCCTCTGGAGCCAAAGTGGGCGGAGCCACTGGAGCCTGCGCCCGCCCCACAGAGGTCAAAGCGCAGGACAGGAAGTATAAAAGTCCAACCTCAGGGCTCAGAAGCTGCCTGGCTGCCGGAGAAGCCAGACACTGGTGGCCTAACTCCTTCCGGGGAGACTCCTGCAGCCTGTGACCGACCCGAGGACTGGCCATACCAGTAAAGGCCTGATGCCGACCAGACCCCGGAGAAGCTGGTAAGCCTGCCTGTGAGAAGCGACCAAGAGAAGCTGCCAAGCTTACCGCTCGCTAAGTACCCTGAGGAGCCCATGGTACTGGATCCCATGGAGGACACCGACCAGATGCAGGTACTGCTAGAGGGGGAGGTAGGAAGTAGCCCACAGGCAGCCGACTCTAGTCTGGCTGTGGCACGCCCAGAGCCAATGTCATTGTGTTGCAGCCAGGATCCTCACTGGCACAGCAGCAGGCCGCTTGCCAGTGCTAGGGCCCTGGGCTGGGATGCAGTGGAGTGGGCGGGCCAGCGACTCCCCCTGCCACCCCACTCATGGGTGGCAGTCTTCCCCTTGCCCCCGACACTCAGAATCAGGAGCCTGGGTTTTGTTCTTGCACTATTTGCTCAGCCCCTGCCTGAGGACCTGAGCCCTTGATGGTTTCCTGCCCCACCAGGCTAACTCCCCGACTCCCTGGACCTCAGAAGCGAGACGGCCTGGCTCGCAGTCGCCCCAGAGAGGGGCGACCCCCAACCGAAACCGTCTACAGCTCCTCATCCCGATTAGTATCTACATTCATATACCATCCTTCTGTCACACCAGATCTCTCTGCCTGAGAACCTAATAGTGGAGGGCTATAGGAATTCCAGCCTGGGAGAGTCCCACTTTACTAGTAGTCTATACTCTTCCTACTTTTAAGTGACAACTCAATGTTTCCTAAGGTATTTATTAACTTGACCTCACATGGTCCATCATGGGGGTGTCTAACTCCCATCCAGAGAAAAGACCAGGTGCTTGCTATGAGCGTAGGGATTTGCAGAGTAAGGAGGCTAAGCCAGTTTGTGTTCCTATCAACATACCACACAAAGAAGTGCTAAAAAGAGTTGGGCCTGGATTCTGGCAGCAAGAATTGAGAAGGCTCTGTTGGGAAACAGCTGGAGCTAAACTCACTAAAGTAAGGAGGAAAGGGTGATAGTTGGTTTTCTTCCATTCTGCAACTGAGATAAGATGAGCTAGGCTTCTGCCTTTCTTATGCTTTTCTCTCTATTTTGGCTAAGAGACTCCTGCTTTATTTGTGTGTGAGCCTTGGGGCAGGACATACGCAATCTTTTCGTTTTTACAAGTAAAAATATCTAAAGAGTTTAGACCCTTTCCAGCTGCATGTCACAGCCCCAAGCACCCCTGCCCTTTTTCTTAGCACAAATCACTCCCCTCCAATTTCAGTCATGTTGAATCGTATGCAGGTGATATTTTGATATGCAGCAGGTTTTCATGTATTTCACATTTTCAACTACACTGTACAGTGCTTCTGAGAATCTTCACCATGGAGAGGAAGTGATTCACAAGCACATTTAAAAATAATGATTCCTGCAGATTAATTAAATGCAGATTGAACTCTTTTTAAGTAGGTTTTGTTTTTGAGCCCTGTGTTATCAGACACTTCTCTCTTTAGTGACATTAAAGCCAGCTGATGCTCTCGAAAAGTCGGCGTGGAGGAAGACTAGGAAGACAGACACATTTATTCATTCCTAGTCATACAACGTAGAGGCATGCACTAAATAAAGTTGTGGTACATGTATCTTCATGGGTCATATCAAATGTACAAAGGTTTTTGAAAAAAAAGCCTACAAACTTTTTAGTTTAATAGATAAAAACAGTTAACCCCAAAGAAAAAAAATGTTCTACACACACACACTCTTTCTTAGAAGCTGAACTAGCCATAGACATATTTTATTTTCTTGACCTATTTCTTAAGTTTTAGGCTGTTATAAAAATTAGTAATAATAGATGAGCTATGTTAAACAAACCTTAAGGGCAAATAAACTTTGACACAGCGAGTGCTGCATTGGCAACTCATCAGGTGTCATGCCTGATCTGTAGAGTTCATGCCATCAAATAAAACACAATATTGGTTTGTACTTACATCTTTGTTAACAGACTGATAGAAATGCTTATTTGAGTTCCACTGCAACAAAACCTGCAGTTGATCAGTTCTACCTGAGTTTGAAGTTACAGGACAAAGAAAGCCAGAGGCCATATTTGGTCTTCTGACTGCACTTTGGACAACTCAGCTGGCACATAATGGCGCCAGATTGAAGTGCATAGGGACACAGGGCAGGACTGCATTCTACACACCTCTCTGATTAAGTAAGTTTTTACTATTTACTTCTATTGGGCACTGCAGAGCCCAGACATGGAGGGGAGAGTGAGCTCATGCTCAAGCTTCCTGGCTAATACATCTGAATGGTTAGATACATACCAATTACTGTTTCTGTTGGTTATGCACAAACCAAAGAAAGCAAGCAGGGCTTTTAGCTCCCCTGTGGAGTATGCAGGGCTGAAAGTTATGGAAGCCATATTTTTATTTGTGGACTGAGTAAGTCTATTAACGAAGTCCCCTCCCATGTCATTTTCAAAGTTGTTTTTTCCTGCATTTTAAAATTGTACATTAGATTGTTAAAAAGCATCATCTGAAAATAAAGTTCACCAGATGCTCCCATTCAAGACTGAAAATTGTCTCAGGGTACGTCCAGACTACCCGCCGTATCGGCGGGTTAAAATCGATTGCTCGGGGAATCGATATATCGCGTCTAATCTAGACGCGATATATCGATCCCCGAGCGCGCTTATATCGATTCCGGAACTCCATCAACCCCAATGGAGTTCCGGAATTGACACGGAGAGCCGCGAACATCGATCCCGCGCCGTCTGGACGGGTGAGTAATCCGATCTTAGATATTCGACTTCAGCTACGTTATTCACGTAGCTGAAGTTGCGTATCTAAGATCGATTTCCCCCCCCTAGTGTGGACCAGCCCTCAATGGAGCAATTAAAAGTTCCTGCTGCAAAAATGGGAAACTACTGTAACGAAACTGAAGGTGTTGCAAAAGTTTGCCATTAATTTTTCACTGAGTTAACGCAAAAGTATGTCCTAGGAAAGCGCTGCTGTCAGAAAGATCAGGTCCTTGCAGGACCCTAATCTTACTAGCATAAATCCAGTGTGTATGGAAACAATAAACCAAAGCTTTTCCATCCAAAAGTCATCTGCAGTATGTTTTGGGAAATTGCCTGATGACCTGTTTCAATTTACTTCCAAGAAAAAGATCACATTAACAGACTGCTTTTCGGAACAGTGTCTGGAAAGGATATATAAAATTAAGAAAAGGATATACGTGACTACTATTTCCTGGATATACGTAAAGGAGAGATATACATCTTTTTAAAGTTACTAGTTGATCATCCTGAATCAGTAAGGACAGAAAGTGAAGAGTGTACATTTAAGAGTGAAATATGGCAGTATAAAAGTTAAGAAACAGATACTGGTATACCTAAAGAATTACAGTATATTTCAAATAGCTTATAGTCTGCTAAGAAAGACTACAAGTTTTACATGAGAAAGAGTGATTGCTCCACTTCACTCCTCTCCTGAGAACAGTCAACGTTTTTGTTTTTTTTCCCCCTGCAACATTCTGCTCACTGGCCTCTTAGTACTCTGCTGTCAGAGTAAGGGCAATGAAGATTTATTCTTTATGCTCACGATTAATTATAAAGACAGACAGTTTTCTTGAAAGTAAAATAAAAGTTATCCGAACTCACTTCTCCTGTAATATAGAAGTCATTTTTCTGATAGTCTGGAAATAGCTGGAAAAACTGGATGAGTGCACTGAAATAGAAATATAAGTATAAATCAGGATTACATGGAAATTAATCTCACCCCAATTAGTAACATATTTTAAAGTAAATTTACTCCAAATACACAGCAGAATCCCATATGGCGTTTTATAGGACATGTCTGTTAGGATTAATACTCTCTCCATTAGAAATCTCGTATCACTGGGGTCTATGTTTTTTTTTTTTGTTTTTAAACCTACTCTTCCTTTAATGAGCATGTCAAATATATAGTTCTGGACTCAGTAATCTTCTGCCCCAGTGTTCACAGATTTTCTGGAAAATGCAGCAGATTTAGAGATCACAGGTCATAGCATTTTTAAATTGACCCTTAGAGAGTAAAAGTCTTTGAAACACCATGATATTTAGAAATTTCTGAATCATTTGAGAGAAGTATGCATAATGTCCACCCATGCATTAAAATTTAACTAACTTTTGTTTTCTTACTTCAATCTCAGTGGAACTGCATTTTGACCAGTATAAACCATACTGTCAAAGGAAACAAAACTGTCCTTTCAAAGAAGGCAGAAAGAGGAAACTGCAACTGCCTTTGACTTATGCCCAAGTTAAGAAGGGTGCTGCTTCTCTCTGAAGCAGTGCCACAGAATAACGTACAGACACCACTATGATCATAACTGGGCACTCAATACTTTGAAGATATAAAAGTCCATTACTAAGAGTGAGTCAAGTTGCTAACATAGTAGGCAACCAACAGCAAACAACAAATAAATAAAAAAAAATGAGAGGGTTGAGGTTTCACAGGCCACTAAAAAACTGACCACTACTGCTCAATCTCCTGTAACTAGACCCACATTTCTGATGAAGATTTTAGACTTTTCTTCCTTTCCCTTGCCTCTGAATTGCAGGAAAGGGGATGGGATGCATGAAAAATGTGAAACCTATAAAAGGACAGCTGAAATCAGTTTTCTGCACTACCCTTTGATTAGCTGTTCTTCAGCTTGGAAAGCCTGAAGCTAAAAGAACTAAAAAACAGCTATAAACAATGGACGCTTTGAATTAGCTTCTCTTTATACATGTCATGCAAAAGGAGATGGGTCTCATGCCTGCAGTAAATAGCCACATAGAAGGTCAGCTGGAATTTGTAACAAAGTCCTAGAGAAAAAGCTAACAACAAAAAGCAGTTCTAAAACTTATGAAATTACTTCTTGAATTCCATATTAAGGCCAAGATGCCTGCCAGTTAAACTAGTAAAATATTTACTATGGGAGTAACACAAACAAAAAGGTAAGTCTGTTTGAAGATTTAGTGCTTCAGAGGAAAAGATCGGCGGCTCCATCATGCCAGCTGCTAAGCACTCTGGCCCAACTCAGCAGAACACTTCAGCCTGGAATAGCAAAGCATGTGCTTAAGTGCTTAGCATCCAATAGGATCACATTCGAACGCTTAGGAATACAGACAGACATGCATCCCACAACAGATTTTGTGGTAAAGCAAATATTCCTAATACAAGGTATTCAGTGTAGCCTTCTGCCCTTCTAAAGATTCTGTTCTGCAAAAGGACCACTGGAAGGGGAGCATTAAATTTTTAGTCTACAAAAACAAACAACAAACACTTCTCAGCAATAGGTCCTTCTCAAACAGGGACAGGCCATCTATTTTGAAAAAATTATTAAGATTGTCAAGCCCTGTTCCAGCACTGACATTTGGAAACCAGCAATTTGAAGGGAGGCCACTTTAAAGAGCGTGAGCAGAAATCAAGGAAACATTTAACCAAAAGTGGCTACAGAAAGTATAGGGAGCAAAGGAATGGAGCAAGACATGAAGAACTAATAAAGCTCAAGAAACTTTGTTATGGCCCCTATTTCCTACATCCAGGCATTGCAAGGATCAGGACAACATACAGGAGCATACTCAGGCTGGCAAGTTTTCATCTTCTTTTTGAGTCCCCATCCATTCCCCACTGCTAATTTCTCCTTAAGTGCTTGTTTTTTAATTTTATTTTGTTAAATATACTGGTTACTGAAACAAATAAATGAGTGCACTTAAAGTTCATTCCTGCCCTAGAGAGGTTACTGGATGCAGCAATATTCCCAGTATGTGCTCAAACTGGGAATCTCTCTAGAACTAGAATGAACTGTAAGTGTATCCGTTACATATGAGCCCAATGTCATGCAAAAATTCCTTGAAATAAAAAGGAAGAAAACAATTCTTTCCTGTAAATGCTAATCAAAATGGTTTTAGAAGCTGTCCAGAAGGGTCAGCAGTGCTAGCTTTGGGGAAATAAAGATGAACAGAAATGAACACAAAGAAACAAATGGAGTAAGGTGGCATAATTTACCTGTATAAATCTCTTCCTACATCATCTTGGTTTACTGCATATCCCGTATCATCGGTAAAACTAAAGCCAGTCCCAACCTGATAATGAAATGAAAAATCATGGGATTTGAGAACAAAATTGCTTCTAGCTCCTTAACACTTTTTTTTGCCGTGTGGCAAAATAAGGTTCTGTCAAGTATATGGTTTCTCTCAATTAAAAAACTGTAAATTAGGTTAAAACTTATTAGGGCATTTAAAAGGTAAGAAACTTTATTTTTGCACTCAAGATAGACTACATTCTCTGCTCTGTTTTCTGAGGTGATGATCTCACCAAAGGGTGCAAAATAAAACCAAATTTTCATCTTGGCAAGTAAGAGACGAGTGGAATATACCCTTGATACTTTTATAAAAAACAAAATTGCTTTTAAGTACACATTGTTACTAATTTGTAAATCACAGTCTATACTACACCCCGTCACACTGTAGAACAGTGATCCCCAATCTTTTTTGGCTGGCGGGCGCCAGCCGAAGGACCACTGCGGCGGTGGAGCACCTGCCGAAATGCCGCCGAATTTCGGCGGTGACGCCTCTTGATAACGTCGCTTGCCGTTGACAAGCGACGTCATCGAGAGGCGTCGCTGCCGAAATTCGGAAGCGACGTCTCTCGATGACTTCACTTGTCAGCGACAAGCGTCATTATCAAGAGGCATCCCTGCCAAAATGCCGCTGCAGCATTTTGGCGGGTGCTCTCCCAGGGGCCAGGACGCAGGCGCATTAAGATGCCCCTGTGGGCACCATGGCACCCACGGGCACCATGTTGGGGACCCCTGCTGTAGAATGAAGGAGTCTTCCAGTCGCACACAAAGTGATGTGATTAGCATTTGTTATATGGAGTTCTGTCTCTCTTCTTCTACATGTCTAAATAATTGATTACCACAAAAAAGGTTTAAGAATGGACCTTGAAAGCAGAATTATCAAGGCAATGTTTTAGAACTACTGTATACATAGATAACTTTACAATATAAACTAGACAATACACCTACCACGCACACTTTCATATTTTGTACTTACTGGGTTGTCAATGTAAAGCATGGAAAATTTAGATGTCCAAGAAAACTTCCGTTTATACACTATTAATAGAAAAGGAATCGCTGTCAGTCATAAAAACTTAAATTATATAACCAAGGAGTTATGCTATGAAAAAGACTAGTAAATATCAATACAAAGTTCTCACCATTCATCTCCATCCCAGATAAAGATAAACATGTTCCTAGAACTCATTTAAATGGCACAGGTTGGAAACAGCCATAATACTTGATATTAATATGTTTGTGAAAAAACTAAACAAGTTACTGTATTTTGCCAGTATATTCTATATTATAGATGGGGCTGGCAGCACCACCTATTATTAAGATTGCCTGACACTTCCCCATTATAAGTCCATGTTTTCTGTTGCTTATAACTTTGCCAGAATAACCATTCTGGCTGAAATTTTCATGCTCTGTGTCTGCCTGGGGCCGATGACAGGAAAAAATCGATTAAAAAAAAACAACTTGGTCTAAAGTTTCAGATAAAACTGATTCAGTTGTTTCTGATAATGAGGGTAGGAAAAAATACATAGTTTTGTTAATACATGTTAAAAAGAATAGGTTGTCCGAATTTTTTGACTAGCTCCAGCACCCGCGTGCTTTGGAATGGGAACTTGAAATATGGCAGGAAGTGGCAAGTGTGTCAGGGATGTGCCTTTTGTCATCTCTGTGAAAATTTGCCTCTTTAAAAAAAAAAAAAAAAAAAGAACACACACACCGCAGCTCACACATGCTCAGTAGATTTTAGCAGACATGCTCAAAGCTCTCACAGCTCCTAGAGCTGACCAGATTGCACATGTACCATCCCCACAGAGCAACTGAGCATGCTTCAGCACAGGAATACAGGGGTGAAGCTGGACTTTCACTTTAGCGGCTGCTCTGGACCAGGCACTGGAACTGAGAGCATGGAGCCTGTCTCTCCTGTGTTCTTGGTGACCTCCCTGCTGGTACCCCAGCAGCGAGGAGGAGGCTCATGTGGAGGGGGCAAAAAAAAAAAAAACAGGAGAAGGGAAAGACAGAGACTGGGAAAAGGAGTCTGGTAAAACTGGGACTGGAGTGGGAGAGAGAAACTGAGGGCCAAGCAGTCTGGGACTGGAAGATGGGGGGGGCAAAGGAGGAGGAAGCTGGGAGCCAGTTGGCTTAAGGGGAAGAGACAGATCTTACAAGGAGCTGGAGCATGGCAGAGAGAACTAGGATGGGCTTGGTAAAGAGACTGAGAAGAATAAACTAGGAAGAGGGACAGGGGGAAGACTTAGCCAAGGAGCTGGGAAAGGGGAGATGGACACTGGATCAGGATCCCGGGGAAGGAGACTACGGTCATGTCTACGGTTCTAGGGTACGTCAGATTACAGTCAATGCAGTAACTACTGTAGCAGCTGATCTACACACTACCCTCCTTCTGTTGATGGTGTGAGTCCACACCAGGAGCACTTCCACCAACTGAAGAAGGGCAGTGTGGGGGGCTGAGAGCAAGGGTTTCTCAGCTCTGCACTGCTCCCTGCCAGGAGCCCAGATGCCCCCCTGGGCTCCCCACTCCCAGCCGGCAGCCACCTGGGCTTCTAAGCTCCCTGAGCAGGGAGCATATAGGCAGCAGCCTGGCTGGGTGTGGGGAACCAAGGGGCAGCTGGGCTCCAGCTGCCCAGCCTTCTTGTCAATTGGAGCCATGAAACTAACAAGATAGCCAACAGCTGATGTAAGTAACGCAGTGTCTACACAGACAAGCTCTGGCTCTAATTACGCTGACATAAGCGCTATACCTCTCATGGAGGTGGAGTTATTATGTCAGTGTAGTATGGCACTTACATGTCAGTGTAGTATGGCGGGACAAGGCTGTAATGTGTACACTGACATAATTAGGCTGATGTAAGTTGTCTTACATTGACCTAACCATGTAGCATAGACCAGGCCTACAATGCGGATAATATCACCCCCTCACATAGGTGCTGGAACTACAGCACCATCTGGCTCAAAGTGGTTTCCATCATATATAGTGTTTACAGTTTGGTTCAATGGCTCTCAGTACCACCACTGTACAAATTGTTCCAGCACCCCTGCCCCCTCATTTCACAGGAGTGTTGCAAAGATAGATTAATCTATGTCTGGAAAGCACTTAGTTACTATACTGATAAGCATTATAGAAAAGCCCATGAAGAAATTAATAATTCTGTTTTCAGAGCAAGGTTTAATAGGGCGCTATATATCTGGCACAGGGCCACACATGGACCGATGAGAATAAAACAAAAATTTTAATAACTGCTCATTAAGTGAACACTCTTCATCATGTGCACTGAATAAAATAAGGGTCCTGGGGCGAGGAACACATGATCATGTAATTAAAGACAGCACCACAGTGCATAAGCACAAAGGAACCTAAATAAGGTTGCAGAGGCCTCCTTAGTTCTAGCATTTCCTAACTTTTGAGTGTTTGACTTTTCAACCTTAATAATGTTATTTTAATGTACTTTTTGTAGATAATTTCACATTGAGTATAAATATTCTGTGGGTTTCAGGATAATGTAGGAACAAGAAGCTGTAGAACTTTCATAAGGTGGTTGTTCATTATGAGCGACACTGATTCACAGAACAGATTGTGGGACTGCTGACTTGGGAAGCACTCAAGCCATACCAGTGATGTGAGCCTTTGCATAAATACACTAGTTTAACCTAGCCAAATTTGGCTAGCCTTTTTCACCTATAAACTATTATTGTTTAATACCAACTGGAAATCCAGCTTTATAGCACAGCAGTAGCCAAATATGACCAGTAATTCCCATTGGGGGTCAGCTACAAGGAAGTCTACCTACTAAGTGGGTTAAATTTGGATTAAAGTGACAAATACCATGAATCCTTTTACAGGTTTTAAAACACCAAAGTTCATACTATATACATTAACTTTACATAAATGTGAAAATAAGTATTTTTCTTAAAACAATTTTTTTTTTGCTCAGAATACAAGTTACTTTTCCAATTTCATATTCCTAATACAAAGTTCTTACACATTCCATACACGATATAGCATTAAAATGGACTGGGGAACGATAAGTAGTATTAATGTTCCATTAATGATGGGGGTGAAAGAGAGTTATTTGTTCAAACATCAGAAAAGGCCAAATATTAACATTGTGAGGTAAAAACCCATCACTGCCATGCTGCAAATCTCCTGTATTTCAAAGCCTATAAAGTAGGACATTCCAATTTTTAAGTAATTAAAGTAACCCACTTTTTTTTTTTAAACAGTTTCATATGCTTCTGCCCATCTGGGAGAATCAAGGAAGTACTGCAAGAAGGGATGTTCTTAATCCAATCAAATCCTGTTACAAGTCTGAATCTCACTAGATCAATCAGATTTCCAAAGCATACAGGTCTTCTGCATTTTCTGTCCCTGATCCAGCAAAATACACACTTAGCTCCGTTGGTTTCAACAGGACCATGCAAGTGTGTTGCTTGATAAGGGACTATGTGAACAAGCGTTTTTGAAATGTAACCATTTTCTACTCTCATCCTTCCAAAGAAAGACAATTGCATATATTCCCATTACTTTTGTATGTTCAGGAGTTAAGCTCAATGCAACTCTTCGCGTATCATGCTGAAATCTAAGCCATTTCCTTTAAAAAAAAAAAAAAGAAAAAAAAAGTTCAGTTCTACTTCCCTCTTTTTTCACAAAATTATGGTTATTTTCATGCTGAATGAAAAGAGAAGGCTTATTTTGGTAACAAGATGACCAGAAAGTCACACATTTTAAAATATATATATTCTTAATGTTTCTTAAATCTTTAGTTAGCTTCCTGTGTTGAAATAAAATACATTCCAAAATAGGTACAAAACAAATAGTATCAGAAGATAAACCAAACAGTTTTCTAATTGCCTCAAAAGGACAAATTAAAAATTGCTCCAGGTCAAACATGCACAGCAATCAGAATACAGAATAAATAAAATAATTCCATGCTTATAAGTATGTTAAAACTCTTCACTGCAAGGCATAAAGCGAAGGCTATGTCTACACTATAGAGCCTATGCTGGCGTAGGTATGCTGGCAAAGCCCCCTAGCGTAGACACAGTATACACCAACAGAAGTAATTTGTTCTATCAGTTTTGGAACACTGTCTCCCCAAATGATGTTAATTACGCTGACAGAAGCATTCTTCTATTAGCACAGCTGCATCTACAGTGTGGGTTTTGTTAGCATATCTTTGTCAGTCAGGGTTGTAGTTTTTTCACACCCTTGACCAGATAGCCATACCGATTTAAGTTTTAAGCATAGATCAAGCCTAAGTAATAGAAAGAAAAGACTCTTCAAGAATTCACAGAACACAAACAATGCTTACATCTGAGATTCCTGTCGACAACATATGGGCCATGTTCAACAAAAAGCCCAAACATTGATGATCCTCCTGGTCCACCTTGGAGCCAAAGAAGGACCGGGGCATCCTCTGGCTGCACCTGTTTAAAGAAGAGACAAACGAAATAGACGCCATTATACTATGGGCTACACTACTATGGGCTACACTACCCACTTGATTACACTACCGCTTAAGTCAATGTAACTTAGTGCTCTCCCATCAGCATAATTCATCTTCACCAGACACACCACATTGGTACAGCTGCATCTATGCAGCGCAGTAATGTAGACTTGTCCTATGTGAAATGAAATACACATTATTTGTTACCTTCATTGACAAGAATCATATTTAGCCTTTTAGAATCTTTAAGGGTCTGTCTACGCTGCAGCTGGGAAGATGTGATTCCCCATGCATGTATATAGACTCACACTAGCTCAGCTCATGCTAGCAAAGGGAGAATAGAGTAGTGTGGATGTAACAGCACTGGTGGCATCTTGGGCTAGCCAACCAAGCTCAAATCCAAGGTGTTGGGCAAGCATGACTCAGGTGGCTAGTGCAAGCCACCATCAATGTCACAGTGTTCACACTGCTATTTTTAGCAGGCTAGCTACAGCTAAGCTAGCACGAGTCTGTCTACCCGGGCTGGGAATCACACCTCTCAGCTGCAATATTGACATGCCCTGAGGGTCTTACAAATCTCTCTGACGTTTCATTATTGTATGTACGATTTGTCTACAGGGGATGCTTGCCCCAAAAATAGCTACTGCTACAGAAAGCCAGACAGGGCAAGCTTCAGAAATGGAGAAGAGGAAGAAGCAGGTTTCAAAGTCTCCCATTCCAGAAGTAAAGAATGATTGGGACTTATGTTGGGAGCAGATGGAAGAAACATAGACTTGATAAGTAGCCAGGATATAGTGGGTTGCAGAAAAACATGGAGTTGTGAGAGAGAGAATTGAGAGTCGTTACGATTATTTACGACTTGCACTGCAATCCTACCTCCGGCTCTATTCATGGATCACGGCCCCAGTGTACAAACACAACAAAAAGTCAGTCCCTGCCTCAAAGGGCTTAAAATCCAAGTATAAGACAACAGATCAAGACAAAGGGAGTACAAGATAAATATAAGAAAACAGTAGTCAGTGGTATGCACAGAGCAGCAGGTGATAGGAACTGAAAAATGCTCATTGTTAATTTCACTTAACTGTTCCTAGCTGATTTCGTTTTATTCACACTAGCAGAATATTTGGGCTCACAGTACTGCAAGAAAATGTTTAAGCTTTTCTCACTGGGGTTTTAATTTTTTTTTCCTTTTATGCAAAATCTTTCAAAACAGAAGGCATCATAAGGTCCCACTCCCCCTTCTGTGTTTTTGAATGGTTTACAGTAGCCCATCTCAATTTAATAGGAATAGGATTTCTGAAAAAGTTTTCTTGATTTCACTAGAACTCCAGCATTAAGAACAAATTTTTCAAAAGTGCCTAAATCCCATTTTCAAAAGTGACTTAAACCTAGGAGCCTAAGTCCTGCTGACTTCAAAAGTGCCTCTTTGGAAAATGGGACCTAGGGCAAAAAATATTCAAAGGTGCGTAAGTCTACCATTTCTTTATCAAGAAGGCCAGTAGAACCTAGAAACACACTGTGAAATGCCAAATACATTAATAAAGTGTCTTCTACCAACAGAAAAAACATAATTTAAGGACAGCTACTGATGATATTAATAAGTGTATATTCAATTGGACTTCTGTGGTAGCTGTTCACTGAATTCTTCTGGTGCCCCCTACAGGCCATTTTTTAAATTTGCTGAAAGCAAAAAAAAAAAAAAAAAAAAAAAAAAAAAAGTTTTAACTATAGACAGTTTTAAAAAAACTACTGAGTACATTTTTTTTCACCTTGCAGCACTAATCTGCTTCTTTTGTGTAACAGATACAAAGAACTGTTAACTGGTTTCTCCAGTCTTAAGTAGCAATCTTCTGTTACAGACTCCTTCTTGAGTCAGTTCTGTATAAATAATGCTATCCAAGTAGGAAGATCATGAATATGGCAGGTTATTTAACAAGAGTATTGAATACAGAAACAGTGGGGCTGTCACAACAGCACCCAGGATTAGTAGATTTAAAGCCATTTTACAAGTTAATATTGTTAGAGCACATTCTTCTTAGAAGTTGTCTATTGTTATTCACAGAGCAAAGTTCTTTTTCCCTAAAATATTCCGAAGTTAACTCATACCAAAGAAGGCTCAAAAAACATGATGCAATGGGACTTGTTGGCCTGATGGCCTCAACTTTATCTCCATTTAAGTTCACTGATCTGAGATTTCATTATTTGTACTATTTTCTGAAATTCCTCCTAACAGGGGCTTGCTAATGACCCACAAGCCATTTTTCTTGTATTATACAGAACTGTCTTTCTGTCAAATATTTTGAGTACTTATTGATAATTATTTTCAGAGCTTTTTAATGCCCCATTTTATAGACATCCAGGCCCAATCCTCAGCTGCTGTAAACTGCCTTCATGCCATTGCAGTCAATGGAGCATTTCATATTTACATCATCTGAGGATTTGGCCCCTGGTTTGCATAACTGGACAATGCCTCTAAAATCAGAGTATGGGAAAAGCTGGTTTCCCTGACGACTTTGGGCAAAATCTTGGCCCCACTAAAGACCATATCAAAAATCCTATTAACTCCAACTGGGTCAGGATTTCACCCAGTGGGTGAGTGTTGATCGTGCAATAATATATGCTGGAACTTTCTTTCGCAGAGGTGCAGTCCATTCTATTCCAGAGTCTCTTTGCACCTCCCCCCACATCCTTTTGAAGAATCATATGTCAAAAAAAACAAAGCAAAATTTGCCAAATTTAAGATTAACTAACTTGCATTAGACCAAATACCCCTCATGTTATCAGCTGCTGATCCAAGAATGAACTTTTTAGCTTTTTTCAGCCACATTCTGTGTTACCTCTTTAGGAAAGAGATTTCTCTTGTCAGTGATGAGAAGCCTTACAAGACTTGAATGACTGTTTAGTAATTTTGAGAGATAATGTTATTTCCACACTTCATATACTATTACTCCTTCACAGCGGAATATTAGGCATTTTAGAGGTGTTGGCATAACTGGCCCATTTAACTGCTCACTAAATACCTAAGAGGTGAATAAAAGTGGCAGGTGCTTAAGTCTTAGTGAGGTTCAACAACAGAACAGAGACTATTGGTTGGCACAGCAAGAAATTAAATTAAGTACAGGGTGGGGAAAGATAAGAGCAAGGGAAATTCCAAAGGAAGAATAGTTTCCTGAAGATTTTGAATTTGGGGATGGGAAGAGAACAGGTTACATCCTGAAAAGCGAAGTTGATAAAATATGTAAGGCAAAGCATTTAGATACCACTTTTCCTAACTTTAGTAAAGTCAACTATTCTATGAATTCTTTCCTCAGTTCCTCTACATCCCCTGTAGCAGAATGTTTTCCTTGTTTCAACAGGACAATCCTCTGATACCTCACCCTTTTAACAATGCTTTCTTGAGGACAGAAAAGATCTTAACATACACTACTTGGCACCCCTGTACCTAAGGAGTATAGCTCTCTAAGTAAGTTTTATTTACATAAATTCTTGAGACAGAGACCAGATGTCTGATCAGCCACCTGAAAAAGTCAAAACAGCTAGATATTATTTTGTGAAGACCCAGCTATATAACACAAGGGCAGCTAGAGCAAAACAGCCAAAGTGCACAAGGGCAAACATAGTATGCAAGAGTCAGACTAGTTAGTTACATCAACACATGGAACCTAGTAATTAAACAAATAAATAGCTATCTAAAATGGAAGGTTCTAAGTAGTTGTTGACACTAACTTCTTTTCAACAGTTACAAAAAAGTGTGAATAAGCAAACTTTTTGAAATCAGTCAGTCAAATTCCTACAATCACCACCACTAATAATAATAATATTTGGAGATATACCTATCTCCTAGAACTGGAAGGGACCTTAGAAGGTCATTGAGTCCAGCCCCCTTGCTTTCACTAGCAGGACCAAGTACTGATTTTTGCCCCAGATCCCTAAGTGGGCCCCTCAAGGATTGAACTCCCAACTGTGGGTGTAGTAGGCCAATGCTCAAACCACTGAGCTATCTCTCCCCCTACTAACTATCACAGATCCATGCTCTGAGACACTGAAATAACCTTGGGGCTATCACCTTGCCATATGTCTCAAAGCCACTTCCCCCTTTAGATAGGGGCATAATTTAAAATACCATTATACAAGCTGCTACAGCACATCCGTTGGGCTAGTTGATTTTAGGGCTTTGGGGTTTTTTTTAATTAAATAAACCATACACATCTGTTGGAGACTGCACATATCATACCTCCTCACAACGGATTCATTTTGCTAACAGTCTGGAAAATATCAGCTCTCTAAGGTTCAATACTATATTTCAATACAGCTTCCCCTACATTCTCTAGTAATTTCAGAATATTAAATGAATTTCCCTGCAATCTAATAGTTAGAGCAATACTGAACACCAAGATTAGAAACTGAACATTGATTTTCCCCGTTTTTTTTTTTTAAGTCATCCAAGATTTATTTTTAAGAGAACAAAGTTACAATGACAAGCTTTCTATCCTATACATGATGAAATGGGCATAATTAGAGCTTGGGATAATTCTCAGCTAAGGAACAGATTGACAAAAGTTCAATCTATACAGGAAACATAAGAAGGAAGAGGCAGAAGGTTACAAATAAGAAGGCTAGTGAGATCCAGGACAAGGAAGAGAGTGTGAGTAAAGATACAGGAAATGAATTTGCAATAATGAAAATGATAACCATTTAATTCTCACTGTTGCCTGTTTCTATAAAAAGTTGCTTAAAAAAACCCCTCTAGACGCAGCTTCCCTACATTACAGCAAGTTTGCACAAGTTTGTCTCACACACACACACACACACACATCTGAGATCAATGTTAGACTTCTCAAATCAGCCTACAGCCATTTCAAGCCAAGCTGCAGTCACCTAGAATGTTGTGGCTAGGGAAAAGAAGGAAGTAAAGTACAGCCAATCCTTTCAAGAGGAATGTATTGTGTTGTCTGGCTACCATTAAATAGATGTTCACCCTTATTAAACAGATGCTTGTGTTTGGTTTGTGTTATGCTTAGCTTTCAAGGTAAAGTACTGCTATTCTGTAGTCAGCTTTCTGTTGTAAATACACTAAGCAATGCCATCAAGGGGGGGGGGGGGTTAAATGGCACAGGAGTATTTCATCTCAATAATACATTTACCTCAGCAGGGAAGAACCAGAAGAAGAGATTGCTGTTGTGAGTCTTGTTCACTGTGAGATAGCCAGAGTAACTCTTCACATTTACTCCTTGGAGAGGCCCAACCAAACTTAACTGCCTTCCTAGAGAGAGACAAAAATGATTGAAACAAACAATAAAGAGAGGAGTATTCAGGTTAACATTTCTGTCATTACAAGGAATAAACCTAGGGACATGCAGATCCCTTACTAACCAGAGAAGAGAACAGGGAGGGAACAGCCCACTATCCTCTTGCCTCTCATAGTAAATACTATCCCTCAAGCAGTCATGCTTCCTGGAGCCTATCCTTTCTCCATGGGATCTGGAATGGGAATTCATCACTCTGAACACCTCAGGTGTGAATGAGAGGCAACACCCAAGAGCACTTGTGGTTCTCCGAATTTTCACAGTCTGAATACAGAGATGCCTGCCTCTCCCTCAGCATTAAGTATATTGGTAGGATTCTAAGATGCAAAGCTCCAAACTGAAATTTCCCAAAGGCTGGGATGGTTCAGATTCTGTGTGCCATGTCTAGAGATGGGCCTAACTTAGAATTTACATATATATCAATTCTACAATTACTACAAACACACATGTACGGCAGTAAGGGCTCTATCTGAAAGGGAAGAACACTGATCCCCTTACAAAAAGCAACAAGTAAAACAAATACAAGAAGAGCAATGGAGTTTCTCTCAATCAGACCCTCTCCAGGATGCAACTTTTCTTGTATGAGATGCAACATCTGAACCATCTTAGTCAGCTCCTATATCCATGTCATTTGCCACATGTTTGTACCAATTTAAGTGAACAATTGTAGAAGTGTTAAAATGAGATCGCACTTTAACAATGAGATTTTACTCAACAAAATTCTTATTCTTCTATCTCTGTACTTCTCAAGGCACTTCCACAGCAGAGGGCTATAGGTAGGCCTCAAGTTTCTAACACCTCAGTTCTTTTAAAAGATTATTTTACATTATGTTTAGTAGTGCTTTATGTAGCATCACAGCTAACTAAATCTGCACTTGCCAAGTGAACAGTTCATTATGCTGCACAATCTTCTTGTTGTTCAATGTCTACACGGGGATAAAAGCTCCGCAGCACAGCTCCAGCTGACTCGGACTCAGGCTGCTGGACTAAAATTTGCTGTATAGAAATTCAGGCTGAGGCTGTATCTCGAGCTCTGGGACCCTCCATCCTCACAGAGCTCAGGCGCCAGCCCAAGCTCAAACATCTACACAGCAATTTTTCATCCCCGGAGCCCGAATCAGCTGACCTGGGCCAGCCACAGGTTTATTTGACTTTGTGTAGACATACCCTACAGCTTCCAAGCTTCTGTAATGAACAGCTGTTCCCAGTCATTAGTGCAAGTTAGTAAGGTTCTACAGAAAATTTAGAAAGAGGTCGTTTTTCTAGGCAGGTAACTTGTAAACATCTTCTTACCTTCCTCAAGTCTCCCACTTTCAATATAAGGGGTAAGGAAGAGTGGCTGCCCTGGGTCTCCTCTTGATGGTGTGGAACAGCGGATCCTTTTAAACATGTTGCGAAAGACACTCCATTGTTTACGAGCATGACCTAGCTTGAAGGTCACACTCAGGCTCAGCAAAGTCAGCAGAACAGTCACCTTCCACATTTTGTAATTTAATCCCCCTAGAAAAGACAGCGTACCACAAGTCAGACACAAAAAGGAATTTGCTGCTGCAATCACTTTGTTTTGCTTAATGGTTAGTCATGTCATATAGTTTTATCCCCATCTTAACACATATTAGGAATCCTCTAGGCACCCATTATCTAATATCTACTGTAGAACAAAGCACTTTCACTTCTTTAAGTTGTCCTCACTTCCACAGCAATAAAGCACAAATATAGAGAGTTGCTGCTGTTTTACAAGCACAAAGCAGACAACTTGCACTACTGAGGGGAAACTATAAAGCTGTCACAAATATTCTTAAGAGGCGAGATCTGACATCAGTAATATTATTCTTAAACCAGAGAGCAGCCCACACTACAGAGTACAAGTTTTGCTCTTCAGTATTGTGAACTTTGGAGTTGTTTCCCTCTGGAATGTTGGCTCAGACCCACATCCACATCACAGTTAAAAAAGTGATTTTTTTGCATTTTAAAAACAACCTATTTACAAGTCTTATATGCAGCGTTCAATATTGTTTCTCCTTCAATGGTTGCAAGTACAAAAACCACAAAAACACGAAACAAAACACCAACACAGAAAGCAGAATATTTAAATACTTAAGCTCTTTGGTGTAGAGACCATCTTTTTCTTATGTGTGCAAGGTGCCAAGCACAATCCCTGATCTGGACCTCCAGGCGCCGCAGTGACATAAATTATTCATTCTAATACTTCCTTGTGGTGGTTCTGACATCAGTCATTGGAGGGGAAGGGAGCAAGTCATAGGTAAGAGAGAGTTTTCAACTGTTATTTTTATAGTGTATTTGTAGTTGTCAAGCCTACACACTGAGGATTTGGAGATTTTATTTGTACAGCACTGTACCAGGACACTAGGTCCTGGAAGTGCAGGTATGACCCAGCACAGCTGGGAATTCTGAGGGATGTAGTCCACCAGGACTAACTGGAGTGTCCTGGGATCACATAAGCAAGGCAAACAATAAAAGTCAAGCCCAGTTGCCCAGTCTGGGAGAAGGCCTGTGTGAGAAGCAGGGGCTGCTTGAAAGCCTCTCTCTGGGGAAGCTTGGAGACGAGCTGTTACTTCCCTCATGGCAGAGCCCAGGAAATAGCTGAAGAGAGGCTGGGCCAAGGACTAAATCCCTGTGACAAAAGAGGAAAAAGAGCTGCATGAGCTCACTGAGGATCCAGTAAACAAAGTGCGCACAAACAGGGCTGGGGCAAGAAGCTGGTAAGCAAGCCAGGGACAGCCTGAAGACAGTGTGAACCCTTGTAGCTGAGCAGTAAATCAGCTGCCTGGAACTCTCGCATTAAGGGATGGGCCCCAAGACTTAGGAGAAAGACTTGAGAAAACCCTATGTAGTTCACAGTTCCCAGGCGCTCTTGGACCGTGAATGGCCCTTCCCATGATGCTTCCATCTTATGGGCCTGTTGCGCCTTCAAGACCATAACCTGGTCTCCTACCTTGAAGGAACGTTCTCTGGCATGTCTGTCATACCAGGCCTTTTGCTCTTCCTGAGCATCCTTTAGGTTCTCTTTAGCAAGGGCTAAGGAGTGTCGGAGGGTGCTTTGTAGGTTGCTTACAAAGTCCAGAATGTTAGTTCCTGGAGAAGGCGTAAACCCCTCCCATTGCTGCTTTACCAACTGTAATGGCCCCTTAACCTCGTGATCATACACAAGTTCAACGGTGAAAACCCTAAACTGGGATGTGGTACAGCCCTGTAGGCAAACAGCAACTGCTGCAACACTAGGTCCCAATTATTGGAGTGTTCGTTGACAAATTTACGTATCATGGCCCCCAAAGTTCCATTAAACCTTTCCACCAGGCCATTGGTTTGATGGTGGTACGGGGTGGCAACCAAGTGGTTCACCCCATGAGTTTCCCACAGTTTTTGCATGGTCCCTGCCAGGAAATTAGATCCTGAATCTGTAAGGATGTCAGCGGGCCAACTTACCCTGGCAAAAATGTCTGTTAGGGCCAGGCACA
This sequence comes from Gopherus flavomarginatus, assembly GCF_025201925.1. Taxonomy (NCBI): domain Eukaryota; kingdom Metazoa; phylum Chordata; order Testudines; family Testudinidae; genus Gopherus; species Gopherus flavomarginatus. Next base: position 67,018,704 of record NC_066618.1, read on the forward strand.
CAGTGTTAGCCCTGGTGTTGCCTAGAGCTACAGCTTCCGGCCATCGGGTAGCAAAGTCCATGAAAATCAGTACGTACTGCTTTCCTCTGGGTGTCTTTTTTGGGAAAGGACCCAGAATATCCATAGCTACTCGCTGAAATGGGACCTCAATTATGGGGAATGGCTGGAGAGGGGCCTTGACCTGGTCTTGGGGTTTTCCCACTCTTTGGCATACCTCACAAGACCGGACATACTTGGCAATGTCCTTGCCCATCCCCTCCCAGTGGAAGGACTTCCCTAACCGGTCCTTGGTTCTGTTCACCCCAGCATGGCCACTGGGATGATCATGGGCTAAGCTTAAGAGCTTCCCCTGGTACTTAGTTGGAACCACCAACTGTTTTTGCGGCTGCCATTCTTCCCGGTGTCCACCAGAAAGAATCTCCTTGTATAAAAGTCCTTGGTCTATAACAAACCAGGATCGATTAGAAGAGCTGAGAGACGGTGGGGTGCTCCGTGCCGCCGCCCAAGCTTTCTGAAGGCTGTCATCTGCTTCCTGCTCAGTCTGGAACTGTTCCCTTGAGGCTAGGGTCACCAGTTCTTCCTCAGACTGTGGACTTGGGCTTGGTCCCTCTGGAAGCGATGTAGGTGATGGGGTTGTTTCCATTGCTGGTGAACCGCTCTCCGCTGGCGCACCTGAGGGTATTTCAGGCTCTGGCTGAGGCTTTTGGGTATGGCTGTCTGTTGCTTCTGCCAGTTTTGGCTCGCTGGTGCCCTCTGGCGTTGAGTTTGAAGATGTGGTTGCAATTGCTGGTGCTGGTTGCTGTTCCAGTTCCGGGCCTGGGACTGGAGGTGCTGTGGCTGTTTCAGTGGTTGGCATGGAATCCGGGTCCACTACCTCTGTCTGGGTCTCTGGTAACACAGACGGGGCGTCTGTGGACGGCTCAGGAACAGGAATGGGTCTGGAAGCTTGCCTGGTTTGGCTACGTGTAACCATTCCTACTCTCTTGGCCCGCTTCACCTGGTTGGCCAAGTCTTCCCCCAGTAGCATGGGGATAGGATAATTGTCATAGACTGCAAAAGTCCACATTCCTGACCAGCCTTTGTACTGGACAGGCAGTTCAGCGGTACGCAAGTCTACAGCTTGTGACATGAAGGGGTAAATTGTCACTTGGGCCTTTGGGTTGATGAATTTGGGGTCTACGAAGGATTGGTGGATAGCTGACACTTGTGCCTCCGTGTCTCTCCACGCAGTAACCTTATTTCCGCCCACTTTCAAATTTTCCCTTCGCTCCAAGGGTATTTGAGAGGCATCTGGGCCTGGGGATCTTTTGGGTGATGGTGGTGTAATGAACTGCACTCGGATGGCGTTCTTTGGACAGCTGGCCTTGATATGTCCCAGTTCATTACACTTAAAACATCTTCCATCTGATGGGTCACTGGGTCGAGGTGAGTTACTGGAGACTGGTGAGGTGGAAGAATAGTGTGTCTGTGGCTTTACTTGGGTTGTAGGTGGAGTTTTTGGCTGCCCTCAGTTGTAGGGTTTATGGTCGGTGTGCCCTCTGGGGTATTCGTTCCCCTTGACAGTAGCTTTCTTGCTTTCTGCCACTTCCATCCATCTGGCTCCAATCTCCCCCGCCTCGGTGAGATTTTTGGGTTTTCCATCTTGTATGTACCGTGTTAAGTCCTCAGGAACACCATCCAAGAACTGCTCCATTTGTATGAGGAGGTGCAGTTCTTCCAAGGATTTAACATTGTGTCCTGATATCCAGGCCTCATAATTTTTCCCAACGTAGTAGGCGTATTTGTGAAATGACACATCTGGTTTCCACCTTTGGGTTCTGAAACGCCGACGGGCATGATCCGGGGTTATCCCCATTCTGTATCTGGCCTTGGTTTGAAAAAGTTTATAGTCGTTCATGTGCTCCTTAGGCATTTCAGCTGCCACCTCTGCTAAAGGTCCACTGAGCTGTGGCCTCAATTCTACCATGTACTGGTCTTCAGAGATGTGGTACCCAAGACAGGCTCTTTCAAAATTTTCCAAGAAGGCCTCGGTGTCATCACCTGCCTTGTAGGTGGGAAATTTCCTGGGATGTGGAACCATAATTGGTGAAGGGTTGTTAGGATTGGCTGGAGCCTGTTGCTTAGCCTTTTCTAATTCCATGGCCTGTTGGTGGGCTTCCCTCTGGAGTTCCATCTCTTTTTGTTGTTTTTCCATGTCTCGGCGGTGGGCCACCTCTTCTTCTTCTAGTTTTCTGTGGTGGGCTGCATTTTTGGCGTCTTGTTCTCTTTTATGGGCTGCCTGTTTGATCTGTTCTTCTCTTTCTTTCAGCTCCACCTCTTGTAGTCTTTTTTCCAGTTCTCGCCTGTGTTCAGCTTCTTTGATTTGTTCTTCCGCCTCCATTTTTGTCTTGGTAGGCATGGTTCCTGTTTTCTTGTGTTGGGGTGCCCTCCGGTGTTTATTGTCTGAACTGCAGGCTCTGTTGCCTCCTGGGGTCTGCCTAGCAACAGTGCCTTTTTCCCTTTCTTCCTCTAGCTAATCTTTTCAATGTAAAGTAAACCAGAAAAACCACTTTATTTGCATGTGTATAGTGCTAGTATTTGACTCCTAATGGGAGTGCTATTGTGTGACAAAAGACCCGTAATAGTCCCTTAATGGTTCCTTGCTTAATATGCAAGCCAAAAACTGCCAGAGAGAGCAGAAAAAAAAATTCTCTCTGGTTCCTTTTAAAACCAAACCGTTCCTCTCTGCTTAAAAGCCCCTAGCAGAGAAAAGAAAAATATAATATTCCTACTGGCTTCTATCTTTCCCACAAACGCTGCCACTCATATCATAACCTAGTCCCAGATTTGGACCTTAGCGTCCAAAATATGGGGGTTAGCATGAAAACCTCCAAGCTTAGTTACCAGCTTGGACCTGGTAAAGCTGCCAGCACCCAAAAAATTAGAGTGTTTTGGGGCACTCTGGTCCCCCCAAAAACCTTCCCTGGGGACCCCAAGACCCAAATTCCTTGAGTCTCACAACAAAGGGGAATAAACCATTTCCCTTCCGTTCTCCTTTCCAGGTATTCCCTCCCTGGGTTCCTGGAGAGATAAACAGAAGCAAACTCCATGAATCTAAACAGAGGGATTCCACCCTCCCTGTTTCCAGCCTTGGAAAACAGAAGTACCGAGAGCTAATCTCTCTTCCCCCCTCACCCAGAGGGAATGCAAAGTCAGGCTAGTAAATCTAACACACAGATTTCCCCCTGACTTCTTCCTCCCACCAATTCCCTGGTGAGCACAGACTCAATTCCCTGGAGTTCCCCACTAAAGAAAAACTCCAACAGGTCTTTAAAAGAAAGCTTTATATAAAAAGAAAGAAAAAGTACATAAAAATGGTCTCTCTGTATTAAGGTGACAAATACAGGGTCAATTGCTTAAAAGAAATATGAATAAACAGCCTTATTCAAAAAGAATACAATTCAAAGCACTCCAGCAACTACACACATGTAAATACAAAAAAAAACATATAAATCACTATCTGATCTTTTGTACTTACAACTGGGAAACAGAAGATTAGAAAGGCAGGAGACAGAAAAAAATCACTTCTCATAGCCGAGAGAGTACAGGCAGAAAAGAAAAGAACTCAGACACAACTTCCCTCCACCCAGGCCTGAAAAAGTCAAGTTTTCTGATTGGTCCTCTGGTCAGGTGTTTCAGGTTACTTCTTTCCAGGTGTAAGAGACATTAACCCTTAGCTATCTGTTTATGACAGCTCCCAACTCTGGGCTCCAGGAGTCTCCCCAGGAAGGCATTCCTGCCCCTTTCCCCCCAACTGACTGGACTTTCCTCCCTTTTAAAGGACTTGTCCCACATGACTAACAGGTCTGGAGTGGTGGGACTAGCTCTGCTAGTCCCCACGCATCTTGGCATCCACTTCACCAGTGTGGGGTCTATACACCCTATCAGTCCCATTTAGCAAGCCACTGCTAGTCTATTGTAGGGTTGCCACCTGTCCAGGTTTTACCCAGACAGGTCTGGTTTTTGGCATCTGTGTTTGGGTGCTTTTTAGGGTTGCCAGGTGTCCGGTTTTGGGGACCTAGCAACCCTAAATAGCACCTGAACAAAAAGCTCAGTTACCACAGGGCATGGGGAGATGCCAGGTCATTAACCTGCGCCAGCCCCTGCTCAGCCAGGGCTACCTCCTACATGCAAGGTGACCGGGGGGAGGAGAGGAGGGGAGGAGCAAGGCCTTGGGGGGGAGAGGCGGAGCAGAGGCGGGGCCTGAGGAAGAGGCAGGACAGGGTGTAGGGCTTCAGGAATCCCAGTTACCAGCAATTAGAAAGGTGGTAACCCTAGCCTATTGCAACACTATAAAAAGCAATATACCAGGACCTTGCCATCTCCACACGAGACCTTTGTCGTTATCTTTTAACTATTTGCATGCATGTGATGTGGATATATATCAACAACCGGCAAGCTGTTTTAGACAGATGAGTCTCAGGAAGTGCTACCTTGGGACAACAGAATACATGAGACAAGTAGTTTCCGGGATTCAATTTAGCTACTTTAATATCATTGTAGAAAGCTCATAATGTCAAAAATAAAGATGAGGTAACAGTTCACACTGATGTTTAAGTAACTAGCCTAATTCCAACTCTTTATAAACTGATGTGCTTTTCAAATATGTTTAAGAAAATTAAAAAGTGTTCAGTAAAAAGATTAGCTTTTCAGTGACAAATTCATCTAGAAGTATGTTGAGCTACTTTGATAGAACAAATTTATTTTAGGCCAAATTCTTCAAAGCAGAGCAGTCACTTTGCAATTCACTGCAAGTATAATCCAGTCTCAAAGCTATCTTAACCAGACAAAGGAAGATCACCCCAATGTAATGGTGATCCTTTTGTGGCATACAATAGATGGAGGGGCTCTTGGGGCCTCTTATCCCTGAACACAGACACACACACACACCAAGGTGTCCTTTCATCATCATTCTCTGCTGCATCTTCAGCCCCTTAAGACCGTTGCTGCCAAAGTACAGTAAGTCAGAGCGGCCCTGTACAGAACAGCAGAAGGATTCAGAAGGGTGCAAAACTGAGCTTTAAACCAGATTTGCATGAGCACACACACACCACTCTCCATTACCAGTGCCTTGTGCAGCTGAGTTACGCCCCAGGGTCTGCCCATTTCTGTTGAAATTAAGTGTCTCTTTAGAAAGGACACAACAGTAATATATGGTTTTAATGCATCCAAGTATCTTACTGGTAATGCCCAGTTCCTGTTTCACTTTATATTTGTAGTTGTTGTTCCTCTATAGCTGCTAAAATACAGCCATTCTTCCTCATAATTATTAAGTGGCTTATTATGGATGGATTGTGATCACAGTGCTTAATAGAAACAAAACTAAGTGCTTTTTGAGCCACTCACAGTTCAGCAATGTAGCACATGATGCAAGTGGTACAAGAAACAGGTAGGTAGATGGTTCCTTAAACTTTTTCACTTCTTAGCAATGTGCAAGAACAGCCCAGTTATGTAGTTCAGTAGCACCAAGACTATATTGTAAAGCTTAGAATGTGAGGCAAATTGAAAAGATGGAACTGAAAGTAACGTGTTAAACTTTACACTTTCACAATAATGTGAAAAACACACCACTTACACCTACATGAAGTCAGTCAGCCATTTAATGAATACACCTCCTAGCATTACGAGTTATTTCCTTTTATGGATTTAACGAGGAAGACAATGTTATTCGGCAAGACCAGTCTTGGGGAATGGAAAGGAGTGAAAAGGCAACCTGGGTGACCATGCAGGATGCAATTTCACTCTTCAAACCCTACTGATTCAACTTTGTACGGTGCAATACAGCCAAGCCAGTGTATTCCATGGACAGCTAGTCCTAAATTCTGCAGTACCTTTGGAGCAGCAAACTGGAAAGTGTGGTAGCATTATTTAAATTAAAAAAAAAAATCAGTACAGTAGCCCATGCTACTCCTTTGGTGGTTTGAGGGGCTGGGGAAAAGAGAGATGGGACTTTCAAGGCATCTGTGGAGGGAGTTCTGTACTTGTACAGTGCTAAGCACAAGGGCCAAGACTGGAGTTCCAAGGCATATTTCATTCATTTTCAAAAAAAAACAAAACAAAAAAACAACCTTAAATTTAAATGAAACTGCCACACATTTTCTAGTCTATTGCAAAAGGGTGCTGAAGAACTCAAGAAGCTTATTACATTTTTTCCACTGAGGGGTGCAGCAGTGAAGTAATTAACAATGTTGGCATCTTTAGGGGAACTAGGATAGCATATGTTAATATTATAGCTCAGAAGTGGGCAAACTACAGCCTATGGGCTGCTTCCAGCTCTCGAGTTCCTGCCGTTCAATTCATTAACTACAGATCATACTTTCCTTATTTTAATACATCAGTTTTTAAAAAACATTTTGATAAGAAAAAAAAGTATATGTATGCAGCATATTTAAGGTACATTTATTAATAAATATTTGAATTCTGTTTGTGCATTTTTGATTGAATTTGAATTTCCATCCAAATAAAGTTTACACAAATTACAACTTAATCAAAGAAATTCATCATGTACCATTTTCTAACATAATAAATGTAAAAAGAATCTGAAAAAATGTATATTAAGCTACATAATTGCTTAAAATAATTGTGTATAATAGTGTATCCTCCTGGTTTGCAACAAGAAGCCACACATTTAGAAGAATGAAGTCATGTCATTGCAATGTGAAATACAGTGAATGAAGATGGAGGAGGAGGAGAAAACAGGGTTTAGGAAAAACAGGAGAAAAAGAGTCAGCATCCTCCATCTGTCAGGATGGAGGAGCTGCTTGCAGAGAAGCCACATCAGAAAGTGGCAAGAAAGTCAGTTTTCCCATGATCAATGTCCGTTTTCTCACCTTAGGATAAAAAAGTGACAAGTAAATTTTGTACTTTTTAATTTAATTGAACTATAAAGGTTTTCCTTTTGGCTCTAAATATACTTCCCAACTAAAGACCAAGATTTTGCCACTTTTACAATGCATAGTACCGCCGCTGCATTACTAGACGTGCAGTCCTGCTGACTGACTGCAAGGAGCTGTTTGCAGAGCGAGGTGCTACTCACTATGACCGAGTGGCAGAATCTGACCCTAGGAATTTTAACACTTTTTTCCCCCCAGCAGTGGATCTATGGAATCAACCTCCCCAACTACCATGCCAATCCCACAAACTACATCTAGGATTTTAAAGCAGTGCAGAAAAGTCAATTCTATAGTTATTTTCTGCCTCTTCGGCCCCCTCTTTCTCCTTATTATTTATTTCTACTGAGGGAGGCAGGCAGGTTTATGAGGAAAGGAAAGCTAATCCATTATTCTTCCCTTCACTCTGATTTGACATCACCCTCAGCTCAAAAAGGCTTTTTTGAAAAATCGTCCCCAATATTTTCAACTTAAGTGCTCCTTCTCAACCACAGAAGTGGTCTCTGTAAAACAGGGTTGAGATGCTTGCTTTGCTGCTATTCACGTTCTCGGAATAAAGAGGACTTCAGTTTTTAAATCTCAGCAATGGTGGCGCTAGGTCAGCATTTTAGGAGGATCAATTAATTGACTTTCAAGAGTGCCTTTCAGTTCCTTTGCTGTGGCTATTCAATGAAGTGCAGGTGCCTTCCTTGAAATGCTATTGCTGCTTTGGAGTCCTTGCTGGAAAGTAAACCACAATGTAGGAAACTGATGCAGTTGCCGTACATAGGTCTTTCTTCTTGATGACAGAAGTTCTACACCGTTATGTCTGAAGCTAAGAATAACATACATTAAGTGCTAAAAGGGTGCATGGTGCTCTGTAATGTATAGGAGAGCTATGTCAAACAAGTAACAGCATCCCTATTCCACTTCTTAAAACCATAAGGTGGTTCTACTTATTATTGTATATATAGAGAGAATGGCAATTTCATTATCGACAGAGTGGAATAGGTGTATCTTTAGAAATTCTGTAAGGAAGCAGAAAATGAGAATTTGGCACACAAGGGTGTTCCAGTTGTACAGCATAAATGTCAAAGGAGTCTCACAAAGTCAGGCATGGGCAAAGAAAAAAAATAAGGGAGAGGTCAGGAGAGAAATCTGGGTAAGGTGTCGTGATTTGAACTGGATACAGTGGAGCAGTGGTTCCTAAACTTGTTCCACCGCTGGTGCAGGGAAAGCTCCTAGAAGTGGGGGCCAGTACATCCCTCGGCCCACGCCGCTTCCAGCAGCTCCCATTGGCCTGAAGCAGCGAACCACAGCCAGTGGGAGCAGTGATCAGCCAAACCTTCGGACGCGGCAGGTAAACAAACCTGTCTGGACTGCCAGGGGCTTTCCCTGCACAAGCGGCAGAACAAGTTTGGGAACCACTGCAGTAGAGGAATGTAGATACTGGTATATAGCACTTGGAATTAAAGAGGGGTTTCTTGAAGGCAAGTGGCATAGAACTGGGATGATTGTAAATATATTTTACTTTGATTCACTTCTCATTTTTCTGAGCTGGACAATGTCTCAAATTAGAGCTACCACTATGTCAGTCTAGCACTTTTCATCATCCGACTAAGTGGGTATTCACCCACGAAAGCTCATGCTCCAAAACGTCTGTTAGTCTATAAGGTGCCACAGGACTCTTTGCTGCTTTCATTAACACTAAAATCACTCTTCAGTGAATAACTGAAAGCAACCACAGAATTCTTGCAAGAAACTGATTTACAAATCTTCAGATTTATACTACCTTCCCAGCCACAATAGCTAGATACAAAAGCCTTCGGTTTAATCATGTAAATAAATATTCATTATTTAACCTTCTATTGAAAAATCTGCTCAGAATGGATACTGCACAATGAAAAATGGAGAAACATGTTCCACTGGAATCAATTTATGACCACCGCTTTAATGCTGTTCTATTCATTTACAAGCAGAGTTCTAAATTATACAGTTCAGTTTATAATTCAACTCACAACTTTGGAGTTTTATAATACTTTAAAGCAATCTCCAAGTTACTTCTCAGAGGCGAAAAAGGATTCAAACTCCCATCAGGCACATCACTAGGAGATGGCAGCAGTATGGGCTCTATTCAAAGCTGTATCGCATACTTTCTGGATGACAAAAGGTAATTCATCTACCTCTAGCTCTCTTTCCCAATCTGTAAAGATAAATTACCTACCTCATGTTAAAGCTGAATGTTTAGTTCACCAATGACACCCATTGCAAATAATCCAGATGTTAACTGAAATCACAAACCACAGATCTTCAAAGACGGGAGACCCATGGAATATACACAGTTGTCCAGCTATTCAGTAAAGAAACTTTTCTAACTTATTTAGAGATCAAAAATAATTTTAACTGGCCCACTCTACCCTAGTACCAGTACTTTCAAATCAGGCACTGTGTATCTCAATTTTCTAGAAACCTGTTTTATACAGAAAGCTATCATTATATAAATTAGTTATTTTTTTTTGTTTCCTAATCTGGTCAATTAGGAAACAAAAAAAAGTAACTAATTTATATCAATCTTTGCAGACAGCTTTCCTAACCCCCGCCCCAAAAAAAGAAAGAAAGAAAGGCCATATATCACACACTGGGGAAAGGATGCAGAGCGAAAAATTACACTAGAAGAATGGGAATTGATCTGGAAAAGAGGACCAGCAACCTCAGCTTCTAGTACAATAAAAGAAAAATTCCTTAAGATACTGTTTCAATGGTACCTCACACCAGACAGGTTAAAAAAAATATAGAGCGATTGAATGCAGAAAAATGTTTAAGAAATTGTGGTGAAAGAGGAGATTTTATGCATACATGGTGGACACGTCCAGGGCCGGTGCAAGGAAGTTTCACGCCCTAGGCGAAACTTCCACCTTGCGCCCCTCTAGCCCTGCAGCAGCTCCCCACCTCCAGGCCCGGGGAGCCTTGCGGTTATCTCCCCACTCTAGCTCACCTCTGCTCCGTGTCCTCTCCGAACATGCTGTCCTGCTCTAATTCTCCTCCCAGGCTTGCAGCGCCAAACAGCTGATTGGTGTCGCAAGCCTGGGAGGCGGGAGAAGCGAAGCAGCGACTGCGCGGTGGAACCCCCAGGCTGCCGGCAGCGCACTGACGCGGTGGAACCCCCAGGCTGCCGGCGGTGCACTGACCCAGGGGAATCCCTGGGCTGCCGGTGGCAGCTCAGACTCCCTCTCCCTCCCAGGGCAGCGACCGCTCAAACACTTAAAAAAAAAATGGAGGGTGCCACTTTTTGGAGCCCCCAAATCCTCATGCCCTAGGCAACCGCCTAGTCTGCCTAAATGGTAGCACCGGCCCTAGACACGTCCAGCCATAAGAAAATATCGGGATGCAATCTGGAAGCAAAAGCATAAATTGTTGGATTTTTATTACCAAATGATCCTTTAGTAATCCTCCTGGGGCTTCCTAGTGAAAATGGTTACGCAAAAGGAAATGAAGTATTAATCTCTCATTTGCTAGTAGCTGCTTGGCTATTGGTTCAAAAAAATATGGGCAGCTGTAGTTATGGAAAAATTAAGACATCAGTTACGTACCAGCAAAACAGCGGACAGATACTTAGATATTTGGTTACCTTTTATTCTGTACTCAGAAAAAGTACATTCATCTGCCAAAAAAATAAAAATAATAATTAAAAAAGGCATTATGCCTGACTTTTTTTTTTTTAATATTAGCATCTGATAGTCATATCTGGCCTTTTAAGTATGTGTGTATAGAGATTTCACTTAACTTAATAAAATCACTGGAGACAACAAAGGTGTTGTAATGATACTCATTCTGTAACATCGTAACACTCTGTTAAATAGAGGGATACGATTACTGTATTTCTGTGTAATGTCTCTAAACAAAAGAGAACTGTTGTAATAATTGTTTTGTTTCTGATATTTACATGACAAGAATTTGTAAACTTGTTAAAACTTCCTACATAAATAGTTAAAGAAAAGCTGAATGTTTGGAGTGCATTGAGACTATCTGATGAAGTCCTTTGTATTTGCCCCAGAATTATGTAATACACTAAAGCGGTTATAGTAAGAAACCAAATATGAACAGTGCATGTTTTCAATAAATACTAAAAGCAAACAAAGTTTAAAGAACTGGAGTTGTCATTTAATTTGAAAGCCTTTCACTCTGAGATTGAGGGTACTAAATATACACATGTTGCTTTTTACCTCTAGGCAGGCTAGGAAAGTGTTACTATACTACCACTAATACAAGCGGGCAGCCAAACTGTCATGTTTCAATGTATGCCTGATAACTAGATTATGCTTGATGCTCAATCTAATTCTTAAACAAGTCTCAAACGGTTTCTCTATTGTACATCATTGACCTTTGGAGCCCAGAGTTTAAAAAAAACCTGGATTTGGTTATAAATTAAGTAAATGTGATGGACACAAATGTTACTGTAGATTAATTGCAATGGAAAAGGGAGAATATATTATAAAGTCCTCTGTTGCAAAACATTCCTAGCATATAGTCCTTTGCTTTGTCAAACAGCTTTAAATGCATCTCAATTGTAGTGAAGCTAAATTTGCAAAGTAGAATTATTTTAAACCATTACAAGTTAAGAAAGGAATCTGTTTCTGTACAATACTTCAGAATGGTACAGCATTCCCATTTTGTTTGGCAAAGACTCATGACTCCTTTGGCAAGTAGTGAAATCAATCCCTCTTAGTAGCAACTATCAAAACACACATAGAGCCAAAAAATTTTGTTGAGTAAGTTACTCAGTCACAGCAGCCAAAAATTCATTAATAGACAGAACCACACCGCAGAGATTCTTATCTTCAGCTGGATTATTCATAAAAAGCATTAAAAAGAATCAGTGATATATTTCACCATTTCCTGGTTAGTCTTGGCTTAAGTGCACAGCATATAAATAGCTCACCTAAAAAACAATAAAGGCTATTAAAAATGAGTTCTTACCTGTTAAACTGATTACCCCAATTCTTGCTTTACAAGCACCAACAAGTAGGAATTTTATTCACAGTTCCCACAACAACCGGGTGGAGCTACTTGTTAATCACAGCCTTCAAAACTTTTCTTCATAGTACAGCAATAATTTCAAGGAAACCGGTTAAGCAATAACCAGATAAGCTGCTGACACAGCTCCACAGAGAATGCTAGCCGCTTATGCCCACAGAATGGCAACAACTCTGACAGAATGGGCTTCAGCTGCTGGCAGGCCTGCAATCCAATAGGTTCATAAGCTTCTCAGATGCTCTCTGTCTCCAGGAGGAAGTCCTTCTGGATCAGATGCTTCTCTAAACTCATAAACAAGAAAAAGTTTATCAACCACTCATTTGTTTTATTTATTTTTAAACAGATAAATAGATTCTTCTTCAGATAGTTTTAAATTACCTTTTTACATCGAATTCTGGAGTCTTCTTTTTAAGAAACATTTGGGTGCAACATTGGTAGTAAAATATCATGACTGAGAGGAATGGCAGTGCCACATCAGCCGGGAATGTTGGCACAGTGCTTTATGTCACCATACCTTTGTGGAAAACTAGGTGACTAGCTACTTGTCTCAGCAGATATAGGACTTCATAATAATGCTTTGATCACAATTAGCTACATACACAACATTTAGAGATGAATGTGAATTTGACAATTACTCTTAGTGGAGTATGTAATACTGAGGCATAATAGCAAATCTGTACATAAGTTTGCAATAAGGTTCCATCATAGGTTTTATATTTAGATACACATCCCTGTAACTATGGCTAGATACAATTGGTTTGGCCTCAATCTTACACTTACTCTGAAGGCTAAATATGCAGGAAGTTTTCTTTTCTTTTTCAAATAGAAAAATGTTAAGAATTTCATATACTTTTTCAAATTAAGATCATTAATAAAATGTTTATCACAATTTCTTTCTGTCCCTCTAGCACCAAAATGGCTTGTTATTACCCATTCAAGCTTTCCACACAGTTAAATTTCTTTGAACTCATGCAAAGGTCATATATGAAGGAGAGAGGTTATGACTATTGCTGGACAAGATTTTTCAGCCCAAACTTTTTTTTTTTTAATGAAAAATGCATTCAGGTTGATTGAAATTTCACAAATTCATGTCAATTTTGATGAATTATTTCAAAGAAAAGGAAAAAATGTATGAAATATCAAATTGGGGGTTCATTTTAACGGAACCATTTTTTTTCGGGCTAGATTCACAACACCAAGGAGGAGGTGATAATAGTGGTGCCACCTCCACCCCATTGTAGTTAGGGCACTCAGTCACGTGGGATGTGGGAGACCCAGATTTGAATTCCGCTCTGGAGTGAGGACTGAAATCCAGGTTTTCCCCCTTCCCATCCCAGGTGAGTGTTCTTATCACGGGGCTATAGGGTGTTCTGGGGGTGGGTCTCTCTCAGTCTCTTCTGTGGAAATTCATTGGAGGGGGGAGAGAGAGAATATCTTTATTGCCTGGTGGTTAGGGGACCCACTGGGTGGGACACTCAGGTTCCAGTCCCTGGTCCGATACATATTTACACAAGTGGAACAGCTTCAACAGGAAAGACTGAGAGCCATGGCCAATAGTTTGTTGGTTAGGGCACTCACCAGAAAAAGGAGAAACCTGGGTACAAACCCCTGCTCCTGGGCAGGGATTCACACCTGATTCTCCCACATCCCAGATGCCATTCCTACCTTGGTTTTGTACATGCCAGAGGTGCCTAAGCCTCTTGTGAATAGAGCACTGTGCTTTTATCTTAAAAAACAGTTTTAAATGGCCAAAATAAAAAAAAAATCATTTCTCAAGCAAAATGTTTTGTTCAACATGAAAACATTTTTTTTCCAATTTTTCAATCAGCTGACAATTATAAAAAAAAAACCCAAAACATTCAGTTCAGGTCAGCCTGAAACAGAAACTTTTTGGAAATGCTAGCAAATCAGTCAGTTATTTGCACAGGTCTAGTTATGACTACGGCAGTGGTTCCCAAACTTGTTCCGCCCCTTGTGCGGGGAAAGCCCCTGGTGGGCCGGGACAGTTTGTTTACCTGCCATGTCCGCAGGTTCAGCTGATCGCGGCTTCCAGTGGCCACGGTTCACTGCTCCAGGCCAATGGGTTGGCCACGGTTCACTGCTCCAGGCCAATGGGAGCAGCTCCCATTGGCCTGGAGCAGTGAACCGCGGCCACTGGGAGCTGCGATCAGCCAAACCTGTGGACGTGGCAGGTAAAGAAACCAGCCTGGCCCAGCCCGCCAGGGGCGTCTCCTGCACAAGCAGCGGAACAAGTTTGGGAACCACTGGACTACGGTATTAGGCATTCTGATGCATCTAACACTAATGTTAGAGAGAATATAGGAGTGGTTTGCCCTCTAGTGGATGATCAGTAGTCCTTACTCACTGTTTAAAATTACTTCTCCATGGCTGTGAAATAACCTTTTTTCTTCCTGTAACATCTCTCTCCTGCCCCCCCAACATCATTTCACTTGTTTCGTAATTAGTTGCTTCATTTAAGTCACTCAGAGTTTTGGGGGAGCGTATTAAACTTCGGCTCCCTCTACACACAAATTGCATTGATTTAATTACATTGATTTGTAAATGGATTTAAGTAAAAACGGTGGGGCTTGTAGAGGCCCGATTGGAGCACCCAGCAGCCCAGTAGATGGGGAAAGTTTCCTCTGGTGGGCACAGACAAGGCTCTCATGCTGTAAGCAGGGGGTAGTGATTATTTCCAGACCCATCGGGTAAACTCAAAAAGTGTCACAGTGGAGACTCAGAAAAAAATCTGACTGTTTGGAAGATTCTTCACATTTTGAGGCTGCCTCCCCACAGTGCTCTCTTCTAATCTGTGAGCTTCTAGTATAATTGCTCTCTTCCCTCAGCCACATCTCGCCTACTGCAGCCTTCTGTAATAGCTGAAGTCCAAATATCATCACAGGACTCAGAAAAGTCTATCAACTTCTCTACCGGACCCGCAGTGTTGGTCAAGTCACCCTGGACTAACAGGGGCTGGAATCCTTAACAAGATCTTTTAAAAGCTATCAAGAAGACTATTTAATAAAAAGCACATCATTATCTCCACATGTTCAAGGCATTGCTGCATACTGATCCTTACAACATTCTTTTGATGTGGAAAGTAGAGTTCCTCCCTTATCCTGAACAGTGTATATAGTCCATACTAAAACCAAACTCCAGGAGGGGCACTGTAGGTAACAGGCATCAGAATATAAACCTCAACCTAAATTTTCCTCCCCACTTTTACTGTTTGGAGTGCTTCCTGAACAGCTATTCTCTCTGCCCTATAAAGACACACCAATCCTTTTCTAGCCTGGTCAGAGCTAACAAGAACCACCTATTAGCATGTGTAGTAACTTATTCTGCAGCTTCATGCAGGGTTTAAGCTCAATCTTAGGCCAGGTCCACACTACAGCGTTAAATCGATTTAAACAGCGTTAAATCGATTTAACGCTGTAACCGTCCATACTACAAGGCACTTAAAATCAATTTTAAGGGGTCTTAAAATCGATTTCTGTACTCCAGCTAAACGAAAGGAGTAACCCTAAAATCGATATTACTAAATCGATTTAGGGTTAGTGTGGCCGGATATCGAAGTTATTGGTCCAATTCTTTTACTGAGCTACCCAGAGTGCACCGCTCCGGAAATCGATGGTACCCTGGGACCATGGACGCACACCACCGAAGTAATGTGCCCTAGTGTGGACGCGTAAAATCGATTTTATAAAACCTGTTTTATAAAATCGATTTTACTAATATCGATTTAAAGCTGTAGTATGGACGTAGGCTTGGAGCAGCTGAACAGAGGAGCCCTGCATTTCTACGCAGAATTTTAGGAACTCCCAGCCTATATATGGTGACCTGCATGTCCCTGAACACAAAGGATGCCTATTTCAGGGTCTGTCCCGGTGCCTCAGACAGCTCTGTAAGAAAGAGCATTTCCTCCCCAATTGAGCTGCTGAAATTAACAGGAGACTGCCAAAAGCCTGTGTACCTCAGCAAGCACCTAACATCAGGCCAGCCATAGAAGGCCACCCTTCCTCTCCTACTCAAAGAGTAATGGGTCCAGCTGCCCTGGAGAAACCCTCCCCCCCCCCGAAATCTGTGTGTTTAAGTAAGGATTATTGATTCTATCTCACTCTGTAAAAGCTAAAGTGACTTGCCCAAGGTCATACAGGGTGGCTGTGGCAGAGTCAGGAACAGATCTCCATAGCCTGGCTACATGAGTTAGTCACAAGGTCATCCTTTCACCTATGGTACCATAAAACTATGTCTACACTACACACAACTTTCAACAGTGTGTAGGGTATGCGTAGCCACTCACCGCAGTGAAAAAAGCAGGCTGCATCCACAGTGCCATGGTCACTACACATCAGTGAAAGGCTCTAGAAGGAGGGAAGCAGTGGGAAAAGCTGCAGAAGCAACCTCTCTCCTGCGAGAACCCTTCCCCATGGCCAGAGCCTTTCCCTGCAGCAGGGAAGAGCTCCAGAGGCAGGGAGCTGGCAGAGTCTTTGCCAGCTGCTTCCCCACCACTGAGGCCTTTCCTCACTGATGGAGTCTTTTCCTTCCACAGGGCATGGCTCCAGCACCAGGGAGGCAGTTGGACACAAAACAGCTAAAGACAGCAGTGTAGACAGGAAAGGCTGAGTAGAGAGCCCTATAGGGCAGTGGTCCCCAACATGGTCCCAGCGGGCACCACGGCACCCACCAGGGCATTTATGTGTGCCTGCCTAGTGCCCAGCAGGTGAGAGAACCCATGGCCCCACACCCGAACACCTGCGGGCGCAGTGTTCTCTGTTCCTGGTAGGTGCAGGGCCCGCCTAGTGCCCAGCAGAGGAGGGAAGCTGTGGCCCTGCGCCTGCCGGGGACAGAGAACTCCGGGGCTGCAGGCTGCGGACGCTGGTATTCTCGGTCCCAGGCAGGCGTGGGGCCACGTCTTGAGCCGGAGAGAAGCTGCAGCCCCGCGCCTACCGGGGACAGAGCACTCCAGGGTTGCAGGCTGAGGACGCCAGTGTTCTCTGTCCCCAGCAGGCACGGAGCCCACCTAGTGCCCAGCAGGGGAGAGACGCTGGGGCCCCACACCTGCTGGGGACAGAGTACTCCGGGGCTGGAGGCGCCAGTGTTCTCTGTCCTTGCAGCGTCTCTCCGCACTGCCCAGAACTGCCGCCAAACAAAAAAAATGCTCCGACTCTGTCATCCCAAGAATGGACGGAATGCCACCTCATAGCATGTGCTGCCCCAGGCATGTGCTTGCTCCACTGGTACCTGGAGCCAGCCCTCCCTGTGAGTAGTCTTCTGCTGCACTGATAGTGCTGTTTTCTTGTGCTGTGGGATTTTTTTTATTTTTTAATATTTTGCCCCAAAATGAGTGGCTCAAATAAAAGACGATGTACATATTATTTCAATGCAGAGTGGGAAGAATCCTATTGTTTTACTGAAAATAAAGGGAAATGTGGTTGCTTATTGTGCGGGGGTGCTGTTGCAGTGCTGAAAAAACAATGTTGAAAGCCATTTCCAAACTAATCATGGCTCTTTTGACATTAGCCATCCACTTAAATCTGAGTTGAGAAAGAAGAAAATTAATCAACTCAAATCAAACCTATCTGCCCAGCAATCTGTTTTCACTAGACAAGTGGTAAAGTCTAAAAGTGCTACTGTTGCTTCCTTTAAAATTGCTCATCTGCTCACAAAGAAGAAAAAACCCTTTCAAGATGGTGAATTGTTGAAGGAAGCATTTTTGACTGGTGCTGATTGCCTGTTTCAAGGATTTCCTAACAAGGGTGAGATTTTGTCAGCAATACAAGACTTGCAGTTATCAGACAACACAGTTCCAATGAGGATACATGCAATTTCAAGCGACATGCAAACTCAGCTAAAGGATGACTTGGAAATTTGTGATTGGTTTTCACTGCAATTCGATGAGTCGACATATATCGGATACAGCGCAGTTGGCAGTTATGGTGAGGATGGTATTTAGTGACTTCACTGTAAAAAAGAGTTACTAAAAGTATTGCCTATGGAAGGGCAAACAAAGGGTGAGGACATGTATAATTTATTCAAATCATACGCAACATCAATTAGTATATCACTACAGAAGCTGTCTGCAATCACAACTGATGGGGCACCAGCAAAAATGGGCAGCGCCACTGGATTGTAAAAAGAATGAATCCTTTCCAAACTTTGTCTTATCATTGTATTATCCACCAAGAAGCTTTGTGCATCAAAGTTCTTTCTTTCACGTCATGAATGTCATTATTAAAATAACTCTATTCGAGCAAAACCTTTGCAACACCGACTTTTTAAAGCCCTGTTGGAAGATGTTGCTGATAAACAATCTGACCTTATCTTGCACACAGAAGTAAATGGCTGAGCAAAGGTAAAGTTCTTGCATGTTTTTTAAGCCTAACTGAAAAGATCAAAGAATTTCTGAAGTCCACAAATCTGAACTTCGAGCAACTAGAAGACTCCAGCTGGTTAATGGACTTAGCTTTTCTTGCTGACATCACTGACAAATTGAACATTTTAAATCTTGAGCTCCACGGAAGAGAGAGAATGATAGGTTATATAAAATCATTCAAAGCAAAACTGTTCTTGTGGATGTCACATATTAAGACGAAGTCTCTCATACATTTCCCCAGTATGAAGAAAATGGTACATGACAGTGATTTTAATCCATCACCATGTTACCCACATTCAAACACTTCTGGAATCATTTGAAAAGAGATTTCAACAGTTCACCATCATTGAGCCTGTAGTTGCCTTTCTTGTGAATCCTTTTATTGGCTAAATAGAGGTAACAGAAAGGGTTACATCAATTGAGAGTCTCATTCAAGTAAGAACAGAAGACGTGGAACTGGAGATTTTGAACTTTCAAAATGATATTGTTCTAAAATCCTGCGCAACAGATGAAAACTTTTGGAATCTGTCTGACTGAAAAAAGTTTCCTGCCTTAAAAAATGTAGCATACAAAATAAAATCTTATTTCGGTTCCACTTATCTATGCGAAGTTCTGTTTTCAACAATGAACATCATAAAATCAAAATACAGATCTCAGCTTACAAATGCCCATCTTGACGATTGCTTACAAACAGGAATATCATCCTACTCTCCCAACTACAAAAAACTGGCTGAAGAAATGCATTGCCAAAAATCACACTGATTTTATTTGAAAAACCACGTGAATTAATGATACCTAATTTCCATTAACTGCTGATGAGAGCATATGATTAACTTGTGTTTAACTTTTTTTCATATTTGTTTATTGAAATCCAGATACAAAGAATATTTTTAATTAACCATCACTGGCTATCTATGTTAAAGTAAGAATAATAAATATATTTGGACCAGCAGTTCAACAATGTTTTACTTTTTTAAAATAAATAAGATGAAAACTATTTATGATATTTATTTTGTAAAAACCCCTTAATTTTTCTTACAGGTAAATAAAAAAGAGCAAATTCACGTGGTAAGGTGAAAGAGTAATTGCAGTATTTACTTAATACTTTTTACATGTAAAATTACCTTCATCTTATGGATTCATATATTATGTTATATTAAATATGATGGTTTTCATATTATTTAATGTACAAATACAAAATAAGCCTTGAAAAATTGTTGGCACCTGCCACACTCTTCTGAAAACATGAATGTGCTGGCCATAAAAAGGTTGGAGACCACTGCTATAGGGTATATACTTGGGTACACAGGATTCAGGCGTTTCTTTACTGGCCTAAGCAGTGCCTCACCCTCTACACTCTCCTTTAACCCATGCTGGGGGGGGGGGGCTACCCAAGTACATACTCTACATGCCAATAAAAGAAACCAGGAATGTAGCCTAAGACTCACACGACTGTACACAAACTCATTTCCTTCCTCAAGTTCTCCTGGTCACTAGAAATCCCTCTGGTGGGCAGAGCTACCTGCCGCCTTCTCATTGCTTCCTTCCTTCCTTCCCCAGCCTGTCCCCTACCCTAGACTCGCCCCACATCTCTCCCTGCAAACTCCCCCTTTTCTGCACCCCCCAGTATTGCAACGCCACCAGCCCTCTGTAGCCTACCCTGCTACTGCAGTCTCCCCAATACCCACTCCGCCACTCCTGTTCCAGCCTCGCCAGCTCAATAACCCAACCCCCTCCAGCAGCCCCCAGCTCGGCTGTGGCGGGCTGCGAGCCCCTGCAATGCACACGGGAGCCGCAAAAAGGGGGCGAACCCCGCTGCTCCCTTCCCGGTTCCCGGCGTGCAGAGCCGCCGCGAGGCCAGGAGCCCAGCAGGCAGCGGCCCGCGCTCCTCCAAACCGCAGCACTCACCATCTCCCGGGGGTGGGGGAGGAGAACCCCCTGTCACACGCACCCCGCGGACAGTCTCCACCAATCACAGCCGGAATAACACCCTGAGGGCGGGGAGGCACAAGGGCAGCAGTCACTTTAAACAGCTGACCCCAACCGAGGCTCTTGCAGTTCGTATCCAGCAGGGAGCAGCAGGGCTGTAGGATCCTATAGCAAACAGGTGGGCTCACAAACTTTGTAAACGACTTTGTGTATTTGCACCCCATTTTATTTGTGGCTGTAATTCTGCTGGATGCCTTGGGAGCGGGATGGGGGGATGCGCGCTGCAGTGCAGGCCGTTTTGTACTGCACAACTTGTTTGTGTTTTGTTACTCCATGGGAAAATGGAGGCCCCTCTGTTTTCATTCTGGTCCTCGAAGAGTTATTACCCCAGTCTCTTCATGGACTGCTTTGCCAGCAGTCACTTCCCCTTTTTACTTCTTAAAGGAACCGCATTGGAAAGAACTGAATAGCTGATATGTCCAGAAATATGTGAATTTTAAAAGATCAGTTAAAAATCATGTAGCTATTTTTTTTTACCAAAATTTTGTATTCTCAATAAGGCCAATATTATTGCAAATGGGAAAAAATTTAAATTCGAGCTTACTTTACCACTTAATCTGTTTAC
Source organism: Gopherus flavomarginatus (assembly GCF_025201925.1). Classification (NCBI taxonomy): domain Eukaryota; kingdom Metazoa; phylum Chordata; order Testudines; family Testudinidae; genus Gopherus; species Gopherus flavomarginatus. The sequence goes on from NC_066618.1 coordinate 67,039,576, forward strand.
CTTTCTGTTTCCCCCAGCTTGAAATATAAAAACTGCTTCATTAGTTTCACTCTAATTTACAGTCACTTTTTTGCTTAGTATCAGAGGGGTAGCCGTGTTAGTCTGGATCTGTAAAAGCAGCAAAGAATCCTGTGGCACCTTATAGACTAACATCTTCCTCATCTGAGGAAGTGGGTATTCACCACGAAAGCTCATGCTCCAAAACGTCTGTTAGTCTATAAGGTGCCACAGGATTCTTTGCTGCTTTTTTTGCTTACAGTGACATACATACAATAGCTCTCGGGCACCTCTTAGCAAATAATCCACCCACCTATCACCCAGAAACCTCAGAAAACTAAACACTCCCTTTGTGGGTGCTCTTAACCGGCAGAATTTACCTCACTCGCAAAGGCTCCAAGACTTGTGTCTGAGGCTCACACAAGGAAATCTTTATTAGGGGAAAGGAACACAATCATAAACTTGAGAAAACACAGCAACAGAATACATTTGAAAATAAAAGTCCCCTCCCTCAGTAACTTTGGCAGTAGTCCATCTAACTCCCTTCCCTCCTTCCAGAGAGAATACCTCACAGGTAATACTCTCTTGACAACACCACTTCACCCATCCAACAAATTGGGATCAGTGAACAGCAGTAGAGCAAGTGTCTTTTTAAAGGTCTGTCTCTACCCAAGAAACTGCTTGTCTGGCACGAACACCTAACCCAGTTTAGTGATTCAGCTTTATTAAGATGCTGCGTGGGTGATGCCTCAGGAAAGTTCTGTTGCTGTCCTGTGTGTTACATATCTCTCACTATGAACTCCTCTGCAATGGCTCTTGCAGAAAAGTCCTCAGTCTGCATTGTCTCTAGCAGCAAGATCCTCATGGAATGGGAGCAAAGAGTACATATCACCTTGGCATCGAGGTCCTGCTGCTTGGAAATGATCTTTTTGCCCCAAAAAATACAAGTCCAAATGTAGTTATGGTGATTCATTTTCCTTTGGAGTTTCTGGCCATAGGGCTTGCGCAAGAAAATACCAGGCAAAAATAGAAACTTAAAGGAAATCTAACAACTTGTCAAGTCAGTTTGCAGTTTAGGAGTTCTTCTGGACTTCTCACTGATGCTGAGTTCTCACACAGCAGCATTCATTGGAAATGGATTTACTGTCTCTGACTAGCTAAGAGACTGGAGCCCATCCTTGCTGCTGCTGCTGACCTATCCTTGGTAATACAAGGCTGGTTCAGCAATAGCATTTCAATGTCCCTGGGCTTGAAAGTATTAGCCCTTAGACACCTACAGAATACAGTAGCTTGCATTCACAACCACATCACCCTGTCTTGTGCTCATTCCACTGGCTTCCCATAGCTCAAGTTTAATGTCTCAGTCCTTTATTTTAAGGTGCTCGGATATTATGGCCTGGGCCCAGGATAGGTAAAAGATCACTTTACACTCTGGGTCCTTGGCAGCTCCCAATAACTGACACAATAGAATTGTCTAGTGCAAAGATGAATCTCATCCCTGCTGCAAATAGAGCCTTTTAAGGGCAGGTCTGAGACTGTGGAACTCATTCCATGGGAACTAAGCACTACCTCAGAACTCACCACTTTTTGGTACAGATCTTTTTTTTCCATGGCTTCACAAAAACAGAACAGAATATCGCCTTAAAACACACAAATTTCCTCAGGAGGAGGAGGGTTATGGAGAACAAAGCCCACATGACAAATGTTAGGCACTTTTGTTTAACTCATTCTTGAAAGATGCTTAGATATTATAGTGATGGATATATGATGAGAGCCTGAATTGAACATAATGTAGAAGATCATTTTGGAAACAAGAGGGAGGAAAGTGTACAGCTAATTTGAGGATCAGGTCAAAGCTGTCCTGATCATCTCTGTGTTATTATTTCTTATTTACTCACTCTGTAAACAACAGCTCCACCGACAATTACAAAACACATACAATGCCTGTTATTTAGAAGGGAGCGGAAGGTTATCCCACCATATTTACTAACTTCCCACCTCAGTACTGCAGCCACATTTGTTTAAATACAAACTATAGTTTACAGCATCCATTGTATTTTAATACATGTTATCACAGGGTCACAGAGAAAAACTAGATGGGAAAGGAGAAAGTGCATGTGTGTTTAACAGATACAGACTAACACGGCTGCTACTCTGAAGACTGTTATTGTGGCTAAGATTTGTTTAGCTCTTGCTTAAAGGGTATGTTTGACTATAATTGAAAGCTAAAAGCCACTGACCGATGGACGTAAGAACCACACTTCTCTAAAATGTTACCCTATCCCAATGAATTTCTTGGATTTTGCACTGCAGCTTCTTGAAAGTGTTGTTACACATCAACAATGGGGCCTGTTTCACTGTATGAGGAACACTGCTCTAAGGCATACTGAAAATAAAACACCTAAAAATTGCTACAGTCTAGAGTGTATTACAATTGTGGGGTAAATGTTTTGGTGAAAAATATGGTCAATATTTTATGTCTCATTGAAAAACAGTACTAGTATGCTACTCAAAACAAAAAACGGCAGCAGCAACAACAACTTATATTCACCTCTGATTGGGAGTTTTGGTTGATTTAACCTTCCCATGACTGGATTGGCTGGTTCTTAAGCATCCTGGACAACAACTGGGTTAAATTTCTTATTACCACATTGATCCTTTCCTGATAATCCTCCTGGGTCTTGCGTAATTCTTTCTCAAAGACCAAAATGAGGTGGATAATTTGTGACCAAATTCATCCTTGTATTTACACACTATTCTCTTTGTACAAAATATTCCTTGTGAGATATCATTTGAAAAATAATGGTCAGTAATATCATGGGGAAATATGTATAGCAACATTGTATGTAAAGATATGAACAGAAACTGAAATTATGACTGAAATGTGGTTACCAGTCAAGTTTGGGGAAGGGGTAAACCTGCTTCTCCAAGACAAAGGACAGGATGATGCATCCAGCCAGATGTCATCAAAGTTGATTGGCAATCACCAGTCAAGTGACCATCCTTTGGCAACGGAGCGAAGAAGGAACAGATCAATCTGTGTAAGCAGAGTCTGGATGAGCTCTCCCCTGATATCTAGTGGTAAGCTGTGGGGGGAAAAAAAATTCAGAAGCTGATCTTGTTTGCACAGACACACTCTCACCCTGCCTAGATGCTCAACATGATGGGACTGCTTACCCAAATGATCATTTGTGGCTGGTGTTGGATCCCCAGCCTCCTTGTTATTGGGGCAGGAGTACTCAAGGTTGCTATACTTGTTATGTGAACAGAGGGCAGCAGAACTGTACCTGGCATACCCCAATGGAGGGACTCACATTCAACTGAATAGCACTTACTAGGCAGGAGATATGGGTTCCTAAGCTCAATGAGCTGAGGAGGGGTGGGGGTGATTGATTGTTTGACTCTTTTCATGGTTTAATAAAAGAGCTAATTTAGACTCAATTGAGAGTCGTCTTATATGCTCTAGAGCTGAAGTCACTGATATCTAGGTCTAACTATTAGATCTACTTTGGGATAGTGTCTATATTGTAAGAAACTGCCCAGTGTGCACCAGCAGTGCGGCTCTCCCACTAACGGCTGAAACCACTGAGAGCTGTGTTAAGTGGGGGTGGGGAGGGCTAGTGGAGAGGTGTGGGAAGTGGCTAGGTGGTTGGTGGAGAGGCATTGCAAGCAGCCAGCAGAGAAGCTGGTGGAGAGGGCCAGAGCAGAGCCCCACAGACGTGTGGCAATCGGCTGTTGGGGCAACGAGCAAGTGCCTGAGCAGTGCAGCGTGTAAGATGCCTCCTTACTCCCCGTCCCCTGCCTTCTACACAGGGTGGGAGGTGAACTCTGCAGATGAACCTCTGAACTCTGAGGCTGCACTGGCCAAGGACAGCAACGGTGAGTGGGATACAAAGAAGGGACAGGCACACTAAAGGTACTCTTGGGTTGCTGGACTTAAGACCCTGAGGGGAAAAGGACACTGCCTAACTTACTTGGGGGTTAGTCTTTTGCTCATGGTTTGTGTTTATGAGTCCTAGTTGCAGTGTTTTCCCAAATGAATGCTGAGTTAATTCCTGCTTTTTATTAAAAGTTTATGTTACACTCAATCTCTGTGCTTGTGAAAGGGGAAGTATTGCCTCTTGGAAGCGCCCAAGGGGTGGTGTGTAATTGTCCCCGGTCACTGGGTTGGAGCTCGAGCTGGTTTTGTGTTGTATTGTTGAAAAGGAACCCCTGGATACTGAACCTGGCCCTTGTTGCTGCTTACTTCACCTGGCAGAAGGGTCACATCTGCATTTTAGCAAACAGCATAGAACTTCTTTCACTACGAGACTCCATGTCTCCATCCTCACAGCTGGAAGGAACTTTATCTGGGGGTAACCCTCAGGAAAATGCATTTCTAAGGGTGAGTGGACTATAAAAGTGAGGGGCAAAAACAGCCCACTGTTATCATTTTTCTCATCCAGTTTTTTTTTTTCTCTCTCTCTTTCACCTAAGATGACAAAGGAACCATCCTTTTGACTTTGGGAGGGATCCCAACATGAAAATTTGGTTAGCAGTGTTGCTGGGAACATGTGGTAAGGATTTTACCTTGAACCAAGTCTCGTTTGTTATGTTTTAGCTACTAGAAAGTGTTTTATATTTATTTCTCTTGTAACCATATCTCACCTTAATGCCTATGCTTGTACTTAAAATCTCTCTCTTTGTAGTTAAACTTGTTTTATTCTTTAATCTAAACTAATCCAGTGTTTGTGTTTAAACTGAATTGTTTGGTAACTCCAGTTAAAGTAGCAAAAAGGACCAAATGACCTCTAATACCTGAACTGTCCAGGAGAGGGTTGGACAGATCAAAACACACCTTTTTGGGGGAAAATCTGGCACTGGGAGTGTGTTGGGATCACTCTGCAAGTGGTAACCAAGGCTGATGGAAGCCAGAGTGTGACTGGAATGTTGCTGGTACGCTGCAGCTATACATAGACACTCAGGATGTCACCTGGATGCTCTTTGGCCCAGGTTGAGAGCTACAGCAGAAAAGCATTGTGAAGCAATCAAGATTGCAGAGCAGGTGGTGACACAACCCCTCACTAATCTAGATTGCACCACACAAAGTGATGCCCTCCTTATGTCTAGTCCACATTCATCCCTTTGTGTGTTCAAACATCACATATTGTCATGGCCTCTCTATTTCCAATTACAGCTAAAAGCTTGACTCTCATAGTACATAGCCAGAGGTTACCCAGCTTCACTAAAACTTTTTATTGGCCCTGGGCTTGGCTTGGTTCAGTCTCGGATAGTATTGCTGAGTTGGGCCCAACAGGTGCCTTGCTTAGGTAGTCCATGAGCAAGGTGAGATTTCTTCTCCTACATTGCTGGGGTAGAAGAAAACTTCTTCTTTTCTGCTCTAGTGGATCTTCCTCATCTATGGTTTCCTATCCTCCATCATTTGGGCTTGCCTGGATTGTTTCTTCCTTTATTCCAGCCCAGAAAGCTATAACCAGCTCTTATGCAAGAACACTTTATTGACATGATGTGATATATCCAAAATCAATAAAATCATTTTCCCCCAAGTGCTTTGGTACAGGGCATGGAACCTCCTAGACATGTCTGTCCATTTTACTGTTTTTTCCTTTAGATTTTATGGGACAACACATCCAGATCAAGTCCCTGGACCAAAATGGGTTACATGACCCTGTATTGATGCTTCTTCTGGAGAAGGAATTCTTCTCTTATGTGCTTACAGGCAAAGTATGCATTTTATTCAATGGGGTTCCATCAAATTATCCTCTAATAGCCATCTGTCTGACAACCGCTTTCTATTGCCCATAGTTCTCTCCAAAAAGCTGAACAGCAGGCGTGTATCTTTTTCCATTGTCTGATATACCATCACCAAGATAGGTAAGTGCACCTCCCAGACTCATGATTCTCCTGCTTTAACAGATACAGCTGCATCTCCATTGTGTCCTGTTAAGTTATAATGCTTCACTATCACTGTAATTATCCATAGGAGATGCCATTTACAAGGAAATACAGTAGTCCAATTAATTGGATATCATCGTCCCTTAGGGAATCATGTTTACAACTGAGTGGAATGTTAATGTTCAGCATTCCATATTCTAAAAATGTCAAAAGAGCCATCAAATCTTAGTAGCTACTCCTCTGATGCCATGTCGGAGATAAATATTAATTTGTGGGATATAAATACAAGCAGTTGCCCTACAGAAACCACTTCAAATAATGTAAAATCCATCTCAGCATCCCATGTTCAATAAATCCATGCACAGATCATGATATAATGATAATGTGAAATACCAAGTCAAATATCTAGTTAAAATTCATCACATTTTGTGCTTACAGGCACCTAAGGACCAATCGGTTAAGACAGTTTTGATAATGGCTGCTTGTGACAGAAACATTCGTCTTTAGATGCCTATAAGTATAAATTAAATAAGCATTTACTGATATTAATTTGCCTGCATATGGGTTTGACTGTTCATTAGCATATGAGGTGACTGTTGCTCATAAATGCAGGGTGCACAAGGTGGTATACTAGATGAGAAGGTTTTCTATCCAGCCTGACTACGGATGTAATTGGTCATACATTAGCAAGATTGACAATTAAATATCCGCTCCTGCTCCAATTGAAGTCTATGGGAGTTAGCCACTGATATCAGTTGGAGCAGGATTTGGCCCTGTATCACAAAGAAAAAAAAACAATTCAGGACTCGTTTAGTCACTAATTCTCTGCTTTCCCCATATTACAGACCAACAGTATAAAAGATAATTTTAACATGGAGAAAGAACATTTCATTTTATCAGAACAAAAACAATAAGGACTCTCTAATTTCTTTTCCTCATGCAAACATAGCCACCATTGATATTCATAAGAGTTAAGAAGCCTAGGGATAGGAAAATGGACACCTGATTGTGGTAAAATGTTTTAAGAAAATTCTTTGGCGCTTTATAATAACCACAGAAAATATGTTTTTTCTTTTCCAATGGGAGAGGAGTTTGTTCTGCATCCACAAAGAGTCCTATAATATTATTCTTGATATACTATATATGGTAAAGCTAGAGTTTGTAGGACAGAATCACTTCACAACCACATTTATAATCCCCCTCCTTCCAGCTCATAAAGTGTCAATGTTATTTACACACAGCCTTTTTATGTATTTTAAGTTTAATTCAATGTGCAATTTCAGGATCACGTCATTTGAGGCACTCATCTCTAACAAATTTTACTGGAATTTGCATTTTTACTAAATGCTTTCGCATGTTTCAGAATGTCAGCATGATAGTGAGTGTTGGGGTATGCTCATTCTCTAACAGCACTGAGTTGGTGTATATTATTTTTGCTTACCCACCGAGAAGTATTTTTATTTGAAAAACCAACACTGAGTATTTCGACCTTTGAGAACCAGGAACATTTGTTCCTCCTAATTTATTTTATCTTCCCCCTAGTACATAAAACTATATTGATGTTGTCTTGTGGCATCACAATTTTTATTGTGTTACATTGAGAGAGAAACCATGGGTAAAATCTTGGCCTCATTGAAGTCAATGGCAAAACTCCCATTGACTTCTGTGGAGCCAGGATTTCACTCTAAATAAGTAGGGACAAATCTAGCAAACTCCTGTTGAGACAGCTCTTTTGAGGAGCTGAGCATGCCCAACTGGAATTTAGAATGTTCAGCTGGTACTTGGTATATTGCAGAATGTTGTACAAGTGAAGTTTTTCCTGAGTAAAAATCCTGGATCTCAGGATTTGATATATGGTCAGTGTTTTAACAAAACAACAACTCAAAGACCTTTATAGCCTATAGGATTTCTATATAAGTATGTTCAAATTCAGGTACTCTATTGTACATATCTTATTTAAGATGCTGAAGTTAAGCCAATGCATAAATTTAAGTTCAAGTGGTCCCATTATAAACAAATCAATTGCATACATCAATATGCAAAATTATTTTAAAGACAGCCTTTCACAATGGGGCAGATCTACAAGAGAACATTTATTTTAAAATAAAACATGAACAGCAGCTTTCTTCTGTAGTAATTTTCTGTATCTTCCTTGCTCTTGTTGCAGGTATTTGTGTCTTGTTAAGAAAATTCTACCCCACAACCAGAGCTGGGAGAATAGAGAGAGAAGATTATTCTTGAGTATCTGCTTCTAAATAGACACTTTGTCTGTGCACATTTAATTGCCAAAAGCAAATTAAAAGTGCCGTAAAGTTTTGTTTTTGCAAACATTTGCAGAAAGTAAATTTCAAGACTGCTGCTAAATAAAATGTCTTTTGGGTAGAAGCAGAATTAATTTATAAAGGTTTATTCCATGTGACTTAGGTACCCAATCATACTATTTGACTGTTGAATTGTGCATACTGAATATTTTAAAGAATATTTGCAGTGAACAGCTGGCAAACAAATCCATAGACTAAAACTTCTTTGGAAAAAGAATACAGTGAGTAAATTGGAATAGCAAATAAATTAATAAAAATCTTAGTATGTTTGCAGACAATTCACAAACAGGAAGAAGGCTATAATGACTGAACAGTTCACCCAATTCTGCTGTCAAACAAGTGCCTTCTCCTGTTATAATGAGAGCATAAAGCGGAGGCTTTGATATCACTGTTTTGTCATGGTAATTGTGATGCCATGAATTCTGCATGATGACTTCACCGTTGGAGGAAATTATGGATTGTGGGAGAAAGGCTTAATTTAAATGTCAGTATAGATAATAGGCCAAAGGTCAAGAAAAATTATGCATAACACATGACATGTAAATGCATTGCATTATTTAAGTGTGATCTATCTGAAAATTTTCCCACATAAAAATCCCTCTTCAGTATCCCTATGCAACATATTTCATGATTAGTGTGCTTAGCGCTATCAAGAGAATTAAAACCTTACAGAAATGGAGATTGAATGGCATGAAGTACTGCACCTCCCCTCCCCACACAGACCATAATGTGCAGTGATGTTTTTGACAATCTTAGCAGAAAGGCTAGGACTAATTGAATATACAAACTCCTCTCTCACACCAGAAACAAGGTACATTGGAAGGTTGGTATGGGGAAAAATTTCCCTGTTCACAGTGTACAGGTCTGATTCCTGTTCTGCGGAAAAACAGAAGACTTCACTACTCAGAATTATTAATGTTCATAAACACTATGGGTGAAATCCTGTCTCCACTGAAGTCAGTGGCAAAACTCCCCTCAATGCAGTCAGGATTTCACTCTAAGTGCCCGATCTAACCCTCATTAAAATAATTGATTCTTTATAAAGTATTGTTTATTAATCACTTAGTCACTTTATAAAATTACATAAAATATTTTTGAATCAGTCACCTTTGTATGATATTTTTCACTTAGGCCCGGATTCAGCAAGAACCTTAAGCAGGTGGCCTATTGTAAGCACACAAGTAGTCCCATTGAGGCATGTACTCAAGTATCTTGTTGAACAGGAATCAGAGGCCTAGATCCTCAAAAGATTTTTAGGTGCCTGACTTCCATTGATCCCTCTTAAGATCTAGCCTCAGTTCGCTTTAAGGGCTTCATCTCTGGAACTAGAGAGTTTCTGGTCTAACTTCTTGCAGAGAAAGCTCTATCTTTTGAGATAAACGAGCCACCCTCAAATCAATTTGAATTTTAAAAATTATGTTTACTTGAATCGGACTTTTGCAGCTGAAATGACAGTAGGATGGAGCCAATCTGAAAGCTGTTACAGTACTTGTAATTAGAGCCTTCTTTGGGAAGAAGTAAAAAATATCATGAAAAATTAACTTTTTTCCTGCTTGTCATCAAAAAAAAGTCAACAAAAATGTTTTGACTTCTTCTGCTTATAACGTATTTGGTGCCAGTATATCAAAATGCATTAATTATTAATATTGGTTTTGTTCTACTACCCAAGAACCCTAATCCAGGATCAGAGAGCCCCATTATACTAACTGCCCTACAAACAAACAAAACAAGGACAGTCAGTGCCCCAAAGAGCTCACAATCTAAGGTTTAGTCAAAACATGACGTGTACATAAAGACAAAAAAAAGAAGAAAGATGGGAGAACATGATTATATGAAAGACAGGAGTGCATGGGGTATATAAACCCCATACTGGGGAAGATGGAGTTAAAGACAGTGCTAGGTCCAGGAAGGCCCACAGAACATACTTGAATTGCAGAAACTCAGAAGGAGGGTGGTTTGGGAGGACAGACCTACTCTGAAGGCTCGTGACAGGGGTGCTGAAGACGCCCCCTGGAGGGAGTAAGACTATAAACTGAGCCCAGCTGAGGCTGCTGGTTTGGTTACCTTTTCTCTTTCTCCTCACCTTATCTGGTACTGGGAGCAGGGAGAGAAAAGCAGCAGTAGGAAATGATGTAGGGAGAGTAACTCAGAAACAGAGGTGAAAGTAAGCCGGTACGGTCAGGTACGGCGTACCGGCAAGAGCCAGTATGTCTTGCTGGACTAGACCGGCTTCTCTGGTGGTGATTTAAAGGACCCAGGGCTCCAGCCACTGTGGGGAGCCCCGGGCCCTTTAAATCATTGCCAGAGCTCTGGCAGCCAGGCTTAGGTGGAGATTTAAAGGTCCCGGAGCTCCGGCCCCTGAGGGGAGCCCCGGGCCCTTTAAAACGCTTTAAAGGGCCCAGGGCTCCCTGCAGTGACAGGAGAACGGCCTTTTAAATCCCCACCCAAGCCGGGCTCCCCACAGTGGCTGGAGCCCCGGGTCCTTTAAATCACCACCAGAGCCCTGCAGCCGCTAC